>NC_052082.1:54075992-55275992 GCF_015852505.1 Tachyglossus aculeatus | reverse complement strand
AGTCACCGTTCGACATAACCGATCGGAAGCTCGTCAGCACAGGGCTTCCCGAATGGCTATACTCTGGGGCGGCGGTGGGCAGAGGAGAAGGGCCTGGGCCGAGGACGATCGATAAGTTAAGGCGGCTCCCCTCGGGGCGGACCATCGGTCAAAGAGGGCCAAAGTTTGGAGCGGTGACAGGGCGAGGCAGCCACGAGGCCTTGGAGCGGTGACAGGGCGAGGCAGCCACGAGGCCTCGGACCGGTCTTGTCGACAATCCACTGACCCGCTTTGTGAGCAGGAAACCGGAGAGATGGCATCGGGCAGCCACCCGGGATCGAGTCCGGAGCCCTGCCAAAGAAACCCCCCAAAATCCCCGCTCTAGATTCCACTTCAAGGGGGACTTCTCTCGGGCCACCACATAGCCATTGAACCTGTCATAGTGACCATAAGGTACAGTCCTTGAGCAACACTGCCCTGGAGAGGAGACCCTTATCCCTACCCCACCCCATTCCGCTTTCCCCTCTTCTCCCCCATCCCACTCCTCCTTCCTCCTCCTCCCATCCCACTCCCTTTTCCCCTCTCCACCCTCCACCACCGCCCAGCCCAAATTCACCCTGCAATAACATCAGACCAAAACTGTGATGAGTCCTGAAGGCGTTTTTTTAATAACCTTTCAAACTATGCACATCCGCGGTCTCAAAAGCACCGAGGCTCCCTCGAGCCTCAAAGACGTGAAAGAGTTAACTCAATTGACCGAGGTAGCAAGTTCTTTTGAGACCAGTCAGTCACCCTCTGCTCCAGATTAGATTTTCCTCCTCCACGGACCTGACCCCAGCCGTGATCTCTCTCCCTCGGTTCCCTCTCTGCCCTCTAGGTCCGAAATCCAGATTATCCAGATACTCGGGCACCCTTTTCCTAGAAATGTATAAAATTTTAGCCGCTGTACACTGCTTTTGTCGAGAATAAACTGTGTCCGTCGTTCTCCCCTGGAGGCTGGGTTTTTTCGGGATCTCGTCCGGTGATCTCCGTCCCGCTCCCGTCTGCCCGCGTTAATGCCGGGTCCGAGGCAGGGCGAGGGCTGGTTTCATGCATCCGAGCTGATTCTCCCGGATCTTGGATCTGTTCTCTCGGGAAGCAACGTGGCCCTAGTGGAGACAGCCCGGGCTTGGCAGTCAGACGACCTGGGTTCTGATCCTGGCTCTTCCACTTGCCTGTTCTGTGGCCTTGGACAAATCACTTCACATCTCGGCCTCAGTATCCTCATCTGTCAAATGGGGATTCAATACCTGTTCTCCCTCCCCCTTGGACTGTGCAACCTTTGTGGGACGGGGGTGGGTCTTAACCTGGTTAAGCGCGTAACGGATATCACTATGATTTGGATTATTGTTATCTCTCTCAACTCAGAGCTCAATGCTCCGTTAATCAGTGCCATCGTCCTGCTAAAAGGGGAACTGAAGACGAGCAGGCTAGGTCAGGGGATTGCGGAGGCTGTGGGTGGCTGAGATTAAACTCATTTTCCATTGAGGCCAACTCGCTAGAAGCTAAAATACGAAGCGGGATGCAAATCGGTTTCCTCCCGCAGAGGTCTGCTGACTGGCCGAAGCACCCTAGAATCAGAGTGGCCGCACGTGATGATGTGGTTCGTGGCATTTGGCGGACATTCACTCGAGTCCGCCAGAACCCAGAGCCTTTCTCTTACTGGACTCTTGACCTCTCGCCCTCCCCAAGCCTGGTCCCAAGCCACTGCATCCCCTCCCCACCCCCCCGGGAACGCGGGTCCCGCTTCCGAGCCCCAGAACTCGGCGGCGGAGGGAAGCTGGCTACTGAAGATGAAAACCCTGGACACCCAACGGGGAATGGACCAGCCCAAAAGCAAACTGTCTCGTACGAGACCTGAAAATTGGCCACTCTCCAGTGCGGGGGGTCTCTGCAAAGTGGAGGGCTGAAGACTTGCAGAGAGGGTGAGTCGTTCAATCAGAGATCATTGGGGTCAGGGTGGGGTGGAGAGGGTGGACAGTCGTACTGTGCAGAACGTCTCTAGGCCTGCGTGTCCTGAGAATGTGTCATGGATGTCCCGGTAACCGAGCGACCCATCTCTTAGAACTTTCCTCACACTTTCGACAGCATTTGGAGCCCAAGGAGAAGCCGTGGGGCCTATCAATCGGTGGCATTTATTGAGCGCTTACTGTGTGCAGAGCTCTTTACCAAGCACTCGGCAGAGTGTAGTTCAACTGAGCTGGTAGAAACGTTCCCCTGCCCACAAGGAGCTTGCAATCCAGAGGGATTTATGGAAAGAGAGTCAGGAATCCTGGGCTCTAGTCCCAGCTCCTCTGTGGGACTTGGGGCAAGTCACTGAAACATCCAGGGCCTCAGTTTCCTCTTCTGTAAAATGAGGGTGACGAAGTTGAAATCCCTGCTTCCTAAATTTGGGAGCCCGCTGTGGGACAGGGATTCTGTCCAATCTGATTATCCCAGAAAGTTTAATAAAAACCCATCGCATCACCTTCATCATCGTCCTGATTTGAAATGCCTTTAGGGGAACTGTCTGAAAACCTTACACAGGGAATTATGGGCAGGGAATAAGTCTGTTATGTTGTTACAGTGTACTCTCCCGAGCACTTAGTATAATGCTCTGCACACAGTAAGTGCTCAATAAATAAGATTGACTGGCTGGCAGCCCGGCAGTCCAAAGTGCTCAGTACTCGGTAAGTGTTCAATAAACATTACTGAAGGATTGAACCGTGAAGCCAGGGCCCTTTTCCAGAGATGACCGCCTTGAGCTTTCTCAGAGGAGCCGGCCGATAACCCTGCCCAAACCGATTAACTTGTATCTACCCCAGGGTTTAGAAGAGAAGCAGTGTGGCCTAGTGGACAGAGTGTGGGCCCAGGAGTCAGAAGGATCTGGGTTCTAATCCTGGCTCTACCATTTGTCTACTGTGTGACCTGGGGTAAGTCGCTTCACTTCTCTGGGCCCTCAGTTCCGTTGTCTGTAAAATAATAATAATAATGATGGCATTTGTTAAGCGCTTACTATGTGCAAAGCACTGTTCTAAGCGCTGGGGAGGCCACAAGGTGATCAGGTTGACCCACAGGGGGCTCACAGTCTTAATTCCCATTTTACAGATGAGGTAACTGAGGCACAGAGAAGTTAAGTGACTTGCCCAAAGTCACACAGCTGACAGTTGGCGGAGCCGGGATCTGAACCCGTGACCTCTGACTCCAAAGCCCGGGCTCCTTCCACTGAGCCACGCTGCTTCTTGGGGATTAAGATCGTGAGCCTCATGTGGGATGTGCACTGGGCCCAACCTGATCAGTTTGTATCTACCCCAGTGCTTAATACAGTGCCTGGCACATAGTAAGTGCTTAAAAAAACCCCATAACCCCCCCACCCCCCCAAATAAATACCATTAAAAACTAAACAAAATGCTTCCCACCCAGCAGGGGCTCCACCATGATCCCCCTAAAGAATGGGTGGAAGGGTTTCTTCTAGAGGATGGACTTCTTGGGGGGCTTGGGCAGTGTTTTCTCTCCATAAGTGACTGCAGTCTATGCCAACCCTACTGCCAGCCTTCTCCTGTAGTGGGTGGCCAGCTGGGCCCTAAGCAGGAGGTGTCGGGGGGCAGGGAGGGGTGCACAGGAGAGACAGGCAGAGGATGTGGGGGTGCATTGCCAAGACACCCAAACAATTGCTTTTCCGGTTAAACCAGCCACAGAGGAGGGTGAGTTCCCCTTCTTTTGGCCATTTCGGGGGAGGATCTGTCCACGGAGCTGGGAAGGGATCAGAACCAGAGAAGCAGCGTGGCTCAGTGGAAAGAGCACGGGCTTTGGAGTCAGAGGTCACAGGTTCAAATGCCGGCCAACTGTCAGCTGTGTGACCTTGGGCAAGTCACTTCTCTGTGCCTCAGTTCCCTCATCTGGAAAATGGGGGTTAAGACTGTGAGCCCCCCGTGGGACCACTCAATCACCTTGTAACCTCTCCAGTGCTTAGAGCAGTGCTTTGCACATAGTAAGTGCTTAATAAATGTCATTATTATTATTATTATTATAACTACTTCCCCAGGAGGGAGGGGAAAACTGGGCCAGGGGGAAGCAGGTGGAAAGGAAAGTGCAGGCTCCAGTTGGGGAGCGGAAAGATCACGGAACTGGGAGTCAGATGACCTGGGTTTTAATCCCGACTCTCCCACTTAATAATAATAATATTAGTATTTGTTAAGCGCTTACTGTGTGCAAAGCACTGTTCTAAGTGCTGGGGAGGATACAAGGTGATTAGTTTGTCCCATGTGGGGCTCACAATCCTAATCCCCATTTTCCAGATGAGGTAACTGAGGCCCAGAGAAGTGAAGTGACTTGCCCAAGGTCACACAGCTGACAAGCGGCAGAGCTGGGATTTGAACCCATGACCTCTGACTCCAAAGCCCGGGCTCTTTCCACTGAGCCACGCTGCTTCTCAGCACTTACCTGCACTACCTTGGGTAAGTCACTTAACTTCTCTGTGACTCAGTTCCCTCATCTATAAAATGGGGATTCAATACTCTGTTCTCCCTTCTACTTATACTGAGAGCCCTCTGTGGGACCTGGTTAACTTGTATCAACCGCAGTGCTTAGTGCAGTGCTTGGCACATAGTGCTGAACAAACACCCCAGTTAGTATTATTATTATTATTGTTTTTGTTGTTGTACTTGGGTCTGTGTCCTTTGGGCATTTGATATTCACCCCACCATCAACCCACAGCACTTACGTACACATCTATAAATTATATATTACATATTCATTTATATTAACGTCTCCTTTCCCTTGTGCACTGTAAATTCTTTTTTTATATTATGGTATAATAATAATAATGGTAGTTATTAAGTGCTTACTCTGTGCCAAGCACTATTCTAAGTGCTGGAGGAGATACAAGGTTATGTGGTTGTCATTCATTCATTCAATCGTATTTATTGAGCGCTTACTGTGTGCAGAGCACTGTACTAAGCACTTGGGTAGTCCAAGTTGGCAACATATAGAGATGGTCCCTACCCAACAGCGGGCTCACAGTCAAGAAGGGGGAGACAGACAACAAAGCAAAACATATTAACAAAATAAATAGAATAAATATGTACGAGTAAAATAAATAAATAGACAGCGGGCTCGCAGTCTAGAAGGGGGAGACAGACAACAAAACATATTAATAAAATAAAATAAATAGAATCAATATGTACAAGTAAAATAAATAGACAGTGGGCTCACAGTCTAGAACAAGGAGACAGACAACAAAGCATACTAACAAAATAAAATAAATAGAATCAATATGTACAAGTAAGATAAATAAATAGTGGGCTCAAAGTCTAGAAGGGGGAGACAGACAACAAAGCAAAACATATTAACAAAATAAAATAAATAGAATCAATATGTACAAGTAAAATAAATAAATAAATAGCGGGCTCACAGTCTAGAAGGGGGAGACAGACAACAAAACATATTAACAAAATAAAATAAATAGAATCAATATGTACAAGTAAAATAGACAGCGGGCTCATAGTCTAGAAGGGGGAGACAACAAAGCAAAACATATCAACAAAATAAAATAAATAGAATCAATATGTACAAGTAAAATAAATAAATACACTGTGAGCCCACTGTTCGGTAGGGACCGTCTCTATATGTTGGCAACTTGTACTTCCCAAGCACTTAGTCCAGTGCTCTGCACACAGTAAGCGCTCAGTAAATATGACTGAATGAATGAATGAAATAGCGGGCTCACAGTCTAGAAGGGGGAGACAGACAAAGCAAAACATATTAAAATAAAATAGAATCAATATGTACAAGTAAAATAAATAAATAGACTGAGAGCCCACTGTTGGGTAGGGACCATCTCTATATGTTGGCAACTTGGCAAGCGCTTAGTACAGTGCTTTGCACACAGCAAGCGCTCAATAAATACGATTGAATGAATGAAATAGACAGCGGGCTCACAGCCTAGAAGGGGGAGACAGACAACAAAGCAAAAGATATTAACAAAATAAATAGAATAAATATGTACGAGTAAAATAAACACAGCGGGCTCGCAGTCTAGAAGGGGGAGACAGACAACAAAACATTAATAAAATAAATAGAATCAATATGTACAAGTAAAATAAATAGTGGGCTCACAGTCTAGAAGGGGGAGGCAGATAACAAAGCAAAACATATTAACAAAATAAAATAGAATCAATATGTATAAGTAAAATAAATAAATAGCAGGCTCACAGTCTAGAAGGGGGAGACAGACAACAAAACATATTAACAAAATAAAATAAATAGAATCAATATGTACAAGTAAAATAAGCAGACAGTGGGCTCATAGTCTAGAAGGGGGAGACAACAAAGCAAAACATATTAACAAAATAAAATAAATAGAATCAATATGTACAAGTAAAATAAATAAATAGACTGTGAGCCCACTGTTGGGTAGGGACCGTCTCTATATGTTGGCAACTTGTACTTCCCAAGCGCTTAGTCCAGTGCTCTGCACACAGTAAGCGCTCAGTAAATATGATTGAATGAATGAAATAGACAGCGGGCTCACAGTCTAGAAGGGGGAGACAGACAACAAAGCAAAACATATTAAAATAAAATAGAATCAATATGTACAAGTAAAATAAATAAATAAATAGACTGCGAGCCCACTGTTGGGTAGGGACCGTCTCTATATGTTGGCAACTTGGCAAGCGCTTAGTACAGTGCTTTGCACACAGCAAGCTCTCAATAAATACGATTGAATGAATGAAATAGACAGCGGGCTCACAGCCTAGAAGGGGATGACAGGCAACAAAGCAAAAGATATTAACAAAATAAATAGAATAAATATGTACGAGTAAAATAAATAAACACAGCGGGCTCGCAGTCTAGAAGGGGGAGACAGACAACAAAACATATTAATAAAATAAATAGAATCAATATGTACAAGTAAAATAAATAGACAGTGGGCTCACTCTAGAAGGGGGAGACAGACAACAAAGCATACTAACAAAATAAAATAAATAGAATCAATATGTACAAGTAAAATAAATAAATAGACAGCGGGCTCGCAGTCTAGAAGGGGGAGACAGACAACAAAGCAAAACATATTAACAAAATAAAATAAATAGAATCAATATGTACAAGTAAAATAAAATAGACAGCGGGCTCACAGTCTAGAAGGGGGAGACAGACAACAAAGAATATTAACAAAATAAAATAAATAGAATCAATATGTACAAGTAAAATAAATAAATAGACAGCGGGCTTACAGTCTATAAGGGGGAGACAGGCAACAAAGCAAAACATTAACAAAATAAAATAAATAGAATCAATATGTACAAGTAAAATAAATAGACAGCGGGCTCACAGTCTAGAAGGGGGAGACGGACAACAAAACATATTAACAAAATAAAATAAATAGAATCAATATGTACAAGTAAAATAAATAAATAGACTGTGAGCCCACTGTTGGGTAGGTACCGTCTCTATGTGTTGGTAACTTGTACTTCCCAAGTGCTTAGTCCAGTGCTCTGCACACAGTAAGCGCTCAATAAATACGATTGAATGAATGAATGAATGAAATAGACAGCGGGCTCACAGTCTAGAAGGGGGAGACAGACAACAAAGCAAAACATATTAAAATAAAATAGAATCAATATGTACAAGTAAAATAAATAAAAAAATAAATAGACTGCGAGCCCACTGTTGGGTAGGGACCGTCTCTATATGTTGGCAACTTGGCAAGTGCTTAGTCCAGTGCTCTGCACACAGCAAGCGCTCAATAAATACGATTGAATGAAGGAAATAGACAGCGGGCTCACAGCCTAGAAGGAGACAGACAACAAACTTGGCAAGCGCTTAGTACAGTGCTCTGCACGCAGCAAGCGCTCAATAAATACGATTGAATGAATGAAATAGACAGCGGGCTCACAGCCTAGAAGGGGGAGACAGACAACAAACTTGGCAAGCGCTTAGTAGAGTGCTCTGCACACAGCCAGCGCTCAATAAATAAGATTGAATGAAAGAAATAGACAGCGGGCTCACAGCCTAGAAGGGGGAGACAGACAACAAACTTGGCAAGCGCTTAGTACAGTGCTCTGCACACAGTAAGCCCTCAATAAATACGATCGAATGAATGAAATAGCGGGCTTACAGCCTAGAAGGGGGAGACAGACAACAAACTTGGCAAGCGCTTAGTACAGTGCTCTGCACACAGCAAGAGGTCAATAAATACGATTGAATGAATGAAATAGACAGCGGGCTCACAGTCTAGAAGGGGGAGACAGACAACAAAACAAAACATATTAACAAAATAAATATGTACAAGTAAAATAAATAGAGTACCGAACAGCGGGCTCACAGTGTGCTAAGCACCCCCTGGCCGGAATGCCCTCCCTCTGCTCATCCGCCAAGCTAGCTCTCTTCCTCCCTTCAAGGCCCTACTGAGCGCTCACCTCCTCCAGGAGGCCTTCCCAGACTGAGCCCCTCCTTCCTCTGCCCCTTGTCCCCCTCTCCATCCCCCCGGTCTTACCTCCTTCCCTTCCCCACAGCACCTGTATATATGTGTATATGTTTGTACGTATTTATTACTCTTTATTAATTTTACTTGTACATATCTATTCTATTTATTTTATTTTGTTATCATGTTTGGTTTTGTTGTCTGTCTCCCCCTTCTAGACTGCGAGCCCACTGTTGGGTAGGGACCGTCTCTATATGTTGCCAACTTGGACTTCCCAAGCGCTTAGTCCAGTGTTCTGCACACAGTAAGCACTCAATAAATACGATTGATTCTAAACACTACTTAGAGACGCAGTGTGGCTCAATGGAAAGAGCCCGGGCTTTGGAGTCAGAGGTCATGGGTTCAAATCCCAGCCCTGCCAATTGTCAGCTGTGTGACTTTGGGCAAGTCACTTCACTTGACTGTCTCTATATGTTGCCAACTTGTACTTCCCAAGCGCTTAGTCCAGTGCTGTGCACACAGTAAGCACTCAATAAATACGATTGATTGATTCTCTGGGCCTCAGTTCCCTCATCTGTAAAAGGGGGATTAAGACTGTGAGCCCCCCGTGGGACAACCTGATCACCTTGTATCCCCCCAGCGCTTAGAACAGCGCTTTGCACATAGTAAGACTGTGAGCCCCCCATGGGACAACCTGATCAATCAATCAATCGTATTTATTGAGCGCTTACTGTGTGCAGAGCACTGTACTAAGCGCTTGGGAAGTACAAATTGGCAACATATAGAGACAGTCCCTACCCAACAGTGGGCTCACAGTCTAGAAGGGAGAGACAGAGAGCAAAACCAAACATATTAACAAAATAAAATAAATAGAATAGATATGTACAAGTAAAATAAATAGAGTAATAAATGCGTACAAACATATATACATATATACGGAAGCAGCGTGGCTCAGTGGAGAAGAGCCCGGGCTTTGGAGTCAGAGGTCATGGGTTCAAATTCCGGCTCCGCCAAATAATAATAATAATAATGATGGCATTTATTAAGCGCTTACTATGTGCAAAGCACTGTTCTAAGCGCTGGGGAGGTTACAAGGTGATCAGGGTGTCCCACGGGGGGCTCACAGTCTTAATCCCCATTATATAGATGAGGTCACTGAGGCACAGAGAAGTTAAGTGACTTGCCCAAAGGCACACAGCTGACAACTGATGGAGCCTGGATTTGAACCCATGACCTCTGACTCCAAAGTCCGTGCTCTTTCCACTGAGCCAAATGTCAGCTGTGTGACTGTGGGCAAGTCACTTAACTTCTCTGTGCCTCAGTTCCCTCATCTGTAAAATGGGGATGAAGACTGTGAGCCCCACGTGGGACAACCTGATCACCTTGTAACCTCCCCAGCGCTTAGAACAGTGCTTTGCACATATTAAGTGCTTAATAAATGCCATCATTATTATTATTATTATTATACAGGTGCTGTGGGGAAGGGAAGGAGGTAAGATGGTGGGGATGGAGAGGGGGAGGAGGGGGAGACGAAGGAGAGGGTTCAGTCTGGGAAGGCCTCCTGGAGGAGGTCCTTGAAGGGAGGAAGAGAGCTAGCTTGGCTAGCTGATAATAATAATAATAATAATAATGATGGCATTTATTAAGCGCTTACTATGTGCCAAGCACTGTTCTAAGCGCTGGGGAGGTTACAAGGTAATCAGGTTGTCCCACGTGGGGCTCACAGTCTCCATCCCCATTTTCCAGACGAGGGAACTGAGGCCCAGAGAAGTTAAGCGACTTGCCCAAAGTCACCCAGCTGACAAGTGTCAGAGTCGGGATTTGAACCCATGACCTCTGACTCCAAAGCCCGGGCTCTTTTCCATCGAGCCACGCCGCCTCCCAAGCTGATCACCTTGTATCCCCCCAGCGCTTAGAACAGCGCTCGGCACATAGTAAGCGCTTAACAAATCCCATCGTTATCATTATGATTGTTACTTCCCAAGCGGTCAGTCCCGTGGTCCGCCGCTCAGTAACTGCGATGAGCGAGGAGGGCCGCTGGGGGCGCTGGAGAGGCGGCGGGGCCGGGCGGAGGAAGGTTGGCCCCGCCGAGCCGCCGTCGCCGCCGTCGTGGTGGGCCGGGGGTCAGAGGTCAGAGGTCACGTCGCCGACGCCCGGAAGGCCCCGAGGGCCGGACGCCGGGCTCGCCGACGCCTGAGGGGAGCTTCGGCCGGCGCTGGACGAGGAGGACGAGGAGGAGGAAGAGGACGACGAAGAGGACGAGGAAGAGGACGACGAAGAGGAGGAGGAGAAGGATGCCGCGGAGCCGCCCCGGGCCCGACCCCCGGGCCCGCAGCCCGCAGCCCCACACCGCCCGCTGACCCCGCCCGCACCCACCACTCAGGTCAGGCTCCTCAGGCCTCTCCGCCACTTCATCAGCTGGATATATGCGTTTGTGCAGATTTATTGCTCTATTTATTTATTTATGTCTTTATTTTACTTGTACATATCTATTAATGATAATAATAATAACAATAATGGCGCTTATTAAGCGCTTACTATGTGCAAAGCACCGTTCTGAGCGCTGGGGAGGCTACAAGGTGATCACGTTGTCCCACGGGGGGGCTCCCAGTCTTCATTCCCATTTTCCAGATGAGGTCACTGAGGCCCAGAGAATCCATCCATCAATCGTATTTATTGAGCGCTTACTGTGTGCAGAGCACTGTACTAGGCGCTTGGGAAGTACAAATTGGCAACACATAGAGACAGTCCCTACCCAACAGTGGGCTCACGGTCTGAAAGGGGGAGACAGAGAACAGAACCAAACGTACCAACAAAATAAAATAAATAGGATAGAAATGTACAAGTAAAATAAATAAATAGAGTGATAAATATGTACAAACATATATCCATATATACAGGTGCTGTGGGGAAGGGAAGGAGGTAAGATGGGGGGATGGAGAGGGGGGCGAGGGGGAGAGGAAGGAAGGGGCTCAGTCTGGGAAGGCCTCCTGGAGGAGGTGAGCTCTCAGCAGGGCCTTGAAGGGTGGAAGAGAGCTAGAGAAGAATGATAATAGTAATGATAACATTTATTAAGCACTTACTATGTACAAAGCACCGTTCTAAGCGCTGGGGAGGTTACAAGGTGATCAGGTTGTCCCACGGGGGGCTCACCGTCTTAATCCCCATTTTCCAGATGAGGCCCAGAGAAGTGAAGCGACTTGCCCAAAGTCAACCCAGCTGACAATTGGCAGAGCCGGGATTTGAACCCGTGACCTCTGACTCCAAAGCCCGGGCTCTTTCCCATTGAGCCACGCTGCTTCTCTTTATTTTGTTTTGTGAGTATGTTTGGTTTTGTTCCCTGCCAACCCCCTTCTCGACTGCGAGCCCGCTGTTGGGTAGGGACCGTCTCTCTGTGTTGCCAACTTGGACTTCCCAAGCGCTTAGTACAGTGCTCTGCACACAGGAAGCGCTCAATAAATACGAACTTTTTGGTTATACTACCAGAACGATTTTAGGTGGAGGTGTGGTGTTATGGGAGAGAGCCCGTTGTTGGGTAGGGACCGTCTCTATATGTTGCCAACTTGGACTTCCCAAGCGCTTAGTCCAGGGCTCTGCACACAGTAAGCGCTCAATAACTGTGATTGATTGATTGATCAGTGCTCTGCACACAGTAAGCGCTCAGTAAATACGATTGATTGATTGATCAGCAATCAATCATACTTATTGAGCGCTTACTGTGTGTAGAGCACTGGACTAATCAAACAATCCGTCGTGTTTATTATTTATTTATGAAGGCATTTATTAAGCGCTTACTATGTGCAAAGCATTGTTCTAAGCACCGGGGAGGTTACAAGGTGATCAGGTTGTCCCACGTAGGGCTCAAGAGCCCGGGCTTTGGAGTCAGAGGTCGTGGGCTCAAACCCCGGCTCTGCCAATTGTCAGCTGTGTGACTTTGGGCAAGTCACTTCGCTTCTCTGGGCCTCAGTGACCTCATCTGTAAAATGGGGATTAAGACTGTGAGTCCCCCGTGGGACAACCTGATCACCTTGTAACCTTCCCAGTGCTTAGAACAGTGCTTTGCACATAGTAAGTGCTTAATAAATACCATTATTATTATTATTGTTATTATTCACCCCCATTTGACAGATGAGGGAACTGAGGCCCAGAGAAGTGAAGTGACTTGCCCAAGGTCACACAGCAGACAAGTGGCAGAGCTGGGATTTGAACCCATGACCTCTGGCTCCCAAGCCCAGGTTCTTTCCACTGAGTCACGCTGCTTCTTAAATAATAATGATGGCATTTATTAAGCGCTTACTATGTGCAAAGCACTGTTCTGAGCACTGGGGAGGTTACAAGGTGATCAGGGTGTCCCACGGGGGGCTCACAGTCTTCATCTCCATTTGACAGATGAGGGAACTGAGGCCCAGAGAAGTGAAGTGACTTGCCCAAAGTCACACAGCTGACAATTGGAGGAGCTGGGATTTGAACCCATGACCTCCGACTCCAAAGCCCGTGCTCTTTTCCACTGAGCCATGCGGCTTCTCTTATTGAGCGCTTACTGTGTGCAGAGCACTGGACTAAGCGCTTGGGAAGTCCAAGTTGGCAACATAGAGAGACAGTCCCTACCTGACAGTGGGCTCACCGTCTAAAAGGGGGAGACAGACAACAAAACCAAACATGTTAACAAAATAAAATAAATAGAATAGATACGTACAAGTAAAATAAATAAATACAGAGTAATAAATATGTACAAACATATATACATATATACAGGTGCTGTGGGGAAGGGAAGGAGGTAAGATGAGGGGGATGGAGGGGGGGGAGGGGACTAAGCGCTTGGGAAGTACAAGTTGGCAGCATATAGAGACAGACCCTATCCAACAGTGGGCTCACAGTCTAAAAGGGGGAGACAGAGAACAAAACCAAACATACTAACAAAATAAAATAAATAGAATAAATATGTACAAGTAAAATAAATAAATAAATAACTAGAGCAGTAAATATGTACAAACATATATACATATAAACAGGTGCTGTGGGGAAGGGAAGGAGGCAAGATGGGGGGGATGGAGGGGGGATGAGGGGGAGAGGAAGGAGGAGGCTCAGCCTGGGAAGGCCTCCTGGAGGAGGTGAGCTCTCAGTAGGGCAAATCACTCCTGCTGTGGCCCGATGCACAGTTCCTTTGCTCCCACTTCCAGTGTTGATCCAGGCTGGCTTCGGAGACATTAGAGGTACTCCAGGGAGGTGGTGGCAGCAGGGCATGGGATTGTGTAAGTTTGAGCTTGGGAAGTACAAGTTGGCAACATACAGAGACAGTCCCTACCCAACAGTGGGCTCACAGTCTAGATCAATCATCGTCATAATATTTTACTTGTACATATCAGTCAATCAGTCGTATTTATTGAGCGCTTACTGTGTGCACAGCACTGTATTAAGCGCTTGGGAAGTACAAGTTGGCAACATATAGAGACAGTCCCTACCCAACAGTGGGCTCACAGTCTAGATCAATCATCGTCATGATATTTTACTTGTACATATCAGTCAATCAATCGTATTTATTGAGCGCTTACTGTGTGCGGAGCACTGGACTAAGCGCTTGGGAAGTACAAGTTGGCAACATAGACAGTCCCTACCCAACAGTGGGCTCACAGTCTAGATCAATCATCGTCATAATATTTTACTTGTACATATCTATTCTATTTAATATGTTAATATGTTCTTCTAGACTGTGAGCCCACTGTTGGGTAGGGACTGTCTCTAGATGTTCCCAACTTGGACTTCCCAAGCGCTTAGTACAGTGCTCTGCACACAGTGCTCAATAAATACGATTGATTGATTAATTGATTGCAAAGCACTGTTCTAAGTGTCTGGCGGAGCCGGGATTCGAATAATAATGATAACATTTATTAAGCGCTTACTATGTGCAAAGCACTGTTCCAAGTGTCTGTGGTGGAGCCGGGATTCGAATAATAATGATAACATTTATTAAGTCGTGGGTTCAAATCCTGGCTCTGCCAACTGTCAGCTGTGTGACTTTGGGCAAGTCACTTCACTTCTCTGGGCTTCAGTTACCTCATCTGTAAAATGGGGATTAAGACTGTGAGCCCTCCGTGGGACAACCTGATCACCTTGTAACCTCCCCAGCGCTTAGAACAGTGCTTTGCACATAGTAAGCGCTTAATAAATGCCATTATTATTATTATTATTAAGTGCTTACAATGCGCAAAGCACTGTTCTAAGTGTCTGTGGCGGAGCTGAGATTCGAATAATAATAATAACATTTATTAAGCACTTACTATGTGCAAAGCACTGTTCCAAGTGTCTGTCTGTGGCAGAGCCGGGATTCGAATAATAGTGATAACATTAATTAAGTGCTTACTATGTGCAAAGCACTGTTCCAAGTGTCTGTCTGTGGCGGAGCCGGGATTCAAATAATAATAGCATTTATTAAGCGCTTACCATGTGCAAAGCACTGTTCTAAGTGACTGTGGTGGAGCCGGGATTCGAATAATAATAATAGTGATAACGTTTATTAAGTGCTTACTATGTGCAAAGCACTGTTCTAAGTGCTGGGGGGGATACAGGGTGATCAGGTTGTCCCACGTGGGGCTCACAGTCTTAATCCCCATTTTACAGATGAGGGAACTGAGGCACAGAAGTTAAGTGACTTACCCAAAGTCACACAGCAGACATGTGGCGGAGCCAGGATTAGAATAATAATAATAATGATAACATTTATTAAGCGCTTACTATGTGCAAAGCACTGTTCTAAGCGCTGGGGAGGTTACAAGGTGATCAGGTTGTCCAACGGGGGCCTCACAGTTTTAATCCCCATTTTACAGATGAGGTCACTGAGGCACAGAGAAGTGAAGTGAGTTGCCCAAAGTCACACAGCTGACAGTTGGCAGAGCCGGGATTTGAACCCATGACCTTTGACTCCGAAGCCTGTGCTCTTTCCACTGAGCCACGCTGCTTATGCTTTTTTGGGTCAGGTGGGCCTGACTTTTAGACCCGGGTGATGTTTCTTCGTGCTTGTTAGCCAAGTCGCCATTCCAGGCAGAAGCAGTAGCCAGGAAGGTGATTTACAAGTGGGAAGACAAAGGAGAGAGACAGAGAGGGAGAGAAAGAAATGATGATAGTAACTGAATTTGTTAAGCGTTTGCTATGTGCCAGGCACTGTACTAAGCGCTGGGGTAGGTACAAGGTAATTGGGTCGGACACAGCCCCCGACCCCCATAGGGCTCCCAATTTTAATCCCCATTTTGCAGATGAGGGAATTGAGGTGCAGAGAGGTGAACTGACTTGCCCAAGGTCACACAGCAGAGGTGGGATTAGAACCCAGGTCCTTCTGACTCCTTAACACGTGCTGCATCCACTAGGCCACACTGCTTCTCTACAATTTCCATGTAGTGGCCAGGAATTGAACCCGGGCCTCCGGTGTGGCAGGAAAGAGAGAGAGAGAGAGAGAGAGAGATGACATGCTCGTTGTGGAGGGGTCAGCCCAGGCAAAGACCTGGACTGTAAACTCCTTGAGGGCAGGGAGTTGTCCCCGCGCCTCAGTTTGGGGTGTGGGCAGCGAGGCACTCCGGCTAGCGTCGGTCAGTTGGGCATTCATATTTGTTGAGCGCTTACTGTGTGCAGAGCACTGTACTGAGCGCTTGGGAGAATACACTAGAACAATAACCAGACACATTCCCTGCCCACAACAAGCTTACAGTTTAGAGGGCGAGACAAACATTCAGTATAGCTAAATTACAGGTCCTTGAGGGCAGGGAATCCCTCTCCCAAGTGCTCGGTTCAGTGCTCCTCACATGGCAAGCCCTTGGCGGCCACCTCCGTTGGATTGATTGACGCCATCATCCCCGTCCTTGTCCGTCTCGGGCGGACCCCTCTTGCGGGTGAAATTAGTCCGCTTCATCGTCCGAACTTTCATAAAAACAGGATAAACAGGATGCCACGTTGCCCGCGTCCGGTGTCCAGGAAACGGGTCGGCCGGTGGCTCCGGTCTGGTTCGCGGCCAGTGGACGGTGGATAGGCTTCCTCGGGCTGGTCACCTCAGCGGGACGCGCCGTAGGGTCCGTGGGTCCGGGGTAAGAGCAGCCCCTTCCCCACCAGTTGTCCCCGCGCCTCAGTTTGGGGTGTAGGCAGCGAGGCACTCCGGCTAGTGTTGGTCAGTTGGTCATTCGTATTTGTTGAGCACTTACTGTGTGCAGAGCACTGTACTGAGCGCTTGGGAGAGTACACTAGAACAATAACCAGACACATTCCCTGCCCACAACAAGCTTACAGTTTAGAGGGCGAGACAAACATTCAGTATAGATAAATTACAGGTGTGGACATAAGGGCTGTGGGACTGGGAAGGGGGATAAATAAAAGGGGGGTGTTTGATTTCACCTCAGATGTGAACGGAGAGCGCAGTAATGTTGGCAGCCCTTTGCTTGGGCTTAACCCTGGAGCTGGGCAGTTGATGGTGGTGGTATTGAAGTGCTTACTATGTGCCAGGCTCTGTACTAAGCGCCGGGATTGTTACGAGCAAGTCAGGTTGGACACAGTCCCTGTCCCACATAGGGGCTGGTAATCTAAATATGATTATCAATTGAACGATTGATTGTCCCAACGTGTCTTGCGGCACTGTTCAAAGAGTGATGTTTGTGTTAGTGTGGTGTTCTGGAGAGCTGTTTGAAATCCCTAGAGGAGAAATGCCGTGTGGATGTTGATTATCCTTTATGGTGCCTGACCTTGGATTGGAGACCAACCATTTCCAGGTGACTGATTTGTGCCTCCCCAGCGACGTCCGCGTCACGTGGTTCTGTTTATCTCCTTCGCCTGTTTTTCCTGTGCTGCTCACCCAGTTCAAGCATCTGCTGTCCATGGGGTTGCGGGGTGTGTGTGAGTGGTGTATACTGTGTGTGTTGGGTGGGGGGGGAAGATGCCTTGGTATTCGAATGCCACTGAGGGTGAATTTTATCCACGAGTCTCAGGGTGGCAGGCAAATCGGGTACAAGAACCCATAAAACTACTATCGATCAGAGGTGTTTATTGGACGCTTAATGTGTACAGAGCCCTAGTAAAGTAACTACTACTTCCCCCAAAGCCTCCTCTTTCCGTGTCCCGCGGCCTCCCACAACGCCCCCAACCCCGGCCTCCTTCCATTCCAGTTTCTTCTTGTGATTTGAGAGTGAGTTATTTAGCTGTCTGGGACTCACCCAGACTTTTCACAATCATCATTTAAAAGTTCAGGGAACTTGGTTGGCTAGCATTTTTTTTTTCCCCTCGTGCTTCAGTGTTGGGGAATTGGGCTTTAATCTGTTTTAAGGACCCAAACCAGCCCCACCTCAAATAATAATTATGGTATTTGTTAAGCCCTTACTATGTGCCAAGCACTGTACTAGGCGCTGGGAAAGAATCAAGATAGGTCAGACTCAGCCCCTGTCCCACACGGGGCTCCCCGTTTAAATAAGTGGGTTGACAGGTATTGAATCCCCGTTTTACAGATGGGGCAACTGAAGCTACTCGCCCGAGGCCGGAATTAGAACCCAGGTTCTGTAGCTCCCAGGCCCGTGCTCTCTCTGATAGACTGTGCCACTTCTCAGATAGGTTTTAAAGTCAGTCACAAGTAGCCGGGATTTTTTTTTTAGGATATTTAAGCGCTTAGTTTGTGCCAGGCACTGTTCTAAGCTCTGGGGGTAGATACAAGATAATCAGGTCAGACACAGGTCATGTCCCACATGGGGCTAACCCCCTTTTTAGAGTTAAGGGAACTTAGGCACAGAAATGTAAAGTGACTTGCTGAAGGTCACAAAGCAAACAAGTGGCAGAACCAGGATTAAAACCCAGGTTCTTCCAACCCCCAGTCCCATGCTCTATCCCCTAGGCCATGTTGCTTCCCAGTTTCTCTGGGTGTTTTTCCTTGCGTTGGGGGTGGAGGTGAGCCAACTTGGCAGTTATGACCCAGGGCCTGTCTGACTTCCTAACCCACCAAACCAAAAGGCGACTCTACCTGAAAAACTGCTCAGGGCAGGAATAATAACAATAGTAATAATAATAATGGCATTTCTTAAGCACTTACCAAGTGTCAAGCACGGTTCTAAGCCCTGAGGTAGATATAAGCTAATCAGGTTGGATACAGTCCCTGTCCCACGTGGGGCTCACAGTCTGAGGGGGAACGGGTATGAATCCCCATTTTACAGATGAGGAAATGGAGGCAGAGGGAAGTGAAGTGATTTGCCCAAAGTCACCGAGATGGCAAGTGTCAGAGTCAGGATCAGAACCTAGGTTCTCTGGCTCCCAGGTTTTTTCCTGTAGGCCACAGTGCTTCTCTAAGTGGCTTTCATCCTCCATTTGCCAGCCGTTCTACCTCCCTCTTATGTCTTTCTGGCAGACGCATGATTAAGCAATGATTTTTTTTTTTTTCCTCCTTCCTTGAGGACTCAGTGCATACTTCCCCGGGTGGTCCTAATCCGGCGTGTGCCAATCCCCTTTTTTTTTCTTGCCCTTGAACTTTGGCCATGAGGTGGTGTTGCACGCACTGGCCTTCCTCAACCCCGACTCCCCCGGTCCTCACTTTAACAGTGTGCCTCGATATGACCGATCTCCAGAACGTTGGACAGGTGGTGACGGGCAGATGGACGGACAGACGCCTGTCTGACTCACTCCCACCCAACAAGCAGGAAGCCAAAATGTCGGGTGTCCCTGTCTGCCGTGGACCGGGACAAAACTTGAGCTAAGATGACAGTCTCTCTTGGAGAGAGCCTAAGGATTTTCCTGCCTCTCTCATTTTTTTTTAAAATGGTATTTGTTAAGTGCTTACTGTGTGCCAGGCATTGTACTGCGCAGCGGGGTAGATATAAGCAAATCCAGGTTGGACACGGTTCCTGTCCCACCTGGGGCTCACAGTTTTAATCCCTCTTTTACACGTGAGGTAACTGAGGCCCAGAGAAGTAAAGTGACTTTCCCAAGGTCGCACAGAAGACAAGTGGCGGAGCTGGGATTAGAACCAGGTCCTCTGGACACCCTGGCCCACGTTTTTTCTGCTCGACCACGCTACCTTTCCAGTGGCTCTATTGTGGCCAGGGCAACGTGAACTGGCTGAGTCGTGTCTGTCTGTCTCTCTCACACACACACACCCCGCCTCAGTTTCTCTCTGCAAGGATGGGAGGCTAAGCGGTTTGCCCTCTAGAATGTAAGCTCGCTGTGGTCAGGGAATGTGTGTGTTTACTGTTGTACTGTCCCCTCCCAAGTGCTTAGTACTTATAAGTACCAAGTGCTGGACATATTACTCCCCTCCTCAAAAACCTCCAATGGCTACCGATCAATCTGCGCATCAGGCAGAAACTCCTCACCCTGGGCTTCAAGGCTGTCCATCACCTCGCCCCCTCCTACCTCACCTCCCTTCTCTCCTTCTGCTGCCCAGCCCGCACCCTCCGCTCCTCCACCGCTAATCTCCTCACTGTACCTCGCTCTCGCCTGTCCCGCCATCGACCCCCGGCCCACGTCATCCCCCGGGCCTGGAATGCCCTCCCTCTGCCCATCCGCCAAGCTAGCTCTCTTCCTCCCTTCAAGGCCCTGCTGAGAGCTCACCTCCTCCAGGAGGCCTTCCCAGACTGAGCCCCTTCTTTCCTCTCCCCCTCGTCCCCCTCTCCATCCCCCCGTCTTACCTCCTTCCCTTCCCCACAGCACCTGTATATATGTATATATGGTTGTACATATTTATTACTCTATTTATTTATTTATTTATTTATTTTACTTGTACATTTCTATCCTACTTATTTTATTTTGTTGGTATGTTTGGTTCTGTTCTCTGTCTCCCCCTTTTAGACTGTGAGCCCACTGTTGGGTAGGGACTGTCTCTATGTGATGCCAATTTGTACTTCCCAAGCGCTTAGTACAGTGCTCTGCACATAGTAAGCGCTCAATAAATACGATTGATTGATTGATTGATAGTACAGTGCCCTGCACATAAGTAAGCGCTTGATAAATACCTTCGATTGCTTGCCCTCGTTGCAGTTGAAAGAGGACAAGCCCACCTTGTCTTATTTTACGAACAGTCAGGAGAATGTGAGATGATTGCGCTTGGGAGAGAGTACCGTAGAGTTGGTAGACCCCATCTCTGCTCTCAAGGAGTGGGCAAGCTAGGAGGAGAAGACCCCCCACCACCCCCCCAACCATTTTTTTTCCTCCCTGCTCCACCTCCACACACTCTATTTTACTTCTTTCTTCTTCCTCCTTTTCACTGGAAGAAATCCCAAATCTCAGCCAGTCAGACGTTGGTCACTCCCCGAGGGGGAAACGAGTTTTCTCCGAAGGTGGAGGAGGGCTGGCACCCCGTGAATAGCGGGGATGGTCGGTCCCCGGTTTGCCCGGTTTGGAACCAGCCTCTGAGCTGGCCCCGGGCCCGGAGGGAAACTTGCTCTCAGCCAGGGAACTTCTTCATTTCCATCACAGAGCTTAGAACAGTGCTCTGCACATAGTAAGCGCTTAATAAATGCCATCAATAATATTGGCAGGTGGGTGGGGGGTGGCGGGGGGGAAAGAGAGAGAGCGAGAGAATGGAAGGCGAGAGATCTTATTGAGCTCCGGAAGGGCCTGCTCATTTTATGAGCAGGAATAAAATGGAATAATATGGAATAATAATAATAATAACTGTGCTATTTCTTAAGCACTTACCAGGTACCAAGCACTGTACTAAGTGCTAGGGAAGATGAACATTAATCCAGTAGGACACAACCCCTGGTCCCCTCAGGGCTCACAGTCTAAGTACAAGGAAGCACCGGTAGTGATTGATCAGTTCATTGTCGTATTTATTTAGCGCTTACTGTGTTCACAGCATTGTACTATGAGTCGTAGCAGAAAGTTTCCCCTTTGAGGTTCGTAGGGGACCATACAGAATGCCCACCTTGTGGGTTAATCCTTGAATTTAGTTATCTGATCTTCAGCGGGAATATTGCCCTTCAGACTTAGGTTGGTTAGCAGAAACCCAGTGCCTCCAGCCACAGAAAGGCAGGAAGCAGCATGGCTTAGTGGATAGAGCACCGGTCCGCAATCAGAAGGACCTGGGTTCTCATCCTGGCTCTGCCACAAGTCTGCTGGGTGTCCTTGGGCAAGTCACTTCACTTCCCTGGACCTCAGATATCTCATTTGTAAAATGAGGTTAAGAGTGTGAGCCCCATATGTGTCCCACCTATTTACCTTGTATCTACCCCAGTGCTTAGAACTGAGCTCGGCACATAGTAAGTGCTTAACAAGTACCGTAATTATTATAATTATTATTATTGTTAAGCAAGCTGCCCCTGGGGAGGAGAGAAAGGGGGCCGGGAGCCCTGTCCCCGATCCCTCACAGCCCCCGTGGGAGGTTGGGGGAGGGAGAAGGGATGAGTTTACACCAACCTTATCTCTCAGCCCCCGGGCATTAGCGGTAAACTGACCTCCTTGTTGTTTTTAACTTGCAAACAAATTTCTGGCACCGTCCCTGAGCGATCCGATGACATTATATCTACCCCAATGCTTAGCGTAGCGCTTGCCCCTGAGCAAACTTCTACAAAACAGCCTCCTTGTTAGGGAACTAGCCCAGCTTTGGGGGTTCCCGGAGCGCTTTCCCGTCCTAGACCGCAACCTCAGTCTTCCCCAGCTGGGGCCAGAGGGAAGGATGAGAGAAGCAGGAGAAGCACTTGCGGTAAGCGGTGCCATGACAAACTGTCGTTCGGGCCTTGGGCCGATCGCCCCGTCCCTCCCTATTTGTCCTGGTGACAGCTGCCAGCCTGGGAGGCCAAACCCCTGCCCTCTCCGGCCCAGTGAGAACTCTGCCTGCCCTTCTAGACTGTAAGCCCCTTGTGGGCAGCAAATCTGTCCGTTATAGTGTTATATTGTCCTCTCCCAAGCACTTCAAGGGGTACCCTGCACACAGAAAGTGCTCAATAAATACAATTGACTGACTGTCCTCCCTATTATGACCGTTTCTAGGGCATTTCCCAAGCCCCTCGGAGGGCACGGCCTAGGGCCCTGAGGTTGGGGGGCATCTCGACTCGCAGAGCTTCCAGGAGACCAGCCCCGTCTGCTTTCCGCCCCGCGTGGTTTGGGACAAGGACCAGGTTGGCTCTCCCCAGGCGGTCCTCCTCCCCTTTCATTCACTCGATCGTATATATTGAGCGCTCACTGTGCATCCCCCTGAGAAGGACAGGGTGGCATCTGGGACAGTCGGAAATGTTGTACCGAAATCCTAGTTAAGACCAGATGAGTGGCTTGCCGTCGGCCGGTTGTCCATTTGCTGTCCTCTGCTCGTCTTCCCGGAGGCCCGCCGTTCCCCAGAGCGGGGCCCGGCTGGACGTGGTTGGCCGTTGACTTTGAAAACGATGTGCGTGAGTAGAACTTGGGGAGGGGGACATTTCAGGGCTGCCCGGTGAGTGAGAGTGCCAACCTGGGGCACTCCGGTGGGGGTCAGAGAGTGGGCACGAAGCTAAATGCAGTACCACCTTGAACCCTGTCCAGCCTAGAAATTCAGGATCCAGCCTGCCCGGCCTCTATCTGTGCCAGCCTTTCCTGGTAGTGGGTGGCAGTGAGCCCAGACCAGGCTGGCCTGGAAGGGTTGAACTGGAAGTGACCTGGATGTCACTTGCTCCGGGTGCTCCATTGCATGTACCATGGTCTGCCGGGTGGCTGACGCCGGGTCCCAGCAGCCCACGAGATGACAGTTCCCACGTGGCAGCTCCATCCTTGGAAATAAGCCCCGGGCCACCTCTAGTTTGACAGCCCCAGCCCGTTGTAGAGGAATCGTTCTCGCCTGTCCCGCCGTCGACCCCCGGCCCACATCATCCCCCTGGCCTGGAATGCCCTCCCTCCCCACATCCGCCAAGCTAGCTCTCTTCCTCCCTTCAAGGCCCTACTGAGAGCTCGCCTCCTCCAGGAGGCCTTCCCAGACTGAGCCCCTTCCTTCCTCTCCCCCTCATCTCCCTCTCCATCCCCCCATCTTACCTCCTTCCCTTCCCCACAGCACCTGTATATATGTATATATGTCTGTACATATTTATTACTCTATTTATTTTACTTGTACATATCTATTCTATTTATTTTATTTTGCTAGTATGTTTGGTTTTGTTCTCTGTCTCCCCCTTTTAGACTGTGAGCCCACTGTTGGGTGGGACTGTCTCTATATGTTGCCAACTTGTACTTCCCAAGCGCTTAGTACAGTGCTCTGCACACAGTAAGCGCTCAATAAATACGATTGATTGATTGATTGATTAATCCCCATTTTTCAGCTGAGGGAACTGAGGTCCAGAGAAGTGAAGGGACTTGCCCAGTGTCACACAGCAGACAAGCGGCAGAGCCAGGATTAGCACCCAGGTCCTTGTGACTCCCAGGCCTGTCTCTATCCACTAGACCGCACTGCTTCTCCACCCTCGTTTAACCCTCGTTTGACCCCGATCTGCATTCCTGGGGTTTGCGGGTGGTCAGACGGGCTTGAAAGATACGGGCAGAGGTGCCCTTCTGGGGATGTGAAGGCTTCTCCATTCACCCGTCGGGTTTTCCTCTGTCCTTTCCCTCAGGCGGAGCCAATCAGAATAATGTTCATCACCAACGTCTTGGAGAACCTGAAGGTTTACGTCAGCAGCCGGCCTCCACTCGTGGTCTTTATGATCAGCGTAAGCGCTATGGCCATCGCTTTCCTCACGCTCGGCTATTTCTTCAAAATCAAGGAGATCAAATCGCCAGAAATGACCGAGGTACGGCCCCTTACCCCTTCTGGGGGTCCACAGCCGGGAGCGGGCTCGGTCTGCTTTTGAAGCATCTCCCGTCAGTGGCCCGGTGGTACTTGTTGGGCATCCGTTGGGGGCAGATCGCCGGACCGGGCGTTTGGGTGGGTTTGATGGGGTGAGAGGCCTGGCCCTGCCCACCCAGGGAGCTTACGGTTGGCTGCCCAGGCAAACGCGGTGGCAGGTGGAAACCACGGCATAGCTCGCACGGGGGTTTTAGTGATGCTGTGGGTCTCTGACCTAACAGCCACGTAACGTAACGGCCTGGACGTCTGAGGAACTGGATCCTAATAATAATGACAATAATGTTGATATTTGTAAAGTGCTTACTATGTGTCAAGCACTGTTCTAATGCCAGCTCTGATGCTTGCCTGCAATGCCAGTCAGTAGTATTTACTGAGTGCTTACTGTGTGCAGAGCACTTTACTGAGCGCTTGGGAGAGTACAATATAACGATAGAACAGACACGTTCCCTGCTCTCAACCAGCTTACAGCCTAGGGGATGTGACCTTGGGACAGTCACTGCACTTCTCTGGGCCTTGAGTGCTTACCATGTACAGAGCACTGTAACAAGCGCTTGGGAGAGTATGATAGAGATGGTAGACAAGTTCTCTGCCCACGATGAGCTTACAGTTTGGAATCCACCCCGGGCTCTCAGATTTTACAGTCTTTTTGCCACTTGATTAATTGCGTGCTGCAGGTAGTCAGGTGGAGGGTTGGAATGGCCAGGTTTAGCACTCAGTGTTATTTAAAGTAGTGCATTCATGTACGGTAGATTCCCTTAAGGGAAAACAGGTCTAGTCTGTCCAGCGTCCCGGTGACATGCCCCCAAACCAAGCCTGCCCGGAAATTCACAACTTCAGGCGTCAGTCCAAATCAGGTTTGCTGACAACAAATATTGAAAACTGGGGGCGGGTGGCCGTGAAAACCATAGCAATGTTAAAGTGACCTTTTAGGGTCTGTCAAAGCGGGCACCGGTTTTTTTGCTTTGCTTTCTAGTTTGGGTAAGAGAATATCATGTTTCTTGCAACCTTAAGAGGGTTACAAAGTGGAGAGGTTAATATCCAAAATGGTCCCTTTAGACTGGAAGCCCGCTGTGGGCAGGAAACATATCTTCCAACTCTGTTATATTGTCCTCTCCCAAGCGTTTAATATAGTGCTCTGCACACAGTTGGCGCTCAATAAATATGGCTGGTTGATTCATTCATTGATTGGAAGAGTGCTGTGTGGTAATGAGTGGTACAGAAGCGATTGACAAGTTAATTAATGATCAAACCTGTGTCCAACCCGATTAGCTCATACCTACCCCAGCACTTAGTACAGTGCCTGACAAGTCGTAAGCGCTTAACAAGTACCACAATTATTATTATTATTCTTAGCCAAGGTTGGGGAGTGCTTGGTTTAGGTCCCCATCTCATCGTCTTGATCTGTCGGTTTTCCGTGCCGACGAACGCCCCCTCCCCTGGCGGGCCAGAGCCACACAGTTTGGGCTTCGCGTTCCCCCCTACCGTCTCCGGGATGGGGTGGGGGGCACCAGGCGGACACGGGCTCCTGAGCCGGGAGAAAAACCCTTTCTTCTTTCCGGGAGCCCGGAGCGGCGTCTGATTGCCTGGATTTGTCGTTTAAGGACTGGAACACCTTTCTTCTGCGGTTTAATGATTTGGACTTGTGTATATCAGAGAACGAAACGTTGAAACATCTCTTAAACGACACCACAACCCCCGAAAGCACAGTGACTAGCGGTCAGGCCCGCTCATCCACGCAGTCGCCTCAGGCCCTCGAGGACTCTGGGCCCATTAACGTCTCGGTGACAATCACTCTGACCCTGGACCCCCTCAAGCCGTTTGGAGGCTACTCACGGAACGTCACCCACCTTTGCTCCACCATTTTTGGGCACCAGATCGGACTTTCAGGTAGGCCGCAGTCGCCCGCTTTCACCGTGGGCCGGGTTCCTCTTCCTCCTCTGTTTGGTGACAGATCAGCCCCGGGGGGTTTGTTGGGCGCTTACTGTGTGCAGACACTGTACGAAGCTAATGGGTTTTGGGTGGTTTCTGGGGAATCTATTGCTTCTTTGTCAGGATGGGGCACAGGAACATTGGGAGGGGTGATAATCATGGTGTTACTAGTAGTAGCGTGGCTCAGTGGAGAAGAGCCCGGGCTTTGGAGTCAGAGGTCATGGGTTCAAACCTCGGCTCCGCCAATTGTCAGCTGTGTGACTTTGGGCAAGTCACTTAACTTCTCTGGGCCTCAGTTCCCTCATCTGTAAAATGGGGATTGAGACTGTGAGCCCCACATGGGACAACCTGATCACCTTGTAGCCTCCCCAGCGCTTAGAACAGTGCTTTGCACATAGGAAGCGCTTAATAAATGCCATCATTATTATTAGTAGTAGTAGTAGTAATAGTAATGATGGTATTTGTTAAGTGCTTACTATGCATCAAGCATTGCTTTAACCTCTGGGGTAGATACAAACCAGTCATGTTGGCCAAAGTTCATGTCCCGCCTGGGGCTCGCAGTCTTAATCCCCATTTTACAGATGAGAGCACTGAGGCCCAGTGAAATGAAGTGACTTGCCCAAGGTCACACAGCAGACAAATGCCAGAGCCGGATGAGAGCCCAGGTCCTTCTGACTCCCAAGCCGGTGCTTTATCCACTAGACCACAGTGGTGGTGTAGTAGAAGTGAGAGGAATGGTATTTATTGAGTGCCCATTAGGCACAGGGCACATCCTAAGTGCTTGGGAAAGTACAGCAGACCCAGAAGACACATTCCCTGCCCACATGGAGCTTAGACTCTAATAGAGGAGCCAGACAAAAAGGTTTACAACCAATGGGATCAGAGGAAATCATTGAAAAGGTGTATAAATCCAGTTGCTGACAGTGGGTACGAAGAAGTTTGTCAGCTGCAGCAGTAACTGTTGAATTGGTACCCCTCAACGAGACGGGACTTAATCGGGGAAGGCTTGATTTTGGGGGACTTCAGAAGGACCATACGGTTGGCGGGTCAGGCGGGGAGGGGGCTCAGGCCAGTCTGGTGGGGACAGTGGGGGCAAGGGGTGGAAGCAGGAGAGTGGAGAGAGCGAGGTCCCATGAGATGGGGAAGAGAAGCTTGTTGCCGACTTGTACTTCCCAAGCTCTAAGTACAGTGCTCTGCACACAGTAAGCGCTCAATAAATACGAATGAATGAATGAAGGTAAACTCCTTGTGGTCAGGGAATGTGTCTGTTTATTCCTATGTTGTACTCTTCCCAAGTGCTTAGTACAGCGGTTTGCACACAGTAATTGCCCAGTCAATATGATTGAATGAATGAATAGCACATTAGCCTGTTAGAAGGATCTGGATTCTAATTCCGGCCCTGTCACTTATCTGCTGTGCTACCGTGGGCAGGTCACTTCGCTTCAGTTACCTTATCTGGAAACTGTGGATTAAGACTGTGAACCTCCTGGAGGATATGGACTATGTCCAACCTGTTCAGCTGGTATCTACCCCAGCACTTAGTTCAGTCCCTGTCACATAGTAAGCGCTTAACAAACACCATTTAAATAAAGGGGGGGTTGGGGAGGGTGAAGGAGAACTTGGGAGGAGCCAAGAGTGAAAAGCCAGAGAGAAAGCAGGGCAGAGCCGTGCTATGAAAGATGGGGAGAGTCTGTGGCACCCTGAAGTCAATTAAACTCAGTTGAAGCTGTTTAGTATACTGTCGTCCTCTCTCAAGTGCTTAGTACAGTGCCCTGCACACAATAAGCGCTCAGTAGATATGATCGACTGACTGACTGACTGACTTTAACTGTCTGGGAGCCTAGGGGACTGGTGTCCCGGCCCGCCTTACCGTCGGAGACCGATCACTTTTGTCTGCGTCTGCCCTGCAGGGAGAGAAGCCCACGAGGAGATCAATATCACGTTCACGCTGCCCGCCGCTTGGAATTCTGATGACTGCGTCCTTCACAGCCACTGTGAGCAGGTGGTGTTCACGACGTGCATGACCGTCACGGCCGCCACAAATGTGTTTCCCGTCACAGTGTAAGCCTTATCCGGCCGCCGCCCTCTCCGTCTTTAAAGCCCGATTCCCATCGCATCGTGTCCTCCCAGAGGCCTGACTGAGCCATGGCTTTCTCTCTGTACCTCCCCTTCTGGGTGACTGTGCACCTTGAGTCTGTACGGTTAAGCGTTTTGATTTTCACCCCGATAATCGATCGCAATTGATTTTAATATTGGGCTCCCCTGACTCCTTGGGGGTCAAGACCTCTGGGTTCTAATCCAGCTCTGCCAGTGACCCTTTGGGTGACCCTCAAGCTTAACCTCTCTTGTGTTTGCCCATCTGAGGGAGGGCTAATATCTTGTCTGTCTCCCCCTTCTAGACTGTGAGCCCGTGGTTGGGTAGGGACCGTCTCTTTATGTTGCCAACTTGTACTTCCTAAGCGCTTAGTACAGTGCTCTGCACACAGCGCTCAATAAATACAACTGAATGAATTTGCCTTTCCCCACCCACTGAGGCTATCATAATGAGCCAGGGCAAGCTCTTGGAACTCTGTGGTGGAAAGGCTGTAGGGGAAATCATTGCAGGCAGTGATGAAAAACTGACTGGCTTCCGAGCTGGATAATGATTGTGGCATTTGTTAAGCACTTACCATGTGTTAAGCAGTGTGCTAAACACTGGGGTAAATACAAGCTAATCAGGCTAGACACAGTCCCTGTCCCCCATAGGACTCACGGTCTTAATCCCCATTTTACAGATAATAATAATGATGGTATTTGTTAAGTGCTTACTATGTGCAAAGCACTGTTCTAAGCACTGGGGAGGTTACAAGGTGATCAGGTTGTCCCGGGGGGGCGCTCACAGTTTTAATCCCCATTTTACAGATGAGATAACATGCATCGAGAAGTGAAGCAACTTGCCCAAGGTCACCCAGCAGACGTGTGGCGGAGCCGGGATTAGGTCCCACGCCTTCTTGACTCCCGGGCCCGGGCTCTATCCACTAGGCCATGCGGCTTTGGGGTTTTCATCGCAAAAACATGTCATTCGGACGGATAGTCGTCCTCCCCGATGCCCCCCACACCCCCCTCCCCGTCCCCCAGATCATCTCCTCATCCGGAGCCCCCCGGCGATCGGCAGCCTTTATTCTGGTGATGGAAAATGCGGCCAAACACGTGCCGGTTGTTGGGTTTGCGTTTAGGGGTGGTTCCTTCTCCTGGTTGCAGGCAGCCCCCGCACTGCGTCCCCGAAACCTACAGCAATGCCACTCTCTGGTATAAGATGTTCACGACAGCCAGGGACGCCGACACGAAATACGCCCAGGATTACAACCCCTTCTGGTGTTACAAAGGGGCCATCGGCAAAGTCTACCACGCTTTAAACCCCAAACTGACCGTCATCGTTCCAGACGTGAGTGAGATCGCCTTGGGGCCTGGCGGATGGCGGGGACGGTAAGCGGTGGGGAGGCCCGGGAGGCCTGGGCTTCGAAGGACCCCACCTTTCGAGGTCTTGACCATTTTGGGCAGCCCATCCGAGACAAGCAGCGTGCTTTAGTGGATAGACCATGGACCTGGGCGTCAGAAGAACCTGGGTTCTGATGCCGACTCCGCCACTTGTTGCTCTGTGGCCTTGGCCAAGTCACCTCACTTCTCTGGGCCTCAGTTCCCTTATCTGTAAAATGGAGATTGAGTGTGAGCCCCATGTGGGACAGGGATAAAGTCCAACCTGATTAACTTGTATCTACCCTAGCGCTTCATGCAGTGCCTGGCACATAGTAAATGCTTAACGAATACCATTTTTAAAAAAATGACGGGGGCGGGGGGGGGAAGCAGTGGAGGAAGCGGGCCACCATCTTTTTCAGAAGGCGTTGGGTCTCGCACTTGTTCTAATCCCGCAGGTTTTCACCGCCTTGAGTGAACTTTACCTCGGCCTGGCTTCCTGGCCAGCCGTGAGGCCCCGGAGTCGGGTCTGTCGAGAAGGCGGGATGGGATTTCCACCCTCCCGCTTCGTCGGTCTGGAGTCTCCATCTTCCCTCTTGGTTGGGTGGGTGTGCATTTGGGCCAAGGAACCCGTGCGGGAGTTGTCCTGAAATGCCCTAAAATGAATGAATGAATTGAAGTGCCCAGTGCCCCGAAAGGGAGATGTGAAGTAGAAAGTGAATGGAGTGGGCGCGGGGGTGACAGAGGCCCAGGGAAGGGGCTCGGCTCTTGCTGCTTTGCCCTTTGTCCAGGGTTCGGGTACGGTTGGATCATTCCAAAGATGCAACCGATAGACCAACGGGAAACGGAATGATTATCGTTGTTATCATTAGGATATTTTTAAAGCACTTACTATGTATCAAGCACTGTTCTAAACACAGGTAGATACCAGTTCATCAGGTCCCAGTGTAAATGCAGGGAGAGCAGTCATCGAATCCCCATTTTGTGGATGAGGAAACTGAGGACCAGAGAAGGTGGCACTGCAGGCGAGTGGCAGAGTCGGGTTCTCTGATTCCCAGGCCTGGTGGTCTTTTCACTAGGCCAGAGGGCTAGAGCGAAGGAGGATCAGGCTGGCGTTGGAGGTGGGCCACAGGGCTCGGTGTCAGGCGCAGGGAGCGTGGCTCATTCTCAGGCGGTTTCCTCCCTCCCTCCCTCCCCTATGTGTTTAGGACGATCGCTCCTTAATAAACCTGCATCTCATGCACACCAGTTACTTCCTGTTCGTGATGGTGATCACCATGTTCTGCTATGCAGTCATTAAAGGGAGGCCCAGCAAACTGCGGCAAAGCAATACGGAATTCTGCCCCGAAAAGGTGAGTGGGAAGAGGGCGAGCGGCTTTCTTCTCCGAATGGGGATCACGAGGTCGGGGTCACCTCTGAACGGGAGGCCTGCCCTGACTTAAATCTCTCGTCTCCCCTCCTTAGGCCCTCCCCCACTCCCCCAGCTGGCCCCTCGGGGCTTCAAGGTTAGTGAAGCGGTGGTGCTTATTAAATAATGTGTGGTATTAAATAATAAGTGTGGTCGAGCGCTTACTATGTGTTGAGCACTGTTCTGAGTGCTGGGGTAGGTACGAGGTGGTCAGGTTGGACACGGCCCCTCTTCCGCTTGGGGCTCACAGTTTGAGGAGGGAGAGTGGATAGCGAATCCCCATGTAGCAGTTGAGGCAGCGGATGCCCAGAGATGTCAAGCGAGTTGCCCAAGGTCACACAGCAGGCAAGGGGCAGAGCCGGGATTTCAAACCCAGGTCCTCCGACTCCCAGGCCCGTATTCTTTCCACCAGACCACACTGCTTCCCAAGCTTATTGAGCACTTATAATGTGCGGAGTACTGTACTGAGCGCTTGGGAGAGTATACTTCAACTTGGGCACTCAACTGTTTGGGACATATCAACTGTCCCGTTGCCTCTGTAAACATGTCTTAGTACTTTTATCATTTCCTCCCACCCGCAGTTGATTTCAATGTCGGTCTCCATTTGATCCGGAGCTCCTTGAGGGCAGGGATCAGAGGGAATTTGGGGGGCCCAAATCGTCCGTTACCGGCCAGGTAGTTGCCAGTCTACTCTCTGCGTGTAAGCAGGAATAATGAAACATCTACCAAATAACTCAGTGTTTGCCAAGCACTGTGCCGGGTGCTGCGGTAGATACAAGATCATCAGCCTGGGCAGAGTCCCCGACCTCACTGGGACTCACCACCCTGCAAGTAGACCGAGGGCAGTATCTTTCTGCCATTTTACGGAAGAGGAAACCGAGGTGCAGGGCGTTTAAATGACTCGGCCCAGGGTCCCCCAGCGGGTGCCGGAACGAGAATGTGGGTGTCCTGACCCCCGGCCCCGTGCCCTTTCCGTCAGGCCGGAGCCGGGCTTGGCTACGGAGAGCCGGCTTCTGGCCTCGTCTCGGGAACTGCCTAGCGTGAGGCTGAGCTTGCGTCGCTCACTGAGTTTGCGGTGGTCAAAGATCATGGCCCCCATCCCACGAGCCCCTTCCCCTGTTAAGTGTCTTAAGAGGAAAAGAGGCCGGCCTGGGTTTGAGAACCGCCACCCTCATGCCTCCACATTCCCATGTGGCTTGAACCCAGGGATTGGGAGGCGGGAGCTTCATTTATTCGCCCGGAAGGCCCTGAGACTATTCCCCAGAGAGCTCTAAGAGGTCCCACCTTGGGGGAGAGGGAGGAGAGGAAAGTCCCCATCCCCGTTTAGTCGATGATGATGATATCGGTATTTGTTAAGCACTTACTTTGTGTCAAGCACGGAAGTAGATACAAGCTAATCAGGTTGGACACAGCCCTGTCCCGCTTGGGGCTCACGGTCTCCACCGCACAATCAGTCCATCGACGCAAGGGAGGGACGGAGCCGGGGAGGATTTTTCCATCTGACCCGGCGGCTCTGCCTCTGCTCTCTTCCAGGTGACCCTGGCCGAGGCCTGACCCTCCCCCTCCCCGCCCCCTCCTCCCACCCCTCCTCTCCCCCGACCAGTGACTGAGAGAACCATAATCATTGCCTGCTGAACCCAGCCGGGGTCTCGACACTCTGTGAATACATTATCTCGCAACGTTGGGTCATTCCAACCAAAGACATTTCAAGTGCCTGTAATTGATTTGTACATATTTATAAAAGTATATTCAGAAGCCGGGCCGACGACGCATCGAAAACGCCCCCCCCCGCCCCCACCCCAGCCGAAACGTCCGTGTAGATTACGTTAGGGGTACACGGCGAGGCTGTCGGAGCCGGACTCCTGGGGGTGATGTCTGCAAGGGACTCCAAGGGAACTGATTCATTGTGTTTAGGGGGTTTGGGGTTTTTTTGGGGGGTGGGTGGAGGGTGGTTGGGGAGGGGGCGAGGGGTTCCAAATGATCTGTCTAGTGTTTGAAACCATATGCACCTTTGATATGATATTGCATTTCCAGAAGGCCTCGTCCACTACCCAGATTAGTGTGTCCGTGTGACCTTATAACGCTAACCAACCACGAGGATACCAATACTGTCTCTCCATTCCGCACTTTGCTTGCGAAACCAAGATTACCGGTCTTTCTAGATCTCTTTTGTTTGTTTGTTTTTGTTTTTGGAAGGGAAATGAAAATACATAGTCACACTTTAATACTGCTGTAGTTAGGACAGACTTGTGCTTTTATCCTGAGTAAAAAATGTATACTTAAAAAACAGACGCAGCCCTCTTTGAAAGTCATCCCCATGGTCAAACGATGAGGGTGGGCGGCGGGAGGGCGCAGGAGTGTACGGACACAGGGAGACGAGGCCCGGTTTTGAGTTTTGCACAGATCGTGCTCTCCGGTTCCTCTTCTTTTCAGCCACTGCTCTCCCCTTGAACGGTGGTATGGCAGCTTCCTGAATTAGTGGGTTATTTATTGATCGCTTGCTTTGGTGCCAAGCACTCCGCTAAGCTCTGAGGTAGATCAGTTGGGACATTATCCTGCCTGGGCTTTTTTCTGAAGAAAATGGGCAGGGAGCAGAGTGAAAATCAGTCCTGCCATCAACACTTAGGGTGGTGTGGAACCAGGGGTAAATTTGCCGAAGGAAAGAGAAGATTGGTCTGCAATTTTTGATTGCCTCCGGGGGTGTTTCTGAAGGTCAGGATTTTGAAGGTCAGGCGGGATGGTGTGGACGAGCTTGAGGGGGTTTGGGCCGGGTTCCCACAGTTTGTCATGGGAAGGAAAGCGACTCCTTGTGACGTGGTGAAATTCACGAATGGGAGGTGGACATTTTGGGACAACCATTTCCCTTCCAGGAAAGGGAAATGTATTTTAACTACTGGTGAAGCTTTTTTGGTCTCCTTGTCTCTTCCCCCTGTCCCCGTTCCCCCGCCTCTCCCTGGAACTCGATTTGGGGTTTAACCCAAATCTCTCTCCCTCCACCTGGCCTTCTTGCTCACCATGTTGTTGGGGGTTTTTGTTGTTGTTGTTGGTCTGTTTTCTCCCTATCCTCACAAGCCAGAAGTTGTTAAAATAAACTTCTGGCGCTGCTTTGAAAATGTCACTGGTTGCCTTAATGACCCGTGGTGGATGTCAGGGAGTGGAACTACAGCCCCATAGTCGATTATGCGCCCTCATCTCCTTTAGCTCTAGAGCCGTAGAAGACTAGGCAACACGGTTAGAGAACGCGGGCCCGGTTTTTCGGCATAAAACGCCTTGACCCTGGCCTTCGTGAGTGGCAGTCGAAGGAAGGTCTCGCTGACCGACGTTGAGTCGAGACCGTTATTTGGCATTACCGGTTTGTTTCTTCTCCCTTTAGAACATTTCAAGCACAATAATTGTATTAATTTCCGGAAAACAGATCTTGGACCGATGTCAGCCATACACCCACTGAGTCGGTCGCTTCCCAGAGGAAGTTTTTCCTCGGTGACTTCGTTCTTCCACGAGGGGAGAGCTGCAGAAACGGCGGGGCTTTTTGGCTGGAATTCCGCAACGGCGCTCTCACTAAGGTTTCCGTCTCTTTTTTCTCGTCGAGGCCGCCAGCGGCCGAATCCAATCCCTTCGGCGCGTGGCGGTAAGCGACCTGGGATGACTAGTATTTTAAAACCGCAGGAACCGCAGAATCTAAGAAGGAATGGGCCAGGGCCGAGGGGCCCCGTGCTGTGGGAAGTTTCTGGTCGTTGACATTTTAGCAGCAGGATGTCATGGGGGAGAGGGGAGAGGGGGCACAGATCGTTAGGGTGACCGGGAGCTGTTGGAACGGCCAAGTTAAATGTTTGGGAAAGATGGCTTTTATCGCCCTGTGAGATGGCGGCCGGCAAAAATCCAAGCAGATGACCAGCAAAGACCAGGAGTGCCAAGTATGGTGAAGCGGCGGGGGTATTCCCACTGCATATCGGACTTGGGGGAGCGGGAGACGTGGGGGCCTACGTTGAGGGGATGATTTTGGGAGAGCTAGAGGAAGCCTCCTTTGAATCCCAAGAAGACAAGGGTACCCAGGCCCAGCCTTCGGATTAAAATTTCGGACTGGGACCCGCTAAAGCGAGGAGATCTCCACGGCCAGGCCGGACCGTCACCCTGAAGGGGCTCGAGACACCTGGCACCCCCAGAACAGGAGCCCCACATGCGGCCTCCTAAGACTGAGACTCGGCATGGGCCGAGCGGAAGGCCGGAAACTTAGCATTAAAGCGGCTGTTCGGACCCTGTCCATCTCTCGCCTTCTTTCCTTTCATTTTCCCTTCTGCCAAGTGACTTTGAATCGGTTTTCTTTCCAGTTGTAAGTGTTTTGGGAAGCCACCGTCTCTGGCCCCCGGGGAGTTGAGTCGAATGACTTCTCCATCCCGCCCGTCCCTGTCGCCCACCGGCCCAACAGCCCTTCGGGTAAACGCCAATCTCTCCGAGATCTGTCCCCCCAGGTCTGCGAGGCGGGCGCGTAAGGCTGGGTGGAGCAAAGCGCTCCCGAGTTAATTCCACGTGGGGCGTGGACCGCAAATTCCCCTCCTGCTGGGTTGCCTGACACCCGGAGCCACGCAGCAAGGGTGAACGTAGCTTTCGAAGCTCCTTTTGCCACTTCCGCTCTTCGGGCGCCGAGCCGTCTTGGAGACGAGATGTTCCCCTCGGGAGCGGCTGGGGTCGACCTGCCCGGCATCTGGCTGGAAGGGGGAGCTGCCCGAGGGGGCGAGTGGATCGGTAAGGAGCGGAGGGGAGGGAGAGGACAGCGGGCGTATCAGTTACACGAGCCATCAGAGCACTAGGCCCCGATGCCCTGAAACCGGCCTGGGCCTGCCACCTCCGTCTCCCGTTACATGGCCTCCCCCATCCCCGGCTCCTCCATCACCACCGGATCCCCAATTCCCTCAGTGGCAGCGAGTCAGATGTCAGCTGTCATGTTCTGCTAATGGAGCATGCATTTTTCTGGGTGGATCCTCGTCTCCCCAACCCCGCAGACACCCAGAGCACCTTCTCTCGGCAGTCTGGGCGGGAGGGGCGGCGGGATCCAGCAGGAGGGCCCTGAACCTGGGAGTAAGGGATCTGGGTTCTGAGCCGAAATCCACCAAAGGGCTACTGTCGGACCCTGGGCGAGTCGCTTAATCAATCAATCAATCAATCGTATTAGCGCTTACTGTGTGCAGAGCACTGTACTAAGCGCTTGGGAAGTACAAGCTGGCAACATAGACAGTCAAGTGAAGTGACTTGCCCAAAGTCACACAGCTGACAATTGGCGGAGCCAGGATTTGAACCCATGACCTCTGACTCCAAAGCCCAGGCTCTTTCCACTGAGCCATGCTGCTTCTGAGCTTAACTTCTATCCGACTGCTTCCACAGATGTAAAATGGGGGTGGTCTCCTTTCCATTTTAGACTGTGGGCCCCATGTGGAACAGGAACTGGGTCTGATAACAATAACAGTAATAATATTATTATTACCGTAATTGTGGTGTTCGTTAAGCACTTACTATGTGCTAGGCTCTCTTGGCGGCAAGAAACCAACACCTCAACCGGACTTCCCGTTTGGCACTTCTGTTCCCGCTTCCCATAGTGCTTTTCGGTTTATTCATTCAGTTGTATTTATTGAGTGCTGAACTGTGTGCAGAGCACGGTACTAAGCGCTCGGGAGAGTGCAATACAACAAAGACATTCCCTGCCCACGATGAGCTTACAGTCTTGGAGGTAATGTACAGTCTTAGAATGCAGTAATGTCTTCGCGAGGGAATGGTGACAGCCACCGTTGGGGGAGGTATCAAGGAGTCCAGGATTGGCCAGAGGGGCTCAGAGAGGGTTGCCCCCGGGGTGGGGAGCACAGCGAGGCTTTTTCGAATGTTGGAGGTCGGGTGTTTGGTGTTATTTCTTAACCGTCTTACTCTGCTTTCGAACGGGTAGGTCCCCAGCCCACATGAGAGCCGCGGCCCACTTCCACGGCCACCGCGTCACGGCGAAATGTGGGCCTAGAGCGGTTCCGGCAGAGACCCTGCCAGCGGCCTTCGACTTTCCGGGGGGGTCCCTCTGGAGTCTCACCGCAGACCAGAGGCAAGATTCGGGGACCTTGGGAAGGGAGGCGGAGGGGAGAGGTTGGGGTTTTTGGTGGATGAGGTAAGGACTGTCATCTGGGGGACCAGATTCCTTGCTGAGGGACCCAGTAGGAGCATCTTCAAGCCAAAGAGGGTCCAGAAAGAAAGAGATGGGTGGCGCTTCTTGAATTTATTAAAGCAATTACCGGGTGCTAAGTGCTGGGGGTACTCTCCCAAGCACTTAGTTCAGGGCTCTGCACGTAGTCAGCACTCAATAAATACCATTTGTGATGATGATGGGGTAGATAGAAGAGAATCAGATGGGGCTCAGGGCTCATCATCTTAGGGGGAAGGGGAGCAGGTAGCTTCCCCCTATTTTACTCGCCAGGGAACTGGAGCGTAGAGAGGTGAAGTGACTTGCCCCAGGTCACACTGCAGGCCAGGATTCCTGACTCCCGGTTCCATGCTCTTCCCTAAATAACTATGCAAATGCTTCAATTTATAGAAGGCTTGGACGGGTAATTTCAGGAAGGGCACGGGGCGGGAATAGACAGGTGGGAGAGCCAATGGGGACATAGGGGGAAGGGAGGAGAAACTGAGGAGAGACAGAAAGGATCAGGTCTTGCCAACCTGGAGAGACAAAGGCGGAAATGGGGTGTGATGATAGTGTGGTTTTTTAACCCCTCCCCATTCTGCAAGGGGTGGAGAGATCAAACTAGGAACTCACTGAATCAGTCAGTAGCATTTACTGAGTGCTTAGTGTGTGCAGAGAACTGTTTTAGCACTTGGGCATGTTTCACAATCCAAAGATGAGGGGAGGCCCGTGCCGTGAAAATGGGCTTTGATGGTATTATTGAACGCTGACTCTGTGCAGAGCTCTGTACTGAGCGCTTGGGAGACGCCGAGGTTCAAAACCAAAGGAACGCGTCTTTCACCCAGCAAGCGGGGTGGTGGACGAATTATGGGAATTTGGGACTGTCAGAGTCGAACGATCAAGAAAGTGCTCGGGGGAGCTCAGCAGAAGTCGTGGGTGTGATCACTGCCCTCAAGAAACTTACCGTCGGCGACACAAGCGGGAAATATCAGGTCTGAGGGGGATATGAGTTCAATGGATGGTCAGAGAGGCAGGTTAAGGATGTTGGATGGTAAGAAAAGTTCAGTAAATATGATTGCTCTGTAATTGAAAGGAGAGTGGTCCGGGAAAGCAACCAGGACACTTTTGGGTTGGGTTTTTTTTTTTTTAATATTTTGTGGTATTTGTTAAGCGCGTACTATGTGCCAGGCACTATACTAAGCACTGGGGTAGATAAAAGATGATAATTGTGACATTTGTTGAGTGCTTATTATGTGCCAGGACCCATACTAAATGCTGGGGTAGATACAAGCTAATCAGGGTGGACACAGTCCCTGTCCCCTATGGAGCTCACACTCTTAATCCCCATTTTCCTGATGAGGGAACAGAGGCCCAGAGAAGTGAAGCGATTTGCCCAAGTTCACGCAGCAGTCGTGGCAGAGCGGGATTAGAACTCAGGTTCTCCGACTCCCAGGCCTGAGCTCTAACCACTAGGCCACACTGCTTCTTCACAGTTCCTGCAAGCGTCCTGGTGTTGCTCCTGAGGTAGGATTCAGTCAGGGTCGAGATTGGGCCGGCCCAGGAGTGATGATGATTATGAGGAGTGGGATATTCGGTATCAATCAATCAATCAATCAATCAATCGTATTTATTGAGCGCTTACTATGTGCAGAGCACTGTACTAAGCACTTGGGAAGTACAAATTGGCAACATACAGAGACAGTCCCTACCCAACAGTGGGCTCACAGTCTAAAAGGGGGAGACAGAGAATAAAACCAAACATACTAACAAAATAAATAGGATAGATATGTACAAGTAAAATAAATAAATAAATAGAGTAATAAATATGTACAAACATATATACATATATACAGGTGCTGTGGGGAAGGGAAGGAGGTAAGATGGGGGGGATGGTATGCGCTTACTATGTGTCAAGTACTGGTTTAAGGGCTGAGGTAGATAACGAGTTCGTCGGTCCCCGTCCCCCATAGGGCTCACACTCGTAAGTAGGGGGGAGCACAGGTACTGAATCCCCACTTTACAGAGGAGGAAACTGAGGCCTGGTGCAGTGATTTGCCCAAGGCCACGCAGCAGGCCAGTGGAAGAGTCAGGATTAGAACCCAGGTCCTCTGACGCCCTGGCTTGGACTCTTTCCACTAGGCCGTGCTGCTTTTCATACAGAATCCTCATTTTACATGTGCAAAAACTGAGGCACAGAAAAGTAAAATGACTTGCTCAAGGTCCCACAGCAGGCGAGGGGCAGAGCCTGGGACTGGAACCCAGATCCTCCCACTCCCAGGCCCAGGTTCTTTCCACTGTGCCTTGCTGCTTCTCCCAGCCGAGGCTCGGGGGGCTGGAGGCCCAGCAACCCACCTCTGCTTTTGGCCAATCGAGATAATGGAATGAAGTCGTTCCCGAACGCTGGCCGCGGGACAAGGAAAGCAGCCGGGGCCCGTGTACGGTCTGGTTACTTTTGGCCTTAAGATGCACGTATTTAACAAGCGGCACCCATCTGGCAGACGGGTGGCTTTCTCTCCTTTGTAATCCGAGGGTTTGGAGGATTGTTGGGAGCCGGGAACTCAAAGTCAACTTGGGTGGGAGCTCCTTGCTGCAGGAAATGCGTCCATGTTATACCGTACCCTCCCGAGCACTTAGTACAGTGCTTTGCGCACAGTAAGCCCTCAATAAGCAGCGTGACCCAGTGGGAAGAGCACGGGTCTGGGAATCGGATGGACCCGAGTTCCGATTCAGTTATTGAGCGGGGGATTGTCTCTGTTGAATTGTACTTTCCTAGTACAGTGCTCTGCACACAGGAAGCGCTCAATAAATACGATTGAATGAATCCCGGCTCTGCCACTTATCCGCTGTGTGACCCTGGGCAAGGCGCTGAATCCCCATTTTACAGATGAGTTACCTGAGGCAAAGAGAAGTTAAGAAATTTATTGTTCATTCGTTCAGTCGTATTTATTGAGCACTTACTGTGGGCAGAGTACTGTACTTAGCGCTTGGGAAGCAAAAATCGGCAACATATAGAGACGGTCCCTACCCAACGATGGGCTCACAGTCTAGTTTATTGTTGCATTGTACTTTCCCGAGCGCTTAGTACAGTGCTCTGCATACAGTAAGTGCTTAATAAAAACGATCGAATGAAAGACTGTGAGCACTGTGTGGGACAGGGACTGTGTCCAGCCCAATTATCGTGGTATCTACCCCCAACGTTTGGGGCAGTGCCTGGCATCTTGCGTCTTTAGCAAGTACCTTTCAAAAATAAAGAGGTGTTTGGTCGAGTTGGCTCTGGGCTGGTGTGTAGATCCCAGAAGGGGCTGCCGAAGTAGAAGCAGCGTGGCTTAGTGAGAAGCAGCGTGGTTTAATGGAAAGAGCCCGGGCTTGGGAGACAGAGGTCATGGGTTCTAATCTCCGCTCTGCCACTTGTTTGCATTGTGACCTTGGGCAAGTCACTTCACTTCTCTGGGCCTCAGGTCCCTCATCTGTAAAATGGGAATTAAGACTGTGAGCCCCACGTGGAACAACCTGATTACCTTGTGTCTACCCCAGCGCTCAGAACAGTGCTTACCTACGCATCAGGCAGAAACTCCTCACCCTTGGCTTCAAGGCTGTCCGTCACCTCGCCCCCTCCTACCTCACCTCCCTTCTGTCCTTCTCCAGCCCAGCCCGCACCCTCCGCTCCTCCGCCGCTAATCTCCTCACCGTGTCTCGTTCTCGCCTGTCCCGCCATCAACCCCGGCCCACGTCATCCCCCTGGCCTGGAATGCCCTCCCTCCCTCTGCCCATCCGCCAAGCTAGCTCTCTTCCTCCCTTGAAGGCCCTGCTGAGAGCTCACCTCCTCCAGGAGGCCTTCCCAGACTGAGCCCCCTCCTTCCTCTCCCCCTCCTTCCCCTCTCCATCCCCCTGCCTTACCTCCTTCCCTTCCCCACAGCACCTGTATATATGTTTGTACATATTTATTACTCTATTTATTTTACCTGTACATATCTATTTTTATTTTATTTTGTTAATATGTTTTGTTCTCTGTCTCCCCCTTCTAGACAGCCCACTGTTGGGTAGGGACCGTCTCTATGTGTTGCCAACCTGTACTTCCCAAGCGCTTAGTACAGTGCACTGCATACACTAAGCGCTCAATAAATACGATTGATTGATTGCTTGGCACATAGTAAACGCCTAACAAATATCATCATCATTATTATTATTTCGGCCCCAAGAGGGCGATCGAGGTCCGTGCAGCCTGAACGCAGGGCGCAGTGCGCGATTTGGGCCACAAGAGGGCGATCGAGGCCCGTGCAGGCCGGGCGCAGTACGCGCTTTGGGCCACAGGAGGGCGATCGAGGCCCGTGCAGCCTGAGCGCGGGGCGCAGTGCTCGATTTGGGCCACAAGAGGGCGATCGAGGCCCGTGCAGGCCGGGCGCAGTACGCGCTTTGGGCCACAAGAGGGCGATCGAGGCCCGTGCAGGCTGGGCGCAGTACGCGCTTTGGGCCACAAGAGGGCGATCGAGGCCCGTGCAGCCTGAGCGCGGGGCGCAGTGCTCGATTTGGGCCACGAGAGGGCGATCGAGGCCCGTGCAGGCCGGGCGCAGTACGCGCTTTGGGCCACAAGAGGGCGATCGAGGCCCGTGCACCCTGAGCGCGGGGCACAGTGCGCGCTTTGGGCCACGAGAGGGCGATCGAGGCGCCGGCGGGGAACTTTTTTTCTTGTAATGGCGTTTATTAAGCGCTTACTATGTGCAGAGCACATAGCGCTGGGGAGGTTACAAGGTGATCAGGTTGTCCCATGTGGGGCTCACAGTCTTAATCCCCATTTTACAGATGAGGGAACTGAGGCCCAGAGAAGACTTTGCCCAAAGTCACACAGCTGACAAGTGGCGGAGCTGGGATTTGAACCCATGACCTCTGACTCTTTCCACTGAGCCACGCTGCTTCCCAGTAGAACTTGCGCCCGGGCTGGCCTAGCCCCACCTTTCCCTTCAACTTTCTCCTTTTTACCTCACCCTTTAAAGGGACAGTCAGGTCTGGAAAAAAAAAACCCCTTCTCCAATAATAATAATAGTTATTATTATTATTATTATGATATTTGTTAATCACTTACTATGTTGCAGGCACTGTACTAAGTGCTGGGGTAGATAGAAGCAAATCGGGTTGGACTTGGTTCCTGTTCCACGTGGGGCTCACAGTCTCAATCCCCATTTTACAGATGAGATAACTGAGGCCCAGAGAAGTAAAGCGATTTGCCCAAGGTCACACCGCAGACAGTGGCAGAGCTGGGATTAGAACCCATAATAATGATGACATTTATTAAGCACTTACTATGTGCACAGCACTGTTCTAAGTTCTGGGGAGGATACAAGGTGATCAGGTTGTCCCACGTGGGGCTCACAGTCTTCATCCCCATTTTACAGATGAGGGAACTGAGGCACAGAGAAGTTAAGTGACTTACCCAAAGTCACACAGCTGACAAGTGGTGGGGCTGGGATTTGAACCCATGACCTCTGACTCCAAAGTCCGTGCTCTTTTCCACTGAGCCATGCTGCATGACCTTCTGACTCCCAGTCCTGTGCTCTGTGTCTCCCCCTTCTAGACTGTGAGTCCGTTGTTGGGTAGGGGCCGTCGCTATATGTTGCCAATTTGTACTTCCCAAGCGCTTAGTACAGTGCTCTGCACGCAGTAAGAGCTCAATAAATACGATTGAATGAATCCACTACTCCATACTGTTTCTCTCACCTCACCTCTTAGGTCTTAAGAAGCAGCCTGGACTAATAGAGCACCAGCCTGTGAGTCAGAAAGACATGGGTTTTAATCCCAGCTCTGTCACTTGTCTGCGGTGTGACCTTGGGCAAGTCACTCCACTTCTTGGGCCTCAGTTACCTCATCTGTAAAAGGGAGATTAAGACTCTGAGCTCCACGTGGGACAGGGACTGTGTCCAACCCAATTTGCTTGTATCCCCACCTCTCAGCGCTTAATATAGTCCCTGGCACAGAGTAAGCGTTTAACAAATAGCACAATTATTATCATCATCATCATCATCAATCGTATTTATTGAGCGCTTACTATGTGCAGAACACTGTACTAAGCGCTTGGGAAGTACAAATTGGCAACATATAGAGACAGTCCCTACCCAACAGTGGGCTCACAGTCTAAAAGTCATAATCTTATTATGATTAAGACAGGGAGTGGGTCCGAACTGAGTATCTAAATCTTACCTGGCGCTTAACACAGGGCTTTGGCAGGTGGTTAGCCTGGAGGAAATGCCAATATTATTATTCTGTGTGTGTACTTATGTATGATTTGCATAGCATTTGTGTGGACCTGCAGAGACAATTAGAATTATGGTGGTGTTTATTAAGTGCTTACTATGTGCCAAGGATGGTGCTAAATGCTGAGTAGAGACAATACAATCTGATCGGATCCAGTCCCGATCTCACGTGGGGCTCGCCATGTAAGGTATTTGCCCCCCACTTTGTCGTTGAGGAAACAGGCACAGAGAGGTTAAGAGGCTTGCCCAAAGTCACCCAGCAGGGAAGTGGCAGGGCAGGGACTGGAACCCGGGTGACCCGGCTCCCAGCTCCTAGGATTTGCAGTTTGAAAGGAACGCTGCTGCCCCCCCTGATGGATTTCACCGTGGGTCTGTCTCCATCTTCTTGATCCTTCTCACCCACTCCCGCTCTTTGCGTTCCGGATCGGACGCAGGGACCGCAGTGTTGCTGCTACAGAGCCCAGCTGTGACCCGGAGAGACTCCAGGCCCCTCTCCCCTTTACCTCCTACCTCTCTCCCTCCTCCTTTTTCATCCCTCCTTTTCCCCATCCCTCCTCCTTTTCCCTCTCTTTTCCTCCCTCCTCATTTCCCCCTCCTCCTTTTCCCCTTCCCTCCTCCTTTCCCCCTCCCCTCCTTTGCCGTTCCCTCCTCCTTTTCCCCCTCCCCTCCTTTTCCCCTTTCCTCCTCCTTTTCCCCTTCCCTCCTCCTTTCCCCCCTCCTCCTTTTCCCCCTTCTCCTTTTCTCCCCCTCCCCTCCTCCTTTTTCCCCTCCCCTCCTCCTTTTTCCCCTCCCCGCCTCCTTTTCCTCCCCTCCTCCTTTTCCCCCAACTCCTTTCCCCCCAACTCCTTTCCCCCCTCCCCTCCTCCTTTTCCCCCTCCCCTCCTTTTCCCCTTCCCTCCTCCTTTTCCCCTCCCCCCCTCATTTCCCCCTTCCCTCCTCCTTTCCTTCTTTCCCCCTCCCCTCCTTTTCCCCTTCCCTCCTCCTTTCCCCCCTCCTCCTTTTCCCCCTTCTCCTTTTCTCCCCCTCCCCTCCTCCTTTTTCCCCTCCCCTCCTCCTTTTCCTCCCCTCCTCCTTTTCCCCCAACTCCTGTCCCCCCTCCCCTCCTCCTTTTCCCCTTCCCTCCTCCTTGTCCCCCTTCCTTCCTCCTTTCCCCCTCCTCCTTTTCCCCCCTTTCTTCTCCTTTCCCCCCCTCTCCCCTCCTCCTTTCCCCCCTCCTCCTTTTCCTCCCCTCCTCCTTTCCCTCCCCTCCTCGTTTTCCCCCTCCTCCTTTCCCCTCCCCTCCTCCTTTTCCCCCTTCCCTCCTCCTTTTTTCCCCCTTCCCTCCTCCTTTTCCCCCTTCCCCTCCTCCTTTTCCCTTTCCCTCCTCCTTTTCTCCCCTTCCCGCCTCCTTTTCTCCCCCTTCCCGCTTCCTTTTCTCCCCTTCCCTCCTCCCTTTCTCCCCCTTCCCTCCTCCTTTTCTCCCCCTTCTCTCCTCCTTTTCTCCCCCTTCCCTCCTCCTTTTCTCCCCTTCCCTCCTCCTTTTCTCCCCCTTCCCTCCTCCTTCCACCCCCCCCCCCCCCGGACCCCCAGCCCCCGCTCGGCCGAAGCGGACGGGCCGCAGGCGTCCCCGGGCTGTCGATGACGAAAGGTCCAGATTCCCGTCGGGGCGGCGCCTCTGGGAGCCTGGACGCCCCCTCCCCTCCTCCCGGCTCCTCGAGGGCAGGGGTCTGTGCCCGCCGCCCGCCGCCCGCCGCCTCCAACTCCCGGCTTGTCTGCCAAGCGCTGAGTGCAGATTGCCCGGGGGCGGGGGCGGGGGCGGCGGGGAGCAGATGGCCTGGAGGGGAAAGGAGGCCGGGGAGAACCCTGGAGCGGAGAAGACCAGGGGGGTAGGGGATTTCTAAACATTTTGATCTCAAATGAACATTTGTAAATGAGATGCAAAGAGATGCAAATGTGCAGGCCGGGCCCTTTTTCCCAGCGGGGGGCAGGTGGGCAGGTGGGCGGGCTGAGGGGGCGGGAGGTGCACCCCAGCCGTCGAGTACCCTCTCCTGGGGTGCGGGGACGAGAAGTCCTCGTGTCTGGAGGGGGCGGGGGGGGGGGGAAGCGGCCCCTCCTCACTCCTCCCCACCCCTGCCCCCGGGGTCTCTTGTCTGGCACATTTTCCCCGAGCGCCCTGTTAACCCTGGCATCGCTTTCCTCGCTGGATCCTCTCTGGTCCGTGGGAGGGCCAGAGAGGAAGGCGGCACCATTCCCATATCCCAGCTCTCTTGGACGGCTTCTCCTGGACAAAGCCTCCTTAGGAGAAGAGGGGGATGTCCCCCCTCCTTCCCTGTGGGCTGAGGGTCAGCCGGTGGGGGGAGGGGTTTGTGTGTGTGTGTGTGTGTGTGTTTGCGTGTCTGTGACTTCAGCCAATGCAAGCAGCAGCTTTTGACTCCCAGGACCCCCTAGGGACTGGGAGCGTTTCTGGATGTCCTCCTTTCTCCCCTTACAAGGAACCAGCAGCGGGGGAGGAGGAAGAAGGGGAGAAGAGGAAGAGGAAGAAGCTTAGCCCTTCGGGCCCGCAGCCGCTTCCTACACCAAAGGCTAAACCTGAAAACGACCCCCTGACCCGTCCGCCCTTCTGGCCTTGCTTCCCGGGCTCCCTCCCCTCGCAACAAGCCGGGGAGGCAGGTTTGGAACCCAGGACCAGGGGCTGGGGTGGCGGTGCAGGGAGCAGGGTGTCTGAGAGGTCATCTTGTCCATCCCCCTGTCTCCGGGCAAGGGCACCCCTTGCACTGCCTCCCTCCCGGGCTTGTTTTTGGCCCTTGGGGAAGGAAGGCAGCTGACAGCTGTGTCGAAAGGGAGGCTGAACAGTCATCATCTGCCAGGGAGATTCTGGGTGGTTCTGGGGGCAGTACTCGCATTCTGAAAGGGCCCAGCCTTCTTGGGTCAATCAAGCTATGATGATGATGATGATGGCATTTATTAAGCGCTTACTGTGTGCAAAGCACTGTTCTAAGAGCTGGGGAGGTTACAAGGTGATCAGGTTGTCCCATGGGGGCGGTGGGGGGGGGGGCTCACAGTCTTAATCCCCATTTTATAGACGAGGTAACTGAGGCACAGAGAAGTTGTGACTTGCCCAGAGTCCCACAGCTGACAATTGGCGGAGGCAGTATTCGAACCCATGACCTCTGACTCCAGAGTCCGTGCTCTTTCCACTGAGCCACACTGCTTCTCTTGGTATTTGAGCGCTTTCTCTGTGCAGAGTGCTATACTGAATGCTTAGGAGCATACAATAGAGAAGTAGTGTGGCCTAATGGATAGAGCTGCGGTTTGGTTAGCTTGTACCCAACCCAGCGCTTCGTCAGGTGTGTGGCACATAATTGCTTAACAAATACCATAAAAAATAGGTGGTAGGGTCTTGGGAGGTACCTCAGGGGACCTGCAGGCCTCTGCTTTTTCCTCTCAACCTCTCTTTGTTCTCTCCCCCCCCCCCCACCTCGCTGACCCCATCTGTCCTTCAGGAGCATGGGGTAAAGTGAGGTGGGGATGGGGGGCAACTGGTAGGAGGTGACAGGGGGTGAAATCATTCACCGAGGCAGGAAGCCAGTTCATTCTGCTGACTCCTTTGCTTTGTTTCCCACCTGAAAGTAGTAGTAGTAACTATTGTATCTGCGTGCCCATAGGGTGCATTGCAGTGTGCTAAGCGCTTGAGAAAGTACAAACCAAAGAAGTGCCCTGTTCCCTTAGGAATTAGGAAGGCAGGCAACCATCCTTCAGACACTTCGGTCAGTGTCCAGGGAGTAGAGTTAGGATGGATGCAGGGTCCAGGCCACCCTGAGGGTGGGGGTCGGGGATGGGGGGCTCGGGGGAGGAGGTGGTACCGCATGGCCGGGCCCATTGGGTCGAGTCTTTTAGACTGTGAGCCCACTGTTGGGTAGGGACTGTCTCTATATGTTGCCAACTTGTACTTCCCAAGCGCTTAGTACAGTGCTCTGCACACAGTAAGCGCTCAATAAATACGATTGATTGATTGATTGAGTGAAGGGTAGAGTTGGGACAGTTATCCGGATCATTCAGAAAGGGGAGGGAAGGAGCCAGTCCCGAAATTCCGGTGGGTTTCCATGTGCGGGTATCCCCCTCCCCTCCCCGCCCTGTGAGTTGCCCAGCCGAGGACACCGCGGGGCGGGGAGGAGACCCGTCCTCGACAGCAGACCCCAGACCCCTCGGGGGACGGGGACACACACAACACACCCACACACGACACACACGGGACTCTCGCGCTCTTTTCCACGGAGGGAGGAGGACGAGGAATGGGGCGGAGCAGCAGCGGGCCTGGGGCCTCCTCCCCTTCGGCTACGGCGAGTACACACCATCCCTTCCTCATCCTCCTCCCGCTGCTGCTCCGGGGAAGTGGGGAGGGGGCTGCTGTGGGGGCCGGGCCGGAGGAGGGCCTACCGCTCCTCCCTCCCCTTCCTTTCCTCCCGCTCCTCCCCCCGACCCGTCCCGTCCCGCCGGCGTGCAACAGTTTCTCCCAAAGTTGTGGGCGGGGGCGGCGGGGCTTTCGTTGGGGCTGACGGCCCCCTCCCCTCCGGGGCGGTGGAGCGGGGGGGCCCGGGGCTGAGCCCCCCGACCCCCGGCCCGGGCTTAGATGGGCAGCCGGCAGAGCAAGGGCCCGGCGCCGGAGACGAGCCGCCCCCCCCGGGGCCCCCTCCGTGCGGGCCGGCCGGGCCGGGGGTCCGGGGGGCCGCCGCCCTCCGGGGGGGGGGTCTCCGGGACCGGCCCCAGCCCCGGGCCCGGCCCCCTACCAGCGGCGCGTGGGGCTGATCGAGGAGCTGCTGGGCCGGGCGCGGGAGGGGCGGAGGGACCAGGCCGACGCCCTGCTCCGACACCTGCGACAGGTCAGCGCAGGTCACGGCAGGTCAGGTCAGGTCAACCGCGGGGGGCACCGAGGGACCCCCCCCCCCCCCAACCGCCGGGACCCGGGGCGCCTGGGGCGGGGAGCTGCGGGGGACCCCTTCCCTTTTTAGACTCTGAGCCCACTGTTGGCTTGGGACCGTCTCTATATGTTGCCAACTTGGACTTCCCAAGCGCTTAGTCCAGTGCTCTGCACACAGTAAGCGCTCAATAAATACGATTGATTGAGACTGTGAGCCCACTGTTGGGCAGGGACCGTCTCTCTATGTTGCCAACTTGCACTTCCCAAGCGCTTAGTCCAGTGCTCTGCACACAGTAAGCGCTCAATAAATACGATTGATTGAGACTGTGAGCCCACTGTTGGGCAGGGACCGTCTCTCTATGTTGCCAACTTGCACTTCCCAAGCGCTTAGTCCAGTGCTCTGCACACAGTAAGCGCTCAATAAATACGATTGATTGAGACTGTGAGCCCACTGTTGGGCAGGGACTGTCTCTCTATGTTGCCAACTTGCACTTCCCAAGCGCTTAGTCCAGTGCTCTGCACACAGTAAGCGCTCAATAAATACGATTGATTGATTCCCCCCTCGTGCGCCCCTCCGGTCCTCCTCAGGATGGACACTCTTCCTCTCTCTCCTCCGGGCCGCCCGCCGAGGTTGCTCCTCCTCCCGAGCCCCACCGTCGCTACCCCGAGTGGGTTGGAGGGGGGGGGGGCGGCACGGAGGCAGTGGGATGGCTTATATAATAGTAATGATAATAATGGCATTTATTAAGCGCTTACTATGTGCAAAGCACTGTTCTAAGCGCAGGGGAGGTTACAAGGGGAGCAGGTTGTCCCACGGGGGGCTCACAGTCTTCATCCCCATTTTACAGATGAGGGAACTGAGGCCCAGAGAAGTTAAGTGACTTGCCCACAGTCACACAGCTGACATTTGGCGGAGCCGGGATTTGAACCCATGACCTCTGACTCCAAAGCCCCGGCTCTTCTCCACTGAGCCTTCTCTAAGAGAAGCAGCATATATAGAGAAGCAGCGTGGCTCAATGGAAAGAGCCCGGGCTTTGGAGTCAGAGGTCAGGGGTTCAAACCCCGGCTCCACCAACCGTCAGCAGTGTGACACTGGGCAAGTCACTTTGCTTCTCTGGGCCTCAGTGACCTCATCTGTAAAATGGGGATGAAAACTGTGAGCCCCCCCATGGGACAATCTGACCACCTTGTAACCTCCCCAGCGCTTAGAACAGTGCTTGCACATAGTAAGCGCTTAACAAATACCAATATTATTATTATTATTATTATTATTATATGGCCTGGTTTCGGGGTCTGTGGCTCCGACCCCACCTGTTGGGGGGGGTCCGCCAGCCGTCCCAGGCTCCGGCCTTGGGGGCAGGGGGAGGGGGTTAGAGGGAAGTAAGTGGACGGGAACACGGCGACTCCCTCACCCACCCCGGGCTCTGGCCGGGGCTTAGGGCCACAGGCCCCAGAGGCTGTGGTCCAGACGTTTGACTAAATGTGCCTGCCTAACGAAAGGGTTAACGGACTAATAATAATAATGATGGCATTTATTAAGCACTTACTATGTGCAAAGCACCGTTCTAATCACTGGGGAGGTTACAAGGTGATCAGGTTGTCCCACGGGGGGGCTCACAGTCAATCCCCATTTTACAGATGAGGTAACTGAGGCACAGAGAAGTTAAGTGACTTGCCCAAAGTCACGCAGCTTTCAATTGTCAGATTCGGGATTTGAACCTGTGACCTCTGACTCCAAAGCCTGGGCTCTTTCCATTGAGTCACACTGCTTCTCTACAGGGCTGAACTCTGAGCACAGTGCTGTGCGCACAGTCAGCACTCACTATCAGTGGTTGATTATGCTATTGATTATACATCCGTCTACGACGACTTTGGCAGAGGCCAGCGCTTCTCCGCCAAAAAGCTCTGGAATTTTATTTGCCCAGAGCCGAGGGGAGGGGCCTGAGCATAATAATAATGGTATTTGTTAAGTGCTTATTCTGTGCCTGATACTGTTCTAAGCTCTAGGGGGAATCCAAGGTAATCAGGTTGTCCCACGTGGGGCTCACAGTCTTCATCCCCGTTTTACAGATGAGGGAACTGAGGCGCAGAGAAGTGAAGTGCCTTGCCCAAGGTCACACAGCAGGCAAGTGGCGGAGCCAGAATTAGAATCCACGACCTCTGACTCCCAAGCCCGTGCTCTTTCCACTTGGCCACGTGGCTTCTCTGGGGATCCCGCCGAGCCGTGCCATGGCCCAGGGAGAGAGGGGTTTCCAGCAGCAGCGTTAGGCTCAGAACCCCAGAGTTCCCAACTCAATCATCATCATCAATCGTATTTATTGAGCGCTTACTATGTGCAGAGCACTGTACTAAGCGCTTGGGAAGTACGAATTGGCAACATATAGAGACAGTCCCTACCCAACAGTGGGCTCACAGTCTAAAAGGGGGAGACAATCAATCAATCGTATTTATTGAGCACTTACTGTGTGCAGAGCACTGTACTAAGCGCTCGGGAAGTACAACTCCTGGTTGAGTCCCGTATACCTCATCTCAGAGGTGGTCTCAGTAGCAGGTGGGGGCTCGTACCCATTTGGCAGAGGGGGAAAACTGAGTTGCAGAGAAAAGGAGCAGTCACCCGGCACTTTAGCAAGTTGGACCAAGAACCAGGAGGGGCCGGCAGGCTCCGAGTACAGCGGCAGAGTCGGGACGCTTCAACTCTCTGGGCCTCAGTTTCCACATCTGTAAAACAGGGGTGGAGGAACTGCTCTCTCTCCCTCTTATGTTGGCAGTCCAGGATTTGTCACAGAGAAGCATTGGATATACACCCCAACTGTTGTTATTGATCGTAAAGAGTACACACTCTCTCTCTTTGGAGGGGCAGTGTGGGTCGGATTGTGCCGCAGTGGCAATGGAGCCCTTATAGGAAATAGCTTTGGTGCCCATGAGCTCCTGTAGGGCACTGGAGTCGGGGGCCTGCGGTGGGTCACTGCCATCCCCAGTCTGGCCTTCTCGGAGACTTCATAAATCAGTTGTATTTATTCTCCCTCCTCTAGACTGTAAGCTATATTGTAGTAATAATAATAATAATAATAATGGTATTTGTTAAGCACTTACTATGTGCCACGCACTGTTCTAAACGCTGGGATAGATACAAGGTATTCAGGTTGTCCTGTGTGGGGCTCACAGTTTTCATCCCCATTTTCCAGATGAAGTAACTGAGGCACAGAGAAGTTAAGTGACTTGCCCAAAGTCACACAGCTGACCAGCGGCACAGCCAGGATTAGAACCCACGACCTCTGACTCCCAAGCCCGCGTTCTTTCCACTAAGCCATTTTACTTTACTAAGTGCTTAGTGCAGTGCTCTGCAAATAGTAAGCACTCAGTAAATCCCACTGATTGTTTAATCAAGTGCCTTATGTGGGCAGAGCACTGTATTGAGTGCCAGGGAGAGTACAGAGAGCAGAATCTGTAGCAGTGGCCACCAGGATTTTCAGAGGGGCCCTGGCAGGGGATGCCCCCCGCCCCCGGCTACCCCCAGCTCTGAGGGCAGAAGTGTTTCCGTCAGGGCTGGGCCTGCAGAGAATGCCTTTTCATCATCATCATCATCAGTCGTATTTATTGAGCGCTTACTGTGTGCAGAGCACTGTACTAAGCGCTTGGGAAGTACAAGTTGGCAACAAGTTGCCTCGGACACCCTGCCCCTCCGAGCCTGGCCCTGGGCTGAGGAGAAAGGAGGATGGAGAGCGGTGGGGACCCCTGCAAAACCCAGTTTACCTAATCCTGATCTCTTCCCTCTCCCCTGACGTTTTTGCTGAGGGCATAGTGAGGTGGGGGGTACCGGGGCAGGAATTGCCTCTGGGAGAGGGCCCAAGTGCCAGCTCCTCTGTGCCCACAGACGAAGGGTGGGTGAGGGAAGAGACCCCAGCCGGGATTGGCGGGGACAGGGAAGGCCGGGGGCTCCCTTTATGCAGAGACCTGGGGGTGGGGAGAGGGTGTGTTTGAGCCTAGAGGTGGGGAAGGGGTCACTTTGTGGGGGCTGGGGAGTGGGAGTGCTTTAGGGGTGCCCCTTTATGGGGAAGGGTCTTCTGCAGGACATCTTCGGGAGTCTGGCCCTGCGGGGTGGGGGGTGGGGGGAGAGTGTGTGTGTGTGGGTGCGTGCATGTGCACACACAAGATGGGGAGGAAAAAGAGTAGCTCAGGCAGGGAGCTTTGGGGTGGGGGGATCCCCCCGGGCACCCACCTGGGAAGTGGCCGTTACCATGGCGTTGACTCCCCCCAAGCACCGTTGGCTTCTCGGATTTACAGCTGCCGGTCAGGTGGCCCGTCTCCCCTGCTCGCCATCAGAAGCTGGGGGCCCCTGTGGGGGTGACTGTTCTACTTTTTTATCACCACCCCCGGGGGGCTGCTCGTGCCCAGTGACGCAGGGCTCGCATGGGTGCCCGATGGCGTGTTTGCGGGAGAGGCAGGCCTGAAGCTGGGAATGACAGCCGAGGCGGAAGGCTGGGACACCTCCTGCCCCGGGCGTCTCAGCTCCCGCCCTAGGTCAGGCGGAACCGGAGGGGGCCAAGCCGGTAATGTCCGGGAGGGCCCTGCTCCAAGCTGTGCCCACGCTTGCCCGCTGGCCGAAGCGGTGACCAGGCCGGGTTCCGGTCGGTCAGTCGTCGGTCAGTCGGGCATGTTTCCTGGGCAAGGGGCCCAGGCCGGCCGGCTGGGCGGACGGGCGCGCAGCCTGGTTGGAGCGTCGCCTCAGAGCCCTGGGGAAGAGGGTCTCCCACTTATCTCCCTGCCTACCTCAAGGGAGAGGCACTGCAGGAGAGATGGAGGCACGGAGAGGGAGAGGGGCTTGGCAGAGGTCACGGAACATTGTGTGGGGGCAGGACCCGGGGTCCCTGCTTCAGGCCCCGCTCAAACAGGACTGCTACTATGGCAGGGGTTGACTGGGAGGGGGTGCCTCAGCAGAGTAGATCTCCCCCCCTTTCCCTGCCCCCTCCCAGGCATGGGGCAGAAGGCCCTGACTCCAGTCCTGTGGGGCGGCTTCCCCCACCGCCCCCTGTTTATTGGCACAACTGCCCCATCCCCCCCCGTCCCATCCTGCCCCGGGTGGAGGCATCTCTTTGGGCTCAGGGCCTGAGCCCAGGTGTCAATGCCCAGGGAGTCCTGGGGCATTTCGACCGCCATACCAGCTTGGCATTAGGGGCCTGGGCTGCGGACTGGACGTCACAGGGTGTACCGACCTGTGTGTCGTGGGCATCGTATTGGCAAACGCAGTGGCGTTTGGTTGCTCCTCTCCGTGTTCCTCTCCCTTGAGTCCGTCCCCCTTTGGGCCCTCGGTTGGGTGGGACCAATGTTGGGAAGCAATGTGGTCTCATGAAAAGAGCCCAGGCCCAGGAGTTGTAGGGCCTGGGTTCTAATTCCGGTTTCGCTGTCTGCCTGCCAGGTGACCGCCGCTTAACTTCTCTGGGCCTCAGTTCCCTCATCTGTAAAATGCGGGCTCAATTCAACGTGTTCCGGCTGTGGGACCAACTGGATCTGACCTTTTATCTTGTATCTCGGGGCTTAGCGCGATGCTTAGCATGTAGTGGTATTTGTAAAGTACTCACTAGGATTATTATTAATGATTATTAATTATTACTAATAGCATGGAACCAGTTATTATTTTGAGTGATAGGAATCATAAATTGCCCAGGCTGGGTTCTGCCCGAGATTGTGCTATGGTGACTCTGACCTCCCTCTACTCTCCTTCCCACTGCACACTCCCCTGCCCCATTTCCCCCTCCCCTTCCTCCCCCTCACTCCTCCTCCTCATCATCTTGCTCCTGCTCATCTTGCTGCGGCTTCTGCTCCTTCTCCTCCTCCAACTGCTCTTCCTCCTCCTCCTGGTCCTGGTCATTGCCTTGGTCTCTCGGGGCATCTGGTGGGAGCAAGGTGAGCCGTGGTCTGTTTCTGCACAGTCACTCTGCTGATGATGCTGCTGTCGCCATCAGAGCCGGGGAGGGGGCGGCTGGGGACGAGGAAGGGCCCCAGACGGACCCCGCGCCCTCTAATTCCTTCCTGTCCATCACGTGCCATGCCAGCTCCCAGCCCCTGCGTGAGAATGAGGGATGGGGCTGGCTGGATACAAAACCTGTTTGCATTGCTGCTGTGTGTGCTGAGGGGGATTGGAGGAGGGGGGTGGTGGTGGTGATTGTGGGTATCCCCATGGTTGGGGGACAGGGTGGGGAGGAGTTTGCATATACACATTTGTGAGTGTCCGGGCCTAGGTGTGCCTGGTTTGTAGTCGCAGGCAAGTGTGTACCTGCCCAACCCACAGATTATAATAATAATAATAATGATGGTATTTGTTAAGCGCTTACTATGTACAAAGCACTGTTCTAAGCGCTGGGCAGATCTTCTCTACCCCTGGAATTCCACATTCACCGTGCATTAGGCCCACCTGGCTTCCAGCCTGCAGGCCCGTGGCAATCTGCAAGGCTGTTTTAAATAATGTACAGTCACTTGATCAGTCTCTCCTCCTCCAGAGAGGGGAAGGAGATGAATTAAAAGCCACCCTCCACCCCGCCACCGTAAGGGCCTGTCCCTGGCAGGGAGCTGGGATTTACGGGCTTGAATTTTTTTAATTTTCTTCCCAACATGGAGCAGCGCTTGGTGGCTCCGGGACAGGAATTTACAGCGCGCCGGGTCCCCGGCTGGGCTGGGCTGGCTGACCTCCGCCCGCCTGACTGCTTGCCTGCCAGGGGAATCCTGCCCAGGACCGCAGCGAGCCGCTTGTTGGCATTCCTAGCCCGTCCCCGTCCCCATTCCCCCAGCCTAGGGGCCTGTCCCCTGCGGCCTCAGGGCTGGACACTTCTGGCTCTGGGACTGCACTTCTCTACTGGATGGGGGCAGGGGAATGGACTGTTGGCCCAGACCCCCCCCCCCCCCCCCCGCCCACCTTCTGGCTTCTGCCCCTTCTCTGCTGGACGCTCCCTTCTTTCTGGTCTGTGTCCGTCCATCCCTCCTTCCCCTTTCTACTGCCTCTCAGTGCCACCCTCCCACCCTCCCCTCCTCAGGCCTCTGGCCTGTTCCTGTCTAAAAGGGCATAGGATGGCCCAGCTGGGCTGGGGAGCAGAGGTCCAGCACTCTCCCAGCCCCTGCCCCCCCAACACACCCGGGCTCAGTGAGGAGGGCCTGAGGGGCAGGGTGGGGCTGGAGCATGGAGGCAGGCGATCCAGGATGGAAAGAGCAGCTCCAGGGAAGCAGCGGCCTATAGGCAGCCACTCCCAGCTTGGCTCCAGAGGCCCAGCCAGGCGTCCATCTGTCTGTCTGTCGGTTGGTGTTCAGTCGGTCTGTGGGGAGCTGGCCCAGATGGAGCAGAGCCTCGGCTCAGCCCAGTGCAAGGCTGCAGGGTTCCTAGCTGGGAGCGGGCGGGGTGGGCCTCTAGCTTGTTCGTTTCATGAGCGCCTGGCCTGGCCTGGCGTGGCCTGGCCTGCCCGCGCTCGTGTCAGCCAAAGCCAAAGCCCTGCTGGCCAGCGGCCCTCGCCTTGGCCCTGGCAGCTTGGAGCTCGGTCAGAATGCAGTGCGCCGGCCCTCCCGCTGTGGGCTTCGAGAGGGGGAGCACCCGGAGCCCGAGGAAGAGCGGAGCCATCCTCCCCCAAGCCCCCCACCTGCAGCCCGATTGTCTTTTTGTCCAGGTCTGCTTTCTTTCCAGTCGTGCCAATCGCAGGGCCCGGCCCTTCTGTGTCCGGGGGTGGGGGAAACTGAGGCCTAGAGAGGTAGGTGGCTTGTTCAAGGGCACACAGCAAGGTGGGGGGTGCGGGGGTGGCTGGGACTACAGCCCAGGTATCCTGAATCATCTCCTTGCCCCCGACCAGGCTGAGGGGGATGACGGGGATATTCACCCTCATGAGCGCCGAGAGGGGTGGGGTCCCAGTAATCCGGGGGCCGGGGTGGCCTTTCAGGACCCATGGTGGGACCCCACCCTTCCCCCTTCCCCTGGGACTTTCTCTTTTCCCGCCTTCCCAGCGGGGCCAGGGCTGAGGGAGGCTGGGGTGGAGTGGGAGAGGGAAGGTTCCTGACCTCATGGGAGGCTTCTTCCCCACTCACTCCTTCTCTCCCCACCTCCCTTCTTTCCTGGTTTCTAATCCCGGCTCCACCACTTGTCTGCTGGGTGACCTTGAGCAAGTCACTTAACCTATCTGAGCCTCGGTTCCCTTGTCTGTGAAAATGGAGATTCTATGCCTGTTCTCCCCACTCTTGGACTACAAGCCCCAGATGGAATAGGGCCTGCATCCAATCTGCTTATCCTGTCTCTAACTCCAGTTCTTGCCACAGTGCTTGGCAAATAGTGAGTGCCAAACAGATACCACAATGATTGTTCTTCCTTCTCTCCCCTTTCTCCTTTTTCCCCTGCAGCCCCCCAGAACTCCCCTACTCAGTTCCCAAGGAACCAGGCTGGGCCTCCGAGGGTGTTGCTGCAGGATGGTCTGGTGATTTAGGGGGTGGGGAGGGGTACCCTTTGCCTGCCTGTCCCAGTCTTCCCTATCTGGGGGGAGAGGAGAGTCGGGGTGCGTGGCTGGAGTAATAAGCCGACAACCGCCAGCGGCCACGAGCTTGGAAAAAATGACTTATTGACTGTGTGGGCTCTGTTCTCCAGTTTCCCTCTCGCCCTGCCCCGCTTTCTTGGAAGTTAGCTGGCCTCAGCCCCTCTCTCCCTCCCTCCCTCCCTCCCTGGGGCGCTCAATAAGTTCTTGGGAGCGGTTGGAGAGAAACCAGGTCTGGGCCAGAAACCACCAAGAGCATGTCTGGCTGTGCAGAGGGGTCCGGGAAGGGGTCCCGGCCTTCTGGGAGATGAAGACCTTCCTTCCTCGTCCCCATGATGGGTGACCGTTAGCTCGCTTCTAGGCACGGGATCCCCTTGAGGGGACCCCACACGACCGACCGTGGAAAAGTCCAACTTGCAAACTAGCAGCAGCCCCTCTCCCTCCTTGTGGATAACATTGCCCAAGGAACAGACCTTCCAGGCTCAGCTGTTGGCCTGTAGCCCCAAAGGGGAAGGCTCCCCTTGCCCGCTCCACACAGCTGCCAACTCTCCTCCATACCCTGATATGAGGTGGGTGGAATGGTACCTGGGGGGGTCTTAGCTTCACCCCCACCCCTCACACTTCTGAAATCACTTGAGGGCACCCCTGCAGATATGTACTGGCCTATGGATGGAAAGGATTCCGTCTGTGGGCAAGCGAACCCGGATGAAGACCGGGAAAGGAGGCTCTCCACCTGGGCCCCTCTTTCAGCTGCAGCTGGGCATGGCTGCCTTTGTTGCCAACGCCAGGCCTCCCGGGGTTGGGGAGGGGCCGGCGATCAGTTGGAGGAGGTGGGCATTTTGGGGATGGGGGGCGGGCAGTCCGCGCCCACTTAGAGAAAACCGACAGAACACTGTCATTGCTGCTGCAGGTTTGCGACCGTGAGAGGTCCCGGAAATAGTAAGTCGGCCGCACCGGTGGGGGTGCAGCTAGTCTAGCCCCTCCCTTGAACGCTACCCCCAGGAGGGTGGCGGAAGGGTGGGGAGGAGGGAGCGGGCCGTTACACCGGAATGGGCCCATAAAAGCCACCTTTTATGGTTCCCGTTTAGAGGGCCAGCAGGGACACTCCTGTCTCCATTCGGGAGACTTTGGCACCTGCCACTCCTGGCCAGGATGCCCCGGGCACCACTGAACGGAAGGGGCAGGGCTGGGGACTCCGGCACCCGCCTCGGCCTGCTGCTTCACGCCTCGTGAGCACTTAACAAATACCGGCATCGTTATTACTATCATTTATAAAACACTTCGTAATAATAAAGACGTGGTCCCTGCCGTCAAGGTGGTGACAATCTAGCTGGGTTAATGAGCAGACACCCAGGCTGGAGAAAAGGTCACTAGAGGAGGAGGAGGATCGGGGTGTCGGATGACCCAAGCTGGGTCACTGGAGGGAGAATCTGGTATCGGATGGTCTGTGCTGGGATAGCTGGATAGTCAATGTTGGGTCCTTGAGGGGAGTCGGGGGTGCGGGAAGATCCACGCTGGGTCATAGGTGGGGTCTGAGAGCCCACTGTTGGGTAGGGACTGTCTCTATGTGTTGCCAACTTGTACTTCCCAAGCGCTTAGTACAGTGCTCTGCACACAGTAAGCGCTCAATAAATACGATTGATGATGATGATGATAGGTGTGGGTCAGTCCGCTGTGGTTCCCCGGAGGGAGCCCTGATGGGATGCTGTCATCAGAGACTTGGAATGTGGGAGGAAAAGCATCCTGCTGGAAGAGTGGTGGGGATGCCGGCCCCCCTAGTGCCTCAGTGGTGGCTCAGGGGGCTGGTGGGGACAGCTCTGGGGCCTGGATGTGTTGGGTGGGGGGAGGAAGCGGCAGTGGCCTCCAGCAGGGTTGGGGGACTCAGAGAACCAGGGGAGCAGCTGCTGATGCCAGCGTGGAAGTCGGCCCGGAAAAGCCTGGAAGGGAGGTGGTGATGGGGAGGCAGGGAGGGAATCATGTGGGCAGCTATTGGGCTCCAGCTGTCCCAGGGCCCAAGCTGTCCATCCGAGCCGGCCCTCTGATGGGGCAGGTGCTCAGTGGGCGGACTGGGTGGGCCTCGGGATGGACAGTGACCCAGGAGGGTGACCTGGTGTCCCAGCAGCCTCCCTGACACCCAGGAAGACTCTGGTTGCCAGTGCCCAAGAGGAGGGTGTGGGGGGACCTTGGGGCACGGCGTCTCACCTGGCCTCCCCTCACCCTTTTTCCCGAGGTGCTGCCTCCTGGTAAACTGAGGCACGAGGCAGCTAGGAGCCCCCAAACATATTTTAGAAGTTGGCAATGATGAAGGCCCACCTCAGGGGCCCGCTCCACGGTAAGGAAGTTTTGCTGGGTCTCTGCACAAGGCAGGTATGTACAGTGCCTGGCACAGAGTAGACATCTTCTAGACTGTGAGCCCACTGTTGGGTAGGGACCGTCTCTATATGTTGCCAACTTGTACTTCCCAAGTACAGTGCTCTGCACATAGTAAGTGCTCAATAAATACGATTGAATGAATGAATGAATAGATTGATTGATTGGCTGCCTCAGAGCCTGGGGCAGACGGAGGCAGTCTGCCTTCCTGGCTAGAATAATATAATAATAATGGTATTTGTTAAGCGCTTACTTTGTGCCAGGTACTGTATTAAGCGCTGGAGCACATGCAAACCAATCAGGTTGGACACAGTCCTTGTCTCTTGGGGGGCTCACAGTCTCAATCCCCATTTTGCAGATGAGGTAATTGAGGCCCAGAGAAGTAAAGTGACCTGCCCAAGGTCACACAACAGACAAGTGGCGGAGCTGGGATTAAAACCCATGACCTTCTGACTCCCAAGGCCATGCTCTATGCACTATGCCCTCCCCTGCCTCTTAGACTCTCTGTGATTAGCGGGGGCGATGCCTTGTCTCACCATATGTGAGGTGACAGGCAATTCAAGGCAGGGCAGTGGTCTCGTCCCCAGTCTTGACGTCATCCAGGCCCGTGATCTGAAGGCCCATCTGGGGCCGGAAGGTTGGGAATGTCAGGAAGGCCGGCTAGGCAGGGTGAGCATGCCTGCGTGGCACTCTAAATGAGACACATTTTTCCCCAGTCCTGCCACGTTTTCCCCCTTGGCTACCGCGTCCCTGCCACCAGGAGGAAAGAGAGAAAAATCAATATTATTTTCCACAGGCCCAGCACGCGCCATGCCTGGCCCGCGGCGGCACTGTAGAAAGCAGGTGTCATCAGTCAGATCCTGTCCAGGCGGACGGGCCCTGAGGCCTTGATTAAATAGAGGCAGGGGGGCCTTGAGGAATGGGGGCGGCTGCCTGCCTATCATTGGTGTTTGCGGGGTCTTTGTGAGTGCCTGTGTATGTGCCTGCGTGGCTCAGTGTGTGTCTGCCTGGTAATGGGTGGGAGTGTGTGTCTATTGTGACTTTTAGTGAGTGTGATGTGTGTGACTCCGATAGCCTGGTCCCCCGGGGGAATCCCCTGGTGCAGGCTGAGTGGCAGATGGGCAGACTGATCCCTGCCAGACTCTTCGGGCAGCCAGGCTGGCCCGGGGTCCAACTGACCCTCCCCCTGCCTTTGGATCCATCTGGATGATAATACTGATAATGTTGGTACTTGTTGCGGGCTTACTATGTGCCAAGCACTGTTCTAAGTGCTAGGATGGATACAGGTTAATCCGGTTGGACACATGGGGCTCACAGTCTCAATCCCCATTTTACTTATGAGGTAACTGAGGCCCAGAGAAGTGAAGTGACTTGCCCAGTGTCATGAGGCAGGAAGGTGGAGGAGCCGGGATTGAGTCTGAGCCAACCGTGGGTGGGGACGGTGTGCCTTCTGTCCTGTCCCAGGGGTGCGGGTGGCTGTAAGAGTAATTATGATGACACGGGTAATCTGTGTGGACACACTGGGGCTACCAGTCTAAGTGGGAGGGAGAAGGATACGTTGTCCCCATTTTCCAGAAGAGGAAACAGGCCCAGAGAGACTGTGAGCCCGTTGTTGGGTAGGGACTGTCTCTGTATGTTGCCAATTTGTGCTTCCCAAACGCTTAGTACAGTTCTCTGCACACAGTAAGCGCTCAATAAGTACGACTGAATGAATGGAAGTTTACGGTGACTTCCCCGTGGTCTCAGAGCAGGTGTGTGGTGGAACTGGGCCTAGAACTCTGGTCTGCTGGGTCCCAGGCCCGGGCTCTGTGCTAGCCCTAGATGCCAGAGCTGGCAGCTCTTTGCGCAGTTTCCGCACGGCCAGTTGCAGGAGAAGGGCCTGGTTCTGGTCCGGTCCGGAGGCAGAGGCCGGCGGGAGGGCCCAGGGGAGAAGTTATTAAATTGCAGATGAGCTGGCTGAATTGAGCAGAGCCGTTTCCAGCCTCACTGAGCCATAAAAAACCATTGCAGGGAGGGGCGGACGGCGGTGGGGCGACTGGAGGGTGGAAGGACCTTCAGCCAGGGAGTCCGGAGGGTTCATGCTGCCGCAACACAGTATCCCTCAGGGGAGGTCGAGGCAGGTACGGCCCCCATTTCCCAGAGGGGAAAGCTGAGGCCCAGGGGGGTGGTGGGGCTGATCCCAGGACACTCCGCTGGCCCTGGGCAGAGCTGGGACCAGACTTCGTCCTGCCACCTGCTCCCACCCCCGGGCCCTGCTGCTACAGGGCTGTTGACCAGAGCTGCCTACCCTTCACCGGGGGGGGACCTCCAGCCAGGGGTGAGGCATGGGGGCGGGGAAGCTGGGGGTTGGCTCCCGTGACCCCGACCTGCTCTGGTCTTGCAGGACTTGGGCATGGAGTCGACCTCGCTGGATGACGTCCTGTACCGCTACGCCAGCTTCCGCAACCTGGTGGACCCCATCACCCACGACCTCATCATCAGCTTGGCCCGACACATCCACTGCCCCAAGCCGGTAGGGGGGCCGGGCTGGGGGAAGACTGAGGCGGCAGGGGTTATGTGGCTGGTCCCTATTTGACACCTGAGTTCCCTCCGAAGGGTGGGGAGGGCATTCGCGGCCCCCAGGCCCTCCCAGCCTCCCTGCCTCGGCAAATCAGCTGGGGTGGGCCCTCCGGGGTTCCCTAAGGGGAGGAGGGCTGGAGCACAGAGAGGAACCGATGAGCCGAGGGAAGGGAAGATTTTTCCTCCTTGCCATGCCCAGTCCCACTCCACGTGGCTCCGGTTTGACAATGGGAGTGGACAGAGTAGGAGTGGGTGGGCTCTTCCTGATTCTCCGGCTGGACTCCTTCCACCGACCATTCCCGCCAAAACCTGGAGAACGTGTGGAGGAGGAAGACGCTTCTCTGCATGTGGCCCCTCAGGCAGAGGGAGGGGAGGTGGGGGAGCTCCTAGGTGGCCATTTGACAGGACAGATCCCGGACAGTCCAATTTGCAGTCGGCCCGTCGCCTGTCTGTTTTGCACCCGGTGCCGGACATCTTTGTGTCTGGGGTTTGGTTTCTCGACCAGGCTTCCCCAAAATGGTGGATGTGATGTCATGCTGGGTTGGAGGCACGGGGATGACCATCGGGAGAGAACCGGGGCTGCTAGGTGACCCCCGCCGACTCCCCTCTCCCGGCCCGTGTCTGTGAGGTGGGGACTCCAGGCTCAGGGGCTCCTTGTTCCCTCGTGATCCGCTCCCTGTGGGAGCCGGGGTTTAGCCCCACTCTGGCCGCTTCTCCCACTGGGATGGTCTCCGGCTTTTCCTGTCCTCGGCTCAGGGAACCAAGGGCCGGCCTGTAGTTCCCCTCCAACCTCCCACCCCCAGCCCCCACCCACTCTCCAGTTACTGGCAGGTGCTTGTGGTTTCCTTCTTCACTCTAAAGCCTGAAACAGTAAACTGACCCTTCTTCCTGCTCCTTCTCTCTTCCTCCTCTTCCTCGTCCCTTTCTCCTCCTCCCTCCCTTTTCTCCTCCTCCCCTTCTCCACCTCCTCCCTTTCTCCACCTCTTCCCCGTCCTCTTCCTCGCCAGTCCCATCCCTTCTGTCCTGACCAAGCCCATGTCTACATCAGGGAGGGAGGGTTGGGTGGACACTGAAGCCGGAGGAAGTTTTCTGGGTCTTTACTCCGGTTGAGGGCTTGGGCAAGTCAGTTAATCATGCAATCAAACGGTGGTATTTACTTGGCACTTACTGAGCTCTTGGGAGAGTACAGTACAACAGAGTTAGTATACACAATCCCTGCCCATGAGGAGTTTACATCCATAGGGGTTGACAGACAGATTAAGAATAGATTAAGAATAGGGGAAATGTTAGAGTATAAGAATCTGGATGTGAGTGCTGTGGGGCTGGGGAGAATATCAAAATGTGTAAGGAGTTCCCAGCCAGGTGCAGGCTGACAGTAGTAGGGGGAGAGGGGAGACGAGAAGCAGCATGGCATAGTGGATAGAACATGGGCCTAAGAGTCAGAAGATCATGGATTCTAATCCTGGCTCTGCTACTTGTCTGCTGTGTGACTTTGGGCAAGTCATTTCACTTCCCTGTGCCTCAGTCAATCCGTAAAATGGGGATTGATACTTGTGAGCCCCATTTGGGACAGGGACTGTCCAACCTGATTTGCTTGTATCCACCCCCAGTGTTAGTACAGTGCCTGGCACAGAGTAACTGCTTAACAAATTCCACAGTTATTATTATTACTACTAATAATAATAATAATGATGAGGGCTCAGGGACGGCCTCTTCCCGGAGCTGTGATTTTTAAAGGGGCTTTGAAAGTGGGGAGCGTGGTGGTCGTTTGGATGTGAAGTGAGAGGTTCCAGGCCAGAGAGTAGTTGTGAGCAGGATGGACAGAGAGTAGGTTGCCATTAGAGGAGCAAAGCGTGTGGGTGGGGTTGTAGTAGTGGTGGGCTAGGAATGTGTCTGTTTATTGTTATATTGTACTCTCTAAAGCCCTTAGTACAGTGCTTTGCACACAGCAAATGCTCAATAAATACGAATGAATGAATGAATGAAATGGGCAAGGAGAGGTGGGCAGGGGAGAGCTGACTGAGGGCCTTAAAGTGGATGGCAAGGAGGCTGGGAACTAGGCTTGTCCAGCTGAGAGAAGGGAAGGCCGAGAGCCAACACCCGGAATAGCTTTTGCCTGGAGGAGGGTGACCAGCAGGCCTTAATCCTCACTCGCGGCAAGGCCAAGGGAACGCAGCATGGCAGATGTGGCTTAGGTCAAAGCGGGGGCTTCTCAAGTGGGCTAGTGGCCGGATGGCAGGCCCTGCGGGCAGTGTAGGAGACCTGTTTATCCGAGCCGCGAGCTGGAGGCAGCCTTCCCCGGGAAGGTTTGAGGCAAGGGGGTGGACCAGATGACTCTGGAGAATCCTTCCAGACCCAGGGTCTGGGAAGCCACTGGGGAGTGGGTAACGGAACGGAGATCCCAGCCGGTGGGAAGCTCTAGACTGTCAGCTCGTTGTGGGCGGGGAATGTGTCCACCAACTCTGTTGTATTGGACTCTCCCGAGCGCTTGGTACAGTGCTGTGCATGCAGTCAGTGCTCAGTAAATACCATTCCTGACCTCAGGCTGGGCTCCAGCCTGGAATACCGGCCCTGGGCCTCTCAGGGAGGTAGGGAGAGGGAGGGGCTGCTTCTCCGCTCCCCTATCCATGGAGCGGGTTAGTCCTGGGTTAGACTCTCTTATGCCTCTGCCTCCCCCCCACCGCCGTGCACTCAGGGGAGCCGCCTGTCAGGAGGAAGTCAGTGGGGTCCTGGGAGAGATGGCTCCAGGCTGGAGGCTTCCTCTGGCTTCCCACCAACCGCTGCTTCCGTTCTGAGCCCTGGAGCCGCTGGGAAGCTGGACTCCTCTGACCCGGCCGGGGTGGGACACGGGGAGGGGGGCGGGCAAACAGAGACCCAGGTTCAAGAGCTCCACGCTGGGCCAGTGGCCTATTGGCTCTGGCTGTCTGGGAGTGAGGAGTGGGGAATGTAGACTGTGAGCTCACTGTTGGGTAGGGACTGTCTCTATATGTTGCCAACTTGTACTTCCCAAGCGCTTAGTACAGTGCTCTGCACACAGTAAGCGCTTGATAAATGCGATTGATTGATTGATTGAGTGAGGAGAAGGAGAAGGGCCGGAGCCGGCAGTAGTTAGCTCACATTGGTCTTTCACAAGACTTGCATTTCCTCCCCTGCCCCCTAACGCGGGCAAGGCTTCCTCCTCCCACACTCTCAACTTTCCTCCTGAGATGCCACCTCCCAGGGCAGTAACCTAGAGGCCATCCTGTCCATGCCCCTGCCTCCACCCCGGTCCCTGCTCCCCCCAGCTCCCTCTGCTCATCTTTACTCGCTGCCGCCGCTCCTTTTCACTGGCTGGCAGAGTTTTCTCTCTGTCCACTGCTGGCCAGGGTCCAGGGCCGCCCAGGCCACCTCGGACCACCCCGGGGGGAGCAGGGCCGAGTCGCAGGAATTAGGCGGAGCATTCCACGACTTCCCTTCTGGGAGACTTGCCTCTCCGTCCAGGGACAGGGAAGGGGGACGGTGGGGAGATGGCACCGGAGAGCTGGGGCCTCGAGCAGAATGGCCATGCGGGTGTCTATCGGCCGGCTGAATCCACAGGGGGTACCCGTCCATCCCCTTAGGTGACCCAGCAGAAATTAACCGCCCAACCGCAGGTGGGAGGAATGTCTGTGTAACACCACCAGTGGGAAGTCAACTCACTTCCTCGGGACTTAGATTGCCTTGGAAGCAACTTCCTGACACCCTTCTCCTTTGGGCTTCTCGCTTTGTTGCTCAGGAGTAGCGGAGTGCAGGAAAATGCTCTTCTCCAGGAGATGAGGTACGGGGAGGGAGAGGAAGAAGAAACGGTTATTTGGGAGAGCCTTGGGCCCCAGGGAGGACGCTAAAGAAAGAGTAAGAGGGAGAGGCAGTGAAGAAAGGAAACAAGAAGGAAAAAAACCAACCAGAAGAGGCGACTTTGCCAAGCACATGATGCGATGTTTTTCTAATGCACGAATCCGCTGATTCACTGCTTATGTAGATTTACGCAAAGGGAGATCCTGGGGGTGGGAGAGAGGGAGGGTAGGAGAAGTAGCTGCTTCCCACCCTCCCGCCTCCTCCGGACCCTCTGCAGCTGAAGGTGGTAGGGTGGCTGGTTCCCTCTGAGCTTGGGGACATGGACAGGAGCCCCAACCATTGGGTCAGTCCTAGGCCCTGACTGGGGGTGACCCCCGGGAGCCGGGGGGGAGTTCTGTGTTGACCCCACCGAGGCCTCTGCTGGGAGATGGTAGGGAAGGTGGGGATGATCCATTATCAGGAGCCCCAAGGCTAGAGGAAAACATTTTCCAGGTAGGCGGGGAAATACGATGATGCTCAGGACCATCTCCAGGGTCCCAGTCCATCATCATCATCATCAATCGTATTTATTGAGCGCTTACTGTGTGCAGAGCACTGTACTAAGCGCTTGGGAAGTACAAGGTGGCAACGTATAGAGACAGTCCCTACCCAACAGTGGGCTCACAGTCTAAAAGGGGGAGACAGAGAACAAAACCAAACATACTAACAAAATAAAATAAATAGAATAGATATGTACAAGTAAAATAAATAGATAGAGTAATAAATATGTGCAAGCATATATACATATATACAGGTGCTGTGGGGAAGGGAAAGAGGTAAGATGTGGGGGATGGAGAGGGGGACGAGGGGGAGAGGAAGGAAGGGGCTCAGTGTGGAAAGGCCTCCTGGAGGAGGTGAGCTCTCAGTAGGGCCTTGAAGGGAGGAAGAGAGCTAGCTTGGCGGAGGGGCAGAGGGATTGGGGGCATTCCAGGCCCGGGGGATGACGTGGGCCGGGGGTCGATGGCGGGACAGGCGAGAACGAGGTACGGTGAGGAGATTAGTGGCAGAGGAGTGGAGGGTGCGGGCTGGGCTGGAGAAGGAGAGAAGGGAGGTGAGGTGAGGTAGGAGGGGGCGAGGTGATGGACAGCCTTGAAGCCCAGGGTGAGGAGTTTCTGCCTGATACGCAGATTGATTGGTAGCCACTGGAGATTTTTGAGTCCACCCAGGCTAGGACACTGTCTGCAGTGGCAACAGAAGGCTAGAAGGAGCGATGCGCAGTACGCTCACCCTCACGGTCAAGGATGGACTGCCCCACACCCCTGACTCTCCCCTTGCCATCCCTGTCTCTCCCCCAGTGACCCAGCATGGACCATCCTACACCCCTGACTCTCCCCTCTCCAGCTCTCGAGTTCTCAGCGTCCATTTGTTTCTTGGGGAGCAGTGTTCCCGATCAGAACAAAAAAGTCAGCTGCGTACAGGTTGGGTTGACGGGAAGCAGCATGGCGTAGTGCATAGAGCACGGGCCTCGGAGTCAGAAGGCTGTGAGTTTTAATCCCAGCTGTGCCACTTGTCTGCTGTATGACCTTCTCTGTGCCTCATTTTTCGCATCTATAAAATGGGGATTAAGACTGTGAGCCCATGTGGGGCAAGGACTGGGTCCAACCCGATTTACTTGTATCCACCTCGGCGCTTGGTACGTGCCTGGCACACAGTAAGCACTTAACAAATGCCAGAATTATCATTACTATTATTATAATTATTATTAGTTATGGTGTTTATTAAGCAGTTAGTATGGTCTCCATGCTAGGTGTTGGAGTGAATGCAGGGTAATCAGATAAATCCCTGCTGTCCTCCGTGAGGCTCCCAGTCCTTGAGGTAGAGAGAACAGATCTCTGAATCTCATTAGTGCTTTGCACATAGTAAGCGCTTAATAAATGCCATCATTATTATTATTATTATGATGATGATGAGGAACCTGAGGCTCAGAGAGGTTAAGAGACTGGCCCAAGGTCACACAGCAGCCAGTGGCCGAGATGGGATTAGAACCCGAGTCTCCTGACTGCGGTCCTGGGCTGTTCGCCGTTAGCTGCACCCCCTCCCTCCTCTGGGTTTGGCCCTGCCCTGAGTGGACCCTGGCGACTGGGCGTGGAAGAATGGCCCATATGCTGCCCCCGCAGAGATTTTCCGACTAGCCGGAGGCAGCTGGGTACGAGGAGGGGCGGGAATGCCGGACCAGACCGCTGGCAGCTCCCAGGGTGGAGGTGGGGGGAGAAAGGGCAGCATTGTTGATGGGGCCACTCTTAGAAACCCCGCTTTCGCTGCCCAAGCTCCCCAGTGGGCAGGGCTCCCACTTGCATCTTCCCCTCCCTTACCTAGCCCATAAGGAAGGGGAGACCGGGTGGGGCGGGGGGGGTCCTGCCGGAATTCCTTATTATTTCCTTTGTGGGGTTCTCAGCTCCTTCCCACTCCCCCATAATGGGGGACTGATTCCCTAAACAGGGTTCCTGTCCCATTCCCCCTGCCGCCCCTCCACAAGATTGTAAACTTCTTGAGGGCAGGGATCATGTCTATGCCTAGAGGTAGGTAGAGAAGCAGTGTTGCTCAGTAGAAAGTTCAAGGGCCTGGGCGTCAGGTGGACTCTAATCCTAGCTCTGCCACTTGCCTTCTTTGTGGCCTAGAGCAATTCATTTAACTTCTCTGGGCCTCAGTTTTGTCATTTGCAAAGTGGGCATTCAATACCTGTTCTCCGTCCCACTTAGAACCATTTGGGAAAGGAACACTATGTGATCTGATTATCCTGTAATAATAATAATAATGGTATTAAGCGCTTGCTGTGTGCCAGGCACTGCATTAAGCACTGGGGGGCAATACAAGAAAATCAGGCTGGACAGAGTCCCTGTCCCACATGGGGCTCTCAGTTTTAATCCCCATTTTACAGATGAAGGAACAAAGGCCCAGAGAAATGAAGTGACTTGCCCGAGGTCACAAAGTAAACAAGTGACAGAGCAGGGACTAGAACCCACGTCCTTCTGACTCATAGGTCCGTGCTTTAGCCACTAGGCCACACTGTTTGCAGATGGGAAAACTGAGTCAGAGCCACCGAGATTTGGCCTCATCCTAGAGCAGGGAATGTGGGGGATCGGGGGAATGCCCGCACACTGGGGGAGAAGGCGGGAGGAGGGGATGGACAGACACACAGATGGACTCCCAATCACAGAGATCAAGGCTTAGAGCCCTTCTGGTGGGGAGGGGGGCAGAGAGACGGTGGAGAGACAGAGGAAGCTTTATCCAAACCTCAAATCTCCCATGTAGGAACTCGGGTGAGAAAGGGCACTGTATTGTCTGCCAAGTAGGAGACTCCACAAATCCCAGCGAGAAAGAAAACCTGGCTCCCGGCTCTCCCTCCCAAATCCAGCTCGGCCGCTCAGAGCTTTAGAAACCCAAGGTGGGCCGGGGGGGGGCTGAGGGAGGGTGTGGGGGGGGGCAGTGTCCATCACCTCCTGGGTAAGACAGATGGACACTCCCCTCGTGCTGCTCTTGTACTCTCCCAAACATTTAGAATATAGCATGTGGCCCCCAGCTAGCGCTCAATAAATATAACTTGGTCTCTCTTCCGTCAAAGCAAGGACCTGGCTTGTGCCGGGGGCGGGGGGAGGGTCTTCGGGGAGTTCAGAGCCATACATCAAGGGGCTGAGGGGCTGGGTTGGGGGAGGGACAACCCTGAACAAAGAAAAAAAATATATGTTGCCAACTTGTACTTCCCAAGCACTTAGTACAGTGCTCTGCACACAGTAAGCACTCAATAAATATGACTGAATGAATGAATTAGGGAAGAGAGGACAAGAGTGGAATCATGTCTTGTTTCTGAGAAGGGAGGCTAAACCATGAGCTCACTGAGGGCCAGGATCCTATCTTCTACTACTACTACTAATAATAATTAGGGTATTTGTTAAGCACTTACTACGTGCCAGGTACTGTACTAAGCGCTGGGGCAGATACAAGCCAATCGGGTTGGACACAGTCCCTGCCCCATGAGGCTCACAGTCTCAATCCCCATTTTGTAGATGAGGCAACTAAGGCATGGAGAAGTGAAGTGACTTGCCCAGTGTCACACAGCAGACAAGTGGGGATCCGGGATTAGAACCCATGACCTTCTGAGGCCTGTGCTCTATCCACTAGGCACGCTGCTTCTCCCACTACTACTATTATTACCCTTCCTTTTGGTGTGAAGTGTGTGGGACGGGATGCTCCTCCGGATTAGAGGGTTGGGGTCGGTAGTGTTGTGGGAGGGAGAGCGTGGCTGCCCCTCCCTTTCTTCCCCTCCCCTAACGGTGCCCTTCGCGCTTTGCCCTCCCCGCACTGCAGGATGGTGCCTCCCTGGGCCACGTGGAGAAGCTGTGCCGGCAGCTGACCTACCACCTGAGCCCGCACTCCCAGCGCTGCCGGCCGCCCGGACTCAGCAAGAGGAAGCCCCAGGCCTGGTGAGTCGGGGCCCCGGTCACCCCTGAGGGCCCGGGACCCACCCTCAAACTCAGGGCTGGGTACCGTGAGAATGTGAGAATGCTGCTGATGCGGATGGTGAGGGGAACGCTGGGCCCCTTGTATAGCCGGTGGCCCCCCTCCTCTCCCTGCAACTCTCCTCCTCCCCGCCTCCTTCCCTCAGGTCAGGCCCAGGCAGCCCTTCGTGCCTCCACACTCCTCCCCAGGTCTCAGGGCACCCCCATCCCTGTGCGCTCTGGTGGAGGGGGACGGGGTGTCAGTCACCGACAGGCAGCAGAGGTGGCATGGAAGCTGTGTCCAGCCCTGCCTCTGGCCTCCCGCCGACGGGCATTCATTCATTCATTCATTCAATCGTATTTATTGAGCGCTTACTGTGTGCAGAGCGCTGTACTAAGCACTTGGGAAGTCCAAGTCGGCAACATATTCTAAGCGCTGGGGAGGTTCCAAGGTGATCAGGTTGTCCCACAGGGGGCTCACAGTCTTAATCCCCAATTTACAGATGAGGTAACTGAGGCCCAGAGAAGTGAAGTGACTTACCCAAAGTCACACAGCTGACAATTGGCAGAGCCTGGATTTGAACCCACGACCTCTGACTCCAAAGCCTGGGCTCTTTCCACTGAGCCACGCTGCTTCTCAGCTCTGGGAGCCAGCCCGGTGGGGCTCCGGGAGAGCGGGAGCTGGGGGCCGCCGACCTCAAACCCAAGGCCCCTGGGAGTTAGCTAGCCAGAGAGAGCCACCTGCTCGCCTGCTGGCTCCCCTCCCCATGTGGGGTAGGCAGTTTTGGCCACCAGGCCTGGCGGAGGACGTCAGTGACCGGCTCTGACATCTGAGAGGGAGCAGGAAGATCTCTGCTTTAATTGGCCACTGCTGCCAAGCAGCCTCTGGCGAGGTCACCCAGGGACCGGCGGGGTCGGTGGGGGAGACCGAGGCCCAAAGCCGTCCACCTCACCCCGCACACTGGGGGAGGACACTCAGAGAGTCTTAAGGAGGACTGCCAGACCCCCTGATGGTGGAGCTCCAGGTGGTATCATCAGTGCAGCGGAGGAGGGGGATGGCATCTTTTCCCCGGCTTGGAAAGACGTCCCTTGCAGGTAGGGAACCCCCTGCTTGGCCCCCGGGACTCCTAGGGGGGAGCTACATGGGGTGGAATCAATCAGCCAGTAGGATTTATCGGGTTCCTGCCAGGGGCCGATACTGTACGCAGGCACTGTACTGAGCGCCCGGAAAGGACAGTATGATAGAGGTAGTAGACGCGACCCTGCTCTTGGGGCGCTGAAAGTCTACTGAGCGCTAAGCACTTGGGAGAGTGCAGTAGAGGTTGATCCCTGCCCTCGAGGAGCCTAGTCTACTTTGTGCATGATACCAATAATACTAATGATGATTGTGTTTTTTGGGGAAGCACTTATTCCGTGCCAAGTCCTGGGGAAGATACAGGATAATCAGGTCAGACCCAATCCCTGCCTCATATGAGGCTCCCAGTCTAAAGGGAAGGGAGAACATTTATTTTATCCCTGTTTTATGGAGAAACGGAGGGAGAGAAGAGGCCGGATGAGAAACAGGGAGAGGGAGCAGTGCGGCCTAGTAGGCAGAGCATGGGCCTGGAAGTTAGAGGACCTGAGTTCTACGTGTCCATCTCTGCCGCTTGTCTCCTGTGTGACCTTGGGCAAGTCACTTCACTTCTCTGTGCCTCAGTTTCCTCATCAGAAAAATGGGGATTCATTACCTGTTCTCCCTTCCACTTAGACTGTGAGCCCCATGGGAGATAATAATAACAATAATAGTGGTGGTATTTGTTACATAGAACATAGAGTAAGCACATAGTAAGCACTTAACAAGTACCATAATTATTATTACTATATACTAAGCCCTGTACTAAGCACTGGGGTAGGTACAAGGTAATCAGGTCCCACATGGGGCTCAGTGAAGCCCAGAGAAGTTAGGTGATTTGCCCAAACAAGGTCACACAGCAGACAGATGACGGAGCCAGGACTGTGTCCAAACTGATTATCTTGTATCTGACCCACCGCTCAGCACGTTGTTTGGCTCAGTAAGTGCATAACAAGTACAGTAACTAGGGAAAGAGAGAAAGGGGAAGGGATGTAGGGGTGGGGGGAAGAGAGAGAGAAGGGAGAGAGAGGAGAAAGGGAAACTGGGGGAGAAAGAGAGAAGGGAGAGGAAGGGAAAGTGTCGGGGAAAGAAGTGGCGGGGAGCATGCACAAGCACTAGAGCTTAAAGCATCTGAGTCCCTGTCCAGAAAATTCTGTTAAATCTGAAGGGCGTCGGGTGCTGGCGGATGTGATTCTAGTTCAGCCTTTCCACTCGCCAGATCGGAATTAGGTCCTGGAAGCTCTGGCTCCCTCCTTCCGTCTGGTGTGGAGCCAGAAGAGAGGAAGAGAGCTTTAGAAGAGAGGAAGCATTGTGGCGGGGTGTCCTAGGGGAGGAAGGGGGGACAGAAGTGGGGCGGTTCCTAGCCGCAGGCAGGCCTTGGGACTCCGAGGGCGAGACCTTTGGGAGCTACGGGGTAACTAGCGGCCTTGCAGGGCTGGGAGCAGGGTAAAGCAGCAGGTTGCAGCCACCCCCCTGGGCTCCCTGTCAATGATGGGGACTGGAGAGGGTGTCCCCAGGGGCCTTTGCTCTCTGGCTCTTGCCCTGTCTCCCCATGCTGGCGGGATGCTGCTGCTACTTCTGCTACCTGTCTCTGTCGCTGTCACCGCTTCGTTCCCCTCCCTTCTCCCCCTCACCCCCTCTTTTTTCCACCACCGTGGGCACCGAGCTCTTCATCATTACCAGGCCTACTCGCTATGGAGCAGGGGCCAAACCTCTGGTCTGCCGGTGGCCCCTCAGGAGATTGGATTTTAAATGGCTTTTCCCCAAACCACAGGGGTGATTGATTCTCTGCTTTGTTTATCATTTTCCCCAGGCTTGGCCGGGGCTGTGCTGTGAATGTAAGCTGCCTCCCCCTCCTCCCCCTAAACACACCAATTCCCGACCTGCAACCCAAGAAAACTTGCATTCATTCTTATTTCAAAATGGTTGTTAGCTGATGGCTGATTAGGGCGCTCAGCCGGGGGCCTCCTGGCGCAGTTCATTTATTGAATCCAAGCGGGCAGAGCCCCCGGCCCCTGCTGTTCCCTATGGATGGAAAGTGATTGGGTTAGAGCTGCTTGCTAGCATTGGGCGTGGGGAGGGGGAGAGAGAGCTAGGCCTTTTACGGGGGACTGTGTTTGTATGAGAGAGACAGAGACAGACGCTGACTGTGTGGGTTGCATGGAAGAGCAGGCATCCATCCGGTCCCCCTGCCAGCCTGGAATGACAGATCATGTACCCCCCGCCCCGGGAGCGGGAGCACCCAGCTGAGAATCTGCATCGGGAGAGGACCGTGCAGTTTGTGTGTCTGCGTGCACGTTTCAGCCGTGGAAACAGGGCAGTTAGCCAGGGTCTCCTGGAAGCGGGGCTCGGCCTGGCAGAGACCTCTGCCCAAGAGCTCACATTTAACTCAATTACTGTCACAGGGAAGAGTGTGTTGACTGTGGTATTGTAAGTGCTTCCCGTGTGCCCAGCACTGTACCAAGCGCAGGGACAGATACAATGCAACTAGATCAGACACAGGCCCTGTCCTACGTAGGGCTCACAGTAGGAAGGAGAAAGGGTATTGAATCTCCATTTGGTGGATGAGGTAAACTGAGGCCCAGAAGTGAATTGACTTACCCAGGGTCACACAGTCACTCACTGCCAGTGGCAGGTTGCTTGATCTCCTGACCCCCACCTCCCCTATAGGATAAACTTGGTTAGGGTGACTTTTGTGGCCTAGGGCAAAGAGCAGGGGAACTTGGAATCCCTCAACCTCTTGGAGTCTCAGCTTCCTCATCAGATAGATTCCCCGCCTTCCCACCCCATCAGTGGGTGCAGGCAGGGGACAAGGAGACAAGGACTGCGTCAGATTCGATTCTGCCCTCAGCCCTGGCCCTCCCCTTGAGTGAGTCTCAACACCACTCCCACTTTGAGGGTGAGTGAGAGTCTCCTTAGGACCAATCAGTGGTACTTATTGAGCGCTTACTGTGTGCAGAGCACTGGCCTAAGCCCTTGGGAGAGTCTAACATAAAGTTGGCAGACACATTCCCTACCCACCAGTTTACAGTCTAGAGAGGGAGATAGATATTAAAATAAACAAATAAATTACCGATTGGGACATAAGGGCTGTGGGGTGAAGTGCTTAAAGGGTACAGATCTCAAGTGCATTGGGGATGCTGAAGGGATTGAGGCTGTAAATTGGGGAAAGCCTCTTGGAGATTTGAGTTTTGAGGGAAGGGAGAGTGCCAGGGCAGAGGGAAGATGTGGGCACAGGTGTGGCAGCTAAATAGATGAGACTGAGGTACAGTGAGTATGTTGGCATTAGAAGAGTGAAGTGGGTGGCCTGGGGTGTAGAAGGAAATCAGTGAGTTAAAGTAGGAAGAGGAGAGCTGATTTTCTAAAAATGATGTGTATTAAGCACTTAGACTGTTCTAAGCACTTGGGTAGATACAAGCAAATCAGGTTGGACACAGTCCCTGTCCCACATGGGGCTCAGTCTTAATCCCCATTTTCCAGATGAGGTAACTGAGGCCCAGAGCAGGGAACTGACTTGTCCAAAGTCACACAGCATACAAGTGGCAGAGCTGGGATTAGTATACAGGTCCTTTGACTTCCAGGCCCAGGAGTTTTAAACCTGAAGGTAAGGGGTTTCTTTTTGATGCAGAGGCAGATAAGTAACCACTGGATGTTCTCAGGCGGGGAGATGTGGACTGAATGTTGCCCAGCCTGCAGAGTCAGTCGGATCAAGGTTGATAATCAGTGGTATTTGCTTACGGTGTGTAGAGCACTATACCAGGCCCTTGGGTGAGTACAACAGAATTAGCAGTCAAATTCCCTGCCCACAGAGAGTTTACAATCTAGTTATAGTCCACAGGGCTGATAGGCCTGAGTCAGCCCTAGTTTGGGCATTAATACAACTTTGCAGCGAGTCACTGGCCCAGGTGGTTACACAGGATCCCGATACCTGCAATCGGGTGGGCTGGGGTCTTCAACTTCCTCTCAGGCAGAGCTGTCTTTTTGGCTTTTCCTCCCCCGAGGATGAACTGAGGACTCCATAACTGACTCCCATACTTAAAGTAATAACTTAAGGCCTTTGTTAAGTGCTTATTGCTCTGGGCCAAAGGGCCTGGGCTCAGCAATGCTCAATCTCAGGAGGTCTGTTGCAGTGTGGCCCCACCCATCTAATAAGACTGTAGAGCGGGTGTCTCAGCATTGGCAATCGGAAAAGAGCAGTTTCTAGCCTGTGAGATCATTATGGGCAGAGAATGGGTTTGCTAATTCTGTTGTATTGCCCTCCTCCCAAGTGCTTACTTAGTTCAGTGCTCTGCTCTTAGTAAGTGCTCAATAAATACTATTGATTGATCTGGGATTTGGGCAACCTGGGTTCCCATCCTGGTCCCACCCTGTGACCGTGGATGAGTCACCTGGGCAAAACCAGTAAAATACAGGTTCAACACCTGTTCTCCCCTTTCAGGACAGAGATGGTCAGATGTCACTGTGTTGTAGCTATCCCTGCACTTGGCAGAGGAAGACCTTGAGACTCAGGCAGGTTCAGTGACCTGTCCGGGCAAATGGCAGCAGGACTGGAAGCCAGGTCTCTGGCCTTTTCACTAGGCCACGCTGCCTCCGTTAACACATGTTCCAGCATCAGGACATGGAAACCCTTCCACCGTTTACCTTTTCACAGTAAGCAGGGAGCTGCTGGCTGGTGTTTGCTGATGGTAGGTTTGTGGGAAAGCAGTCTGTCGTTTGTCACACCTATCCTTTCCTCTCTTCTGGTCTGGGGAAGCAGCGTGGCTCAGTGGAAAGAGCACGGGCTTTGGAGTCAGAGGTCATGGGATCAAATCCTGGCTCCGCCACGTCTGCTGTGTGACCTTGGGCAAGTCACTTAACTTCTCTGAGCCTGTTACCTCATCTGTAAAATGGGGATTAAGACTGTGAGCCCCACATGGGACAACTTGATCACCTTGTATCCACCCCAGCGCTTACAGCAGCGCTTTGCACATAGTAAGCGCTTAATAAATGCCATCGTTATTAATAAATGCCATCGTCTCCCAGCAGACAGAGAGAGCCCGCCTGGCCAGTGGCCCCTCTCATGGTCAGGCTGCAGTCCTTGCCAGTTACTTATATTAATGTCTGCCTCATCCCCTTCTAGACTGTAAACTGTGTTAAGGGAATATGTTTATTGCACCACCCATTCCCCTCCACCCTCCAGAAAGAGTATGAGCTTGTGAGTCAGAGGATGTGTGTTCGAATCCTAACCCCACCATTTCTCTGCAGTGACCTTTGTGGACTTTTGTGGAAGGCACAGAACTTCTCTGTGCCGCAGTTACCTCATCTAGAAAATGGGGATTAAAGCGGTGAGCATAGGACAGCCTGATTACCTTGTATCTACCCCAGGGCTTAGCACATAAGTGCTTAGGAAATACCATAATTATTTTAACTAAGTAGTTAACTAGACTACTGCTTGTCTTTCTGGGCCCAACCCACCCACCCTCCCTCCTGCAGGCTAAAGGCGGTGATGTCAGGGCCGCCCACAGATAACACGGTGGACCTGTCGGGGATCGTGCTGAACTCCCGGGAACTGGACCGGCTAGTGGGCTACCTGCAGCGCTGGGCCACCCATGTGGTCAGCCTGGAGCTGGGCTTTACCGAACTGACTGATGCCTCGCTGCAGCGGTTGCTGCCAGCCCTGGCCGCTCTGCCCCGCCTAGCCACGCTGGCCCTCCCGGGCAACCGGCTGACAAAGGCTGCCCTCCGCTACCTTACCGACGCCCTCAAGGACCCCGCCACCTTCCCCTGCATCACGTGGATCGACCTGGGCAACAATGTGGACATCTTCTCCCTGCCCCAACCCTTCCTGCTCGCCCTCCGCAAGCGCTGCCCCCACCAGGGCCACCTGCCCACCATCTTCGAGTTCGGGGAGGGGCCACCAGGGATCGGAGAGGGGGAAGGCCCTACGGACCCAGGCGGGCTGGGGAGGAGGGAGCTGGAGACCCAACCCCTTGCTCAGACGTGAGGCTGCATCCTCCGGTGGCCCAGTGCTGGAGGAAGGGTGAGGGTCCCAGCCCACCTCACCTCTGGGGCACCCAGGGGGGTGCCCAAGGTTCACACCTGTCCCAGTTTGCCTCCTTTCCAGGTCTGAGGTTAGCAGTCAGAGGCGCTGTGTACCTGTGGTCCATCCTGGACCCCTGCTGAACCAGGCCTGTCTGTGGGCAGGGTTTCCTACTACCCTCCCCCAGCCAAACCTCGGGAGGTGAGGGCCAGAGATGAAGCACTGTGGGCTGGAACAAAGTGGCCTCAAGCTGGAAGGACATGATTCCCCCCACCCCCCCAATCTGCACTACCCATGCCCTACACACCCATATTCCTGAGGGTGGGAGGGTAGCCAGGGCAGGGACCACTGCCTCTCACTCTGGTCCCTGGGGGTGGGGATAGCAGAGAGGAACCAGCTTGGGTCACTGCCATGAACAAGGGGAGCAGGGATGGAAGGGAGGTGAGGCACTGACCCCCCTCCCAGTCCACAATTCACTGTGAGGGCCACAGCCCACCCCTGGCCTGCTTCCTGACTCAAGTCAGGAAAGCTGCAGCCTCGTCTCTTACTTGCTCAGAGCTGACTTGGAGAAGCACTGCCACCCCTTCAACCAGGGGACACACTTCACCCAGCTAGAAAAAAGCACCAAACCCCAAAAAACTTGTTTCTAACCAGAAGCTAGCCGAGGGGCGGGGAGGGGGAAAGTGTTAATCTTCAGAGTCAAGTGGGGGGTGGTAAATCAAACCACAAGCCCCACAACAGCCTGGGATCCTTTCTAAAATAAAAAATGCCCACAGGTCAGATTCATCAGGGTCAACTTGTGCCCTATTTTTGGGGGGAGGGGGGGGGGGGGAAGGCAGGGTTGCAGGACTGTAGCACAAAGTGTTAACACTGAACCAAAGCCATTTAAGCTGATTGCTGGGTCACACCCCCACCTTGTGGCTACCACATGGTCACCTCAAGCTGCTCAATCACCAGCCATTCCTTTCTACCCCACCCCCAAAACACCTCCTCTTCCTCCAGCCAGGGGGAAAATCTGATTCTGATCACTCTCACCAACTCCACAAGGCATTGCTGATGGGAGGGGGGAGCTGCTAAAGGCCCCAGGTGTGGTTCTGATCCCATGCTAGGAGAAAAATCAGATCAGAAGCAGAGCAAGCACTTTTCAAGGAGGATGCCAAACCCTTGCTCATCAAAACTGAACGGTAAGTCATAACACCAGTGGAAACACGCTTTGGTTTTAATGAATCCAAAAAAATACACAACACCATCTGAAATTTGGATGGCTACATTGCAATCAGTTAACAAAAAATTTGATTAGCACTACCTGACAATGCCACACATTTCAGAATGGTCTTGTCACACACACAGGTCACATTCTGAAGAGCGGTCAACATCTATCTGCCACCCGAGGAGGGTCTGAGTCACAGGAAAATCAACTTCAAAAGATCTGTAGTGGTAAAGGAGAGCTATCCCAACAAACATGTCTTCACCCCACCCGCTCCCCACCACAATTCCTAGTCCAGGGTAGTCTGGGTTGAGCAGCTGGCAAGTGTGACTTGCAGTGAATCTGGGGCAACCGAGGTGTGTTGCAGATGTCCGGCTTCCCAGACCTCTCCCGGAGCCAAGCCTGCAAGACAAGGACCACGTGGTCGGTTGGTTATTTTTATTTCCTGTCCGGCCGGCCAGGCTGGCTGCCTACTAACAAAGGGCGCCGCAGCATCTTCAGAAAACCATGGCTCACCACCATTCCATCTGCCGGTAATTCCAGCTATTTTGGTGACTTTCATCATCCAATACCTTCCTGCGGGTGACTGACCCCTTGCACAGTAACCATTTAAAATTGCTACTAATGACTTTTGAGTTATCACTGTGTTAAGCACTGCACTTAGCGCTATGGTTAAGACACAAAATATTGTCCCACATGTCTGAATCCCCATTTTGCAGCTGAACAAACTGAGGCCCAGACGTGTTAAGTGACTTAAGTCAGAGTAGTCCTGTGGCCAAAACCGGGAATAGGATGCCCCCAGGTCCTCGAACTCCCAGGCTTCTGCCCTTCCCACTAGGCCATGGTGCTTTCCTACTGTACTATCCACTGGCCTGAACGAAGGTTTATCCTTACCTCTCGACCTGGGCCAGGCTCTGCCTCTGAACCCCGGGCTGGGCACACATCAACCAGGGCTCTGCAGGTAATGAAGGGCAGAAATAGTCAGCAACCGAAAATAATAATAATGGCATTTATTAAGCGCTTACTATGTGCAAAGCACTGCTCTAAGTGCTAGGGAGGTTACAAGGTGATCAGGTTGTCCCACGGGGGGGCTCAGTCTTAACCCCCATTTTCCAGATGAGGTAACTGAGGCACAGAGAAGTGAAGTGACTTGCCCCAAGTCACACAGCTGGCAATTGGTGGAGGCAGCATTTGAACCCAAGACCTCTGACTCCAAAGCAGGGCCTGACCCAGCAGGGGCTTGGGGTCACTAGCTGCGGTCAGACAGGCATGGAGATTATCGTCAGTTATCGCATCTGACGGCACTTCCTATATTCCATGTTCTCATCATTGCAGCTGAGTCCCCTTTCTCTAGTTAGAATAAATGATGCTTTGTATCATCCCCGCGCAGGCTCGGAAATTACCTCTACAGTTTCGGCAAGGGTAGAGAGGCTGAGATACCCAGGTTTTAAAGGCATTTCAGGCCCGGCTGGTCAGTAACAAAGCACCCATAAAAGTTAGACAGGAATACTATAGCCTAGGAAGCTAAGAGAAAATTCTCCGGAGACTTACCATGCTCCCCCACGCAGGATGCCTGCAAGGTAAGAGAAGAAAGTGTCATTCATTCGTCCCTTTCCAACCCGGGCCTGGAGCCGCCAAGGCCCAGGCTCGCTCAGAGAAACCGGGGTCACCACGGGAACTCTGCCGGTAATTCCAGCTTTTTTAGGGTTTTATTCTCATCACTGAGGCCTCTGGATTTGTTGGGAGGCGACCGCGGCATCCTCCTAGGCCGGGCGCAAGGCCCATCTCCCGGTTTGCAACGGGAAAGCTTTCTTGGAAAGCCTCTGACCGGTCCGACAGTCCAATTCACACCCGGCCACCCCCATTCATGACCGTACCCTCACGGCTCCATTCTTTCTTTCAGATACACCTCGGCGTCCGACGGTTTATTTCAAGTCTCCTCTGAACGATGCTCCACTGCTGCGAGCTGGAAAGGACAGAAAGGGGTGAGCGGCACGCGGGCACCCCTTCGCCCCGTCCCCCCTCCCCCGGACAGCCCGGGCACCAAGTCAGACCCCGTGAAAGGCATCGTCAGTTCTCGCATCTGACGGCACTTCCTATCCACGGTTCTCATCATCTGGGCAGAAAGCCGAGCCCAGTTTGGGGGTCGGAGGTCATGGGTTCTAATCCAGAATCCGCCCCTTGTCAGCTGTGTGATTTTGGGTAAGTCACTTAGCTTCTCTGGGCCTCAGTCCCCTCATCTGTATAATGGGGACTAAGACTGTGGGCCCCACGTGGGACAACCTGATGACCTATTCGGTCAATCGTATTTATTGGGCGCTTACTGTGTGCAGAGCACTGTACTACGCGCTTGGGAAGTACAAGTTGGCAACATAGAGACGGTCCTGTATCTCCCCCAGTGCTGAGCCATAGTAAGCGCTTAAATACCATCAATATTACTATTATCCACTCCCTGCCTCGATAACAATAACGGTGGCATTTGTTAAGCGCTTACTATGTGCAAAGCACTGTTCTCAGCGCCGGGGAGGTTACAAGGTGACCAGGTTGTAATGATGGCACATTAATAAGCGCTTACTATGTGCAAAGCACTCTTCTAAGCGCTGCTGGGGAGGTTACAAGGTTATCAGGTTGCAACCCACGGCGGGTGGGGGGGATAATAATAACAATGATGGCATTTGTTAAGCGCTTACTATGTGCAAAGCACTGTTCTAGCCGCTGGGGTAGATACAAGGTAATCAAGTTGTCCCACGTGGGGCTCAGACTTAATCCCCATTTTCCAGATGAGGTAACTGAGGCCCAGAGAAGTGAAGTGGCCAAAGTAACCCAGCTGATAATTGTGAGGGTCGGGATTTGAACCCGTGACCTCGGATTCCAAAGCCCGGGCTCTTTCCATGGAGCCACGCGGCTTCTGGAGCTCCACGTGGGGAGGGTCCCGCGCAGCCGCCCTGCCACCCAATTCCCGGACCCGGAGGGAGGCCTTTATCCTGCCCGCTCCCGGGCCCGCCTAACCCACTTCTCTGCACAGTGCTCTGCACACAGTAAAAGCTCAATGTATACGATTGATGACTTCTCCAGGATTTACCTTCGCCGAGGGGTGGCCCATATCCGTGCAGGCTTGAAGACCCCACAGGACCAAGGACCGACAACGTACTAGACGCCAAAGCAGCGGTAAGAAAGGCCGAGGAGGGCCGGGCAAACACACTTAAAGCCTTAGGACGTACCATTCGCACGGGGGGCGGGGGACGGCAGGGGAAAACCCCCCCAGCCCTAATGGTATCGTCTGCACTCTTAAAGACACAGCGCGCCTTTCTCCGCTTGCCTCGCGTCAATCAATCAATCAATCGTATTTATTGAGCGCTTACTGTGTGCAGAGCACTGTACTAAGAGCTTGGGAAGTCCAAGTTGGCAACATCTAGAGACAGTCCCTACCCAACAGTGGGCTCACGGTCTAAAAGGGGGAGACAGAGAACAAAACCAAACATACTAACAAAATAAAATAAGTAGAATAGATAGGTACAAGTAAAATAAATAGAGTAATAAATATGTACAAACATATATACACATATACAGGTGCTGTGGAGAAGGGAAGGACCCGGACCCGACTTCGGGAAAGGGGCCGTTTAAGAGCACATCGATAGGGGTTGTTATTTTAATCTATCAATCGTTTTGATTGAGCAGTGACTGTGTGCAGAGCACTGTACTAAGCGTTTGGGAGAGTACACTGTAACAGAGTTGGTAGATAAATCCCCCCTCCCTCTCCATCCCCCCCCCCATAATAATACTAATGGCATTTGTTAAGCGCTTACTATGTGCAAAGCACTGTTCTAAGCACTGGGGGGGGATACAAGGTGATCAGGTTGTCCCACGTGGGGCTCCCATCTTACCTCCTTCTCTTCCCCACAGCACCTGTATAGATGTATATATGTTTGTAATGATAATAATAATGATGGCATTTATAAAGAGCTACGTGCAAAGCACTGTTCTAAGCGCTGGGGAGGTTACAAGATGATCAGGTTGTCCCACCTGGGGCTCACAGTCTTAATCCCCATTTTACAGGTGAGGTAACTGAGGCACAGAGAAGTTAAGTGACTTGCCCAAAGTCACACAGCTGACAATTGGTGGAGCCGGGATTCAAACCCATGACCTCTGACTCCAAAGCCCGTGCTCTTTCCACTGAGCCATGCTGCTTACATATTTATTACTCTATTTATTTTACTTGTACATATCTATTCATTTTATTTTTTTAGTATGTTTGGTTTTGTTCTCTGTCTCCCCCTTTTAGACTGCGAGCCCACTGTTGGGTAGGGACTGTCTCTATGTTGCCAACTTGTACTTCCCAAGCGCTTAGTACAGTGCTCTGCACACAGTAAGCGCTCAATAAATACGATTGATTGATTCATTCATTCAATCATATTTATTGAGCACTTACTGTGTGCAGAGCACTGGACTAAGTGCTTGGGAAGTACAAATTGGCAACATTGATTCCTTTCTGGGTAGCGCAGCGTAGTCTAGGGACAAAAAGTTTGGGACTGGGTGTTAGCCAACCTAGTTCTGCCACTTGTCTGGGTGATCTTGGGGAAGTCATTTAACTTCTCCGAGTCTGGTGCCTCAGCTGTAAACAGGGAATTAAGTTTGTGAGCCCTATGTAGGACATAGACTTTGTCCAACTTGATTGTCCTGTAACGACCCCAGAGTTTAGTATAGGGCTTAGGTTGTAGTAAGCACTTAAATACCATTTTTAAAAAAGGAGAAACCTGCGTCCTAATCCCAGCTTCCCCACTTAGCTGCTCTGTAACCTTGGGCAAGTCATTAGTTTGTTCCTCAGTAAAAATGGGGCTACCTCTTTCCTCATTAGACTCTGTGAGCCCAGTGTGTCAGAGGGGGCTTCCATTGTAATTCCTCCAGCACCTTAGTCCAGTGCTTGACAATCAATCATTCTTTATTGAGTGCTTACGATGTGCAGAGCACTGTACTAAGCCCTTGGGAGACTACAACAGAATTAGCAGGCACGTTCCCTACCCGTGAGCTTACAATTTTGAGAAAAATAGCAACTTTTAGCCAGGGTGGAAGGAGACCAGAGGTAGACTTGGTTTCATAGGCCTGGCCTCTGGTACCCAAGGAACGGGTGAACTGGGTCCAGGATGACCAGAGTTCCCCACCAAAACAAGGCCTAGAGCCCCTCTTCTCTTCCTAGTCTGGTCCCCCTGAAGTAATGGGTGGGATGGGGGTGTTGAGTGTCCCCTTCACTCTTGCTGAGCTCCAGCACAGACCGCTAAGTGTGGAGGATGGGAAGGAGCCAGCAGAGCAGCTTGCTCTGGGAGGTGTTTGAGGCTGGGGCTTGGGGAAGAAGAGCAGGAGGCTCTCCTTGTCTGGGGGCAGGGGAGGGAAGAAGGAACTAGCAGTTATCTGATAAGAATGTCAAAAGTGCCTCTTTCGTACCATTGCCCTCTCTGAGCTAGAAGATACAGGTCAGAACAGGTGAGAAGCAGCATGCCCTAGTGGAAAAAGCACAGGCCTCACTTAGTACAGTGCTCTGCACATGGTAAGCGCTCAATAAATACGATTGAATGAAGTCAGAGGACCTGGATTCTAATCCCAGCTCCACTACTCACCTGCTGTGTGAGCTTGGGTAAGTCACTTCACTGGGCCTCAATTACATCACCTGTTCAATGGTGATTAACCTCCTGTTTTCCCTCTGCCTTAAACTATGAGTCTTATGTGGGACAGGGACTGTGTCTAACCTGATTATCTTGTATCTACCTCAGGGCTTAGTATGGTGCCCGGCACATAGTAAAAGCTTAATTCAATATCAATAATGATAAGTACAGTGCTCAAGCACGTAGTACAGTGCTCTGCACACAGTAAGCGCTCAATAAATACGATTGAATGAATGAATGAGAATAATGTGCCCACTTCCACCTAAACCCTCCATGCTTGCCAGCTGATTTGGGGCCTCTATACCCCCCCACCCCCCCACCCAATTTTCCACGGCAGACAGAATAGCCACCTTGTTTCCATACTAGAATTCCTGGCTCCTCCAGAGCCTGCACGATCTCAAGTCAACAGAAGACACCAGAGCCTGGGTGGTTACAGTGATCCAGCCTCGCGGCCATTTACTTTCACCAAAGAACAGCATCTCTGCCCCTCCTCCTGTTGTCCTCCCCGGGGGCCGCGCAACGTTAAATACGGATGTCCACCCTGCCGTCGGCAAGGGGAGGTGGAGTCGGAGTGGCTGGTTCCGGGTGGGTGCTGTTGGCCGGGGCACGGGCTCCTCGGGTGGGAGGTCCTTCCCCGCCCCCAGCCCCCGTACCATGCCCTCAGACTCCCCGTCTTGAGCTGGTTGGAGCAAAACCTTATTTTGAAGACCATAGAAAAGAATAGAAAAGGCAAAGTGGTACAAAGTGAGGGACGGAAAGAGAATCTATTGCTATTTCGGCAAGCACACATGCCGGCTGGGATCCAGATCACGGCTCGGCCCGACCTTTCTAACCCTGATGGGCCGGTTCTGAAACTTCGTCTCTGAGATTTGGGGGGCGGCGAGCACATTTACCTCAGCCACTTCTAAAAAGGGACACACGTCACACGAGCCCATCTCATACCAATGGGCCTACAATGGCTGAAAAATTAAAGTTAAACTATATACAGTCCACTCAGGCTATACAATTAGGACAATTAAAATATAACATGACCCCATTCTTCCTTCTTTCAAATTATATATATATGTGTATATATATATAATATATATTTAACAGCACATATGAAGACACCACTGGAGCTTTTTCACTGTAGCCAACAGGAAAACATTCACATGTATTAAAATTAATTTTAAGCTTTTAAGTCATCAATAGTCCTAGAACATAACTAGAAAAAGAGGGGTCGCCATTATTGGCTCACCTCCTGCTCCCCCACTGCCACAATCCCACCCCAAACTCAAGACGTTTCTGTGGTCCCCCTAAAGCATCTCAGACAGCCCTGGCCTGTCCGTTTCAAAGCTGGCTGAACTTGAGGCAGGCGGCCCTACAACGGTGGATCTGTCTCACACAGCTCCATCTTGCCAATCTCACGTCGTGAAAATCTGTTCTGTAATAGGAGGGGCCGGGGCCTCTTAGCTTCTCAGTTGAGGGGGCGGTCGGAAGTCGGGGTGCTTGTGGTGAGATGTGCTCGGTTCTTTGCTCTTTGGATGAACTGTGTAAAACCTTGCCGTTAAAAGATGCCACGGTAAAAATGCTCAGAAGAAAGGGTAGTCTACAAAATGCTGGCCTTCTCTGCCAAATCAGGAGCCGGGGTGGGCTCAGGGGGAGGGTAGCGGGGAGAGTCGAGGACACAGATGTGGGGCAGCAGAGTAGGGGCAGGGGCAGGGGCGGTGGAGAAACGCAGTGCTCAGAACGGCTGCAACTTCTGCGGCAATTAGTAACTTGTGGACGGACGTCCCCGGCACTCGAGGTCGTCGTGAACCAGAGATGCCTGCTGCTTTGAGGATGAAGGAGTCCCACTGGGGTCTCGCCACCCCCGCCTGGCAAGAGCGGAGGCGGGGCCCCCCTGCCCAAGGGGGAGGTGGCGTGCACCGACCTCCACCCGGGGCGCTCGGCATCGGGCCGGCCGGTGACCGGCCAGGGCTGCGGGGTCTCGGGGGGTCCGGGCTGTGCCGGCCTCACCCGCCGGCCATCAGGATTCCGTGTCCGAACCCGAGCTGCTTTCCCGACTGATCTCGATCTGGAGGGACGGTAAGTTATCCAGCCGGCTCTTCTTCTGGCGGGACTGCTCCTTCTCCTGGATCAGGGCCCCCCAGGCTCGCTGCAGCTCCTCTTCCTCCTCCTCCTCGGGGGGCCGCGCGGGACCATCCGTTTGCCCGGGGCTCCTCTCTTTAGCCTTGGGGGCCGAGCCCAGGCGAGTCCATAGACTTCCTCCTGGAGAAGGGAGAACAGAGGCAGCCGTTGGTGGGCTTCGGAGTGGGGAGGAGGATGGGGGAGGTGGTCCACGGAGACGGCGGTGGCAGTGACGGGGCTGGCCAGTGGTGGGTGGCCACCACTGAGATCCGACCATCGGGCCGCTGGGTTCAAGAACCCACGCTGCAGCCTACCCGCTTTTCCCCATGAGGAAGCCCGCCTGTTGTGGTGGTCTCTGGCCCCCGTCCCTCAGACGCTATCCCCCTCCCGGGGCCCTCTCCCAACCTGATTTCTTCTCACGCGTGTCTGAATAGAGGCCTTTGATATCTTGCTTGGCCACGCCTAGCCTGCTGTGCACGTCGGACCCGGGTTCTCGGCGGGGAGCCGAGGTGCTGCTGGGGGGCGTGGCTTCCGGAGAATGAGCCCGCTTTCCTAGCCTCTGCCGCACATCTGGAGACGGGCCGGGTGCGGGGAATGAAAGGGGAAGAAGGAAAAGAGGAGGGTCCCGTAAGGCCGGATCAGCCCCTCTCGCCCCCACCCCTCCAGGGTCCGAAATCAGAGCTGCTGTGACATTCTGCATCAGCAGTTTCCACGCTCCCTTTCGGAAGAAACCCCAGGTCCTTTCTCCACCTCCCTGCCTTTGCCCCACGTGGGAGATGAGGGCACCGAACTCTCCCAGCTCCCCCCCAAGATGGGACGAGACTTAAGAAATCAAACCCTTGGGGGTTTAACATTTCTGGAGGGAATGGAGCCATAACGGGACACTATCCCCTCAAACGGGTCTGGAGGAATGATTTCTCTGTAACGAGTTCTTGAAGAAAAGCTTCCGGTCGGGAGCCGTGGCCAGGGCCGACGAGGTGGACTTTTCAGCTTGTGCTGGAATATTCTCGAAACGGTGACGTCTCCCGGGTCCGGCTGGACGGACCTGACGACCCCCGGAGCCTGTGGCTGCCAGGGAGCTACCAGTTTACAGAGGGGCAAAGAACTGAACGACGGAGGCACTTTTACTATCGGGATCTTTTGAGAGACGGGCTTGCTTAGGCAAACAGGCAAAACATTCCCAAGCTGTGAAAAGTGGGGCCTACTTTGGGACTCCAGCAGGGGACCCGGGGGAAAGAGAGAGGGGAGAGGAGGAGGAAGGAGGGACGGGGAGGGCGGGCCTAATACCTGATTTGACTCTGCTCGCTGGTGGTCTCTGCCCTGTGTTCTGCCGTTTTTCTTCCAAAAGGAGTCGCACGTCCGCCACCTTCTCCGACGCTGCCGCTTTACTCCCGATGCGGTTTTTGATGTTACTGGTGGTTATGCTATCCGCCCTCATGGAGTTCCTTAAAAAAAAATGACGGACAGAAATTAGTCGGTTAAATAAGCAGGAGACCAACGTGTTCTTCCCTGGAAGAGCAAGTTCTACGACCGAGGCCCTGTGCGCCCTTGAGAAACCCATCCTATTTTGCAATTGGGTGGCAAGCAGGGTTTTGCCTGCAGAGAAGAGAGAAGTTCCCAACCTCCAAAAGCAGGTTCAAGTTCATCCCTCATCTCCTAGGCTACCTCGGAGTCTTTTCCCTGCAAAGAAAATTAAGGAAACTTGGACTGTGAGCCTATATGGGGCAGGGACTGGGTCCAATCTGATTGTCTTGTCTCTACCTCAGCATTTAATACAGTGCTTGAAACATAGTAAGCCCTTGACAAGCACCATTTAAAAAAAAAAAAAGGAAACCAATCAAGATCTGAAGACCTTTAACAGGACGAGGGCACCACCCATTGTGACACTTCCCAATCACCTGGATTGTTTAGGGGTCCCAATCCCCCTCTGCCCTCGAGGGGTATGGGAACAGTGCAACCCGAATGCATCTTACCCGAGGGACCCAAACTCACTCTTCAAAACCCTCTGAACCATAAGCTCCTAATGGGCAGGGAATGTGTCTACCGATGTTGTTGTATTGTACTTTCCCAAGCACTCAGCACAATGCTCTGCACACGGTAAGGGCTTGATAAATGCCGACCGAGTTATCATCGGAGAACGACTAAACTGAGTTTGCGATCACTTGGTCTCTAGCACAAATTCTGCCAGGGTGACGAGTGGTGGCGGGCTCTTCTCAGGCACCATTCTGACCCAACAGGAGGGATTTCAAATATTTCAAAACGGAATGGAGACTGGCGCAAGTTGTTGGTCACCCTTATGCTGGGGCAGGCCCTGACCCACAAGGTCACACTGGGCCTTTTGTATAAACCCCAATGCTCCTTGCCCAGTCTAGACTGTATTCTCCTTGTGGGTGGGGATCACGTCTACCAATTCTATTGGACTGTACTTTCCCAAGCACTTAATACAAGGCTCTGCATACAGTAAGTGCTCGGTAAATACCACTGATTGAGGGGAAGAAAAGAAGAAAAATCAGGCTACAAAAATCTAAGTGCCAGGGAAAGAAAAACTGCTCTTGAAGCGTCTTCAGATTGAGAAGAGTGACAAGGGCCTCGAGCCTTTACCTGATGGTTTTTAGCTGAGACTCCACCTCGTCGGCATACATGGTCATCTTCATGCTCTTTTTGGGGGATGGAGTGGAAATCATTTTCAGTTCCAGGTCGTAGTCCATCTCGTCTGAGTCTGAGTCACTGGCGCTGGACCTCCTCGAGCCACTGCGGTCCCGAGCCTGCCTGAAAGCCTGCAGCTCGTCCCGGTACTCAACCACCACCCGCTCGTCTTCATCCATATCCTGTTCTTCCTCCTCCTCTTCCTCCTCCTCTTCAATAGGCTCCTCGGGAACGTTCACTAGACCTGGAGAAAGTCAACCAGGGAAATTGTGGAGTTCGGTCAGCCTTGGCCACACAAACTACAGTCTGGGTAACGGTATCCCAGTAACGCTGAGTGTGACGCCCTGGACCGAACGCTTGGGCAGTACCACGGGAGCCTGAGACACGTTCCCTGCCCTTGGGGAGCTTCTCATCTAATGGAGGAAAGACAAAATCTCTACGGCATCGACTGGGACTAGGGGGAAGAGAACAATGACAACCCAGTGAGTCACAACAGGGGCAAAAACTTTTATACCAATTAGCATGGGGGTTTCCCCACCCCGAAGATGAGGGTGGCCAGTGACTAAGTACAAACAGACACCAGATACAACAACAGAGACGTGCTAGGGAGGCAAATGAGTCTTTCAGTCACAGGGGGCTCAAGGGCTCACCAGCCTAGACTTTCTGCCACGATCAAAGCATGGCTCCGAAATTTATGGTCCTTTTTACTGTACTCAATTAGTACAGTGCTCTGCACACAGTAAGCGCTCAATAAATACCATCGATTGACACTGATTTGTTTTAGCAGGTTTTAATTTCCTTTTTGGGGGGGAGAGGGGCAAGCATCATTTTCTCTGCCCCGCACTTAAAGCATTACGTATTTTAAACGGATAATCCTCTTACATTCTCTCGCCTCAGGAGGCCTACAGCATGGAAGATAATATGTTACATCTGTTTTGCTTTTGGTCTAAGGTTGGCACTTAATAGCTTATTTTAATTTTTTTTTTCCCCAAAAGTATGAGTCTACACCATCAGTTGAAGGAAAAAAATGAAAGATCCTGCAGGACTGAGGCCAACTTGGCAGGGATGGTTCATTTGGGCCCCTGCTTCCACTCTGATCATTTCTTGGCAGGTGACACCAAGCCGGCCTAGCCGCTTTCTTCCCTACTGCTCTGGTGTAACTACGTTCACTGAATCCCGTTTCCTGGGGAGAGCTGATGGCAATGAAGGGGGCCGGGGAGGAGAGTTCCGGGTTTACCGGTTGGCTGGACAGATGCCTCAGAAGTGGGAAATACATCAATAATAATAATAATAACTATTATGTTACTTGTTAAGCACTTACTATGTGCCACACACTGTTTTAAGTGCTGGGGAAGATACAAGTTAATCAGGTTGGACACAGTCCCTATCCCACAGTGTGCTCACACTCTTAATCCCCATTTTTTCCAGATGAGGTAACTGAAGCCCAGAGACGTGAAGTGACTTGCGGACAAGTGGCGGAGCGGGATTAGAACCCACAATCATCTGATTCCCAGGTCCGTGTGCTAGCCACTAAACCATGCTGCTTTCATTCAGTTGTATTTATTGAGTGCTTACTGTGTGCAAGCACACTTGGGAGAATGTGGCGCAACAACAAACAGACATCGAGCTCACACACAATGGCCAGTTATTTAATATGCCAATGACGATCTTAAAGTTTGATGTGGTTGTGTTGTTTTCCACAAAGTGCATTTGCTACCCCTGAGCCGATTTAAAGGGGTGGGGCTCTCCACCTGAGGAATCTAAAGAAGATCAGTCTCAGAGGTACATAAGGTGGCTCAGGTGGGAGGTCTGAATGAATACTGACTTTCCAGATTTGGTGCTCTTGTCCAACTCTGGGGGACCTGAGGACCGCCCGAAGGCTGGGCGAGGAGAGGAGGGAAAATACCCTGTGAAGAGCTCAGAAAATCCCAATTCTCTGGACTGTTACCTGAATGCCGGTGTTTGTACGGAGGGGTCAAGCCGACATCATCACCGATCAGGCTCCTCTTCTTAATCACATCCCTCTGGATCCGGCGGGAATGATACCTCCGTTTCCTGCAACATCCAAACCATGTCTGCCCCGTTCTCCTGTGTCGAGGATGGACCTGAGGGGGCACAAGCTGGATCCCCTCTGGGGTCACGCTGTCAGGGGAACCTGGACTTTAAGTTTAGTCCCAGCCTGATGTTCCCAGACAATTGACTATTTCTTGCTCCAAAGAAACCCATTTGTGTCTTCCTTTCACTTTACCAAAAATTATGAGTTGGGGCGCCTGTGCTTCTCTAGCAAGCTGAACTTTCGGGGGGGGCGTCGTTTCTGCCTCCTTTAGCCTGTGTTGGGCACTCACCAGGAGTTGCTGAGGATCCCCTTCATGCCACCGTAATTAGGATTTCCATACTTCATGTAATACTGACTCCTCCGGGCAGCTCCAAGTTCTTTCTTGTCATCTAAAAATGCATCATCGTCATCGGGATGAGATTCTTGGCAATTCTCAAGGCAGCATGCATTACTCAGAATTCTTGGAGATTGGTAGGTAAGAACCAGAAGGAAACTGCTTCTCCCCACCTGTGTGTACCCATCACCCCTGGCAGCCCTCAGTGGAATATTTTGTTGCTTCTATTGATTGTCCAAATACTTTAAAAAAAAAAAAAGCCACGTGGGGGAGGAGGGAAGATTCTGAGGAAGAAAAAACAAATTCAAGGAATCTGGCTAAGGCCAATTTGCTGGGGGGGGGGCGGAGCAGGAGAATCCTACAACAACAGGGTGTCTGTAATTAAGCAGAAAATCATTTCATTTTTAAACAGGCTCAGGGGTAGCAAATACACTTTGTGGAAAACAACACAACGACATCATATTTAAGATCCCCCCAAAAGAATTCAAGGCAAACACAACTAGGAGAGATTAAGTCCACAGTTCAGTAAGGGCCTTACTTAATAATACAGTGCTCATTTTCAAGAAACAAACCCAGGGAAAAAGAGCCTAAAATAGTACACTTACCTTTTGTAGCAAATCTCATGAATAATTTCTTCCCTTTAGCCAGTTTGTTGGCGGGGCGGAGATCGTTCCGTAACAGAGAGTCTTCCTCTACCTGGGACAGTGCTTCCAACTTGAGAAGAGAGGAGGTTTTTCAAACAAACATTATAATGCTCTTGCTTTGGAAACAAAAATGAGCGTGCTATCTGGCACCAACTTTATCTAGCAACAAAGTAGCCCCCAGCTGCATTCAAAGGACATTTTCCCAGCTCATCAATGTGGATGGTATGAGAGGGTTGTGCTTTCAGCAGCTGAGAAAACCTGGGGTGTAATGGGGCTGCTTCTGTTAGGGTCAGAAATCAGAAAACTGTATTTTCCTCCCTAGATTGTTACCTCCCTGAAGGCAGGGGACCATCTCTACTCATTCTACCAAACTCTCCCAAGCTCGGCACAAAGGTAGGTGCTGAATTCATGCATTCAATCGTATTACTACTACTGCTTGATTGATTCCCTTAGTACAAACACCTCAAATGATTTAAGCTTTTACTGTTAATGTAAAGTATTCTGGGGAGGGAAGACCGTCATTTGTGGGGTGATACAGATCACCAGCTCTTTGCGAGGAGGGACTATCTTTTCTAGATCTAATGATGTCCCTACCGGCCCCCCGGAGACCAGTGTGTAGGCTGCCCCTTCCCAATGAGTACCCCAACCCCAAACATTGAGGTCCGTTTCGAGTTTAAGCATCAGGCCCAAGGACCAGAGCCTCAAACTGGCTTTTGAATTTTCACACTTAGTATGTTTGGTCTTCAGTACCAACCTCCACATCACTTGCATTGTCATCCTCAACCTCTCCCTCCTCAGCCTCGTTATCGGAAAGGTCCTCTTGCTTGTCTAAAGTGGGGCACAAAAGAGGGGAAAAAAATGAATCTGAAGAGTCATGGCTAACCAGGGGTTTAAAAAAACAAACAACAAAAAAACTCCCCAGCCCTGCTCCTTCCTGAAGTTGAACTAAAACATTTGATTTCCCAGGCACTTTTTGTCTTGAAATGTTTCATGGCATAATGTACATCCCTGACCCATAAAAACGGCATTACCTAAAACACCTGACTAGGACCACTGACTTTAAATGCCCAAATCCAAAGCCCCACCCAAAGTGAAACCACTGAAAGACCACGAGAGATGCGTTTACCTTTTTTAATTTTTTCGGGTGCCTTCTCTTCATTAGCATCTCTGATTTTGACCTTATCATGGTTGGGCAGAGAGCTCATATTAATAAGGGCTCGTGTAGCTGTCACTTCATCAAGCCAAACGACGTTACCTGCATTTGAAAAAAAGAAAAAGCCCTTGTGTGTTAAACATGATCCTCATTATATACATAATACATAACATATACACACAATATATAATGAAAACCCAATATATAATACATCTTTTAGATTGACTGCTAATGCTTTCGCTTGGTTTTCTGAACCTGTTCCATAGTACATTAAAGTTTGGGAAGGAATCACTTCGTTTCACCTACAAGGAGCTCAGTCAGTCAGCTGCCTTTAAAATTCAGCTTTTATTGAAATTGAGTTTTATCTACTACGTTTAAAAGGCATATTGCCATTTGCATTTTTTGGTGACTGGTATTTTTTGGTATCACTGATGGCAAGAAGCAGTAGAGAGCTCCCTCCACCCAGAACTTAAAGGGTCTCGAATTGAAACAGAAAGAATCTTGGGATAAGCAAGATCAATTTGCCAATCCAAGAGGTGCAATGATGCTTTATCTAAAGGCCCTAAATACCCCTGCACACAATAAACATTTGCTACAGATTCCTACACTACCACCTACAAAAAGATCAGGAATAAAAAAACACAAACATTTTTAAATGAGCAAGGGGGCATGGACGGGCTAAGAATTAAATGAAAGGCAAAGATTTCTGGACACAAAGGAGAAGGATGGAAAAAGGAATATATCTGAACAGGTTCATTCCAGCCTATGCAAAGGGAATCCAACAGAGTTGGATCAAAGGCAGTCAGTAAGCCATAAAACTAAAAAAATTAGTGGGTCCTTCTCTGTTTGATGTTAAGACACTTTGACCAATTACCAAATTAACAGAGAAAAAGACTGTCAAGTTTTCGGAACCAAGCCATCCTTGACCCTTTAGCTTTAACTCAGAGCTGCAATGGATCTGAGTTCACCGAATTCTCCAGGAAACTGGAAAATTTGGCTTTGGTGGGGTGGAAAAGTCGCCTTGACCTGGTGGTCTCGTAAATTACCCCACAAGAGAAAATAACTTAAAAAACTGTCAGTCTGTTTTGAGAGCTGGAAATCCCACTTTCAACATGAAACCAGTTAAAGAAAAAAAAAACTCGGGCCCAATCTCAGTGGAAGCCACCGGGCAGAGAGAAGGTGGTGATTGTGGTGGCTGCTGTGTTTCACTGGGGAGCTCATCTAATAATCCAAATGCCTAAACTGTAAAATCTTGGGGGATTTGAAACCTTGGGGGCGGAAGCAACTCCTTCCCCAAATGGCCCCAGGCTGAAACACTTCATCGAAGCATCTGGGATGTGGAGGGCGGGCAAATGTTTTCTAGACCTTTGCTTGGAAAAACCCAAATCAGTGGGTCTCACCCCGTGATTCCGGGAAAGCTCAGTCTAGGCGAGCCAACGACCAGAGGCCAGAAGGGTAGGATGCCAGGGTCTACTTACAAGAGGTGTCGTCCAGCCACTCGATGTGAGCTGGAGGGTATTCTTTAAAGTAGCCAAATATGTCTTGCGTGCTCATCTCATCCACCCCGCAGATATAGATCGTTTCCAGTCTCACTTTAGGGATTGCTGCAGAGACAGAAACAAAACCAGCTGTTTTCTCAGAGGTTTCCCTCTCTCAGCCATCTTAAAACCAGCTGAGGTAACGGGCTTTGAAAAATCTGTTGGTGTATAAAATAGAATATTCCTGGAGTAGGGAAATAGAAACCCAAGCACCCTGACAAGTAGAGTGATTTCCACTCCCCACACTTGGAAAGGAACATTTCAGAATATTTCAAAGGGCTGTTCTGCCTAATATGATGGTTTTTCATTTGGCAATAATAATACCATTATTATTATTAATAATATAATGGTATTTGTTATGCACTAACTACACGTCAAGCACTGTTCTGAGCGCTGGGGTAGATACAAGTTAATCGGGCTAGTCAAAATTCCTCTCCCACACGGGGTTCACGATCTCCATCCCCATTTTACAGAAGAGGTCACTGAGGCACAGAGAAGTGAAGTGATTAGAACCCAGGTCTTTCTGATTTCCAGGCCCATGCTCTACCCACTAGTATATGCAGTGTCTCAGGAGTCGTAGGTAGAGGAAAGGAATTTGAATGAAATTGAACTGGGCTTTAAAGCCAGCAAAACCCGGGCCTTTTGGAGAGCTCTTTTTCAAGAGAAAAGGCTGAACGTCAGGTTTAACCACAGGCCGCTTCAAATTCCATAGTTCTCCCAGCTAAATGACCAGGACTCAGGCACCAGAAAAGTGCCATTTAAATCATCTGAGCCAGAGAGATCATTTCAGATTTCTAAACTGCACTTAATTTTCCATTAATCAAAAGACAATTGCATATATGACAACTAATCTATACAACTTAATGAATTGACGTTACCATTAGTGCCTTTCCATCCTTTCCTCAGCGTCTCTGCTACGGAGGACATCTGACTTGTACAAACTTTTGTCACTTATTGCTCCAAGAGCTACTGCCCTTGTGAAGTGATTACCCGAAACACGATCTGTATTTCTTTCACCCGGTTATTTCTGACTATAAATCTGGGGACACCAAGATTCCTATGATCACAAGCCCTTGGGTAGACGAGGGAGAAAGGACTTGCCCAGGCTGATCCATTTGTTATTTAGTTGGTTTTTTTTTTTATAAAGTGAAGATCTTTAGAACAAATTTCAATAAAACGGACATACCAAGGGTCTTGAATTTCCTCAGAATTTTACAGGAAAAATAAGGCCTCCATTGGTTAATCCCAGAAAGAGCAGGAGGCTAGGAGGTGCCTGCTTTCACAGACCACAAAATCAGCCCGACACACACACACACACACACACACACACACACACACACACACACACGGTACCTTTCTTCATCATATCTCGGTCCAGTGCGACGTTCCTCTGTGCGATATTCACTTCGGCTCGAAAATGGAAGCGTTTGGCTCTTTGCTCCTTCTTTTCGATTGCTTCCTTCAAAAGAGAGAAGCTGGGTGGGAAACACTGACACGGGAAAGTTGTGCAGAGTTCACTGAATCACTTAGAACTCCTCTAAGAAGCCCTGGTGGCTGTCAATGGCACTAGGTGAATCCAAGGCTTGAGCCTGGGCCAGAATGGAAATCACACCCCATGGATTTTCCTGGGATGCATGGATGCCTCCCCCAGTCCCTCCCCATATTGATGCCTTACCCAACTGGAAGTCATTTACTCTTCTGAAAACAAACCATATGTAAGGAATGTCTACTCTACCACCGTCCAACCCCAAGTGGCTGCAGAACGGGAACAAGGAGTCTACATTGCGCTAACATCTGGGGCATTAATAACTGTGAGGCTTCATTTCTAAAATTCTTCAATCAATAAAATACCTCCTCCCCAGCAGTCACGTTTTTCCAGAAACTGGGGAGCTTGGGACTGTATTTAAAAAACAAAAGGAAGCAGCCGTGTGGGTTTTTCCAACGGCAGCTAAAATAAACATAAGCCCAACTCTGGAGCTAGAACGGCTCCTGGGAGCTTTCCCTGCCAACTGTATATTGACTCTGCGCCTTAACTGAGCATCTACTACAGAAAGCTCAAGGCGATTGGGGACACAGCATCACGTTTAATCACCTCCTGGGAACTAAGCTGATTTTACTCTGTGGCTTTTTCACAAAACAGACACCCAGAGCTTTCCATTTAAAAAAAAAAATACCATACCCAGCTCTGTTGCTGTTTCCACACACATATGGAATGAGCCACTGTGAATCAAGGAGAGATTGGAAAAACAACCAAAAGAAACTTACGGCCCATTTGGCTTTTCGATTATATTTGAAACATTTCGCCCACCACCCCTCAAAAGTTGTTGTGCTTTCTCATTTGGCATAAAGATTGGGGCCCCCGCTTCCTTCTCTTGTTGTCTTTGTTGTTAAGCGACAGTGTGAGCAGGGGCACCTGGGCAAATCAGGCCACCCTTTAATCGCAGAAAGCCAGGCGCCAACATTCTTCATTTTAGGAATTTTTTGGGGTGCCTCTAACACAAAGACTCTTTCACAAATAACAGCTTACCCTTGGCTCCACAGCATTTATGTCCATATCCATAATTTACTTATTTCTATTAATGTCTGTCTAGACAGTAAGCTCCATGAGGGCAGGGATCCAGTTACCAGCTCTGTGGTTTCATATCCTCCCAAGCATTTAGTAAGTATTCTGAACATAGTTAAGCCACCAATAAATACCGCTGATTGAAAATTTGATTTGGAAAGGCAGGCATACAGTATCTTTCCTCTAAGCACCTCTCACTCCTTGAAAGGATTAATGGGTGAGTACTTGAGAAATCCCTTCAAGCTGGCTGATTAATTTAGAATTTTAAAAAAACAAATAAAGCATTATGATTTATGATCTTTTTTACTCCTATTCGAAGACACTAATGTTCTTAGCTATGAGGAGCTTGAAACTGCTCATCTAGCCACAGTACCCTATTGCTCTTATCAATGATATTTATTGCTGACTATATGCACAGCACATATTATTATTTTATTGTATTCACTGTTGCCCGTTCTTTTAGGTCACTTAAGTTTTTAATTGTTTTACCCTTTCTCTCACATTGTGTGCGCTTGAGGGATAGGTATCTAATTTTCACTTGTGTATTTTTTCCAGTGCCTAGCAGTGTTTTCCACACCATAGGTATTAGTGCTAGTGCTTCTGGTCCTCTGTTGAACAGAGCTGCCAACTAAGAGAAGACTGACCTGCCATGGAAATACAACCATCAGTGGTATTTATTGAGGACTTACTGAATGCCGAGCACTGTTCTAAGCACATGGGAACGTACAATACAGGAGTTGGTACACGAGATCCCCAGCCACAAGGTGTTTCTAAGTGATGAATCCACGTGTTAACCATACCAATCTCTGCCACCAGAAAACCTACTGCGTCTTTGAGCTGAGCCCTCTGTTTTCCTTCCAAGTGACAGTATTCAAGAGCCGCTGAAAATAATTCTCCCACTCAGTCCAGCTTTGCCCCACCCAAGACACCCGTGACCTCAGGATTTGCTTGACCCCAACATTTCCCCAGAGTCTGTGCCTGGCAAACCTCCTGCCCGGTGGGAAACACTACTATTCTACTATGCTCGAAAAGGGGACACTCCAAAAGGAGCGTTTTTCCTTGATAAGGGCTAAAAAAAACCCCAACTTTTAAAGTGGCCAAGCTCAGGAATCTCCTTGGGGCTTATCTCCTCAATGGATGTGATGACCTAGAAACACTTTCTGTTGCCTTCAGAGAGAGGGAGACGAGCGAATCCTCTAGCCACCTCAACAGAAGAAAAATCCCCCTCCATGGCAGAGCAGCTAATGAGTTGGAAAACCACAAGAGCGCCGTGTTTCCTGGAAACGAGCCCAGCTGACCCTCTGTGACAAACAGTCGAAACAAATTCCACATCTGGCTTACCTTGGAGGTGACGTCGATTCCCGTAATGAAGCTCCCGGCTTTGTTTTCGTATCTTCTACTCGTGTCCTGATTCAAAAGAAGGAGGATGGGGTGAGGAAGGCTGACGGGAGCTGGACAAAGCTCTGAGGAACTGTGTCCTTTTCGTTTTCTCAGACAAAGCAAACTGGTTCCTCGAGCCCCACCACCACAGAGGTGACGAGAGTTGTATAGCCCTTGAGGCTGAAGACGGCTTAAGAGAAACCTTTCTTTCACCGGAATATTGCTAGGCTTCTCAGTCCCTCCTCTGACAAATTCATTCAAAGGATAAAGGAAAGTTTGGAGTAGTGGAGAGAGGACCGGTTAAAAGAACAAGGCTTGTGGAAATAGTTTTGCTAAAGTGAGTGCTTTCCCTAAGTGCTCTGCGCAGAACGCGGCGACACAATTAGGGGACACAGACCTGACAACCCGCACCTGTCTGGGTACAGAGTGAAGCGGTGTCAGACACAGGGGAGCACTTACACGCCTGCTCCCCTTTACTCGGGGTTCTGCAAGGCCACAAGCCCCTTTAAGAGGAAGAGGAAGGCAGAAGGGCCTACTGGAAAAGACTGGGAGTCAGGAGACTTGGGTCCTTATCCCAGCTCTGCCACTGACCTACTGTGTGACTTTGGGTAAGTCACTTAACTTCTCTGGGCTTCAGTTTCTTCATTTGTGAAATAGGGATTATACACCTACTGTCCATACCGCTAATAATAACAATAGTGGCACTCGTTAAGAACTTGCTGTGTGACAAGCACTGTACTAAGCCGCTGGGGTAGATACACAATAAACAGATCACACTCAGTCCCATATGGGGCTGGCAATCTAAATAAGGTGAGAAAAGGGGGATTGATCTTCAACTTACAGATGAGGAACCTGAGGCGCAGAGAAGTTAAAGTGACTTGCCCAAGGTCACAGCAGACAAATGGCAGAACGAGGATTTGAACCCAGATGTTTTTACAACTGTTTAACCAGAAGCGGGCCAATCCTATACCCCTATACCCTATACTATTCCCAATAGTGATAGCTATATTGATACATTTCAATTTCTGCTGCAGTTCACTGATTCCCAGAGCTCCATTTGCTCTTTTTCACAAAACAATCCAAACCCTCAAAACATGATACCAGTGTTCAACTGTTCAACAGAAAATGTTCAACCTTGGTATTCTCAACTCCTCACAGTTATTAAACTGTTGCTAAATGAGCCAGAGGCATTTATCGAGCGCTGTCTTCAGAGCTCTACACTAAAGGCTGGGGAGAGTAGTAGTTGGTAGACCCAATCCCTGCCCTCAAGGAACTTACTGTCAGTTTTTCCTCCATGATCTTTCGTGGGTTGGCCCGGTCCCCTCCTTTCAAACTGCCACCACCCTGGTTCCAATTCTTGCCATCTCTGGTCTAGACTACCCTATTAGCCTGCTCACAGTTTCCCTGCCTCTAACGTGTTCCCCTTTCGGTCTATACCACTCTCTGCTGTAGCTGCACATGTCTTTGCCCTCCTCTGAAAATGCCAATGGTTACTCACTTCGCTCCACCTCAAGGGGAAACTCTCAACCACTGGCTTCCAGGATCTCCACCAGCTTTGTTCCTTATAGACCAGCTCTTCCCCTTCACTATTCCCCAGCCAATGCTCTTTGTTCCTACTCAAGCTAACCTTTCCACTGGGCCTCAACTCTCCCACCTCAGACCACTTGCCCTTCTCCCTGTCTGGAATTCTCTCCCCCATTCGCCAGACCACAGCTCTCCCCATTTCCCAGCTGAAGTGCCACCTACTCCAGGAAGTCTCTGTTGAATCATGCCTAACCACCTCAGGTCAAGTCAACCCCACAGCCATCTTTACAGCTTCCACATGTAGCAATTCACAACCTCTATACATTTAATCGAGCTGTCGTTCCACACTCTGGCTATTTATTACCAGCCGTGTTGTGCTTCTTTCACCAGCACCCGCTATTGGTATATAATTTTCCCTCTGCCTACCTCCTCCCCATTCGTTGTAGCTCCTTGAGGGCAAGAACCGTGTCTTTCACTTCCAGTTACTCTCCCAACTGCTTTGTACAGTGCTCTGCTCACTGTAGGTACTCAATAATTATTGATGATGATAGCTCTGATCAGTCCTATCCTAAAAGAAAGCCACAGGTTGTACCTTCAACCTCTCACCTTTTCTTGGCCTTTTTGTGCATGCTTTCTCTCTCCTCCCCACCTTCCGGACGATGATGCCCTCTCTCCAGTCCCCTAGCCCCTCAGGTCTGGCCCACCTCTCTCCCAGGCTTCCCTCTTGCCTGCTGCTGTAGCCCCCACCAATCCCTCCCCTTTCCCCCTCATCCTTCACATACTGGACAGAGCCCGGACCTGGGAGTCAAAAGGTCATGGGTTCTAATCCCGGTCCGCCACCTGTCTGCTGTGTGACCTTGGGCAGATGATGTCACTTCTCTGTGCCTCAGTTATCTGTAAAACGGGGATGGAGACTGTGAGCCGCACATGGGACAGGGACTGCGTCCAACCCGATTTGCTGGTATCCATCCCAGCGCTTAGTACAGTGCCTGGCACACAGTAAGTGCTTAACAAATGCCATAACTACTGTTATTATTCCTTCCTCTCCAAAGCTGGAGTCTCCTTACTGATGCCTCCATCCCTTTCCTCCTCATTCCTCGGGTCAGCACTCCTCTCTCCCTGAGGGTCCGTCAGACTCCCGTGGCCCTGGGCCCCTCTCCCCTGAGACCTCCCATCAGAACCCCCGCCCCCACCACCCCCTCCTCAGAATTTGCGTCTGGCCACAGTCTCCTCTTGCCATTTTCACCGCCTTTCCTGGGGCCAGTGTCCAGCCCCCTACCACCAAATCCTCCCAGGTGGTGTCCTCCTCCTCCTCCTCAGGCCCACCCTCTCCCCCGGCCCCTGCAGCCCCCCGGCTCTCCTAGACCCCCCCATAACCCTTCCTTCCTTCTGACCTTCCACCCCCACTCAGGACCCCAGACCCCCCAGCCCTTCCTTCACACCCCCCTTAGCCTCCTCCCAACCCTTCCTTCAGACCCCTCCCCAAGACCTCTGACCCCCGGCTTTCCTCAGACCCCCATCTCCCCCAGCCTTTCTCTCAGATCCCCCTCCCACCGGCCTCTCCTCAGGACCCCAGACCCCCCCTCTCCTCCACAACCTTTCCCTCTGACCCCCAGCTTTTATTTAATGGTATTTATTAAGCGCTTACTATGTGCAAAGCACTGTTCTAAGCACTGAGGAGGTGACAAGGTGATCAGGTTGTCTCACGGGAGGCTCACAGTCTTAATCGCGTGGCTTGGTGGAAAAAGCCCGGGCTTTCGAGTCAGTGGTCATGGTTTTCTATCCCATCTCCGCCAACTGTCAGCTGTGTGACTTTGGGCAAGTCACTTAACTTCTCTGTGCAATTACCCCATCTGTAAAATGGGGATGAAGACTGTGATCCCCCCCATGGGACAACCTGATTCACCTTGTATCCCCCCCAGCGCTTAGCGCTTAGAACAGTGCTTTGCACATAGTAAGCGCCTAATAAATGCTATTATTATTGTTAATCCCCCTTTTCCAGATGAGGTAACTGAGGCCCAGAGAAGTGAAGTGACTTTCCCCAAGTCACCCAGCTGACAATTGGTGGAGTCGGGATTAGAACCCATGGCCTCTGACTCCAAAGCCCGGGCTCTTTCCACTGAGCCACACTGCTTCCCTCAGACCCCCGTCCCCCCACCCCCCAGCCTTTCTCTCAGACCCCCCCTCCCACCGGCCTCTCCTCACTCAACAGAATTCAATGGAAGTAGCGTGGCTCAGTGGAAACATCCTGGGCTTGGGAGTCAGAGGTCATGGGTTCTAATCCCGGCTCCGCCACTTGTTGGCTATGTGACTTCGGGCAAGTCACTTCACTTCTCTGGGCCTCAGTTCCCTCATCTGTAAAATGGGGATTAAGACTGTGAGCCCCCGTGGGACAACCTGATCACCTTCTAACCTCCCCAGGGCTTAGAACAGTGCTTTGCACACAGTAAGCGCTTAATAAACACCATCAGTATTATTATTTGGAGTCAGAGGCCGTGGGTTCAAACCCTGGCCCCGCCACTTGTCAGCTGGGTGACTTTGGGCAAGTCGCTTCACTTCTCTGGGCCTCAGTTCCCTCCTCTGTAAAATGGGGATGGAGACTGTGAGCCCCTTGGGGGACAACCTGATCACCTTGTATCTCCCCCAGCGCTTAGAACAGTGCACCCCCGCCCCCCCCCCCCCCCCCCAGACTGTAAGCCCACTGTTGGGTAGGGACTGTCTCTATATGTTGCCAACTTGTACTTCCCAAGCGCTTTAGTACAGTGCTCTGCACACAGAAAGCGCTCAATAAATATGATTGATTGAGTGATTGATTGCACATAGTAAGCAGTTAAATACCAACACTATTGTTATTCAATCAATCAATCAATCGTATTTACTGAGCGCTTACTGTGTGCACAGCACCGTACTAAGCGCTTGGGAAGTACAAGTTGGCAACATCTACAGACAGTCCCTACCCAACAGTGGGCTCACAGTCTAAAAGGGGGAGACAGAGAAAACCAAACATACCAACAAAATCGAATAGATATGTACAAGTAAAATAAATAGAGTAATAAATCTGTACAAACATATATACATATATACAGGTGCTGTGGGGAAGGGAAGGAGGTAAGATGGGGGGATGGAGAGGGGGACGAGGGGGAGAGGAAGGAAGGGGCTCAGTGTGGGAAGGCCTCCTGGAGGAGGTGAGCTCTCAGTAGGGCCTTGAAGGGAGGAAGAGAGCTAGCTTGGCAGATGGGCAGAAGGAGGGCATTCCAGGCCGGGGGGAAGACGTGGGCCGGGGGTCGATGGTGGGACAGGCGAGAACGAGGCCTAACGGTGAGGAGATTAGCGGAGGGTGCAGGCTGGCTGGAGAAGGAGAGAAGGGAGGTGAGGTGAGGTAGGAGGGGGCGAGGTGATGGACAGCCTTGAAGCCCAGGGTGAGGAGTTTCTGCCTGATGCGCAGATTGATTGGTAGCCACTGGAGATTTTTGAGGAGATTTTTGAGGAGGAGGCTTCACTTCTCTGGGCCTCAGTTCCCTCCTCTGTAAAATGGGGACGGAGACTGTGAGCCCCTTGTGGGACAACCTGATTACCTTGTATCTCCCCCAGCGCTTAGAACAGTACACCCCCCCCCTTCTAGACTGTAAGCCCACTGTTGGGTAGGGACCGTCTCTATATGTTGCCAACTTGTACTTCCCAAGCGCGTAGTCCAGTGCTCTGCAAACAGTAAGCGCTCAATAAATACGATCGATTGATTGCACATAGTAAGCCCTTAACAGAGAATCAGCGTGGCTCAGTGGAAAGAGCCCGGGCTTTGGAGTCAGAGGCCACGGGTTCGAATCCTGGCTCCGCCACCTGTCTGCCGTGTGACCTTGGGCAAGTCACTTCACTTCTCTGAGCCTCAAGTTCCCTCATCTGTAAAATGGGGATGAAGACTGTGAGCCCCACGTGGGACAACCTGATCCCTCTGTATCCCCCCCCAAGCGCTTAGAACAGTGCTTTGCACATAGTAAGCGCTTAACACAATGCCGACATTATTATTATTAACAAACTCACTCACTCATTCAACCTCGTCTGTAAAACGGGGATGAAGACTGTGAGCCCCACGTGGGACAACCTGATCACTCTGAATCCCCCCCAAGCGCTTAGAACAGTGCTTTGCACATAGGAAGCGCTTAACACAATGCCGACATTATTATCATTAACAAATTCACTCACCCATTCAACCTCGTCTGTAACACGGGGATGAAGACTGTGAGCCCCCCGTGGGACAACCTGATCACTCTGAAGCGCTTAGAACAGTGCTTTGCACATAGTAAGCGCTTAACACAATGCCAACATTATTATCATTAACAAATTCATTCAACAGTATTTATTGAGCGGTTACTGCGTGCAGAGCACTGCGCTAAGCGCTCGGGAAGGGCAAGTTGACATCTAGAGAGGGTCCCTACCCAACAGCGGGCTCACAGTCGGTCAATCGAATACCACCGTTATTGTTGTTCAGGAATACTGAGCGCTTCCTGAGGATTTCCCTCAGACCGCCCGATTCTCCTCAGGACCGCGGCCCTCCCTCGCTCCCCGCCGCGCCGTGTCCTTCCCTCAGGCGGTCGGTCGGGCGGTCGGTCCGTCAGTCGGTCCGTCAGTCCGTCAGTCGGTCCGTCAGTCCCCCGGGCCGTACCGGGACGAGGTCCCTGAGGGAGCGCCGCACCGGGACGGTGTCCAGCTCGCCCTCCTCCACCTCCATGGGCTCGGGCTCGGCCCTCTCGGGCTCCGGCTCCGTCTCCGGGCCGCCCTCCGCCTCAGGCTCCGGACCGCCCCCGACCACCACGGGGGCCTCCGCCTTCACCGACACCCGCAGGCCCCGCACGGCCGCCATCGCCGACCGCCAGCCCCCGACGACAGCCGGCCGCACCAGCGAGAGGGCGGGCCAGAGCGGCCCCCGCGCCGACCACAGAGACGCCGGCGCAGCCCCCGACAACGCCGACGACGCCGCCGCCTAGAGCGTCTCCCTCAGCGCCCAGCGGGACCGAGGGGGCGGAGTCAAAGGGTAGGGGGCGGAGCCAGACCACCAGGGGGCGGAGCCTATGCGCGTAAGGGGGCGGGGACAGATGACGCCACGCGGACCGGGGTCGAGATGCGTAAGGGGGCGTGGTCTGGTGACGTCACGAGGGGCGGGGCCAGAGGGCGGGAGTCGGGGAAGAGGCCGCCGTGGGGTCAGAGCAGTCCTCGCAATCTATCATTCATCATCATCATCAATCGTATTTATTGAGCGCTTACTGTGTGCAGAGCACTGTGCTAAGCGCTTGGGAAGTACAAATTGGCAACATATAGAGACAGTCCCCACCCAACAGTGGGCTCGCAGTCTAAAAGGGGGGAGACAGAGAACAAAACCAAACATACTAATAAATAGAATAGATAGGTACAAGTCAAATAGAGTAATACATATGTACAAACATATATACATATACACAGGTGCTGTGGGGAAGGGAGGGAGGTAAGGCGATGGGGAGAGGAAGGAGGGGGCTCAGTCTGGGAAGGCCTCCTGGAGGAGGTGAGCTCTCAGCAGGGCCTTGAAGGGAGGAAGAGAGCCAGCTTGGCGGATGGGCAGAGGGAGGGCATTCCAGGCCAGGGGGATGACGTGGGCCGGGGGTCGATGGCGGGACAGGCGAGAACGAGGCCTAACGGTGAGGAGATTAGCGGCGGAGGAGCGGAGGGTGCGGGCTGGGCGGGAGAAGGACAGAAGGGAGGTGAGGTAGGAGGGGGCAAGGGGATGGACAGCCTTGAAGCCCAGGGTGAGGAGTTTCTGCCTGATGCGCAGATTGATTGGTAGCCACTGGAGATTTTTGAGGATTCATTCATTCAATTATATTTATTGAGCGCTTACTGTGTGCAGAGCACTGCACTAAGCGCTTGGGAAGTCCAAGTTGGCAACATCTAGAGACGGTCCCTACCCAACAGCGGGCTCACAGTCTAGAAGGGGAAGACAGACAACAAAACAAAACATATTAACAAAATGGTAATCAGGTTACAGAGTCCTTTAACATTCACTTAAACGTTAATTCATTTACTAACAGAACTGTATTTGTGTTTTTCTAGTTGGGAACTATATTACTTTGTCAATATACTACCCCCTGCAGATAAAATATTCCAGAGCTACTAGACTACAGAGGATAAAGAGGATAAGTTTGCTTTGTTTCTGCCCCACCCCCAGCTTTACCTTAATGGAAGATCAGGTGTGAAAGAAAATATGGCTACGTGAAGTTTTGGAATTCACGTAGTTTTAATAGGACAAATTTGTTCCCTATTCTAAATCAATTTTACCCAATTCTTATGGCCAGAAACAACTGCAGTTGCACCCAAGAACTACTATATTTGCCCTTTAGCTATTGTAAATGAGCCATTTCAAGATTTCAAAGGGGCTTCAACAAAATTATCTTTGTGCTACCCTCCAAGTCTCCTTTCCCCAAAGGTTATGCACTCACAATCAATCAATGCAATCAATCAATCAATCGTATTTATTGAGCACGTACTGTGTGCAGAGCACTGTACTAAGCGCTTGGGAAGTACAAGTTGGCCACATACAGAGACAGTCTCTACCCAACAGTGGGCTCTCAGAATCGAGGCCTTAACTCTAATGATGGTATTTGTTAAGTGCTTACTATGTGCAGGCACTGTGCTAAGCACTCGGGGGGGCGGATACAAGCGACTCCATTCGGACCCAGTCTCAACCCCTGTTTTACAGATGAGGTAACGAAGGCCCTGATGATGATGATGATGGTATTTGTTAAGTGCTTACTATGTACAAAGCACTGTTCTAAGCCCCAGGGAGGTTACAAGGAGATCAGGTTGCCCCACGGGGTGCTCACAGTCTTAATCCCCATTTTACAGATGAGGGAACTGAGGCACAGAGAAGTGAAGTGACTTGCCCAAAGTCACACAGCTGACAATTGGCAGAGCTGGGATGATGGTATTTGTTAAGTGCTTACTATGTGCAAAGCACTGTTCTAAGCGCCGGGGAGGTTACAAGGTGATCAGGTTGCCCCACGGGGGGCTCACAGTCTTAATCCCCATTTTACAGATGAGGGAACTGAGGCACAGAGAAGTGAAGTGACTTGCCCAAAGTCACACAGCTGACAGTTGGCGGAGCGGGGATTTGAACCCATGACCTCCGACTCCAAAACCCGGGCTCTTTTCACTGAGCCATGCTGCTTCTCTAATAGGCAATACAACAATAAACAGTCACATTCACATTCCCTGCCCACAAGTTTACAGTCTGGGTGGTGGGGGTCACACTTTTCTCAGTGCAAATCGTGTGATCCATTTCCCCATCCTACCCTAACCCTCACTCCAAACACAAGGTTGAGGGAATTTCATTTATTCAAGGTATTTTTAAAGTGGGTTTCCCTGCTCCCCAGCTCTGCTGGGGGTAGTAGTGGCAGTATCCAAAGATACCTGATGTAACCTCTCCAATTCTGAAGTAACAGATGTATGTAAAATTACACAATGTAATGTAATGATGTCAAACTGAACCTTTTATGGAAATCTACAGAATGTTAAGTTTTTGTCTTGGAGAAAGACCTCTGCCCTCCCTGGAACAAATTTGGTTCTAAAGCTGTCATGTTTCCCTCTGAGCTGTAAATCTTGGCAAGAGTCAAGCAAGAGCAGTGTGGCCTATTCACTCCTTCATTTGATCATATTTATTGAGTGCTTACTGTGTGCAGAGCACTGAACTAAGCTCTTGGGAAAGTACAATACAAAAATAGACACACTCCCTACCCACAGTGAGCTTTCAGTCTAGAGCAGGGAGACTTATCAATACAAATGAATAAATTACAGATATGTACATAAGTACTGTGGGGGGGGGGGGGGAAGGGAGCAAGCCAGGGTGATGCAGAAGGGAGTGGGAGAAGAAAGTCGGGGGGGGGGGGGTAGTCTGGGAAGGCCTCTTGGAGGAGATATACCTTCAAGAATACTTTGAAGTTGGGGAGAGTAGTCATCTGTCAGTTTTGAGGAGGAAGGACGTTCCAGACCAGAGGCAGGACATGGAGCAGAGGTCGATGGCGAGAAAGGTGAGACCGAGGCCCAGTGAGAAGGTAAGCACCAGAAGAGCAAAGTGTGCGGGCTGGGTTGTAGAAGGGGAGTAATTAGGTGAAGGTAGGAGGGGGCAAGGTGGGGGACTGCTTTAAAGCCAATGGTGAGGAGTTTTTGTTTGCTGCGGAGGTGAATGGGCATCACTGGAGTTTTTGGAGGAGGGAGGTGATGTGTTCTGAACATTTTTGAGAAAAATGATCTGGGCAGCAGAGTGAAGTATGGACTGGAAGTGGGGAGAGACAGCAGGCTAGGAGGTCAGCAAGGAGGCTGATGGCGTAATCCAGGCAGGATAGGGTGAGTGTATTAATGTGGTAGCAGTTTGGTTGGAGAGGAAAGGGCAGGTTTTAACAATGCCGAGAAGGTGGGACCGACACTGGTGATGGATTGATTATGGGGTTGAATGAAAGAAAGGAGTCAAGGATAATGCCAAGGTTGGGGCTTGTGAGACAGTAAGTATAGTGATGTGAAAGTCAGGGGGAGGACTGGGTTTGGGGTGGGAAGATAAGGCATTTAGGAGTCAACGAAGCCAAGGTTGGATAACATTTCCAGGAGAAGGGGGTGGTCCACAGTGCAGAAGGCAGCTGAGAGGTTGAGGAGGATAAGGATGGAGTAGAGGTTGTTGGATTTGGCAAGAAGAAGATCATGGGTGACCTTTGAGAGAGGGTGGTTTCTGTGGAGTGAAGGAGATGGAAGCCGTATTGGAGGGGATCAAGGAGACAACTGGAGGGACTGTGTCTGACCTGATTACTTTGTATCTACCCTTAGCACTTACTACCCTTAGCACTGCTTAGTATGGTGCTTGGCACATAGTAAGAGTTTAACAAATACCACAACTAATGTGGCTATATACTGAAATAAAAGAAACAGACTCTGCCCTCAGGTAGCTTCCAGTTGAATAGCGGTATTTGTTGAACTCTTATTATACTTTCCCAAGTGTTTAGTACAGTGCCCTGCACATAGTAAACACTCAAATACAATTGTTTGCTTGCTCACTATCTGCCAAAAACTCTGCTCGGCTTAGAACAGTGCTCTGGCACTTAGAGTACTTGGCACATAGTAAGGCCTTAACAAGTACCATAATTAATTATTAAGTGCTGGGGTATTAAGTCTGGAGTCGGGATTAGAACCCGGGACTCCTCACTCCCAAGCCCACCCTCTTTCTATCAGGTCACCCTGCTTCCTCTAGAGGAGACAAATGGTCATAAATCGCCAAATGTTAAGAATAATTAAGAGCCTAGATACAATCAAAGGGAGGGATTAAATAACTAGAAAGCACCTAGATACTCAAGTGCCCAAGTGACTGGTGGGAGTGGTTAGGTCAGGCTGTAAAAAGCAGTTTACAACCTGCATGCAAGGCTGAGTTATTGTCCTGATGAGGATAAACTGTGGGGTGAGGTCCCCCTACCCTATTATTTACCGTAATCAAGACGTGCTGCTCACACAGCTTGCCAGAAGCTGGGGAGAGGAAGCTTGTGTTCTCTGGGCTGGGGGCCAGAGGCATTTTAACACCAGGTTAGTAATCGCCTCGGTGGAATCTCTTGGAGACCAGTAATTCACTCCAGGGGCCCAGCTCTTCTGACTGTGAGCTAATCAATCAATTGGGGCTACCCATTAATGTATGTGAGCTGGGAGCCCCATTTGGGACGTGGATTGGGTCCAACCTGTCTACCCCAGCGCTTACTACAGTACTTGGAACATAGTAAGCGCTTAACAAATACCATTAAAAAAATCTGATGGGAGGTGACAGATATAAATTGTATGCTGCCACCCGGTTGAAAACTGGGAGTCATTTGTTGGGGCCAGATTAGCACAGCACACACGCCTTCAAGAACGGAGTGACTCTTTCTGAGCAAAAAGCTTCTCAGTGAGCAAGAGACAAAGAGGCTGAAGCGAAAACAGCACCTGGCACTGCCACCCTCGACACCACAAGGGTCAGTCTTTTTGTAGGTAACACATGGCCAGGACTAAAGATCCCACATCGGCCTTTTCAGCCTGAGGTGAATTTCACCATGGGTGGTCGGTCTTCGAAAGGACAACTCTGTGTTTTTGTGAATTTAAACAACTGTATAAATGTCTATGAGTTGGATCCCTGCAGGGGAAGCAGGAGGAAAAATATAGATAACAGCCGGTAATAAAAATGACTGGTAACTGCAAGAGAATGGAAAGATGAATAAATAAGTGGGGCTTGTCAGCCATCTGTGATGTCTGACACTGAGAGCTCACAGGTGGTGTTACCAGATGGGTTTATTTGCCACTTGATAAGCTTTGTGCTTTAGGTTAGGAAGGTGATGCAGGCTTGGTATTCCTAGCCAGAAGGCTACAAGCCATCCTTTCTTGAAGCCTCAGAGAAAGCCAGCGGCAGAAGGCTTTATCTAGTCTGTCCTGGGTTCTATTAGCACCTTGTAATCGTGTCCATTGTTGACGGTATTTAACGCACTTAATTAGTTCTCTCCCCATTTCTATCTTCCCTCCTCTCCCACTACAATTTTGCTTGATTGCTCCACTTGCTCTAAAGCCAATCCACTCACTCTGTCTACCTCTCTCCCACTCTCCCTCCTGTCTGGAACTCCCTTCACATGGGGCAGACACTTACTCTCCCCATTTTCAAAGCCCTCCTAAAATTACATCTCTTCCGGGAAGCCTCCCTGGATTAACCTCTCATCTCTCCCCCCACCATTCTCCCTCCCTTCCGCATCACCTATTCACTTAGCTCTGAACCTCCTAAGCGTTTTGATTACCTTTCATTCATTCAATCGTATTTATTGAGCATTTACTGTGTGCAGAGTACTGTACCTCTTCCCCTCTTCCCCCTCTCCATCCCCCCATCTTACCTCCTTCCCTTCCGCACAGCACCTGTATATATGTATATATGTTTGTACATATTTATTACTCTATTTATTTATTTTACTTGTACATATCTATTCTATTTTATTTTGTTAGTATGTTTGGTTTTGTTCTCTGTCTCCCCTTTTAGACTGTGAGCCCTCTGTTGGGTAGGGACTGTCTCTATATGTTGCCAACTTGTACTTCCCAAGCACTTAGTACAGTGCTCTGCACACAGTAAGCGCTCAATAAATACGATTGATGATGATGATGATGATGATACCAAGGGCTTGGAAAGTTACAATATCCCTATGCTGTGCGACTTTTCCTACCTCTTATGTAAGCTCTTGAGAGCAGGGATCATGCTCATTCACACTATGGTACTCTCGCAAATGCATAGTACAACCGTGGGTCTTAGTGCTAAGAGCAGGGGCTTGGGAGTCAGAGGACGTGGGTTCTAATCCCCGCTCTGCCTTTTTTCTGCTGTGTGATCCTGGGCAAACCACTTAACTTCTCTTTGCCTCAGTTACCTCACCTGTAAAATCGGGATTAAGTTTCAGAGCCCTACGTGGGACAATCTGATTACCTTGTATCTACCTCAATGCGTAGAACAGTGGTTGGCAATTAGTAAGCACTTAATACTATTATTATTATTATTATTACACAGTGGAAACAGCATGGCTTGGTGCCTAGAACACGGGCCTGGGAGTCAGAAGGACCTGGGTTCTAATCCTCGCCCCTCCGCTTGTCTGCTGTGTGAGTCTGGTCAAGTCAATTCACTTCTCTGTCCCTAAATTCCCTCATCCGTAAAATGGGGATTAAGATTGTGAGTTCCATGTGGGACGTGGTTTGTGTTCACCCTGATTATTTTATATCTTCCCCAGCGCTTAGTACAGTGCCTGGCATATAGTAAGCACTTAACAAATATGCTCCCCCCCCCCCCCAAAAAAAAAGGAAAACACACACAAAAGACAGGGACAAAGATGAACATGAAAGGAGCAGCGGGATTTGGGGTCAGCAGGAGTTAGGAATGGGTAGGGACCGTCTCTATATGTTGCCAACTTGTACTTCCCAAGCGCTTAGTACAGTGCTCTGCACACAGTAAGCGCTCAATACAGACGATTGAATGAATGAATGATTAAAAGAGGAAGGAGATGCTGTGTGCAAAAGCGTCCACCAGAGGGCGTCCTTTCAACAGTCCTTCCTCCCACCCTTTTTAAAAATGTTATTTATCAAGCACAGTTCTAACCGCTGAGGGTGATGTAAAATAATTCATCCATCAATCGTATTTATTGAGCGCTTACTGTGTGCAGAGCACTGTACTAAGCGCTTGGGAAGTACAAGTACAAGATAATCAGGTTGGACACAGTCTCTGTCCCATATAGGGCTCACAGTCTAAATGGGTGGGAGGAGGATTTAATCTCCATTGTGCTGTTGAGGCAAGTGAACAGTGCACATAGTACACGCTTAATAAATGCCATTAAAAAAAAACTACTGTCTCTATATGTTGCCGACTTGCTCTTCCCAAGCGCTTAGTACAGTGCTCTGCACACAGTAAGCGCTCAATAAATACGATGGAATGAATGAATGAATGAACTACAGATAATTTAAGTGATTTGCCCAAGGTCACACAGCCAACAAGTGGTGGAGCTGGGATTAGAACCCTGGTCCTCTGATTCCCAGGTCTTTCCCCTAAAACACAATCCTGCTGCTGCCTGAAAAGGGAAAACCAAGTTCAGGACGTCACATACCTCTAATAATAATAACAAAAACAACAGCCATAATAATAATAGCAATAAATATTTGTTAATCAATCAATCAATCGTATTTATTGAGCGCTTACTGTGTACAGAGCACTGTACTAAGCGCTTGGGAAGTACAATTTGGCAACATATAGAGACTGTCCCTACCCAACAGTGGGCTCACAGTCTAAGTTAAGTGCTTATTCTGTACCAAGCACTGTACTAAGAGTTGGGGTAAATACAGGATCATCAGCTGAGGCTTCATTCCTATCACCTGTACATATGTTTGTACAGATTTATTACTCTATTTTACTTGTACATATTTACTATTCTATTTATTTTGTTAATGATGTGCATTTAGCTTTAATTCTATTTGTTCTGATGACTTGACACCTGTCCACATGTTTTGTTTTGTTGTCTGTCCCCCCCTTCTAGACTGTGAGCCCGTTGTTGGGTAGGGACCGTCTCTATATGTTGTCAACTTGTACCTCCCAAGCGCTTAATATAGTGCTCTGCACATAGTGCTCAATAAATATGATTGAATGAATTAATGACTATCCCTCTTGGAGCTCACAGTCTAAGCAGGAAGGAAAATAGGTGCTGGATCCCCATGTTACAGATGAGGAAACTGAGGTATAGAGAAATTAAGTAACTTGCCTTAAGTCAACCAGCAGGCCAGGGGTGGAGCTTTGTGATTAAAACCCAGGTCCTCTCCCTCCGCCCAGGCTTCTGTGCATCAAGCTACAAGGCTAGGAGACTGAGGGGGGGAAAGGGAATGAGGCATAGTGACCCCAACCCCCCATCTTGTGGGTAGCGTCTTTTCCAGCGCTCACTACAGTGCTTGGCACATAGTAAGCGCTGAACAAATACCATTATTATTATTATTATTCTTGGACAATCTCGAACAACAAAGAGGTTCCTTAACAACTCTTCATGTTTCTTGGTGTCGTTTTAACCTGCTCTGGCCAAGTTGTCACGTACCCACACGTCCACCAGAGGGCGCCTAGGCAGCTTAAAGTTCCCTCATTGAATTCATTTATTCAATCTTATTTATTGAGCGCTTACTGGTGAGGAAACTGAGGCACAGAGAGGTTAACTCAACCAATGGTATTTATTGAGCACTAACTGTGTGCACTGTACTAAGCATTTGGGAGAGTACAGCACAACGATAACACACATCTTACCTCCTTCCCTTCCCCACAGCACCTGTATATATGTATATATGTTTGTACATATTTATTACTCTATTTATTTATTATTTATTTATTTTACTTGTACATATCTATTCTATTTATTTTATTTTGTTAGTATGTTTGGTTTTGTTCTCTGTCTCCCCCTTTTAGACTGTGAGCCCACTGTTGGGTAGGGACTGTCTGTATATGTTGCCAACTTGGACTTCCCAAGCGCTTAACAGTGCTCTGTACACAGTAAGCGCTCAATAAATACGATTGATGATGATGATGATAAACAGTCACATTCCCCGCCCACAACGAGCTTACAGTCTAGAATTCCCTTGTGCCTGTGAGCTGGTGGTGGGCAGGGATTGTCTCTATTTGTTGCTGAATTGTACGTCCCAAGTGCTTGGCACAGTGCTCTGCACACAGTAAGAGCTCAGTAAATATGAATGAATGAATGCAGTAGGGGTTGGGGTGAGGGAGAACATACCTCAGAAAGCAAGGTGGCAGCTTCCCCTTCTAATTCACTCCAGACTTCTGTCAAGACTCAGCCCTAAGGGTCCAGGCTAATCAGGTTGGACACAGTCCCTGTCGCACATGGGGCTCACATTCTTAATCCCCATTACAGAGATGAGGAAACTGAGGCCCAGAGAATTTAAGAGACTTCTCAAGGTCACACAGCGGATAAGTAGCAGAGCCGGGATTAGAACCCAAGGCCTTCTGACTCCTAGGCCCGGGCTCTATTCACTAAGCCACGCTGCTTCTCTAGGGTCTAGGCAGGTCAGGAAATTCTGTGGCTGAGCTTTATTTTTTTAGACTGTGAGCCCACTGTTGGGTAGGGACTGTCTCTGTATGTTGCCAACTTGTACTTCCTAAGTGCTTAGTACAGTGCTCTGCACACAGTAAGCGCTCAATAAATACGATTGATTGATTTATTCCTTTCCCAGACCATTACAGGATTTGAGGCCAAGTCTCAGCGGAGGTTTGCCCTGACTGGCACATACTTCTGGCTTGGCTTCTGTAGGCTTAGCATTCCACTACTCCCAGTTTTGGTCTTCCTCTCTACAGACTTATCATTATTGTTATTATTATTATGGTGTTGGTTAAGCACTTATTACGTGTCAAGCACTGGGTTAGATACAGATTAATCAGGTTGGACACAGTCCCTGTCCCACCTGGGGCTCATATTCTAAGCTTGAAGCTAAGCTTAGTTTGAAGGAGTGAGCCAACCCTGTGTTATCAAACAACAGTCAACAAGGAACACAAGGTGGGAGGGGAGAAATTTCATTTTTTAGGGGGGAGGGAACATCTTTCCAGTATTAGATCAGTTCAGCAAGTGGTTTTACTTTCCTACTGGGTGGCTAGCTGCAACTCGAGCTTCTGAAATCTCCTGAGAGAGTTGGAATCAACCTGAGGTCACTGGTGATAGGAGAATGAAAGATCAGAGAGGAGCGTTTTAAAAATCTGTGGCATCCTGAATTCTGGACAGGGAAAGAGCCAGGGGAGTTGGCTATGGGACGGAAAGAAAGGAATACCCCCTTCCCCTCCTAAACAGAGAACAAGTACGTAAGGAGACAGGGTGGCCTAGTGAAAAGAGCATAAAACTGGGAGTAAACTAGATTCTAACCTCAACTCTCTCATCCATCTGCTGTGTGACCTCATAATAATAATTGTGGTATTTGTTAAGCATTTACTATGTGCCAGACACTGTTCTAAGTGCTGGGGGAGATACAAGATAACCAGGTTGGACACAGTCCCTGCCCCACAAAGGGCTCACAGTCTTAATCCCCATTTTATAGATGAGGGAACTGAGGCACAGAGAAGTTAAATGACTTGCCCAAGATCCACAACAGACAAGTGGAGGAGCTGGAATTAGAACCCATGAACTTTGCACTCCCAAACCCGTGCTCTATCCACTAGGCCACAAATCTCTTAATCTCTCTGGGCCTCAGTTTCCTCCTTTGTAAAATAGCTATAACGTACCTGCCTCTCCCTGTGCTCTAAGGACAAAATGAGATCATGGATGAGAATAAAAGGGATTATAAAACAACAGATAAGAAGCCACCCCCTGGGGCAAGACCTGTTTTTTTATTTACCAAGAGGAATAAAAAGCTCTCAGTAGTCTTACACCTCTAGGGGACCAGCAGTGGATTAAATTGAATTTAGGGAAAGATAAGTTAGGCTGAGGAAAGCTGAAACTTCACGACTCAAGCTTTCTCCTCCTCCCCCATCAGGCAAGTGTTTCTTAGCATATGTTTAAAAAATGTACCCCTAAATCCAAGGAAAAAACAACAACAGTGAAGGAGAACTGAGTGGTGTGGTACACAGTAATTGTGGTATTTATTAACTCCTAGCAATGTGCCAAGTACTATGTTGCTACTATTATTACTAGCGGAAAGAGCACGGGTTTGGGAGTCAGAGGACATGGGCTCTAATCCCTGCTCCACCACTGGTCAGCTGTGTGGCCTTGGGCAAATCACTTAACTTCTCCGTGCCTCAGTTACCTCATCTGTAAAATGGGGATTAAGACTGTGAGTCCTATGTGGGACAACCTGATTACCTTGTATCTACCCCAGTGCTTAGAACAGTGCTTGGCACACAGTAAGCACTTAACAAATACCATAAGAATTATTATTATTATTACCATTACTAATAATAATTATATTTGTTAAGTACTTATCAAGCGCCAAGCATTATACTAAGATCTGGGGTAGATACAAGATAATCAGGTTCCTCTTGGGGCTCACAGTATAAGAAGGAGGGAGGACAGGGATTGAATCCCCATTTTGCTATTGAGGGAACCGAAGCCCAGAGAAGTTAATAATAGGTGTGGTATTTAAGTGCTTGCTATGTGTCCAGCAGTGTACCAAGTGCTTGGGTAGATGCAAGGTAATCAGATGCAATCCCTTGTCCCATAGGGGGCTAACTAAGAGGGAGAATAGGCATTTAATCTCCATTTTGCTGATGAGGAAACTGAGGCATGGAGAAGTTAAGTGTGACACCGGGCATGTAGCACCCTGTGAGGATGTCACTCACACCGATTGGCAGAAGACCCTCTAGCTGGGGTGTTTTTCTGGGAGGAAATCATTCATTCAGTCATTCAATCTCATTTATTGAGCACTTACTGTGGGCAGATCACTGTACTAAGCACTTGGAAAGTACAATTTGGCAGCAAATAGAGACAATCCGTGCCAACAATGGCCCCAAATAGTCCCTCTTATGCTCCAGAGCCAATGAGTTTTTATTCCAGGTCCAGGTGGACATGGGCACCATTTCTGAGCCCTGGAACTCGACAGCAGGAGGGAGGCGGAGGGGGCTGAAAAACAGAAGCCTCTGAACAGAAAAGCAGCTGGGGCTGAATCTATACTGGACAGAGGACGGTCCAGCTACAAACCGGACAAAACAAACTCCAGCGGCAATAGTCTCAAACACGGTTCAACGGCTGGCGTTCGATAATAATAATAATAATAATAATAATAATTGTGGTATTTGTTAGGTGCTTACTATGTGCCAGGCACTGTACTGAGCCCTGGGGTGGATACAAGCAAATCAGGTTGGACACAATCCCTGTTCCACGTGGAGCTCACCATCTCATTCCCATTTTACAGTTGAGGTAATGAGGCCCAGAGAAGTGAAGCGATTTGCCCAAGGCCACACAGCAGACAAGTAGCAGAGCTGGGATTAGAACCCATGACCACCCACTATGCCATGCTTCCCGGGAACCCAGGATAAGGAGCCACAAGCTGGGGGTGGGAGGGAGGGCCTCTCTCCACATTTCCTCTTCCATATAGTGGATAGAACACGGACCTGGCAATCAGAAGATCATGGGTTCTAATCCCAGCTCTACCACTTGTCTGCTGTGTGGCCTTGGACAAGTCACTTCACTTCTCTGGGTCTGTGTCTCTCCCCACTTCAATCCATACTTCATGCTGCTGCCCGGATTGTCTTTGTCCAGAAACGCTCTGGGCATGTTACTCCCCTCCTCAAAAATCTCCAGTGGCTACCAATCAATCTGCGCATCAGGCAGAAACTCCTCACCCTGGGCTTCAAGGCTGTCCATCACCTCACCCCCTCCTACCTCACCTCCCTTCTCTCCTTCTCCAGCCCAGCCCGCACCCTCCGCTCCTCCACCGCTAATCTCCTCACCGTGCCTCGTTCTCGCCTGTCCCGCCATCGACCCCCAACCCACGTCCTCCCCCGGGCCTGGAATGCCCTCCCTCTGCCCATCTGCCAAGCTAGCTCTCTTCCTCTCTTCAAGGCCCTACTGAGAGCTCACCTCCTCCAGGAGGCCTTCCCAGACTGAGCCACCTCCTTCCTCTCTCCCTCGACCCCCTCTCCATCCCCCCATCTAACCTCCTTCCCTTCCCCACAGCACCTGTATATATGTATATATGTTTGTACATATTTATTACTCTATTTATTTTACTTGTACATATCTACTCTATTTTATTTTGTTAATATGTTTGGTTTTGTTCTCTGTCTCCCCCTTCTAGACTGTGAGCCCACTATTGGGTAGGGACTGTCTCTGTATGTTGCCAACTTGTACTTCCCAAGCGCTTAGTACAGTGCTCTGCACACAGTAAGCGCTCAATAAATACGATTGATTGATTGATTGATTGATAGAAAGTGCTTAATAAATACCACACATTATTATCATTATCTGCTCCTTGTAAGAGGAGACCTCCAAGAACTAGGCCCGCACTTTTAAGCTCACCCCTGTGGCGTCCGGAGTAGGAGAAGACCAACCTGCCTTGAAGCAAAGATGGGCCTCTGGTGCCTGCAGTGTTTCTATTTTCCCAAAAGGGGACAGCGAAAATCAGCAGTGCTTTTCTCCCACTGGCTCATAGTAATCATCATCATCATCATAATAATGATGGTATTTGTTAAGCGCTTACTATGTACCAGTCACCGTACCAAGCACTGGGGTGGATACAAACAAATCTGGTTGGACACAGTCCCTGTCCCACTTGGGGCTCAGACTCTTAATCCCCATTTTACAAATGAGAGATCTGAGGCCCAGAGAAATTAAGTGACTTGCCCAATTCCCAATCTTTTCCTGCAAGCGTGAGCAGTACCCCAGTCAATCATATTTGTTGAGCGCTTACTGTGTGCAGAGCACTGTACTAAGCGCTTGGGAAGTACAAGTTGGCAACATATAGAGACAGTCCCTACCCAACAGTGGGCTCACAGTCTAGAAGGGGGAGACAGAGAACAAAACAAAACATATTAACAAAATAAAATAAATAGAATAGATATGTACAAGTAAAATAAATAAATAGAGTAATAAATACGTACAAACATATATACATATATACAGGTGCTGTGGAGAATCAATCAATCAATCGTATTTATTGAGCGCTTACTGTGTGCAGAGCACTGTACTAAGTGCTTGGGAAGTACAAGTTGGCAACATATAGTGACAGTCCCTACCCAACAGTGGGCTCACAGTCTAAAAGGGGGAGACAGAGAACAAAACCAAACATACTAACAATATAAAATAAATAGAATAGATATGTACAAGTAAAATAAATAAATAAATAGAGTAATAAATATGTACAAACATATATACAGGTGCTATGGGGAAGGGAAGGAGGTAAGGCGGGGGGGATAGAAAGGGGTTAGGAGGGGGAGAGGAAGGAGGGGGCTCAGTCTGGGAAGGCCTCCTAATGCTTAGAATGGTGCTTGGCACATAGTAAGCGCTTAACAAGTACCATTATTATTAAGCCTGCATGGGCCCAGGGACCTGGTTATTTTGTCCCTACCGTTGCTGGACTTCAGAAGGAGGTTCCAAGCCCCTGGGGCCCAGAGCTATAACTGCTGGGAAGTCTCATCTTTCCCTAGCTCAGCAGATACTAATTTACCTCTCCCTGAATCCCTGGTTGGAGGGGGGGCATGGAGGTGAGGAGGGGCCCCAGAAGTTAGCCTGCTCCTGGCTGAGAGGGGGGTCCCAGACATGGAGGGGCAGATGAACTATCCCAGTTACCTCAACTAAATAGTTCTCCCACACTGTCCCCATGTTCTGCTCTCTAAGTGCTTTTTAAACTCCGAAACCACCCCTGCTAGTGCTTTGAGAAGCAGCATGGCCTAGCGGAAAGAGCAGGGGCCTGGATGTCAGAAGGACTTGGGTAATAATAATAACAATGATAATAGTAATAATTCTGGTATTTGTTAATACCATAATCCCTGCTCTGCCACTTTGCTGTGTGACCTTGGGGAAGTCACTTAGTTTCTCTGTGCCTCAGTTCCCTCATCTGCAATATAATAATAATAATAGCAATTGTGGTATTTAAGTGCTTTACTCTGTGCCAGACACTGTACTAAGTGCTGGGGTGGATACAGCAAATCAGGTGGGTCCCTGTCCCATGTGGGGCTCACGGTCTCAATCTTCATTTTATGGATGAGGGAACTGAAGCACAGAGAAGTGAAGTGACTTGCCCAAGGTCACACAGCGGTTGAGTGGGAGAGCCGGGATTAGAACCCATAACCTTCTGACTCCTCTATGCCGTGCTGGTTAGTAAGTGCTTAACAAATACCACAGCTGTTATTATTATCCTGGGCCTTTCTCCCCCTGCCTGGGTCATTATGTTTGGTTTTGTTGTCTGTCTCCCCCTTCTAGACTGTGAGCCCGTTGTTGGGTAGGGACCGTCTCTATATGTTGCCGACTTGTACTTCCCAAGCGCTTAGTACAGTGCTCTGCACACAGTAAGCGCTCAATAAATATGATTGAATGAATGAATTATGGGGAGGCGGCTCTGGGATTTCTGGAAGTGCCCCCAGAAGGGGATTGAACCCTCTGCTTACTGTCATTTATTTATATTATTGTCTGTTTCCCCCCATCTCTAGACTGTAAGCTCATTGTGGTCAGGGAATGTGTCTATTGTTATATTGTACTCTCCCAAGTGCTCAGTACAGTGCTCTGCACATAGTAAGTGCTCAATAAATACGATTGAATGAATGAATGAAAGAAGGCCTGCAACATTCTCGCTGACTGGGTCAGTAGATTTTACTGCCTGGATCATTAAGTATTTGGATACTTCATACACCCTGCCTCCTCGCTCGGCCTCCCAAAGGGCTATCATCATTATCATCATCATGATATTTGTTAAGCGCTTACTATGTGCCAGGCACTATGCTAAGCATTGGACCCCTTATATACAGCCCAGATTGGGCAGCATGGAGCCTGGATTTCAACCCTCCTGGATCCAATCCATCCTGTTTCTGTGCGCAGCTCGGTTCTGTCCGCTGGCTGGTCAGCGACGTCTTTCTGCCCGGAGCCAGGAAAATCCGGGTAACCGCGTCTCTGGGGAATTCAGTTTTTCTTTGAGGTGCTCTCTTCTGGAGGAGTGGGGAGTGGGAGGGAGGGAAGGAGGGCTGGGAAAGGAATGCGAAAAATTAATGGTCTTGAAGAGAAAGACCTGGCTAAGCTTCAAAGCAGACCTTTTTGCTAACTAAGGGGAGCCGTGTGCGCACGCGCACACACACACACACACACACACACACACAAACACACATCACAACTCAGAGACAGAGAGATAAGCAGCCAAAAAACAGAGACACATAGATACAGATAAAGAAACACGCATGCTCTGACAGGGACAGATAGACACAGACACACACAGAGACAGAGAGAAGCCCCAGGAGAAGAGCCCAACAAGAGTAAATATGTTGAATCTCCCCCTTCTAGACTGTGAGCCCACTGTTGGGTAGGGACTGTCTCTCTATGTTGCCAACTTGTACTTCCCAAGCGCTTAGTACAGTGCTCTGCACACAGTAAGCGCTCAATAAATACGATCGATTGATTGATTGAATCATAGCCTGAGAGTTTGGTTCAGACTAAGACCTTTTTCTCTGGAGTTAGCCAGCCTGACCTAGTGGATAGAGCATGGGCCTGGGATCCAGAAGGACCTGGGTTCTAATCCCAGCTCCACCACTTGTCTGCTTTGTGACCTCGGACAAGTCACTTCACTTCTCTGGCCCTCAGTTCCCTCATTTGTAAAATGGGGACTAAGACCGTGAGCCTCATGTAGGACAGGGAATGTGTCCAACCTGTTGATCTTGTATTGCCCCACTGCTTAGTGAAGTGCCTGGCACATAGGAAGCGCTTAACAAATACTATTTAAAAAAAGATAACCAAAGGTCTGGAATGCGTTGGGTGATGCCTGACCCAAAGCAGGGGATTGGACTCAGAATTCTATAAAATCGCATTTGGCCAGACCAAGCCAAGAGGCCCCTGGGAGGATGAAGATCATGTTACAGTATTCCCTCCAAAGGCCTAGATTTTCCTCTCACTCCAGGCCCCAGAGAGCCATGCCCCTCCTGCCCCAACCCCCACCCCACCCCCATCGGCCTGGCATAAATGGCTGGCACTAGGGGAAGACGAAACCTTGTCTGCCCTGGGTCCATCTCATGTTACCGTGTTACATTTCCTCGCCCCCCGCCCCCATCGAGCCTAATGGGTCACGGGCCATAACTCAGCGACCGGGGGCCGAGGGCCAGCTCCCCTCCCCCTGGCCGCTCTCTCCTGGGCTCCAGTCAGCTCACCACCAGCTGGTATGGCCCTGACCCCCTCGCTATCTGAGCAATCCCACCCGGGCCTCGGGCCGGCCCCCTCATCCCAGCCCCATAGTAGCTCCTGACGGCCAGTGAGCCTGGTCGGTCCACTCGACAGACGCCTTCATCAGAGCACCCGCAGTGGACTGGGTGGATCCTTGGGACTCTGGCTGGGTCGGAGGGGTGAGACCCCCCAACACTTGGGTCTCATTCCCCCCGCCCTCCGCCATTCCCCAAATCTCTACCGGTTTCTCAAGGGACAGGCCAGGCCCACAATGGCAGATTGATCCCACTGATGTTAGGGCTGAGTATTAGAATAACAGAGACATGTGCTGCTGGCTGGTGGGGCTTTCCAGAGGTCACTGAGCCCAACTCCCTGCTTCGACATCCCCTCATCCACAGAAGAACCTGAGGTCATAAACGAGGGGTGGGGTCAGAGTTCTGTGCCCTCAAACTCACAGTGAGGCCCTGAAGCCTGGCCCAGTGAGGGGAGCAGCAGAAATGGGCCCGGGAGACCTCTGACTAACCCTTTGCTCATTATCTAGGAATGGGGGAGCACCTGCAAAGTCCCCTCTCCCCCAGGAGCCTGGCCCACCTCCCCAGAAGGAGGTCTGAAATTTTGGGGGTGCCCCTCCAACACACCAAAGACATCAGCACTCAGGGGCAGGCTCAGACACTCTCCAAGTTCCCACTGAGAGGAAGAGAATAATGATGATTTTTTAAGTATTTTTTAAGTGCCTCCTGTGTGCCAGGCTCTGTACTAAGCTCTGGGGTGGATACAAGAAAATCAGGTCCCACATGGGGCTCACAGTCTCAATCCCCATTTTACAGGAGAGGTAACTGAGGCCCAGAGAAGTGAAGTGACTTGCCCAACATCACGAGCCAGGATTAGAACGCAAGCCCTTCTGACTCCCAGGCGTGGGCTCCAACCATAATGCCATGCTGCTTCTCTGAGAAGAAGCAGAAGAGTGAAGGGTGGGTTGTCAGGGGGAATGCAGTCACAGAGAGGGGGTGAGGAAGGGGAGAGAAGGACCCCTAGTGAGATTTTTATCTTTCCTTTGAGAATTGCTATTTGCACAGCTGGATTCTCAAAAAGATATCATACAGCGGCTTCATTTGTCTACCATTTCTGTGGGTCCTGCCGGGACCTGGAACAAAAATGTGTGGAATCCTGACATCCCTGAACCAGAGAGGTCAACCAGTCCAAGCCCCTGTCTCAGGCAGACCAATAAGTCCCTAAACCAACCTAGGCAGTAATCAATCTAGTGGCTAGAGCACAGGCCTGGGTGTCAGAAGGACCTGGGTTCTAATCCCGGCTCTGCCACTTGTCTGCTGTGTGACCTTGGAAGAGTCACTTCATTTCTCTGGGCCTCAGTTCCCTTATTTGTAAAAATGGGATTAAGACTGTGAGCCTCACGTGGGACAGGGACCATATGCAACCAGATTAGATTGTATCTACTCCAGGGCTTAGAACAGTACTTGGCTCATAGTAAGTGCTTAACAAGTGCTATAATAATAATAATAATAATTATTATTATTATTACTGAGTGCAGAGCACTATACTAAACACTTTGGAGCCCTGCATTAAGCACGCTCCTTGCCTTCAAAGAGCCCACAAGATCAATCAGTGAATCAAACAATAGCATTTACTGTACACCTATTATGTTCAGACCATTCATTTAATTGTTTTTATTGAGTGTTTACTGTGTACAGAGCCCTGTACTAAGCACTAGGGAGAGTACAGTGTAACAATAAACAGACACATTCCCTGTCCCCAACACTTTGGAAAGCACAACAGAGATTGTGGGCTCTCTGAGGGTCGGGATCAATGGCTCTATTCCAAGTGTTTAACTGAGTTCCCTGCTTTGCACAAAGAAAGTGCTCATTAAATATTATTGATTGATCAGAACAGGATTCCTACTCTCAACGAGCTTACAGTCCAGTGGCAGGAGTGGAAAGACACAAAATAATTTTATAGATAGAAGGGAGAGGAGAAATGGATATGTAGATGAGTAAGTGCTTAAATAGTAGGGTCTGGAAGTTGATATGTACAGAATCTAATGGAGTTGTTTACAGTCTAATGAAGGAGTAAATTGGTGACCATTCTATATTTAAAGAATACCCTGGGTCGTTTGTCCCAGCATTTAATCACTTTGGCTAAGAGAAAGCCCTTTGAAGCCAACTGTCCTTCTCCCTGTAATCTCTGCCCATTTTCTTCCACTCTGTCCACTGAGGACCCACAGGCCAGAATCTTCCTCCTAAAAATGATGATTGTGGTATTTGTTAAGCACTTACTATGTGCCAAGCACAGTACTAGGTGCTGGAGAAGAGACAAGAAAATCAGGCTGGACGTAATCCCTGCCCAACATGGGGTTTATAGTCTAAATAGGAAAGAGAGAAGGCATTTAATCCCTATTTAGCAGATGAAGAAACTGAGGCACACAGAAATTAAGTGGCTTGCCTGAGGTCACACAGCAGGCAAGTGGAGGAGCCAGGATTAGAATCTGGCTTCTGAATCCGAGGCCCGTGCTCTATCCACTAGGTCTTGTGGCTTCTCATAGACTTCTCTTCGGAGACTTTAATCTGGGCCTTGTGCTGGGCTTTGGGGTCATGTTGGGAGTTTGGGGACCGAATGCCAGTACCCCTGGCTCTGGGGCCGGCCCCGGGGGTGGTGCCCAGGCAGAGGGCCTGGCCGGCTTTGAGCCAGAGCCAGAGAAGCACTCCGGAGGGGGGAGATCTGAGGGTTGGAGCAGGCGGCCCAGAGATGATTGGTTTATTTTCATGGGTCTCATGTCCCCTGGGGGTTTATTTCTGTCCCCGGCTAGGACCACCTGTCTACGCCTCTCAGAGCTCCACTTTGGCAAGCACACAAACTCTCTACTCCACCTGGCTCTCTCTGCTCTGGCTCTGGGCGGGCTCAGGACACAGACCTGGTGCCTGGCGGGTATGGACCTCTCTCCCCCTACTTCTTCTTCCTCCTCTTCCTTCTCCTCTGTTTCCTTCTCTTCCTTTTTCTACTCTTCCTTCTCCCCCTTCTCTTCCTCTTCTTCTTTTCCTTTGTCTCCTCTGCTTCCTCCTCTTCCATTTTCTACTGTTCCTCCTCCTGACCTTTTCTTCCTCTTTATCTGCCTCCTCCCCTTCCTTTTTTTACTCTTCTTCCTCCTCCCCCTCCTTCTCTTCCTTTCCCATCCTCTTCCCTTTTCTACTGTTCTTCCTCCTCCATCTCTTTTTCTTCTTCTTTTTCTTCCTCCTCTTTCTTGATCTCCTCCTTCCTCTCCTCCTCTTCCTCCTCCTCTTTCTTTTTCCTTTTCTCCTTCCCCCTCCTCTTCCCTCTCTTCCTTCTCTTTCTCCCTCTCTTCCTCTTCTCCTTCCTCTTCTTCCTTCCCTGTCTCTTCTTCCTCCTCCCCAACCTCCTTCTCCATCTCCTCTTACTCCTTCTCTAGCTGTTTTTTTTCAGCACTCTCTAGTTTTTGGCACCAGGCTCGGTTTGTGTACACTGGGTGACTCAGGCAAGGCAGATCTTGAACAGTCCCTAATAAGTGGTTTGCTGTTGGGCTTCAAAATATTTACAAGCCAGCCCTGCAGCCCACTCCCCATTCCTTGACCCCATCTCCATCACTTCCGGTTGTGCCCTAGCCCTTACCTAACTTGTAAAGGTATACACTCTTCAACTCTGGTGTAATAATAATAATGATAATGATAACTGTGGCAATTGTTAAGCTCTTACTATGTGCCAGACACTGTACTAAGTTCTGGGGTGGATACAAGCAAATTGGGTTGGACACAGTTCCTGTCCCACATGGGGCTCACATACTTAATCCCCATTTTCCCGATGAGGGAACTGAATAACAGAGAAATGAAGTGACTTGCCCAACGCCACACAGCAGATAAGGGGCGGAGTCAGGACCCAGCCCAGGAGGGTTTTGACTTGTAGCAGATTGCCTTCCACTCGCTAGCCATGGCCCAAGCTAGGAATGGAATTGGTGTGCCTCTGCTTGACTCTCCCTCCCATAGCGGAGACTGAGAGAGTACTAGAAATTCTCCAGGTGCCATCCTGAGAGGGGAGAATGCAATCACACAGCCAAAATTCAGCAGGTTCCAAAATATTACAGCAAGACCGACTATGGGACAATCACCTTTTGTTATGAGGGATGAGGCAGTCAGGCACAGGGGAGCTGTGAAGAAAATGAAAGGATCAGAAATCTTCTTTTTGGAATTGAGAACTGGGTTTGCCCCTGGCATACTTGGCCCCTGGCAAAGAACCTCACTAACTCTTGCTGCTGCATTTAGGCGAGACAAGATCCCAAGGACTGGAGACTTTTGCTGGGCAGGCAGGTGGCTAATTGGAAGACCAAGTGTTCGCTGAGGGTTTTGGGGATTGGATCTTTGGAGGAGAGACTGGGGGAAGAGCTGAGGAGAACACCCCAACGGCTGCTGGGATTGGAACTTTTGGGGAGAGATTGGGAGAGGATCTGAGAAGGACCACCCCTGGAGGGCTGATGGGATTGGACCTTTGGAGGACAGACTGGGAGAATATCCGAGGACAGTCCCAGGGTTGATGGGATTGGAGCTTTGGACAGAATGGGGGAAGAGCTGAGGAGGGCCTCCCAAAGGCTGATGGAATTGTAGCTTTGGAGGACAGGCAGGGAGAGGAGCTGAGGAGGCCCACCCAAGAGTTGATGGGATTGGAGCTTTGTAAAAGAGTTTGGAAAGAGGAGCTGAGGAAGGCCTCCTAAGGGTTGATGGGATTGGAGTTTTGGAGGAGAGCCTGGGGGGAGGAGCTGAGTAGGGTCAGATCCAGGGAGCAAGCATCAGGTATCTGACTCTACTCCAGGGATCTGCCCCTGGAAGAGGCTACCAGGGCAAGTCCCTAGCTGGAGTGGGCACAGGGTGGGCTTCTTTTGGTGGGGATTCCTGGTTTAGGAATAGCAATGTGTGACAGGTGAGGAAGGTCAGGCTAGGAAGGGTCTTAGTTCCTTGGCCATGCCCAGCAGGCCCCAGGGGAATGCTACAGTGGAAGGCATAGCCTTGGTCATGGGTGTGGGGGAGTGTGGAAGGAGAAGGGGTGCCCATCTTGACACCAGGGGCAGCTCCCCCCCCCCCCCCATTTGCAGTGCTTGGCACATAGTAAGCGCTTAATAAACACTATTATTATTATTATTATTATTATTATTATTTGCACCCGGGCTTCTCAATGGGCAAACCTGTATACCACCTCATGTGTTCAGCCAATTAGCCAATTAGCTGAGAGCTGGACGGACACAGGTGTTTGGGAGGGGCAAGTGAGAGCTACCTACAGGCTACGGACGGTCTTAGCAAGTCAGTTTCCAGGGGAGGGGTCCACCCACCTGCCCCCGCAGACTTGCCCAGCAAAGACAGCCCCAACTGAGCAGCATGGTCTAGTGGTTAGAGCATGGATCTGGGACTCAGAAGGACCTGGGTTCTAATTCCAGCTCTGCCACTTGTCCGTTGTATGATCTTGGACAGGTCACTTAACTTCTCTCTGCCTCAGTTACCTCATCTGTAAAAAGGGGATTAAGATTGTGAGCCCCATAGGGGACAGGGACTGTGTCCAACCTGATTATCTTGTATCTACCCTAGCGCTTAGAACAGTACCTAGCACATAGTAAGCGCTTAACAAATACCATTTAAAAAAACAAAGTGAACCTGGGATCCTGTAGGCTGGCATTTGCTAGGTGACAGGGGAACAAAGGGAAAAAAAAACCCCTCCTTGAAGAAATAAAGACTTGGAAAGTTTCTCCACCACCTTCCATGATGGAGCTCGATTAATTAGTAATATTTATCAAAGGCTGACTCTGAGCAGAGCACTGTGCTATGCACTTGGGAGAGTACCAGAGAGTTAGTAGCTCGAATTCCTGCCCTCATGGGGGTTTCAATATGGCAGAGGAGACAGGCATTAAAATTAATTATGGGTAGGGGGAAGCAGGTGGTAGGGACATGTCAATCAGCCAATCATATTTATTGAGCACTTACTGTGTGCAGTGGGGCTAGGGGTTGGGTAAGTAGCCAAGTTCTTAGGGGGGAAGGACCCAAATGCATATGTGATGCAGAAGGGAGGAAGAATGGGGAGGGGCGATGAGAGGTTAGTCTGGGGCGACTTCCCGAAGGAGTTGTGATTTTAGTCAGTCAGACTGTAAGCTCACTGTGGGCAGGAAATGTGTCTGTTTATTATTATTAATCATATTTATTGAGTGCTTACTGTGTGCAAAGTACTGTACTAAGCACTTGGGACAGTACAGTATAACATAAGACACATTCCCTGCCCACAACGAGCTCACATCTAGAGGACGAACTCACAGCCTAGAGGTTTATTGTTATATTGTACTCTCCCAAATGCTTAGTACAGTGCCTTGTACACAGAAAGTGTTCAATAAATACGATTGAATGAATGAATGAATGAATGGAAGCCAGTCTATCGTATTTACCCTCCCCCCTCCCCACCTGCCCTGGGATGTCATGGACAGCTCACCCAGACAGGTGCAGTTACAGCACCCCAGATCCTGGGAGTCGTCCTCCTCCCCTCTACCCCAAACCGGCTGGCTGGCCATCACAGTGTCATGTTCCACAGGTCACACCCACAGTGAACTTTGTTCTGGAAAGAATTGGAGCCACCCACCGTCTCCCCCCTCCAAGCTAGCAGACGCCCCCACCCCCCCTTCCAAGCTAGCTGACCTCCTATTGAGTGACACCGGGGTGGGGAGGTGGGTGACCATGTCTACAGACCACCAAGACTAGTATTGGTAGGACAGCCAAGCACATGAGTGACGAGTGAGAGTAAGCTTGTTTTGGGCAGGAAATATGTCTGTTTATTGTTCTAATGTACTCTTAAAAGTGCTTAATCCAGTGCTTTGCACTCATAAGACCTCAATAAATATGACTGACTGAATGAATGAAGCCCCTATATCTTCCCTCTGGCATCTCTGCCTTGGCCTTGGGGCCAGGCACCAGCTAGCCAAAGATCAGGGGCCAGACAGTGTGGCCTGTTGGAAAGAGCTCTGCCACTTGCCTGCTGTGTGGCTTTGGGCGAGTCACTTAACTGTTCTGGGCCTCAGTTTCCTCATCTGTAAATTGGGAGTTCAATACCTGTTCTCCCTTCTCTTTAGGCTATAAGCCTGGTTTGGGCATGGAGACTGTGTCTGATCTGATCAATCAATCCATTGTATTTACTGAGCGCTTACTGTGTGCAGAACACTGTACTCAGCACTTGGGAGAGTATAATATTACAGAGTTGGTAGACCCATCCCCTTCCCACACTGAGCTGACATTCTAGAGAGGCAGTCTTGCCCATTGGGATTAATGTTCTCCCTGCATCAGAGCGACTCCTCCCCCTCCTCCTGCCTCCCGCCTCCCAACGGAGCGACCCAGCCGTTTCATGATCCACCTGGGTACCCAACATAGATGACCCAGGACTGAGTAGGGGGCCTCCCTGAGGTCCAACAGCTGAAAGGCCTTGGCTAGAGGCCGGCTGGCTGGGGAAGAAGGTCTGCAGCTGTTTTCCAATAAGCTTCTCAGATTAGGAATAATGGCAGCAGCCCGGGAGGGAGGAGGTAAGTGACAGGTGAACATATAACCTCGTCTGGCATCTTAGAAGCAGCGTGGCCCAGTGGAAAGAGCCTGGGCTTTGGAATCAGAGGTCATGAGTTCAAACCCTGGATCTGCCACTTAGCTGTGTGACTTTGGGCAAGTCGTTTAACTTCTCTGTGCTTTAGCTACCTCATCTGTAGCCCCTTCCTTCCTCTCCCCCTCGTCCCCCTCTCCATCCCCCGCATCTTACCTCCTTCCCTTCCCCACAGCACCTGTATATATGTATATATGTTTGTATATATTTATTACTCTATTTATTTATTTCTTTCTTTTACTTGTACCTGTCTATTCTATTTATTTTATTTTGTTAGTATGTTTGGTCTGTTTGGTATGTTTCTCTGTCTCCCCCTTCTAGACTGTGAGCCCACTGTTGGGTAGGGACTGTTTCTATATGTTGCCAGCTTGTACTTCCCAAGCGCTTAGTACAGTGCTCTGCACGCAGTAAGCGCTCAATAAATACGATTGATTGATTGATCTGTAAAACGGGGATTGAGATTGTGAGCCCCCCGTGGGACAACCTGATCACCTTGTAACCTCCCCAGCGCTTAGAACAGTGCTTTGCACATAGTAAACGCTTAATTATTACTATTAAGCTGCCCCTTTGGCAGTTCCGCCTCCCTCCCTTGTGTCCTCCTCCCTCTCCCTGTGGGCCCTCTGAGAGGTTTGTCTGATTCCTAGCAGGTTTTGAGTGGGAGGGGGTAGGAGGGCGTTTAGTCGGATCCTTCGGGGATTTGTGGGGATGAAGGAGGGCCTTCGACCAATCCCTAGGCGCCCCCTTCCCCGTCTCCCCTCAGCGTGGCTTAGTGGGTAGAGCAAGGGCCCGGGAGTCAGAAGGTTGTGGGTTCTAATCCCGGCTCTGCCACTTACCTGCTGGGTGACCTTGGGCAAGACGCTTCACTCCTCTGGACCTCAGTTACCTCATCTGTAAAGTGGGGATTGAGACTGGGTACCCCATGTGGGACAGGGACTGTGCCAACCCAGTTTGCTCGTATTGAGAAGCAGCACGGCTTAGTGGAAAGAGCATGAGCTTGGGAGTCGGATGTTGTGGGTTCTTATCAGCTGTGTGACTTTGGGCAAGTCACTTAACTTCTCTGTGCCTCAGTTACCTCACCTGTAAAATGGGAATTGAGACTGTGAGCCCCACATGCGACAGGGACTGCGTCCAACCCGATTTGCTTGTTCCACCTGAGCGCTTAGTACAGTGCCTCGCACATAGTAAGTGCTTAACAAATACCATAATTATTATTATTTAGGAGTAGCCCAGTGGTCTTCCTGTAGACACACTCTATGTCCTGAGGACTTTTGCAAAAAGTTCTGTATGACACCATTACATTGTGCCATATAATCTGCCTAATGCATGAAACATAATGCGTGTCCGAACTTCCGGGTTGGCAAAAGGGTGTCTGGAATCCTCATGTGCTATCCGTGGCTCCCCTAGGGAGTGATTTATTTTGAAATCAAGGTTTATTTATACCCGTCTTATTTATATATGTGTCCTCAATGATTTATTTTGATTATCCTCTTGGTAAATATTTTTATGTCTGTCTCCTCCACTAACATGTAAGCTCCTTGTGGGCAGAGAACATATCACTTCTTTGTACTTCCCAAGTGCTTAGTAGGGCAAATTGCATTCAGTGGGTGCTCGATAAAGACAATTAATCAATCGGTGGTATTTATTGAGTACTTACTGTGTGCAGAGCACTGTACTAAGTGCTTGGGAGAGTACAGTATTACCTCAGTGGAAAGAGCACGGGCTTTGGAGTCAGAGGACAGGGGTTCAAATCCCAGCTCCGCTGCTTGTCAACTGTGTGACTTTGGGAAAGTCACTTACCCTCTCTGTGCCTCAGTTACCTCATCTGTCAAATGGGGATTAAGACTGTGAGCCCCCCGTGGAACAACCTGATCACCCTGTAACCTCCCCAGTGCTTAGAACAGTGCTTTGCACATAGTAAGCGCTTAACCACATGCCATCATTATTATTATTATTACTATTGCTACCACTTATTACTAGTTCAATTATTGTGATTATCGCTGGTTGCAACTACTGCCATTACTACCACTACTACTTTTACTATTATTATTATTGCTACTAACCACTAGCCGCTATTACTAGTCTGTTACCACTACCATTACTATTACTTCTACTTACTAATACTACTTCTATTTTTGCTATCGCTACTACTTCTTGCTACCACTATTTCTACAATTACTAACCATTATTATCATTCTTGCTACTGCTACTACTATTTCTCCACTCTCAGGATCGCACCTGGAGAGTTTCCAGTACTCTACCAGTCTTGGCTACAGGAGGGAGAGTCAAGCAGAGGCATACCCATTCCATTCCTAGCTTGGCCAGTGGCTAGCTAGTGGAAGGCAATCTGCTACAAGTCAAAACTCACCCATGCTGGGAGAGAGTCAAGGGTGCAGACTCAAGTTTACTGTGTGGAAGGAGGCAATAGTAAACCACTTCTGTATTTTTACCAAGCAAACTCTATGGATGCGCTACAGGAACGCTTGCAGATGGGTGTGGGGCGTTCTGGGAGAGATAATAATAATAATAATGGCATTTGTTAAGTGCTTACTATGTGCAAAGCACTGTTCTAAGCGCTGGGGAGGTAACAAGGTGATCAGGTTGTCCCACAGGAGGCTCACAGTCTTAATTCCCATTTTACAGATGAGGTAACTGAGGCACAGAGAAGTTGTGACTTGCCCAAAGTCACACAGCTGACAATTGGCAGACTCGGGATTTGAACCCATGACCTCTGACTCCAAAGCCCGTGCTCTTTCCACTGAACCACGCTGCTGCGTCCATGGAGTAGCTATGTGTTGGAGATGACTCAACATAATGCAAAACAAGATTACTATTTCTATTACTACTACTGGTACTTTTAACACTACTGCTACATCGTTCCTTACTGATCAGGTCAAACTCTAGGCTCTAAAGGAACCCATTTCCTGGTACAATTAAACAAAAAAAAAATTAGTTCCCTTCCCCCAGAACATCCAGATCTGGGTCTCTCGGGGTGTTTTTCTGGGTTTGGGCCATTTGACTCAAGCTTTGCCAGAGTCTCACCCCTCCCAGGGGGAGTCTTTGTGGCGGGTTCTCTGTAGTCTAGATATTATGGGAAAACCAACTTTCCAAATTAAAATCAGACTCTCGTGATACCTCAAATAAGAAGCTGACTGGAGGGGACAGAGAACAGGGGAGGAGGCGTGGGAGAAGGAGAGCGAGGCGGGGGGAGAATTTGAGAGCAGGGGGCCAGCACAGGGATCTGGGAGAGGAAGGGTGGGAAGGGAAGCAGCATTGTCTGAGAAGCAGTGTGGCCTAGTGGATAGAGCACGGGCCTGGGAGTCAGAAGGACCTGGGTTCTAATCCCACTCTGCCACTTGTCTGCTGTGTGATCTTGGGCAAGTCACTTCTCTGGACTTCAGTTACCTAGTCTGTAAAACAGAGATTAAGACTGTGAGCCCCTGTAGGACAGGGACTGTGTTCAACCCAATTTGCTTATACCCAACCCAGCGCTTAGTACAGTGCCTGTCACATTGTAAGCACTTAACAAATTCCACAACTAGAAGCAGTGTGGCTCAGTGGAAAGAGCCCGGGCTTTGGAGTCAGAGTTCATGGGTTCAAATCCCGGCTCTGCCAATTGTCAGCTGTGTGACTTTGGGCAAGTCACTTAACTTCTCCGTGCCTCAGTTACCTCATCTGTAAAATGGGGATTAAGACTGTGAGCCCCCCTTAGAACAATCTGAGCACCTTGTAACCTCCCCAGCGCTTAGAACAGTGCTTTGCACATAGTAAGCGCTTAATAAATGCCATCATTATTATTATTAACAAAGTCCACAATTACTGTCATTATTAAAGGAAACTGGGAAGGAAAAGAGAGGAGAAAGAGTGAAAGTGAGCAAACCCAAAGCGCTTAGAGTAGAGCGCTTAGTGACAAAGCACTTAGTACAGTGCCTGTCGTATGGTAAGTGCTTAACAAATTCCACAAATACCATTATTACTAAGGGAAATCGGGAAGGGAAAAGAGAGAAGAAAGAGGAGTGAAAGTGAGCAAACCCAAAGTGCTTAGTACAGTGCTTGTCACATTGTAAGCGCTTAACAAATTCCACAACTACTGTTATTATTAAGGGAAACCGGGAAGGGAAAAAAGAGAAGAGGAGTGAAAGTGAGTAAACCCAAAATCCAAATGGATCTGGGAGACAGAGATAAAAGCGGGAATCCTAGGGGCTAATGACAATGAAACTAAAAGAGAAATTAGGAAGGAATCAGTATGATGGGAGTGGTGGGCTGGGAGGGAGAGGAAGAGGGTGAAGGAAAGAGGAAAAAGGAAGATCATGAAACACTGGTCTTTGAGTGACAGGGCAGTAAACAGTTCAGGAGAATGAAGGGGCAGAGGCCTCTGGGAGCAGAGAGAGGAGAAGGGTAAAAACGGGAAGGAGCCTAAGAGAAGATCCAGATGGGACACAGACAGACGAGGAGGAGGCAAATAGAGACATAATCCGACAGAGACAGTCAGAGCGACAGAGTCAAACAGAAGCAGAAGGGCAGAGACAAACAGAAACAGAGGGACACAGACAGACAAAGGCGGGGACCAGAAGGGAAAAAGTGTTGAATGGGAGAAAGAAACAAATTAAAGCTTAGAAAATGTTAATTACTGGAAAACGGAATTCCTTTATCATGGAAAGGAAACAAAGGAGCGAAAGCAATTAGGTTTCCGTGCTCTCATTCCCAACCCCAAACTGTGTCCGAGGCTGGGACTCAAAGCTTATTTTAATCTGTCCCAGTTCTTTATTTCTATTAAAGTCTGTCTCCCGCTCTGGACTGTAAGCTCCCTGTGGGCAGCAAACATGTCTACCAATTCTGTTATTTTGCACTCTCCTGGGTTAGTTAGGTGCTCTACACGCGAGTAAGGGCTCAATAAGTGCGATTGGTTGATTGACTGATAAGTGAGTGGGAGTTGAGGGGGGTGAGAGGAGTAGGGGGGGTTACCTCCCTTTCCCAGGAACTTTCTTTATCTAGTCTCTTCTCTTGATGGAAAGTCTGGGCCCTGAGGGATTAGGAATCAGGTCCTTCTGACGCCTAGGCCTGTGCTCTATCCACTAGACCACACTGCTTTTCAGGCCACACTACTTTCATTCCCACCCTTCCTAGCTCCCCGTGCCAGCCCCCTTCTCTCAAATTCTCCTAGGCCCTGAGGTTTGTGTCAACCCTCCTGAGACAGAGAGATAAATCATGTACATCGGGCTGTGACTCCAACAGACTAGGGACCACCCAGAGCAGGGCAAGTAGCCTGGGCTAGTAGAAAGAGCCTGGGGCTAGGAGTCAGAGGATCTGGATTCTAGTCTTGGCTTTGCCACTTCCCAGTTGAAGGGATAATGGGTAAGTCACTTAACTTCTCTGGGCCTTGGTTTTCTCATCTGTAAAATGGGGATCGAAATACCTGTTTTCTCTCTCATTCAGTCATATTTATTGAGAGCCTACTATGCGTAGAGCACTGTACTAAGTGCTTAGGAAAGTACAATACAGCAGTAAAGAGTAACAATCCCTGCCAATAGTGAGCTCACAGTATAGGGGGAGGAGGCAGACATCAATACAAATAAAGACATCAATATAAATAAATAAAATTACAGATACATACATAAGTGCTGTGGGGTGGAGAGATGGGGGAAGAGCAAAGGGAGCAAGTCAGGGTGAAGCAGAAGGGAGTGGGAGATGAGGAAAAGTGGGGCTTAGTCTGGGAAGGCCTCTTGGAGGAGATGGGCCTTCAGTAAGGCTTTGAAGGCAGGGGAGAGTAATTGTCTGGCAGATTTGTGAGAGGGCCTTCCAGGCCAGAAGTATAGGATGTGGGCCAGGGATCTGATGATCTCCTATCCACTCCAGTGCTTAGCATTTAATAAACACCGAATAGATGATTAATAATAGCATTAATAAGAGCCCAGTATGAACTCTATACTTAGCAGGTGCCCAAGTTAGTGCTTTGCACAGAGAAGGCACCCAAAACCAAGAAGCAGCGTGGCATAGTGGCTAGAGGACGGGCCTGGGAGTCGGAAGGTCAGGGGTTCTAATCCCAGCCCCACCACTTGTCTGCGTGTGACCTTGGGTAAGTCACTTCACTTCTCTGTGCCTCAGTTACCTCATCTGTAAAATGGGGATTGAGACTGTGAGCTCCACTTGGGACAGGGACTGTGCCCAACCCAATTTGCTTGTATCCACCCCAGCGTTTAGTACAGGGCCTGGCACATAGTAAGCACTTAACGAATACCATTGTTATTATTCTGTATGCAATAATAATAATAATGGTATTTGTTAAGTGCTTACCATGTGACAAGCAGTGTTCTAAGCGCTGTGCACTGTTCTAAGCGCTGTAACAGGCACCCAATAAAGCGCTCTCTGCACTGTTCATGGATCCCACCCAGCCAAGATGCCCAGATTCTGGGGTTGCAAAAAGAGGAAAAGGCCCAGATCCTTTAGCCTGTCAGCAGTAAGACAGTCATCTCTCCCCAAGGCCAATGCAGGGTTACCCCAGCATTCCAGCAGTTGGGGGAGGGGGAGGTGGGACACTGGAGATGGAGGGGGTGGGGGATGGAAACTGCAAGGGAAGGGTAAAGTTGTTGAGTTTTGTTCTCCCAAATCCCCTGAGGGTGCTTGATGCTTCCTTATTTTTATTATTTCTTTTTAAGAATTGCTTCTCAGGGCGAGGCCAGGCTAAGGAGCAAGGAGAAAGAAAAGAAGGAGGAGCAGTAATAATAGTGATATTATTTACTAAGCGCTTGTTGTTCGCAAAGCACTGAACTAAGCCCTGTTTAGAGAATTAGACATGCTCTCTGTCCCTCAAAGGGCTCATAACCTATGAGGAAAAGGAGGAGGTGAAGGAGGAGAAGGAGGAAGCCATGAAAGGTTATTTTTAGGCAGGCAATAAAAGATGGTGTATAAATAGCTACTTCTATTCCCATTTGCAAGGAAAGCAGAGTTTTCTCTGGAGAAACACTTTTCGGGTATTTGTGTCCTGACACCACTGGTTTTGAGTATTTCACTTCTCTATCCACCCCCACCCCCAGGGGCTGGGCGGGGTGGGATGGGGATCCGACTGGGGTCCTGCTTTTGTGACTTCAGGATGGTGGCTGGGGAAGTCAGATAGGGAAAGAGGAAATAAACAGAAGAGGTTGCTCTGTGAGTGTGTGTATGGGTGTTGGTGAACAGTGGTTCCTGTTATCACTGTCACCAGGTGGCTTTTTTTGAGTGTGTGCGGTATTTGTTAAGCTCTTACTATGTGCTAGGCAGTGTACTAAGTGCTGATGTAGAAACAAGCTAATCAGGTTGGACACAGTCCATGTCCCTCGTGGGGTTCACAGTTTTAATTCCCATTTTCCGGATGAGGTAACTGAGGCCCAAAGAAGTAAAGTGTGGTCTCACAGCAGACCAATGGCCAAGCTGGGATTAGAACCCAGGTCCTTTGGACTCCCAGGCCTGTGCTCTCTTTACTAGACCACACTGCTTCCTCATTATGCTTCCTGGGTGGATTTTGTCCTTGAGTTTTGCAGGCAGCAAAAACACAAAAATGCCCCCAATCACCACCAACAGGAACCCCTCGCCCTTGTAGCCCACCCTCTCCTAGTCTCCTCTCCTTTTCCCTCCAAACAGGAAAGTGAGCAAGATCAAAACCTCTTCACTTCCTGGAAAAATGGATCCCAACATTACCCTGTGCCCAGCCCTGGGCTGTGACCAAACTGGGGAGGGGGAAGTGGGAAGGGGAGCATTTAGGGAGGGGAGAAGGAGAGAGGGCTATTTATAACAGCCTAAGGGCTGTCCATTGTAAGTAAGACGTTTTTAATAAGCGCTTTTTCCAACTCAGTGTCTTCTTTCAGCACACCAAAAGTGAGTGTCAATCAAAGTCCCCAAAAAAGGGGAAAGAAAAGAGGAGAGAGAGGAAAAGAGCGAGGTAGGAGGCCAGTGCTGGTCAGAAGCATTCCCTGTGTCAGCAGATCTGTCAGGAGAGCTGGGGGGGTGGGGTGGGGGTGAGGGGGTGGGGGAATGAACCAAATGTTTTCACTGTGACTCTTCAGCTGAGAGCTCTAGGCTGGGTTCTCTCTTATCCCGTTTTTAACCGATAAAACAAGTTTCCGTAGCTGAGAAATCAGGCTTCAGGTGAATTGGAATGGGGGCTCTGAGAATCTTTTTTCCATGCTGACTGTCGGATCCGAGGGTCTGCCAGAAGTGGGTTTGGAGGCTCCCAGCAATTCCATCCTCAACCAGTCAATCGGATTTATATGTGTGCAGAGCACTGTACTAAGCGCTTTGTGTTTGTGGCATTTATTAAGCACTTACTATGTGCCAGGAACTGTTCTAAGTGCTGGGGTAGATACAAGTTGATCAGGTTGGAACTCAGTCCCTGTCCCACCGTCTTAATCCCCATGTTACAGATGAGGGAACTGAGGCCCAAGATAAGTGAAGTGACTTTCCCAAGGTCACACAGCAGACACATGGTAGAGGCAGGATTAGAACCCAGGTCCCCCGACTCCCAGGCTCGTGATCTTTCCACTAGATCAAACTGCTTCCCTAGACCAAGCGCTTGGAAGCGGATACTACAATAGAGTTGGTAGATATGATTCCTGCCCTTGAGGAGCAGAAGAACGGAGGAGGAGAAGGGGGGAGGAAGGGGGTGGAGGAAGAGGAGAAAAGAGGAGCAGGAGAAGGGAGCAGGAGGAGGAGAAGGTGGAGGAGGAAAGAAAACACTCAAGTTGTGGGGGAGAAGATAAAGCGTTGGGCTGCAGCATTAGATAAAGGTCTGGGTGACGCCATGAGGCGGGAAGACCCTGGGAAGTGGAAAATGTGAGTGAGCCCAGCCCGGCCTTATCACTCATCCCCTCGCCGCCTGCAGTCTCTCACTGAGGCCGATCCTGGGGGGTCTTAGGCTGGGGGACTGCCCCTTCCAGCCCCTCCCTCTCCCTTGACTCTCGGGAGCCCCAGGGAACTTGTACTTCCCAAGCCTTAGTACAGTGCTCTGCACACAGTAAGCGCTCAATAAATACGATTGATTGATTGATTGATTGACAGAGCCGGGATGCCAGGGAGCAACTGAGGACCGGGGACTGGGAAATTGTCACGGGGGCTCAGACAGGAAGTCATGGGGAAGTTAGGACTCCGTCACCCCAATCCCCAGCCCTGCCTCAATACTCAGCCTCAGTCAGATCCCACCACCCATTTAAGAACCCCTCCCAACTTTAGATTCAACGGACCACAGCTCTCCCCATTTTCCAAGCCCTTTCAAAATTACATCTCCTCTAGGTTGGTTGTCCTGGCTGTAAGCTCCTCCTCTACACTGTAAGCTCCTTCTCTGGACTTTATTTATTTTATTTGTACATATTTACTATTCTATTTATTTTGTTAATGATGTGCATCTGGCTTTATTTCTATTTATTCTGATGACTTGACGCCTGTCCACATGTTTGGTTTTCTTGTCTGTCTCCCCCTTCTAGACTGTGAGCCTGTTGTTGGGTAGGGACCGTCTCTATATGTTGCCAACTTGTACTTCCCAAGCGCTTAGTAGAGTGCTCTGCACACAGTAAGCGCTCAATAAATATGATTGAATGAATGAATGAATGACTGTACTCCTCCTCTAGACTGCCAACTCCTTTTCTAGAATATAAGCTCCTTCTCTAGACTGTAAGCTCCTTCTCTGGTCTGTAAACTCCTCTAGACTGTAAACTTGTTCTCCAGATTGGAAGTTCCTCCTCTAAATGTAAGCTCTTCTGCTAGACTATAAACTCCTTCTCTAAACTGTAAACTCCTCTTCTGGTCTGTGAGCTCCTTGAAGGCAGGGAACATGTCTACCGACTCTGTTGTATTTTACTCTCCCAAGCCTTTAGTACAGTGCTCTGAACACAGTAAGCACTCAATGAATCCCATTGATTTACTAATAAATTAATTGAACCTCTGTTTTTCTCCCCTCACCATCTCTTCCAGACTTCTGCACTCCCAAGTATTTAAATGCTCACAGTTGTGGTATTTGTTAAGCGCTTACTGTGTGCCAGGCACTGTTCTAAACACTGGGGTGGATACAAGCAAATCTGGTTGGACACAGTCCCTGTCCCACATGGGGCTCACAATCGTAATCCCCATTTTACAGATTAGGTAACTGAGACTCAAAGAAGTGAAGTGATTTGCCCAAAGTCACACAACAGACAAGTGGTGGAGCTGGGATTAGAACCCAGGTCCCGTTGACTCCCAGGCCCGGGCTCTAGCCACTAGACCACACTGCTTCTTTCAACCTCCTTTAGCAGTTTATCCACATCTTCCACACCTTATAACTGAAACCCGAACTCACATACACATTCCCCTTTTCCTTCTTCCTAGTATCTGTAATTTATCATTCAATCGGTGGCATATATGGAGCACCCATTTGATGCACCACTTAACACTGCAATACAACTCATAGTCATGATTCATTCATTCACTCAATCATATTTATTGAGCGCTTACTGTGTGCAGAGTACTGTACTAAGCGCTTGGAAAGTACAGTTCAGCAACAGAGACAATCCCTACTCAACATCAGGCTCACAGTCTAGAAGGAGGGAGACAGACAACAAAACAAAGCAAGTAGACAGACATCAGTAGCATCAATATAAATAAATAGAATTATAGATATATATACATCATTAATAAAATAAATAGAATAATAAATATGTACATGTATACACAAGTGCTGTGGGGTGAGGAGGGGGGTAAAGCAGAGGGAGGGGAGGAGGAGCAGAGGAAAAGGTGGGCTCCCACTCTCATGGAGTTTACAGTTTAGTGCCTGTCTCTCCTGCAGCTGGATTCAACTTGTACTTCCCAAGCGCTTAGTACAGTGCTCTGCACACAGTAAGCGCTCAATAAATACGATTGAATGAATGAATGAATTGTATGATTCTTGCAGTCAGTCAGTCAATCTGTACAGTTAGTACAGAGCACTGTAAGGAGCATTTGGGAGAGTACAGTATAACAATGGACTAGTGGAAAGAGCATGATCCTGGGAGTCAGAGGACTTGGGTTCTAATCCCAGCTCTGCCACTTGTCTATTGTGTGACCTTGGGCAAGTCATTTCTCTTTCCTGGGCCTCATTGTCCTCATCTGTACAACAGGAATTAAATAAATGTTCTTCCCCCTAATTAGACCATGAGCTCCACGTGTGACAGGGACTGTATCTGACCTGCTCTCTTGTATCTACCCCAGTGCTTAGTACAATTCTAGGCATATAGGTAAGCACTTAACTAATAGCATTATTGTGATTATAGTTATGATTATGAATCGTACCTACTAATTCTATCGCGCTCTCTCAAGCTCTTAGTACAGTGCTCTGCACACTGTAGGGGGCTCAATACTATTGATTGATTGATGGATTGCTGGTTTCTCTCACTTAAGGCTCTGGGGCCACTGGAGAGGAGAAAGAGGGGGTAGCAACAGAATGTGGGGCAAGGGAACATGTGAGAAAATAAACCTGACTCCTAAAAGAGAGCCAGAAAAATAATCAAGCCAAGGAGACTATCCCCTGCAGGGAGGCAGTGTGGTCCAGTGCAAAGTGCTCAGGCCTGGGAGTGTGGAGACCCGATTCTAATCCCAACTCCGCCATTTCCCCCTGCCATGTTTAGTCACTTAAACTTCTCTGGGCCTCAGTCCCTTCATCTGTAAAACAGGGATTCAATACCTGTTCTCCCTCTCGACTAGATTGGGAGCCTCATGTCGGATATGGGAAACATGGTTTTCAGCCATTTGCTTATAAAATCAGTGTTAATTCTGTTTTCTTTCCCTGCAGAACCAACTCCTCTTGGCGGGGTGGGGGTGAGAAACATTTCCAAGAATGAACTTTAAATGTAGAAAAGTGTTGCAGAGACCTTTGGCCCTTCCCTCCTCCTCATTCCCTCCACCATCCAAAGACTCCCCGCTGACAGTCTGTCCATCACCTCTGGTGTCCTGCCTCCCTGGGAGACCAGAGAGCTGTTTCCTTGAGGGTTATCTGACCCTACTCATGGATTGTGTCCTCTCCCCTGACTGTCCTTCCCCGACGCCTGGGCCCCTTCTCTCTTTCCTCTTCCTTTTCCTCCTTCTTCATCCTCCCCGCCCGACAATCTCTGCTCCAGCATTTGAGAACTGTTCATCAAGGAAGCGGTGTAGTCTCCAGACATCAGCACCGTGCCAAAGTGCTGTAATCCATCAATCAGCTAATCGGTCATTTCCCAGCCTCGGGGAGCCCACCAGCTGACCCTGCTGCTGCCTCTTGGGCCTCTTTCTCATCCTTGGTCAGCCTGCAGTGATGCTCAAAGTGGGGGAGTTCAGCACAGAAAGCAGCTTAGAGAACCGCAGTCCAGAAATCCACAGCCCAGGGAATCACAGCCAGAAAACCACAGCTCAGAGAACAGCAGCTCAGAGAACTGCAGCCCAGGGAACCGCATTCACTCATTCATTCAGTCAGTCATATTTATTGAGCACTTACTGTATGCAGAGCACTGTACTAAGCGTTTGGGAGAGGACTATATACAAATAGACACATTCCCCGCCCACAACGAGCACATGGGTTAGTGGGGGAGACATACACCAATAGAAATAAATTACAGAAATGTACATAGGTGCTGTGGGGCTGGGATGGGGGCTGAATAAAGGGACCAAGTCAGGGTGATGCAGAAGGGAGGGGGAGAAAAGGAAAGGGGGCTTAGTCAGGGAAGGCCTCTTGGAGGAGACGGGCCTTCAGTTGGAGAAGCAGCATGGTGTAGTGGATAGAGCACTGGCCTGGGAATGAGAAGGTCATGGGTTCTAATCCCAGCTCCACCATGAGTCTGCTGTGTGGCCTTGGGCAAGTCACTTCACTTCTCTGGGCCTCAGTCACCTCATTTGTAAAATGGGGATTAAGACTGTGAGCCCCATGCAGGACAGGGACTGTGTCCAACCCAATTTGCTTGTATCCACTCCAGCACTTAATACAGTGCCTGGCACATAGTCAGCACTCGACTGATACCCCAATTATTATTAAAGCTTTGACGTGGGGGAGAGTAACCGCAGGTCAGGGAGCCATAGGTCAGAGAAGAGCCACCCAGAGAACTGCAGCCCAGAAAACCGCAGCCCAGAGAAGCGCAGCTAAGAGAACCACAGCGGAGGAAATTGCTGCCCAGGTGACAGTTGCCTAGGTAACAGCACAACTCATTTGGGGACAAGTTGGTCCTGGGCTTTCAAGCCTCCACAGTTGATCAGGCCCTCCCATGCCCACCCACTCTGCTCCCAGCAAAGATTTCTCAAGAAATGATCTGGCCAGTTGCTGGGAGTTCTGTGGCTTTTATCCACCTTATCCATTCATCCTGTCCCGCCACCGACCCCCGGCCCACGTCATCCCCTGGGCCTGGAATGCCCTCCCTCTGCCCATCCGCCGAGCTAGCTCTCTTCCTCCCTTCAAGGCTGTACTGAGAGCTCACCTCCTCCAGGAGGCCTTCCCAGACTGAGCCCCTTCTTCCTCTCCCCCTCCTTCCCCTCTCTATCCCCCCCATCTTACCTCCTTCCCTTCCCCACAGCACCTGTATATATGTATATATGTTTGTACATATTTATTACTCTATTTATTTATTTATTTTATTTGTACATATCTATTCTATTTCTTTTATTTTGTTAGTATGTTTGGTCTTGTTCTCTGTCTCCCCCTTTTAGACTGTGAGCCCACTGTTGGGTAGGGACTGTCTCTATATGTTGCCAATTTGTACTTCCCAAGCGCTTAGTACAGTGCTCTGCACATGGTAAGCGCTCAATAAATACGATTGATGATGATGATGATTCAGCACCTGGCGACCAGAGATGCGGTGTGGTCTAGTGGATAGAGCACAGGCCTGGAAGTCAGAAGGACCTGGGTTCCAATTCCGGCTCCTCCACCTGTCTGCTGTGTGACCTTGTGCTAGTCACTTCACATTTCTGTGCCTCAGTTCCTGCATCTATAAAATGGGGATTAAGATTGGGAACACCATGTGGAACAAGGATTGGGTCCAACCTGATTAACTTGTATCTACCAGAGTGCTTAGAACAGTGCTGGGCACATAGTAAGCACTTAATAAATACCATTAAGAACAATAACCACTGGCCCTTTTGCTTCTCTTTCCTGCTGCTCCGTGCTATGGTCCTGCCTTGACTTGGACAGTGGTTCTCTTGGGCTCATCTGATTACAGAAACTCTACATCCATAAACCATTTTCTGGCACTTTCAGCTCTCTGGCTTGTCATCCCTCTTAGCTCATGGCCGGAGTGTCCTGGCCAGAAAAAATAAAGGCAGAACCCTCTGTCCCTTCCCCCCTTAGTTCAAGGAGATCAGCAGTGTGACCTAGTGGATAGAGCACGGGGCTGGGAGTAAGAAGGTCTTGGGTTCTAATGCTGGCTCTGCCTCCTACCTGTTCTGTGACCTTTGGCAAGTCACTTCTCTTCTCTGTGCCTCAGTTCCCTCATCTGAAAATGTGGATTAAGACTGTGAGCCCCACTCGGGACAGGGACTGTGTCCAACCTGATTAACTTGTATCTACCCCAGCGCTCAGAACATTGCTTGGCACATAGTGAGCATTTAATGAGTACCCATAATTATTATTATTATTAATATTTTCCTGTGCAGTGGGAGAGTTGTGGAGAATTGTGAGAAAGCCGGAAGAGAGTTACTGGGAGGAGGGGAGGAAGGAGAGGCAGAAATGATGAACCCTATTCTTGATAAGTAACAGGATTTTCCCACAGCCCCTCTGAATCCATTAACACCACCTAATCCCTGCAAATCATTGGAGAAGCCAGATTTGCAGGCTTTAAATACAGGGAAGCATTTCTGGGGAGGAATGAACTCATCTTGGTTTCTGGCTAATCTGCATTCATTCTTCAGACTGTGAAGGCCCAAGTGTTGGAGACTTGGGGTGGGGGTGGTGGAGGGACTGGGCTTTTTCTCAGTTCTATTTTAATTTTTCGTCTCGTCGCCATGACAGAGACGAGGCTGGAGCCAAAGGCAGGAACAGCTGGAAAGAGTAAAATCAATCACGTCCTCAGACGACCGACGCTCGACCCCACTCAAGCCCCCCGATGACAGGAGGTGTGTACAGTAGACAGAAAAGTTCAAGGAGCTCAGGAGTCATGGGGAGAGAGTCGGGTGATGTTTATTTCCACCAAAGGCCCCCTGATTCAGTCAGTCAGTCAATCAGTCAGTGGGTCGTGTTCAGGGCCCAGAGTGAGGTGGGGAGAAGAGGAGGAGGCTTTCTACTTCTGTCCTCCGTGGGACAGACAGACTAATGGGGGAGGTGGAATGGATGAGGATGTGGGGACCACCGTTATTGGAACTTGAGGGTGGTTGGTTCAGGATAAAAGAAGGGAACACAGCTCCACTCGGACAGTGGTGATGTCTACAGAATTTGTTACCACAAGAAACCGGGCAGGCTGAAGTATTTGGTGGAGTCAAGGTGCGGTGGTTTGGGTAATTTCATGGATGCCTCGTCTGTGTTGGATAATTAGAGTTAGGGAAGTGGAGGAGAAGAATTGGGGAGGCTAGGTGGTCCTCCTTCCTCCTCCCTCCTCATATCCAACAGACAATGACTCTCCCCCACTTCAGAACCTTATTGAAGGCAAATCTCCAAGAGGCCTTCCCAAACTAAACCTTCCTTTCCTCTTCTCCGCTCCCTTCTCTGTCGCCCTAACTCCCTTAATTCATCCACCCATCCCAGCCCCACAGCACTTATGAACATATCTGTAATGTAATGTAATCTGTAATGTATTTGTTTATATTGCTGTCTCTCTCCCGCTCTAGACTGTAAGCTTGTTATGGGGCAGGGACTATGCCCCTTATATCGTTCTACTGTACTCTCCCAGGTAAAAGGGTTTACATTTGCCACATTGGCCTACTTGGATGAATGGAGCTACGCCTCCACTGGCTGCTACATTTTCAGAGAATGGAGGATGAGCTACAGAGGTGGACGACAGAACTCCCATTTCTTCACAGATATCCCTACGTTACAGATGAGTCAGAGTCAGTCAGTCTCATTTACTGCATCCTTACTGTGTGCAGAGCACTTTACTAAGTGCTTGAGAGAATGCAACAGAAAAATAAACAGATGCATCCCCTGTCCACAATGATCTTACAGTCAGAGACGAAGAAGCGGAGGCTCAGAGAGAGGGAGTGCCCAAAGTCACACAGCAGCCCTGGGGCATTCGAATGCAGCTCTCTCAACTCCCAGTGCCATGCTGTTTCCATTAGGCAAGAGAAGCAGCGTGGTGTAATGGATAGAGCATGGTCCTGGGAGTCACAAGGTCATGGGTTCTAATCCTGGCTCCACCACTTGTCTGCTATGTGACCTTGGGCAAGTCACTTCACTTCCCTGGGCCTCAGTTACCTCACCAGTAATATGGGGATTGAGACCGTGAGCCCCACGTGGGACAGGGACTATGTCCAACTCGATTTGCTTGTAACCACTCCCACATTTAGTATAGTGCCTGGCAAATAGTAAGTGCTTAACAAATACCATCGTAATTATTATTAGGCCACACTGCCTTCCTGTTCTCTCCCCAGCAGCCCACCCTTCTCGAGGAGAACGGCCTTCCTTCAACACCCTCCAGATGCTGTCTCTGGGCCGGGGTCCTTGGGCCAAGTGGGATGTGTTCACTCAGCTCTCCTGGGCCCTAGGGGGACAAAAACAGGGCCTGTGCCAGGGGGAGGCTATTCCCAGACAGTGTGGAGGAGGAGGAGGGAGACTCTCAAATCCTCTGTTATGGTTTACATCCTCTCTTGACATTTACGGAGCTTTTGACACCAGGGGAAAGTAGTCCTGGTCTGGCGTATTGGCTTAGCTATTGGATGAGGGTGGAGGCTGGTGGATAGAGTGTTGACACCTTTGGGACCCACAGCCGACGCCACCACAGGCGTACTGTGTGACTGGCTGTGAGCCACTGCCCTCTCTGTGCCCTGCCTGGTTTATGATCTCCCGTCTCTCTCTCTCTCCCAGGTTGATGAGAAAAATGAAATCGTTGAATGGTCGATTAAGCGGTCACTCAGACGTATTTATTGAGTGCTTACTGTGTGCAGAATACTGTACTAAATGATTGGGGGAGTACAATACAACAATATAAAAACACATTCCCTGTCCACAGTGAGCTTACTCTCTAAAGGGGTAGACAGACATTAAAATAAGTAAATAAACTATATATAGTTATGTGTGCTGTGGGGCTGGGAGTGGGGATGAATAAAGGGAGCAAGTCAGGGTGATTCATAATGGAGTGGAAGAAAAGGAAAACCGGGTCTAGTCAGGGAAGGCCTCTTGGAGGAGATTTGCCTTCAATAAGGTTTTGAGTGCTGAGATTCATTCAGTTGTATTTATTGAGCACTTACTGTGTGCAGAGCACTGTACTAAGTGCTGATAGCTACAGTATGATCAGATAGTAAGCACTTAATAAATGCCATCATTATTATTATTATTGTAAGACACAGTCCCTGTCCCTAATGGGGCTTTCAGTGTATGGGGCGGGAAAGATGTGCATTATTCTTAGTTCTCATCCCACAAAGTCTGGTTCTGCATTAAGCCAGGAAACTCACTCCTAGGGCCCCGGAATGATTTATTTGTCCAAGCTGCTTGTTCAGCCTGACTGAATGGTAGTAGCAGCAGCAGCAGCAGGAGGAGAAATTATTAAGTGCTTACTAAAGCACTGGCCTAAGTGAGGAGATAATTACAAAGTAAACAGCGTTGCTCATTAGCGTGCATGAAACATGCCCAGATATTACTAGCTCAGGCCTAAAAACAACTGGAATGATTTGCGTTGTTGCAAGGATGGTGAAGGACAGAGGGCAGGAGAGGTGGAATGAACTCACTTCCACTTGGATGGTCACCAAGGAAATCTTGCTAGGAGCTCCCCATTGGACAGATGAAACAACTGAGGTCCAGTGCAGGTAACTGATGTAACTAATAATAATAATAATAATAAAATGGTAATTCTGGTATCTGTTAAGCCTTTACTTTGTGCCAGGCACTGTACTAAGCTCTGGGGTGGATACAAGGAAATCAGATTGGACATAGTCCCTGTCCTGCATGGGGCTCACGGTCTTAATCCCCATTTTGCAACTGAGGCCCAGAGAAGTGAAGTGACTTTCCCAAGGTAACACAGCAGATAAGTGGTGGAGCCTGGAGAAGAACCCAGGTCCTTCTGATTCCCAGGCCCATGCACTATCCACTAGGCCGTCCTGAAGAAAACGAATCCAAAACTCCTTGTCTGTTCTCCTCTGTAGCTCCTGCTTGCTTTGCCCTTCCCCGGCTCTGAATTCCACCACCCAGCCAACAGAGAGTGCTTCCCATCCACTCTTGCCACCGAACTATCCCCCTCAAACTCCTCAGAGTGCCGGACCAAGCACGTCAACACTCCTTTTAATCGTGGCCTACAGTTGTCTGTGAGAGAGGTATGGAGAGACACAACCCCCCGGGACTCCCAGGGACCCCCAGGTGGGCCTGGGAGAACATAGTCTTTGCTGTCAGGTGGGGGCTGGAGGGATGTCATCGCTTAATATCTCTGACGCCTTGCTTCGGCAAAGTAAGGAGGCTCAGAGAGCAGGAAGGTGGAATTGGAAAGCCAGTCCCTTGGGCCCAGCAGTCAAGGTGGGGCAGGCCTGGGGGTAAGGGCAAGTTTGGACTTCGACTTAGGGAGGGTCTCCCAGAGGCTTGGCCAGGGGAGGGGTGACCGGTTGGAGTGAGGGTGTTGGGGGGAGGGTTATGTCGTGGGAAAGCAGGGGAGGGGCGGGAGAGTTGTCTTAGCTGGAATAAGGCGAGGGAGCGATCTGGAGGAGCTGACAGATGTGATTGGAGTGGTGGTGTGGACCCCCTTCCCCTACCAGGGAGGAGAATGCAAATGGGCTGGATGTGGGGGGCGGTGAAAGGATTAGTGGGGGGTGCCAGGAGGGGTGAGTCATGTGATCCTGGTGGTTGTTATCACAGCGGCCCCCTATCTCCAGAATATTACATTGATGGATGGGCGGCTTTTAACTGAGACTTGTGATGCTTGGAGGTGCGCCAGAGGAGAGTGAGAAAAATGGGGAAACCTGGGGACGATTGAACCTCAAAAGGCCAGCTAGAGGAACTGTGGTTTACCTTATATTTTTTAGGGTGCTTGTTAAGCACTTACTATGTGCTTAACAGGCCCTGGAACTGGTGTCTGGCCTCTGGCCTGAACGTTCTCCCTCCTTAAATTCAACAGACAATTATTCCGCCCCACCCCCCCGCCACCGCCCTTCAAAGCCTTATTGAAGGCACATCTCTTCCAAGAGGCCTTTCCTGACTAAACCCCCCTTTCCTATTCTCCCACTCACTTCTGCGTCTCCCTGACTTGCTCCTTGTATTCGTCCCCCACCCTGCCCCATAGTGCTTATGCACATGCCTGTTATTTATTTATTTGTATTAATGTCTTTCTCTCCGCCTCTAGATTATAAACTTGTGGGTAGGGAATGTGTCTGTTTATTGTCCTATTGTACTCTCCCAAGCACTTAGAGTAGTGCTCTGCATACTGTAAGCGGTCAATAAATATGATTGAATGAATGAATGAACTGTATTAAGCACTGGGGTGGATGCAAGCAAATTGGGATGGACACAGTTCCTGTCCCACATCAGGCTCACAGCTTCAATCTTCATTTTACAGATGAGGTAACTGAGGCCCAGAGAAGTGAAGTGACTTCCCCAAGGTCACATAGTCGACAAGTGGCAGAGCTGGGATTAGAACCTACAACCTTCTGAATCCCAGGCTGATGCTCTATCCACTACACCATGCTGTTTCCCCAGTGCTCTGTACTCTCTGAGTAGTGTTCATTCATTCATTCGGTTGTATTTATTGAGCACTTACTGTGTGCAGAGCACTGTACTAAGTGCTTGGAAAGTACAGTTTGGGAACAGAGACAATCTCTACCCAACAACGGGCTCACAGTCTAGAATGGGGAGACAATCAATCAATCAATCAATCGTATTTATTGAGCACTTACTGTGTGCAGAGCACTGTACTAAGCGCTTGGGAAGTACAAGTTGGCAACATATAGAGACAGTCCCTACCCAACAGTGGGCTCACAGTCTAGAAGGACAGACAACACAACAAAGCAAATAGTGCTTTGTGCAGTGTAGTGCTTTGCACACAGTAAAATCTCAGTGACTACCAATACTCCAGTGATCATTTTGGGGTGCGCTCAGTGAAGTCTGTTAGGTCTGAAGCTTGGACTTTACTCTCTCACCCAGATACCATTCCCCTTCCCCTCCTGGTCAGTCACAAGGTGATGTGACCACGCCAAGCTCATGTTCCCTCTGGCCGGCCAATCCAGCTTGGCTCCTGGCGAAAGCCGCGATTCAGTGGAAACTCTCACGGAAAATGCAAGGGGATCCCGGAGCCTCAACTGGGAATGGGTAGCGGGGAGCAGGAGGCCGCCAGGCTCGAATCTCAGGGCTGGCGCCTGCCCTGGAGGTCACTCCCGGCCCTCAGTTCTGGCTGGTTCTTCCTGGGGGTGGGAGAGGGAAGCATCCGGAGAGCTCAGCCAGTCAATCGTATTTATTGAGCACTTACTGTGTGCAGAGCACTGTACTAAGCGCCCAGTACAGTCCAATAGAACAATATAATAGATGCTTTCCCTGCCCATAGCAAGCTTTCAGTCTCGAGGGGGTGACAGACATTAACGTGAATAAATTTCAGATATGTAATATGTAGGTCATCGGGATCTGAGCCCCCTTGTTCCCATGGGGGCACTGGAGCGTAAATTCCTTGAGGCCAGGGGCCGTATCTACCACCTCTTTTGAGAAGCAGCGTGGCCTAGTGGAAAGAGCATAGGTCTGGGTGTCAAAGAGACCTGGGTTCCAATTCTGGCTCCACCACTCATCTGCTGTGTGACCTTGGTCAAGCTATTTAAGTTCTCTGTGCCTCGGTTTCCTCATCTGTAAAATGGGAATTAAGACTGGAGTCCCAGGTGGGACATGGACTATGGCCAACCTAATTAGCTTGTATCTACCTCAGTGCCTAGTACAGGGACTGGCACACAGCAAGCGCTTAACAAAAAGCATTATTATTATTTTGAATTGTATTCTCCTAAATGCTTAGTTAACAGTGCCTTGCACAGGTAAGCACTCAATAAATACCACTGACTGATGGATTGGTAATAAATACTTCTACTGCTGCTGCAGTACAACTACAACTACAAGTTAAGGCAGGGTAGCCTAGTGGAAAGACCCATGGATTGAGCTTCAGTCGGGAGACCCATATTCTAATCCCAGTTCTGCCCCTGGCCTTCCATGTGGCCTTGGGCAAGTCTAGACTTTAAGCTTGTGGTGGGCAGGGGATGTGTCTGTTATATTGTTGTGTTGTACTCTCCCAAGCTCTTAATACAGTGCTCTGCACATGATTAGCGCCAGTAAATGTGATCGATTGATAAGTCACTTAACCTCTTGGACCTCAGTTTCCTTCTTTGTAAAATGTAGTTATGATTCATTCAGTCAGTCGTACTTAAGAAGCGCTTACTGTGTGCAAAGCACTGTACTAAGCACTTGGGAAAGTACAACACGATATGATCCCTGCTCTCCCTCACTCTTAATTGTGAACCCTGTGAGGGACAGGGGTTGTTTCTGATCTGATTATCTTGTATGTGACTTGGCGCTTAGCACATAGTAAGAGCTTAATTAGTACCACAATTATTATTAATTATAAGGATAAGATCTGGTCCCTGCCCTCAAGAGGCCTCCAGTCTAATGGGAGAGACAGGACTCAACAAAATATAAGTCTTGGATGCCTCCAAGTACCTAGGAAATCTCAAGGAACTCAGATGGCAGAAAGTTGATAAATGTAATTTTCTAAGCTTTCCACGGAGGTTAAAAGGTCTAATTTGGGAAGACTTCATGGAGGAGATGGAGTGAAGTTTGAAAAGAGGGGAGGGATATGACTCGGGAAGGAATGGGCAATGGATCTCAGAGGTGAGAAAGTCGTGGGTAGAAGGAGATAAGCAGGTATGCTGGGCTGTAGCAAGGAGCAGGAGCCGGAGTGTAGAGAGAGAGAGAGAGATAAGGGCAGACTTAAAAGCCGCTTCCAACAATCTCCAGAAACCAAAATCCTCCTCTCCATTTGGCATTAAGTGGTCAAGGGACTTCAGGCCACATTCTCCAGACTCCCCACCTCCAGGCGGTGCTGACATTAATGGGGGAATATGAGCTGGGGGGGGTGGGGGTGCAGGGGTGGAGAAGAGAGTGGGGTGGATTGGGGGAGGGTATGGCAGCGAGTGAAAGGAGAGATAAGGATGAATGAATAAAAATGGTGAAATTAAATGGAGTAAAATGATGGCAAAGAACTTTACACAAGCAAATGGTCATGTCTACTTACCCTCTTGTATATTCCTAAGGGCTTGATGTAGTAGATTGTAAGCTGCTTGAGGACAGGAAATCATGGCATAATGGATAGAGCATGGGCCTGGGAGTCCAAAGTTTATAGGTTCTAATCCCGGCTCCACCACTTGTCTGCTGTGTGACCTTAGGCAAGTCACTTTACTTTCCTGGGCCTCAGTTTCCTCATCTGTAAAGTGGGGATTGAAGAAAATGGGGATGAACAAGTACATCCCCTGCCCACAACCCAGCTGACAGTCTAGAGGGGGAAACAGACGTTAATATAAATAAATAACTCAATTGCAGATATGGACATAAGGGATTCCGGAAGTCTATGGTGGTGCTGGGACTAGAACCCAGGAGTCCTGGTTCCTGTCCTGCCCTGCTGTTCCTCCCTTTAGTTTTCTGCGATCCAGGGTCGAGTGACTTTTCTCTCTGGATGCTGGTGGATACAGGCTCAGTTTGGCCCATGGGAGGCAGGGGCCGGGACTCCAAGCGACCCTCTAGGAATGTGTGTAGGGGGTCTCTCACCAGATGGGTGGGAGGATGTCTGGTTTTCCTGCCCCTTGCCACCCCCTGCCCATCTGCTGCACCTTCCAGCGATCTCCATTGCCCCTTACGCCCAATTGGGCCCAGGCTAGCCGGCACTGAGGGGCTCTCCAGGGCCTCCCAGCCTCTGAGAACCACATCTGCCCGGAGGGGCGGGGGCTGAGGGGGGAAGAGGGGAGGCAGGCCTCAGGGGGATCCAAAGAGATAAAGCCTGTGATGTCACCGACTCCCCTGACATCAAACTCCCTGAGAGAAAACAGACAGTCTCCCCCGCCCCCGTTCCTCCTCTGGCCCTAGGAGAGAGAGACAGGTGGTCACAGCCCCACGCCTTCCTGGAAGGCCTTGCTTCACGTTTCTTGGGGCTGCTGAGACCCTGGCTTGTGTGTCTACTGGAGACCCCGGGCCGGTTGGGACACCCCCCCACCACACTCCACTGCCTTCCTCCTCCAGGGGAAGCCTGGGGGTCAGCGAAGATCATTCCCCCTTTAGAATGGGGTTCACCATGTCCTTAGCTGTCTCCCACAACTTGCCCACTGTCACACACAACAACACTCACACATCCTCACAAACACTGGGACATTCTCATACCCTCACACATTCCCCCACACATTCGCAGCCTTCCACACACCCTCACACATGCACACACCCTCACGTACACCTGCATCCTCACTCATGAATGCATCCTAACACACATGCATTCACCCCAACATGTATGCATTCACCCTCTTGGGCACTCATGATCTTCACAACTCCCTTGCACACTCCTGCACACTCCCACACCACCGTGCACCCTCACACTCTCTTGCACCTTCACAAGGCAGGGAAGACTGGGATTGTGACCATTTGCCCCAAGACATTCAGAGTCCAACACGTTCTCCATCAACTCCAGGAAAGGTGGCCACAGAAGAACCCAGGCTGATGAGAAGGTGAGATTAGTTGCTATGGACAGCAGATCTGGACATAATAAAAACGTTATTCAGAGTAGACACGCCACATCAAATACAGTTTTGGCGCACAGATCCCAGAACCTATCAACCTCCCTTTTTTTTCTTTCCTCTTTGTCTTCCAAATCCCTCAAAGCTGTTTTAAATGCAAAAAGGAAGGAGTGAATCATTGGACAACCTCAGCGTGCCAGAGAGCACTGACTTAATATTTGTTCAAGCTCCGTGTTTCACCGAGGGCCGTGTTGCAGACTGCTTCACCCTACTCTGTACGTGCTCACAATTAATCCAAGAATGCATATGGCGTCCCAAGTCACCCCCACCGCCGTCTACGGGGGCAGGAGTGAACTGATCAGATTAAGCCGAATATGAGTGAGTCCAGGGCCAAGGAGGTGTTCCAGATTCGCACTCCTGAACTTGGTGGTTGTCACGAGGGCGGAGGCGAACGTGTTTTTCAGATTTATCATGGCAAATGAAGTTGTTTTGGTCTAGTGCCACTGCCTCACCTGATTGCTATCAATGATTCCACGCTGGAGAAACAGGGCAAGTTGCCCTAAGAGACTTGCCAGTAGAGCTACATAGAGTTGTATACACACTCACGCAAGCACACACACACACGCACAGAAGGAATTTGGCACCCGTCTTCAATATGAAATAACTGTTGGAACCCTTCACAGATTAGGTAATAGAAAGTTCTTTCCTGTCCCCTGTGAATGGAGACAGATAAAAACGGAACTCCGGACAATAGCAAAATGATTCATGGATGTTTAAGGTTCGAAATGACAGGCCCCCGTGGCGGAAAGGTGAGGGGTAGTTGGGAGGGGGGAGGTTAGCTAGAGAACATGTGCCTGGAAGGATGTGTCTGTCTGAAGCCATAACCCTGGTTGGGAAGAATCTTTGCAGGTGGAAAATTTCAGAGAGGATTGCTCCCTCTTGCAGGGGTGGCAATGGGAATGGGGTGGGAGCTGGGGAGGGGAAGGGAGAGAGTGAGGGGTGAAAATGAGAGGTATAAAGGAGAGGAATTATGTAGTACAGTGCTCTGCACACAGGAAGCACTCAATAAATATGATTGAATGAACTCTGTTTTTCCTTTTTAAGTTTTGTTCAAGATTCCACTATGTATGCACTCTCTCATTCCCATCTTCCCCTTTCCATTCCTTTTTCTGTCCTATCGGTCTATTATTTTAGTTTGTCTCCCATGCTATATTGCAAGCTCCATGAGAGCAGGGATTGTATCTTTCAACTCTTTCATACCCTCCCAAGTTCTTCATGGCAGATGGAATGAAACAGTCTTGCAGATAGCTACTTGCCCGGGGCTATTAGTAATGAAAATTGGCCAGTGGCAAAGGATGGTGGCTTTGGTTTTGACTATGCAGTGGTTGGTAGAAAGATTCAATGGGCTGGCAGCCGTTTTGGTAATGAACTGCCAAGATAAATATTTTCATTTTATTTATCTACAATGAATAATATAGAAGACTTCTCACTTATTTAACTTCCAAGTGTGAGAGTTTTCAAATCCTTGGGTCCCAGCCATAATTTCCTGCTTTCCTTTTAATAGGTTGGTCCCTCAAAAAAACAAAATTTCCTCCCAAAACCTTAAGAAGGCTTAATTGTACTTTATAGCTGCCTCTCATGGAAACGGGGACAAGGAGAGCTGGGAAATCTAAAGATTGCATGTGGATAATTCACATCTTCTGTTAATGCCCAAATCTCATTTTAGTCTATAGTTTTGTGGACCACCCTGCCTCCCATAGGAACATAACCATTTCCTGACCCACGGTTCATCCAATCAGTCTTAATAAGCAAAGGACCTTATTAAGTGCGGGGGCGGGGGGGTGGGGAGACACAAGCTAATCAGCTCGGACACAGCCCCTGTTCCACATGGAGCTCACAGTCTAAATTGGAGAGGGAAGAGGTACTGAGTCCTCATTTTACAGATGAGGAAACTGAGGCCCAGAGAAGTGAAGTGACTTGCTCAGGGCTAGTGGCAGAACCGGGATTAGAACCCAGGTCTCCTAACTTCCAGACCCTTGCTCTTTCCAGTCAGTAACAATCTTGCATCCAACCCTGTGCTGAGTACGTGGCTTTGGTATACAGTCAGGGTTTAATAAAAGTCATAATTATTATTGCACTTGGGTCTGTTTCCTCTGGGCACTTGGCATTCACCCCACCCTCAGCCTCATAGCCCTGATTTATTTATCCATAATTAGTTTATTTATATTAATGTCTGTCCCCACCTCCAGATTCTAAGCTTCTTGTAAACAGGCATCAATATAAATGAATAGAATTATAGATATGTACATATCAACGTAAGTGCTGTGGGGTGGGGACGGGGGTAGAGTAAAGGAAATGAGTCGGGTGACGTGGAGGGGAAGGGGAGCTGAGGAAAAGGGAGGGGACCTCCCAAGAGTTTGGTACAGTGCTCTGCACACAGTAGGTGCTCAATAAGTACCATCGATTGTTTGATTGATTGGCACTTCCTGTCCATCCTGTTAACAAGATGCAAAAATAAACTAATTGACGTTTCCGCTCCTCCCACTCCAGGGTTGGTGTTAATAAGATGATGAACGTCTTTAAAAAGAAGAAGAAAAAAGGGGCCTGGATCACCCCAAATTGGAATCGGGCATTAGACTTTTCAAAAGTTTTATTGACTCAGCCTCGAGGTCAGGGATGGAGTCACTTGGGTGCTTGGATCTGGTAGTCGATCCAACATCCACATGCGGCACCTTGGCTGATGACCACAGTGATAGGTGGATTTAGAGACACCCCTCTAAGTAGAGTCAAGTGGCCAGTTCCCTGTTTACAGAGTTGGTTGAAAAAAGTCATTCTCCATTAATTAATTATTCAGCGGTATTTATTGAGCTCTTACTTTATGCAGAGCACTGGACTAAGTACTTAGAAGAATATGATATAGCTATAAAGAGAGACAATCCCTGTCCACAACAGTCTCGAGCATGATTCAGGGATGCATGTGCTTTCTGGACGTTAGCAGTCTGTGAGCCCCCCAAGTGATAGAGCCCCAGTGCTTAGCTAATAATAATAATAGTAATAATAATAATGATGGTATTTGTTAAGCACTTACTATGTGCCAAGCACTGTTCTTAGCTCTGGTGTAGATACAAGGTAATCAGGTTGTTCCACGTGGGGCTCACAGTCTTAATCCCCATTTTCCAGATGAGTTAACTGAGGCTCAGAGAAGTTAAGTGACTTGCTCAAAGTCACACAACTGATAAGTGGCGGAGCTGGGATTAGAACCCACAACTTCTGACACACAAGCCTGTCCTCTTTCCACTGAGCCACAAAATAGTAAAGGCCTAAATCATATTATTATTATTCCTCTTATCGCGAGCCCACTGTTGGGTAGGGACTGTCTCTATATGTTGCCAGCTTGTACTTCCCAAGGGCTTAATACAGTGCTCTGCACACAGTAAGCGCTCAATAAATACGATTGATTGATTGATTGATTACTTTTGCTTTTATTATTATTGTTATCCTGAGCTCGTTGACCTACATTTCTGTGGGGAAGGTGCGGGTGGGGGGGCTTGCGTGGTTTAGTGGAAAGAGCTCGGGCTTGGGAGTCAGAGGTCGTGGGTTCTAATCCCGCCTCCACCACGTGTCAGCGTGGTGACTTTGGACAAGGCATTTCACTTCGCTGTGCCTCAGTGACCTCAGCTGTAAAATGGGGATTAAGACTGTGAGCCCCATGTGGGACAACCTAATTAACTTGTATCTACCCCAGCGTTTAGAACAGTGTTTGGCACATAGTAAGCGCTTAACAAATACCAGCATTATTATTCCCTCCCTCCTGTCCTGTCCTGTCCTGCCCTGGCCCCGGACAACTGGGTCCTCTGGAGGAACAGACCCGGGGGTGGAGGTCGTATTCTGAGACCCCCCCAAATCCTCCCAGTGGATGAGACGGCAGAGAGAGACATCCCTCCTCCCCCAGCCCCCAGCCTCATCCTTCCCCTGGTCCTGGGGGAAGTGGTTATCGCGGTTCCGGGAGGGGAGAGAGTTGGGGGTCAGAGATGGGGGGTGGGGGGAGACCCCCCAGCCCTTCCTCCTCCTCTCCCCCTCCCTCACCCCTTCCCTTCCCCGGAGCGATAAAAAACTGTTTATTTTGGCAGTGACGGAGGGTCCATTTACCCGGAAAGCGGAGAGAGGCGCGACCCTCCCCCCAATTTCTCCCTTCTGCCGTTCATTCATTCATTCAACCGTATTGACTGATTCATTCATTCATTCAATCGTATTTATTGAGCGCTTACTGTGTGCAGAGCACTGTACTAAGCGCTTGGGAAGTTCAAGTTGGCAACATATAGAGACGGTCCCTACCCAACAACGGGCTCACAGTCTAGAAGGGAGAGACAAACAACAAAACAAAACAAGTAGACAGGTGATTGAGCGCTTACTGTGTGCAGAGCATTGTACTAAGCGCTTGGGAAGTACAAGTTGGCAACATATAGAGACGGTCCCTACCCAACAACGGGCTCACAGTCTAGAAGGGAGAGACAAACAACAGAACAAAACAAGTAGACAGGTGATTGAGCGCTTACTGTGTGCAGAGCACTGTACTAAGCGCTTGGGAAGTACAAGTTGGCAACATATAGAGGCGGTCCCTACCCAACAACGGGCTCACAGTCTAGAAGGGAGAGACAAACAACAAAACAAAACAAGTAGACAGGTGATTGAGCGCTTACTGTGTGCAGAGCATTGTACTAAGCACTTGGGAAGTACAAGTTGGCAACATATAGAGACGGTCCCTACCCAACAACGGGCTCACAGTCTAGAAGGGAGAGACAAACAACAAAACAAAACAAGTAGACAGGTGATCGAGCGCTAACTGTGTGCAGAGCACTGTACTAAGCGCTTGGGAAGTACAATTCGGCAACAGATAACCCCCGTTATAGATCGCGCAGGGCCCTGCCGCTCGATTGATCAATCAGTCGATCAATCAATCGACCGAGCTAACTAGCCTGCCCCTATACAGGGTCTTGGCCCCGTAGGACGAGGGCCGGCGGGGAGGGCGAGGACCCCGGAGACTAGCAAAGTGCTTGGCATATAATAATAATAATGATGATGATGACATTTGTTAAGCGCTTACTATGTGCCAAGCACTGTTCTAAGCGCTGGGGTAGATACGGGGTAATCAGGTTGTCCCACGTGGGACTCACAATCTTAACCCCCATTTTACAGATGAGGGAACTGAGGCCCAGAGAAGTGAAGGGACTTGGCCAAAGTCACGCAGCTGAGCGCTTGGCACAGAGAAAGCGTTTAACAAATCCCCCAATTATCATTATTATTCTTAATAATGAGGCTCCTCCGGGCCTCAGCTCCCTCCCCATCCTCCCCGCCCCCTCCCCCTCCTAGGCTGCAGGGGCTCCTCCCCCTCCCCCTGTGCCCGCCCCCCGCGCTGTCCCCTCCTGAAATGTCCTGTGTGGGGGGCTGCGCCCGGACCCCGCCCACCCCTCTCTCCTCGCCCCCGGCCCGGCTCAGACCAGACCCGACCGGACCCCTCTCCCCACCGGACCCTGCCACCCCCGGACCCTGCCACCCCCAGCCTCGCGCTCCCCCGGACCCTGAGACCCCCGGCCCCCCACTCCTCCGGACCCTGAGACCCCCAGCCTCACGGGACCCCGGACCTTGAGACCCCCGGACCCCCGCTCCCCCGGACCCTGAGACCCCAGCCTCACGGGACCCCGGACCTTGAGACCCCCAGCCTCAAGGGACCCCGGACCTTGAGACCCCCGGCCCCCCGCTCCCCTGGACCCTGCCACCCCAGGACCCTGCGACCCCCAGCCTCGCGCTCCCCCGGACCCTGAGACCCCCCAGCCTCAGGGACCCCGGACCTTGAGACCCCCGACCCCCCGCTCCCCTGGACCCTGCCACCCCAGGACCCTGCGACCCCCGTCCCCCCGCTCCCCCGGACCCTGAGACCCCCAGCCTCACGGGACCCCGGACCTTGAGACCCCCGGCCCCCCGCTCCCCTGGATCCTGCCACCCCAGGACCCTGCGACCCCCAGCCTCGCGCTTCCCCGGACCCTGCGACCCCCAGCTTCACGGGACTCCGGACGCTGAGACCCCCGGACCCCCATTCCCCCGACCCTGAGACCCCCGGATCCTGAGACCCCCGGACCCCCGTTCCCCCGGACCCTGAGATCTCCGGCCCCTGCGCCCCCAATCTCCGGCCGCCCCCAGACTCAAGGGACCCCCTGCCCCCTCTTCTAGACCCAGCGACCCCCAGCCTCCTGCGCCCCCAATCTCCGGCCGCCCCCAGCCTCACGGGACCCCGGCCCCCCCATCCCCTCGCTCTCCCCCCCCCCCCCGTCCCGGGGGTCCCCGCCCCTTTCCCTCCCGCCCCCCTCCTCCCCCGGCCATGGAGCCGGCGCCGGGCGAGCTGTCCGACCTGAGCAGCCGGGAGGCGCAGACGCTGCGCGAGGCGCTGTGCCGCTACGAGGACACCCTGCGGGGCTCCGTGCGCCAGATCCACGGAGACGTGCAGCGGGTGAAGGAGGGCGTGGAGCGCCAGGTGGGCGAAGCGCTGCGGCTGGCAGCCCCCTTGGCCCGCACCGTGGCAGACCTGCAGCAAGACCACCGGCGCCTGCGGGCCCAGCTGGACCGGCTGGCCAGACACGTGGACGCCCTGGGCCGGGCCGCCGGGCTCCCCGAGCCCCCGGACACCCCCGAAGACACCCCTCCTGGCACTACCCCCGCCCCAGGCCCCCCCGGGGGCACTGCCCGCTTCGCCACCCGGGCCATCTTCTCGCTGTCTGGACGCAGCCAGGTAGGGGCAGAGGGGACACAGGGGGACCCTTTTAGACTGTGAGCCCACTGTTGGGTAGGGACTGTCTCTATATGTTGCCAGCTTGTACTTCCCAAGCGCTTAGTACAGTGCTCTGCACACAGTAAGCGCTCAATAAATACAATTGATTGATTGATTGACACAGGGGGCAGAGAGGGCACAGGGGACAGAGGGGGCACAGGGGGCAGAGAAGGCACAGAGGGCACAGGGAGCACGGGGGCCTGGGTGGGGAGGGGGACTGTGTCTGGTAGGGGGTCACCGTCTGGGGGCATCACCCCCTGCCACAGGTTGGGCGGCTCTGCCCAGGTAAGACTCTGAGCCCATTGTTGGATAGGGATAGTCTCTGTTGCCGAATTGTAATAATAATAGTAACGATGAAGGTATTAGTTAAGCGCTTACTATAATAATAATAATGATGATGACATTTGTTAAGAGCTTACTATGTGCCGAGCACTGTTCTAAGCGCTGGGGTAGATACAAGGTAATTAGGTTGTCCCACATGGGGCTCACCATCTTCATCCCCATTTTACAGATGAGGTCACTGAGGCTCAGAGAAGTGAAGTGGCTTGCCCAAAATCACACAGCTGACAAGCGACAGAGCTGGGATTAGAACCCATGACCTCTGACTCCCAAGCCCAGGCTCTTTCCACTAGGCCACGCTGCTTCTCTACTTTTACTTTCCAAGCACTTAGTCCAGTGCTCTGCATACAGTCAGTGCTCAATAAATACGATTGAATGAATGAACTTTGAGACAACAGTCCTCAGCACCTGGTAAGCGCTTAACAATTGCCATCATCATCATCATCAACTCTGATCTCTCCCCAAGTTTCTGCTTAATAATTATAATGATGATGGTATTTGTTAAATGCTTACTCTTGTGCCAAGGACTGTTCTAAGCGCTGGGGGAGATACAAGGTCAGCAGGTTGTCCCACGTGGGGCGCACGGTCTTCATCCCCATTTTACAGAAGAGGGAACTGAGGCACAGAGAAGTGAAGTAACTTGCCCCAAGTCACACAGCTGACAAGTGGCAGAGGTGGGATAAGAACCCATGACCTCTGGCTCCCAAGCCTGGGCTCTTTCCACTAAGCCACGCTGCTTCTCCATCTCACTCGTCCAAGCCCCACTCCCCCCACCTATCCCCCTTCCCCAGTGCCCGTGAATAGAAGGGGACTACCCTATATCTAGAAGGCCCCCCTTCCTTCTAGACTGTGAGCCTGTTGTTGGGTAGGGATTGTCTTTATTGCTGAATTGGACTTTCCAAGCGCTTAGTACAGTGCTCTGCGCACAGTAAGCGCTCAATAAATATGAATGAATGAATCTTGGTCCTGTCCACACTCAGATTAGGACCCGGCTTTTGGGGGGTTGGGGGGAGCAGGAAAGGGAACCCTCTGGGCAGACTGTCACTTGTTGCCACCAAATTGCCAGAAGAACTGGGAGGTTGCCACCAAAGGGGGATGGGCGACACTAGAGCCACGATGGACCTCGGCAGGTGTTACCTCTGGGGGAGGGGAGGAAGTGGAGAAAGAGGATTGTGTTGTGCTGAAAGGTTAGGCTGTCGGAGCAGGGAATAATAATAATTTGGGTACCTGTCAAGTGCTTACTGTGTATCAAATGCCGTTCTCAGCACCCGGGGCGATACAGGGTAGTCAGGTTGGACACAGTCCCTGTCCCAACTAGGGCTCTCACTCTAAATCCCCATTCACAGATGAGGGAACTGAGGCCCAGAAAAGTGAAGTGACCTGTCCAAGGTCACACAGCAGACATGTGGTAGAGCCAGAATTAGAACCCATGACCTTCTGACTCCCAGGCCTGTGCTCTCTCCACTAAGCCATATTGCTTCTGCAAACGGAATGAATACATAGGCCAAAGTGTGGGCACCTGTGGGTGTAGGTGATGGGGGCAATCTGGAGAGAGGAAGAGGGGCAGGCGGCCAGAGAAAAGCAAACATGGTACTAGGTGCCAGCTGCCCCTTTCCTTCAAGGCACAAACTCCTCTCGCCTGGAGTTACCTCTGCCACGGACTCCCTGGACACTTCCTCCAGGCTCATAATGGGTCCCAGGTCAGGGAGTAGGGGATCGAATCCTCAGATGGCAGATCTTTGGGGTCCTTAATAATAATAATAATAATAATAATAATGATGGCATTTATGAAGCGCTATGTGCAAAGCACTTTTCTAAGTGCTGGAGAGGTTACAAGGTGATCAGGTTGTCCCACGGAGGGCTCACAGTCTTCATCCACATTTTACAGATGAGGGAACTGAGGCCCAGAGAAGTGAAGTGACTTGCCCAGTCACACAGCTGACAGGTGGTGGAGCTAGGATTAGAACCCATGACCTCTGACTCCAAAGCCCATGCTCTTTCCACTAAGCCACACTGCTTCTCTAGGTTTCCTGTCCTTACCAAGGTGGTCAGGCGGAGGGTGACTTGCCTTTGGTTGGCCCAGTGTGATCGGGGCACATGTTCCTTTAAAGAGCAGTGGCTTGCTGAGGTGGGGGATTTGGGGTGGGGGGCTGGGAATGGACGGGGGGAGGTCACTGACTCACCAGCTAGAAACTAGACTCAAAGCCGGGGGGCCACAGCCCAGGCCTCTTTCGGCACTGACCCCTCACTCCAACTGGTTACATCAGACACCTTGGTTTGGATCGGATTGGTGAGCTGAGCCACTCAAGTCAGTCATATTTACAGTGTGCAGAGCACTGTACTAAGCGCTTAGGGAGAGGACAATGCAACAATAAACAGACACATTCCCTGTAGCGGGGGACGGGCTGGTAGGTACTGCCGACATGAGGGGGAGGCCAACCGTCTCCCTCCCTCTCTCCATCCCTCCTTCTGCCTCTCTCCTGGCTCCGTCTGGCACCGGTCTCTCTCATGGACAGACCCTCAGAGCTGCTGGAGCTGGAGGGGAGCGGGTTCGACATCCTGGGTGGTCTAGACTACTTTGGGTTCATCTAAGCCCTGAGAGCTGTTGCAAAGGAAGACGTGGAATGCGACCAGTGCTACTATTAATCAATCAATCAGTGGGATTCATTGAGTGCTTACTGTGCGCAGACCACTTGCTTTTTTTTAAAAAAAATTATATTTGTTTCCCCTTCTAGACAGCTGTTGTTGGGTAGGGACCGTCTCTATATGTTGCCAACTTGTACTTCCCAAGCGCTTAGTACAGTGCTCTGCACACAGTAAGCGCTCAATAAATACGATTGAATGAATGAATGAATGAATGTGGGGAGGGAATGTGTCTACCAACTCTGTTGTATTGCACTCTCCAAAGTGTTTAGTACAGTGTTCTGCACACAGTAAGCAGTCAGTAAAGCACCAGTGATGATGATAATGGTTTAGTAATAATAATAATGGTATTTGTTAAGCGCTTACTGTGTGCCAAGCACTGTTCTAAGCCCTGGGGGAGAAACAAGGTAATCAGGTTGTCCCACGTTGGGTTCACAGGTTTAATCCCCATTTTCCAGATGAGGTAACTGAGGCACAGAGAAGTTAAGTGACTTGCCCAAAGTCACACAGCTGGCAAGTGACAGAGCTGGGATTAGTACAGTGCTCTGCACACACTAAGCACTCAGTAAACATGCCTGATGGATCAATTTACTTACACACACACATTCACACATCACCCCACTGCCGCTCCTCCTCTCTGTCGGCCAACTTTCTCTGTCCCCTGGTGAAAGTGTACCCCCACCGTTTCACCCTGTCATGGGAAGCAGCATGGCCTAGCAGCAAGAGCCTGGGCTTGGGTGTCAGAAGATGTGGGTTCTAATCCTGACTCTGGCACTTGTCTGCTGTGAGACCTTGGGCAAGTCACTTCACTCCTCCATGCCACAGTGACCTCATCTGGAAAATGGGGATTAAGACTGTGGGCCGCATGTGGGACAAGGACTGTGTCCAACCTGATTAGCCTATACCCACTCCAGCACTTAGTACAGTGCTTGGCACATAGTAAGTACTTAACAAAGAAGCAACGTGGCTTAGTGGAAAGAGCACGGGCTTGGGAGTCAGAGGTCGTGGGTTCTGATCTTGGCTCCGCCACTTGTCAGCTGTGTGACTTTGGGTAAGTCACTTCACTTCTCTGGGCTTCAGTTACCTCATCTGTAAAATGGGGATTAAGACTGTGCGCCCCACATGGGACAACCTCATGACCTTGTATCTACCCCAGCGCCTAGAACAGTGCTTGGCACATAGTGAGTGCTTAACAAATACCATCATTATTATTATTATTATTATTAACTAATTCCATAAATATTTTCATTAGTCACCCACCCAAAACCAAGCATTTGCCTTCCTGCAGAAATGCAAAAAAATCCAGCCCTCAGTTTTATGCGTGAAAACAGTTGGAGCTCTGGGTTTGGTCTCAGTGACACGCTCCCTCCATCCTCCCCACAACATTTGGAATTTTCTGAGCTGGTGTTGGGTACTTGAGGAGAGGGTCCTCCTTGGGGTCCAATTTCATTCATTCATTCATTCATCCATCCATCCATTCATTCATTCATTGTTATTTATTGAGCCCTTCCTACGTGCAGAGTACTATACTAAGTGGTTGGGAGAGTATAATACAGGAGAGTTAGCAGTTTCCCTGCCCACAGTGAGCTGACAGTCTAGAGGGGGAGAAAAACAATAATATAAATAAATTCATTCAATTGTATTTATTAAGTGCTTACTGTGTGCAGAGCACTGTTTAGAGCTTGGAAAGTACAATATAGCAATAAAGAGAGACAATCCCTGCCCACACCGGGCTTACATTCTAGAGGGGGGGAGACAGACATCAATACAAAACTTGATAGACATCAAGTAAACAGGCATCAGTATAAATACATAGAAAAATATGGAACGCTAAACAAATTTACGGTTGTAATCCCAGGCTGTAAACTCAGTAGGCACTCAGTGAATAGCACCGATTGATGGACCGGTCACAGGTGGCAGTGATGGCTAGTTAGATTGGCCTGCTGGACCCAGGACACCTGTTCGATTCAAAAGGGCTTGCATATGGAAGCAACTCAGAATAGGTAGTGAGCGGTCCCTGAGAGTGCTCCTCTAATACCAATTTACTCACTGTCCGTTGATCTCATCTATCTTGCCACCGACCTCTCGTCCACAGCCTGTCTCTGGCCAGAACACTTTCCCTCTTCGTATCCAGGCGATGACTCTCCCTGCCTTCAAAGCTTGTTGAAGGCATATCTTCTCCAGGAGGTCTTCCCTGAATAAGCCCTCATTTCCTCTTCTCCCATTCCCTTCTGTATCACCCTCACACTTGGGTTTGCTCCCCTTCACCCCTTCCTCACCCCACAGCACTTATGTCCTGATCTGTAATTTATTTATTTATATTAATGCCTATCTCCCCCTCTAGACTGTAAGCTCACTGTGGGCAGGGAACTTGTCTACCAACTCTGTTTTATATATATATATATATATATATATATTGAATGACATTTATTAAGCGCTTACTATGTGCAAAGCACTGCTCTAAGCTTGCTATAGTGTACTCTCCCAAGGGCTTAGTTCAGGGCTCTGCACATGGTAAGCTCTCAATAAATATGATTGATTGATTGGGAGCTAGTTGAGTTCTCCCGAAGCAACATGGGGGCTGAGACATGTCCCTTCCCCACAATGAGCTTATTCATTCATTCATTCATTCAATCGTATTTATTGAGCGCTTACTGTGTGCAAAGCACTGTACTAAGCACTTGGGAAGTACAAGTTGGCAACATATAGAGACGGTCCCTACCCAAGAGCGGGCTCACAGTCTAGCTTACAGTCTAGAGGGGGAGGCAGACGTTAGTGTAAACAGAGAGGCTAGTATCAGTGCTGGTTTACTTTTGGTAACTGCATAATAAGGCAGCTACCAAGCTACCCAATTTTAGGAGTGACAGAGAACTGCTATCACTCTAATGCCTCCCTCCCTCTGCTTGGTAACCCGAGAAGCTTTAGGGGGTGGGTGGGAGGGATGGATCTGAGGAGGAATGTAGGGGCCAGGGAGAGTTGCTGATAATCTGCTTTATTCTAGTCTGAAAGGATCCTGAAAGACTGATAGAAAAGGGAGTTGGAGTCCCTTGCTTGGCTTTCTGTTTTCTCTATGCAACAGCCACGGACAAGTGACAGCAGCCGTTTCCGAACAGTTCAGACCACGTTCCATCTAGGCCAATCTTAGAGAAGCCCCGTAATGGCTCTGTTTGCTGTTTTTGTTTGGTAAAGTTTGAAAGGTGAAAAAAAAAGAATCTTTCAACCCACCGCTTACAGCGGATCAGCACCAACAGTATTTACGGAGTGCTTGCTAAGAGTAGCGTGTCGTCCTGGGTGCCTGCTGATTGTGGCATTTGCCAAGCAGTTATTATGTAAAGTATTGCACGAAGTGCTGGGGTAGATACTATGTTAGCAGAACAGACCTAGTCCCTGTCCCACATGGAGCTTACAGTCTAAAGGGGAGGGAGAACAGATACTGAAGCCTCATGAGCCCATTGTTGGGTAGGGACCGTCTCTATATGTTGCCAACTTGTACTTCCCAAGCACTTAGTACAGTGCTCTGCACACAGTAAGCGCTCAATAAATATGATTGAATGAATGAATGAATTTTACAGATGAGGAAACTGAGGCTCAGATAACAATAACAATAATAGTAGTCATTAAGCATTTACTATGTAGCAAGCAGTATATTAAGAGCTGCAATAGAAGCAACATAATCAGGTTGGACACAGTCTCTATCCCGCAGGAGACTCACAGTCTAAGTAGGAGGGAAATCAGGGATTTAATCCCCATTTTAAAGATGAGGAAACCGAGGCCCAGAGCAATTAAGTGACTGCAGCCTGGCATAGTGGAAAGAGCGTGGGGTTGGGAGTCAGAGGACATGGGTTCTAATCCCAGCTCTGCCGCTTTTCTACTGCGTGACCTTGGACAAGCCACTTAACTTCTCTGTGCCTCAGTTACCTCATCTGTAAAATGGGATTAAGACTAAGCCCCACGTGGGACAACCTGATTAGCTAGTATCTACCCCAGTGCTTAGAACAGTGCTTGGCACATAGTAAGCGCTAATCAAATACCATTATAACGATGATGATGATAGATATAATTGGACAAATGTACAACAGTTGGATTATAAGGTACAATACCCATTCCAAATGGATAAATCATTTAACAAACACAGAGATAAATGTAAGCGGGCTGAGCTGGACATTGGGTTGGAGTGAAAAGGAAGGTGGGAGTTTGGGGCTGGAGTTAGTCAGGAAATGATTTTAGTGTGCTAAGCTTATCCTTTCCCACCTCTTTGGAAACATCATTAGCGCGAAGGCTGAAAGTGAAATGGCTCTCCAGAGGCTTCGGTTTTCCAGACATAACCCGGTCACAGAGGCTGACAGAATGCCCAAACCAGGACTGGATTGTTCCCTTCCGCTTCCTCCACATCATTTGGATAAGAGAGTTAGATTGTTGGGGGACAAAAAGCACCTGCCCCCAAAATTGGCTTGGAGCAGTTTAAAACTAGCATGTAAAGGGTCTGCATCATTAGATCAACTGATGGTATTTATTTGATGCTTTCTTGGTGCAGAGCACTGTATTAACTGCTTTGGAGAAGACAATACAGTTAGTAGACATGAAACCCTGCCCTCAAGGAGTTTATAGTCCAACAGATTATGGGGAGAATGGTTTTCTGTAGTTCAACTGAGGTTTATCAAACTGGTGTGAAGGTATGGTTGTGCTTCTGTGTGCACATAGGCATGTGTGTGATTTTAACAGGAAAATAAGGCAAGGCAAGACCATAAGTACCTGAGGACCTGAGATAAGGGTTGTCTGTCTTCTGTTTGTATCCTGGAAAACCACGACATTCCTGGTCGAATGGCTAAGTCTGTAAAGCAGCACCCGGACAGGCAGTGAAAAGCAACACAATTCAGGTCTGGTCACTGTTCTTCCCCCAATTTGCCCCCTTGGTGGCCAAAATTTTGTCTGAAATTCTCAAAAACCTCTGGATTGGCAAGGAGGCAGTTGCGGAGGAGGGGCTGCCAAGGAGAAAGAGAGGAAGAAAAACAGGAGGAATGCTGATGAACTGACTGAGAACAGAGAGTTTCAGCAGTGGGAAGATGCCCCAGGGAGGGTCTGGGCTACTTCTTCCCCAGCATTTTTTTTTTTAAATCAACAATTACGAGCATCATAATAATTGCAGTATTAGTTAAGCGCTTACTACGTGCCAAGCACTTGCTAAGCACTGGGGTGGATACAAGATCATCAGTTCGGAAACAGTCCCTATCCCACATGGGGTTTGCAGTCTAAGAGGGAATGAGACCAAGTGTCTTATCCCCATTTTACAGAGGAGGAAATTGAGGCATGGAGAATGACTTGGCCAAGGTCTCATAGCAAACGAGTGGCAACGGGAGCCAGGTATAGAACCTGGGATTCCAGACTCTGAATCCTGGGCTCTTTTTATAATCAATTGTTCAGTCTTATTTATTCTGATGACTTGATTTTTAAATATTTTTGTATCTGCTCCTGCCTTAAGGGAGTAAGCTTCTAGTAGGCAGGCAACACCGCTCACATATCTATTAACAATAATTATTATTAGTGGTATTTGTAAAGTATTTACTACATACCAAGCACTGCAAGGCATGTTGGTTAGAGCCCGAGCCTGGGAGTCAGAAGACCATGGGTTCTAATCCCAACTCTGCCACTTGTCTGCTGTGTGACCCTGGGCAAGTCATTTCACTTCTCTGGGCCTCAGTTCCCTCATCTGTAAAATGGGGATTGAGACTGTGAACCCCATGTGGGACAGGGACTGTGTTCAACCCGATTCGCTTGTATCCCCCCAGCGCTTAGTACAGTGGTTAGCACATAGTAAGCATTTAATAAATACCACAATTATTATTATTATTAGTAGTAGTAGATACAGGATAATTAGGTGGGATCAAGTGCATGCTCCATCACGGGGCTTGTATTCTAAGTAGGAGGGAGAACAGACTTTGAATCTCCATTGTACAGGGGAGGAAACTGAGGCATAGAGACTTACCCAAGGTTACACAGCAGGCAAGTGGCAGAGCTGGGAATTAGACTTGTGCTGTTTCTACTAGGCTGTGCTGCTTCTCAGGCCTGTTCCCCTAACTCCCTTCCAAGGAGCGGCAAGGAACTTCTTTGGGAAAAGAGGTTTCAAGTTCAAGTTTCCCTCCTCCCTACCATTCCCCCTTCCCAGTCCCTCCTCTATTCACGGAGGCAGCGAACATGTCTTAGAAATATAAAAACAAGCCCCAGGCCCGACGGCCCTCTCCCTCCTAACACTGGAACTTTGCCGATTTCACCCAAGGCAGACTCTCCAGTGTGGTGGAGTCAATAAAAACAGCAGCTGTGTTTTTATCTCTGTAGGGAGCAAACCCTGGAATTCGGCTGCTAAAATCAACAGGCAGGGGAGCTATGAGCCCGCCCTATTTATTTTAACGCTGGGCAGGCCATCCTGGCAGGGCCCTAGGATGTTCCGGGGCCGATAACGGGAAGCTTGGAGGTCACCTCTCTCCTGGTTGGTTTTTTTTTTCCTCATTTTCATTTCCCTTCCGGCACCCCCCATCTACTGCTGAGTGGGGAGAGGGAAACAGTGAAATGTGAAGTTGGTTTGCCAGCTCTGGGTTTCCTGTCTCGAGCAGAATATGATGGGCATTCGCCCAGGTACAATCTCCTTCTGAATCCCCTAGAGTGACTTGCATGCATCCATGCAAATAGAGAAGCAGCATGGCATAGTGGATAGAGCTTGGTCCTGGGAGTCAGAAGTTGCGGGTTCTAATCCCAGCTCCACCACTTGTTGGCTGTGTGACCTTGGGCAAGTCACATTACTTCTCTGAGCCTGAGTTTCCTCATTTGTAAAAAGGGGATTGAGATTGTGAGCCCCTTGTGGGACAGGGACTGTGTCCAACCCAACTTGTTTGTACCCACTCCAGGGCTTCAGTACAGTGCCCGGCACATAGTAAGTGCTTAACAGATACCATAATTATTAGTGCAGGCCTGTGGGTTCAGAGCCTTCTCTGGGCCTCAGTTCCCTTTCCTGCCTGCTGTGTGGCCTTGGGTTAGTCACTTCACTTATCTGTGCCTCTGTTCCCTCATCTATAAAATGGGGATTAAAACTGAGCCGTATGTGGGGCAACCTGATGTGTATCTACCCCAGCACTTAGAACAGTGGTTGGCACATAGTGAACATTTAACAAATGCCATCACTTTGGGGGTGTGGCTCTGAACGTCTCTGAGCGTTTTGGGGGCATAGCTCTGTTGTGTCTGGACGTGGCTGGGGGCTTGGCTGGAGGGCATTCCCGTGTCTCCCTGCAGACGCTCCTGCAACGGTTTCTTTCCTGCGCCCCGTTGGAAGTTCCTTCCCGTTTTTTCCGGGGCTTTTTCCCTGCTCCCTTCCCTCTCCCATTCTTCCTTCGGCCGGGCCTCCGGGAGACCCCAGGAGACCCCCAGCCCCGATCACCCCAAGGCATCTGCCTGTTCCCCTGGGGGCGGGGAGCAGGGTCAGCCTGGGTTGTTTTAGCATTGATTCCTCCTCTTCCACCTCCTCCTCTTCCTTCCTCTCCTCCCTCCTCCTCCTCCTAAGGTTCTGCGCCTGCCAAAAAATCTGGAGTAGGCAGACTCTCCTTAGGACAGGGATAAGGAAACCCTCTCCGATTTTTTTTTCCCGACAATCCAGGTTAAAACCAAGCGGGAATTGTGGAAAGCCTCTCCCTCATCCCCCCATTTGTAGGTTAGACTCAACAAGTGCATAGTACAGTGCTCTGTACATCAAGTGCTTAAGAAATAACATTATTTGATTGCTTGAAGGTCAGGAGACCCGTAAGGAGGCTGCTTCAGTTATCCAGCTGGGGAGAGATTCAAATTAGCATCTATCTGCCCCTCTAGACTCTGAGTTCGTTGTGGGCAGGGAATGTGTTTGATGCTTATATTGTACTCTCCCAAGCGCTTAGTACAGTGCTTTGCACACAGTAAGCACTCAATAAATGCAGTTAATAATAATTCTGTTGTACTCTTCCAGGTGCTTAGTACAGTCATATTTACTGAGCACTTACCGTGTGCAGAGCACTGTATTAAGTGCTTGGGAGAGTACATTATAACAATAAACAGATGCATTGCCTGCCCACAATGAGCTTATAGTCTAGAAAGGGGGGAAACAGAATTAAACAAATAATCATAGATATGTACGTAAAGTGCTCTGGGCATGAGAGAGGGGATGAATAAAGAGGGGAAGTCAGAGTGACGCAGAATAGAGTGGGAGAAGAGGAAAGGAGGACTTAGGGAAGGCCTCTTGGAGGAGATGGCCCTTCAATAAGACTTTGAAGGGGGGAAGAGTCATTGTCTGTAGGATATGAGGAGGGTCAAGATGACCTCTGGAGGACCCTTCCATCCAAGAGTCTAATCTTCCCTCCATCTAGACTATAAGCTTGTGTGGGTGGGGAATGTGTTTATTGTTGTATTGTACTCTCTCGAGTGCTTAGTACAGTGCTCTGTACACAGTAAACACTCAATAAATATGATTGAATGAATGAATGATCTGAAGAGGCTTTGTCCGAATGCCTTGTTTACTTTAGACTATAAGGGGGCAGGGTGCTCTGGAGAGAGTCAGAGAGCCAGAGAAGGACTTCCTGGCTTTTCCACTTCCCCAGGACTCTCCCGGGGGCGACAGCTTCGGGGGGAAAGGGGGAGGCTGCAGGGGTCCAGCTCTGTCCCACAGCCTCGGGGACAGAGAGGCTGTGGGGATGGGTGACGCCCTGCCCCCAACCCCCGATCCAAGGCAGCCCATTCTGTCCTTGCTGGGCTTCCTCCAAAGGGCTTAGATTATTGTATCCCCTCAAAAAAACTATCTACTAAGTCTGTTGCCTTGCTGGGCATCCCTCAAAGGCTTTAGATTAGTGTGTCCCCCCAAAAAATTATCTACCAAGTCTGTTGTATTCCCCCAAATGCTTAGTACAGCTCTCTGCACACAGTAAATGCCCAATAAATACCACGGATGGATTGGTTAGTACAGTGCTTCACACACATTAAATCCCATCACCTACTAGACTGTAATTTCCTTGAAGACAGAGATCCTGCCTACTGACTCTATTGTCTCTTCCAGTAATTGTGGTAATAATTGTGGTATTTAAAAGCTTACTACATGCCAGACACTGTACTAAGCCATGGGGTAGATACAAGCTAATTAGGTTGGACACAGTCCATGTCCCACTTGGGGCTCACAGTCTTCACCCCCATTTTACAGTTGAAGGAACTAAGGCCCAGAGAAGTGAAGTGACTTGCCCAAGGTCATGATCGATTGAGGGTAGGGTGGGCAAGCACTTGTGTGAACCTGCAGACCCCATTCCCTGGGGTGTTGAAAATGGGGAGAAGAATTTTCCACACGTTTTACAGGGGCGACACTGACTGTTTTGCTCCCCACCCCCGCCAAGCTCATATTTCTCAAGCACTTACTATGTGCGGAGCACTGTACTAAGTGCTTGGGAGAGCACATCAGAATTAGCAGACATGTTCCCTGCCCATAATGAGTTTACAGTCTAGGTAGCCTGGACCTCTCTTCCTTTCACCATGCCTGTGCACTGTTTAGCAGATAATTCAGATTTAGTGGGTTGCCTGCACAAAGGAACAGTAGTCAGTCGCTTAAAAAACAACAAAATGATGGTATTTATTAAACACTATGTTTCAAACATTCTTCTAAACCCTAGGGTAGATATAAGGTAATCCGATCCCAATAATCCGATCCCATATGGGGTTCACCATCTTAAGTAGGAGGGAGAACAGCATGGTCTAGTGGATAGAGATGGGCCCGGGAGTCAGAAGGACCTGGGTTCTAATCCCACTCTGCTACTTTCCTGCTGTGTAACTTTGGGCAAATCAGTTAACTTCTCTGTGCCTTGGTTACCTCATCTGCAACATGGGGTTTAAGACTGTGAGCCCCATGTGGGACATGGACTGTATCCAATTTGATTAGCTTGTATCTACCCCAGCGCTAAGTACAGTGCTTGATACATAGTGGGCCCTTAAAAAATACCATAAAAAACAAAACAAGCCAACTAAAAAAACAGACTTCACATTGACTGGTAAAAGGCTCCAGGGAGTAAATAGTAGAAATGATATTTATTGAATGTCTGTTGCGTGTAATGCCCTGCACTAAGTGCTTGGGAAGTATAAAACCGAGAAATGGCATATTGCCTGTCCATAAAGAGCTCCCATTCTGGTGGGGAAGGCCTTCATAAAAATAGTTGCCAATAGAGTAATGTTATTTACTGAGCGCCTACTGGACCCAATGCACTATACTAACCACTTAGGAAATATAACAAAAGGACAAGAAAGTCCTAACCCCTGCCCACAAAGAACTTACATTTGTGTGTACACAAATACCCTGTCCAGCAGATTGAGCACTTTGCAAAATCTGGGTATTTGGCTGGCAGCCAGATTAAAACAAAGTTTATAGTATGATTTGGGGGTTTTAGAGAAAAAATAAACTATGTCAGCAGCAGTATCAACATTATTGACTGAAAACTGCTGTGTGCAGAGCACAGTAATAACAATAATGATGGTATTTGTTAAGCGCTTAGTGTGTGTCAAGCACTGTAATAAGTGCTGGGGTAGATACAAGATAAACAGGTCCCAAATTCAGGCTCACAGTCTAAGTAAGAGGGAGAATGGGTATTGAATTCCTATTTTTACAGAAGAGGGAACTGAGGCACAGAAAAATTAAGTGAGTTGCCCAAGCTCACACAGCAGGCACTGGCAGGGGCAGGATTAGAACTCACATCCTCTGACTCCCAGGGCTGTGCTCTTTCCATTAGGCCATGCTGCTTCTCAAGTTATTGAGCACTCACTGTGTGCAGAGCACCTTGCTGAGTGCTCACTGGGAATCGAAGTAGTAACTGGATTTATTTAGTATTTACTGTGTGCGGAGCACTGTACTAAGCACTAGGAAGGAGTACATGGGTGGGAATTAGGAATGGACCCTGTACCTCAAGAGGCTCACAGTCTAAAAAAAAAAGGAGAGCACTGAACCGAGTGCCTACTGTGTGCTAAACACTTTGAGCGTTTCTTGTGTGCAGAGCCCAGTACTGAGTCCCTACTGTGAATAGTAGTAGTATTCATTCAATTGTATTTACTGAATACTAGGGACTTATTGGGTACTAGGGACTTTGGTAACAAAAAAATAACACAATCTGATGGAGGAGACAGCAGACAAATTGACTAATATACAACAGCTAAGAATAAGAGAATAACAATAGATATCAATCAGTCAGTAGCATTTATTGAGTACCTATGGTGTGCAGAATGCTTACCTGTGTGCTTGGGAGAGTGCAGGTAATCATACAGTAGACACAATTGCAGTAGTCAATGGATAATAAATCAACATAACTGCAAACAAGGGTGAGGTGGCTGATGGGGGCAGCGTGATTGGGAATAATAATAATGGTACTTGTTAGGCACTATGTGCCAAGCACTGGGATAGAGTTAATCAGGATGGCATATAGTAAGCGTGTAACAAGTACCCTAATTATTAGGTTGTACACAGTCCCTGTCTCACATGGAGCTCACACTCTTAATCCCCATTTTACAGATAAGGTAACTGAGTACCAGAGAAGTGAAGTGACTAGCCCAAGGTCATTCAGCAGACACATAGTGGAGCTGGGATGAGAATCCAGGTCCTTTTGATTCCCAGGCCTTGGCTCAATCCACTCAGTCATGCTGAGATTAATCACAGAAAGACTTCTGGAGGTGGGAGATTTGAGGGGAGGGGTAGAAGGAGGAGAGGAATAATAATAATAATAATAATAATAATAATAATAATAATAATAATAATAATAATAGGAAGTCACTGTATGACTGGATGGAGTTGGAGACAGGGTGGTGCTGGTCTCTGGTCTCTGAATCCAGTCTCTGGTCCCCAGGCTGATTCTGAACTAGGGGCTTCAAGGCACCAAGTTGAGGCGAGAGGGGGGCAGTGTAACCCCAGGGTAGATGGGTTCCCATCTCGCAGATCCTCTGGGGGCAAGACTGCAGAGAAGGAGGGCCCTGAGGAATCCGGGCCCTCCCACACCAAGATGAAATACTTCTTGGGTGCACAGGATTGGCCCATGGAAAAGTTGGGCTACTTGAAGCGTCCCTTTGTCTGGCGAGATAAGAGGGGCTCTTTGGCAGGGAAAAATGGAATTAGAAAGTGGGGGCCTTGAGGGGGGAACAATGGGACAATGCTGGCATTCTCCTCCAGTGGGGTGTTTCCCTGCTTGGCCTGGGGGTGGGGAGAAACAAGGAGAACTTTGTGCATCCAAATTCCACCCTTTAAAGGGAGACCAGAGGCCCAAACAGCAACCTGGGGCCAGCCAGCTCTGGTCTCAAGGCCTGAATTTAGGGAGCAGGTGAGACGCCCCCCGACTCTGCCCCGAGCCCCCCTGGGCACCTGTGGCAAACCCTCCTCCCATCCCCTGCCCCTCCCTGGCTCCTTCCTCACCTTCCTGCTCTTTACCCAGGGACAGCTGCCAGGAGATACCCATGGCCAGTGACGCGCATGTCCCCTCCACCCCCCACCCCCCATTTAGCAGACCTATGATGCCCCCCATTTGTTTTTTAAATGCTATTTGTTAAGCGCTTACTATGTGCCAGGCACAGTACTAAGTGCTAGAGTAGATACAAACTAATCAGATTGAACGCAATCCCTGTCCCACATGGTGCTCACAGTCTTGATCCCCCATTTTGCAGATGAGGTAACTGAGGCACAGAGAAGTGATTTGCCCAAGGTCACTCAGCAGATAGGTGGCGAAGCTAGGATTAGAACCCAGATCCTTCTGGCTCCCAGGCCTGTACTCTATCCACTAGGCCATGCTGCTTCATTCTCACAGGTCCAAGCCAAAGAGACCATCAAGCTTGAGGAGAGAACATCAAGGAGAGTTGGCGAGCCCTTTGGTTCCCATTCCTGTATCCTTAGAGTGGTTAGGTAGGGGTCGGGCTCGGAAAGACAAAAAAACCAGATGACTTCTTGAGATCCTGAGATTCTTAGATTAGCAGAGGAACCCTTCTCCAGCGGATCTCGGAGTGGTCTGTCTCTCCTCCAGAGATGGAGACGCTGGTTGGGCAGGGCTTCCCAACCTCCCTTGGATCTGGAGAGCTCTTGGCTGCCTCTGACAGAGGCAGCAGAGCTGGGTGAGGGTGAAGGATGTCTTGTGGTAGGGCTTGCAATGGAGGGGGAAACTGAGGCCCAGAAATCAATGAGGGGAGAGTCAGGGGTGGGGGGTTGGTCCATATTGGGCAACTGGGGGAGAGTCAAGGATAGAGAGGGGAGAGAGTTGGGGCTGTTGCATGGATTGGGCTAATCCCAGCACTGCTTCTGGCCTGCCATGTGACCTTGGGCAAGTGACTTAACCTCTGATCTGCAAAATGGGATCAAATCCCCCCTCTCCCTCTATCTTAGATCAAGGAGCTTCCCTGTCTAAGAGACTGTGCCCGATATGATTATCCAGCCCCTCTCCCCAGGGTTTAGCAAAGAGTAAGCACTTGGTAAGCATAGTCATTATGTGTGGCTGCATTCAGACCCTGAGAATTTAAGATTCATTCCCCATCACTAAGGTGGTTTGATCTCATTTTGCTGCCCTGGGGTCCTGCAGGATGCTGACCCCTGCCCCTCCCCAACCCCGGGACACGGGGCACCCTACCCCCCCCCCCCCCCACCCAAGCTCTGGCCCCACGAATGGCCCCAGATTGGCCTCAGGCCTGGGACAGTTTGTCCTGTCCCCAGGGGACTTGAGCTCTCTCTCCTCTGGCCCAAAACAAGGAGTCCTTGGCCGCTTCCCTCAGAATTCAGTCAGAAAGCGTGTTGCCAAAATCACTCTCCCCAAATGAACAGTCTCCCTGGCCCCGGGCCGGCTGGACCTTGGTCAGCGGGCTCCAGCCTGCTCCATACTGTCCACCCGGAGCCTGCGGTTAGCTCGCTCATCCACTCCTCGTGGACAAGGGTGGGGGAAAGTGGGTGGCAAGTCCACCCGAGCCTGGGGAGAAATCAGGCTGCGGGCAGATGAAGTTCTCCTGGGAAACGGGGAGGTGCGGCCCCCCGCCGGCCTCTCCCCGGCCTTCTCCCACCTCAGTGCTCTCGTCTGGCCCTTGGACATGGTAGAGGGAGGCAGCTGGAGGTAGGAGAGGCAAAGGGGAACTGAAGAACCTGGGGGTGGGGAGCGGGGGTGGTGTTGGATGGGAAGTTTGAGACAGCAGCCCTCAGGGTAGAGGAGACACTGACTCTGGTGGGAATGGATCCACAAGTGCGCTTTGTGGAAAGAGATTCTCTTTTTTTTTTCTTTTAGTGGGATTTGTTAAGTCCTTACTATGTGCCAGGCACTCTACTGAGCACTGGGGTAGATACAAGCTCATCAAGTTGGACATAGGCTGTGTCCCTCATTGGGCTCACAGTTTTAATCCCCATTTTACATGTGAGGGAACTGAGGCACAGAAAAGTGAAGTGACTCGCCCAAGGTCACATAGCAGATGAGTGGCAGAGCCGGGATTAGAACCCAGGTCCTCTGTCACTCAGACCTGTGCTCTATCCACTACCTGATGCTGCTTCTCACGCTTGCAAAGTTGCCCGCTCTGTCCATGAAATTTCAGTTGGGCACCTTTTCTGGCTGCCAGCTATTCTGGTGAGAGCTGCCCAGAAAACAGTGTTTAAAAGGGATAGGTATGTCCTAATAAGGAATTTGTTAAGCGTTTACAATGGGCCAAGCATTGAGCTAAATGCTGGGGTAGATATAAGATATTCAGGTTGCAATGAGTCCTTTCCCCAGATAGAGCTCCCAGTCTAAGGGGGAGGGAGAAGAGCCATTTCAACCCGATTTTAAAGATGAGGAAACTGAGGAGTGAAGTGACTTGCCCAGGGTCACACAGCAGGCAAGGGGCAGAGCCAGGATTAGAACCCACATCCTCTGACTCCCAGGCCTGGGCTTTTTCTACCTGGTCAGAAAGTGGTGTTTATTAAATGGTAAAGATTCATTCTGTAAATTGGAAATGTATATTTTCTTTCTCAGTCTGAGGCCTTCCCAGACTGAGCCCCTTCCTTCCTCTCCCCCTCGTCCCCCTCTCCATCCCCCCATCTTACCTCCTTCCCTTCCCCACAGCACCTGTATATATGTATATATGTTTGTACATATTTATTACTCTATTTATTTTACCTGTACATATCTATTCTATTTATTTTATTTTGTTAGTATGTTTGGTTTTGTTCTCTGTCTCCCCCTTTTAGACTGTGAGCCCACTGTTGGGTAGGGACTGTCTCTATATGTTGCCAACTTGTACTTCCCAAGCGCTTAGTACAGTGCTCTGCACACAGTAAGCGCTCAATAAATACAATTGATTGATTGATTGGTCCCGCTTCATCCTACTCCAGCAGGATGTGGGCTAGAGTTGTTTTTGCAAGTAGTGGGAGTCATCCACACTATCTCGCCTGGGTCCCTTCCCCAAGCAGCCTGCTGGGTGGGATGGCGGGCGGGCAGAACAGGTGCAACCTGTGGTCCTGGAATAGAGGATTTCAGAGACTCACCCCTTGACTGGAGGGCAAACTGGGGAGGTGACGGCCTCACCTGGAGAAGGAAGGAAGAATTAAGAGCTTCCAAACAGGACCCGCCACCCTCCAACCGGCCTCAGCTGACCACTTTCAGGCAGCAGTCAGTCACTGCCCAGGCCAGAGACGCCATTCTCTGTCACCAGACTGGGCCTTCCATGGGTCTTGGCGCACTTAATGATGGGTTGCCGTCTTTGGAAGAGGTCATGGCTGGGAATGCCCCTCCCCGAGAGTCTGACTCCCAGGGTAAGGCAAGCCGCCCAGCCAAGGAGAAACACCCTTGAAGGGTGACTATTCATTCATTTGATGGTATTCACTGAGTGCTTACCATGTGCAGAGCACTGTAGTAAATGCATGGGAGAGTACAATACAACAACACATTCCCTGCCCACAACGAGCTCATAGTCTAGAGATTGCAGAGTTGCCAAGTCCAGAGTCCCCTGTCCTTCTCTTGGGGGCCGCCGTGAAGCCAGGAGAGTGGTGGGGTCCTTGCTAAGCGGACACTGAGCCTCTGGGTTTGGGATGGGATGGGGGTGAGGTCTTGGGTGCGAGGGACCAACTCCAGCTTTTCGACTCACCCTGACCTCCTGACCTTTTGCCTCTTGTCTTGGTAGAGTCTGGACCAGTTTGAGCCTGGCGAGACAGAGCTGAGGAGACCCTCTGCCTCTCCACTGGTGGAGAATGGCCACCAGCCCAACTCCGGTGAGCAGCGGGACAGAAGGGGGTTGGGGAAGGACACTGGTCGATTAGGCGGCCCGCTGTACAGGTGGGGAAACTGAGGCTGCCCCAGACATCTCCCATCATTGTTATCCAAGAGCCCGGGGTGGGGTGGTGGTGGCTATGTGCTGAGTGAGGTGGTCGGTTAGATGACTGTGACCCCTGGTCCCTGAGGCATCCAGCCTATAACAGGCTACAAGGGTGGAGGCCAACAAGACGACACGCGTTAGATTCAGTAGGTACAGAGAGTTGGGGTTGGGCCCCCCCAGGACGTGGGACAAACTCATCTGACAAAATGGATCAGGAGTGTTTGCTGAGAGCCCGCGATGTGTGGAGCACTATGCTAAGTGCTTGGGAAAGTTTCCCAGATTAAGCACCGGGCCCCTCAGGAAGCTCATCGTGGGTAATGTGGAGCTTTTGTGGATGATGTTGAGGGAATGTGATAGCCGGGAAGGGCTTTGGATCCTGTGTTCCCTGAGGAGCAGAGATTCCCAGGGGCCAGAAGCACCATGAATGACTGCCCATCTCCCCTGTGTCCCACCCCCGGGGTCTCCCATCCGGGTCCAGGTCCAGCCAAGTTCTTTCCCGACGGGCCCGAGGGGTTCCAGGTCTCTCCCCTCACCGAGGCCTACCCCCAGAGCATCAACCTGCGGAGGCCGCACCTCCCCGTCACTGCCACCACCCGTGTCCCGGAAAGGTTTTCCGGGGAGACCTCCGCTCCGCATCCCACCTCGACCGCAGCTGGGGCCCTTGGAAGCCCAAGCAGGATTCCTGGTGAGGCTGTGGCCAGAACTTCCAGCCAGCCAGGTAATCCACAGGACTCAAGTGCCCAGCCCGCAGGGAGTTCAGGGGCTCTGGTGTGTGTGTGTGTCTCGGGGGGAACCGACCCAGGGGATGGGGGTCATGGCCTGGGGTTGCTGGCTCAAAGTCCCTCAAGTCTTGAGCTGCGTACTACCCGGGGAAGCAGCAGTAGAGCCGCAGGAGTAGACGTGGGGATCAGGAGGCCCGTTTTACAGATGGGAAAACCGAGGCCTGAGCGGCCCACTCGACATTGGGCACCCTAGGGCTGGCTGCGGAGGGAGAGTCGGGCCCCTCAAAATGGGCCGCGATCCCCCAGGAAGGGAAGGTGCTGACCCTCTCGCCCTTGAATGGCTCTCACTTCTTTGCTTTCCCTTTCCAGGGAGTTCCGTCAAGTCCTGGAATGCCAGTTCCATGAAGACAGTGGGCACCTCGTTAACGTCAGGTCAGAGGTCATTTCTCCCCATCCCCAGCAGGACTCCGAATCCACCTTTCCCTACCTCCAACCCTTCCCTTCTTCTTCCAACACCTGGTCCGAAGGGATTATTATTATTATTATGATCATCATCATCATTGTTATTGTTGTGGTTGTTTCAGTTCAGTGCTTATTTTGCGCCAAGGGGGGAGAAGCAGCATGGCCTAGTGGTTAAAGCACGGGTCTGGGAGTGAGAAGGACCTGGGTTCTAATCCTAGTTCAGCCACTTGTCTGCTGTGTGACCTTGGGCAAGTGACTTCACTTCTCTGGGCCTCAGCTGCTTCATCTGTAAAATGAAGATTAAGACAGTGAGCTACATATGGGACAGGGACTACGTCCAACTTAGAACAGTGACTGGCACATAGTAAGCCCTTAACAAATACCATTAAAAAACTGTACTAACTGCTAGGGAATATTCAAGATAATCAATTCAGGCAAGGTCCCAAGTGACCCATGTGGGGCTAATAAAGCAACTAGAAGGGAGAACTGGTATTTCATCCCCATTTTAGAGGTAAGGAAACTGAGGCTCCTGCCCAGCCGCGCAGCACTTATGTCCATATCTGTCATTTATTTGTTTACGTTCACATCTGCCTCCCCAGGCAATGTGTCTGTTTACTGTTCTATGATACTCTCCCAAGCTCTTAGTACAGTGTTCTGCATACAGTGAGCACTCAGTAAATACAATTGAATGAATGAATGAGGGGCCGCCACGTGGAGAGGGGGACCGGGAAGCCAGTTGGTTAGAGAGCATGTGGAGGAGGGAGAGAGAATCCGGGCGGCTCAGGCTCAGAGGTTCACTGTTCTGCACCTCCCCCTCTTCTCCATCCCAACAGAGAAAAGTTCTTCAGTCACCAGATCCGTGGCAGCTGTGGAGTTTGGAATGGCCAGGGGCCTCAAGAGCAGTGAAAGGTGAGCGCATGTCTCGGTTCCCTCCTGCTTCTGTATCCCTCTCTGGTGCCTTTGGCCAGTCCCGGACTGCCCCCCTTTCCCCTTCTCCCACCCTGAGAAGCAGCATGACGTAGAGGGAGTCAGAAGATCATGGTTTCTCATCCCAGCTCTGTTGCTTGTCTGCTGTGTGACCTTGGGTTCTCTGGGCCTCAGTTACCTCAGCTGCAAAATGGGGATTGAGACTTGGGAGCCCCACATGGGACAAGGGACTGTGTCCAACCAGATCTGCTTGTATCCACCTCAGCGCTTAGTACAGTGCCTGGCACATAGTAAGCACTTAACAAATACCATTATTATTATTATTATTATTAGGGGACTCCCAGCAGGCATGTTAATTTATTTCAGGACTCTGTTGGGGGCACATACCTCCCCAGGGTCCACAGCCCCCAGACCAGGGTGATAATAATAATAAGAATAATTGTGGTATTTGTTAAGCATTTGTTATATGCCAGGCACTGTACTAAATGCTGGGGTAGATACAAGCTCATCAGGCCGGACACAGTCCATGTCCCGCATGGCGCTCACAGTCTTAATTCCCACTTTACCGATGAGGTAACTGAGTCCCAGAGAAGCGAAGGGACTTGCCTAAGGTCACATAGCAGATAAGTGGCGGAGCTGGGATTAGAACCCAGGTCCTTCTGACTTCCAGGACCAGGCTGTCTCTGCTGAGGGCTGGTGGGGGTGTCCCTCTGGGTGGGATGAGGGCTGGCGGGGGTATTTTGGGGGCAGGGCAATGGTGGGGCTGGAGCCCCCCTAATAATAATGATGATGGTATTTGTTAATCGCTTACTATGTTCCAGGTACTGTACTAAGCACTGGGATGGATACAAGCAATTCAGGTTGGGCAAAATCACTGTCCCTCGTGGGGCTTGCCGTCTGAATCCCCATTTTCCAGATGAGGGAACTGAGGCCCAGAGAAGTGAAGTGATGTGCCCGAGGTCACACAGCAGACATGTGGCGGAGCCAGGATTAGAACCCAGCTCCTTCTGACTCCCGTGCTCTATCCACTAGGCCAGGCTGCTTCTCTGAAACACTCTGAGTACAGTGCTCTGCACACAGTAAGCGCTCGGTAAATACCACTGAATGAAGAGTACTCTCCCAAGCGCTCAGTATGGTGCTCCGCACCCAGTAAGCGCTCACTAAATCCAACGGAGTGACTGACTGACCGACTGACTTCATTGGCATGGCTTGTGTCCCGTTCAGCTCGGCGGACAACCAGATGGGCCCGACTCCCGGGTCTCCTTCCCCCGTGATGGCAGCCCCCCGGCCAGGCGAACGGAGGCGGGAGCTTGTGCGGTCCCAGACCCTGCCCCGCACCTCGGGGACCCAGGCCCGCAGAGCCCTCTTCGAGAAGCTGGAGCAAGACACCGGCAAGTACGATCTGCACGCCACCCCACCGTCCCCCCATTCATTCATTCAATCGTATTTATTGAGCGCTTACTGTGTGCAGAGCACTGTACTAAGCACTTGGGAAGTACAAGTTGGCAACATAGAGACGGTCCCTACCCAACAACGGGCTCACAGTCTAGAAGGGGGAGACAGACAACAAAATAAAACGTGGACAATTGTCAAGTCATCAGAATAAATAGAAATAAAGCTAGATGCACATCATTAACAAAATAAATAGAATAGTAAATATATACAAGTAAAATAAATAGAGTAATATCCCCTCCCAGACCCGGTCCCCCCGCTCCCTGGACCATCAGCTCACCCCCCTTCTTCGCCCAAAACAAAAATAGCCCCAGAATCCCAAATGATCCATCAGCTACTCAAGCTCTTTGTGGGCAGGGAATGTCTCTGTTTATTATTGTATAATAATAATAATAATGGTATTTGATAAGCGCTTACTATGTGCAAAGCACTGTTCTAAGCGCTGGGGAGGATACAAGGTGATCAGATTGTCCCACATGGGGCTCACAGTCTTCTTCCCCATTTTGCAGATGAGGTAACTGAGGCCCAGAGAAGTTAAGTGACTTGTCCAAAGTCACACAGCTGACAATCTGCAGAGCAGGGATTTGAACCCATGGCCTCTGACTCCCAAGCCCGGACTCTTTCCATTGAGCCACGCTGCTTGTATTCTACTCTTCCAAGCGCTTAGCATGGCACTCTGCACTTAGTAAGTGCTCAATAAATAAGATCGAATGAATTAATTTGTTCAGCACCAAGAGTAAAGGCCTGGACCAAATGCTGGGGAGAGGACACCAGGAGTCGGAGACACAGCGCCTGCCCTCAAGGAGCTCCCACTCGAATGGATCTCCCGCCCCCCACCCCCGACCATTTTTATTTTATTTTGTGGTACTTGTTAAGCGCTTACTGTGTGTCAAACACTATTCTAAGCGCTCGGGTGGAGACAGGTTAATCAGGTTGGACCCAATCCCTGTCCCACATGGGGCTCACATTCTAAGCAGGAGGGAGACTGGGTATTGAATCCCCATTTTACAGATGGGGGAACTGAGGAACTGAAGGGTGAAGTGTCACCCGGCAGATACGTGGTGGAGCCAGGATTAGAACCCAGGTCTTCCAGCTCCCGGCCCAGGCTCTTTTCCAGTTGTTAGTGCTGCTTCGTGTGGTCTCGTGAGCCCCTGGCCCCTTGTTCCGTCCCACCCCCACCCAAAGCAGCTCCCATTTTCTCGTTCCAGGGGGAAAGGAGAGTCGAGGGCGAAGCTAAAGCGATCCCAGAGCTTTGGGGTGGCCAGCGCCAGCAGCATCAAGCAAATCCTGCTAGATTGGTGCCGTTCCAAGACTGTCGGCTACCAGGTGGGTCCAGCCTACTCTTGTTGTGGGCAGAAAATGTGTCTGTTTGTTGTTGCATTACACTCTCCAAGCGCTTAGTACAGTGCTCTGCATGTGGTAAGCACTCCCAGCCCCACAGTGCTTCAGTACATAGCTGTTATTTATTTATTTATTTATTCATTCATTCAATTGTATTGAGCGCTTACTGTGTGCAGAGCACTGTACTAAGTGCTTGGAAAGTACAATTCACCAATAGAGACAATCCTTTCTTTATTTGTTAAGCGTTTACTATATGCCAAGCAGTTTTCTAAGCACTGGGGTAGATGCAGGGTAACCAGGTTGGACACAGTCCCTGTCCCACTTGGAGCTCACAGTTTTAATCCCCATTTTACAGTTGAGGTAACTGAGGGTCAGAGAAGTGAAGCAACTTGCCCAAGGTCACACAGCAGACAAGTGGCGGAGCCGGAATCAATCAATCAATCAATCAATCAATCAATTGTATTTATTGAGCGCTTACTGTGTGCAGAGCACTGTACTAAGCGCTTGGGAAGTACAAGCTGGCAACATATAGAGACAGTCCCTACCCAACAGTGGGTTCACAGTCTAGAAGGGGGAGACAGAGAACAAAACGAAACATACTAACAAAATAAAATAAAATAAAATAAAATAAAATCAGAACTGACTCCCTAGCCCATGCTCTATCCATTAGGGCATACTGTCTCATAGTAATAGCCATGAAATGAGGTGGGGGCAATGTATGGAAATTATGAGGTCAGGCTCTGATTTGGGGATCACGAGAACATCTGTCTCCCCCGCCCCACCTGGATTGTAATCTCACTGTGGGCAGGGAATGTGTCTGTTTGTTGTTGTATTATACTCTCCCAAGCACTTAGTACAATGCTCTGCACACAGTAAATGCTCCCAGCCCCATAGCACTTATGTACAGATATGTAATTTATTTATATTAATGTCTGTCTCCCTCCGCCCTAGACTGTAAGCTTGTTGTGGGCAGGGAATGCATCTGTTTGCTGTGGCATTATACTCTCCCAAGTGCTTAGTATAGTGCTCTGCACACAGTAAGCGCTCCCAGACTCACAGCACTTATATCCACATCTATAATTTATTTATTTATTTATATTAATGTCTTTCTGAGTACCAAGCAGCCCAACTACCATCCAAACCCTCAATTCTCATCTGCCACCTCTACCTCTTGCTTACATTTATTTCTGTCCTCTCTCAGCCCCTGTGTATGCACGCTGAATCTCATTTTCTTTTTTTCTAGGATTTTTTAAGCACTTACTATGCCAGGCACGGTATTAAGCCCTGGGGTAGACAAAAGCTAATCAGATTGGACACAGTCCATGTCCCACGTAGGGCTCACAGCCTTCAGCCCCATTTTACAGATGAATTCACTTTTCTGTGCCTCAGTTATTAAAACCATGAGCCCCACGATTCGCCGGTATTCACCCCAGCAATTAGTACCATGCCTGGCACATAGTAAGCACTCAACAAATACCACAATTTTATTTTATGAGGTAGCTGAGGCACAGAGCAGTGAAGTGATTTGCCCAAGGTCACACAGCAGACAAGTGGCAGAATCAGGATTAGGACTCAGGTCATTCTGATGCCCAGGCTCTAGCCACTAGGCTACGCTGCTTCTCTGGAGAAAAGACAAAAATCTGACCATGTCATGACCTAAAAGAGCCCAGTTAATAGTAGCAAATACTTGGGGTTTAATGACCATATTCTGTTTGAAGGCTAGGAGCGTTTAGTCCATTGCACACAGAAGATGTTCAGTAAATTCCCTCATTCCTCCTAAAGGATATATTGCATACCAGGTAGACAACCACCAGCCCCAAGAGCTGTATTTTTAGAGGAGGAGAAGGCCAAAGCGGGTAGGCAGCTCTTGATTTGTGGCCGAAGTGGAGGTTCAAGATATATCGACTCACTAAGTAAATTGTTGCGGAGTTGATGGCTAGGGACCGTTTTTGCAATGTAAAATCTAGGCGTGAATTCCACTAGTCAGTTGGATTGTCCTGGAATGGAAGCTTTTACTTTGACAGCTTGAAATCCAGAAAGCGAAGCACCATGGAAGCGGCGAAGCCTAGTGGCTACAGCCCGGGCCTGGGAGTCAGTAAGACCTGGGTTCTAATCCTGCCTCTGCCACTTGTCTGCTGTGTGACCTTGGGCAAGTGACTTTCTCTGGGCCTCAGTGACCTCTGCTGTAGAATGGGGATTAAGATTGTGAGCCCTGTGTGGGACGGGGACAGCATCCAACCCGGTTTGCTTGTTTCCACCCCAGAGCTTAGAAGAGTGTCTGGGATACAGTAAGTGCTTAACAAATGCCACAATTATTATTATTAAGTGAAAAAGACTGAAGAGGCCCTCTCTTTCCAAGGGGCAGTGATTTTTTTTGGAAGTGGAGTTATGATGTTCTCTTTGAGGTTAAATTCTGAAAAAAGGTGTGAAATGGAGGGCCCCAAGAGAAAAGTACCTTCTTGGTAGTGATAGCATTTATTAAGTATGAGAGGAGCATGGTATAGTGGATAGAGCATGGGCCTTGGGAATCAGAAGGATATGGGTTCCAATTCGGGCTCCACCACGTGTCTATTGTGTGATCTTGGGCAAGTCACTTCACTTCTCTGTCCCTCAGTTACTTCATCTGTAAAGTGGAACTGTGAGCCCCACATGGGACAGGGACCATGTCCAACTTGATTTGCTCATATCCACCTCTGCGCTTAGTACAGTGTCTGGCACATAATAAGCACCTAACAAATACCATCATTATTATATTCTGTGTGCAAAGCATTGTACTAACTAGACTTGTAAGTTCCTTGTGGGTAGGGATCGATTCTTCCCACTGTATTGGACTCTCCAAGGGTTTAGCGCAGTGCTCTGCATCCAGTAAATGCTCAATAAACACCACTGATGGATTGCTTGATACGAAGCACAGAGAACTAAATACCCAGGTGAGAATTAGACTCAGTCCCTAGCCTACCAGGGGACTCTATCTGTCTCAGGGATCAGAACTAAAAATTTATTACCCTACAAAAATGCAGTCGCTCGCACAGCCTATGCTGCCCAGCGAACCAAATAAATACAGGAAAATTCCTCACCCTCCTTCAATTCTTATCGGCTCCAGGCTTGTAGGTAACAGGCTATTTGAGCTTGAGGGTGGGATTTTCCCAGCAGTCCTGATTTGTGGATTCACCCCAAGCCTATAAGACGGTTGTTATACCGTTGTGGGGAGAGTTTATCTCTATTTGTTGCTGAATTGGACTTCCCAAGCGTTTAGTACAGTGTTCTGCACACAGTAAGTGTTCAATAAATATGATTGAATGAATGGTGTTACATGTAGGAGGCTCATTATGGGCAGGGAACGTGTCTCCTAATTCTGTTGTATTGTACTCTCCCAAGTGCTTAGTTTCATGCTGTGCACATTGTAAGCACTCAGTAAATACCATTGATTGATTGATGTAGTAGTAGCCATATTTATTGAATGCTCATTTGATTTGGGACACTTTTCTAGATTGCAGGGTCCTTGTGGGCTGGGATCGCGTTTACCTATTACTTCTAGAGGCCTCCCCTGACTAAGCCCTCCTTTCCTCTTCTCCCACTCCCTTTTCTCATGAGAGAAGCAGCATGGCTTAGTGGAAAGAGCATGGTCTTGGGTGTCAGAGGTCATAGGTTCTAATCCCAGCTCCACCACTTATCACCTGTGTGACTTTGAGCAAGTCACTTAACTTCTCTGTGCCTCAGTTCCCTCATCTGTAAAATGGGGATTCAGACTGTGAGCCCCACATGGGACAACCAGATTGCCTTGTCTCTTCCCTAGTGCTTAGAACAGTGCTTGGCACATAGTAAGTGCTTAACAAATACCATTATTATTATTGAGTCATCCTGACTTGCTCCCTTTATTCATCCCCCTTCCCAGCCCCATTACACTTAGGTATGTATTTGTACTTTATTTACACTAATGTCCATCTCCCTCTCTAAACCATAAGCTCTCCGTGGACAGGGAATGCGTCTGTTTATTGTTATATTGTACTCTCAAATGCTTAGTACAGTGTTCTGCACACAGTAAGTGCTCAATAAATACCATCGACTGATTGACTGAAAAGGTTAAGGTCTTCTGGTTCGCTCCAGTTCTGAATAAAATCCTTGGCTTAGGGAGTGTGAAGCAGATAACCGGATACTCTTGGATAAAAGCCTTCTGACTGGAGGTGGTTAATTCCTCTCATGGTTTGGATGTATTGATAAGGGAATCAAAAGATTAGCAGGTTGCAGAGTCTTCAGAGAATCATCAGTCTATCATCAGTGTGTGCTGAGCATCTCCTGAGGGCAGAGCACTGTACTGAGTGTCTGCTGCGAACTGGGGACTGTGCTGAACACCCTCTCAGGGTTGCACCTGGAGAGTTTCCGTCCTCTACCAGTCTTGACTATGGGAGAGGGAGTCAAGCAGAGGCCTGTCCATTCCATTCCTAACCTGGGCAGTGGTTAGCGAGTGGAAGGCAATCTGCTACAAGTCAAAACCGACCTGTGCTGGGCAGTAGCGGCCTGGGAGAGAGTTGAGGGCGGAGACTCAAGTTGACTGCGCGGAAGGAGACAATGGTAAACCACTTCTGTATTTTTACCAAGAAAACTCTGTGGATATACTACCACAACGATTGCAGTTGGAAAGGGGGGCATTCTGGGAGAGATGTGTCCACAGAGTCGCTATGGGTCGGAGGCAACTCGACGGCATAAGACAAGTGAGCAGAACACTGCACTTGGTGTCAACTGTTGGCAGAGTGGGTATGCTTGGGAGAGTACAATAAAAAAGGTCATTCCGGCCCTGGAGGGGTTTGCAATCTAATGGGAGGAGAGGAGAAAGCAGAGTTGCGGGACGCTCTCCACTCCCAGCTCTGACGCTCCACTCGGTCTTCCCCTCAGCACGTCGATCTCCAGAACTTCTCCTCCAGCTGGAGTGACGGGATGGCGTTCTGTGCCCTTGTGCACTCATTTTTCCCGGAAGCGTTTGACTACAACTCCCTCAACCCTGGCAACCGACAGAAGAACTTCGAGCTGGCTTTCACCGCGGCAGAGTGAGTACCAGGCTCGTCGCAAGAGCGCAGTGGCCATTGATCGCTTAACTGATCCATCGGCTGACTGATTCGTTGATTGATTGACTGATTGATAACTTTTTTATGGTGTTGTTTAAGTGGCTTACTATGTGTCAAACCCTGTTCTGAAGGCTGGGGTTAATTAGATTGGACACAGTCCCTGTTCCACACTCCAGATTGTAAACTCAATGTGGGAAGGAAAAATCAGTGTTCATTGTTTATGATACTTTCCCAAGCACTTAGTACACTACTTTACATGCAGTAAGTACTCAAAAAATATGATTGAATGAATGAATGAATGGGGCTCACAGTCTAAGAAAGAGGGAGGGCAGGAGAACTGAGGCACAGAGAAGTTAAATGACTTGCTCAAAGTCTCACAGAAAGTTGTGGCAGAGCCGAGATTAGAACCCAGGTTATCTTTTATCCATCCTGGTGTTTAGCCCATAAGTACTTAATAAGGATTGTTATTATTATTATTATTATTGGGACATGGGTCCCGTCAGAGGAGCTGACATTTCCTACTTGTTGTAGCTTTAATATAATAATAATAATAATAATAATAATAATAATGGTATTTGTTAAGCACTTACTGTGTGTCAAGCACTGTTTTAAGGGCCGGGGTAGATCCAAGCTAATCAGGTTGGACCCAGTCCCTGTCCCACAGTCTTAATCCCCATTTTACAGATGAAGTAATTGAGGCCCAGAGAAGCAAAGTGACCCACCCACGTCATCCAGTGGACCAGTGGCGGAGCCAGGATTAGAACGCAGATTCCGAGGCCCATGCTCTAACTACTAGGCCATGGTTTTCATTCCAAAGTGGCTTGTTCTTCTGGAATGGGGATCCTAATATAGTGTACATTTTAGGATTCCTGTGAGAAGCAAATCTTTCGCATGGGCCTATCAGACAGACCCCTGGGGGTGGGGGTTAAGAATATGCCTCAGCAGGTTTGCAGAACAGAATCACTCTGCAGTGAAATCACCCCTGAGGGTAAATTTTACCGATGTGGCAGATGACCAGTGTTTGGTGTCACGTGCGGAAAATTCCTTAGACGTTCCCCCCTACTCTCCCCCCAAAGAAATTCTATTTCCTGAGATTTGGGAAAACCCAGTCATATGCCCAGAAAAGATGGTGGATAATCTTTAAATCAATCAACGGAGCAGACTCCCCGTGATTTTTCACAGCCTATTAGATCTTAAAATATTCTAGCTGGAGGGGATGTCTTGTGCTCTTTCACCTCTGAGGACCCAGGCTTCCAGCCCTCCCGGTTGCTTCATAACAGCAGAGAGCTTCAAGTGAACTGATAATAAGGAGTGATGTCACTCTCAGAAAATGACTTTGTTTAAACCCAGGTTTAACCCACGCTTGCAAATTCAGAGCTGATCGCCAATGGGTTGAGTAAGTTCTTCGTGCAGAATTAGGATGAAAACAAGATCCAGCGGTGATGATATCTCAGTCCCCACTAATAATTGTGGTATTTGTTAAGTGCTTTGTTACATGCTAAGTACCCATGATAGAGAATAATTATGGCATTTCTTAAGCGCTTTGGATGTGTCAAGCTCTGTCCTAAGTACTGGGGTAGATGCAAGACCATCAGTTCAGATACAGTCCCTGTCTCACATGGTCTAAATAGGAGGGAGAACTGTTACTAAATCGCCATTTTACAGAGGAGGAAGCCAGGGCACAGAGAAGTTAAGCGACTTGCTTGAGGTCACACAGCAGGCAAAGGGCGGAGCCGGGATCAGAACCTCCGACTCTGAGGCTTTGGGCCTTTTCCACTAGTCCCCTTTGGAGTATAAGTCCCCTCTGGTGATGATTTAGCAATTTTGGTTAATGGCCCTCTTAGGCTCTCCTAGATGAAATGGAGCATTTAGTGAATGTTTGCTCAGCCATCCCATCTAGTCTTAGCAGGGGGGACTCGCTTTTATTAGACACACCGTCAGTTTCAGCCACTGCCATTATTTGGGGCTCCATTCCCTGAAAATAGTGTTTATTTTGTGGAATAAACACAGAAGGCTCACAGATAAACTGTTACTTTCACACTTCACACACACACACACACACACACACACACACACACACACTCTCTCTCTCTCTCTCTCTCTCTCTCTCTCTCTCTCTCTCTCTCTCTCTCTCTCTCTCTCTCTCTCTCTCCCTCCCCCCCCCATCCCCCTCCCTCCATCATGGGTTTAGTAGAGAGCCCCTTGAAAGAGAGGTTCACAGCACCCGGTGACATCTACGACCAGAGAAATGTAGAAAGAGCCACCCCACAAGGCTCACCCGAGTGGGTTGTCATAGAAACAAAGGACGGTAGGGCAGGAAGGAATCCACAGGGGTCATCTGCGCCAGCCCCCTGCCTCCAGATGCGTGGTCGTGGAAATGGATGAACCATTCAGGGAGGGCAGGGAATGGGGGCGGTGGTTCCTGGGATTTTGGCTAGGGCTAACGGCCTGGATTTTTGCCAGTCACCCTTCTCGAAAATCGGGTTTCTAAGAGCGATGAGAAGGCAGTGTCCTAACAGGCTGTTTTGAGAGCCCCCTTTTCGCTCTTGCTTTCAAGTGTCGTCATTTTCCGTTCTATCCTACTGTATTTTCATTTCCCGGCTGTTGCACACACACTTTATCAAAGGGCCTTTGCACATAATTAAGATGACAGCTCATCTAAAACAGCCCGAAGGAGAGAGCTTTTAAAATACACAAGAAGTCCAAACAACCCAACAGACATTTTAGAAGCCCAAGCTGAAATCCAATGAGAGCACATTTTGCCTTTCCAAGGCATGGTGGTAAAAGGCCTCTTTGGACTATCCAGTTGTTTCTTATAATAATAATAATACTAATAATATTAACTATGGTATTTGCTAAGCGCTTACTATGTGCCAAGCACTTTTCTAAGCACTGAGGTCCCTGTCCCACGTGGGGATCACCGTCTTAATCCCCATTTTACAGATGAGGGAAGGCCCAGAGAAGTGAAGTGACTTGGCCAAGGTCACACAGTAGACAAGAGGCAGAGCTGGGACGAGAACCCAGGTCCTTCTGACGCCCAGGCCCGGGCTCTAATAATAATAATAATAATTATGGTATTTGTTAAGTGCTTACTATGTGCCAAGCACTGTTTTAAGCAATGGTGTAGATACAAGGTAATCAGTTGGTCCCATGTGGGGCTCACAGTCTTAATCCCCACTTTACAGATGAGGCAACTGAGGCACAGAGAAGTTGAGTGGCTTGCTCAAGGTAACAAAACAGGCAAGTGGTGGAGCCGGGATCAGAACCCACATCCTCTGACTCCCAAGCCCGGGCTCTACCCACTAGACCACGCTGCCTCTAACGGAGGAGGCGGCTCAGTAAAATCTCACGCCTGTACAATGTGAAGTCGGGCTTTAAGGATCTGCGTCGATGACCCTCGCGGCTTCGCCTCTTTCCTCCGTTCTCAGAGAACTCGGAGTTTATTTCCTACTCCGTCAGACTGATTAGATGTCAAGTTTTCCCAGCTGCAGAACTCAGCTGACTGAGCTCCCAGGACTTCAACCAGATGTTTCTTCTATCTCTCTCAGACCAACGGGAACATCATAGGGGCTCTTTCCCTCTCTCTTCCTTCCCAAGAGTAAACACCAGGAACAAAACTTGGCCCTAAGTCAGGGTTGACAGAGCTTAATCCTGGCTCACGAAGAACAGATGGCTGAATATGGGGAGATGGGCTTGGCCATGGTTCACTCCAGTTCTTCTTCTGCTGGAGTTCCTTGGGGCTTTAGTTTGGGGAATAATAATAATAATTATTATTATTATTATGGCATTCATTAAACAGTTACTATGTGCCAGGCACTGTACTAAGCACTGGGGTAGATATACATACTAATTGGGTTGGACACAGTTCCTGTCCCACGTGGGGCTCACAGTCTCAATCCCAATTCAAAGATTGAATCACAGTTCAATCTTTTAGACTGTGAACCCACTGTTGGGTAGGGACTGTCTCTATATGTTGCCAATTTGTACTTCCCAAGCGCTTAGTACAGTGCTCTGCACATAGTAAGCGCTCAATAAATACGATTGATGATGATGAATCCCCACTTTACAGATGAGGGAACTGAGGCCCAGAGAAGTTAATCGACTTGCCCAAGGTCACGCAGCAGACAAGTGGCAGCAGCATAGCCTAGTGGATAGATCATGGGCCTGGGATTCGGAAGGTCATGAGTTCTAATCCTGACTCCGCCACTAGTCTGCTGTATGGCCTTGGGCAAATCACTTCACTTTGCTGGGCCTCAGTTACCTCATCTGTAAGATGGGGATTGAGGTTGTGAGCCCCGCATGAGAAAGGGACTGTGCCTGTGAAAGGGTTTGTGCCCAACATGATTTGTGTGTATCTACCTCAGTGCTTAGGACAGTGCCTGGCACATAGAAAATGCTTAGCAAATACCCCAGTTATTACTATTATTATTGCAGCAGGCTAGTGGCAGAAATTCCAAGTGAGGTTGTAAAACCTAATCTCTTTATTTGGCGGTCAGTCTGACCCCTATGTAAGAGGGGGGAGTTGGAGGCCCAGGACCACTGAGAATCTTAAGTACTGCATTAAATGCTAGGGGCAGATATAGGATTGTATTAATACTGGTACTCGTTAAGTGATTACCAAGTGCCAAGCCCTGTTCTAAGCACTGGGCTAGATACGAGTTAATCAGGTTGGACACAGCCCCTGCCTCACAAGGGGCTCACACTCTTAATCCCCATTTTACAGATGAGGTAACTGAGGCACAGAGAAGTAAAGTGACTTGCACAAGGTCACACAGCTGGCAAGTGGTGGAGCTGGGATTAGAACCCAGGTCCTCCTGACTCTCAGGCCCGTGCTCTATCTACAAAGCCATGCTGCTTCTTGAGCAAATTGTGGTATTTGTTAAGCGCTTACTATGTGCCAGCCGCTGTAGTAAGTGCCGGGGTGGATATGAGCAAATCGGGTTAGAAACAGTCTGTGTCCCACATGGGGCTCACAGTTTTGTGCCTTCGCACGGACTCTCCTTTCTCCACACATCTCTGAGTCTTCCCTGTGCCTTCCGCCCCATGGAGGAAAGATTTTCAGAGAGAGGATTATGTTCAAGCAAATTTGACATTTTCCTCATGACACCATGACCCAACTGACTTTTACCCTTGGCATTTGTGGCTTTCCAAAATGAGTCTTTTCATTCAATCATATTTATTGAGCCCATACCACGTGCAAAGCACTGTACTACGCACTTGGGAGAGTAAAATACAACAACAAAATAGACCTATTCCCTGCCCACAACGAACTCACAGCCTAGAGGGGGAGATGGACTCTAATATGCATTAATAAAAATAAATAAATAAATGACAGATATGCACACAAGTAGTGTGGGGCTGGGAGCAAGTCAGGGCACGACGCAGAAGGGAATAGGAGAAGAGGAGAGGAGGGCTTAGTCAGGGAAGGCTTCTTGGAGGAAATGTGCCTTCAATGAGGCTTGGAAGGGGGAGAGAGCAGTTATCTGTCCAATAAAAGGAGGGAGGGCATTCCAGGGAGTCATTTCCAGCCCTGGCCTTTCTAGCCCTCAGACTGGAGCAGGAGGGTACAGATGACTGGATTCTGCTCACAGATTGCCACCCTCCAAGCTCTTTCTGATGACCTTCTCTGGGATAAAATTATGTGCCTGCTGGAGGGGTGCCAAGAGCCACTTTCCACCTCCCCCTCTGCCGTTGAACAAAGAGATCCTCCAGTTCTCGCTAGACTGGAAGGTTGTTGTGAGCAGGGACGTGTCTATCATATTGTTCCAGTGCTTAGAATAGTGTTTGGCACATGGTAAGTACTTAACAAATGACATTATTATTATTATTATATTTTTCTAGTGGACTCTCCTGCACGCTTAGTACAGTGCTCTGCACACAATAACTACCTATTATACTGTATTCCCTGAAGCACTTAGGACTGTTCTCTACACACAGTAACTGCTCAATAAATATGACTGTTGATACTACTTATGCTATTGTGTTATACTCTCCCCAGCCTTTAATACAGTGCTCTGCACACAATAAGTGCTCAATAAATACGATTGATGCTACTACCTATTCTATTGTACTTTATTCTCCCAAGCACTTAGTACAGTGCTCTGCACATAGGAAGCACAGGTAACACTCAATAAATACTATTTATTGACTGGCGGACATGCATTTGATGTTCAATCTTCTGATATTTCCTCTTGGCATCCACTACTGGTGTGTGTGTGTGTACCTGATCTGGGCGAGACTGTGGATTGCCTAGCCTAGTGCTCTGCACATAGTAAGCACTCCCCATTAATTGATAAACTGATTGACTGTGGACCCTAAATTGGCCATTCCAACCATCCCCATGCCTCCAGAGGTGAATCTCACTATCCGATTCATCTTTAAGGAAGAAAAACAACCCTACGCTATGTCATAATGCCACCACAACAAGCTTAAAACCTAGAGGGAGCTTATGTGTATCTGTGTGTCGCACATAAAGATACAGTCACACACCTACGTATGTATTTACACACACATATGTGTATACAAATACACCGAGGATGGGTGGAGGTACGTAAGTGCTAAGATGAACTTGATTAATTCATCTTTGGCATTTATTGTGTTCTTACTGAATGCAGAGCACTGTACTAAGTACTTGGGAGAATACAATACAATGGAGTAGGTAGTAGCATCAATCGTATTTATTGAGCACTAACTACGTGCAGAGCACTGGGCTAAGTGCTGGGGAGAGGATAATACAATAGAATAAGTAGATTAATTAATCATATTTATTAAGACAATGTGTGCAGAGCACTGTACTTACTAAGTGCTTGGGAGAGTATAATACAGTAGACTAGGTGGACAAGGTCCCTGTCCTCAGGGAGTTTACAGATAATCAATCATTAATCAATCAATCCCTGGTATTTATTGAGAGCTTACTGTTCTTCTTCCACTCCCTTCTCAGTGTGGCATAGTGGAAAGAGCACAGGCTGGGAAGTCGGAGGTCATGGGTTCTAATCCCAGCTCCGCCACCTGTCAGTTGTGTGACTTTGGGCAAGTCCCTTCACTTCTCTGTACTTCAGTTACCTCATCTGTAAAATGGAGTTTAAGACTGTGAGCCCCATGTGGGACAACCCGATTACCTTGCATCTACCCCAGCATTTAGAACAGTGCTTGGCACATAGTAAGTGCTTAAGAAGTACCATCATTATTATTATCATTATTCTGATCACCCTTGCACTTGGATTTGCACTCTTTATTCACCCCTCCCTCAGCCCCAAAGCACTTATGTACATGTCCATAATTTATTTATTTATATTCATGTCTGTCTCCCTTTCTAGACTTTAAGCTAACTGTGGGCAGGGAACATGTTTACCAAATCTATTCTATTGTACTCTCCCAAGCACATACTACAGTGTTCTGCACAAAGCGTGCACCCAATAAATACAATTGACTGATTGTAGAGCACTTTACCTAAGAGCTTGAGAAAATATAGTAATAGAGTTGGTGGCCATGCTGTCTGTCCAAAAGAATTTACAGATTATTCGTTTTGGTTTCTACCCAGCCACTGGAACCATTTTGATTTTTAAGCCAGCAAGAAGTCTGGCCCCAGATTCCTTAATTCATTCAATTGTATTTATTGAGCTCTTATTATATGCAGAGTACTGTACTAAGCGCTTGGAAGAGGACAATAAAACGATAACCAGATAACGAGGCAGGCGTCTCAATTCCACCTCACCATTAGATTTCTGATAGGTGCTCCAGCCTCTGATTCACCACAGCAGGTCACGTTACATTCCATCCATTTACTCCCTGGTGCTAGAAGTCCAAATTACATTTATCGCCAACCCTCTGGAACACACCCTAGATTGTCTCCGGGAGAGAAAAGGGTCACGAAAAGCATTTGGAGAATGAACTGCAAAATAGCTGGATAGAATGGTTGAGGTCCACCAGTTATCCTGAGCATCTAAAAGCTGGCACTTCATTCAGTTGTATTTATTGAGCACTTACTGTGTGCGAAGAACTGTACTAAGCACTTGAATTAGGGAGCACTTACCCAAGCGTGTATGGGAAGGTTCCTTGTGGCCAGGGATTGTGTCTACCAACTCTATTGTATTGTACTCTCCTGAGCGCTCAGTACAATGCTCTGCACACAGTAAGTGCTCAGTAAATACCATCGGCCGATCGATGGAGAGAAACATCTAAACAAACGAATTAAGCGTTAATGATTTGTGGATTTCCAGAGACTGGGAATTTTCAACCATCAAAAAAAATACATGAAACAGTGGGAGGAAGGAAATTGAAATGATCTGACCCAATGTATACATTTCACATGCTTTTTTGACCTCTGACCTTTTTCCTGGAGACAACAAGGCAGTCAAATGGAGGACCCAGTGAAGTTAGACACACTTTGTCAAAATAATCACAGGATGTTAAGGAGAGTAAGTCTTGTTTCAGATGACTTTTGATGTCACTTCAAAAGCCGTGATGCTGAGCTACAAAATGAAGAGTCTCGTATGTTTCTTCTTTGGTCTTTCTTTTTGTTTTTAATGTGGTATTTGTGTAGCATTTATTCTTAGTCAAACACTGTTCTAAACTCTGGGATAGCTACAAGTTAATCTGACTGGGCCCAATCCCTGCTCTGCATACAGTAAGCACTCAATAAAAACTTTTGATTGATTAACTACTCTCCCAAGCACTTAGTACAGTGCTCTGCATACAGTAAATGCTCAATAAATACCACTGAGGGACCGATGGATTGATTGACTGAAGATGGCTTTACAGATTTAGAAAGTGAGGCCCAGAGAGGTGACGGGATTTACCCAAGGTCACACAGCAGGCCAGTGGAAAATCTGGGAGTAGAACCTAGGTCTCCTCAGTCAGTGGTGTTTATTGAGCACTTACTGTGTACAGAGCACTGTATCAAGCTCTTGGGAGAGTACAGTATAACACTACAACAGACACATTCCCTGCCTACAGTGAGCTTACAATCTAGAGGGGAAGACAGATATTAATATAAATAAATAAGTGACAGACATGGACGTAAGCACTGTGGGGGTGGGAGGGGGGATGAATAAAGGGAGCAAGTCAGGGCGACAAAGAAGAGAGTGGGAGAAGAGGAAAGGAGGGCTTTGTCAGGAAAAGCCTCTTGGAGGAGATGGGCCTTCGATATGGCTAGTTTTCCTCTCTGTCCCAACACACGCCCCCTTCTCTCATCTCACATCAAAGTCCCAGTGCTAAGGAACTAAAAGACACAGTCTCTCCCCTCACAGAGCTTACAATCTCCTCATGGGCGTAAAGAAGATTCCCCAAGACGACTTAGAAGAGGGTTTGGGAGAGGCAGTTGGTTAGAGGCCAACCATCATCTTCAATCTCGTAATGGGCAGGGAACGTGTCTGCTAATTCCACTGTACCGCACTCTCCCAAGCGCTTAGTACAGTGCTCTGCACATAGCAAGTGCTCATTAAATATCATTGATTGGTATAGAGGGTCAGGCTGGCGAATCTGACCCACGTCCCCCACTTCATAGATGAGCCAGAAGGCCGTTCCTGACAAGTCGATTTGTGTGTTTTAGGGAGTTTGCTCACTGTGACCGCCTCATCGAAGTGGAAGATATGATGGTGATGGGACACAAACCAGATCCTATGTGCGTCTTCACCTATGTCCAGTCCCTGTACAACCACCTGAGGCGTTTCGAGTGACCGCCGTCCCAGCTGGACGAAAGGGGCACCCTGACAGGACTTTCCCGGAAGTTGTATTTGAAGGCAAAAACAGAGTTCGCACGCTGAGGAGAAAGCACCGCTTCCATCCTGTATTTCTGTTTGCATTCGACCGCGTTACCGATTAAAACTGTTTCTGAGACGAACCTGGAGGTGTTGATCACAGCTTGGGCCCCTTTAAGGAAAGCAGCGCAGTCCTTAAGGAAGGAGCACAGGCCAGGGAGTTGGAGGATCTGGGTTCTAATCTTGACTCTGCCACCCATCAATTGTGTGACCTTGGGCAAGTCACTTCGTTTCTCTGGGCCTCGGTTTCCTCATCTGTAAAATGGGGATTAAAATTCTACTCCCTCCTCCTTAGAATGTAAGCCTTGTGTGGATAGGGATTGTGTCCAACATGATAATCTTGTATTTATCCCAGAGTTTAGAATAGTACATGGCACATAATAAGCGCTTAATAAATATACCATTAAAAAAAAGTTACATAAAGAGGCAGACATTTGTGGTAAATAAGATTCTACTTTAAAACAGGGCAATGAGATATTCCAGAAAGCGGAATTCAAAATCTCCATCCGGTGAGTTGAAATTCATTTGCTTATCGGAGTTGTCTTTATTGCTAAATTCCTTTTTCCTAACTCACGTGATGTTGAAGTTGACAAAATACTGTAGTTCCCTCCCCGCCCTCTGATCTTTCCCAAGGGAGGTGGTTTTAATCAACAGTTTGATAAAAAAGACAGAAGCCTTGGGATGAAACAATTTAATCACTCTTTAGGTCTTGCTGGAAGATGACCTCGGTGTCACCTCGGCTTTTCTTTCCACAAGGAATCTCCAGAAATGTTTTGCTAAGAATAAGCTCATGGAAAATATCCTCTTTGGAAGAAGTGTGGGCCCCTTGTACTGAGCAGAAATTTTTACTTGTGTTTCTCTACAGGGTTTGCTACCAGGTATTTATAAGGAAAAAAAAATGACGATCTGTACTGGTGACCATTTATATAAAAGATGTGTCAAACTTCTTTCCGATTCCAGGTTTTTGTTTAAGGGAGATGGGGGCGCTGGGAGAGTAGGGAGCTGAGATTTATTTTAGAGAAGCAGTGTGGCTTAGTGGAAAGGGCACAGGCTTGGGAGTCAGAGGACGTGGGTTCTAATCCCGGCTCTGCCACTCGTCACTGTGTGAACTTGGGCAAGCCACTTAACTTCTCTGTGCTTCAGTTACCTCCTATGTAAAATGGGGATTAAGACTGTGAGCCCCATGTGGGACAACCTGATTACCTTATATCTACCCCAGTGCTTAGAACAGTGCTTGGCACATAATAAGCGCTTAACAAATACCATCATTATTATTATTATTTTGCAGCTGAGATTTCTTGGGAAGCAGCATGGCCTTTTGGAAAAAGCCCAGGCCTGGGAATCAGAGGACCTGGGTTCTAATCCTGACTCTGCCATTTGCCTGCTCTGTGACGTGGGGCAAATCACTTCACTTCTCTGGGCTTCAGTTCCCTCAATTGCAAAATGGAGATTCAATACCTGCTCTTCCTCCTATTTAGACTGTGAGCCCCACATGGAACTTGATTATCTTGTGTCTAACCCAGCACTTAGTTCAGTGCTTGGCTCATAGTAAGCACTTAGTGAATGCTACGATTACTATTTTTATTATTATTAGTGCAGAACTCTGTACTGATTGCTTAGGGAGAACAGATTAATTCCTGGCCTTGAGGAGCTTACAATTTAATGGTGGGGGAGGACACTGAAAATAGGAGGGAGAATAACTGACCATTTCCAGTGGCTCCATCTCTTCATAATAATAATAATAATAATAATAGTACTTGTTAAGTGTTTACTATATGCCAAGCACTGTTCTAAGCCCTGGGGTAGATACAAGTAAATCAGGTTGGACGCTGTCCCCATCCCATATGGGGCTCACACTCTTAACCCCCATTTTACAGATGAGGTAACTGAGGCCCAGAGAAGTGAAATGACTTGCCCAAGGTCACACAGCAGACATATGGCAGAGCTGGGATTACAAACCAGGTCCTCCTGACTCCTAAGCCCATTCTCTATCCACTAAGCCATGCTTCTTTGATCCAGACCCCTTTATGTGAGAGCAGGAGGCAGAGAGGAGTTTGTTTTTATGGTATTTGTTAAGCTCTTACTGTGTATCAAACATTGTGCTGAGGACTGGGGTACATACTAGTTCATCAGGCCAGATACAGGCTTGCCCCACAAAGGGCTCTCAGTCAAGATGGAGGAAGAAGAGGTATTGAGCCCCCATTTTATAGTTGAGGAAACTGAGGCTAGGAGAAGTGAAGTGATTTGTCCAAGGTCACCTGGCAGGCAATTCTGAGCAGAGGATGTGATTGTTGGGAGGGCTGCTGGAAGATAGCAATCAACTGACCAATTGTATTTATTGAGCTAAGTTTAGTGTATGCAGAGCACTGGACTAAGCGCTTGGGGGAGTACAGTATAACAGAGACACTTTCCCTGCCCACAACGAGCTCATAATCTAAAGGGAGGGAGTAAAATCAATAAATCAATGATACTTTTAAAGTGCTCACTGTGTGCAGAACACTAATTTACTAACTGGGATCCTTACGTGGGACAGGGACCTGGTTAGCTTGTTATCTACCCTAGTGCTCAGAAGAGTGGTTGACACATGGTAAGCACCTAACAAATGCCATAGTACTACTACTACTACTACTACTACTAGTACTAGTACTACTACTACTACTACTACTACTACTACTACCTACTACTACTACTACTAATATGCACTTGGGATAATACAATATAGCAGAGTTGGTAGACCTGTTCCCTCCCCACAAGGAGCTTACAATCTAGAGGAATAGTTTAAGGTCAAGAGAAGGATGAAGGGGTTCATCCAGTGGCTCACATGAAGACCCATGAAGACTCAGGGAAAGTGCCACTGAAACAGAATCGAACCCCAACCTCATCCTGAAGCCCCCACATCCTGAATCCTTTCCCCTGAGAGTTCTAGTTCCCGGCTTTTTTCCACTTGTTCCTGAACGTGTCGTTTCTCTCTTGCAGATTTCTTCATATGACCAAGTTTCTAGCTTCTCAGGCTGAAGGTTTTTCCTACACCTGGGTTTTGTTAAAGTTTATTAAGTTTACCATTTTGGCTGGTTGGTGTCCCTAAAGGGTGTGTTTGGCTGGGGAAAGCTGGATTTTAGTTTTTCTGACCGCTGAGCGTGAAACACTCTTAAGCCGTTCATGAATACGATCTGGCATAAATTTGTTGAAGAACAGAGTGCAAACCAGGTGTTAGAAGCCGTTGCATTTTGGCAATGTGTCAGATGATGAAGAGCAAGCCTGATTTTGTAGCTTTCCAGAAAGAGTTGGTTTGGGCTAACCTAACCCTAATACAGGTAATAATAACCCTACTACTACTACTAAAGGTATTTGTAAAGCACTTACTATGTGCCAAACACTGTACTAAGTGCTATGGTAGATACCAGATAATCAGGTTGGTCTACGTGCCTGCCCTTCCTGGGACTCACTGTCTAAGGGGGAGAGAGAACAACATTTTACCGACAAGGAAACTGAAGCACAGAGAAGTTCAGTGACTTGTCAAAGCATACCCAGCAGGGAAATGTCTGATTAAAAACCCAGGTCTTCTAACTCCCAGGCCTGGGCTCGATCCATTAGGTCGCCTGCTTCTCTAAGCGTGCTTTGTTTTTTTTCTCTTTGGCCTCTAAAGGCAAATAAGGGTGCTGAACCCAGTGGAAATAGCGACATTCTTATTCAAGATCATGTCAGTTCAGTCAATCAGTGACCATACTGAACCATAGCCCAAGGGGCAGATGGGAATTAGAACAAAGGTGAAGGTGACTCACTGCACCTGTTGGATCCCAGAGTCTGAAAAGAACCATTTTATTGGAGGGTGTCAGGCTACACTCCCATAACAACGCTGTCATTGCTGTCAGCACTAACTATTAGCATCCTTATAGAAATCACAAGTCTGTTCTTCTAGAGAGGCAGTGTGGTTTAGTGGAAAGAGCCCGGGCTTGGGAGTCAGAGGGCATGGGTTCTAATCCCGGCTCTGCAGCTTGTCAGCTGTGTGACCTTGGGCAAGTCACTTAACTTCTCTGTGCTTCAGTTACCTCATCTGTAAAATGGGGATGAAGACTGTGAGCCCCACGTGGGACAACCTGATTGGCTTGAATCCACCCCAGCGCTTATAACAGTGCTTGGCACCTAGTAAGTGCTTAACAAATACCAACATTATTATTCTACAGCACACCAGGCTAAGAGGCAGCTCAAAATTTAAAAATACAACCCCCAGCCACCAGTTGAACACTAGCCTTACACCATCTCAAGAGGTCAATTAGATCAATTGATCAATCCATAGATGGTATTAAGTCCCTACTTAGTGCTCAGCACTGTCCTAAACACTTGATAGGATATAACAGGGAAAGACCCATGTTCACAGTCTTCAAGGAGCTTACAATCTAATAGCGGTGGAAATGCACACTGTATGCTTCTTTTGCCCAAAACGATTGCAGATGGAGGTGGGGCATTCTGGGAGAGATGTGTCCTTGGAGTCACTAAGGGTCAGAGATGACTCAATAAAATGACAAAACAATGCTCGTCTGCCTAAATTTTTAGATTTTCACCATCGCGTAGGCTGAAACTGGGGCAGGGTTTTTAGCCATTTACTGCCCCTCTAGACTGCAAGCTTGTTATGGGCAGGGAGTGTTGCTGCTAATTCTGCTGTATCCTACTCTCCCAAGCGTGTATTACAATGCTCTGCGCGTAGTAAGCATTCAATGCCATTGATTGATTGATAATGGCAATCTGATATTTGCAGCCATCCCCAGTATTTTATTGGTTCACAACAACAAAATACAATTTAATGAACTACATCTGGGGTTGACAAAGTGACAACATTTTCCATTTCACAATGTGGAGAAAGAACAGTTTTAAGGATTAACAGATTTAATTTCCAATCCCCCCCAACCCCTCTCAAAATAAAAAAAAGCCCTGCCTCGCAGCTCTTCAGGGTTGTTTATTTTCTGTATTACTCTTCAGCTAGGCATTTTCCCTCAGGGTGCACTGAATTTTACCTCAACCAAGATCCTGTGTTTTTTTTCAAAAGCTGCTCTCTTTAAGATTCCCTTAAAGATAGACCTCAGTTTGTTTCTTTTCTTCTATTACTTTTTAAAGCAGGCTTAACCGGTCTGAAAGCATGTGATTAAAAGAAAATGGGGGGTCTGGAATCAGGCATCACTGGAGTTTCATTCTGGAACATTCCCAGTGGGCCCCAGGATTTAATCACTGTTACCTTTTTTACTCAGGAAAAAAAAATGTTTCCAATATAGAGAAACCTAGGAAAGAGCTTTCTTGATTTTATCTAATCCAGCCTGGAACAATGACCTTTCACGTCTAATGCTGATAGATGCCAAACACTTAGTGAGTCAATCAGGCAGTCAGTGAACATTTATTGAGCAATTATGGTGAGCAGCACACTGTACTAACCACTTGGTAGAGTTCATCATAGAAGATAGGCATGATCCCTGCTTTCAAGGAGCATGTAATCTAGTGGATGGGTTAAAGGGTCAGATGAGTCAGAAACTACTGTTGCGGTTTGAGTGAGGTATCTTAAATCAAAAGCAACCCAGACTGTAATACAGGGGAATGGAGAGAAAGAAAAGAGTAAGGTAAGCAAGGGAATGCTGAGCTCGGGCAAAAATAATAATAATAATTATGTGCCAAGCACTGATCTAAGCATTGGGGTAGATACAAGTCAACGAGTCAGTCAGCTTGGACACAGTCCCTGTCCAATATGGGGCTCACACTCTTAATCCCCATTTATTCATTCAATCATATTTATTGAGCTCTTATTGTGTGCAGAACAATGTACTAAGCACTTGGGAGAGTACATTTTACAGATGAAGTAACTGAGGCCCAGAGAAGCAAAGTGATTTGCCCAAGGTCACACAGCAGATGTGTGGTGGAGTAGGAATTAGAACCCAAGTCCTTTTGACTCCCAGGCCCATGCTTAATCCACTAGGCCTCACTACTTCTCACAGGTAATGATAAAATTTGTTAAGCGCTTACTATGTGCCAAGCACTGTTCTAAGTACTGGTGGGGGGGGGGGGGTACAAGGTAATCAGGTTGTTCCACGTGGGGCTCACAGTCTTAATCCCCATTTTACAGATGAGGTAACTGAGGCCCAGAGAAGTGAAGTGACTTGCCCAAAGCCACACAGCTGACAAGTGGCGGAGCCGGGATTAGAACACATGCCCTCTGGCTCCCAAGCCCAGGCTCTTTCCACTAAACCACGCTGCTTCTCTAGAAGAACAGACTTGTGATTTCTATAAGGATGCTAATAGTGTTGACAGCAATGACAGGTTGTTATGTGAGTGTAGCCTGACACCCTCCAATAAAATTATTCTTCTCAGACTCTGGGAGCCAACAGGTGCAGAGAGTCACCTTCACCTTATGAATGCTTAGTACAGTGTTCTGCACATAGTAAGTGCTCCATAAATACCATTGATGATGATGGTGATGATGATCCCTGCTCTCGAGAGGCTTGCCATCTAGCAGTTACATATGTGGGTTAGAAGATGGTATAAAAACAGAAAGAGACCTGAATGCCATTTTGGATGTCACCAGAATATAAGCTCCTTGTGGAAAGGGGACTCCTCTACCAAGTCTACTGCATCTCCTAAGGACTTGGTACAGTGCTCTGCACAAACAAGTGCTCAATAAATACCTCATATTGATTAATTCATTGACTGATGTTGAGGGGTGGGATGCAACCATCACACTGCCCTTCCAAGTCAATTCTGGGACTCAGATCAAAGCGGAACCCTAGACTGGGTGAGGACCATTGCTCTGACGCATAATGCATCACCCTTCTGCATCACCCTGGCACTTGGATTTGAACCCATTATTCATCCCACTCTCTGCCCTAACAGCACTTATGTCCATATCCATAATTTATTTTAATATCTGTATCCTGCTCTAGACTGTAAACTCCTTCTGGGAATGGGTCTACCAGTTCAATCAATCATATACAACTCTGGTGAATTGCACTCCCCCAAGCATTTAGTACAGTGCACGGCACACAGTAAACACTCAATAAATATGATCCACTGAAATCTAAAATTAGTCACATGCTAAAAGTGATCCCTGAAACGTAGGGAGTTGTACAGTGTTTGGGAATCAGGGAACCAGGGAAGGATTCTGTGCACTATGTGTAAATTGACTTGGGAGTTACTCAAGCAGATGACAAGCCAAATTGCTCATCTATTAGTCCAAAAATACATGTTAAAGGCTTTGCGGGGCAGAAATGAAAGTCACATTTCCTCCTGTTACTCTATCTGTGAAAATGAGACGTTTGCTTACGAACTTTGCAGGCCTTGAACTGACCTGCACCAGAGAAACCCAGCCCGGAGTTTAAGATTGTCATCTGCAGCTATTATTGAACTCTGCTATCTAAGAATAATAGTAGTGGTATCTGTTAGGGCTTACCATCAGTCGTATTTATTCAGTGCTTACTGTGTGACATGCACCATACTGAGCGCTGGGAAGGCAGACCATGCATTGTCCCTGTCCCGCATGGGGCTCACAGTCTAAAGGGGAGAGAGGAAACAGGCATTTCATCCCCATTTTACAGATGAGATCCAGAGAAGCCAGGTTTAGTCCCAGTCCCAGGTTCCCTGACTCCTAGGCCTGGGCTCTTTCCATTAGGCCAGGCTGCATTTTTTGTTTGTTTGTTTATTTTGTTTGTTTTTTTGTTAATGGTACGAGTTAAACACTTGCGCGCTGTATGAACCACTGAAGGATTCATTCATTCAGTCGTATTTTTTGAGTGCTTTAATGTGTGCTAAGCACTGTACTTAGCACTTAGTAGATACAAGATAATCAGGCTGAACCCAGTCCCTGACCCACCTGGGACTCACAGTCTTAATCTCCATTTTACGGATGAGGTAAGTGAGGCCCAGTGCTTAGTATTTTGTCTGGCACATACGAAGTGCTTAAATACAAGAAAAAAATCAGCCTAGTCTAGTGGAAGTAACTCAGGCCTGGGAGTCAGAGGACCTGGGTTCTAATCCCTGCTCTGTCAACTGCCTGCTGTGTGACTTTAGGCAAGTCACTTAACCTCTTCGTGCCTTGGTTTCTTCATCTGTAAAATGGGAATTCAATACCTAGTCCCCTTCCTACTTAGACTGTGAGTCCCATGTGGGGCAGGACTGTGTCCAATCTGATTCATTTATATCTGCCTCAGTGCTTAGAATAGTGCTTGACCCATAGTAAGAACTTGGCAAATAACATAATTATTATTAATCATTATTAACAGATACACAAACTCCTTCCCTGCCTGCAAGGAGCTTACACTCTACTGGAGAAGATAGTTCAAAACTTCTCTCCTGGATAATTGTATTGGACTCACCCAAGCTTTTAGTTCCAAGCTCTGCATACAGTAAGTGCTCAATAAATATGACTGAATGAATGAATGAATAGTAAGTGCTCAAAAAATACCACTGATTGACTGATTAGACTGCCAACTGTAATCAGGAAAAAGTAGAAGGACCTAGATTCTGAACCCAGGTTCACCACTTGCCTACTGTGTGATCTTGGACAAGTCACTTCACTTTTCTATGCCACAGTTCCTTCATCTGTAAAATGGGGATTAAGACTGTGAGCCCTTTGTGGTACAGGGACTTTGACCAACCCAATTATCTTGTATCTACCCCAGTGCTTAGAACAGAGCCTGGCACCTAGTAAGCACTTAATAAGTACCACAATTATTATTATTATTTATTTTTATGACAAGCTACACCTTAATCCCATTACCAAAAGCATGAGCTGCTTTTAAATGGGTTCATTGGGTTGAAAAATTGAAGTCAGGAACAGAACAAGTTTTTTCTTTTTTGTCAATGCCCACATGGTACAAGGGTCCTTTGCTTCTGATTTCCCCTAAGTTTTTTTTTTTTATGGTTTTTTTTAAGCACTAACTAGGTGTCAAGCACTGTGCTAAATGCGGGGGTAGACCCAAGTTTATCAGGATGGACACAGTCCCTGTTCCACATAGGGCTCACAGCCTAAGAAGGAGGGAGATCAGGTATTGAAGCCACACAGCAAATGAGTGGCAGAATCAGAATTAGAACCCAGGTCCTCTGACTCCGAGGCTCATTCTCTCACCACTAGCTGCTCCTCTCTTCAAAAAAAAAATCTCATAGTAGTTCTAAACCTTTGGTTTTGAAGTGAGATTTACTGGTGGAGAGAGAGGGATTTTTTTTCCTTTTTTTGTCGTCCGTGTGCATATTAACTAATTGCCCATTTTGACCAAGGACAAACAGTGCTTGGTACTTGGTACAGTGTTTAACAAATACCATTATTATTATTATTATTATAAGGAGCTGAAGTTAGGGCCTTGACAACGTGGCTTATCGGCAAGAGCACGGACTTTGGAGTCAGCTGGTGTGGGTTCTAATTTCGCTCTGCCACTTGTTGGCTGAGTGACCTTGGGCAAGCCACTTCACTTCTCTGTGCCTCAGTTCCATCATCTGTAAAATGGGGGTGAAGACTGTGAGCCCCACGTGGGACAACTTGATTTCCTTGTATCTACCCCAGCACTTAGAACAGTGCTTGGCGCATAGTAAGCTCTTAACAAATACCGTAATTATTATTATTATTCCTAGAAGAGGGAACTTTGCTGACAACACTGTCCCCTAGTGGAAACCCTTGATCTTTCTAATAGGACTCCACAGATTGGAAACAAGCTGATACTAAAAAAATCAAGGACGGAACATTATTTTACAATAATAATAGCAATAATAATAATCATCATATTTGCTAAGCAATTACTATATGCTATGCATGGCCTTGGATAACTCATTGGCTCCCATGACTTCAACTACTGTCTCTATGCAGATGATTTCCAAATCTACATTTCCATCTCTGATTCTTCTCCTCTGCAATCTGGTATTTTTTCCTGGCTTCAGGGCATCTCTATCTGGACCTCAGACTTGAAATGTCCAAAACAAAACTCCTTATCTTCCCACCAAACCCTTTCTTCTCGCTGACTTTCCCAATCACTACAGACGCTACGACTCTCCTTCCTATTTCATATAGTCCGAAACCATGGTGTTATCCTCGACTCATATCTCACTTGCTCCACATATTCAGTCTTTCACCAAAGTCTGTCAGTTCTGTCTTCACGACATTGCTAAAATCTGCCCTTTCCTCTCCACCCAAACTGCTACCACGTTAATATAATCGCTCATCCTATCCCACCTTTATTACTGCATCAGCCTCCTTGCTGACCTGCCTGTCTCTTGTCTCTGCCAAGTCCAATCCATACTTCACTCTGCTGTTCGGATCATTTTTCTACAAAACTGTTCCATCCATTTTGCCCATCCACCTCCACCTCTACCTGAAACTCCTTACTATGGACTTTAAAGCCCTCAATCACCTTGCCCCCTCCTATCTTACCATACTGATTTCCTACTACAATCCGGCATTCTCAATTCATTTCTCTAATACCAACTTTCTCACTGTACCTCGATCTCATCTATCTCACTGCCGAACTCTCGCCCACCCCCTCCCTCTATCCTGGAGTTCCCTCCTGCTTCAGAGCCAGCAGGCCATCGCTCTCCCCACTTTCAAAACCTTATTAAAATCATATCTCCCCCAAGAGACCTTTCTTCAACTGAGCCCTCATTTCTCCTACTCCCTCTCCCTTCTGCTTCACCCTTGCACTTGGATTTGTACCCTTTATTCACCTCACTCTCAGCCCCACAGCACTTTCATACACATCCATAGTTTAATGTCTGTCTCCCCCTCTAGACTAAACGCCTTGTGTGCAGGGGATGTGTCTGCCAACTCTGTTCTGTTGTACTCTGCTGAGTGCTTAATACAGTGTTCTGTACCCTGTAAGTGCTTGATATGATTATGTGATTAAAAATGGCCCACACAATCTGTTGCTCAATCTTCCAGTGAAAGAAAGAACAAAATTCTGATTAGAGGGCCCTGTAGGAATGTCTATCTCTTTCCCATTTTCTCTCCTTCCAGGATCAATAAAAGTTAATCAGTGGAATTTTTTGCTCACTAACTTTTTAAATGACATTTGTTAAATGCTTGCTATGTACCCAGGCACTGTACTAAGTACTGAGATAGATAATAATAATAATAATAACAATAATAATAATAATAATGATGATGATGGCATTTATTAAGCGCTTACTATGTGCAAAGCACTGTTCTAAGCACTGGGGAGGTTACAAGGTGATCAGGTTGTCCCACGAGGGGCTCACAGTCTTAATCCCCATTTTACAGTTGAGGTAGCTGAGGCACAGAGAAGTGATTTGCCCAAAGTCATACAGCTGACAATTGGCGGATTCGAGATTTGAACCCATGACCTCTGACGCCAAAGCCCATGCTCTTTCCATTGAGCCATGCTGCTTCTCCCTTACTTCTCACTTATCTTTCACTTACTATGCACAGAATAATAATGATAATAATAATAATGATAGTCATATTTGTTAAGTGCTGATTATGTGCTAAACACTGCACTAAGCACTGGAGTAGCTAGAACTTAATCAGGTCAGTTTCAATCTCTCTCCCACATGGTACTCTCATTCTAAGTAAGCACTGTAGTAAGGTCTTGGGAGAGTACAGAGGTGAAAGAAGACATTATCCCTCCTCTCTAGGAGCTTGAAATCTAGCTGGAAAGAAGCCTCTTGATTGTTTAGTTCCCTATCTCCTGCCTCTCTGTCCTCTCCCTATTCATTCATTAATTCATTCAATCAGTCATATCTATCGAGCAATTACTGTGTGCAGAACACTCTACTAAACGCTTGGGAAAATACAATACAGCAATAAAGAGAGACAATCCCTGCCCACCAAGAGCTCACAATCTACTTCAGCTTGCTGGGACTTGTCTGCTAATCTACCTTACGAATTCCAAATCCCTGACCTCATCTTTTCATCTGATATAGATTGTCTCTCTCCTTTTTTTTTTTTGAAAATTCCCGAGTTAGTCACAATACTTGCCGAGGGTACTTTTGCAGATCCTTTCTCCCCTGCTCCCTAATAAAAAAAGGGGGAGAAAACGTTCACATCCAAATTAAATCCCATGAGAAGGGATGAAAAGCATTGCGGTGTCGTGGCTAGAGCCCTGGGCCGGGAGTCAGAAGGATCTGGGTTCTAGTTCCGGCTCTGTCGCTTGTCTGCTGTGTGACCCGAGGCAAGTCACTTCCCTTCTCTGTGACTCAGTTTCTTCATCTGAAAAACGGGGGTCAAGACTGTGAGCCTCATGTGGGACAGGTTCTGTGTCCAAACTGGTTAACTTGGATCTACCCCAGCGCTTAGAAGAGTGTCCGTCACGTAATAGGCGCTTAACAAATACCATTTCTTAAAAAAAGGACGGTGAGAGGAAAGGGAGAAGATAGCACATTTAACCCCGCGGGGTTTTCGGTAGCCCGAAGCGATCGTTTCGCCGGCACCGCGGATATTGCTCGTTCTGGGACCCAGCGGCGACAGCTACCTAGCCACTGTTGCCATGACGACGCACCGCGGGTTCCCATAGCGACCGCGGTGTTTGCATCCCCCGGCCGGCGCCGCTCGAGGTTCAGGGGGAGTCCGGGGAGCTGCCGGGGGCGCGTTCAGGGACACCCCTCCCCCGACAAACGCCCCTCGGAGCCAAGGCAGCCCCCCTCGATTCCCCGGGGTCTGGCCAAATTGGGGAGCAGCGCGCCGAGGTAATCGCAGAGCCCCAGCTGGACGGGCAGAGAGACAGGGGAGGGGGAGACCGGACAGAGACGGGGGGCCGGGGGCGCGGGGCAGTGCCTTTCACGTAGTAACTTTTAACCCCGTATCCAAGTGCTTGGCCTAGTGGAAAGAGCGTGATCCTGAGAATTCATTCAATCTCATATTTATTGAGCACTTACTGTGTGCTGAGCACTGTACTAAGCCTTTGGGAGAGTCCAAATAAGACAATAAACGGACCCATTCCCTGTCCGCCATGGGTTTACAGTCTAGAGGGGGAGACAGACATTGATAGAAATAAATAAATGACAGATATGGGCCTAAGTGCTGTGGGGCTGGAAGGGGTGGGGGTGGGGGGGGATGAATGAAAGGAGTGAGTCAGGGCGACACAGAAGGGAGGGGGTGAAGAGGAAAAGGGGACTTAGGGAAGGCCTCTTAGAGGCAATGTGCTTTCAATAAGGCTTTAAAGTGGGCAGAGTAATTGGGAATCAGACTACTTGGTTTCTAATCGTGGCTTCACCGCTTACCTGCTGTGTGACCTTGGGCGAGTCACTTTAGAACAGTGTTTGACACATACTAAGTGCTTAACAAATACTCTCATCATCATTTCTCTGTGCTTCTGTTCCCTCATTTGCAAAATGGGGATTCATTCATTCATTCATTAATTCATTCATTCAATCGTATTTATTGAGTGCTTACGATGTGCGGAGCACTGTACTAAGTGCTTGGGAAGTACAAATCGGCAACATATAGAGAAGGTCCCCACCCAACAATGGGCTCACAGTCTAGAAGAGGGAGACATTCTGATTTATGCCATCAGAATAAATAGAATTATATATCATTAATAAAATAGAGTAATAAATATGTACAGATATACACAAGTGCTGTGGGGAGGGGAAGGGGGCAGGGCAGAGGGAGGGAGGGGGATGATGGGGAGGGGAGGAGGAGGAGAGGAAAAGGGGGGGCTCAGTCGGGATTCAAACCCTGTCTTCCCTCCTACTTAAACTTTAAACTCATCTCTAGACCATGAGCTCATCTCTAGATTCTAAGCTCATTGTGGGCAGGGAATGAGTCTGATTATTGTTATGTCATACTCTCCCAAGCGCTCAAATACAGTGCTGTGCACACAGTAAGTGTTCAATAAATACAATCGAATGAATAGAATGATACAGACCATAAGCCCATGTCGGACCCGATTTATCTTGTATTTAGTGCCTGGCACATGGACAGTACTTAAGAAAGACCACAGTGATTCAATACCATAGAAAAGCAAGTGCTCCATAAATGCCATGGATTTCTAGAAAATAAATGCAATAATCAATGGTTTCACCCTTTCCAGGCCCATCTGTCTTTCTTCCGGCTTTCGTTCAGGACATTGGAAGAGTCCAATGGCCAGATTACTGCAGGTCCCACCCAAGTTCCTGACCCCAGAGTGGCACATCGCTAACAAGCACCAGTATAATGGTGCGGAGTCTCAGAGGTGTAGATCTGAACGCCTCGTAGCGGAGAGTCAGAGGCTGGTGGATGAGATCGAAAAGACAACTCGGAGAAGTCAAAGTGATGTCAACAAGAAAATAGGTAATCAGAGACATCCTATTACTCTCTGGCTGTGATTGGGTGGGAATGCCCTTTCTGGGAAAGAAGAAAAATGTATAATACTGGGCAGCCAGTTAATCAGTCAGTCCATCGTATTTATTGAGTACTTACTGTGTGTTCAGCACTGTATGAAGCACTGGGGAGAGAGTTCAATATAGCAATAAACAGATACATTCTCTGCCCACAGTGAGTTTACAGTCTAGAGGGGTATGGAGTGTGTCTACCAGCTCTGTTATATTGTACTCCCCCTAGCACATAGTACAGTGCTTTGTGCTGTAAAGGGAAACTTGTGTTGATTTTTTAAAATTGTATTTTTTAAGCACGTGCTATGTGTCAGGCAGTACTAAACACTGGGGTGGATACAAGTTAATTGGATGGGACACAGTCCCTATCCCACATGGGGCTCACAGTCTTAATCCCCATTTTACAGATGAGGTAACTGAGGCACAGACAAGTGACTTACCCAAGGTCACACAGCAGGCAAGTGGCAGAGCCAGGATTAGAACCCAGGTCTTCTGACTCCCGGACCCGTGCTTCTCTGATGGATTGATTGATAGTATTCACTGTCTTCAATGCTCCGCGCAGTTACGTTCGCATTACGCTGTATCCAAACAGGTTCATGGTGTCAGATTAAAGTTCCCTATTTCCTTAACAGTGCTCTTGTCAAAAATGTGTAATGGAGCACATGTTATGGCAGAACTAAATGCATACACTCAACCTGTAAAGACACCCTTAAAAACATTCAGTTCATTTCAAATGATTGGATTGGGGGGATCAGTATGTTCATTCAATCGTGTTTATTAAGTGATGATGATGATGATGGTATTTGTTAAGCACTTACTATGTGCCAAGAACTTTTCTAAGAACAATAAGTGCTTACTGTGTGCAGAACACTGTACTAAATATGTCTGGGAGGCTGGGGAAAAGAGTTTGGGTTTGGGAGTCAAACGACCTGGGTGCTAGTCCCAGCTCTGCCACTAGCCTTCTGTGTGACCTTGGGCAAGTCACTCAACCACACAGATGGAATAAAAACGTAGAGGTTGGTAGAAAGCAATATGGGCACAATTCTTGAATAGCATAAGGTGATGATGATGTGTTTCGATAAAATAAGGCAAAGATGATGGTATAGATACCATGATTTATTCATCTTTTCTGCCAGTATCTCATTCCATCATCCTTTGAGATGACAACATTGCATTCTAGTTTACATTCTAGTATATGTTCTAGTTTATGTTTATGTTCTAACTGTGCAGCGTGGCCTAGCAGAAAGAGCACAGGCCTGGGAGTCAGAGGACCTGGGTTCTAAACTTGGCTCTGCCGTTGCTTGTTGTGTGACCTTGGGCAAGCCACTTGACTTTTCTGTGCCTCAATTAGGGATTGGGTCCAACCTGATTAACTTCTGTCTATCCCAGGGCTTAGAACAGTGCTTTACACAAAATAAGTAGTTAACAAATACCATAAATTAATAATGATATGAAGAAGGAGAAGAAGGAGGAGGAGGAAGAAGAGGAGAAGGAGGAGGAGGAAGAGGAAAAGGAGGAGGAGGAGAAAGGGGAAAAGGAGAAAGAGGAGGAGAAAAGGAAGAGGAGGAGCAGGAGGAGGAAGTGGAGGAGGAGAAGAGTGCAACTCCCCTGGTTTCATCTACTAATCCAAGCGTTCACTTTTATTTCTGGTGCCATCAATTGTGCTTAAGAGGATTTGCACCGTTAATAGGATGTAGAAAAGGCCATTTATTATTCCTAAGACATTTGCAATTGCACCCTGTCAAATCACTGAGAAAAATGGACAGGAATCAAGAAGTTTTCAGGTCAAGGAGACTTGGGTTGGAAGGGAAAACAGCACAGTTTGACCCCATTACCAGTAGAGAAGGAATTTTGTGCAAGCCCTTGGCAGTTATACAATCCAGTCCTCCAGCATCTAATTGAAAACTTGGCTCAACTGCGGGCTGAAAAAAAGTCTGGGACTGGAGAAACCTTGTTCAAAATTGGCTGAAACTGTTTAATAATTAGAGATTTCCACTTGTCTGGCAGAGCAGAGACTCGAGGAAATAAAGTTCTGGAAGAAAGAGTTAGACGACAAACTTGAGCAGCTCGTGAACGAGACAGAGGTGCTGCTGAATTTTAAGACGAGATTGGAGAAAGCCTTTGAGAATTGTAAAGAATCCTTGTTCATTGCTCAGCAGTGCCTGACATACAGGTGAGGGAAAACATTCCTCAGACCAGGAATCACTAAATACGTTGTGTGGGAGACTGTAAAGGATGACACTAATTTAGAAAAGATGTATTGAAGCTGTATTCTGCACAAAGACTAAAAAACTGTCTGGACAGTAAACTCCTTGTGGTCAGCTAATGTTTCTACCAGCTTGTTTGCATTTTACTCTTCCAAGCGGTTAGTACAGTGCCCTACACATGGTAAAGTTCGTTGTGGGCAGGGAATATGTCTCTTATATTGTTATATTGTACTCTCCCAAGCGCTTAGCACAGTGCTCTGCATACAGTAAGCACTCAATAAATACAACTGACTAACAGGCTTAATAAATACTACTGATAGATGCTATCAGCCCCCTCATCTCCTTCCCCACCCCTAAATTTATGTTTTTTGTCTTGTAAGGTTGAGGTTACTTTCTAGGCTTTCTCTATCAATCAATGGAATTTATTGAACACTTACTGTATGCAGAGCACCAAACTAAGCACTTAGGGAAGTACGATACAATGGAGTTAGTAAACATGTTCCCTGCCCACAAGGAGCTTACAGTCTGTTGCCTTCTAGGAGAAGCCAAAGTTGGTATTTTGATGTTTCTTTGGGCAACCAGAGGCAGGATTGCTGTAGCCAGAGGAAAGCAGGCCTAGTGGCTAGAGCACAGGCCTGTGAGTCAGAAGGACTTGGGTTCTGATCCTGGCTCTGCCACTTGTCTGCCATGTGACCTTGGGCCAGTCATCTTGCTTCTCTGTGCCTCAGTGCTACATATCTGCTGTTTGACCTTGGACAAGTCACTTAACTTCTCTGAGCCTCAGTTACCTCACCTGTAAAATGGGGATTAAGACTGTGAGCCCCATGTGGGACCTGGACTTTGTCCAACCTGATTAGCTTATCTCTCCCCCAGCATTTATTACAGTGCCTGGCACATAGTAATAGGGCTTAACAAATACCACAGAAAAAAATACAATGCCTATTAGAGTAAGTGCTCAACAAATGCCACTCAATCATCCCCCCTCCCAGCCCAAAGCATTTATATCGATATCTGCAATTTATTTATTTATTTCTATGAATATCTGCCTCCTCCTCGAGAATGTAAGCTCATGGTGGGCGGGGGATGTGTCGTTATTTGTTCTATTGTATTCTCCCAAGCACCAAGTACAGTGCTCAGCTCCATAAATATGATTGAATGAATGAATGAATCTGTTTCCGAGGGATGGTGGGCAGATGACTCACTTCTCCTTCCCTCTCTCTGGCGGCCAGGGAGAAGCGAGTGGGAATTGACCTTGTCCATGACGAGGTGGAGCGAGAGCTGATAAAAGAAGTTGAAGTCCTGCAGGCGGTGATGAGCCTGTTGGATCGCACCCTGGAACAAACATCGGAGCAGATCAGGTACTGGGGAGCTCCCAACCACCAGTGGGGAAGACTTGGGGTTGCAGGACTTCCTGAAATAATATTCTTTTGGAGTCAGCCGAAAGGATCCAGTGCGAGTTGTAGAGTGGGAAGCGGTCATGGCCTAGTGGAAAGAACCCGGACCTGGGAACCAGAGGACCTGGGTTCTAATCCCAGCTCCTCCACTTGTCTGCTGTGTGATCTTGGACAAGTCACTTCACTTCTTTGGGCTTCAGTCTCTTCATCTATCCAATGGGGATACAATACCTTTTCTCACTTTTCCTGGGGGCCCCATATGGGACAGGGACTGTGTCCAACCTGATTATTTTGTATCTATCACAGGGCTTCTCTCTTCCCCTCTAGACTGTAAGCACACTGTAGGCAGGAATGTGTCTACTGACTCTGTTATATTGTTGTATTGTACTCTCTCAAGCACACAAGTGCTCAGTAAATATCATTAATTGATTGATTGCTTTGTACATTGCTTGGCACCTAGCAAGTGCTTAACAAATACCATCATTAATGTAATTAGTGATGAGATTTGTGAAGCACCTACTATGTGCAGAGTACTGTACTACACGCTGGGATAAAATAATGGTTGAGAATTAGAACAAATCCCTGGTTATTTATTTATTTATTGTATTTGTTAAGCACTTACTATGTGCAAGGCATTGTTCTAAGAGATAGGGTAGATAAAAAGTAATCAAGTTGAACACAATCCCTGCCCCACATGGGGTTTACAATCTGAATCCCCATTTTACAGATGAGGTCACTGAGGCCCACAGAAATAAAGTGACTTGTCCAAGGTCACACAGCAGACAAGTAGTCAGGATCAGAACCCAGGTCCTTCGGATTCCCAGGTTCGTGCTGTATCCACTAGGCCATGCTGCTTCTCTAAGGGCTTCTATACTAACACTAAGGAGAGTATTTAGTGATGGATTCCCTAAAAGGAGATAAAACAATTAGAACACAAAAATGACATAAAAGACAAAGACAATGTGTACTAAGTTAAAAGCAATAGGGCACTGTGGCTAGAGGAGCGGATTTCAGATTCTCATGACTCATACTTCCAAAACGTCATAAGGACCATAGCTACAGAGGAGAGGTCATCCTGTCCACTCCTCTGAATTTTCCAGTAACATCTGGTTGGAACCCTGATCATTTTGGCTTTCCAAGTTCCTAATTAAAAGAATTAGGAGAAAACTCAAGATCCAGTTTGGATTGGAGGAGTTGGAAGAAGCTCCTTAATATTTCATTTTATTATTCTTAGTTGTAATATTTATCAAGTACATACTAAGAACTTAAGTATTTACTGAGTTACTGTTAAGTATTATTTCATATTTAACTTTTTAGTATTATTTAGTATTTCTTAAACATTTTCTGGGAAGCAGCATGCCTAGTGGATACAGCGTGGGAGTCAGAAAGACCTAGTGAACCCCATGTGGGACATGGACTGTGTCCAACCTGACTAGCTTGTATCTACCCAACTGTTTAGTACAATGTCTGGCACGTAATAAAGATAAGTGGGGAGAAGCAATATGATTGGGGCCTGCAAGGATACGTCACCCTGGAATACCTTTGGAAGGAGACTTTAAAGAAGAAAACATATACCATAAAAAACAAAAAAACCTCTCACTATGTGCTGTGATAAGTGGTAGGCTAGAGACAAGATAATGAGATCATACACTGTCCCTACACAACTTATGACTCACATTCGAAGAAGGAGAGAGAATTGAGATTTTTATCCCCACTTTGCAAATGAGAAAACTGAGGCCCAGTGATGTTAAGTGACCTGGGTAAAGTCATTCAGCAGACCAGTGGTCGAACTGGGATTAGAACCCAGTTTTCGAATTGTAACCCACCTCTCCCAATGTCCAGACCCACAGTGCCACCTTGCCACGATGGGCTTTTTACGCAAAAGCCTTCCACCACCCCCTGAACTAGTGGTCAGGGCTAGGCCTTGCATGGGCTCTTTAACACCCCAAAGCAAGTCCCATTTTCTTGCAAATAAAATCGGTATGGCTCCATCTTTACGTTTCACCTTGCAGGTTGAACCGAGCAGCTAAATACAATCTCGAAATGGATCTGAAGGACAAGTTTACGGCTCTCTCCATCGATGACTTTTGCTCCTCCCTCACAAACAACACCCCCGACATCCATTACGCATCGAACACAGTGAAGATTGAGCCAAAGTGAGTAAACTTGGCCCTTCGTCTCTGCTCTAGCCCTCCTTGGGAAAGACTTCTGAGCCATCCGTCAATCGATCAATCAATCGCTCCATCAAGTAATGCTATCTAGTGAGTGCTTGTTCTGCTTAGAGAAATATATTAAGAGCTGGGAGAGCACACTAGAGTAGCAGAAGTGGGAGAACATGATGGAGTAACACAGTCTGTTGAGTTCCGTGGCTTGGAAGTGGTGCCTGTGTCTGCTAGGACTTGGGAGAGGAATTCAACAGATCTGGAACAAATTGTGGGGGATGTCCAGGGTCTCCCCTGAGGAACTCTGTAGGTCTGAGCAGACTTTTGGCAAAATGGCATGCATGACATCACTATGTAACTCTGTGTTCCCGGGGTAATGTGTGATGTCACAAACGTCTGGTGTCTGTGAGAGCTATGCTAGGCTGGCCTGGAAAGGGAAGACAAATTTGGGGAGATCCCCCCAAGTTCACTCCAGGTTAGTTACAAGTTGTGGAGGTTTCCCTGCATTTGGTCCATGATCCATTAAAAAAAAAATCCCTTCAAGATAACATCACCGTGCTGCTCCAGAAAATTGCACTTTTAAATGAGTAAGAGCAGGAGCAGCTGAACAGTGAAGATCCCGTTCCTGTGCAAATGATGACATAGTAGTAAGGATGAAAAAAAGAAGCAGGCCAAATAGGATACGTAGGAAGAGGTGGAATTATTTCTGAATGTTTTGTTCCACATCATTTGGAAAGCCTTTAAATTGGTTTCTTCAAGTTGATTTTAGGATCTGGTTCTCAACCTGACCTCTTTCTGGCCCCTCTCCCTGCCCAAACCCCATCAAAATCCCCAGATGCTGCACATTCATAAGGGATGGAGAAAAGGGTGCTTTTGACTTTAAAGCTGAGGCATTTGATGTCTTCTAGGGTAGCAGATCATTCAGTCCCCACAGTTTCAAGGCAGATTTCTAGGAATTCACCTTGGCTCAGACATTTCTGGGAATGGCTCCCCCCCGCCACGCCCCCCCCCCAAATTTCAAGGCAGATTTCCAGGAATTCACCAATTCTCCTTGGCTCAGACATTTCTGGGAATGGCTTCTCTTTGGTTCTGTTTCAGTTCTGTGAGTTTTGAGGATTGGGTAGAATTCTCCGATATAAACGTCCAGAAAGCTGACAAGCAACGAAACAACTCTTTGACCCTCGAGGCTTTGATCGACAGAATCCTCTCCCAGACGACACATGATTTGCGTAAACAACTGGACACAGTAAATGTTGCTTTTAAGAACAGAGTGAATGAGACAAAAGATGCAAAGAATAAACTGGTGATCCACCTTGCCAAGGTAAAAACCACCCGAGTGTAGTTAAGAATCTATCCATCAAAGGTATTTATTGTCCATTCTGTGCAGGGCATTCTATGCAGCTCCTATTAGGTGCAGAGTGCTGTTCAGGGTGCCCACTGTATGCAGAACACTGTACTGGGCACCTACTATGTAGGGCTGTACTGGGTACCCACTGGGTGTAGAACACTACTGAGTGAATAAACTGGATGCAGAGCAGTGGACTGGGGGTCTTTTGAGTGCAGAGTACTGTACTAAGTGCTCACTTGCACAGACTACTCTCCTGGATGCTTGGGAGTGAATAATATAGGAAAAGGACATGGTCCCTGCCCTCAAAGACATGATTACTGGGAGAAGCGTCTTGGCCTAGAGGATAGGGCGTGAACTTGGGAGTCAGAAGGACCTGGGTTCTAATGCAAGCTCCTCCACTTGTCTGCTGTATGACCTTGGGCAAGTCACTTCACTTGTCTGGACCTCAGTTTCCTCATCAGTAAAATGGGGATTAAAACCAGGAGCCCCATGGGGGACAGCGACTGTGTCCAACCCAATTACTTTGTATTCACCCCAATACTTAGAACAGTGCCTGGAACATAGTAAGCACTTAAAAATACCATTATTGTTATTATTACTATTTAGTAGTTTAAAGTCTTAGCCATCATCACTTCCCTTATCAACAGTACAAACCCTACACCTACTATGTGACCAGGTACTTGGAGACAGAAAAGAAACCTAAATGAAATTCCTGCCCTTATAATAATAATAATAATGGTATTTATTAAGCGCTTACTATGTGCAAAGCACTGTTCTAAGCGCTGGGGAGGTTACAAGGTGATCAGGTTGTCCCACTGGGGGCTCACAGTCTTAACCCCCATTTTACAGATGAGGGAACTGAGGCAGAGAGAAGTTAAGTGACTTGCCCAAAGTCACACAGCGAACAATTGGTGGAGCTGGGATTTGAACCCACGACCTCTGACTCCAAAGCCTGGGCTCTTTCCACTTAGCCACGCTGCTTCTCTGCTTCTCTGCTTCCCTTGAGGAGCTGCTTCCCTTGAGGAGCTTGCAGTCTGATGGGGGAGACAAGGTGACATAAGGTTGATGACAGAGTTAAAAGAGCATGAGAATAGATGTGAGCAATGAATACCACTGGCTTAGGGATGAAATATCCAATATTTTTTACTCCACTCTAAGGTTTCTGAGTTGGCAAATGGAGGGTTGTCATTGATAATACATTTTCTCTGGGTGTTTAAGAATTAATGATGGCAATAACAATGGTATTTGTTAAGCTCTAAGGCCCACGTTGATACATAGGAGGGCAGTGTGATGCTCCCGCGCTGTGACACACGTGGGGGTGGGGAGGGAAGGACTCCGAGGACATAGAGTTCCTCCCTCCTCCCAACCAGGCCTGACTCATCTCACCTGCTCCTCATTGCTCCCATTCAGGTGATGGATGAAATAGGGTCTCAGGAGAGAAACATCGAGGCCCTGCGGAAGGCGATGGCGGACAAAGAGGGCCCCTTGCAAGTAGCCCAAACCCGGCTGGAGGCCCGGACTGGCCGGCCCAACGTGGAGCTGTGCCGCGATGCTGTCCAGTTCAGGCTCATCCGCGAGGCCCAGGAACTCACCCACAACATAAACAGGTGAGGAGGCTGCCCTTTCCGACCCTCCGCCAACCTGACCCTGCCCACAGAAAGTCCAGGGCCGTGAGTCCCCACCCTCCATCCTTGGTCAAGTTGCTGCTCTGGGCCTTGGTTTCCTCATCTGTGAAATGGCCATTCGATCTCTCTTCTCCCTTGCCTTTAGACTGTGGGGCAGGGACTGTGTCTGACCTGATTACCTCATATCTCCCTCTGCTTGATAGCCTGGTGTTTGGCACGTGGCAAACTCTCAACAAATACCACTATTCTTGAATTGAAAATGAATCGATGATAATGGATTAGTAATCATTAACAATTAATAATAATAACTCCTGGCTGGACTTATCATGAAAATCCAAAGGTCAGAGGAGGAAAAAAACATCCATTTTACCTGGGCTGCTTTGGTTTATTCTCCAAGGTGGGGTGGTGGTGGTGGTGGTGTGTGTGTGTGTGTGTGTGTGTGGAAGGGTATGTGCAAACACACACACACTCACGCATATACTTCCTCTTATAGAGTTTCAGTCAGAGTTCCCCCTAGGATAGCAAGCACTAAGAGGTCAAACTCTGTGTCACCCGAAGCAGACATTCAGTCTCATCATCGACGCAGTTTCTTATGCACATATTGCCTGCAGAGCACTGCGTTAACTTGCCTGTTGTGTGCAGAACATTGTACTGGTCTCCTATTGTGTGAAGAGCACTGTTCTGAGCCCTTACTCTCTGCACAGCATCTTGCTTTTTACCTGCTTTTTGCAGAGCACTGCACTAGGTGCTTGGGAGTATACTGAAAAAATCACAAGTGATACTCCCTGCCCTTAAAGAGCTTCAATCTAAGCAGACCCAAAGCAATTAATCAGTCATACTCATTGAGCACTTATTGGGCGCAGAGAGCTGTACTAAGTGCTTGGGAGGGTACAATACAACAGAGTTGGTAGATATTTTCCCGGCCCTCAAGGAGCTACGGTCTAGAGGGAGCTTAAATTCACCAAATAGTAGGAAAATGAGTAAGACCACAAATACAAATTATGAAAAAAAAATACAGAATCAAATAGATGGACACAGGTATGTCAACAGATAAATAAGCTGCACCCACTTCCAAGGGGGTGCGATACTTATTCCAATCTCTTCTGCTCCTTGGAGTTAGTAATAGAAACTGAAGCTTCTTCAAACTTCATCCTAATAACGGTCACGGTATTTGTGAAGTGCTTGCTACATGCCAAGCACCTTGCTAAGCACTGGGGTAGACATAAGTCTTCAGATCAGATCCAGTCCCTACCCAAACTGTCTAAAGGGAAGGGAGAACAGGTATCTTTTTCTCCATTTTACAGATGAGGATACTGAAGCTCAGAGAGGTGAAATAACTTACTCGAGGTCACACAGCAGGCGGGATTAGAACTTGGGTCCCCAACTCATAAACCTATACTGTTTTAACTAGGCCACATTGCTTAGGCATCTAAAAGGGGCGAAACCAACCCAATCTGAAAAGGAGTTTGGTGTCTAATCCCCCACCACTGACAAAGAGTCAAAGGTGTTTATTGAGTGTTTACTTTGTGCAGAGTACTGTACTGAGCACTTAGGAGAGCATGATTCAACAGAGTTGGTAGATACGCTCCCTGCCCACAATGAGCTTAAAGTCTAGCGGGAGACACAGATATAAAAATAAATTACAGATATATGCATTTTTCATTCATTCAATTGTATTTATGGAGCACTTACTGTGTGCAAAGCACTGTACCAACCACTTGGGAGAGTACAATATAACAATAAACAGACACATTCCTGCCTATAGCAAGCTCATGGTCTAGAGCTCTGGGGGACTGAGGGTGGGGTGAAAATCAAGTGGTTAAAGTGTAATAGATCCAAGCGGGTAGGTAGCGCAGAAGGGAGAGGGAATAGGGGAAAAGAGGGTTTAGCTGGGGAATAATAACAATAATAATAATAATAATAAAATGATAATTGTGGTATTTGTTAAACCTTACTATGTGCCAGACACTGTACTAAGCACTGAGATGGTGGGGAAATACAAGGAAATGGTGTTGGACACAGTCCCTGTCCCACATGGGGCTCCCAGTTTTAATCCCCGTTTTATAGATGAGGTGTCTGAGGCATAGAGAACTGAAGTGACTTGTCCAGGGTCACACAGCCTCTTGGAGGAGATATGATTCTAACTGGAGGGGAGAGTGAGAGGCCAAAGCACCCTAGTGCAGGATCACTGATGAGGTTTTCCCTTCGCCCGCAGATTAAAGGAGACACTGGCTCAGGCCGAGGTTGAGCTGAAGGGCCTAAACCGCAGGCAACTTTTACTGGAAGAAGAGATCCAGGTCAAGGAGAACACACTCTACATCGATGAGGTGTTGTGCATGCAGATGAGGGAGTCCATGTCTTATGGCGATTTCTGAAAAACGCTCCGGTTGCAACCGAAATCAGGACAATAAAAATGGAGAAATTATTATTCACCAGCCCTGGTGTCTGTTCAGTAGGCGCTCCATAAATAGGATTGAGTGAATGAATGAATGCTTAGTCCTTCAAGACTGGAAGCTCCTTGTAGATAAGAAACGAGTTCGCCAATTCCCCAAGTGCTTAGTAATAATAATAATAATAATGATGATGGTATTTGTTAAGTGCTTACTATGTGCAAAGGACTGTTCTAAGCTCTGGGGGGATACAAGGTAATCAGGTTGTCCCACATGGGGCTCACTGTCTTAATCCCCATTTTACAGATGAGGTAACTGAGGCACAGAGAATAATAATAATAATAGCATTTGTTAAGTGCTTACTATGTGCAAAGCACTGTTCTAAGTGCTGGGGAGGTTACAAGGTGATCAGGTTGTCCCACGGGGGGGCTCGCAGTCTTAATCCCCATTTTACAGATGAGGTAACTGAGGCCCAGAGAAGTTAAGTGACTTGCCCAGAGTCGCACAGCTGACAATTGTCGGAGACGGGATTAGAACGCATGACCTCTGACTCCCAAGCCCAGGCTCTTTCCACTGAGCCACACTGCTTCTCTAGTATAGTGCTCCGCACACATTAAGTGCCCAATGAATTCTCTGAGGCCACGGTCAATACAGATCACTAAACACCATGGAAACAGTCATTTAAAGACAATTTTTGATTCCTCCCTATCCCAGCCAATTAACTCTACTGACACTGGTCATCCCAAATCAGTGGAAACTCATTTCAGGAGTCGAAAAAGCTTAGGTTAAATGTTTTCCAACCCCTAAATCCACCACTTTCTCCACTTCTGACCACACTAATATCCTTCTTAGAGGTTTCCACTCTAAAACCTTTAAGTCTGTGACAGTCCAGACCACCACCCATCCAAATGCTTCCTATGTCATCAAAACTTTTCACTGTAAGCAACTTTACTGAATGCGGCCAGAGGATGCAATTGATCTTTGGCTAACTCTTAACTCCTTAGAACACTTCAGAACTACACACTGTCAAGGCGACTTCAGCTTCAGCTTGAAAAACGGTTTTTTGAAGCATCGCCTCTGGACAGTGAGTTATTTAAGCCACACTGTCATCTAGTGGTTGACTGGGAACTCTGGGAAAGGAAGTTTGTTTGTAGTAGTAAAGGTATTAATCATCCATTAATGTGGGAAGCAGCATGCACAATGGATAGAGCAGGGGGCTGGGAGTCAGACAGTCGTGGGTTCTAATCCTGGCTCCGCCACTTACCTGCCGTGTGACCTTGGGCAAGTCTATGGGCCTCAGTTTCCTCATCTGCAGAATGGGGATTGAGAATGTGAGTCCATGTGGAACAGGGGTTTTGTCCAACTCGATTCAGTTGTATCTACACCAGTGCTTAGTACAGTGCCTGGCACATAGTAAGCCCAGAGAAGGGAAGTGACTCATTCAAGGTCACACACCGGACAAGTGGCGGAGCCGGGAATAGAACCCATAACCTTATGATTCCCAGGCCTGTGCTCCCTCCACTAAGCCATGCTGCTTCTCACTACCTTGGCTTCCCTCACCCCCGAGGATGATGAGGCATAGCGAGGAGCAATTCAGGCTGAACAATGGGGTCAAACAAGGCTGTGGAATGAGGCTTTCTCTTTTCCCTGCGACAGTGGGGTGAGGGCGTTGAAGTAGACAGAAAGCAAACTGACCAGTAGAAAGATGCAAAGACATCATTTTAAGACCCGCAGGAACCTGTCGGATCTTTGCTGCTGACTTTCACCATGGACTTTAATGATGCAAGGGGTCACACGGGCGAAGATGATGAATATTTGTGAAAGACATCGTACTGTGGGCTCGAAGCGAAGTTAGTTTCTGCCTCCTCGAATGACGCTCATCACATCATCGGGTAAGCGATGACAAAATAATTCAGCTCTGCATCTATAAGCCTTCTGTACTTCCTGTATGTCTCTCGGAGAATTCTGTCCTCGTCATTTGTCTCATACTTGTTTGTGTAAATTCGCACCTGTGAAAGCGGCAGAAGGATCCATGAGCTGTCGTTAGTGTCACTATCCAAAGGACCACAAGTCGCTAACCGCTGAAATCAATTATCCCTTGTGCTGGAATAGCATTTTTATTGCTATTTTATTTTTATTTTACCTTTAGGGTTTGCAACTGGCATTTTCCCTTTTCTTGATATTCGAGAATCCTCTCTACGAACTTCACGTCCAGGAAAGCCCAGATTTTGAAGTAAAACAGCTTTTCACAGATCAGAATGAGTTGAAGAAGCTCCTCATCTAGGGTTTCGTGGTTATTGTTGAACTCGAAAGTTAATTTCTGGAAAATAATCGAAAGAGGAAAAGAGTAACTGTTCGGGTGGAGGAGGGGCTGAGGACTTGAATACTTCTGCATCTCCTTTCTCCAAATCAATCAATCAATCAGTGGTATTTACCAAGTGCTTACTGCATGCAGAGCACTGTGCTAAGCACTTGGGAGAATACAATATAACAGAGCTAAAGGGGAGCTCTTTGTTTGCACTCTTCCTTCTCTCTGGAACTTCTGTAAAATGGGGATTAAGATTGTGAGCCCCATGTAGGACAACCTGATTACCTTGTATCTACCCCAGTGCTTAGAACAGGGCTTGGTACATATTAAGTGCTTAACAAATACTATCATTATAATTATTATTATCCACATTTCCATTCTCAAGTTCCTCCCAAAGGAATTTAGTCTGTGTCTGTCTCCAGAACCCTCTCACAGACTGGAAATTTCTTGAAGACAAGGTATTGTACTCTTCACAAGTGCTTAGAACAGTGATCTTCACACAGTGGGTGCTCAGTACATACTACCGATGGATCGATTGTCTTCCCCTCGTATCCTTAGTCTTCCTCCACCTCTCCCAATTTATAAATCCTTTTGGTCCATCTCCCCCATGAGATTCTAAGCTCCTTGTGGGAAGAGAACGTATCTACATACTCTGATATATTGTACTTTCCAAGTACTTAGGACAATGCTCTGCATCTAGTAAGCACTCATTTTTTTTATGGTATTTGTTAAGCGCCTACTTTGTGCCTCTTACTAAGCTCTGGGGTAGGTATAAGCTAATCAGGTTGGACACAGTCCTTTTCCCACATGGGGCTCACGGTCTTAATCCATATTTTGCACATGAGGTAAGCAAAGGACAGAGAAGTGAAGTGACGCGCCCAAGGTCACAGACAGCAGGGAAGTGGCGGAGCCAGGATTAGAACTCAGGTCCTTCTGGCTCCCAGGCTCTATCCACTGGGCCACGCTGTTCCTCAATAAATATCACTGATTGACCAACTGCCTTGTGTCTGAGATGCTTTCCCAAGTGCTCAGTTCAGCACTTCCCACTCAGAAGGTGCTCAATAAATGTCATTGGTGGACTGATTGACCAACAAAGTGCTTAGTACAGTGCTCTGCACACAGTAAGTGCTCGATCAATTTGATTGATTGACTAAAAGCCAGACTTCCAGATAACTGGGAGGAAGTGGAGGGAGCAGAGCAGACTGGGATAGTCCGTTCTGGAGGGTCTTATACCAAGGCTTCTATCCCTTCCCCAGGGCCCACATGGGCTCACCTAATAATAATAATAATTATAGTGGTATTTGTTCAGCACTTACTATGTAGCGATGATGATGATGATGGTATTTGTTAAGCGCTTACTACGTGCTGAGCATTGTACTAAGCACTGTGGTAGATACAAACAAATTGGTTTGGACACAGTCCCTGTCCCATGTGGGGCTCACAGTTTCAATCCCCATTTTACAGATGAGGTAAGTGAGGCCCAGAAAAATGAAGTGACTTACCTTAGGTCACACAATAAAAAGTGGCAGAGCCAGGGTTAGAACCCATGACCTTCCGACGCCCAGGCTATATCCACTACATCATGCTGCTTTTTAGGTTCCAAGCCCTGTACTAAACGCTGGGGTAGATAGAAGCTCATCAGGTCCCACATGGGGCTCACAGTCTAAGTAGGAGGGAGAACAGGTAGAAAATCCCCATTGTGTATATGAGGGAACTAAGGCACATAGGACTGATTTATTTGCTGTGTGATCTTGAGCAACCTTCTCTGTGCCTCGGTTCCCTCGTCTGTAAAATGGGGAGTAAGCCCGTGAGCCCCATTCGGGACAGGGACCGTGTCTGACCTGATTAGCTTGCGTCTACTCCAGCACTTAGTACTAGTAAGTGCTTAACAGATACCAGTGTTAAGATGGAGGGTGAATTGGAAATAGTTCAGTGGTCTGCGCACTGTAAGACTTAATCAGTACGATGGCACTTCCTGGAAAACAGTGTGCCTAGTGGGTAGAGCGTGGGCCCGACTCTGTACTTGTCTGCTACGTGACCTCGGGCAAGTTTCTTCCCTTCTCTGTGCCTCAGTTCCCTCATCTGAAAAATGTCACACCAGACGAGCATGACCCAGGTCCTCTGACTCCCAGGCCTGTCTACCAGCTAGGCCACGCTGCTCACCTGCAGGGTCTTCCGGTAGTTTGGCAAGAGATCAGTGAGAGTGGGTCTCATGGACCAGTCAGGGTCGCTGAAGTAGCAGCTGCGCAGACTGATGCTCCGAATGGGAATCTCCTGCAGCAGGATCCGGGTTAAACGCTCGTACTTCATGACCCGCTCAAAGAAGAAGTTGACCTTCAGGTTGGTGGCTTGTCGGGCCAGTTTGGCCCAGGACAAGCCCCAGACCACCTGGCTGTGGGGGTCGTGCACGTGACACTTGATGTTCAGCGTCCACAGGGAGCTGGCGTTGTTCTTGCAGAGGATCTCCAGCAGCTCGTCGGAGACACAGTTGTAGTTGAGCGTCAGGACGGCCAAGCGGCGGAAGGTGTCCATGATGTCGTTGAACTGGGGGTAGCCGTAGACCGAGAGGTGGTGGCTAAAGTAGTCCTCGATGTTGAGCACCGAGGCGAAGCTGGCACTCTGCAGATGGCTCAGGGAGGCCAGGATGGAGCAGCCCTGGTCCAGGGACACCTTGGCCCCACGCAGGTTCAAGCAGTCCAGGTGCTTGCTCATTTTCCTCAGGAAGAAACTCAGGCTCTTGACGAATGAGGTTCTTATGTGACTCCTCCAGACCATCCGGTCGAGCTCCAGATGCTGGATGGAGAGGGACTTCAGGCGGTTGTTGCACCTGCCCAGGTAGGAGAGGAGGCCTCTCATGGTCAGCTGAAATTTCTTGGTCAGGAGGGAGTTGTAAGGGTTCATGAATTTGATCTCCAAGTGCTCCAGGTACTTGCCGAATTTCTTGATGTACCAGAGGGCCGACTCGAATTCGGTGGCGTGGGAGCGGGACGGCCTCCCACTGAAGGTGATGGTCCGGTGGCGCCAGAGGTGGGCCGAGTACATGATCTGGTTCCATTTCCTGCAGACCAGAGAGGCCCGAGATCGGTCCCTGTCCCCCAGCCACCAGAAGACCCTCTGCAGGCAGACGTCTGGCAGGCGGATCCAACAGATGGGTGGGTAGGGGCGCCTCTCTTCCCCCATGGCCCAGCCGGATTGGGAGAAATGGGGTCGCCTGGGGCGCAGTAGTGGGCCAGAAGTCTGGGACTCGCCGGGGGGGAAGACGGAGTCGCTGGTCACTCAATTCTCGCGGACAGCAGAAACGAAAACGGCATCGCCAGGGTTCGAGGAGAGGTGTGGCTAGCTCTATGGCTGATCTTCCTTTGCCACTCACTCCTCGTGCCCCTTTCTGATCCCGGACAGGGGATTGAATTGTGCGTCACTCAGTCGTCATCAATCGTCATCATCAATAGGATTTATTAGGCACTTGCAGGTCACTGCCCTGGGTGCCGGGTTGGAGGGAGTAGGGCGGGGAGGGCGAAAGACGCAAATGACAAAGCCCAGGCCTTTGAGCTCATAATCTGTTCGGGGAGACTCACAATCATAACAGCGACACACACGAGAGCATGTAGTGCGAGAGGCTAAAGAGTGTCTATCTCTGCAGAAACAGAGATCGCAGGAACATATGAAGCGTCTATATGTGCAAGACGCTAGTAGGCTCTCGGGAGCACTTTCGTACGTATCTATTCTTTATTTATTTTCATTAATGTCTCTCTCCCTCTCTAGATTGTAAGCTTACTGGGGGCAGGGAATGTGTCTGTTTATTGTTCTATTGTACTCTCCCAAGCGCTTAGTACAGTGCTCTGCACTCAGTAAGAGCTCAATTAATGTGATCGAATGAACAATGAAGGAAGAAAACCCGGGCCCTGTCTTCGTGGAGTTGAAAATTGAATGGGGTGAGAAGGTAATGTGGTAACTACTGTAATGAAACTGAATCTGAATGGATGTTTAGGGACAGTGTCAAGTGGAGGATATTCCTGGGCAAATGCTTTAGTGAAAATAACGAGTGAAGAAAATAAATTCAAATATATTCCAATCATTCTTTTTGAACATCTTAAAAAATGAAGATGGAGGGTAAATTGGAATCAGTTAGTGTGGTCTAGTGGGTAGAACCTGGCCTGGGAGTTAGAAGGATCTGGGTTCTAATACTAGGTCTCCCATTTGTTTGCTGTGTAACCTTGACAAGTCACTTCCCTTCTTTGTGCCTCAGTTCCCTCACCTGAAAGATGGGGATTAAAACTGAGAGACCTATGTGGGACATGGACTTTATCCAACCTGACTAGCTTGTATCTGCTCCAGTGCTTAGTACAGTGCCTGGCACATAGTAAATGCTAAAAAATACCATAAAACAAAAACAAACGATCAGTGGTGTTTATTGAGTATTTACTTTGTGCAAGAGCACTGTATTGAGTCCTTGGGAGAGTACAATATGGCAGAATTAGCAGACGCATTCCCCACCCATAGCGAGCTTACGGCTGTAGTATAATATGAGCTAATCATCATAATCATAATAACGATGATAATACTATTACTTCAGCTACTACCAATTACCTTAATAATATGCCATTTGTAAAGTGCTTATTCTGTGTCAAGCACCATACTAAGCCTCTGGGGTAGATACAAACTATTAGTCTTTTTTCCACCAGTTGTTCACATTTTCCTTTCCAGTTTTTATGTCCTGATATTCAATAGGTAGATTTTTCACCTGCCAGGTGAGAAGTAGACGCAGACAGGTTATACTCATGAGGCGGGGAGAGGTGGAGATTGGTCAAAATTTGGTAAAGGTGGCAAACAGATGACTCGGGAACCCTGGCCGGGCTCTCCTGCCAGGCGTCCGCGTGGGCAGAGTGGGCCCTGGCGTATTTATACTTCTATTTATTTATATTAATGACGTGGATATAGCTATAATTCTGTTTATTTGTATTGATGCTACTGATGCCTGTTTACTTGTTTCGATGCCTGTCTCCCCCCTTCTGGAATGTGAGCCCGTTTTGGGCTGGGATTGTCTCTATTTGTTGCCTAATTGTACTTTCCAAGTGCTTAGCACGGTGCTCTGCACGCAGTAAGCACTCAAAAATACGATTGAATGAATGAATGAATGAATGAATGAAAGAATGCAACGTCATTCGCCTCCCGGGAAGTGAGTTGGTAACCCAAACCCGGTCCCAGAGGTTAATCCACCTTCTGGAAAGATTGCCGTTGAACACGGGCTGGCAGATCCCAGAAAGGCAGCTCATGAGGAGGGGTTGATGGCAAAGGGGACCCCCATTAGAGCTGAACTTTAGGAACAAGGCTTGGGGTTCATTGAGCTGGAGTGCAGACCCAAGGTGGCAAGGCTTTGGGGGCTTGCAGGGGTGGGAAGAGGAGGCAGTGCTGGATCTGGAGAAGGATGGTAACCTTGATATTCACCCCATCCTCAGCCCCATCTCACCTTTGTCCCTATCTGTAATTTAGTTATTTATATCAGTGCCTGTCTTCCCCTCTAGACTATAAGCTCCCTTTTGGACAGGGAGCGTGTCTGCCCACTCTGTTGTATTGGACTCTCCCAAGTGCTTAGTACAGTGCTCTGCTCTAATGAGGTGCACAACAAATACCACTGATTGATTAGAAGTCAACCCCTTCTCTCCCTGCCCATACCCCAAACCTCCTGACTCTGACCTCCACCCCTTTTCACAACCAAATTTATAGCAGAACGATTCTTTATTATTACGCAAATGCCAAGTTCAAAGAGGCCAGCAGAGGAGAAAAAAATATTAGTGCTCTTTGATAGAAAGAGTAGATTCGTCCAATTTTCACTTCCCAAAACCCCTGTTGAAAGAAGAACAAAAAGTTAAAACTGAGGTTCGATTTTTTTCCCACCTGATTTCCCCCAGAGTTTGAAAATCAGAGTTGTTTTCTCAGCCTAGAGGAGATGCTGGAGATGAGCCACAGAATCACCTCAGTACCATGAAAAGACAGAGACTTCTTCAAAACATTCATTGCCATACCTTTTGGTGAAGGAAGCCCTTAGTTCAGTTTCAAGCTTTTCAGAGAAGCTAAAAAGAGGCACTTCTTCTAAATAAGAGGTAGGGAAAAAAGAACAAAGTAGAAAGTGAGAGGCCTGGTCTGGATTAGGATTGAGATGTGTCTGTTCAAAGAGAAGTGCGAACTGGTAAATAGTAGAGATCGCCTCCCGGGAAGTGAGTTGGTAACCCAAACCCGGTCACGGAGGTTCATCCACCTTCTGGAAAGATCGCCGCTGAACACGGACAGGCAGATCCCAGAAAGGCGGTTCATGAGGAGGGGTTGATGGTGAAGGGGACTCCCGCTAGAGCTGAATTTTAGGAACACGACTTGGGGTTCACTGAGTTTACAATCTCTAGATTGTAAACTCATTGTAGGCCAAGAATGTGTCTATTGTTGTACTTTTCCAAGCATTTAGTACAGTGCTCTGCACACAGTAAATGCTCAATAAATATAATTGACTGACTGACTAACTGGTGGTGGTGGTGGAGGGGGGTGGAGGCGGGGAGGGAACCTCTCTAGCTCCAGGGGATCTTTGAAGCCTCTGATGGCTGTAGGGTATAAGAACAGAAGCCAGGAAGGAAAGGGGTTGAACTTTTCTTCCATTTTTAATGGCTATCTTCTCCTAGGGGCTGTTAAAATGATAAATGGAGACTGGTGACAGGCTGAGAGTAATCTTGGAAAGCCCAAGGGGAATTATGAGAGGGTTGGTGAGGTAGCCCGGGTCTCAGCCCCGTCTTCCCTTAACAGAAGCCCTATTTAAGCAGAGAAGCAGCATGACCTAGTGGATAGAGCACAGGCCCGGGAGTCAGAAGGACCTGGGTTCTAATCTTGGCTCTGCCACTTATCTGCTTCATGACTTTGGGCAAGTCACTTCACTTCTTGGGGCTTCACTAGTCTCATTCGGAAAATGTGGATTAAGACTGTGAGCCCTATATGGGAGTGGGACTCTGTCCAACCTGATTTGATTGTATCCACTACAGTGGCTGGTACATAGTAAGTGTTTAACAAATGCCGCAATTATTATTATTTAGTGAGCCTCCTCTGGATGCCATAGACTGTGCTAAGCACTTGTGGAAGAACAGGAGAAGTGTGAGTAATAATAATAATAATAATAATAATTATGGTATTTGTTAAGTGCTTACTATGTGCCAAGCACTTTAGTCTCTACCGGACATAAAAATGTTGACGAGTGGAGGCAACAGAATAAAACACTGACTGCACTGCTGGTTATATATTGAGCAGTCTCTGTTCTCAATAGGTCCTGTGGTGAGCCGGGAGTGGGGGCAGGGGGCAGGGGAGGGGGCCTACCTGGTGTAGGTGCAGTGTCGGCTTGGGGAGTAGGATGTGGCACTGGGGGCAGCTATCCAGCACATCAAATTCGCTCTCGTCTCCGGGAGCCTGTGGTCCCCAGGGACGTTCGGCTGAAGCGAGAGCCAGGCCGCCCCTTGCCTCTCTGCCCGAATACCACTTTCTGGCCACAGGCTTGGAGGCCGATGGGAACTCCTTCCCCTTTTCCTCCTTGAGAGGCTCCTTCGCTCTTCCTCCAGCGGCTTGGTCAGGAAAAGACGAGTTGGGCCCGGAGAGAGGATTTTTTGACTTTCTAAAGTGATGGGTGGACAGCAACTTGGTGAATGCAGAGAGTGGGTTGCATTGGTTCTGCAATAAGTAGAGAACAGTAATGTGGCTAGTAGCAGTCATAGTTCTCGTAGGCATTAAGAGAGCTTACTGTACTAAGAGCTGGGAAAGCATACATATGTGGGAATTGGACACTGACCCTGCTCCTTTTGAGGGGTCAGTAGTGCTGCGGCTACTGTATACCCCAATAATTATAATAATGCATTCATATCATACACACACACATACACACACATGAAGAGATGGAGAGAGAGAGAGAGAGACAGAGAAAGAGAGAGAGACAGAGTGAGAGAGAGAGACAGACAGAAGACAGAAATGAAAAGTCCTAGATCCATGTCTGGGCTGCATGAAGAAACCCCACTGAGGTCAAGGAGAGTCTGTTAATAATAATGATAGCAATAATAATAATAATAGTTAAGTGCTTACTATGTGCCAGGCCCTGTTCTAAGCACTGGGGTGGATACAAGCAAACCGAGTTGGACAGAGTCCCTGTCTCATGTGGGTCTCACAGTCTCAATTCTCATTGTACAGATGAGGGAACTGAGGACCCGAGAAGTGAAATGACTTGCCCAAGGTCACCCAGCAGACAAGTGGCAGAACTGGGATTAGAACACATGACCTTTTAACTCCCAGGCCTGTGCTCTTTCAACTAGGCTACGCTACTTCTCCGTGTTCATTTTTATGTGACTAATCCAATGTCCAGGAACAGGACTGGACATTCTAGTTTGGTCATTATTGCTTGAATTTAGAATATTTTTCAAACTGAGAAAATAGACTGAAAGGTTTACAAAGTTAGTGTCTCCCAAACATTCTATTTCCAAATTGACTCCTTTTGACCAAAATAATGGGAATTCATTTCACCTCTCTTCTTACTTCCCAGAGATGGGACATGAGAGGTAAACAGACTTGGAAAAGACTTTGAACTCCCGGGCAGAAATTTTCTGGGTTGATACCCAATTGAACCTCTGACATTGGGAAACCCGTTTAATAACCTGAACAAGCAATCAGGTAACAACCTTCCGGATATGGTTTGATCAATACTGAATTAATCCACTTCAGTTTGTTAAAATTGGAATTCTGCCCAGCAAAATGGGCTGATGAGGTACCCTTAGCTCTTGTGGATTTGATCTCTTGTAAGCAAGCTTTAAAACTTTCAAGCTTGGCAAGGTGCTTTTTCAGCAAGATCTGAATTTCCACAGGAATCGTCCTTCCTGCAGGGGAAATAAGGACAGCAGCTGCTCACCTGATGCTGGAAAAACTGGGATTTCAGAATCTCTTGTTTGCAGTTTGGACAAAGAACCTGCTTCTTTGGGGCTTCTGGGAAAATAGAAGCAAAACCAGAATGAAATCTGAATATGCAGCACCTGTGGGCCTGTTGTGCACCTAGCCCAGTTTTCCCTGGATGCTCACCATCCTCCTGCTCCTCATCCTCCTCCTCCATATCCAGTGATAGCAAGAGGCAGGTGGGCTTTCTCCAAGGAATCTCTGGGGAGCCCAGTCTATAGTTCAGCCAAGTTTGCATGGAGGCTAACTGAACTTGAGGTATTGATAATTATATGCCAGACACTTTGCTAAGTACTGGGGTGGGTTGAAGATATTCAAGCTGATTTTAGAGGAGATGATGCCCTGTAAGCTGGATTCATCAATCAATCAATTGTATTTATTACTACTACTTCTACTACTATTACTACTAATAATTACCGTGGTATTTGCTAAGCCCTTACTCTGTGCCAGGCACTGTTCTAAGCACTGGGGTAGATACAAGATAATCAGGTTGGTCACAGTCATCCATTTATTCAATCGTATTTATTGAGCACTTCCTGTGTGCAGAGCGCTGTAATAATAATAATAATAATGACGGCATTTATTAAGCACTTACTATGCACAAAGCACTGTTCTAAGCACTGGGGAGGTTACAAGGAGATCAGGTTGTCCCACAGTGGGCTCACAGTCTTAATCCTTATTTTACAGATGAGGGAACTGAGGCACAGAGAAGTTAAGTGACTTGCCCAAAGTCACAAAGCTGACAAGTGGCGGAGGTGGCATTAGAACACATGACCTCTGACTCCTAAGCCCGGGCTCTTTCCACTGAGCCACGCTGCTTCTCTAAGCCCTTGGGAGAAATGCAATATAGCACATAAGGGTCACCATCTTAATCCCCATTTTCCAGATGAGGGTACTGAGGCCTGGAGAAGCGAAATGACACACGGTGCTTGACGTTCAGACAGACATCCTTGTGCCGGCTCTGGTCTCTGATGAGGACGTACTTGTGGCAGTCGGAGCAGAGCTCCGTCCGGGCTCCGCACTGGTCCTTGTGCTCCTGCAGGCCGCTGAAGGGCACGTCCACCTCGCAGAATTCACACTGGACTAGACGCTTGGTGCACTGGTCCTGCATGGTGAGGTGGAGAGCGGGGGGAGAATTTGGGGCAGGGAGCAGCATCAGTGATCGATCAGGACACTGTGCGCAGAGCACCAAAGTCAATCAAATGCTGTTTGAGCACTTGCTGGGAGCAGAGGACTCGACTAAGTGCTTGGGTGATTGCAACAGAGTGGGTAGACGTGAGGAGCTTATTCAGTCATTCATTCAATTGTATTTATTGAGCGCTGATGTGTGCAGAGTGCTGTACTAAGCGCTTGGGACAGTACAATAGAACAATAAACAGACATATTCCCTGCCCACAAAGAGCTCTACTATATTCAGATAGTATATATGTATATATGTTTGTGCATATTTATTACTCTATTTATTTTTTTATTTATTTTACTTGTACATATCTATCCTATTTATTTTATTTTGTTAGTATGTTTGGTTTTGTTCTCTGTCTCCCCCTTTTAGACTGTGAGCCCACTGTTGGGTAGGGACTGTCTCTATATGTTGCCAATTTGTACTTCCCAAGCGCTTAGTACAGTGCTCTGCACATAGTAAGCGCTCAATAAATACGATTGATTCAGAGCACTGTAATCAATGCTTGGGAGGGTAAAATAGAGTTAGCAGACATGATCCCCGCCCTCAAAGAGCTTCCAATCTAAAGGGGAGGCTCTACTAAAATAAATATACAGATGGGGAGGAAGATGGGAAGTAGCGGGGCCTAGTGGAAAGTGCACCGGCCTGGGAAGTGGAGGACCTGAGTTCTAATCCTGACTTTTTCACTTATCTCCTGTGTGGTCTTGGGTGGGTCGCTTAATTTCTCTGGGTCTCGGTTTCCTCATCTGTAAAATTAAATCCTCTTCCCCCAGACTTAGATTATGAGTTCCACTTAGGACAGGGATTGTGTCCAACCTGATTATCTTGTTCCTTCCCCAGCTCTTAGTTCAGTGCCTGGCCTATAGTAAGTGCCTATCAGGTAACCTTAAAAAAGAAAAGGAAAAGAGGAAGATATATTTAAGCAACTGCTTGAGAAATGGGGCATGTATGATATGAAGCAGGTATGATAGGTACCGAAGTGCTTGGGTTTCTTGCAAACACACAAAGTGTGAAGGAAGCACAAAAGTGCTGTGGGGCAGTTGGGGGAGTATAACCGGGGGAGATCAGAAATCCTTTGGGGGAGGTCTCTGGGAGGAGATGTGATTTCAGAAGGCTTTTAAGATGGGGAGAATGGTAGTCTGGTAGATATAAAGTGAGAGGGACTTCCAGGCATGGGAAAGGACATGAGCAAAAGGCTGGTGGCAAGAGAGGTGAGAAGGAGGCGCAGTGAGTAGGTTAGCTTGAGAGGTACAAAGAGCGTGAGCTGGGGTGGAGTGGGAGAAGAGAGTGGATAAGTAGGAGGGAGAAAGCATCACCAGCAATGGCATGCATTGAGCGCCTGCTGGGTTCGATGCACTTGGGAGACTCCCACATACCCTGAATCAGCGGACCAATGGAAGGCAGAATTCAGGCTACCCTCCACTGATGCCCAACATACTTACCCGGGTGAATGGTTTGGGATGGGAGGAGAGAGGAGACAGGATGGAGTTCCGGTCTTCCTCTCTGAGTGGGGAGAACTCTGATCCCTCCCTCCCCCCACTGAGAGTCCTGTCTGGAGGTCCACAGCCCGAGAGGCAAGTGAGGGCATGAGGGTGAGGTGGCCTAAACAGCCCTTACCTTATGCTCCTCCAGCAGATACTGCTGCATACTTTGTTGGCACAACTGGCATCGCACCTGGGTGGGGAAGGAGGGAGAATCATGGGAAACTTGCCTTACCCACTCTGTTCTGTTGTACTCTCCTAGCGCTTAGCAGAGTGCTCTGCAAACGGGAAGCATTCAGTAAATACCATTGATCGATCCTGGAGGGCTAGCTGGGCCTGGGGAGGCTCTGGCTTTTGATTTGGGCTCAATTCCTCCCTATTCTGGATGTGGGTTCTAATCCCGGCTCTGCCATGTGTCGGCTGTGTGACCTTGGGCAAGTCACTTCACTTCTTTGTGCCTCAGGTACCTCATCTGTAAAATGGGGATTGAGACTGTGAGCCCCATGTGAGACAGGGACCATGTCCAACCTGATTACCCCAGAGCTTAGTAAGTACTTAACATATACCACAATTATTATTATTATTGTTACCCATCCCAGATAGAAATCCAAACCAAGCTATCTTTCTCAATCACCCTGGCCCTTGAGATTGTCCTGAAAACCTTCGATTCCCCCTTATCTGTTTCCACCCCATCAATCTCTGCCATTCCGCTCACCCCAGACCCAATTTAAAGAACTGGTAGCCACAGAGGAAGCGATACCTTATGGGAAGGAGAGTAAATCTTCCCAGCTGGGGAATTGGGCCCCAAATCCCTAAACCCCCAAATCTGAATCTCAAGCAAGTGCAAACATTTGGTCCTTTAATAAAATGGAGGCAGAAAAACAGACTAAAAAGGTGAATTGGGAAGCAAAAGAAAGGGACTTCACAAGGGGAAAACCCATAAGCCACGGAGGTCTGGAGGAGCACTTGGATTGTAGAGGAAAGGGTTTTCATTCATTCATTCATTCATTCATTCAATAGTATTTATTGAGCACTTACTGTGTGCAGACACTGTACTAAGGGCTTGGGAGAGTACAATAGAAGAACAAACAGACACCCCCTGCCCACAGTGAGCTCAGGGGAAGGAATTAGCAAAACTATTTTGCAAGAACAAAGAGGGTAAGTCATTCTCTTGAGGACACCCAGCAAATTGGCACATTTCCTCCAAGAGGCCTTCTAAGATTAAGCTGCCCCTTTTCTCATTTCTTACTCCCTTCAGTATCTCCCTGACTTGTTCCCTTTGCTCTTCCCCCCTCCCAGTCCCACAGCATGTACGTACATATCTGTCATTTTATTTATTTGTATTGATGTGTGTCTTCTCGCCTTGAGACTGCAAGCTTGTTGTGGGCAGGGAATGTGTTTGTTTACTTTTGTATTGTACTCTCCCAAGCGCTTAGTACAACACTCTGCACACATTAAGTGCTCAATAAATACAATTGCATGAATGAATGAATGAATGAATGAATGAATGAAAGAGGTAGAGGTGGGACTAGAATCCAGAGATTCTGACTCCCAGCCCCACACTCCTACCTTGCCCAGCCTAAGGCCAAGACCAACCTACCTTCTGGTGAGCTATTGCCTGATGTGCCTTCTCTTCTTTCTTCTGGATGGGTTCGTCACAGATCGGACAGACAATCAGAAAGCGGAGGCAGTGGGCCTCGTGGAGGGAGAAGTTGGTGGAAGCCACATCTTTTTGACTGTGAGGAAAGGAGAGGTGGAGATTCCCAGTGGCTTTTCCCACCATCTTCCCGCTTCCATCACAACGCATCCCTGCCTCACGCACTTCTGCTTCTTGTGGAAGCTAGGCGACGAGCATGAATGGGGCTACTGGGCTGCCCTTGTGGGCCCATTCCTTAAATGTCTCCTTCCCCAACTGAGCTCAGGAGCATTTGATTCCAAATCTGTTGCATTGTACTCTCCCAGGCGCTTAGTACAGTGCTCTGCTCAAGGTAAGATCTCCCTTCAAAGCCTTACTGAAGGCACATCTCCTCCAAGAGGCCTTCCCAGACTAAGCCCCCACTTTTCCTCATCTCCTGCTCCCTTCTGCATCACTCTGACTTGCTCCCTTTGCTCTTCCCCCTTTCCTCGCCCCACAGCATTTTCGTATATATCTGTCATTTTATGTATTTATACTGATGTCCGTTTACTTGTATTAATGTCTGTCTTCCCCCCCTCTAGACTGTGAGCTCACTGTGGGCAGGGATTGTCTCTCTTTATTGCTGTATTGTACTTTCCCAAGCACTTAGTACAGTGCTCTGCACACAGTAAATGCTCAGTAAATGCAATTGAATAAATGAGTTAATTAATAAATATCATTGATGACAGTCCAATATCAACCAGAACTTGGCCCATGGTGGAGGCTGATGAAGGAGCATGAGGTCCAGGGAACGATCATAGAACCCTCACCCGAAACCTCTCTCTCACCCACTCAAGACTGTCCAACGTTCACTCATTCATTCATTCCATCATATTTATTGAGCACCTACTGTATGCAGAGCACTGTACTAAGCACCTAGGAGAGGTTCTAAACCCACCTCCACCACTTGCCTGTTGTGTGACCTTGGACAAGTCAATTCGCTATGCCTCAATCCCCTCATCTGCAAAATCTGCATCTACTTAGGCTGTGAGCTCCATGTCAGACAGGGACTGTGTCCGTCTTAATCTACCCAGTGCTTAGGGCAGTGCTGGACGCATAGTAAACGCTGAGCAAATATCATTAAACAACCAAACCAAAACAATAAAACAATGGAGTTTCAATACCTGTTCTCCTTCCCCTTCAGACTGTGAGCCCCTCATGGGACAGAGTGTGTCTGATCTGATCACGTTGTGTCTACCCCAATGCTTCATACTTTGCTTAGCACATAGCAAGCACTTACTAAGTACCACTGGTGGTATTGCTGCCGGTTTCAAGTATGGCAACTGAGTGAGCTTTAAATTTGAAAATTCCCCAGAGAATTCCAACCGAAGCAGCATAGCCTAGGGGAGAGACCACAAATCTGGAGACCAGGGTTTTAATCCTAGTTCTGCCACTTGTCTGCTGCATTTCCACGGACAAGGCGCTTCACTTGTCTGTGCCTCAGTGACCTCATCTGGAAAATGGGGATTAAGACCGTGAGCCCCACTTGGAATGTGGACTGTATACAACCTGATTAGCTTTTATCTACCCCAGCGTTCAGTCCAGTGCCGGGCAAATAGTAAGGGCTTAACAAATATAGAACAAAATAAAGAATAAGAATAGAACAAAAAAGATAAAGCTCAATACTCCAGTGCTATCCCCCAGCTGTCCCAAATTCCCTATTCTAAGAGATCTGGAGTCCAGAAGTTGGAGATAGGGATGGGGGTAAGGGCGGGGAACTGGGCCACCCTCACCAATTCCTGCAGTACTGGAACTCCTTCTCGGTCTCCATGTTCCCTCTGCTTTCTCTTCTTATTTTGCCCGTCTCTTGCAGAACCAAGAAACGAAACTAAAAGTTACTTTACTAGCCCTGCCCACTGCAGTCAAGGGAGAGGATGGGCACAACCCTCCACCGCGATTTAAGGCTTCCGAAGGCTTAAATTTTTTTGATTTTCCTCAAAAATCTCCAGTGGCTACCAATCAACCTACACATCAAGCAAAATCTCCTCACTCTCGGTTCAAGGCTGTCCATCACCTCACCCCTCCTACCTCACCTCCCTTCTCTCCTTCTACAGCCCAGCCCGCACCCTCCGCTCCTCTGCCGCTAATCTCCTCACCATGCCTCGTTCTCACCTGTCCCGCCATCGACCCCCGGCCCACGTCATCCCCCTGGCCTGGAATGCCCTCCCTCTGCACATCCGCCAAGCTAGCTCTCTTCCTCCCTTCAAAGCCCTACTGAGAGCTCACCTCCTCCAGGAGGCCTTCCCAGACTGAGCCCCCTCCTTCCTCTCCCCCTCTTCCCCTCCCCATCCCCCTGCCTTACCTCCTTCCCCTCCCCACAGCACCTGTATATATGTATATATGTTCGCAACCTTGGTGTCATCCTCGACTCCGCTCTCTCATTCACCCCTCACATCCAAGCCGTCACCAAAACCTGCCGGTCTCAGCTCCGCAACATTGCCAAGATCCGCCCTTTCCTCTCCATCCAAACTGCTACCCTGCTCATTCAAGCTCTCATCCTATCCCGTCTGGACTACTGCACCAGCCTTCTCTCTGATCTCCCATCCTCGTGTGTCTCTCCACTTCAATCCATAATTCATGCTGCTGCCCGGATTATCTTTGTCCAGAAACGCTCTGGGCATATTACTCCCCTCCTCAAAAATCTCCAGTGGCTACCAATCAATCTGCGCATCAGGCAGAAACTCCTCACCCTGGGCTTCAAGGCTGTCCATCACCTCGCCCCCTCCTACCTCACCTCCCTTCTCTCCTTCTACTGCCCAGCCCGCACCCTCCGCTCCTCCACCGCTAATCTCCTTACCGTACCTCGTTCTCACCTGTCCCGCCATCGACCCCCGGCCCACGTCATCCCCCGGGCCTGGAATGCCCTCCCTCTGCCCCTCCGCCAAGCTAGCTCTCTTCCTCCCTTCAAGGCCCTGCTGAGAGCTCACCTCCTCCAGGAGGCCTTCCCAGACTGAGCCCCTTCCTTCATCTCCCCCTCGCCCCCCTCTCCATCCCCCCATCTTACCTCCTTCCCTTCCCCACAGCACCTGTATATATGTATATATGGTTGTACATATTTATTACTCTATTTATTTATTTATTTATTTATTTTACTTGTACATTTCTATCCTATTTATTTTATTTTGTTGGTATGTTTGGTTCTGTTCTCTGTCTCCCCCTTTTAGACTGTGAGCCCACTGTTGGGTAGGGACTGTCTCTATGTGTTGCCAATTTGTACTTCCCAAGCGCTTAGTACAGTGCTCTGCACATAGTAAGCGCTCAATAAATACGATTGATGATTGATTGATTGATTGATTGTACATATTTATTACTCTATTTATTTATTTATTTTATTTGTACATATTTATTCTATTTATTTTATTTTGTTAATATGTTTTGTTTTGTTCTCTATCTCCCCCTTCTAGACTGTGAGCCCACTGTTGGGTAGGAACCGTCTCTATATGTTGCCAACTTGTACTTCCCAAGCAGTACAGTGCTCTGCACACAGTAAGTGCTTAATAAATACGACTGAACGAATGAATTTAAGGTGCTCAGGAAGGGTCTTATGTGTGCACGTGTTCAGTATGGAGATGGATCAGTCCCTGAGGCCAAGAAGCCTTATTCAGTCATTCAATCGTATTTGTTGAGTGCTTACTGTGTGCAGAGCACTCTGTATTAAACGCTTGGAAAGTACAATTCGGCAACAAATGAAGACAATCCCTACCCAACAATGGGCTCACAGTCTAGATGGGGGGAGACAGACAACAAAACAAGTAGATAGGCATCAATAGCATCAAAATAGATAAACAGAATTATAGATATCATTGTTATATTATACAATATAATTGTATATCATATTGTGCATTGTATATTGTATATTATACAATACAACTATACAATATAACAGTATTCCCTGCCCACAATGAGCTTAAAATCCAGAAGGGGAGACACACATTACTAGAAATAAATACATTAAAGGTACAGACCCAAGTGCTGTGGGGCTGGGGAGGGGGATGAATAAAGGGAGCAAGTGAGAATGAGGCAGAAGGGAGAGGGAGAAGAAGAAAGGAACGCTTAGTCTGGGAAGGCCTCTTGGAGGAGATGATGTGCCTTCAGTAAGGATTTGAAGTGAAGGAGAGTCATTGTCTGTCAGATTTGAGGAGAGAGGACATTCCAGGCCAGAGGCAGGATGTGGGAGAGGGTTCAGTGGCAAGATGGAAAGATCAGCAGTCTGGCCAGGGATGTTAGCACAATCTTGTCCAAACAGTGATTTTTTTTTTAAAGAAGAACTTTGTCCCAGTGGCCCCAGGTCTGGGAAGCTGCCTTTTCCCTTGGGGCAGGGTGGTTTATCTAGTAGATAATTCTGACTCCACCACCTGCCTGCTGTGTGACCTTGGGAAAGTCACTTGACTTCTCTGTGCCTCAGTTACCTCATCTGTAAACAATGGGGCTTAAGGGCATAAGCTCAATGTGGGGCAGGGACTGAGTCCAACCTGATTATCTTGTACCTATCCCAGCATTTAGTACAGTGCCTGGCACATAGTAAGCCCTTAACAAGAGAAGCGCTTACTATGCTGTTTAGAGAAGCAGTGTGGCTTAGTGGGAAGAGCACGGGCTTGGGAGTTGGAGGTTGTGGGTTCTAATCCTGCCTCTGCCACTCATCTGCTGTGTTACACTGGGCAAGCCACTTAACTTCTCTGTACCTCAGTTACCTCATCTGTGAAATGGGGATTAAAACTGTGAGCCCCTCTGGAACAATTTAATTACCTTGTATCTACCCCAGTGCTTGTCACATAGTAAGCACTTAACAAATACTATTATTGTTATTAAGTACTATAATTATTTATTATTGTTAATAATAATTATTACTCTTCACCTATTTCTTTCCTACCTTTTAAAAATATTTTTATGGTATTTCTTAAAAGTTCTTACTATGTGCCAGGAACTGTAGTAAGTACTGGGGTAGATACAAGATAATAATAATAATGATGATGATGATAGTAATTGTGATATTTGTTAAGTTCTTACTATGAGAAGCCGCATTGTATAATGGATAGAGCACAGGGCTAGGAGTCAGGTCATGGGTTCTAATCCCACCTCTGCCACTTGTCTGCTATGTGATCTTGGGCTAGTCACTCCACTTCTCTGTGCCTCAGTCACTTCATCTGTAAAATGGGGATCGAGACTGTGATCCCCACATGGGACAGGGATGTGTCCAACTGATTAGCTTGTACCCACCCCAGCGCTTAGTAGAGTGCCTGGCACACAATAAGCACTTAACGAATATTATAATTATTATTTGAATTATGATTATGTGCCAGGCACTGTACTAACCTCTGGGATAGATACAAGATGATCAAGTTGGACACAGTCCCTGTCCCACAGAGGCTCACTGAGGCCCAGACTTGCCCAAGGTCACACGGGGCAGACATCTGGTGGAGCTGGAATTAGAACCAGGTCCTCAGACTCCCGGACACGTGCTCTTTCCACTAGCCATGTGGATTCTCCCTTCCCCTACCCACTGGAGGAAGAGGCAGCAGGACGGGAGGTAGGTAACTCAAGATCTGCCTGCCAGCCTTCACTGGTAGGGAGTAAGGGGGAGGGGTCCCTCTTTTCTCCAGCTTTCCTGTCCTCATCCTCCTTCACCCTGGCCAGCAGAATACTTGGAGCTCAACCTTGGCTTCTCTTCCAATAGAAATGAGGGGTTTCAACTCTTTCTTTGGTAGTAAGGTTCAGCAGTCACTGTTTATTTTTTTTAAATAGTATTTGTTAAGAGCTGACTAGATGTCAGACGCTGTACTAAGCCCTGGGGTAGATACAATTTTACAATTTTCTCAAGTGGGACATAGTCCCTGTCCCACATGGGGTTCACAGTCTTAATCCCATTTTATAGATGAGATAACTAAGGCACAGAGGAGGGAAGTGACTTGTCCAAGGTCACACAGCAGACAAGTGGAGGAGCCAGGATGAGAACCCAGGTCCTTCTGACTCTCAGGCCCGTGCTCTTTCCACTAGGCCATGACCCTATTACTTTTTGATTGCCCTATCCAGCCACCAGAAAGAAATGGCGGATGAAGAAAGAAGGTGGGGGTGTTTGTTTGGAGTTTTGTACCATAAATGATGCAATTAAATGGAGAGAATTGCTCGGAATCCATGTAAATAAGATAGGAGCAGCATCTGTGCTTGTTCTGTACGAATTGGCAAGGTTGATGAGGGTTAGGGTGGGACACGGTCACCACGACGATGTGACAAAGCATTTTGCATCCCCAAACTCGGCTACCAATTGCCAAGCCAGCAAAGCTGCCGGGAATCCGGTCTGTCGTCTCCTGACTCAATTTGGACTTTCCCCACATCCCTTGAGTTTGCCGATCAACCCACCTCGTGAATGAGAAAATCCTGCTTCGTTTAAGTTCCCGGTAAAAATGGTTCCTGGGAGCCAGTATCCTTCCCCGAAGTTGGCAGCAGTGAGGATTTCTCCAACTGGCTCTGTGACAGCATCTGACTTGGCCTAGAGCTATCCCTAATCCTGGCTCTGCCACTTCTCCGCTTCTCTCTGTGACCTTGGACAAGTCACTTCACTTCTCTGTGCCTCCGTTCCCTCATCTGTAAAATGGGGATTAAGACTGTGCGCCCCACATGGGACAACCTGATTCCCTTGTACCTACCCCAGCGCTTAGAACAGTGCTTCCTCCTTCTAGACTGTGAGCCTGTTGTTGGGTAGGGACCGTCTCTATATGTTGCCAACTTGTACTTCCCAAGCACTTAGTACACTGCTCTGCACACAGTAAGTGCTCAATAAATACAATTGAATGAATGAATGAATGAATGTAGTAAGCGCTTAACAAATGCCATCATTATTATTATCCCTTGTTCCTGCACCCCTTAGAGACTGGGAAAGACCAGTTGGAGAAGTTTTCTCTGAGAAGGATGGGGTGGGTGGGTGGGGGAAAGGTAATGTATCTTTAAGAAATAGTTGTCCTTTGATGAAACAGACAATAACCACTCTTTAGAGGTGGGCAAGACTTTGCATGAAAAAGATAAATCACCCCTCAAGTTGTAGAAAAGTTTTTAAAGCCTCTTAGATTCGAGTAGCACATAGAGGTAAAAGGGGAATTTGTTATTTTATCTCCTGCTGTGGGGACTTGGGCAAGTCACATAATTTCTCTGTGTCTCAGTTTCTTCATTTGTAAAATGGAGATTGAATACCTGTTCTCCTTCTTGCTTAGACTTGAGCCCCATGTGGGAAAGGGTCTGTATCTGATCTCATTATTTTTTGTCTACCCCAAGGGTAAGTATACTGTTTGGCACATAGTTAGCACTTAACAAATACCACATTTAGTAAGTTAAATAATGAACGATTAAGGAGGTAGTATGGCCTAGTGGAAAAGCAAGGTCTTTGGAGAAGCAGCATGGCTTAGTGGAATGAGCCTGGGCTTGGGAGTCAGAGGTTGTGGTTCTAATTCCGACTCTGCCACTAATCTGCTGTGTGACCTTGGGCAAGCCACTTCACTTCTCTGAGCCTCAGTTACCTCATCTGTAAAATGGAGATTAAGACTGTGAGCCCCATGTGGGACAACCTGATTACCTTGTATCTATCCCAGTGCTTGACCAGTGCTTGGCACATAGTAAGTGCTTAACAAATACCATAAATATTATTATTATTATTACTGGAAAGAGCATGGGCCTGGGAGTCAGGGGACCAGGGTTCTAAACCCAGCTCTGCCACTTGCCTGTTTTATAGCCATGGGCAAGTTATTTAAACTTCTCTGTGCCTCAGTTTCCTCATCTGTAAAATGGAGATAAAATACCTGTCCTCTCTCCCCGTTAAACCCTGTGGGCCCCATATGGAACAGGGGCTTTTCAGGTATTAAACTCTGGGGTAGAAACAAGATAATCATGGTGGATACAGTCCTTACCTCAAATGGGGTTTACAGTCTAAGTAGGAAGGAGTAGCATTTAATCCCCATGTCACAGGTGAGGAATCCAAGGCACAGAGAAATTAAGTGACTTGCCCAAGGTCAGTCAATCAATCATATCTAATGAGTGCTTACTGAATGCAGAACACTGTACTAAAGGTCACAGAGCGGACAAGTGGTTGGAACCAGGATTCAAAACCAGATCCTCTGACTCCCAGCACCGTGTTCTTTTTACTAGTCGGCCTTGCTTTTTGAAACAAAACCTCAGTTTCCTCTCATCTGATAGCAGCATCACTGTTGGAGGCTCAACTGCTCAAACGATACCAGCCGCAAGATGGTCCTCTGCACACAGTAAGCACTCAATAAATATGACCGAATGAATGAAACAGAAACACAGTTGCGTCCTCATACTGGAAACTCACAGGAGCTCATGAAATGCATATGCAAACACATTTCCCTCTCTCTTTGCTTTATTGAGGCTGACACTGAATTTCTAAGGATACTGAATTGAGGAGAAGTGACCTGCATTTTGGTTTCAGGAATCCAGTATTAATGAGTTTTGGGGTTTTTTTTCTGTCGTCGGCTCATTTTGAAGTGTGCCAAATTCACGAGCTCTGTGTGTCATTTCAGGCTGCCTCCCTTATGGAGATGGGGCAGGCTTGAAGATTTATTTGCTGTGTAGCTCCTTTTTTTTTCCCACCAGCTTGGTATGCAGAACTGAGAGGGATCTTTTCAGTCAAGTTATGTGAATGAACTAACAACGACCCAGTCTTCTCAATGGTATTGCTGAGACCAATATTCTTCGGGGAAATGTTTAGAGGGAGGAAGCTGAGATCCAGGAGACTGGCATAAATTCCCCTTTCCTTTTGCCCCAGTCAGTTAATCCTTCCCAGAGTTGTCAACACGTTCGCCGGCTTAAAACGTGTTCCTTCAGAAAGATGTCAGGACCTCCCTTTTGTTCCAAATTCTCTGTCCCCTCTTTCTGTCCCTGCTTTCCAAAAGAAGAAACTAAAGAATCTGTTGAAGGACTTTGAGTATTCTCGGGGAATTTCCTTATCTGTCTCTCTTTGCCACTTTGTCTGTGGGGCAAGTCATTTCAGCCAATGGGAAGGGGAAGATCGTTTGAAACAGATAAAAGCCATTGATTTCAATGACTGATTCACACCTGTTTTCTCTTCTGGGTTGCCTGAGAGGTGAAATGAAGACTGGTCAGAGCCAACTGATTTTACCTGTTTGCTGTTTGGGGCAATGGTGAGCTCACTCTGAATTTGGATGACGAATGCAGGTTCTGGTGGGAATTTACTACACTTTAGAAGACTTTCCACCATTTACATCCTCTACAGAGTAAATTTTACCTCCGAGATCTGCTTTCTGCAGGTTATATTGAGAACTCTGCTTGGAGTGATTTCTTCCAACTCCACCCTTCACATCTAGGTATGTATTTGAACCCAGAATTAATGGGATTACAATTAGGAACTGAGTTAAAAAGAAGCCAGGGTGGTGTTGGGAGTTAGGATGTGGGGAAATAATAATAATGGTATTTGTTAAGTGCTTACTATGTGCCAAGCACTGTCCTAAGCACAGAGAAGTTGTGATGTGCACAGAGAAGTTAAATTATAATCCCAGCTCCTCCACTTCTCTGCTGTGTGACCTTGGTCAAGTCACTTAATTTCTCTGTGCCTCAGTTAACTCATCTGTAAAATGGGGATTAAAACTGAGAGCCCCTCATGGGAAACTTGATTACCTTGTATGTACCCCAGTGCTTAGAACAGTGCTTGGCACATAGTAAGTGCTTAACAAATACCTAATCATTATTATCATTACTTATTAAGCGCTTACTATGTGTCAGGCACTGTACTAAGCCCTGAAGGTAGGCACAAGATAGCTGGATTTAGTACAGTCCCTGTCCCATGTGGAGCTCACAAACTCAATCCCCATTTTACAGATGTGAGAACAAAGGCCCAGATACGTAAAGGGACTTGCCCAAAGTCACTGAGCAGACAAGTGGCTGAGGTGGGTTTAGAACCCAGGTCCTCAGACTCTCAGGCCCGGGCTCTATCCACTAGGCCATACTGCTTTCTGTACTAGGGATGGCAATGATGATTAACCACAGCCAAAAAAGTTTAAAAATATAAAAGTTTAAATAATAGGCAGGTGGCAGTCTGAAAACAAATTCTTCAGTCTGCCCCTTTCTACCGCAGTCTCCTTGAGGGAAATAATTGTGTCTTCTGATTCAGTTGAATGCTCCCAAATGCTTGACAGTGCTCCATCTTAGGGAGTGTGGCCTAGTGGAAAGAGTATTGGACTCAGTCGGGAGTTGTGGATTCTAGTTCTGCCACTGGCTTGCTGTGAGACCTTAGATAAGGATCTTCCTCATGGCTCAGTTTCGTCATCTGTAAAATGGGCATAGAATCCATGCTCTCCCTCTCTCCCCTGGGGCTAGAGATTATAAACTAGATTAGTAGCTCCTCGAGAGTAGGGTTGTGTCTACTAACTATATCGTACTCTCCCAAGTGCTTAGTACAGTGCTCTGAACACAGAAAAATGGAGTACACTCAGCATCCCATGCTGTTGGAATGCTTAGCTGTCACCAGGCTGACACACTTGTGTACTGGTGGAGTCCGAGCTCAGAATCTGTACAGGTTTTCTCATTGTCTTAGGGATGTAAAACTCTGTTTTCAATGACTTTTTAGTTTGCAAAAATAGAATGCCTGGAGAAAGCCAATTTTCAGGCAAAAATATGTATGTATAGGGGCTGCTTAATCCCACCTCCCCAAATAATTAACTGTTGTATTCGTAAAGCAGCCTTTATTGTATTTTCAAGCAGCCTGGCATAGTGGATAGAGCAACAGCCTGGGAGTCAGAAGGGCATGAGTTCTAATCTCAGCTCTGTCTTGTCTGTTGTGTGACCTTGGGCAAGTCACTTCACTTCTCTGGGCCTCAATTCCCTCATCTGTAAAATGGGGATTGAGACTGTGAGCCCCAGGTAGGACGGGCTGTGACCAACCCGATTTGCTTGTATTCACCCCAGCACTTAGTACAGTGCCTGGCACATAGTAAGCGCTTAACAAATGCCATTATTATTATTATTTCTATCAAAGCTATAGGGCCAAGCCTTGTACTAAGGGGTAGATACAACACAATCGGATCAGATACGGTCTCTGCATCACATGGGGCAGGTGAAGTGATAATGAATACCCATTTTACAGATGAGGAAATAGGGACATCTCCTTCAAGCGCTTAGTACGGTGCTCTGCACACAGTAAGTGCTCAATAAATATGATTGAATGAATGACACAGAGAAGTTAAGCGATGGACTCGGCGTCACACAGGAGGCGGGCGGTGGAGCCAGGATTTTAGGAGCCAGGTCCTCGGATTTCCAGGCTCTTGCTGTTTCCAGTGGGCCGCATGGACCTCTCCCTCTTCAGGGAGAAAAACTAATCAGCTCACTGGGCTTCCAGAGCTCCGGCTTCTGGTCGCCACTTGGGGGCGCGGGAGGGGAGGAAGAGAAGGAGGAGAGAGAGAAGTCAGTCAGACAATTCTATTTATTGAGCGCCTACTCTGTGCAGAGCACTGTACTAAGCGCTTGGGAGAAAACAATTTGTCCCTCTGTACAACCTGTAATTTATTGTGGGCAGGGAATGTCTGATGTTCTACTGTACTCTCCCAAGCGCTTAGTCAGTCAGTCAGTCAATCGTATTCATTGAGCTCTTACTGTGTGTAGAGCACTGTACTAAGCACTTGGGAAAGGACAATCTGTACTTCTGTACAATCTGTAACTTCTTGTGGGCAGGGAATGTGTCTGATTCTATTGTACTCTCCCAAGCGCTTAGTCAGTCAGTCAATCGTATTTATTGAGTGCTTACTATGTGCAGAGCACCGTACTAAGCGCTTGGGAGAGGACAATCTGTCGCTCTGTACAACCTGTAATTTATTGTGGGCAGGGAATGTCTGATGTTCTACTGTACTCTCCAAAGCGCTTAGTCAGTCGTATTTACTGAGAGCTTACTGTGTGCAGAGCACTGTACTAAGCTCTTGGGAGAGGACAATCTGTACTTCTGTATAATCTGTAACTTCTTGTGGGCAGGGAATATGTCTGATGTTCTATTGTACTCTCCCACGCGCTTAGTATAGTGCTTTGCACACAGTAAACGCTCAATAAATATTAATAATAGCAATGATAATGTGTATTGTCTGGCTCCCGCTAGAGATTGCGAAGTCGTTGTGGGCAAGGAATGTGTCTGTTGTTGTAATAATAATAATAATTATAATTGTGGTTTTTAAGAGCTTACTATGTGTCAGGCCCTGTACTAAGCGCTGGGGTGGACGCAAGTAAGTTGTACTCTCCCAAGGGCTTAGTACAGTGCTCAGCAAGCAGTAAGCGCTCAATAAATGCGATTGAATGAATTAATGCATTTAATACAATGTAACCATTTAACAGACACGTTCCCTGCTTATTATTATTATTATTATTAATAATTGTATTTATTGAGCGCCTACGGTGTGCAAAATACTGTACTAAGCGCTTGGGAGACGAGTTTACAGTCTATAGGGAGAGAGTCCCTTCCTCTCCGAGGTCCTCGGGGATGGAGAGGCGTTGGAAAAGTTGAGAAGCAGCGTGGTTTAGTGGAAAGAGCCCGGGCTTGGCAGTCAGAGGTCGTGGGTTCAAATACCAACTTCGCCACTTGTCTGCTGTGTGACCTTGGGTAAGTCACTTTACTTCTCTGTGCCTCAGTTAACTCATCTGTAAAATGTGGATGGAGGCTGTGAGCCTCACGCGGGACAGGCTGATTACCTTGTATCCCCCCCCGACGCTTAGAACAGTGCTTGGAATATAGTAAGCGCTTAACAGATACCATCATTATTATTACGGGAAGAGGAGTTAGGGTATCATGCGTGGGAGTCTTGGGGAGGGGGCTGGATGGGGGGTCGGGGGTCAGAAGGGAAGGGGAGGGAAAGGGTGAAAGCTCACCTCCTCCAGGAGGCCTTCCCAGACTGAGCGCCCTTTTCCTCTGCTCCTCCTCCCCTCCCCAGCGCTCCGACTCCCTCCCTCTGCTCTACTCCTCCCCGCCGCACTTGTGTCTATCTGTATATATTTATTATTCTATTTATTTTATTAATGATGTCTTTATCTATAATTCTCTTTATGTTGATGGTATTGATGGTATTGACACTTGTCTACTTGTTTTGTTGTCTGTCTCCCCCCTCTAGACTGTGAGCCCGTTGTTGGGTAGGGACCGTCTCCATATGTTGCCCATTTGTACTTCACAAGCGCTTAGTACAGTGCTCTGCACACAGTAAGCGTTCAATAAATACGATTGAATGAATGAGTGGGAATGGATTGGGGGGAGGGGAGAATGTCCGGGGGCTGGGTAAAGTAATTGGGGGTCTTGGGGAGGGGGGCTGGAGGGAGAGGGATGTGAGAAGGAAAGGGGAAGAGTGGGGAGGAAAAGGGGGGCGGGGGTCCGAGGGGGAACGGGCTGAGAGGAGGATGTCCAGGGGGCTGGGAAAAGGAATTGGGGGCAATTAGGGGTCTTGGGGGCTGGGGGGGGGGTCGGGAGTGAGAAGGAAAGGGGAAGGGGGGAAAGGGGGGGAGGGGGTCCAAGGGGGAACGGGCTGAGGGAAGGGGAGGGTGTCCAGGGGGCTGGGAAAAGGAATTAGGGGGATCATCCGTGGGGGTCTTGGGGGGAGGGGCTGGAGGGGGTCGGGGGTGAGAAGGAAAGGGAAAGGGGGGAAGAAGGGAGTCCGGGGTGGGGGGGAGAAAGGGTCAGAGGGGGAAGGGGCTGGGGGGAGGGGAGGATGTCCAGGGGGCTGGGAAAAGGAATTGGGGGGAATTGGGGGCCTGGAGGGAGAGGGGGGTGAGAAGGAAAGGGGGAGAAGGGGGCGGGGATCCGAGGGGGGAAGGGGCTGGGGGGAGGGGAGGATGTCCAGGGGGCTGGGAAAAGGGACTGGGGGTCTTGGGGAGGGGGGCTGGAGTGAGGGTCGGGTTGACAAGGAAAAGGGGAAAAAGGGGAGGGAGGGGATGGGGGCGGGGGTCGCGAGGATCCGGGACGCCTGTGTCCGGCGGGCCCGGGCCGGGGCAGTTGGGGGCCGTTGGGATGGCCGGTAAATGGGGAGAGGTCCGGGGAGGGGGCGGGGGCTCCTTCCGCCCTCCCGCCTTAAAGCGGCCACTGGCTTGTGGTCTCTGGCTCAGCTCAGCCCCGGAGGAACCATGGCCCCGCTCCTCAGTTACATCTCCAAGTTCAAGAACTTCTTCATCTTGTTCTTCACGCCCGTCATCCTCCTGCCTCTGCTCATCTCCATTGGGACCCAGGTAAACCTGCTCCCCCCACCCCCTTGGCTATGAGAAGGATCTGGGTTCTAATCCCGCCGCTGCCGCCTCTGTCTGCTGGGGGACCTTGGACAGGTCACTTCGCTTCTCTGGGCTTCGGGGACCTCGTCTGGAAAGGGGGGATTGAGATTGGGAACCCAGGGGGGACAGGGATTGGGTCCAACACGATTTGCTTATCTCCACCCCAGAGCTACTAGTACAGTGCCTGGCACACAGTAAGTGCTTAACAAATACCGCAGTTATTATTATTATTCTCTGGGTCTCAGTGACTTCATCTGGAAAATGGGGATTGAGATTAGGAACCCCAGGGGGGACAGGGACTGGGTCCAAACTGATTTGCTTGTCTCCACCTCAGCGCTTGATACAGTGCCTGGCACACAGTGAATGCTTAACAAATACCACAGTTATTATTTTTATTATTATTATTTGGGCCTCAATTACCTCATCTAGAAAATGGGGATTGAGAATGGGATAGGGAACAGGGACTGTGTCCAAACTGATTATCTTGTATCTACCCAGAGCCTGTACTACAGTGCCTGATACATAGTAGGTGCTCAACAAACACCACTATTATTATTATTCTTATTTATTGAGCACTTACTCTGTGCAAGCACTGTAATAAGCACTTGGGAGAGTGCCCTATCACACTATAACAGTCTGTAGAAACGTTCCCTGTCCACAGTGAGCTTATAGTCTAGAAGGGGAGATGGGCATTATTTAAATAAGTAAATTACAACTATGGTAATAAATCCATCAATCAACCACATTTAATGAGTAGCTAGAGTTGGTAGGCTTATTCTCCCTACTCCCTCCCAATCCTAATAATATATTTGTTATATTTGTAATATTTGTCAGGCACTTTACTATGTATCAAGACTGTAAACTCTAGACTGTACATTCATTGTGGGGGGAGGGGATGAGTTATACCAACTCCGTTATATTGTACTTTCCTAAGCATTTAGTACAGCCCTCAGGGCATGGAAAGTGCACAATAAATACGATTGATTAATCCAGCACTGTGCTAAGTGCCGGGGTAGATGCAGTTCAATCAGATTAGGCAAAAGCCCCAATCCCACACAAAGCCTACAATCTTAAAGGGGGGGAGGAAAGGTATTCAAATGAGGAAATTGAGACATAGAGAAGTAAAGTGAGCTCCTTGTGTGTGCTACAGTGCCTTTTTTGAAATGGTATTTGTTTAAGCGCTTCTTACATGCCTGGCACTGTACAAAGCGCTGCTAGATACAAGCTTATCAGGTTGGACATGGTCCATATCTCACATGGGGCTCACAGTCTTAATCCCCACAAATGAGGCAACTGAGACACAGAGAAGTGAAATGACTTGCCCAAGGTCCCACAGTAGACAGGCGGAAGAGCTGCGATTAGAACCTAGGTCCTTCTGATTCCCAGGCCCATACTCTAATCACTGGGATCCTTTCAATGCCTTCTTCACTTCAGCACCCGGAGTAACCGTCTGGTAACCAGAAACCTCAGCTGCGAGTGCTTGAGTTTTGAACAGAAGTAACTGTTCAGTTGGACTAATTTTTAGTTTCCAGTAGTTACCCAATCACGGGGAACGTAGGCCTCTGGAATCATCCAGACTAAAGGCAAGATGATGCCCTTAGTGGGTTTATTTTAATTTCTATTTACTGAAGAACGGTGCCGTTAAACTACCAGACCTATCCTCATCGCTATTACTGCACCTTTTGATCCGCTGCAAGGAACACTCGTTTTAACCAGGTAGTTTGGTGGGTCTATTACAATTGGCTTGTTTTTCAGGGGATCCTACAGAAATGCAAAGCATCTGTGTGATCAATTTCTAATGCCACTTTGGTCCTGAAATATCCAACCCCTCCTCTGAAGCTATGGATTGAGGTGTTTTTTTTTTTAGGTGAAGTGGGTCCAACTTTTAGGACTGCAAATGCCTCTCCTCTGATGAATGAACTGGATTCCTCAAAGTTCTGTCTCAGAGGTGTGGGGAGATTTAATTAGGAAAGAGAGGGAGAAGGAGCAAACATGAAAGAAAACCCACGTGAGTTTTTTAGGTGAAGTGAGTTCAGCTTTTAGATCTGCAAATAATTCTTTCCTCTGGCAAATGAACTGGGTTCCTCACAGTTCTGTTCCAGTGGTTTGGGGAGATTTAATTAGGTTGGAAAGGGAGATGGAACAAACATAAAAGAAAAGCCATGTGGGTCCAGAGTGGCTTTTATGGCCAGCTCGGTAACATGCTAAGGACTGCTGTTTTGGGGACCAGCTACAGTTTGTGTTGAGGAGCTGGGTTTATTTTTTAAATCCACTTTGAAGTTCAACTTCAGATATCCTCTGGGTTCTTGCAGGTAAATACTCTCCTAGTGTGTGGGCTTGTTTGTTTATTGCCAAGTTCTTTTATTTGCCTGCTAAAAGCTTACTAGCAGGCTGACCTTCCACAGCCTGGATCATTTTAAATGCGGAAGTAATCAGGAGGATTCAGTACTCTCGTTCCTGGAACTCAAAGCGGTGTCTACTTTATAAAAATGAGAGAAGCTGCATGACCTAATGGATAGAGCACAGGTCTGGGAGTCAGACCTGGTAATTCTGGTATTTGTTGAGCACTTACTACGAGCCAGGTACTGTACTAAACTCTGGGGTAGATACAAGGTAATCAGGTTGTCCCACGTGAGGCTCACAGTCTTAATCCCCATTTTACATATGAGGGAACTGAGGCACAGAGAATTTAATTCAGAAGGACCTGGGTTATACTCCTGGCTCAGCCACTTGCCACTGTGTAACAAGTTACCTCAGTTCCCTCATCTGCAAAATGGGGATTAAGACTGAGCCCCATGTGGGAAAGGGACTGGGCCCAACCTGATTAGCTTGTATCTACCCCAGAGCTTAGTACAGTGTCTTGCACTTTGTGAGTTCTTAACAACTGCCATAACCCTCCCCCCCCTCAAAAATAAACAAGCTTGCAAAAATGAATTCTGAATCTGGAATTAATCGATCAGTCAATAATATTAATTGGGCACTTACTGTGCTTGGAGCATGGGACTTGCACTTGGGAGGATACAGTAGGGTTAGAAGCCCCAATCCCTGCCGTCAAGGGAGTCTGGGGGAGATGGACACAAAGTAAATTACAAGCTGAAGAAGAGAAAGGAAAAAATGGACGTGTTGATAAGTGCTTAAATAACAGGGTCTGTTTGTCAAAATGGACAGGAGTGAGGTGGGTAGATGTAAGTGGATAAGTGGTTAGTCGAATGAGGTGGCAGTCGGCAGGGGAGTGAGAATTATAATGGGGGAAGATTAGAAATGAAACAGGGAAGGCCTCCTGGAGGAGATAAAATTTCAGAAAGTCTTGACTGTGGGCCGGTGGATTTGAAGTGGGAAGGAGTGCCGATATTAATAATAATTGTGGTATTTATTAAGCGCTCACTCTGTGCTAAGCACTGTGCCAAGTGCTGAAGTAGATAATCAGATCAGTCACCATTCCTGTCCCTCTTGGGTTTCCCAGTTTAGGAGGGAGAGAGAATGGGTATTTTACATCCCCATTTGAAAGCTGAGGTAACTGAGGCCCAGAGAAGTGACTTGTCCAGGGTCATCCAGCAGGCAAGGGGTGAAGCTGGAATTACAACCCAAGTCTTCTGACTCCCAAGTCCGTGTTCTTTCCTCAAGGCCTCGCTTGTTATTGCCCCAGGCAGGGATAGTTTGATAGCCAGTTGGTTTTGCAGAGAAAGAGGGGACAGATCTTTCTATCACTTTCGGGTGGCATTCGTTAATCTACTCTGAATGACCTCTTCGGAGCAGATCACTGAAAGAGGTTGGAGGACCCAGTTCAATGCTGTAGTAGCCGTCCTGAGGCTATTTACTGAGCACCCAATGGGTATATTGCACGGTGCTGAGAGGTTGGGAAAGTAGAATAGAATCACAAGAGACATGCTTCCTGTTTTGCAGTGAGATTGAACTGAGGGAGAGAGGTAAGGGGGTAGCAGCAACTGCAGTGTTAGGTTGAGGCAGCATAATAATCATAAATGTGGTATTTGCTAAGCACTTACTCTGCACCGAGCACTATATATTAAGTGTTGGGCTAGATACCGTAACCACACTGGACCCAGTACCTGTCCCACATAATCTAAGTAGGAGGGAGAACAGTCCCATTTCACATGAGGAAACTGAGATCCGAAGTGGAAATGACACTGCAGGGAAGTGGCAGAGTTGGGATTAGAACCCAGGTCCTCCAGCACTGTACGAAGTGCTTGGGAGAGTACAATATAACCGAAGTGACAGACATGTTTTCTGCTCATAAATAGTTTAAGGGATTATGGAAAGGTCCATCAGAACATGCAGCGTGGCCTAGTGGAGAAAGCATGGGCCTGGAAGTCAGAGGATCTGTGTTCTAATTCCGGCTCTTCCATTTGCCTGATGTGTGACCTTGGTCAAGCCACTTAACTTCACTGTGCCTCAGTTTCCTCAGCTGCAAAATGAGGATTCAAAACCTCCTCCTTAGGCTGTGAGCCCCATATGGGACAGGGACTGTAACCAGACTGATTAACTTGTAGCTACCCACTGTTGGGTAAGGACCGTCTCTATATGTTGCCAACTTGTACTTCACAAGCGCTTAGTACAGTACTCTGAACACAGTAAGTGCTCAATAAATATGATTGAATGAATGAATGAATCTACCCCAGCGCTTAGAGTGGTGCTTGACACATAGTAAGCAGTTAGCAAGTACTATAAAAAAGTTTTTTTTTTTAAAAAAAAACAAAAAACCACAAACCCAAAACTAAACACTTGCAGAGCTCATGAATATTGTTTTTTGAAATTGGTCCAAAAGGCTTCTTGACTAAATATCTTTTTCTACTTCAAATGGATATATAAGGAACTAAGGCTAGACATAATATGGGGGGTAACCGAGGAGAATAAGCATGAATCGAAATTAGTGTAAGGAACTTGGACCAAGTCCAGACAATTTGGTTGTTTTGGTGATAGCATTCATTTGGGTAGGGAGTGTTTCAGTATGCAGTAGACAATTGAATAATGAAAGTCTGCTTAGAACCTCTCCCTTCGGGGCCCCTTTTAGCATTACAAATGAACCTTCAATCAGTCATCACCCTATATTTTATGCAAAAAGCGTGCCCTATGGAATTATTTATATTTGGAACCCAAACATTGATTGTAATCTATTTCATTGCAGGATTCCATTTACCAATAATCAGAGTGCTGGGTTCTGAAAATATCTCATTAACTAATTGAATCCAAAGGACAGTGGTTTGGACAGTTCTAATCCAGGAAAGATACATGTGAAGCACAGATGATGTTTAAGCTTAAACTATTATCCTTACGAGGAGTTCAAAGGCTGTAATATTTTGATCAAATGTCAGCTGAAACTCCCATCTTTGAAATCATATAAATAAATGGAGGTTTCAGTGTTCTCAGCCCTATTCTCACCCTTTAATTTGTGACTTCTGCTTTCAATCAATTCATCAATCAATGGCATTTATTGAGCCTTTACTGAGTGCAGAGCATTTAACTAAGCACTCTCGAGAGTGTGGTATAACAAAGTTGGTAGACTTGGTTGGTTCCTGCTCACATGGAACTTAGTCTAGAAGGGTGGACAGATATTAAAATAAATTACAGATAAGGACATAAGTGCTTTGGAACTGGGGTGAATGTCAAGTGCTTAAATGAGCCTTGTTGAAGGCCCATCTCATCCAAGAGGCCTTCCCAGACTAAGCCCCACATTTCCTCATCTCCCATTCCCTTCTGCGTCGCCCTGATTTGCTCCCCTTGCTCTCCCCCCTCCCAGCCCCACAGCACTTATGTACATATCTGTCATTTATTTATGGGGCTCTCAGTCTTAATCCCCGTTTTTACTCATGAAGTATCTGAGACAAAGAGAAGTGAAGTGATTTGCCCAAGGTCACTCAGCAGACAAGTAGCAGATGGGATGAGAATGTAGATCCTTCTGATTCCCAGGCCCATGCTCTATCCACGAAGCCATGCTGCTTCCCTGGATACAGATCCATGGACAAGTGTGATGCAGAAGAGAGAGGGAGAAAGTGAAATTAGGGCTTAGTCAGGGAAAGACCTCTAACCAGGTAAGTAGACACATCCCTGCCCTCAAGAAGTTTACAATTTAGTGGGAGAGGCGAACATTAAAATAAATTACAGATAGAGGAAGGAACCTAGTAAAACTACTATTGATTACTACTTCTACAAAATTTGTTGAGTCCAATCAGTGTCACTAATAATGATGATGGTATTTAAGCGCTTACTATGTACCGAGCACTGTTCTAAGCGCTGGGGATAATTGAGTTGGACACAGTCCCTGTCTCACATCAGGCTCACAATATTAATCCCTATTTTAAAGAGGAAGTAACTGAGGCACAGAGAAGTGAAATGACTTGTCCAAGGGCACACAGCAGACAAGTGGTGGAGTCAAGATTAGAACCTGGGTCCTCCTTCTGGCTCCCAGGCTTGTGCTCTATCCACTATCCATGCTATTTACCGAACACCTATTGTGTGCAGAGCATTGTACAGAGCACTTAGGAAAGTACAATAGAATCTCTAGGCACAATCCCCGCTCTCAAAGAGCTTGCAGTCTAGCAAGCGTACAGTCCAATAATTCCATGTATCCTGGCTCTGGCAGTGCTGGAATGTGCAGGAAACAAACTCAAAAGGACAGAGATTTCCCAAGGCAACACTGGCAGTTATACAAAGTATAAGTACAAATTGATTCGACACTTTGTTGGCATTTTCCCAGCTGTCCACATTGAGTCTGTGTTTCTGTGTCTCTCTGGGTTCCTTTCGGTAAATTTTAAGTGAGAGGATCAAGGGGAAGCAGCATGGGCTAGTGGAAAGAGCACGGGCCTGAGAGTCAGAGAACCTGGGTTCTGATTCCGGCTCTGCCACTTGTCTGCTGTGTGACCTTGGGCTAGACACTTAACTTCTCTGTGTCGTAGTTCCCTCATCTTTCAAAATGGGAATTCAATGCCTAATTTCCCTCCTACTTGGACTTTGAGCCCCATGTGGGACAGGTACTGCATCCGACCTGATTACCTTGCATTTACCCACGCACTTAGTTCACTGCTTGACACATAGTAAGCGCTTAACAAATACCACAGTCATTATTACTGTTTTGGGCCTCCATCCCCTCATCTGCAAAATGGGGATTTAAAACCTGTTCATTAATTCAATCGTATTTATTGAGCGCTTACTGTGTGCAGAGCACTGTACTAAGCACTTGGAAAGTAAATTTGGCAACAGAGACAATCCCTACCCAACAATGGGCTCATAGTCTAGAAGGGGGAGACAGACAACAGCAGACAAAACAAGTAGACAGGCATCAGTAGCATCAAAATAGATAAATAGAATTATAGCTTGCTTCTACCCCCAGGACTTAGTAGGAAGCAGTGCGGTCTAGTGGATAGAGCATGGGACTGGGAATCAGAAGGCCCTGAGTTCTAATCCAGGCTCTGCCACTTGTCTGCTGTGTGACCTTGGGCATGTCACTTAACTTCCCTGTACCTCAGTTACCTCATCTGTACAAAGGGGATTAAGGCTGAACTCCATGTGGGACAGGGACTGTGTCCAACCCGATTTGCCTGTATCTACCCCAGTGCTTAGTACAGTGCCTGGCACATAGTAAGCGCTTAACAAATACTGCAGTTGTTATTATTATTATTATCATCATTGCAGTGCTTGGCACGTAGTAGGAGTTTAACAAATATTGTTATTATAATCAGAATCATCATCATTATTATGATCCTTATTATATTATTATCAAGCCATATGAATTTTCTCCGTCTGCTGTCTTGCTCGGTTTCTGATGTGGGTAGAGGGTTCCTGGAGAGTTAGAGTGGGACAGTACCTCTGCTGGTGAGGGTCGAATGTGGCCCCAAAAGCTGAATAATGAACGGTTCTGATTGGGTTTCAGGAAGCAAAATGCGCCTTCGTCATCCTCCTCATGGCAGTGTACTGGTGCACAGAAGTCATCCCTCTGGCTGTCACATCTCTCTTACCTGCCCTGTTATTCCCTTTGCTCAAAGTCTTGGATTCCAAAAAGGTAAATGGATGTTTTCAACCTGATTATCTTGGATCTAACTCAGCACTTAGTTCTGAGCTTGGCATATAGTAAGCCCCAACAAATACCACAATTATTATTATTATTCTCTGTGGGTCAAACACTTAGGCATCACTGAATAGGAGATTTGATATCTCTCTCTAGAAGTTTTATTTTAAGAGACCCAGGTTTTAATCTTGAATCAGCCCCTGGCTTGCTACATGACCTCAAGCATGCCACTTGACCTCTCTGTGCCTCAGTTTCCTCATCTGTATTCATTCATTCAATCATATTTATTGATCACTTACTGTATGCAGAGCACTGTACTAAGCACTTGGGAAAGCACAAAACATCAAAAAAGAGAGATAATCCCTGCCCACAATGAGCTCACAGTTTATCCCTGCCCTATCTTTTAGATGATGAGCCCCAGATGGGTCCAATACTGTATCTGATCTGTTTATCTTGTATCTACCATAGTGCTCAGCAGACTATGTAAGAAGCTCATGGTGGGCAGAGAATGTGTCTGTTTATTGTTCTATTGTACTTGCCCAAGTGTTTAGTACAATGCTCTGCACACAGTAATTGCTCAATAAATACAGTTGAAGGAATGAATGAATGATCTTAATAATTACCATCCATGGGCCATGTCAAATTCCTACCTAAGTGCTTAACAAATACCATTATTATTATTACCTGTGGTCTCCCCCAGTGCTTATTATTATTTAATAATAATCATATGTATTGAGTGCTTACTGTATGCAAAGCACTGTTTTAAGCGCTTGGGAGAGTAAAATATATCAAACACATTCCCCGCCCACAACGAGCTCACAGTCTAGAGGAGTACAGTGCTGTGCACACACTGTAAGCATTTAATAAATACAATTACTACACAATCAATCGTATTTATTGAGCGCTTACTGTGTGCAGAGCACTGTACACTACTACTATGGTTACCATAAATACCATAAAATACTGTAAGCAGCCATAAAGATTGATAAACAACCTAATTAGAGTAAGCTAAACTACTTACTCTAGCAATAACATTCTTGCTAGTAAGCAGCCTTGTTTCCTCAACTTTTCCTTCCAAAGGGACACCTTTGCCTAAGCTGGCTCATACCTGGGGTAAGCAAAGATCCTACCCCACCACACACAGTTCCATGTCAATGGCCAAAGTTCTGTTTTCCTGGTAATTTTTCCCAGTGGTTCCCAGACTGAGATTCTGTCCCTTTTCCCATGGCCCTGGGCACACAGGTTGCTCCTTGGATTTCCGAGAATCGCAGCAGACTCCCATTCTGTCAAAAAGCATTCCGTTCTCTCCCCCGGCCCCAGTGGAACCGGGTCCGGCTGCATTTCCCTAATGAGAAGCGTCTCTCTTGCAGGTGTGCACCCAGTACTTGAAGGACACCACGATGCTGTTCCTCGGGGGGGCTGATCGTGGCTGTGGCCGTGGAACGCTGGAACTTGCACCGTCGGATCGCCCTGCGATCGCTCCTGCTTGTTGGCACCAAACCCGCCCTGTAATCTCACCCCCTTTCCTTTTCCTGAGGGTATCTCTTACAACCAGAGCCAACCAGAAAACCCCAGCTGCCCCCCTCCCCTGGCGATTTTTGTGGGGGTTCTATTTGCAGCTTCACCTAATGGTGGCAGGCTGGATCAGCCAGGTCGACCCCCATCTCCCTTTTGGTCCTTGATAGGCTGGTCACCCCCAAACTCCTCAACCCCAACCCGGAGGGCCCCGATAGCTGGAGTCATTGGATAAGCTCTCTGGTTCCTTGAGCGCAGAAAACATGAGGACCGACTCTATTGGATTGTTCATTAAGTAGTTTTTATTGAGCGCATTTTGTGTGCATTCATTCATTCATTCAATCGTATTTATGGAGTGCTTAGTGTGTGCAGAGCACTGTACTAAGCGCTTGGAAAGTACAACTCAGCAACCGAGACAATCCCTACCCAACAATAAGCTGTTGGGAGAGTACAAACACTTAGTACAGTGCTCAGGATGCAATAAGTGCTCAATAGATCCCACTGACTGAATGCCTGGTGCTCTTCACTCATTCAATCATATTTATGACTTCACAGCTTGCAGCTGTATGACTCTTCATGACTTCTCCTTATCTTCAGGGGATTCCTGAACCCATCTCCCTCAAATACCATGAATTGGCTTTGGAGAGCGGGGCTCATTTGGCATTTTTTTGATTCACATCACTTGGAAGCCTTGTAAAATCTCTACTTCCCACCTGCCCCTGGAACAAATACTTCAGTTCAGTTTGATCTGGGGGGCTGCCCAAGGCCTAACTTTTCACCATGAGGAGGATGGGGATTTTAGGGAGGTTAGGGGAACTGGGAGGCGAGGCAGGCTCCAATGAGCCTACAGGCTGGAAGGTCTCCGTTCAGCCTCTTTCTGGCCGCGATTGGAAGCTCTCCGGTCTTGTCACGGACAGGATTGAGGCCTTGGCTCCAGTGGTTGATTTCACCTCCTTCTGTTCTGTTCTTCCTCTGCAGGTTGATGATGGGCTTCATGGGAGTCACCGCTTTCCTGTCCATGTGGATCAGCAACACGGCCACCACCGCCATGATGATTCCCATCGTGCAGGCCGTGCTGAATCAGCTGCAAGACGTGGAAATGGGGATGGAAGAAGGCCTCTCTGAGATTGAACTGGAGACAAAGGAAGAGGGAGGCGAGCAGGGTGAGGACTAGAATGGCGGAACCCTCCTTCCTCAGAAACCTCAGCCCTCCGGAAATCAAAAAGGAAAGAGAAGTGTCACAGTAATAGGATTTAATATTATTAATAATAACTGTGGTATTTGTCAAGTGCTTAATATGTGCCAGGCGCTGTACTAAGTGCTGGGGTAGATATGAGGTCATGGGGTTGGATGTGGTCCCTGTACCATCTGGGTCTCACAATTTTAATCCCCATTTTACAGATAGGGGAACTGAGGCCCAGAGAAGTGACCTGTCCAAGGTCACCCAGCAGAAAAGTGGTGGAGCCGGGATTAGAGGCCAGTTACTTCTGACTCTTAGGCCCGAGCTCTATCCCCTAAGCCACACTGCTTTATTAAGTGCTTTCTGTATACAGAGCACTGGGGAAAAAATTTGTGGCCTAGTGAACAGAGCCTGGGCCTGGGAGTCAGACCTGACGTCTAATCCTGGCTCCATCACTTGTCTGCTGTGTGACATTGGACAAGTCACTTCACTTCTCTGGGCCTCAGTTGCCTCGTCCAACAAATGGGGATTAAAACCATGAGTCCTGTGTGGGAAAGGGACTGCGCCCAACCCGATTATCTGGTATCTACCCTCATCGCTTAGTTCAGTGCCTGGAACATAGTATGTTTAACAGATAACATTTAAAAAAGAATTAGACCCAGCCCCTGTCCTGTGGGGGCCTCACAATCTAAAAATGTAGAGGGGGAGAGGGGGCTGGTGACAGGCACATAAGCAGAGATGAAACAAAAGCGACATGAGGACATGAAGGTGGAAACAGAGGTAAGCAGGTACAGTGACCATCTAGAAGAGCAGAATCCTAGGCTCCTGGCGATTGAGTCCATGTCACCACTGTGGCCACAGTGACTTCTCCAGTGCTGAGGTCCTGCAGAGGTGGCAGTGAGCTGAGGCTGCTTCGCTACACCCCACTGGGATAGAGGGAGGTGCTTAGTCGGGAAGGAGAAGTGGGGTCTCTGCAGGGCAGGCAGTGATGGTTACTTCCCCCCACCAGGCACCCCCGAGGTCCCTGAGACCCCCGAGACCCCCAGGGAGCAGTACAACGGCAGTGCATCTGAAAAGAAGTCCATCTGCAAGGCTCTGACCCTATGCATAGCCTATGCGGCCAGTATCGGCGGGACAGCCACGCTGACCGGGACGGGGCCCAACGTCGTCCTCTCTGGGCAGATGCACTCGTGAGTGTCGGGCGGCTCCACAGCGCTGTGGCGACTGGTCTCCCCCACCCCTCCAGCTGGGCGTGAATGGCAGCTTCCTCCCGCGGGGGCTGGGGGTGGGCCGGGAAGGTTGAGGAGGGAGATGTGGGCATGAGGAGGTCTTGCTCTTGCAGAACCCCAAGAGTGACTCCGTGGGCATACCCCACTCTGATCCCTAATGCCTGCACCCAAAGTGCCCCGGCAGATATGTGTCAGGAGGAGGGCTCCCCCCCAGCCCCACATTCTTGCCAATGTGAGTTGGGGGAAACACGAGCCCTGGCAGAGCCAGGCCTCCCTCAGAGACGCTGAGCCAGATATGCTTCCTGCTTGGGCCATGCAGAGCATCCGACAATCCTCACGTGATCCAACTAGTCCAAAGGCCAAGGGATCCAAGTTTGCTCATTTGGCAGTCATTCCTGCCTCCCGGTGGCCTTTCTCTCAAAATCGCCCGGAGATTGCGAAGGGGATAACGGGATCACTGGCCCTTCCTCTCCTTCGTCATCATCAATTTTATCAACACCTTCCTCAGAGAAGTGGCAGGCCGAGCAGAAAGTGCAGGCGAGGTGGCAGGAGTCCCGGAATCGAATTCCGGCTCCACTGCTGGCCTGCTGTGTGACTTCTCTAGGCCTCAGTTTCCACTTAATAATTGGGGTTTATGTTAAGCCCTTGCAGGGTGTTAAGATCTGTACTTAGCATTGGAGTAGATCCAAGAGTTACCTCAATCCCCATATGTAAAATGGGGATTAAGTATCTGTTCTCTCCTGCCATTATAACCAAGGGACTGCATCTGATTGGATTGGACTGTATCTATCCTAGGACCCAGCACAGAAGTGTTTTTAAAAAACACCACTATTATTATTCATTAGCAGCAGCAGTACTTCCCAAGCACTTAGTGTAGTGCTCTGCACACAGTAAGTGCTCAATAAATATGATTGAATGAATGTATGAATACCACCAACGAGTTCATTATTAAATGCTACTTATTCAGCTGCCACGTATGCTGGACACAACACAGAAGTTAATTCCAGGAGAAGACTCTCTCCCTGCCCCTGGGAGCTTGCAGTCTAATAATAAGGCAACATGAAACCTGTTCATGGCCTGTGCTCTCTTGTTTAGGCCACGCTACTTCTCAGAAATTATCAACTGCTTCATAAAGACTGTAAGCTCGTTGTGGGTGGGGAATATGTCTGTTTACTGTTGTACTCTTTCAAGCATTTACTCCAGTGCTCTGCACACAGTAGGTGCTTAATACATTCGATTGAAAGAATGAAGGGGTTATCTACATTGAGTGGGTAGAGCACAGGCCTGGGAGTCAGAAGGCCCTGGGTTCTAATCATGGCTGTGCCACTTATCTGCTGTGTGACCTTACACAAGTCACTTCGCTTCGCTGGACCTCAGTTACCTCATCTGTAAAATGCAGAGAGATTAAGACTGTGAATCCCACATGGGACATGGAATCTATTCAACCTGACGAGCTTATCTCTACCCCAGTGCTTAGAACAGTGCCTGACACATTGTAAGTGTTTAATGAGTATTATAGGAAAAAAAAAATCTGCGGGTGAGAGAGGGGGCTTCTCACAGGATCTCTTTCCCTCTCACCCTATCTTTGTCCTCCTTCCCCTCCTCTTGAGCTTGTCCGCTGACAGCAGAGAGGTTGCGGAGGTCAGATTCCTGGTGGCCTGGCTTCAGAACTGATACCTACGTTTCCTTATTTCAGGCTGTTCCCCAAGAACAAGGATGTGGTGAACTTTGCCAGCTGGTTTGGATTCGCTTTCCCCAACATGTTGCTGATGCTGCTGCTGGCCTGGTTTTGGTTGCAGTGCTTCTTCATGGGGCTCAAGTAAGTTTCTCTGGAGTCCGGATACCGGTAGAGGTCAGTCAGGACAACTTTGGGAGGCAAGTGAGGAAGGAGTTTTCCTCCCCACAGTCCCTGGGTGGGTCTTCAGTGAAAGGATTGGAAAATTCCCAGACTCCGTCCACTCTGGCTTTGTGGGAGCTTGGAGGAAAGCCTGTGGAACTGGAACAATTAATCAATCATCAAACCCTCTAGACTTTAAGCCCATTGTGGACAGGGAATGTGTCTATTATTGTTATATCATATTCTCCCAAGCACTTACTACAGGGCTTCACACACAGTAAGCGCTCAGCACCAGTGGTATTTATTGAGCGCTTTGTAGGTGCAGAGCACTATACGAAGGGCTTTGAAGAGTCTGATACAACAGAATTAGCAGACACGTTTCCTGCCCGTAATGAGTAAGGTGTAGACAGGGATTCTGGCCCCTAGAAACCCTCCACGTTTGGGAGTTTGCGCAGATGCTTGTGTGATGACATCACGTTATGGGGTGGACAATTCACCGGGCACTCTGTGATACCATATGGAATCGGGACCCCGGGGCGTGACTGAACTTCAGCCTTCTGAGAGACCTAGTTCTAGAATCATGTTTGAGGCAGGTGATTTTTGAATTGATGTCCCGAGGAGGGGGATACAAAAGTTCATGGTCCTTGAATTTTCCCATTTGGTAGTAAGTTTGGGCAGATTGTGAGGGGTCAAGAAAACACCCTCACCCCTGCCCAGCCTAGGGTTGATTTCTGTCACCCCATGGATGACTCCATGGGGTCTTCACGTGGTCTGCACCCACAAAATGCCCAAGTAAGCGCCATGCCACCATGTGAAATTAACCGGGAGTGGGCCAACGGTTGCACGGGATGCTAATAATGATTAGAACGGTATTTAATGAGTGCTTCCTGTGGGCTGAAGTGCTGTACTAAATGCTGGAGTTGCTCCAAGATAAACAGGACAGTCTCTGCCCCATGTGGGTTTCTCAATCTAAGAGGTGGGGAGAGCAGGTATCTGATCTCCATTTTACTTGGATGAGGAAACTAAGGCTCAGAGAGGTTAAGCAACTGGTCTAAGGTCAACTAGCAGACCAGTGGCAGAAGAGGAATTAGAACTTGAGTCTCCTGACTTTCAATCCCATGCTCTTTCCACCAGGCCATGATCTGGAAAGATGCTTTCCTTTAGTGTTTTATCCTGATTCTTTTAGCCTTATTGCGAGGTGGTGAAATGCTCATCTGACAGCAGACTGAGGTGAGATAGGAACTTTGATTGATTAGTAATTATGGTATTTGTTAAGTGCTTCCTATGTGCCGGGCACTGTACTAATCGCTGGGGTGAATATAAGCAAATCGGGTTGGGACACAGTCCCTGTCCCACATGGGGCTCACAGTCTCAATCCCCATTTTACAGATGAGGGAACTGAGGTATAGATAAGTGAAGTGATTTGCCCAAGGTCACGCAGCAGACAAGTGGCGGAGCTGGGGTTAGAAGCCATGACCTTCTGACTCCCAGGCCCGTGTTCTAGCCATGCTGCTGATTGATTGAGTGTGATGCCACAGCTACCTGTCAGCAAGAGAATGGGGCGTGAGTCCGGCCTAGTGGAAAGAGCTCGGGCCTGGGCATCAGGAGATCTGGGTGCTAGTCCTTCAGCGGGGACTCGGATAAGTCATTTAGCCTCTCTGAGCCTCAGTTTCCTCATCTCTAAAATGGGCATGAAGACCCCTGCTCTCCTTCTCTCTTACATCATGAAAGGAACAGGGATGCCATGCCTTGTTGATCTACAATCTGCCCCAGCTCTCGGCACGCGGCAGGCCGCTTCATAAACCCCCTTTCACATGCCAAATTTGCCCTCTTCTCCCTTCTTTGCCCCAAAGCTTTAAGAAACTGTGGGGCTTAGGGATGGAGAAAACGAGAAAAGAGAAACTGACCTACGAGTTGCTGAGTGCAGAGTATGCCAAGATGGGTCCGCTCACCTTCGCCGAAATCAACGTCCTCGTTTGCTTCATCCTCCTGGTGTTCCTGTGGTTCACCCGGGATCCCGGCTTCATGCCCGGCTGGATGTCCTTCTATTGGACGGACGGCAGGACCAAGTAAGTCAGCGGTGTGATCCTGATTTAAATCTCTCTCCACTTTAGAGGGGCTGGTTGGCGGGGGGTCACAGAGCTCACTTAAAAATTGACAGGCATCGGATACTGGAAACAATGAGTAGCAATGGTATTTACTGAGCACTTAATGGGAGCAGAGCACTGTATTAAACTTCATTCAATTGTATTTATTGAGTGCTTATGGTGTGTGAAGCACTGTACTGAGTGCTTGGGAGAGTACAATACAACAACAAACAGATGCATCCCCTACCCACAGCAGGCTCACGGTCTAGACGGGGAGACAGACATTAATTTCCATAACTAAATAAATTATAGATATATACATAAGCGTCATGGGGCTGGGATGGGGAATGAATGAAGGGCGCAAGTCAGGGCAATGCAGAAGGGAGTGGGAGAAGAAGAGAGGAGGGCTTAATCAGGGAAGGCTTCTTGGAGGAGATGGGCCTTCAATAAATCCTATGAAGGGGGGAGAGCACTGTACTAAAAGAACAAGAGGGGGAGCAGACACCATCCTACCAAATGCTTAGTACAGCGCTGGGATCATAGGAAGCACTTAATAAATACCATAATAGTAAGACTATAAACTTGTTGTGGGCAGAGAATGGGCCTGCCAATTCTGTTGTATGGTACAGAGAAGCGGCATGGTGTAGTGGATAGAGCATGGGCCTGGGAGCCAGAAGGTCATGGGTTCTAATTCCGGCTCTGTCACTTGTCTGTAGAGTGAACCAGGGCAAGCCACTTCACTTTTCTGTACCGCAGTTCCCTTGTCTGTAAAATTGGGTTTAAGACTGTGAGTTCCAAGTGCAACCTGATTAGCTTGTATCTACCCCAGTGCTTAGTATAGTGCCTGGCACATAGTAAGACATTTAACAAATATCATTAAAAAAAAAGTGCTTGCTATGTGGTAAGGATTGTATTAAGCACTGGGATAGGTCGGACACAGTCCCTGCCCTTTAGGGGCCTTCCAATCTAAAGTCAGGGGACAATAAGTTTTTAATCCCCATTTTACAGGTCAGAAGACACCAAGAAGTCAAGTGACTTGTCCAGGGTCATAGAGCAGGCAAAGGGCAGAGCCAGGAGTAGAACCCAGTTCCCCTGATGTCCAGGTCCATGTTCTTTTCGCTAGGCCACTCTGCTTCTCCACCTGCTTGCCTGTTCTCAAGGAAGTGATTGAGACATCTTCCAAAGGAAACAGAGCTTTTGTAGGTGAAACTTCCTACTATATCCTTCTTTTCCCTGAAGGTATATGACTGACGCGACCGTCGCCGTCTTCATTGCAATATTGCTTTTTGTCGTTCCCTCTCAGAAACCTCGATTCAACTTCCGAAGCCAGACGGACGAAGGTAAAGGGATGGGTGAGGAGCAAGGTGGGGGAGAGAAGCTGGGGTCTCTGAGGATACTTCAGCTCTACTCTAGAATCCCAAAGTTCCAGTCAGGCCTACATCACCCCCAGCCCCTCTGAGAGGGGAGGAGAGAAAAGAGGGGAAGAGAAAGAGCAAAGGTGGGTTGTTCCTGTTATCCTGGCTCAGACTCCCTTTTCTCTTCTTCTCCCAGAGTGGAAGGAACCGTTTTACCCACCAGCCCTGCTGACCTGGAAGGTGACTCAGGAGAGAGTACCCTGGGGCATTGTGCTCTTGCTAGGTGGAGGGTTTGCTCTGGCCAAAGGAGCTGAGGTAAATACCAGCCTCTCCAAGAGTCAGGGAAGGCCTATGGCAGGGAGGGTGGCACCATTTTATGGGGGCAATTTAGTCCTGGAAGAAGTGTTCCCAAATCTTCAAAGCAGACTTCTTCCTCCTCCCTTCTCCCTCATTCCTCCCCCCGCCCCCCCGCCTTCTCCACATTAAGACTGTGAGCCCCATGTAGGAGTGGGACTGTGTCCAACCCGATAAACTTGAATCTACCCCAGCGCTTAGAACAGTGTATGACATACAGTAGGCACTTAAATACTATATGAATGCGAAAACAAAAGACAAAAAAAAAAGCTTGGAGGAGCAGGTGAGTGAATGCTGAAGTTATAGGGTGAATTCAGAAGTGCTTCAGAAGGTTGTGGACACATCAGGACATGATCAGCCCAGGCGTCCAGGTCTGGGACTAAAACCAGGGGAGGGGGGACTCCCCAGTTTTGTCCCCGAAACGCCCAGGTAGGCAGGTGTCACAAGGGATTATCCGTGGAACATGACTCCTCTGGGGATTGTAGGTCTCCAAGCTGTCCAACTGGATGGGGGATCAGATGAAGCCTTTGAAGTCGGCCCCCCCATCCGTCATCACAGTGATCCTGTCTGTCTTCGTGGCCGTCTTCACCGAGTGCACTAGCAACATCGCTACAGCCACCCTGTTCCTCCCCATCTTTGCTTCTATGGTAAGCGCCTTTCCACTTCGTCCCCTTTGCTGGGCTTTTCTGGGTCCCAGCTAGAAACCCGACCTCCTTCCGCTCCCCAACTCAACCTACTCCCTGGGCTGACGGAGGTTCTAAGGGCAACGGAAATGCACTCTCTTTTTCTCTGGTATAATTGAACGTGATCAATTGGTGGTATTTATTGGCCCTTACTGTGGGCAGAGTACTGTACAGAGCACTTGGAAGAGTAATTGTAATAATAACTGTAGTATTTGTTAAGTGCTTATTATGTGCCAGGCACTGTACTATGCACTGGGTGGCTACAGCAAATTGGGTTGGACACAGTCCCTGTCCCGCATGGATTTCACAGCCTTCATTCCCACTGTACAGATGAGGTAACTGAGGCACAGAGAAGTGATGTGACTTGGCCAAGGTTATTCAGCAGACAAGTGGCAGAACCGGGATTGGAACCCCTGTCCTTCTGACTTCCAGGCCCTTGCGGTATTCACTAGGCCACGCTGCTTCTCTGTACACTGAGTACCAGAAATAATAATAACAATAATACTAATAGTGGTATTTGTTAAGCAGTTAGACCAATACAGTACCACCAAGCTGGTAGATATGTTCCCTGCCCATAGGGAGCTTACAGCCTAGAGTGACATTGATAAAAATAAATTACAAATTTTATCAGTCAATGTTATTTATTGAGCACTTACAGTGTGCAGAGTACTGTAATAAGTGCTTGGGAGAGGACAATCCAATAGAGTTGGTAGGCATGATTTATGCCCTTACGGTGCTTACAATCTAGTGGGGAGACTGACAATAAAATACAGTTAGAATGAAGCAACAAAGCATAAGGATCTGTACCAATCAATCAGCGGTGTTTATCGAGCGCTTACCTTGTTCAGAGCACTGTACTAAGCTCTTGGGAGAGTACATCAATTGAACAGAGTTGGCAGACATGTCCCTTGCCCACAGTGAGCTTACAATCTGGAGGTGCTGAGGTGAATATCAAAGTGCATAGTTGACCCAGAAGGGAGGGAGAAGGGGGTGAGGAGATGAGAGGTTAGTCAGGGAAGGCTGCCTGGAGGAGATGGGATTTTAGTAGGGGTTTGAAGGTGGGAAGAGTGGCGGTTTGTTGCATATGAAGGGGGAGGGAGGTCCAGTTGCGAGGCAGGCTGCGATCAAGGGATTGATGTTGATTGAGACGAGAGTGAGACACACATTCAAGGACAAATCTGGGCAGGCTGGGGTATAGTGGGAGAGGAATGAGGATAGGTAGGAGGGAGAGAGCGGATCGAGGCCTTAAGGCTGATGGTGAGATGAATGGGCAATCAGTGGAGGTTATTTGAGGACTGAGGAGATGTTTGCAGGACATTTGTGGTGAGGGATGAATGAGTTGAAGCTGAGGAATGAATGAGTTCTCCAAAGGAATGAAGAGGGAACGTCTATCATTCTTATCATTCCTCAGTTCAGTGATCTCCAAAGAAGAAGGCAGAAGTTGGATCTGGATAGGGTGGTGCTGAGGGGAATTACGAGAGAAGGGTATGGAAAAATCCCTGCCTTTTTATATATAAAAAAATGGTTTTTGTTGCTTACCATGTGTACCAAGCATCATATTAAGCACTGGAGTAGATACAAGCTAATCAGATTGGACAGTCCCTGCCCCACCTTGGGTTCACTGTCTTAATCCCCATTTTACAGAAACTGAGAGCCACAGAGAAGTTGTGACTTGTCCCAGGTCCCACAACAGACAAGTGGCGGAGTGGGATTAGAACCCAGATCCTTTTGACCTCTAGGCCTGTGGCCTATCTACTAGGCCACACTGCTTCTCTACCCTCTAGAAGCATCTAGTCAAATAAGAGAAAGCATGTGCCAATTTCCAGACTACCAGAGCAGAGGCCTGTGGCAAGATAGCTCAGGACTGAATCTATCTTATCTTGAAGACAATGCCTGTGGTCTCTAATATTATAACTTTCCCCTGAGTCCCCTTTTTAAAAACTCAGGTCTCTCTCCATGTCTTTTCTTTTGTTTAAACTGGCTTTTAATACCCCCCCTACAAAAGTAACACCCTTGTTCTTCTAAGAATCTAAATTCTCAGTCTTCTCAAAGTTGGGTTACTAACATGCTGGACATCTGGATTTCAAAGATGATTGTCTACTAAGGAATACTGAATGTCCTATAAGTCCTCAAAGGTCCTAAAAGTCAAACTATTTTTCCCTGAGTTTGTAAACATGATACCTAAAACCTCCCACCAGCCAAGATCACAGAAATGAAGCGCTTCAGAGAATCAGGTCGGTTTCATCCAGGATCTCGTTACAATTTGGGGCCGCTTTGCCAGCGGTTACCTGAAATAACACCCAAACTCTGAGAGAAATTACCACAGTCCGAGTTTATCTTTTAAAAATATCACCTCACAGGCCTTGTAATTATACTCTCCTCTTGGGTCATTTTCACAAACTCTCCCAAACTGTGGTTGAGCCTCTTAAGAACCCAAACCTTGAGCCTGGATATAGGGAAGTGGCTTGGCCTCGTGGAAGTCAGAAATTCTGGGTTCTAAGCCCATTTGTGCCACTTGCTCACTGTGTGACCTTGGTCAAGTCACTTAATTTCTCTGAGCCTTAGTTACCTCATCTATAAAATGGGGATTCAATACCTGCTCTCCCTCGTACTTGTACTGTGAGCCCCATGTGGGACTTGGCTATCTTTTATCTACCCCAGTGCTTAGTACAGTGCTTGTCACTGAAAGCACTCTGAAAACCAGAAGAGAAACAGCATCAGTGCTAACCTGGTATCTAAGTGGCCCTTCCATCTTTAATCTCTGGGATTTTTGCAGTCTTAGGCTACTGAGGAGAAAAAAATTGAATCTCTCCCCACTGAAGGGAGTAGAATGACTCAGAAGGTAGAAGTCTCATAGCTCGAAATTTTCAATCACTTCATCAGTGGTATTTATTGAGTGCTTACTTCATGCAGAGCACTGTACTATGTGCTTGGATTCCAATAGGCATGATCCCTGCCCACAGGGACTTACAGTCTAGAGGCTTGAATGGGACATGTTTCTAGAACATTTTGGGCCCATTTTTTTTTTAGGATATTGGTTAAGCGCTTACTGTGTGCCAGGCACTGGTCTCATAAATAAAGTCCAGGTCTGGGAGTCAGAAGGACCAGGGTTCTAAACCCGACTCTGCCACTTGTCTGGGGTGTGACCTTGGGCAACTCACTTCTCCTCTCTGGGCCTCAGTTCCCTCAGCTGTAAAATGGGATTAAGACTATGAGCCCCACATGGGATAAGGACTGTATCTAATTGGATTTGCTTATATCCACCCCAGCGCTTAGTACAGTGCCTGGCACATAGTAAGTGCTTAACAAAAACCACCACCATTATATGCTTATCAGGTCGGACACAGTCTCCATTCCAAATAAGGTTCACAGTTTTAATCCCCATTTTATTGGTGAGGGAACTGAGGCCCATAGAAGTGAAGTGACTTGCCCAAGGACATGGCTACAGACAAGTGGCGGGACAGGAGTAAGAACCCAAGTCCTTCTGACTCCCAGACTCGGGCTCTGTCCACTAGGCCATGCTGCTTCTCTAAGGCATTTCTTGGTGGTCCTCCTGCTGCCATTTTGTTTTCTTTCAGGCTCAGTCTATTGGACTCAACCCACTGTACGTCATGCTGCCGTGTACTCTTAGTGCTTCGTTTGCCTTCATGTTGCCTGTGGCCACACCTCCAAATGCTATAGTGTTTTCCTTTGGCCATCTTCAAGTTGCTGATATGGTAAGTGAGATCATTATTGTTGTAGTAGAAGAAACCCCCTCTCAGGTTCACACCTGGAGAGTTTCCAGTACTCTACCAGTCTCGGCTACGGGAGGGAGAGCCAAGCAGAAGCCTACCCATTCCATTCCTAGCTTGGCCAGTGGCTAGTGAGTGGAAGGCAATCTGCTACAAGTCAAAACTCATCTGTGCTGGGCAGCAGCGGCATGGAAGAGAGTCGTGGGTGGAAACTCAATTTTACTGCACGAAAGAAGGCAATGAATGGTAAACCACATCCCTATTTTTACCAAGAAAACTCTATGGATATGTTATTAGAATGATTGCAGATGGAGGTGGGGTGTTCTGGGAGAGATATGTCCATGGAGTCGTTATGGGTCGGAGACGACTTGACAGCATAAGACGAGTAGAAGAAATAGTGTTTATTAAGCGTTCCTGTGTACAGAGCACAGCATCAGTCAATTTCTTCAGCCTTTATCATGTGCAGAGCACTGTACTAAGCATTAGTCAATGGTGTTTCTTGAGCACTTACCATTTACAGAGCGCTATACCAAGCATTTGGGAGAGTCCAGTACAACAGCCCTGATCCCTGCCCACCATGGGAAGCAGCATGGCCTAGTGGATAGAACCCAGGCCTGGGAGTTGGAGGGGCCCTCGTTCTCATCCTGGCTCTGCCACCTGTCTGCTGTGGGACCCTGGGCAAGTCACTTCATGTCTCCGTGCCTCTATCACCTTGTCTGTAAAATGGGGATTAAGACCTTGAGCCCCAGGTGGGACATGGACCGCGTCCAACTCGATTAGCCTGCATCTACCCTGGTGCTTAGTTCAGTGCCTGGCACATAGTAAGTGCTTAGTAAGCACCATAAAAGAAACAAACCAAAAAAATGACTCTTATGGGTCTAGTGGTACTCCCTGGGGCTTTTCTTTGGAGCTTCTGCAGAGCACTATACTAAGTACTTAGCGAGAATAATAGTACTAGTGGTATTTATGCGCTTACTATGTACCAAGCACTGTATTAAGCTCTGCGGTGGATACAAACAAATAGAGCTGGACACTGCTTGAGTGGCAGTTGCTACACTGGCTCTATGTCAGCGTGGCTGAGTGTAAACCCAAAGCAGATGGAAAGATCCAAAGTGACAGTGAGATGTCAATACCAAGGCATGGACAAAGGACAGTGGGTTCCTTTCCCAATTATGGATTGATCACCATTCCCATCAAGACTCCCCATCTCCATTTTGTTTTCCAGGCCAAAGCTGGATTCGTCCTGAACATTATCGGGATCCTCTGTGTGGTGCTAGCCATAAATACCTGGGGGGCAGTCATGTTTGATTTGAACAACTTCCCCTCTTGGGCCAACGCGACTCAAATCCCAATGGACTAAGATTTGAAGGAGGCAATCTGCCAAAGCTAAAGAACCTCTGTGTCACCTTTCTCCCTTGGGGCCGAACTCCCACCCAAAAGCTTGCTACGTCACTCCCCTAATGCCCCATCTCCGACTCCTTTCCAAAACCCAGATTTGGGGCCTCATGGCCCTGTCAGGCTGAAACAATTGAGCCCTGATTGAGCCTCGGGCACAGCATCCAAAAACAACTGGCTGCACCCCCGTCTGATGATCTCATCATCTCCCGACCCTGGACTGCTGATATTTTCACCAGACAACTGCCAGGCTAGTACTGGCCATTTCCCTGGTCCACCGTCATTGACGCAGACACCCTGAGCGGATATGGAGGTTTATTTACCGTTCCCTGCTGCTTGTAGGGAAGGCCGCGAACACTCCGGCTTGCTAAGGAACCTTCCAGGGGTGGGAAGCATTGAAAGGTCAATGTAGGCTCCACTGCCTATAGACTCTTAATTTCCATCTACCTCAGATATGGAACGATCCACAAGTAAACTGCACACTGAATCAACAATGTCAATGGTAGCAAAATCCTCCCCCCGGCCTTCAGGTGTCATGGCGATGATCTCTCCGGAGCTTAAAAACCAGCTTCCCACCTCACTGTTTCTGGCTTCTGAATATGGTCACCACTGTTCTGGGTTTTCCCATGATGCACTGCTTCTTATGAGAGGATGAGGCTAAATTTTGATAAAGGCTGCTTGAATGGACACCCCACTTCCTGCCATCTCTACCGCCCGAGTACCTGTTTGGGGGCTTCCTAAGATGGCGCCTTGTGCCTTTTCAGTTCTCAGATGAAGCTCTATTAAATATTCAGTTTATTTTCCCTTACCAGGAAGGTGCAAATGCCATCGGAGGGGTGCCGTTTATCTTTGATATCCTCTGAATATCGCCCAGGGTCTTGTGTATTCCCGGGAGGGGGCTGCCTGAGGCCTCTCAACCCAGGATCCAAAATGCACTACTGTCTTGAGCTGGGAATTTTCCTGGCCAAACTGTTGTCCAGGTAACTACTTCCAGAGGAACTACTCTCTGTAGCGTTTCCAGAAACTCCCCTCTCCTTCCAGGAGAATCAGTGCTGTTCGGGGTTCAGCTCTTGAATGAAAACCAAGATCTCTGGGAGACTCCCTTCACTTTACAAATCACAACTCTTTCACCTGGCAAACTTGCCGAGTGTGTGGCTGTGACTTCAACAGTGGGTTACGAGAATTAGACTCAGTATTCAAGAAACAATTTCTTTTTCTATATTGGTAAGATGTTAACAGACTATGGGCGAAAAGCAAGAAGACTCGATTTTTTTTTCTGAATTTACTTCTCTAATTTGAACTCTCCTGTGTGCTTCTAAGTGCCTTAATCTTAGGCGATGTTGAGGAAAATAAATAGAAAAGTAAAATTTCCCCTAAACGTGAGCAGTTGTCTTTCTGTTTAAAAATGAGACTCTTGTTTTGTGGAGCTCTGATAGGATTTAGAGTTAAAAATAAAATTTTGAGGTGTAGTTATTGTCTAGGGCATCAAATGCACAGATGCTCAGTTGGTGCCATTTGATTTGATTCTCACCCAAGTTGGTCCCATTATGCAGATGGAGAAACTGAAATCTACAGGCGGGATTGTAAGGGGATGATTCAAAAGCACAGAATAAAGAGTCAGGAGATCTTACTTCTCACCTTATGTTCTCCTTATATTCCTAACAAGGAATATAAGCTCCTTGTGGGCTGGGGATGGATCACGTCTTTATTCTGCACTTCCTAATAGTGCCAGTCAGTCCATTGTATTTATTGAGCGCTTACTGTTTGCAGAGCACTGTATTAAGTGCTTGGGAAAGTACAATATAATATTATAACAGACACCTTCCATGCCCTCAGTGAGCTTACAGCCTAGAGGGAGAGACAGATATTAATATAAATAAATTACTGTTATATGCATAAGTGCTGTGAGGTTGGGAGGGGGATTGATTGAAGGGGAGCAAGTCAAGGTGGCACGGATGGGAGTGGGAGAAAAGGAAAAGAGGGCTTCATCAGGGAAAGCCTCTTGGAGGAGTTGTACCTTCAGTAAGGCTTTGAAGAGCGGGGAGAGTGATTTTTTTGGTTGGACGTGAAGAAGGAGGTCATTCCGGGCCAGGGGCAGGATGTGGGCGAGAGGTTGGGGGTGAGATAGATGAGATCGAGGTATGGAGAGAAGGTTGGCATTAAAAGAGCAAAGTGTGTGACGTGAAGAAGGAGGTCATTCCGGGCCAGGGGCAGGATGTGGGCGAGAGGTTGGGGGTGAGATAGATGAGATCGAGGTATGGAGAGAAGGTTGGCATTAAAAGAGCAAAGTGTGTAGGTTGGGTTGAAGTAGGAGAGTGGTGAGGTAGGAGGGGGCAAGCTGATTGAGTGTTTTAAAGCCGATGATGCCCTGAATAATAATAATAATAATAATAATGATGGCATTTATTAAGCTCTTACTATGTGCAAAGCACTGTTCTAAGCGCTGGGGAGGTAACAAAGTAATCCAGGTTGTCCCGCAGTGGGCTTACAGTCTTCATCCCCATTTTACAGATGAGGTAACTGGGGCACAGAGAAGTGAAGTGACTTGACCAAAGTCACACAGCTGACAATTGGCGGAGGTGGGATTTGAACGCATGACCTCCAAAGCCCGGGCTCTTTCCACTGAGCCACGCTGCTTCTCACTAAGTGAGCACACAATAAATCATATTACTAATATCGCTACTGCAGCTACTACCTCTGGTCCTGGATCGGCCACTTACCTGCCGTGGGACCCTGGGCAAGTCACTTGACAGCTCTGTGCCTTGGGTCCCACATCTGTAAACTGGGGATAAGGTATGTACTTTTCCTTCTCATTTAGACCAGGAGAACCGTGTGGGACAGGGACTGTGACTGCTCTAATTTAATCAATATTAATGTCTGTCTCCCCTCTGGACTGAAAGCTTATTATGGGCAGGGAGTGTGTCTGCTAATTCTGTTGTACTGTCTTCTCCCAAGAGCTTAGAACAGTGCTCTGCACCTAGTAAGCACTCAATAAATGTCACTGATTGATTGATTAGGTGGGCTGCACCTCAGCACCTTGCCCAGTGCTTGGCACCTAAGTGCCTAATCAAAACCACGATCATCATCATCATCATCATCATTTCAGGAATATGGCCAGAGCAGAAAGAAACCCTGACCCTTCTTTTTAGGACATCGGTCAGCTCTGGAGAGTGCACCGCAACCTCTATTTTTGGTCTTTCGGGAGAATTTATGGCTGTGGAACTCTCAATCGACTCTTGTGGAGAGGGTCTGGAGTGAGGTGGCTTCTCTCTCATTAGTGCTGGAAGGGGTTTCCCTTGTGGAGAGTGAAGATTCTCTCTGATTTTTTTTTTTGTTTGTTCTTTATGGAATTTGTAAAATGCTTACTAGGTGCTGGGCACTGTACCAAACACTGGGGTAGATACAAGCTAATCAGGTTGGACACAGGCCCTGTCCCACATAAGTGGCTTGCCCGAAGTCACACAGCAGACAAGTGGCAGAACCAGGATTAGAATCCAGGTCTCCCTGACTCCGAGGCCCATGCTTGATCTACTAGGCCACCCTGCTTCTCCAATCGGGAGGATGGATGTGTCTGTTATATTAAAATTTCCCAAGCGCTTAGTACAGTGTTCTGCACACAGTAAACACTCCATAAATACAATTAACATACTGACTGACTGACTGGATAAAAGGTCCTGTGTGGGAAGTTCCAAAGGAATTTGGGTTGCTGAGCCTAGAGGAGAGAAGGCTGAGGGATAATTTTGCCTCTGTCCTCAAGGGCATGAAGGGTTTATTTTAGCAATACCTTGACTTTGTATAGTACTCTTATTTCCAGAAGTGTTTTTACAGTACTTATTTTTACCCCAGTGCTTAGCTTAATACAATTAAATTGTCCTGAGGAGAGCGCTCCTTTTTGTGATGTAAACAAGTGGAGGACATCAAGATAGGCTTTGTTGAAGAGTGAGAAGCTGGAGGGGAGAAGGGGAAGAAGAGGGGTTTGGGGGAGGGGGAGACAGAGAGAGAGTGACAGAGAGACAGAGAGAGGGAAGCCAGGGAGACTGAGGAGGAGGAGGGAGAGAGAGGAAAAAAGGGAGATAGGAAGAGAAAGAGAGACAGAAGAAAGGGGAGATGGGAAAAGAGAAGAGGGGGTAGTCTTTGAATAGGGTGAAAAAGAAAAACCTTCAACTTCTATCTTGTGGCTGGAAGAGTAGTGCGGAGATGTGCTTCATTTATTTATAGACTGTAAGCTCCCTTTGGGCAGGAATTGTGTCTACCAATTCTATTGTATTCTCCCAGGTGCTTAGTACAGTGCACTGAACACAGTAAGGCTCAATAAATACCACTGACTGATGGATTTTTCATGGTATTTGTTAAGCACTTACTATGTGTCAGGTACTGAACTAAGTGCTGGGGTGGGTAGTAATTAATGATAACTATGGTACTGGTTAAGTGCTTACTGTGTGTGAAGCACTGTTCTAAGTCTTGGGATCGATACAGTTTGTCAGGTTGGACACAGTTCCTGTCCCATATGGGGCTCACTGTCCAAGTAGGAGAAAAGAGGAATTAATCCCCATATGGCAGGCATGGCAGGCAGGCTGGCATTAGAACCCAGGTCCCCTGACTCCCAGGGCTGTAGTCTTTCCAGTAGGCCATGCTGCTTCTCTGATACAAGCTAATCGTGTTGGACCCAATCCATATCCCACACGGGGCTCTCAATCTTAATACATTTTTCAGATGAGGTAACTGAGACACAGGGGAATTAAATGACTTGTCCAAGTTCACAGAGCAGAGTAGTGGCGGAGCCGGGTTTAGAATCCTGGATTGATTGATTTCCAGGAGCTCAAACTCTTCATGTTCTCCCAGGCGTGGACACACCACTGAGAGGGCTATCTCCAAGGTGGGGTCAAGTGACCACTGGACTAGCCTCCCTCAAAATGGTCAGAGTTTGTCCTGTCTCAGGGTGTTGGTTGAAAAAATGGCTCCTTTAAGGGTCGGGGGTGGTCTTCCCCAGAAGTTGTGGGTGGTCTGGTGATGGTAGGTGGGGGTTCAACCATTCAATTATATTTATTGAGTACTTACCGTGGGCAAAGCACTCTACTAAGTGCTTGGAAGAGTACAATAGAACAATAAACAGACACATTCCCTGCCCACAACGAGCTTACAATCTAGAGGGGGAGATGGACATTAATATAAATTAAAAAAAATTAGAGATAGGTACATAAGTGTTGTGATGGAACTCTTCACATCTCTTCACATCACTTCTACTTGAGAAGCAGCACAGCTTAGTGGAGGGAGTCCGGGCTTGGGAGTCAGAGGTCGTGAGTTCTAATCCCGGCTCCACCACTTGACGGCTGTGTGACTTTGGGCAAGTCACTTCACTTCTCTGGGCCTCAGTTACCTCATCTGTAAAATGGGGATTGAGACTGTGAGCCCCACGTGGGACAACCTGATTACCTTGTATCTGCCCCAGTGCTTGGCACATAGTAAGCGCTTAACAAACACCATCAATATTATTAACAAATTTGCATGTCTTCTTAGAGCAGGGACCATGCTAATCTTCTCTACATCATTTCAAGTTTTGTATATGTTCTGCTGAGCAAGGAGTTGGGGGAGAGAGTTTTCCTTTGCTCTTGGGGAGGGCATGTTGAGGGAAGAGCAATGGGGGAATGAGGAGGGAAAGATGGAGGGGGGCAACCCCACCCTGCAGAAACCACAGTCATCCTTGCTGAGCGCCAGGCCGAGATGCAGAGCCAGAAGGTTCTAATCTGCCCGTCCCAGGGACCGCAGGCTCGAATTTCTGAGGTTTTTTTTCAATTTCGGTTGTTGAAATTCAAACCTCCCAGCATTTAAAGGGGAGGGACGGGGAAGGATTGAGAACTGTAGCGTTATGAGCTGGTCTCCTGACAAGGAGGTGGGAGGAGGGAGGGTTATCCTGGGGGGAGTGTCTAGAAGGGAATTCTGTTCCTGGGCTGGGATGGCCCCTCTCCACCTTCCCCAGGGACATGGGGGAAGCAGCGTGGTCTAGTGGAAAGAACCAGGGGCTGGAAGGCAGGAGACCTGGGTTTCAGACCCAGATTTGCCACTGGTCTGCTGTGTGACAAGTCACTTAACTTCTCCAGTGCTTAGTATAGTGCCTGGCACATAGTAAGTGCTTAAAAAAACACCATAATTATTATTATTATTCCCCATGCCTGTTACCTCATCTGTAAAATGGGGATGAAATTCCCATTTTCCCTCCTGCTTAGACTGCAAATGCCATGTGGGACAGGGATTGGGTCTGACCTAACTGTATTTTAACTCCCCCAGCACTTAGCAGAGTGGTAGGCCAATAGTAAGTGGTTAAAAAATATTATTAATCAATCAATCCATGGGGTTTATTTAATAGGTGCAGCCACTGTACCAAACACTTGGGAAAGTACAATGTAATAATGTTGGTAGTCACTATCCCTGCCAATGAGGAGCTTACTGTGGAAGACAGAGATTAAAATAAAATCCAGCTAGGGAAAATAGCAAAGTATAATGATTCTTACAAAAGTCAAATCTACCCCTCTAGACTGTAAGCTCGTTGTGGGCAGGGAATGCATCTGTTCCATTGTTATAACATACTCTCCCAAGCATTTAGTACAGTGTTCTGCCTACAGTAAGCACTCAGTAAGTACGATTGACCAACTGACTAGTCCAGGCAACAAGTGTAGGAAGCAAAGGGGTCCTGAGAGAAAGACAAACCAGAAGAGAAGCCCAGCGGTTGGCAGGCTAGGTGATTAGGTGATGGGCGAAGAGAGCTGCGGAGCCTGGAAAACCAGCATTTTTCAGGCCTGGATTCAATCTATTATATTTATTGAGTGCTTACTAGCGCTTAGAACAGTGCTCAGTGCTTAGAACAGTGCTTTGCATGTAGTAAGCGCTTAATAAATGCCATCACTGTTGTTATGTGCAGGGTGCTGGTCTAAGTACTTGGGCAAGTACAATATAAAAATATTACAGAGTTGGTAGACTCATTCCCTGCCCACGAAAAGCTTACAGTCTTGAGTGGGAGACAGACATTAATATAAATAAATGAATTATGGATATGTACGTAAGCGCTGGTGGGGCTGAGTGTTGGGGGGTAAATAAGTGCTTAGTACAGTGTTCTGCACAAAGTAAGCATTCAATAAATACAACTGAATGAATGGAGTGAATAAAGAGAACAAATCAGGGTGATGCAGAAGGGAGTGGGGGAAAAGGAAAAGAGGGCTTAGTCTGGAGGAGATGGGCCTTCAATAAGGCTTTGAAGGCGGGGAGAGAGAATATCTGACGGATATGAGGAGGGAAGGAGTTTCAGGCCAGAGGTAGGATGCGGGTGAGAGGTGGGTGGTGAGATAGACGAGATGGAGTTCCGGTGAGTAGGTTGGCATCCAGTGGAGTGGAGCGTCCGGGCCGGGTTGTAGTAGGAGAGCAGCAAGGTGAGGTAAGATGGGACGAGGTGCTTGAATGCTGACAGGAAGCCCAGTAGGGGCCAGGAAGAAGCATGGGGCAAGGCCCTCGCTAAGCAGCAGCTCGAGCAGGCGGAACGGCCACTGGGAGGGAGCCAGCCCACCTGGCCATCAGGATCCTGGCCTGAGGCGGCCGGCCAGGCCCAAATCGGCCCTGAGGAGCCGGAGGTGCTATTGTTTCCAGCCCAGGTCAGCGTTCAGCATGAGTGGCCAAGGACTCCGACTGGGAGTTGGAGCGAAGCCCAGAAAGGTGCCCTTGGCTTGATCAGTGAGCTGACCGGGAACAGAGTGAAAGCACAATTAGATGCATCAGAGGCCACTGTTGGTTGGGTCACTCCATCTGTCTCTCCTCGGCAACTGCGTCAGGGACGTGGGAGAGAAATCCGCTGGGAAGGGGCTGTTGGCTTCATGGCTAAGATGACTGATTGGGTGATATTAGCCCAGCTGGATTTATGGGAAGGGGAATCAGGAAGAAGGGAAAGCAGGGTTCGGTTGACCCCTAGAATGTAAAATCATCATCATTTGTGGTATGGATTGAGCTCTTTCTATGCGCTGGGCAGCGGGGCTTAGTGGTTCGAGCACGGACCTAGGAGTCAGGAGCACCTGGGTTCTAATCCTGGTTCCACCACTTGTCTGCTCTGGGACCTTGGGCAAGTGGCTCCAGAGAAGTCAAGACTGCAACTTCTATATGGGCAGGGAATGTGTCCGTTTATTGTTGTATTGTATACTCCCAAATGCTTAGTACAGTTCTCTGTGCAACAAGGAAATGCTCAATAAATATGACTGAATGAAGGAGTGAATTTGCCCAAGGTCATACAGCTGACAAGTGGTGGAGCTGTCACTAGAACCCAGGTCTTCTGACTCCCAGCCCTGTGCTCTTTCCACTAGGCCACGCTGCTTCTCAATATGTAGTTTCCTGACCCTTTGCCAGTTGGGTGAATGTTGCTCAGACAACTGTGATTAAGAGGGGAAAGTTGTGTCCTACTGCCAGCAAGATGGCACCTTTGTGGTATTTGCAGTAGTGGGGATGGTTTGCACTGAGCCATCCACACTCTCTCCCCGGGTCCCCCTGATCCAACAGCATGCAGTGGGAGACAGATGGGAGGGAGAACGGGTGCAGTCTATGTCCACTGGACTCTTGGAGGAACTGGTGTTTGATGGTTACTCTACTAATAATGATGGCATTTGTTAAGCACTTACTATGTGCAAAGCACTGTTCTAAGCGCTGGGAGGGATACAAGGTGATCAGGTTGTCCCACATAGGACTCACAGTCTTAATCCAATCCCCATTTTACAGATGAGATAACTGAGGCCCAGACAAGTTAAGTGGCTTGCCCAAGGTCGCACAGCTGACAAGTGGTGGAGCTGGGATTCGAACCCATTACCTCTGACTCCCAAGCCCGTGCTCTTTCCACTGAGCCACTTGTTGTAAGCTTGTTGTGGGCAAGGAACGTGTCTGTTTATTGTTGTACTCTTCCAAGCATTTAGTACAGTGCTCTGCACACAGTAAACACTCACTAAATACAATTGACTGACTCGACAATCATCCCCTTGATTAAGGATGCATCTTCTAACATCCTTATCTTTTCCCTGTAATGACCCCCTGTGTATCTATCATCTATGAACTGATCCAAGTCCTTTTGATAAAACTTATTAGCAATAATAATAATAGTAATAATAATGTGGGATCATGTGAGTCATCGGAGACAAATTCTGTGAGACCAAGGTATAGGCTCCCCACATCTAGATGGCAAGCTCTTTGTGGGCAGTGAATGTATGTGTTATAGTATTCTGTTGTAATCTCCCAATGCTTAGTACAGTGCTCCACACACAGTACATCCTCAATAAACAGGACTGAATGATCGAATGAATGAAGGTTCACAAGGAAAGCCATGTCTGTCTTTAAATCCATCTGACGTTATTACTTTTCACCCTCCTCCCGAGCCCCAGTCGTTATTTTAAAAGAGTGGCCTGGGAAAGAGACCTGCATTTCATGGGCCCCCCGCCCCGAATGGGGCTCTATTTCCAAGCATCGAAAACATCCCAAAACCAAGTGAGAAATTCCTGGTGCTGCGGAGGGATCCCAGAAAGGTACAGACAGTGTGGTCACTGAGAGAGCCTCCAACGGAGTTGGCCAGGCTGAGGACGAGGGAGGGCTGCGTTTATTTAAAGGGAGTGTTGGTCACGATGAAAAAAACTCTGAGGTGCGTCTGAATTGGGGTCGGGCGAGGGCTTGGCTTCGGTGCAGGGGGGTGTTTTTGGTCGTCGGGGCATTACCATTGCCAAGGAGGCCGCTGAAATGAAGAGGGATCCATTCTGTGGACCCTCACACCTCATTACCCATCATGCCTCTTTGGGTCAATGTTGGCTGGACTGTGGAGAGGATGACTGGAACCAACATCGTCATCCTGGTGAATAGGATTTATTGAGAGCCTGCCGAGTGTGATGCTATATACTGAGCGTTTGGAGGAGCTCAAGATGTTTAACCCTTGCCTTCCTGGAGTTGACAGTCTAATAGGGTAGATGATTTACAAATAGGGGGAGCAGGAGGGAGAGTGGGGCGATAGAAGCCGTGTAGCCTGGTGGAACAAGCGCAGAAGACCTGGGTTCGAATCTCAGCTCCTCCACTTGCCTCCTGAGCGACCCTGGAAAAGTCACTAGATGACTCTGTGCTTCAGTTTCCTCATCTGAAAAATGGGGATTAAATATCTGTTCTCTGTCCTCCTTAGACTATGAGCCCCATTTATTGTGTCTAGTCCACTGCCTGGCATGCACTTGGCTGCTTTCGAGAATCAGCGTGGCCTAGAGGGAAGACCATGGACCTGGAAGTCAGAGGTCCTGGGTTCTAATCCCAGTTCCGCCACTCATCTGCTGTGCGACCTGGGGCCAGTCACTTCACTTCTCTTGTGCTTCAGTTCCCACATCTGTAAAATAGGGATTTAGACTGTGAGCCCCATGTGGAACAGGAACCGTGTCCAAATTGACTAACTTGTTTCTACCCTAGCACGTAGAACAGTGCTTGACACATAGTAAGCACTTAAAAAATATCATTTCCAAAAAAAAGTAATTAACAAGTACCACCACTGTTCCATAGTGTTCCCAGACCGGATCCCTTTGCCAGACCCCCTCTAGACCATATGCTCGTTGGTGGCAGGGAACACGACTGTTATATTGTACAATCCCAAGCGCTCAGTACAGTGCTCTGCGCACAGTAAGTGCTTAATAAATACGATTGACTGACAGTGGTAAATGATCCAGATGTGCCAAAGGTTCAAAATAACAATAATAATAATAATAATGGTATTTGTTAAGCACTTACTATGTGCCAAGCACTGTTTTAAGCACTGGGGGAGATACAAGGTAATCGGGTTGTCCCACATGGGGCTCACAGTCTTAATCCCCATTTTACAGACAAGGTAACCGAGGTACAGAGAAGTTAAATGACATGCCCAAAGTCACACAGCCGACAAATGGAGGAGCAGGGATTAGAACCCACGACCTCTGACTCCCAAGCCCAGGCTCTTCCCACTGAGCCATGCTGCTTCTTGGTCAAGGTTCATGACCTTGTAGAGGGCACATGTGGCGAGAGAGGAAGATGGAGACTGAGAGGATTGGAGTCTTGCATTTATTGTGACCCTAGAAGTGGAAAAGGGCCCCGGGCGTTTGTTCAAAATGGGAGTCGATGGCTGCATCCGAGGCTACCCCGACTCCCTGTGGGCCCAGAACGGCTCAGTCAGGACCAGCTATGGCTCACATCCAGGCCCTCAGCTCAGGGCGGACGGCCCGGGACCACACGGCATTCCCCGGGTGGATGAACTGAGTGGCGCGGCCCTGTGAGTCCTTCATGGGCCGGCTCTCACTGGCCCATTTCACCAGCCCGCCGTCGACGTTGTAGACATGCCTAGCTCTGGAGGGCCGGTCTGTGTTCAGCGCCCTGGCCACCAAGGATGATCGGTAGCCCACGGTGCAGTAGCAGATGATCTCTTCCTGGGGGACGCACCCTGCCGTCGGAGGGGGATGGGTAAATGGCGCCATTCCTTGGCTGCCATTACCCGGGGAGCCAGGCCCCATCTGGGCGGCAGAGGGGAGGAGGGGCATTTTCTGAGGTTAAGAGAAGCGGTGTGGCTCAGTGGAAAGACCCTGGGCTTTGGAGTCAGAGGTCATGGGTTCAAATCCTGGAATGTCACTTCACTTCTCTGGGCCTCAGTTACCTCATCTGTAAAATGGGGATTAAGACTGTGAGCCCCCCGTGGGAAAACTTGATCACCTTGTAACCTCCCCAGCACTTAGAACAGTGCTTTGCACATAGTAAGCGCTTAATAAGTGCCATTATTATAATTATTAAAGAGGATCCTGTCAGTCACCTGGAAGCTCGTGGCCTTCAGGTTGGGCCCTTTTCAGAGTAGGGTTTTGTCTACTATAAAAAGAAGCCTTCTGGAGTGCATGCTGATGAGATCTCCTTTTCAGGAGTTGGTTTTTCTTTTATTATTTTAGGCTCCCACATTCCCTGCCAGCGTCCGCAGCAGGGCACCAGCGGGCTGCGAGCTGCGGATCAGAAGGTGAAGGGCTCAGGACGAGCCAGGGGTTATTTCAGAATGAGTCGAATGCCAAAACAAACTCCGGGGGGTGGGAGGGATTGGCTCCCCTTGGGCTCACTGACACGGCGGGTGGGAGACCCAGAGCTGGGATGTACCTGCAATGCTTCCCTCGGGAGAGAGGTATTGCTGTAGAAGTTCTGACAGATCCTCCCTGTCAGGGTCCATGCGGATGGCTCCGGGCAAGTGGCTCACTTCAAACTCGGCTGCACTTCGCGTGTCCTGAGGGAGTCAGTCAGTCAGTCAGTCAATTGTATTTATTGAGCGCTTACTGCATTTGGATAATAATAATAATAATGGTATTTAAGTGCTTCCTATGTACCAGGCACTGTTCTAAGCACAGGGGTAGATACAGGCTAATCAGGTTGGACACAGTCCCTGTCCCACATAAGGCTCACTCTCTTCATCCCCATTATACAGATGACGGAACTGAGGCCTGGAGAAGTGAAGTGACTTGCCCAAGCGCATACAACAGACAAGTGGCAGACTGTGGATTGGAACCCAGGTCCCTCTGAGTCCCAGGCCTGTGCTCTATCCATTAGGCCATACTGCTTCTGGGAGAGTACAATAGAACCATCGAACGGACATGTTTCCTGCCTACAGTGAGTTTACAGTCTAGAGGGGGAGACAGACATTAATAGGAATAAATAAGTGCTGTGGGGCTAGGAGGGGGAATGAATAATGGGAGCAAGTCAGGGCGAGTGGGAGAAGAGGAAAGGAGAGCTTAGTCAGGGAAGGTCGTTTTTACTAATGATGGACTGCTTCAGAATCTGTCACAGATTATTGGGAGAAGTAGCTTCAGCTGGTGGAAAAAGCCTGGGACTGGGAGCCAGGACACCTGGGTTCTAATCCTGACTAGGTCACCTGCCTGCTGTGTGGAATGTATCCGCTAATTCCGTTGTACTTTCCCAATATTAATAAGTGTGATATTTGTTAAGCTGTTACTATGGGCCAGGCACTCTACTAAGCACTGGGGTAGATACAAGCTAATCAGGTTGGACACAGTCCCTGTCCCACATGGGACTCACAGTCTTAATCCCAGTTTTACAGATGAGGTAACTGAGGCACAGAGAAGTGAAGTTATGACTTGTCTCACAGCAGACAAGTAGCAGAACTGGGATTAGAAGCCAGGTCCTCTGGCTCCCAGGTCCATTCTCAATCCACTAGGCCATACTGCTGCTCGAACAGCTCCCAAGTGCTTAGTACAGTGCTCTGCACACTGTAAGAGCTCAATAAACACCCCTGATTGATTGCTTGCCTGCTGTGCAATCTCTGGCAAGTCACTTAACTTCTCCAGGCCTCGGGTTCCTTCTTTGTAAAATGGGAACAAAATTTCTGTCTTCCTCACACTACCATCGCGAGCCCCATGTGGGACAGGGACTGTATTTGATTGTAATATTTGTTTCTATTATTTATCCTAATGTCCACCTCCCCTTCTAGACTGTAAGCTTGTCATGAGCAGGGAACGTGCCTACCAACTCTGTTGCGTTGTACTCTCCCCAGGGCTTAGTACAGTGCTCTGCACACAATAAGCACTCAATAAAAGCCACCGGTTGTACTGTATCTATCCCAGAGCTTTGCACAGAGCTCGGCACTTTGAAGGAGGCCCGGCATTGTGAAACGCAAGTTACCTGCCAGCAGTCCAACCTTAAAAATAGAATTCCAATGAACAGTTAAGCCTTTAATCAACTGTGACCTAACAATTGCTTTATGCCGTGATAACTATGATCTACAGCTATTGAGTTATAATCACAGAGTTGGAGGAAAAAATTGCAGACTTTGTACCAGCTTGTTATAAATATAACGTAATGTATACCCAGTTCTCTATTATTTGCCCTATTTGAAGCTGGATATTTTATGGTTGGCACAGATTTCTCCTCTAGTTCAGCTGATCAAAACGTTCAAAGGTCCATTCAAAACAGAGCTGGGCCTGGCTGGCTCCAGACCTAAAGTAAGTGTCAGGAATCTCGGTGATCAGATGTGGATCTCGGTAGGTCTACCCGCTTGATTTCCTGCAGATCCGCCTCAGAAATGGAGAAGCTGGTTGTGCGGGATGGGGGTCAATTAATCAGTGGTATTGGTATCAATGGTATCAATCAACAAGGAGCAGCATGGCTTAGTGGATAGAGACTGGGCCTGGGAGTCAGAAGGACCTGGGTTCTAATCCTGGCTCTGCCACTTGTCTGCTGTGTGACCTTGGGAAAGTCCCTTCATTTCTCTGGACCTCAGTTCCCTCATCTGGAAAATGGTGATTAAGACTGTGAGCCCCATGTGGAAAAGGGACTGTGTAACCCAACTGCTTTGTATCTACAGCACTTAGTACAGTGCCTGGCACATAGTAAATGCTTAACAAATACCACAATTATTATTATTATTATTATTTTTTATCAGGTGTTTATTGTATGCAGAGCACTGTACTAAATGATTGGGAGAACATAATATACAGAGTGGGTAGATATATTCCCTGCCCAAAAGGAGTTTACAGTCTAGACGGGGAGACAGGCATTAAAAGAGATGGCAGATATAGATGAAAGTGTGGTGGGGCTGAGGGTGGGGTGAATAAAGGGTGCAAATCTAAGGGTTCTGCCTGATTTGAAGATTTTGATACCTGCAATGTGTCAGCGTATTGGTCTGAAAACTTACCACTGAGCTTTGAAACAGGCATTATTCTGTGTATTGGTGGCTACGGCTCCATAAATTGTATCAATAAACAGACATAGTAACACAAGCATTCCCATGTCATGGACAAGCATGCATGAACATGCACACATATTCACATTCACACGTGCACCGCATACATACACATACATGGATGCACAAGACAGGAAATCCTGCAGGCTAGTGGGTGTTGGCTCCCCACAAATCTTGATGAACATTAGGATTTCCATACATTCTTTTTTCAAACATGCCTGATAAATTTTCCCATCCTGATCAACCCTCAATCAATTAATCAATCAATGGTATTTATTGAGGGCTTACTGTGTGCAGAGGACTGTACTAAGTGCTTGGAAGAGTATAATACGACAAAGTTGGTAGACATGTTCCCTGGCCACAATGAACTTAAGGTTTGGAGGGGGAGACAGACATTCATATAAGGAAATTATTAACGAATAAATACATAAATGCCGTGGGGCCGAGTGAGGGGTGAATAAAGGGCGCAAATCCAAGTGCAAGAGTGACAAAGATGGGAGTGTAAAGAGGAAATGAGGGCTTAGTCAGGGAAGGCCTCCTGGAGAAGATGGGCCTTCAAATAAGGCTCTGAAGGTGGGAGGGTAGGGAGGGCGGTAATAGCCCTCAAACATCCTGGGAGATTTCATTCCACAAGTAAGAGGGAGACAAACACAGACATGCATATATCCTTCTCACACACTGCTCTTGGAGGCCATGACTGACCCTTGTCCACAGGGGAAAACAAATGGACTTCTCCCGGCTAGATTGTCATCTTCTTGAGGGCAGGGATTGTGTCTAAGTAACTCTATCATATCTTCCAAGCACTCAATACAGTGCCCCACCCAGAGCGAGCGCTCAATAAATACTTCTGACTGATTGAACGTGAGGGGAACGTTTGTTGTTCCCTGGGGGCCCTTAGGGTTCACCAGATCCTCAGAGATTCTCATTTTCATCAAGGCAGGGGTACCCACTTTGACGGCAGACGCTGAGATTCCCTGCCAGTGGTTCAGATTGGGGGGGACCTGTGAAGCAGTGGTGGTCTGTCCAAGATTTGGCCGTTCAAGGGGTCCCGTTAAACTGAACTGTTCTAGCAGCGTGTCGGAAACCCGGTTTTCATCAGCTTTCGTGTCCAGGGGCGATCATTTTCTCTGTGGCAGGGACAAATAGCTCCGTCTGTGGGTTCAGGTTTAAGGAGCAGCCTGATATTTGGAGAGGGGAATCCTAGCTAGCTGAAGGGGGTGATTTAGCAGTGGCTGCATCATCTGGGTAATTCCTAGACGCCGGGGGATCTGAGGTTCAAATCTGGTAGGGATGACTCAGCCCTTTAATCACACTTCGTGGGTGATGTCTAGTTGGGGTACAGTTTGGGAGGTCTGAGGTGGGAGATTCAGTGCCTTTGAAACTATCATTAAGGGCAAGGCAGGGTGTCTTTGGGTATTGGAGTCGTGTAGGTAATCTCTCCAAAAGGAGTTCCTGGCAAATCCTCTCCTAAGGAAAATAGAGATGACTGGATTATTGATGACTAGTGCCTATAAGCACTTTTATTGTGGAAAGGGGAACGTGTCCGCCAACTCTGATCTCTTGTGCTCTCCCAAGTGCTTGGAACAGAAGCGGTGTAGTGGATACAGCATGGGCCTGGGAGTAAGAAGGTCATGGGTTCCAATCCCGGCTCTGCCACTTGTCTGCTGTGTGACCTTGGACAAGTCACTTAAATTCTCTGTGCCTCAATTACCTCATCTGTAAAATGGGGATTAATCAATCAATCAATCAATCGATCAATCAACCGTGAGCCCCACGTGGGGCATGGGCTCTGTCCAAACTGATTAGCTTGTCTCTACCCCGGCTTTCAGTACAGACCCTGGCACATAGGAAGTGGTTAACAAATATCATTAAAAAAATGGCACAGTTGCTATTATTATTATTGGGGATGTAGAGGAATGAGGTCAGGAGATTTAGAAGATGTAAGAAGTGTTAAATGAATTGCATAAATGGAAATTATTCAAGTGGAGAGTTGATGTCCATTGATCCACTACACTGTTTCTTTCGCTATCTTGTTGTCCCTGAACTAGAATATCAAGTTGGATGGACCATGGCTCTAATTCAGATGGACATTCCTTACGGTCTTATCTGGGGGCATTCTTTCATAAAGCTTCTGAAAGGTAATACTGATGGCGTAGTGGATAGAAGATGGGCCTGGGAGTCAGGAGGTCTTGAGTTCTAATCTTGACTCCCCCACTTGTCTGCTGTATGACCTTAGGTAAGTCACTTTACTTCTCTGGGCCTCAGTTACCTCATCTGTAAAATAGGGTTTGAGACTGTGAGCCCCACGTGGGACAGGGACTGTGTCCAACCTGATTTACTTGTAACCACCCAAGCACTCAGTACAGTGCCTGGCACATAGTGAGTGCTTAACAAATACTATTATTATTAATGATGAAATGTTTCTTTATTCACTCTAAATCCAGTTGTTAATCTGGTTCCTGAGACCCTCCCTGACACTACTTCTTTGCCCCCAGTTAATTCCAAGGATGTCTCTTTTTTTTCTCTCATTTCAGAGGCCCAGAGTTGAAAGCGATCCTTGACTTGGTTCTGGCAAGCCTACATGGTAATTTGGTTCCTCTCCTCACCCTGTCATAAACCCTGTCCTAGTCAGTCCCGTTTTGGAAGCCAACGTGAAATCCCACTCCAGAACAGGGGACAAACGGGAGCCCTTTTTTTAGCTTAACTTGGAGCTTTTCAATATAATGCCTAGTATTTCATCCCGGACCACAGAAACCTCATCAGAAAAAAGCAACCATCCACACTGTGTTAACAAAACCGATGGACGGGATGTTCCTGAGATGAGCTCTCTGCACTGTGAAAGTCCGGAAAATAGTCACAGATCAGAGAACAGAACACTGGTGCCCGAAACGGCGAGGACCTGGACTTTAGCCACAGGGCAAAGGGCTGAGGAGAGGAAGTTAAAATTGCATTTCTTGTAACGGTCTCGCTTATGGGGTGACCGGTACTGTTTGACCCTCAGGCTGTCCTCTGGGGACCCCCGAGCCTAGGGAGGACTGGCGAGGGTTGCCACACTAGCAATAATGGAAGTTATGCCAGCCCTGCTGTAGGGAAGTTGTGAGGCCTAGAGGAGAGAGCCCAGGCCTGGGAGCCAGAAGACCTGGATTCTAATTTTGACTCTGCCACTTGCCTGCTGTGTGAACCTGAGTTATGCACTTAGCTTCTCTGGGCCTCAGCTTCCTCATCTGTAAAATGGGGACTCAATATTTGTTAATAAAAATAATAGTTGTGGTATTTGTTAGGCACTTACTAAGCGCTGGGGTGGATACAAGCATGTAGGATTGGACACAGTCTCTGACCCAAATGGAGCTCACAGTCTTAGTCCTGTTTTACAGAGGAGGTAATAGAGGCACAGAGAATGAAGTGAAGGTCACACAGCAGACAAGTGGCGGAGCCGGGATTAGAACCCATGATCTTTGACTCCCAAGGCCCGTGCTCTATCCACTACACCATGCTGTCTCTCTTTGTTCTCTTTCCTACCTAGGCTGTGAGCCCCATGTGGGACAGGGACTGTTTCCAATCTAGTTGTCTTGTTTGTATCCCAGCACTTAGTCCAGTGCTTAGTACCCAGTAACTACTTAACAAATTCCAATTTTATTATTACTATTATTATTATTATTTCATCAGGCCGCACTCCTGTCGGTGCTTACCACAGTGCTTGGCGCACAGTGCTTTGCACATAGTAAGTGCTTAGTAAATGCCATCATCATCATCCTCATAGTATGAGAAGCAACATAAGGCCTGGTGGATAGAGTACGGGCCTGGGAGTCAGAAGAACTTGGGTTCTAATCCCGGCTCTGCCACTTGTCTGCTGTGTGACCTTGGGTAGGTCTCTTCACTTCTCTGTGCCTCAGTCCCTTATCTGTAAAATGGGGATTAAGATTGTGTGCTCTATGTAGGGCAGGGACTGTGTCTAACCCAATTATTCTGTATCTACCCCAGCTCCTAGAATGGTCCCTGGCACACAGTACATGCTTAACTAATACCACAATTATTATTATTATTATATTAGGTGCCTAACAAATACCACAATTATTTGTATTAGAAGGAGGCCGTGAAGGGAATGGGAGGGGAGGAGATGGGTGGGAGTGAGGGGCTTAATGCCCTGGGGGTGCCAGTTGAAGCCTCCCTGGTGTCCAGGCAATGATCCAGCATGGCTCAGTGGAAAGAGCACGGGCTTGGGAGCCAGAGGCCATGGGTTCTAATCCCTGTTCTGCCACTTAGTTGTGTGACTTTGGGCAAGTCACTTAACTTCTCGGGCCTCAGCTACCTCATCTGTAAAATGGGGATTAAGACCGTGAGCCCCCCGTGGAACAACTTGATCACCTTGTATCCTCCCCCAGCGTTTAGAACAGTGCTTGGCACATAGCGCTTAACAAATGCCATCATTATTATTATTATCCCAGGGTCGGCATGAGGGTGGGGTGGGAACAATTTTTGAGAGTGGAAGACGCACCCTTAAATCTCTCCTTTCACCCTCTTTCCCGCCTTATAATAATTGTGGCATCTGTTAAGCGCTTACTATGTGTCAGGCACTGTACTAAGTGCTGGGGGAGATACAAGCAAATCAGGTTGGACACAGCCCTTAGCCCTCATGCGGCTCATGGTCTTAATTCCCGTTTTATAGAAGAGGTAACTGAGATCCAGAGAAGTGAAGTGACTTGCCCTCGGTCACACAGCAGACAAGTGGAGGAGCTGGAATTAGAACCCAGGTCTTTCTGACTTCCAGGCCCGTGCTCTATGCACTGAGCCACACTGCTTCTCTTTTTCCTTCTCCTCTAGGAACAGTCTCCCAGGACATCCCAACAGTTCCAACCTTCAAAGTCTTATTGAAGGCCCATCTCCTCTAATAGGCCTTCACTAATTAAGGCCTCATTTCCTCTTCTCCCACTCCCTTCTGCGTCACCCTTGCACTTGGATTTAATCCCTTTATTCACCCCTCCCTTGGTCCCACAAATGTTATGTCCATATCTGTTATTTATTTATTCATATTAATGTCTGTTTCTCCTTCTAGACTATCAGCTTGTTGTGGGCAGGGAACATGCTGTTATATTGTACTCTCCCAAGCGCCTTAGTACAGTGCTGTTTACACAGTAAGTGATCAATAAATACGATTAGTTTAGAAGTAGCATGGCCTACTGGATAGAGCCCGGGCCTGGGAGTCATAAGGATCTGGGTTCTAATCCCAGCTCCACCCTTTTCATTCATTCAATCGTATTTATTGAGCGCTTACTGTGTGCAGAGCACTGTACTAAGCGCTTGGGAAGTACAAGTTGGCAACATATAGAGGCGGTCCCTACCCAACAGTGGGCTCACAGTCTGCTGTGTGACATTGGGTGAGTCATTTCACTTCTCAGTGCCTCAGTTACTTCATCTAAAAAATGGGGATTAATAATAATAATAATGATGGTATTTGTTAAGTGCTTACTATGTGCAAAGCACTGTTCTAAGTGCTGTGGGGGATACAAGGTGATCAGGTTGTTCCACGTGGGGCTCACATTCTTCATCCCCATTTTCCAGATGAGGAAACTGAGGCCCAGAGAAGTTAAGTGACTTGCCCAAAGTCACAGAACTGACAAGTGGCAGAGCGGGGATTGGAACCCATGACCTCTGACTCCCAAGCCCGTGCTCTTTCCACTGAGCCACCATGCTTCTCAAGACTGTGAGCCCCATGTGGGACGGGGACCGTGTCCAACCTGATTAGCTTGTGTCTACCCCAGCGCTTAGTACAGTGCCTGGAACATAGTAAGCACTTAAGAAGTACCATAAAATATACATGAATGCTCAAAGGACAGAAGTTACAACAGCAAAGTGCTGTGCTTGTTGCAGGGCTCTGCTTCCCTCTACTGTTTACATGGCATCATGATCCTCTGAGGAATTCTTGGGAGCCTTATTGGAGCTCAGTGGAGTTTCTAACCTTGAACCCTGCTATGGCTAGGGTGGCCACTTGTCCCATGGCTTGTCCAAGATCACATAGCTGGTAAGTGGCGGCATCAGGATTAGAACCCAGGTCCTATGACTCCTGGGCCTGTACTCTTTCCAGAGAAGCAGAATGGCCTAGTGGATAGAGCACGAGAGTCAGGACATGGCTTTTAATTCCAGCTCTGCCACTTGTCAGCTGTGTGAACTTGGCCAAGTCACTTCACTTCTCTGGGTCTCGGTTATCTCATCTGTAAAACGGGGATTAATACCGTAAGCCCCATGTAGGACATGGACTATGTCTAATCTGATTATCTTGTAATAATAATAATAATAATAATGATGGCATTTGTTAAGCGCTAATTATGTGCGAAGCACTGTTCTAAGTGCTGGGAGGGATACAAGGTGATCAGGTTGTCCCACGTGGGGCTCATAGTCTTAATCCCCATTTTTACAGATGAGGTAACTGAGGCTCAGACAAATTAAATGACTTGCCCAAAGTCACACAGCTGACAAGCGGCGGAACCGGGATTAGAACCCAGGACCTCTGACTCCTAAGCCCGTGTCTTTCCACTGAGTCACGCTGCTTCTCTGCTTCTCTTGTGTCTACCCTAGGGCTTAAAGCATTGCCTGGCACATAGTACGCACTTAACAAATACCATCATCATCATCATCATCAATAAGCCACACTGCTTTTCTATGTGAATATTAAATAAGACTATACAGTGAGAGGTCTGCTTAGGCATGACAATCAGTCAATCAATCATATTTATTGTGTACTCACTGAATGCAAAGCACTGTACTAAGTGCACATCTCGACTGTCTCATCGCCGACCCCTCGCCCACTTCCTGCCTCTGGTCTGGAATGCCCTCCCTTCTCAAATTTGACAGAGGATTACCGAGCACTGTACTAAGCGCTTGGAAAGTACAATTCAACAACAGAGACAATCCCTACCCAACAACGGGCTCACAGTCTAGAAAGTTTATTGAGTGCTTACTGTGTGCAGAGCACTGTACTAAGCACTTGGGAGAGTACACCAGAACAGTAAATAGACACATTCCCTGCTCACAACGAATTTATAGTCTAGAAAGGACTGTAAAGGACTCTGTTGTAGCGTACTCTCCCGAGCGCTTAGTACAGTACTCTGCACATAGTAAGTCCTCAATAAATACCACACAAAAAATTCAAGGATGGCACTTACCAGAATAATCAATTTATCTGGCTTCACGTCCATCCAGGTCTGCAGGATATCTGTGGCCAAAGCTTCCACATCTGGAAACGTCTGTTTGATCCAAGTTCGTATTAAATCTGATGTCGCAGTGGGGTCGGACATATCTAAGTGGCCCATAACTTGCAGAAATAATTTTGCCATCTTGCCAACCACCGGCAGATGCGGGAGAGTTTTCTAACCGGGCTCTAACACATAACCTGCTTATTTGGAGAATCGTCTATGGCAAACAAGTTTGGGGAGGCTGAACTTTGAACTCTGCCAGCCAAGAGACCCAGCAGATCTTAACCCATTCGGTAACTGTTCTAAAAGGGGGTGGGAGTTGGGGGGGAAAGAGGCATGGCAACTTTAAGATAAGCACCATTTGCATATGGACACCATTGACTCCAAAGGAAGTGATGTATATTCACATTGGACTGAACTTTGAATCTTGGAAGTTTATCTTCAACTGGTCGGCTTCCGGATGGTGTTTGAAGTGTGGTTTCCCCCTGTAAGATCACGTCCTTTAAGTAATTTCTTATAAAACTGAACTTACTGGGATTAATCACTCGCCCATTTCTCTGAGGATTAATAATAATAATGATGGCATTTGTTAAGCACTTACTATGTGCAAAGCACTGATCTAAGCGCTGGGGAGGATAGAAGATGATCAGGTTGTCCCATGTGGGGCTCACAGTCTTAATCCCCATTTTACAGATGAGGTCACTGAGGCACAGAGAAGTGACTTCCCCAAAGTCACACAGCTGAAAATTGGCAGAACCGGGATTAGAACCCACGACCTCTGACTCCCAAGCCCCGGCTCTTTCCACTGAGCCATGCTGATTAGAATCGTGAGCCCTACGTGGGACAGGGACTGTGTCCAACCCAATTATCTTGTATCTGCCCCAGCGCTTAGAACAGTGCCTGGCACAAAGAAAGTGCTTAACAAATAGTAGTAGTAGTAGTAGTAGTAGTAGTAGTAGTAGTAGTAGTAGTAGTAGTAGATATTGGCCCTTGGGACATAAGGTATTTCCACCCATTTATCCAAGTTTTTTATTGTAATTGTGACACACGTACTATGTATTGTATGTATTGTAGACACAGTACTAACAGCTGGGGTAGATACAAGCTAATCAAGTTGGACACAGTCCATACCCCATTTTACTGATGAGGTAACTGAGGTACAGAGAAATTAAGTGACTTGTCCTAGGTCACACAGCAGACAAGTAAGTGGTGGAACTGGGATTAGAACCCAGATCCTTCTGACTCCAGGACCCGCACTCTATTGCATTAACCCATGCTGCTCTAGACTGTAAACTTGTTGTGGATGGGGAATGTGTCTGTTATATTTTTATATTCTACTCTCCCAAGTGCTTAGTACAGTGCTCTGCACACCATAAGCACTCAACAAATACGATCAACTGACAGACTGCTTCTTCCAAACTTTTTCTAGGACTGCTTGGGACAGAAAAGTTCAAAAGTTTGTGGTTCAATATTTATTACAGACCCACAAGGATGGACCTTTTACCAATAATCACATACGATAAAGAGCATCCTACCACATTCCAGGGTCATGTGACACTGGATTGCACTTACACAATGTACATATAAACATTCAAATATCACACACACATTTAAAATCATTTTAAAAAACATGCCCCATTGCTGTGGCAGATGAAGTGGGCTTCAACAGATGAATTTAGGCTTATCTCACACTATAATTTGAAAGGGATTTTGTGATTTAGTGCCTCCTGGAATTTATTTTTAGGCCTGTCTCCCCGTAAACTTCTCCAGTGCAGGGATCCTCTATTGTACTCTCCCAGGTGCTCAGTAAAGTGCTCTGCTCATGCTAGGTGCTCAGTACATACTGTTGATCGATGAATTGATTGCTGCTGACCCTAGTTGTCCCACCCCCAACTCATTTGTCTTTCTTCTGATTCTTCTTCAATTGGTTTCCAGATGTGGAACCTTCGTTAACTTGGAGATGAGTAATAGTAGCATTAACTGAGTGCCTCCTATTTGCTGAGGGAGCACGGTACTAAAGTAATTGGGAAAGTATAGTGGTAGAAGACTTGATCCCTTTCATTCATTCATTCAATTGTATTTATTGAGTGCTTACTGCATGCAAAGCACTGTATGAAGTGCTTAGGAGAGTACAATAGAACAATAAACAGACAGAGAACCCTGCCCCTGAAGGGCTTTTAATAATAATAATAATGATAGCATTTGTTAAGCGCTTACTATGTGCAAAGCACTGTTCTAAGCGCTGGGGAGGATACAAGGTGATCAGGTTGTCCCACGTGGGGCTCACAGTCTTAATCCCCATTTTACAGATGAGGGACCTGAGGGACAGAGAAATTGATTTGCCTAAAGTCACACAGTTGACAATTGGCAGAACTGGGATTTGAACCCATGACCTCCGATTCCCAAGCCCGTGCTCTTTCCACTGAGCCACGCTGCTTCTCTTTTGACAGACTTTTCTATTACAACCAAAAGGAAACTGTTTGGGATTATTATTATTATGGCATTTGTTAAGGGCTTATTTGTCTAAGTGCTGGGGTACGAACAAGTTAATCAGGTTGGACACACTCCCTGTCCCACGTGGGGCTCACAGTCTAAGTAAGTGGGAGAACTAGTATCTAATCCCCATTTTACAGTTGAGGAAACAGGCACAGAGAAGTGACTGGCCCAATGTCACCCAGCACGCAAGTGGTAGAGCTGGGATTAGAACCCAGGTCTTCTGACTCCAAGGCCCACGTTCTTTCCACTAGGCCACGCTGCTTCTGGTTTTACTACAAGTTCCCTCTTTGGGCATTTTGGTGTGATAATCACAGCTATGCTGGATACTAGATGCCCTTAAACTGTACTGAGAAAAATTTCCCAGAAAAGTAATTGTAAAGGGAGAAACTCTTTCTTGGGATGGCTAGTTAACAACAAAATACCATAGAATTTAGCTTACTAAGGGGACAGCGGAGATTCTTGTATACTAACACTCCAGATTCTTGTACACTAACACTCCACAGTAACAACAATACTAATTGAGAGCCTTCTAAGTACAGAGCCACCTCTCAGGGTGGCACCTGGAGAGTTTCCAGTCCTTTACCAGTCCCGACACTGGGAGGGAGAGTCAAGCAGAGGTCTGTCCATTCCATTTCTAGCTTGGGCAGTGGCTAGCGAGTGGAAGACAATCTGCTACAAGTCAAAACTCACCTGTGCTGGGCAGCAGCAGCCAGGGAGAGAATCAAGGGCTGAGACTCAAGTTTACTGCACGGAAGGCAGCGGTGGTAAACCGCTTCCGTATTTTTACCAAGAAATCTCTGTGGATCCGCTACCCGAACGATTGCAGGTGGAGTTGGGGCGTTCTGGGAGAGATGTGTCCATGGCGTCGCTATGGGTCAGGCACAACTCGACAACATAAGACAACAACAACAACAAGGTACAGAACACTGTAGTAGGATCAACAAACACTTACTGAGTACACAGTGATGCTTTAGGAGACTTTTGTAAGCATCCCAAAGGTTACTAAACTGGATGCTTAATTTGTTCCCACTAACCATTAGATCTTTCATTCATTTTCAATTTTCAGAACATCTTTCTAGCAGTAGGAACAGGCAGGGAGTCACAAAGCCACCTGACCCAAAGACTCTATCAATCAATGGTATTTATTGAGCGCCCACTGCATACTGTACTAAGTGTTTGGGAGCGTGCAAGAGTTAGTCACTATATTACTTGCCACTCTGGATCACATCACTTAGCATTAGTCAATCAGTGGTATTTATTGAGTGCTCACTGAGTGCTGTGCACTTTACTCTGTGCTTGGCACAATAGAAGAGTGCGGGCTGAAGTGATCCCTGCTCATTAGGAGCTTAAAGTCATCAGACCATCAGATCCAAATACCACTATTATTATTATTATTATTATTCTCTGGGCCTCAGTTACCTCATCTGGAAAATGGGGATGGAGATTGGGAGCCCCAGGGTGGGAGAGGGATTGGGTCCAACCCAATTTGCTTGTGTCCATCCCAGAGCTTAGTACAGTGCCTGGCACACAGTAAGCACTTAACTAATACCACAATTATTATTATTCTTATCCTAATGCCTACTATTCAATGCTGCTAAGGTCTGTGCAGAGAACAGATCTTTATTCATCGCTTTGTGGTCCAGGATGGCTTAAACCTCCTGAATGGGAACTAAACAGGAAGTCTGGCAATCTCAAGTTTGTTTTCTGCTTTGTCACTAACTTTTTTAAAAATGGTATTTGTTAACGCTTACTATGTGCTAGGCACTGTACTAAGCACTGGGGGAGATACAAGCCAATCAGGTTGGGCACAGTCCAGGTCCCACATAGGGCTCACAGGTCTTTAGCCACATTTTTCAGATGAGGTAACTGAGGCACAGAAAAGTGAAGCGGCTTGCCCCAGGCCACACAGCAGACGAGTAGAGGAGTCGGAATTAGGACCCAGGGCCTTCTGACTCCTAGGGCAAGCATCTTAGGCTCTGGGTCTCAGTTTACTGCCATAGAAATAGGGAGATTAATACAGATTCACGGGGAAGATGTCAGTGTCGATTCAACTTTTAAAAGTACAAGACCTGTAAATCCTCATTGAACACCTCGACAACCTGTCCTTTGGAAATACAAGAAGTTATTACAGTATATATTTTCATAAACTCTATTGCATTTTACTCTCCCAACCACTAAATTCAGTGCTCTGCCCACAGAAAGCACTCAATAAACTCCATTGATTGATTGATTCTGGCTTCTGGTTTCACTCCAATTTTCCTGGATACAACTCTGCATCTTACAAACCAAATCCAAATCCACAGGACGTTAATCCCTTCCACACTCCTTCCTCAAGAAAGACGAGGACTGCGGCAGGGGCTGGGGGGTGGTGGTCAGGATAGTGAAAATGCCGCACTCCACAGTCCTGACAGCTTGATGTTTCGATCCGATAGGACGGTGTTCTGAGGCAATTGAGTTTTTTGAGGGATGCCGGGAACCCGGTCTGGCTCAGACAGCTCAACGAGGTGGCTTCACGTTCTGGTGTAACGACGTTCGGGTATGACCGGAGGAGCTTTCCGTGTGCCACAGGGTCATCTCGACCCTCCGCGACGAGGCCCTGACGTGACGGGACGATGTCTCTACGTGCTGAGAGGATGTCTCGACCCGGAGCGATGACGATGCCTCTACCCGAGGGACCTGTTTGCCGACGGGGGAGGACGACAAGGCCTCGGTGCGCTGCTGACGCGTTTCAATGTGGCGGGTGGACGTGGTGGATGTGCTCACCTGGTGAGAGGATGTCTCCAGGCGATGGGATGATGTCTCCACGCTGACGTACAACGATGTTTCAACCCGGTGTGACTTTTCTCCCGGTGGAGGCAGTTTTCCCCTCCGGGGAGAGGACATCTTGAAGGTGTGATCTAGGATCGTAACATCCATTCATTCGATTGTACTTACTGAGTGCTGACTGTGTGCAGAGCGCTGTATTAAGCACTTTGGAGAGTACGCTACAACAGTAAACAGACACATTCACAATCTGAGGACAGCACACACACCCCTACCAAAAGCCAGTTGGGACACAAGGTGACGTGATAAGGTCACTCTGTAGGGTCCCCTGGCTACCGTTTGTTTTTTTTTAATGGTATTTGTTAAGCGCTTACTAGGTTGCCAGACACGGTACTACGCGCCGGGGTAGGTCCAAGCTAATCAGCTTGGCCACAGTCCATGTCCCAAAGTCCAGACTCCATTAGACAGATGAGGGAACTGAGGCACAAAGAAGTGACTTGCCTAAGGTCACACAGCAGACAAGCAGCGGAGCCGGGATTAGAACCCAGATCCTCCTGACTCCTGGGCCCTTGCACTGCCCATTAGGCCATGCTGCTACCTGATGTTGTCACTCCCCAGGGTGATGGGCTTTGAACAGGTGTCATCGAGTTTCACTCTTTAAAGAAGCAGCGTGGCTCAGTGCAAAGAGCACGGGCTTAGGAATCAGAGGTCGTGGGTTCTAATTCCACCTCTGCCACTTGTCAGCTGTGTGACTGTGGGTGAGTCACTTAACTTCTCTGTGCCTCTGTTGCCTCATCTGTAAAACGGGGATGAAGACTGTGAGCCCCAAGTGGGACAACCTGATTACCTTGTATCTCCCCGAGTGCTTAGAACAGTGCTTGGCACATAGTTAGAGCTTAACAAATGCCATCATCGTTATTATTATTCTCTGGGCCTCAGTGACTCCAACTTGTAAAATGGGGAGGAAGACTGTAAGCCCCACATGGGACAAACAGATTACCTTGTATCTCCCCCAGCGCTTGGAACAGTGCTTGGCATATAGTGAGCGCTTAGCAAATGCCATCATTACTATGATTATTCTCTGGGCCTCAGTGACCTCATCTTGTAAAATGGGGAGGAAGACTGTGAGCCCCATGTGGGACAACCTGATTACCTTGTATCTCCCGCAGCACTTAGAACAGTGCCTGGCACATGGTAAGCACTTAACAAATGCCATCATTATTCTCTGGGCCTAAGTTACCTCATCTGTCAAATGGGGATTCATTCATTCAATCGTATTTATTGAGCGCTTACTGTGTGCAGAGCACTGTACTAAGCATTTGAAATCAATCAATTGTATTTATTGAGTGCTTACTGTGTGCAGAGCACTGTACTAAGCACTTGGGAAGTACAAGTTGGCAACATATAGAGACGGTCCCTACCCAACAGTGGGCTCACAGTCTAGAAGTGAAGACTGCAAGCAACATGTGGGACAACCTGATTACCTTGTATCTCCCCCAGTGATGATGATGATGATGATGACGGCATTTGTTAAGCGCTTACTATGTGCAAAGCACTGTTCTAAGCGCTGGGGGGGATACAATGTGATCAAGTTGTCCCACGGGGGGCTCAAAGTCTTAATCCCCATTTTTACAGATGAGGTAACTGAGGCCCAGAGAAGTTAAGTGACTTGCCCAAGGTCACACAACCGACTTGTGGTGGAGCTGCGATACGAACCCATGACCTCTGACTCCAAAGCCTGTGCTCCTTCTGCTGAGCCACGCTGCTTCTCTTAGAACAGTGCTTGGCACATAGTGCTTAACAAATACCATTATTATTGTTGTTGTTATTATTAAAGGATGCTGCTCAAATAAGCATTTAACACTCAGAAAATACCACTGAGGATGGAAGATAATGGATGGATGGATGGATTCCCCCAGTGCTTAGAACAATGCTTGGCACATAGTGCTTAATCAATCAATAGTATTTATTGAGCGCTTACTGTGAGCACAGCACTGTACTAAGCGCTTGGGAAGTACAAGTTGGCAACATATAGCGACAGTCCCTACCCAACAGTGGGCTCATTGTTGTTGTTATTATTAAAGGATGCTGTTCAAGGAAGCGTTTAACACTCAGAAAATACCACTGACGATGGAAGATAATGGATGGATGGATGGATGGATCCCCCAGTGCTTAGAACAGTGCTTGGCACATAGTGCTTAATCAATCAATAGTATTTATTGAGCGCTTACTGTGTGCGCAGCACTGTACTAAGTGCTTGGGAAGTACAAGTTGGCAACATATAGAGACAGTCCATACCCAACAGTGGGCTCATTGTTGTTATTATTAAAGGATGATGTTCAAGGAAGCGTTTAACACTCAGAAAATACCACTGAGGATGGAAGATAATGGATGGATGAATGAATGAATTTAAAGGATGCTGTTCAAGGAAGCGTTTAACACTCAGAAAATACCACTGAGGATGGAATATAATGGATGGATGGATGAATGAATGAATGAATTTAAAGGATGCTGTTCAAGGAAGCGTTTAACACTCAGAAAATACCACTGAGGATGGAAGATAATGGATGAATGAATGAATGAATGAATTTAAAGGATGCTGTTCAAGGAAGCATTTAACACTCAGAAAATACCACTGAGGATGGAAGATAATGGATGAATGAATGAATTTAAAGGATGCTGTTCAAGGAAGCGTTTAACACTCAGAAAATACCACTGAGGATGGAAGATAATGGATGGATGAATGAATGAATGAATTTAAAGGATGCTGTTCAAGGAAGCATTTAACACTCAGAAAATACCACTGAGGATGGAAGATAATGGATGGATGAATGAATGAATTTAAAGGATGCTGTTCAAGGAAGCGTTTAACACTCAGAAAATACCACCGAGGATGGAATATAATGGATGGATGGATGAATGAATTTAAAGGATGCTGTTCAAGGAAGCGTTTAACACTCAGAAAATACCACTGAGGATGGAAGATAATGGATGGATGGATGGATGGATGAATGAATGAATGATGATGTTGCCCCACCAGGATCCATGGTGTCCCCCTGGCCATGGGATTGGCTCCTCAGGTGGCCCAGGGCTAGGCCTCCCTCGCCTCTGGCCACCGCCCAACCCGTCGATGGAGCCAGGCGAGGGCCGGGCCTGAGGAGAGCGTCAGAGCGAGGCTCCGCCCGCCACCCCACAATGCCCCGCGACCGGAAGTGACCCCTCCGGGAGGCGCTGGACCTCGCCGACCGTTGGGGCTCGAGCCGCTTCCGGTGCTGAGGGAGGAGGATGGCGGGCGCCGTTGCCATGGAGACGGGTGAGTGGCTTGCTTGGCCTCCCTGAGGGGGGCCTACCTCAGGCGCCTTCGGCCCGCTCCACCGTCGCCTCGCTGGGGACAGGGGGCGCGGCCCTTTATCATAATAATGGCGTTTATTAAGCGCTTACTATGTGCAAAGCACTGTTCTCAGCGCTGGGGAGGTTACAAGCCGATCAGGTTGTCCCACGGGGGGCTCACAGTCTTCATCCCCATCTGACAGATGAGGTCACTGAGGCACAGAGAAGTCAAGTGACGCTTGCCCAAAGTCACTTAGCTGACAATTGGCGGAGCCGGGATTTGAACCCATGACCCTCTGACTCCAAATCCCGTCCTCTTTAATGATAATAATAATAATAATAATAATTTTGGTATTTGTTAAGCGCTTACTATGTGCAAAGCACTGATCTAAGCGCCGGGGAGGATACAAGGTGATCAGGTTGGCCCATGTGGGGCTCACAGTCTTAGCCCCATTTTGCAGATGAGGTAACTGAGGCACTGAGAAGTTAAGTGACTCTCCCGTCATACGGCTGACAAGTGGCAGACCCGAGATTAGAACCCATGACCTGTATATATTTATATATGTTTGTATATATTTATTACTCTATTTATTTATTTTACTTGTACATATCTATTCCATTTATTTTATTTTGTTAGTATGTTTGGTTTTGTTCTCTGTCTCCCCCTTTTAGACTGTGAGCCCACTGTTGGGTAGGGACTGTATATGTTGCCAACTTGTACTTCCCAAGCGCTTAGTACAGTGCTCTGCACACAGTAAGCGCTCAATAAATACAATTGATTGATTGATTGTTTGACTTTCGACTCCAAAGCCCGTGCTCCTTCCATTGAGCCACGCTGCTTCCTTGTGCTTATTGTTGCTGTGTCCTGATAACCAGAATGATGGTATTTGTTAAGTGCTTACTGTGTGCCCAGCACTGTTCTAAGCGCTGTTCAAGGTAATCAGGTTGTCCCACATGGGGCTCGCAGTCTTCATCCCCATTTTACAAGATGAGGTCACTGAGGCCCAGAGAATAATAGTAATAATGATGGCATTTGTTAAGCGCTTACTATATGCCAAGTACTGTTCTAAGCTCTGGGATAGATACAAGGTTATCAGGTTGTCCCCCACGTGGGGCTCGCAGTCTTCATCCCCATTTTACAAGATGAGGTCACTGAGGCCCAGAGAATAATAGTAATAATGATGGCATTTGTTAAGCACTTACTATGTGCCAAACACTGTTCTAAGCGCTGGGATAGATACAAGGTTATCAGGTTGTCCCACGTGGGGCTCGCAGTCTTCATCCTCATTTTATAAGATGAGGTCACTGAGGCCCAGAGAAGTGAAGTGACTTGCCCAAAGTCACACAGCTGAGGCGGTATTAGAACCCACGACCTCTGACTCCCAAATCTGTGCTCTCGTGCTGCTTCTCGTGGTACCAGCACTTTTTTTCCACAGCACTTATGTACCTAACCATAATTTAATAATAAAGATGGTATTTGTTAAGCACTTACTATGTGCCAAGCACTGTTCTAAGCGCTATTTATGTTGTCTGTCTCCCCCTTTAGACTAAGCTCGTTGGGCAGGGAACAAGTCTACCACTCATGTTATATTGTACTCTCCAAGTCTGTAGCACAGTGCTCTGCAGGCAAGTAAGTGCTCAAGAGCCCGGGCCTGGGAGTCAGAGGACCTGGGTTCTAATCCCGGCTCTGCCACTTGTCTGCTGTGTGACCTTTGGCAAACCGCTTAACTTCTCTATGCCTCAATTACCTTATCTGTAATACAGAGATTAAAACTGTGAGCCCCTCTTGGGACAACCTGATTACCTTATATCTACCCCAGATCTTAGAACAGTGCTTGGCACATAGTAAGGGCTTAACAAATACCGTAATAATAATGATCATTGATTGATTTTTCCCTTTCCAAGGTGTTGCCCCTTCCCAAACAATCCCTTCAGCATCGGTGTAATCTGGAAATGAGTTGTTTTGTTATGTTTAATTTTATGACAAGGCCTTGTACTGTGAACCAGATTTTCTCAGATTTCTTCTTTTCCTCCCATATAATAGATGATGCTGGAAATCGTCTTCGGTTTCAGCTTGAGTTGGAATTTGTGCAGTGCTTGGCTAACCCAAACTACCTCAACTGTAAGTGCTCAGACCGTTGATATTTGGTTGTGAGAAGTCAAATTCAAGGGGTTTGTGGACTGATGAGTTTGCATTCCCTAAAAATGGTACCTTATAATTGGAGAAAATTGTTTTATCCATTTAGATGTTACAGAAGGATGGTTTAGAGAATTAGATTTTTACATTTCTGAGTGGAAAATTTTGGTGCCTGCAGAGGCCATTTAATAGATATTATTCATTCATTCATTTAATTGTATTTATTGAGTGAATAGTATGCAAGCACTGTACTAAGCACTTGGGAGAGTACAGCAGAACAACAAACAAGCACATTCCTACCCACAATGAGCTCACAGTCTACAGGGGGAGACAGACATTAATATAAATAAATAGGTAAGTGAATAGATCAATAAATAAATTTAGCTGGTCAATCCAAGTATTTATCAAGCATCTACTGTGTTCCCAGAATCATCATTATCAGTGGTATCGAGTGCTTGCTATATGCAGAGCACTGTACTAAACACTAGGAGAGCACAATGCAACAGTTAGTAGACATTTTCCCTGCCTACAGTCTAGAGGGACTTTAGAAAGTATTTGCGAGAGTTACAATAGACACCATTACTGCCCTTGAGGATTTTGCAATCTAATGGGAGAGACATACAAAATAAGTCACAGTTGGGAAGAAGACCAGAATGGAAAGGTGGAAATGTAGATGGATAAGTTCTTAAATAGCAGAAAATGAAAATGGATACTTAACTACTGTAGGTGGCCGTGATTATGGACATTCAGAAGAAAAGTTAGAGAAGCAGTATGGCGTAGTGAAAGAACCCAAGCCTGGGAGTCAGAGGACCTGGGTACTAATCCCAGCTCTGCCATTTCCTTGCTGTGTGATTTCGGGGAAAGTCACTTAACTTCTCTGGGCCTCAGTGACCTCATCTATAAAATGAGGATTAAATCCTCCTCTCTCCAGTTTAGACTGTGAGTCCCATGAGAGACAGGCAGTGTGTCCAACCTGATAAATTTGCCCCTACCCCAGTGCTTAGAACAGTGTCTGACACCAGGTGCTTAGCAAATACCATTAAAAAAAGTCAAAATGTTTTTATGTTCTATGTGATATGAGTTGTAGCTTCACATAATTTTCTTTGAATTTGTGTCTAAACATATGGTGTTTCTTATCTTTCAGTTCTTGCCCAGCGAGGTTATTTCAAAGACAAAGCATTTGTTAATTATCTGAAGTACTTACTTTACTGGAAGGAACCTGAATATGCCAAGTACTTAAAGTATGTATTATTTATTTCTATCCAGTACTTTGGAATTAGTGTACAGAATGTGCTAGCCAATACCCAATATGTTGATTGTTGCGGGGAGAGATGGGATGGGATAGGATGGGAGGCACATATAAATTCTCCACACAGGGCAGTGGTTCTTCCTTTGGGGTGCCCCTGACTGAGCTTCTATATTTACCTAAATTTTTGGCTCACAGGGTTGACTTTGGTGGCAAATCTTAGTGACTTCAGTATTAAGGGGATGGCAGATTTGTAACCAACTTTTCCGCACTAGATCCGACAAAGGAAGTGTTTCACTTGTGCTATTGATTTCTGCTTGGTCCCGAATCATCCCGACATTTGGATACTGCTATTGCGGAGTAAACTGTTAGTCGTATCAAAGAAAATCAGTTGTCTTAGTTGGACCAAGTCAATATGCAACTAGTTTCTTAGTATAAGCTATCAAGCAGTGTGGCATATAATAATGATGGCATTTGTTAAGCACTTACTATGTGCCGAGCAGCGTTCTAAGCGCAGGAGCACTGATGTATAATAATGATTGCATTTGTTAAGCGCTTACTATGTGCAAAGCACTGTTCTAAGCGCTGGGGGGGATATAGGGTGATCAGGTTGTCCCACGTGGGGCTCACAGTAGTAATCCCCATTTTACAGATGAGGTAACTGAGGCTCAGAGAAGTTAAGTGACTTGCCCAAGGTCACACAGCAGACATGTGGCGGAGCTGGGATTCGAACCCACGACCTCTGACTCCAAAGCCCATGCTCTTTCCGCTGAGCCACGCTGCTTCTGTCACGTGACTAGAGCACAGACCTGAGAGTCACAAGGACCTGAATTCTAACCCTAGCTCTGCCACTTGTCTGGTTTGTGACCTTGGGCAAGTCACTTCACTTCTCAGCGCCTCAGTTCTCTCATCAGTAAAATGATGGGACATGGACTGTTATCTAATCTGATTAGCTTGTATCTTCCCCAGCGCTTAGAACAGTGCCTGGCACGTAGTAAGCGCTTAACAAATACCATTAAAAAAGAAAAGCAAAACTATCAGAAGAGCTAGAAGGACTATCCAGTGAGACACTTTGCAGTAATAGGTGAATGCAAGATGTTTAAAGGTTCACAAAGCAGGGCTAATAATTTCCAGTTTTCTCTGGTGGATTAAAGAATAAGCACTGAAAGACACACTTAAAAGTTTATCAGTCTAGGACATGACCCCTTCATCTTTAGCTTGTGGATAAATGTAGGTAGAGCACGGATTCATTCATTCAATCGTATTTATTGAGCGCTTACTGTGTGCAGAGCACTGTACTAAGTGCTTGGGAAGTACAGGTTGGCAACATATAGAGATGTTCCCTACCCAACAACGGGCTCACAGTCAAGAAGGGGGAGACACAACAAAACAAAGCATGTGGACAGGTGTCAAGTCATCAGAACAAATCCTTCGTCCTACCTGGAGGAAGTGTCTGTTTCTGCTAAGATTGTAAGCATCTTCTATCTCTACCGCCTTCTCCCAAGTGCTCTGGACAGATGGACTGACTAGGACTTACCAGTTAATTGATCAATTGTATTTTTTGAGCCCTTACTGTGTGCAGAGCACTTGGGAGAATACAATATAACATAGCAGAGTTGGTAGGACCTGGGTTCTAAACCCAGCTCTGCCATTTGTCTGCTGTGTGACCTTGGGCAAGTCACTTCACTTCTCTGGGCCTCAGTTACATCATCTGTAAAATGGGGATTTAGAATGTGAGCTCCATGGACTGTGTCCAACCCGATTAACTTGTATTATTATTATTATCATCATTGTTAAGCACTTACAATGTGCCAGGCACTGTACTGTACATCCGCTGGGGTGGATACAAAGAAATAGGGTTGGACACAGACCCTGTCCCAGGCGGGGCTCACAGTCTCAATCCCCGTTTAACAGATAAGGTAACTGAGGCACAGAGAAGTGACTTCCCCAGGGTCACACAGTATCTACCCCAGCGCTTAGAACAATTCTTGGCATGTAGTAAGTGCTGAATGAGTACCGTAATTATGGTTACTTCTGATTTTTATTGCAGATATCCACAGTGCCTGCACATGCTTGAGCTGCTGCAGTATGAACACTTCCGGAAAGAACTAGTGAATGCCCAGTGTGCCAAGTTCATTGACGAGCAGCAGATCCTGCACTGGCAGCATTATTCACGGAAAAGAATGCGCCTTCAGCAAGCCCTGGCAGAGCAGCAGCAACAAAACAACACCTCAGGAAAATGAGGAGCGTATTTCCGCATACCCACGTAAATTACATATCTCCGTAAAGTTAAGGAAAAAGACTTCACGCTTAAGTTTTCTGTGACGGCTGTGTAAGGTTCTCTTATTATAAACAAGGGATTCCTCAATCTCTTTTTGAATTTTTTTTTAAAGTTGGAAATGCTGGAATGACTGATGTGTGAACTTCCTCTGAAGGACTGAATTGAAATAAGTTCAACAAGTATAAAGGGATGTCACAGTCAGAATAGAGGGTCTTTGGCAGCAAGGGTTGTGTTCATGAAGTTCCCTGGTATGGACAGCTGTTATACACAGTAACCCATGTTTCATGGAGGGGTTTAGATAGCATCAGGCTCTATGTGTTAAAATTCCTCTACATCCATCCCTAGCTGAATGCCTCAACCCTTGCCTCACTTTGTCATTTAGTGTCTAGAGGGAGGAACAGCAGGTACTGTAAGCACTCAATAAATACAATTGATTGTGAAGGAACTGGAGACTTAAAAAGAAAGCAGGATCCTTTATGGATCAGTGCTAGATCCACAATATTTTGTTTTTGATTATATATATCAACTCGGGGTTTGTTATAGAACAACCTCAGGATTGGAGAATGTTCTCTAGTTTTTTTTCCATCCTTTATCAATAACATCGTGCAAATATTTTAGTCAAGCAGTGGGTACCTGCTCTGATAGTTCCTTACTAGCCATGGCTACTGCATTGCAGAATTTGAAGGCTAGTAAGCAAAGTCTGATCTTGAATGGCTGATGAATAGGTGGGGTGTGAGGGGTAAGGTTTGGGCTGGGGCAGCTTGTTTTTTCTCAAGTTAGCAGTGGCTTGGGTTGGACTGATGTGAAATGAAGATCTGGACTGGTATGAGGAACTATGGAGTAGATAAGGGTATTTTTTTCCTTCCAATTCTCCCTGCCTTACTTGCTCCACACAAGGGTGCTGCCATCAGCAACTTGTGATCTGGATCCAGGAATTACGTGAGACAAGTGTGGGGAAAAGAAATTCAGGTTAGAAGTCAGCTTAGTGCTCAGAGGCATGTTTTGCACATCAGTCCTACTGTATGCAGAGCACTGTGCTAAGCACTTGGGAGACTACAGTCTAAGCTGCCCACAGACAGTAATAGAAATAAATACTGGATCTGTACATAGGGGCTGAGGGAGGGGTCGAGGATGCAAACAAATCAAAGTGCAAGGGGAAGGCAGAAGGGATGGGGAGAAGAGGAAATAAGAGCCTAGTTGGGGAAGGCCTCTTGGAGATGTGCTTTCAAATAAAAGGGCAAATAACTCAGTCACCCAAATTTTTCTAGTGTATTTGGTTCCTTACCCACGAGAAAGGGTCTTGGCTGATAGGAGTCCAATAGAGAAAGGGGTACAGGTTCCTGGTGTAAAGTGAGTGTCTTGTACTTAAATCACTGTCCTTGCTTGCTGCTTTGAAACCCACCATTTCTACAGACACACACATCCCAAAGACATTGATTAGAAGTAGTTTATTCTAAGCGAAGGGGTCGTAGGCACCCACAACACCTGTTTAGTTTTTAGTAGTTTCATATTTGTGACAGTGTTAAGGGGATCATACATCAAGCTAGCAAATGGATTAAAAAAGTCAGAAGATTAAAAAAAGAGAATCAGTCCTCTGTAAAGAGCATCTGCACCAGATCGGCCTTGCTACATTCAGACTCCACCAGCTTCTGAGGCTGAAAGATAGAAGCACAAGTCAAGATTCTACAGAGCAACATTTCAACACCAACTGATTTATAGGGAGGAAAAACAGATTCTTTCCTAGGCCTGACAAAGCTTAGTACTACCATATGAATCACTTAGCTAAGACTAGTTGGAACATGTCAAACGTGACTCAGTAGACATTTGGTCCAATGTGCTCATTAATGATTCTTGGGTCCTTCATAAAAGCATACCATCCTTTTAATTATGGAGCAAAGGCAGGAACATGGAAAATGTTTTTCCAATTATGCCCACATTTATGTTACTGCAAGGCTGTTGGCAGGTGATCAGATGATTAGCCAAGCAACAACCTTCATTGTGCCACTGTCAGGGTGGGATGGTCAGTAGAGGGGAGATCTTTATGGCCAGATTTCCCTAACACGCCTCTGGCAAAAATCTGGGCCATGGTCCTGTTCCTCCCTGTGTCTTTTACTGGGCTCTTCCACTAGTGGAGATTTAATTTGACAGTTAATGATATGTAAATGCTCACTATGTGCAGAGCACTGTACTAAGCGCTTGGGAGAGTACCAAACAATGAACATACATGTTTTTCAACTAGTTCATAGGGACAGCTCTAATCTTTCAACCTCTAGACTGTAAGCTCCTTGTTAGCAGAGAATGGGTCTACCAGATCTGTTATACTCTCCCAAGTGCTTAGTTCAGTGCTCTGCACACAGTAGGAACATACTAAATTCCACTGATTGACAGCTTGAATATCAGTAAGTTTGGTAATCATCTCTGCCTTATATGTGCGTGGTGGTGAAGGCAGTAGAAGAGCACTTAAAAAGATAAGGTTTGGCAGACATTACTTGAGGGGATAACAGCCTGCCAACTAGACTATTTCCCCATTAGAACATCTCATTTCTCAAACACCACAACACTTAAGTGAATGAAGAAAGAGGTACTCACAGTCCCATATTTAAGTAGAGTAGGCACAGCAGTTATCTTCAAGTTCTTTCTAAATTCATTGTTTGGATCTTTCCAGCTATTAAGAGGAAGAGAAGGGTTAGGATAGGTAGTTCCAACTTTTGAAATTTTCTAACAAAAACCTTTCGGGTTGATGTTGATCTGAGAGTTTATTTTGAAAGACTGTTCTTGAATGAGTTTGGTATACTTACATAGGGAAGGTAAGGACTCATCACATGTTTGGATGGGGAGGTTTTGAATTTAGTCAGATAAAGCCTTTAGAGTTATCAGCATATCAGTATTTTCATTTAATGTGTTCGATCAGCATTGTGATGTCCCACCAGCTTCATTCACTTCAGTAAAGGGTCACTAGAACTAAAACAATGGTGTCTAAAATATTCCTTCTAAGAAGATAACATAAACAAATAAGTTACTTACTAAGATCGGTCTCCTACTTGGCAGTAGATGAATATAGCTCCTTCAGTAATGTTTTTCAGCGCCTCACGTACAGTCGGTTCAGCTGAGAGGGTAAAGATGATACTCATGCGATTGATGAAGCTGAAAGGGTTCAAGGTGGCAGGCACTATCCAGATTAAGCACGCTGTAGACTTTAGTCTGGTTTAATAACCCTAATCAAGTGGGAAGTAGACAGTGGGTGACCAAGGAAAGTGAGAGGCCCTCAAAAAAAAAAAAAAAGACTGATTTCCCTGGAAAGTATTTTTTTTTGGTGCATGGAGTTAAGGAAACCCTTGCTGGGCTGAACGACAAGAAGGTGGGCAGTTTTTTTTTTGTAGGAAGAAAAGATGTATAACGTGCAAGAAAGAGATAAGACAGGGAGGAGAATGAACTATTCAGATTTTTCTAAATCCGTCCTCCCCGTTTCAAAACCGTTCATTCAATCATATTTATTGAGCGCTTACTGTTTGCAGAGTACTGTACTAAGCGCTTGGGAAGTACAAGTTGGCAACATATAGAGACGGTCCCTACCCAACAGCGGGCTCACAGTCTAGAAGGGGGAGACAGACAACTAAACAAAAACATATTAACAAAATAAAATAAATAGAATAAATATGTACAAGTAAAATGAACACCACTAAAAATATCTTTTGAGTCACGGATGATCTGGCCCTTCCCCACAGAGTGAGCAGATCCTGCTCTGTTGCCTTCTTCGTTTTAGAGAAGAACTATCAGTGCCATTTATTGGGCACTGTGCTAAGCGCTAAATGGAGTACAGTATAACTAGTAGACAAAATCACTGCCCTCCAGGAGTTACAAACAAGCAGAGGAGACAGCCACCATTCATTCATTCAACTGTATTTATAGAGTGCTTACTGTGTGCAGATCACTGTACTAAGCGCTTGGGAGAGTACAATACAATAATAAGCAGACATTCCCTGCCACCAACTTGCTAAAACAAGTGACAAAGACATGTAAGCTCGCTGTGGGCAGGGAGCATGTCTACCAACTCCACTAAAATAATTATGGTATTTGTAAAGCACTTACTATGTGCCAGGCACTGTATTAAGCGCTGGGGCAGATAGAAGGAAATCAGGTTGGACACAGCCCCTGTCCCACATGGGGCTCACAGTCTCAATCCCCAGCAGACAAGTGACCAGAGAAGCACTGTGGCTCAGTGGAAAGAGCCCGGGCTTTGGAGTCAGAGGTCATGGCTTCAAATCCCAACTCCAGCAATTGTCAGCTGTGTGACTTTGGGCAAGTCACTTAACTTCCCTGTGCCTCAGTTCCCTCATCTGTAAAATGGGGATGAAGACTGTGAGCCCCATGTGGGATAACCTGATCACCTTGTAACCTCCCCAGCGCTTAGAACAGTTCTTTGCATATAGTAAGCGCTTAATGCCATTATTATTATTATTAAGTGGCAGAGCAGGATTAAAACTCACGACCTCTGACTCCCCAGCCCAGGCTCTTGCCACTAAGCCACGATGTTTCTCTCATTCATTCGTATTCATTCATTCAATCGTATTCATTGAGCTCTTACTGTGTGCAGAGCACTGTACTAAGCGCTTGGGAAGTACAAGTGGGCAACATATAGAGACGGTCCCTATCCGACAACGGGCTTACAGTCCCAAGCGCTTAGTAATAATAATAATAATAATAATAATAATGGCATTTATTAAGCGCTTACTATGTGCAAAGCACTGTTCTAAGTGCTGGGGAGGATACAAGGTGATCAGGTTGTCCCACATGGGGCTCACAGTCTTAATCCCCATTTTACAGATAAGGCAACTGAGGCACAGAGAAGTGAAGTGACTTGCCCAGAGTCACACAGCTGACAATTGGCCTTCCCAGACTGAGCCCCTTCCCTCCTCTCCCCCTCGTCCCCTTCTCCATCCCCCCCATCTTACCTCCTTCCCTTCCCCACAGCACCTGTATATATGTATATATGTTTGTACGTATTTATTACTCTATTTATTTTACTTGTACATATCTATTCTATTTATTTTATTTTGTTAGTATGTTTGGTTTTGTTCTCTGTCTCCCCCTTTTAGACTGTGAGCTCACTGTTGGGCAGGTCTCTATATGTTGCCAATGTGTACTTCCCAAGCGCTTAGTACAGTGCTCTGCACACAGTAAGCGCTCAAGAAGTACGATTGATGATGATGAATTGGCGGAGGCGGGATTTGAACCCATGACCTCTGGCTTCAAAGCTCGTGTTCTTTCCACAGAAGTCACGCTGCTTCTCCACTTAGTACAGTGCTCTGTAAGCTCAGTGTGGGCAGGGGATCTGCCTAATTCTACCGGCCCCTCCCAAGCGCTCAGTACAGTGCTTTGCCCCCCCGGCAGCGCTCAGTAAGTAGGGCGGACGCCCCCTCACCTTCCTCGCAGTCCGGGCACCAGCTGCGGCCGTCGGCGTTCTTGGAGCCGGTGAAGTAGACGAAGATGGGGCTGCCGCGGTTCTCCTGCAGCGCCTGGGCGCACTCGTCGTAGCCGCTCACTCTCACCTCCTCCCACCGGGCCATGGCACCGCTCAGTACGCTCCCCCGCCCCGGGCTAGCACTGCATGTAGCCACGAGGAGGGGGTCACGTGACGGGGCGGGGCCTCCCTTAAAGGGGCCGTGACCCACTAAAGCGTTTCCCGCTCCCGCCCCCAGGCGCTACGGCGGCCCGCGAGGGTCCCACCCTTCCCTCACACCCCTCCCTCCGGCTTCGCGGGCCGCAACGGTTCCCGGCGCGCCCCGCGCCCGTTGCCATGACGACAGGGTGATCGACAGGGAGAGGCCGAGCTCGGATCCCACCCCGGAGCCAGGTCAGCCAGCCGGGACCCCCCCTCGCCCCAGGGCCTGTAGTCAGTCATAATAATAATTAATAATAATAATGATAATGGTATTTGTTAAGCAATTACTATGGGCCAAGCACTGTTCTAAGCGCTGCTGGGATACAAGGTTGGCCCACGTGGGGCTCACAATCTTCATCCCCGTTTTCCAGATGAGGTCACTGAGGCCCAGAGAATCAATCAATCGTATTTATTGAGCGCTTACTGTGTGCAGAGCACTGTACTCAGCGCTTGGGAAGTACAAGCTGGCAACATATAGAGACAGTCCCTACCCAGCAGTGGGCTCACAGTCTAAAAGGGGGAGACAGAGAACAAAACCAAACATACTAATAAAATAAAATAAATAGAATAGATATGTACAAGTAAAATAGAGTAATAAATTTGTACAAACATATATACAGGTGCTGTGGGAAAGGAGGTGACTTGCCCAAAGTCACACAGCTGACAATTGGCGGAGCCAGGATTAGAACCCACAACCTCTGACTCCCAAACCTGAGCTCTTTCCACTGAGCCACGCAGCTTCTCGCAGAACCCAGGTCCCTCTGACTCCCAGGAATGGACTGTGTCCAACCTATCTCGTATCCACCGCCGCACTTAGTTTAGTGCTTGGGACGTGTTAGTGTGAAACAAATACCATAAAAAAGAGTCACTTACTCCCAGGAATGGACTGTGGCCAACCTATCTCGTATCTACCATAGCACTTAGTTCAGTGCTTGGCACATGTTAGTGTGTACCAAATACCATAAAAAAGAGTCACTTAACCTCCCTGTGCCTCAGTTACCTCAATAAACTGGGGGTAAGATCCCTGCTCGTCCTTCTTGTATGAGCCCCATGTGGGGCAGGGATTGTGTTTGATCTGATTGGATTGCATCTGCCACAGTGCTTGGCACATAGTAAGCACTTAACAAGCATCACAGTCATTATGAATGTAAGGGTGCTGGATGGGAATGCTGTATTTAAACTATAACTATACCAAGATCCAACAAAATGACTCTGCAGGTGGGTGATCTGAATTCCTTTGCGCTTCGCATTGTTCACTTGGGGATAAAGAGAAAATTAGAAAGTACATGCTGTGTAATAACACCGCATTTACCTGAAAATGGGCATGGAATCTAGTATTTACAATATATGCAAATGGAAGAGGCAAATATCCTTTCCCGTTGCTAACATTTTTGCTTTCATATAGTAGTGTCATGTGTGGGTATTTATATATTTATGCATATGTCATCCAGTGCTTAGAACAGTGTTTTGCACATAGTAAGTACTTAGTAAATAATAATAATAATAATGGTATTTATTAAGCGCTTACTATGTGCAAAGCACTGTTCTAAGCGCTGGGGGGATACCAGGTGATCAGGTTGTCCCACGTGGGGCTCACCGTCCTAATCCCCATTTTACAGATGAGGGAACTGAGGCCCAGAGAAGTTAAGTGACTTGCCCAAAGTCACACAGCTGACAAGTGGTGGAGCCCGGGATTTGAACCCATGACCTCTGACTCCAAAGCCCGGGCTCTTTCCACTGAGCCACGCTGCTTCTCATTATTATTATTATATATGTGGAAAGCATCTTGATGTAGTGGAAAGAGCCCAGACCTGGGAGTCAAAGGACCTGGATTCTAATTTCAGTTCCGCCACTTGCCCTTGTGTGTCCTTGGGCAAGTCACGTCACTTCTCGGGCCTCAGTTTCTTCAACTGTGAAGTGTGAATTCAGTACCTGTTCTTCGGCCTTCCTATACTCTAAACTCCTTGCGGGAAGGGGACTCTGCGGTCAGGGATTTTAGCTTGTATCTAAAGTTAACTTGTATCTACCCAGTGCATAGAACAGTACTTGGCTCACAGTGTTTAACAAATAGCATAATAATAATAACAATTATCATTATTTAATAGTGATCAATAATAATATTCTGAACATGACACTCACACCCACAGATGAAGTCTCATCTCCATCATCAGCGTGTCTTTGAGTCAGTTTGTAGTAGTTTTGAGCCTCACCTGAGTTTGACACATTTTATTAAATGTTGGGAAAGCAGAGTAGAAGCAAAACTCACCATAGTAATGTCAGGGACCAGTTTCAAGATATTATGATGATTAGGACTTAGCATTTTGTTGTTCTTTTTTTGTAAAAAACTCCAAAACCTTGTCACCCGATCTTATTTCTCTTGTTTTATGCTGTAATCCTGCCTTGCCTGTCTGGGGTTTAGGTGCTGGATCATGCCGCTAGATGTGATGAGACCTAGCAAAACAACGACATCCTACATCCAGTTAATATCCGGGACTCAACCAGTTGGAAAGAATGAATCACAGAATATTCAGACACAGGTATTTTGTTCGGGTTTCAATGACGGTTTCAAGAGAAGCATGGAGATCACCTTCTTTGAAGTGATGCATAAGGCTGGATTCTCTGAAAAATCAATTTTCCCTGAAGGGGTCCTTCCCATTGGATTGAAATGTTTTCAATTTCTGAAATATTCCCATTGACTTGAGTACTTTTCTCGTGAAACCTCAAACCTAAGTTCCCCTACACTGTGCCCAATTGTTCAGGAAACTAGGTGTCCTTGAGGTGAGAACCCTAATCAATCAATCAGTGGTATTTATTGAGTGCTTACTGGGTGAAAAACATCACTTGGGGGGCTACAGTGCATTAGAGTTGGTAGCTATAATTCCTGCCCACTTAGGAGTTTACAGTCTAGAGGGCGAGATGGATAATAAAATAAATCATGGGTAGGGGAAATGAGAGAAATTAAGAAAATGGACATAGCGCTGTGGGGCTGAGGCTGGGGTGAATATCAAGGGTTTAAAAGGTAAAGATCCAAGTGCAGAAGGGAAAGCGAATAGGAGAAATGAGGCTTGTCAGGGAAGGGGTCTTGTAGGAGAGCTTTGATGGTGGGGTGAGGGATGGACTGTTGTCTAAGGAGGGAGTGAGTTCTGGACCAGAGGGAGGATGTGAGCAAAGAGTTGGCGGCGAGATAGACGAGAGCGAGGTACAGCAGGTAGGTTGGCCTTAAAAGAGCGGAGTGGGTCAGTTGGGTTCTAGTAGGAGATCACCAATGTGAGGTAGGAGTGAAGAGCTGATTTAGTGCTTTAAACCCAATAAAGCCAGATCTTCCTTTTCCCTACATTCAATCAGTCAACCAGTAGTATTAATTGAGTGCCGATTGTACCATTTTGAATCAGCCCCGGGGGATGCTGGGCTGTCTCGTTTGTGAATACATCGGGGCTAAGTGCACGCATGACTCTGTGACAACACAGTAACTGCCAGGTCTGCAGGTGGGTCATGTTCCTTCTCAGCCCAGAGAGGCCCGGAATGGAGAAGTTGGGGGAGAACACAAGGTCAACCTGGCCTAGCTCAGCCCTTGTGTCACAGACTCTGTGATCCCAGCCCCTGGCCCCAAACACACTTCGCTCTGAAAGCTGCTTGAATGAATTTTTTGTAGCTCTGGTTTAAGAAATGCATCAGTTGGGTAGAACGTTGTTTTTTTTTTCCCAACAGCTGCAATTTAATAGGACTGTGCCCGCTGTCCCGGAAAACTTAGCAGTCCGATATTCCGGGCCCCATCCAATTCTGATAGAGAAACTGAAACCGCCTCCGCCCCCGAAGGATCCCGGTGTTGGCGATGGGCCAGACGTCAGGAGCTCCATCCCGTTCTCCGTCGTATCCGAAGAGAAGCTGAACTTCGCTATCCACCTAGCCAAAAGGGACATGAAACGGAGACAACTAGAAGAGCAAGTGAGAGATGATGTTCTGAGTGGTGGGTCAGGATCCCTGCGGGGGGCTGGGCAGAGGAGGAGTAAAATCCCTGACCGTGGGCCGGACAGGAGTCAGTCGAAGGCTGGGGAACTCCTTCGGGACAGCCAACAGCTTCCCCCCGTGGCGGAGGTTACCAATTCAGGGGCCAAAGTATACCTCTACACCTCTCACCCTGGACAGTCGTGGCTCAGGGGGCTCAACTCGCCCCCCACGCACGATCCGGGCCCCGAGTTCCAGGGCCACGCCAAGGCCGGGGAAGAGAGGCTCGTGCGAGAAGTTCGGCGGCTGCAGAAAGAGCTGAGGAGTTACGTCCGGAAAATTGAAGACGTGGTGAAAAAGGGTAAGAGGGGGACTTGGGCTCCTCGGGTCAGTCAGTCGATCAGTCATTTATCGAGCGCTTAGCGGGTGCAGAGCAGTGTAGTAAGCGCTTGGGAGGGTGCAGTATAACAATAAACAGACACATTACCTGCCTGGTTGAATGCTGGGCTTGGGAGCTTTGGAAGGAGATCCCTGCCTTATTGCTTCTGGGGCTGCTCTTGGAGGAAAAGCGTTGGGGACCAATTAGAGAAGCAGTGTGGCCTAGCGATAGGAGCACAGGACAGTGGAAGGCACGAGTTCCAGGTTCCACCAAGTCCTCATCTCCTCCAAGAGGCCTTCCCAGAATAAACCCCACTTTTCCTCATCTTCCACTCCCTTCTGTGTCTCCCTGACATTCTATTTTTGCTCTCCTCCCAACCCAGCCCCTCAGCACTCATGTATATATCTGTAATTCTGTTTGTTTGTATTGATGTCTGTGAGCTTGTGGTGGGCAGGGAATGTCACTGTTTATTGTATTGCACTTCCCCAGGTGCTTAGTACAGTGCTTTGCACATAGTAGGCACTTAATGAACATGATTGAATGAATGAATGAATTCTAATTTTGGCTCCATCACTTGCCTGTTGTGTGACCCCAGGTAAGTCACTTAGCTTCTCTGGGCCTTGGTTTCCTTCTCTAATAAATATCTGTTCTCCCTTCCTCTTAAACTGTCCATTTAAGACAGGAACTGTGACCAACCTGATTATCTTGGATCTGCTCTGGGGTTTGGCACATAGTAAATATAAGCTTAACAAATACCACAGTTCTTGTTCTTGTCAGGAGAAAAACCCGTTGTTATAAGAGCCTTAAATTTGTATAACGCTTTATCTCCCTAAAGCACTTTAATATCTCATTTGGTCCTTACACCCTCTCTCTCTCTATGATAGGGAGAGGCAGGAATCACCCCCAGTTTAAAGATGAGAAAAGCGAGGCACAGAAAGGTTAAGTGACTTGGCTAAGGTCACCCCTCAGGCCAGGGGCAGAGCTACAGTGTGAATTTAGGACTCTTGCCTGCCAAACCCATGTCCTTTCCAGGTGTTGGCCATGTTGCCTCCCAGGTATACTAAAGTAAGATTTACCTATGACATTCACATAATAATAATAATAATGATGATGGCATTTGTTAAGCGCTTACTATGTGCAAAGCACTGTTCTAAGCACTGGGGAGGTTACAAGGTGATCAGGTTGTCCCACATGGGGCTCACAATCTTAATCCCCATTTTACAGATGAGGTAACTGAGGCACAGAGAAGTTAAGTGACTTGCCCATAGTCACACAGCTGACAAGTGGCAGAGCCAGGATTTGAACCCATGACCTTTGACTCTTAAGCCCGTGATCTTTCCACTGAGCCACGCTGCCTCATGTACACATGAGTACACTGTAGGTAATAATAATAATGATAATAATAATATAATTGTGGTATTTCTGGTATTTGTGGTAAATGTGGTATTTGTTAAGGCAGGCACCGCACTCAGCTCTAGGGTGGATACAAGCCATTTAGGCTGGACACTATTATTATTATTAGAGTATTATTAGAGTATTATTACTCTATTTATTTATTTTGCTTGTACATATCTATTCTATTTATTTTATTAGTATGTTCGGTTTTGTTCTCTGTCTCCCCCTTTTAGACTGTGAGCCCACTGTTGGGTAGGGACTGTCTCTATATGTTGCCAATTTGTACTTCCCAAGCGCTTAGTACAGTGCTCTGCACATAGTAAGCGCTCAATAAATACGATTGATGATGATGGACACAGTCCCTTTCCTACAGGGGGCTCACAGTCCTAATCCCCATTTTACAGATGAGGTAACCGAGGCATAGAGAAGTAAAGTGATTTGCCCAAGGTCAGACAGCAGACAAGTGGCGGAGCTGGGATTAGAACCCAGGTCCTTCTGACCTCCCGGGCCCGGGCTCTATCCATTAGGCTACACTGCTTCTAGGTCAGCGTGATTGGCCAACCAGGGTTGCTAACTAAAGAAGCCTACCCAGTTCAAGGCTAAGTTGGCAATATCGCCCGAGCATATGGTGCCTTATTTCTTGGCCGTTGAGGAATGATAAGCGGTCTCAGTTTGCAGGGTTCCAGACGGAGGACGTCATAATCCGCTGGATGGAGGAAAATTCCAGAAGTCTGATGGTGTCATTGTAATTCTGCTCTCTGAAACAATCCCTTCAGGTCGAAGAGAGGAGGCTTTGGATCCAGATGAAGAACGCCGAGGTCGCGTCAGGAGAAGAGAACAAGCCGTTCGCTCTGCTCAGACCCTCTATGTACTCCAGCAACAGGTAGGGCTGGGCCAGGAGGGGGAGGGGGTGGGGTCAGGTCTCAATTTCAGGGGATCAAGGGGGAAGTTGTTGAAGAGGAAAGAGGCCATTGGGCATGATAGAACTGTCAAGGAGTTTATCCAGGAATGGGAGAAGAGAGATTGGATGGAAGCGGGAAGGAGTGTTGGGTTCGAGGAAAAAGGTTGGCAGAATGGACAAAACTCTCACAGGGAAGGAGGGAGGGGAGATGTAGAAGTTAATGGTGCCGGAGCAGGCCAGGTAAAGAGAATGCAAGATCTCTTAGGAAATGAGAAATGAAGGGGATCTAAAATTCAGGTCCATGTGGAATGGGGGACATCTCTTCAGAAGCAGTGGGAATGAGGTGAAGGGAGGGGACATGTTGAAGAGTGCAAAGGAGGCTGTCAGTCAGTCAGTGGTCTTTATTGAATGCTTACTTTGTGCAGTGCACAGTACTAAGCACTTAGGAAAGTACAATCCATTCGGGCTGATGGACATGATCCCTGACTTCAAGGAGCTTATTTTCTAGGGGCAAATTTGCATCTGATGGTACGGTTGGCCTTTGTGATCTAAGACCCCCAAAGTTTTCAGCATCTAGGGAGGGAGAAGGTGAAGGCATCAGAGTGGATTATGGGTGATGGAAGCCTCTAAGGGAGGACTGATACCTTTGCCTTTTAGTGGGACAGGGGCAGAGCGAAGTACCAGAGTGAATTAGGTTGAGTCGTTGTCTTGAGTCGCTCTCAGGGGCACTCAGATACTCAGACATGAGAGCAGAGGAGTTAAGTGGTGGGAGTGATCCAGAGCTGGGTGTTGATTGGTTAGAGGGGGACTGTGGGTGAAGCTGAGTGAAGACACACCTCAGTGGGTTAGCACGTGATTCTTACAGAGCGAAGAGAGCCTATGGGGGAAGAGCTGGCTGGGGCGGAAAGATTATAGGTCATGGCAGGGCATGGAGAAAGCACAGTAGGAGGAGGAACGTGGGTGAGGTGACCATTTGAGAGGTTATTGTCTGCTCAGTGGCGTTCAGAGGATTAGGGCAGAGACTCGAGTTTGTGGTCAGAGATGGAGCCCTGCCTTGTGACTCTGAGTATGATTACAGGATCGTAATAGCTCATTTTGTGTAACCGGAGGGGAACTGTCTTCACTGCCTTTCAAGTGACTTAGGTTACCTTGGGTGTTACTTCCCTTGATTTAAATGTTATTTTACAAAAGGGATCAGTTGTAATGATGGCTGTAATTTTTCAAGTTTTTTTCCCCCCTCCATTTCACGCTTAGGTAAAAGAAATTCAGGAAGAATTGGATAAACTGAGTCCACATAAAATTAAGCATACTAAGAAGGTATGTGATAACCAATCAATAATAAGAATTGTAACAATGCTGCACAGATTTTCTAGTAGATTCTTTAGCTCCTTGATTAACAACGACTTAGATTGTAAACTTCTGAAGGGCAAGGAGCTTGTCTTCTGAAGCTCTTACCCAAGCACATAATACAGCGCTCTCCGTGAGGTAAGCCTTCAGAAAATATTGATTGTGCTCACAATTTTATTGCCAAATTTCAGACGTTGATCAGTCTGATCATTAATTCCAATGAGCATTCTGACCGTGGATTCCAAAAGTTGTGCCTTCTGAAAACTGTCATAAAGGTGGGAATGGGAGAAAAAAGGGTGCTTTAAGACTACTGCTGGAGAAACCTTTCTAACCAATCAATTAATCAGTGGTATTTTTTGAGCACAGCTGGATGCAGAACACTGTACTAAGCGCTTGGGAGAATCCTATATAACAGAGTTGGTAGACAAGTTCCCTATCCACAAGGAGCTTACGGTCTAGACAGGGAGACAGATATTAAAATAAATAAAGTACAGGTATGTACAGAAATGCTTGGGGCTGAAGGTGGGGTGACTATCAAGTGCTCAGAGGATATAGGTTCAAGTACTTAAGCGATGCAGAAGGGAGAGGGAGGAGGGGAATGAGGACTCTGTCCTAATCCTCCTCGACCTCTCAGCTGCCTTTGACACTGTGGACCACCCCCTTCTCCTCAACACGTTATCTGACCTTGGCTTCATAGACTCCGTCCTCTCCTGGTTCTCCTCTTATCTCTCCGGTCGTTCTTTCTCAGTCTCTTTTGCAGGCTCCTCCTCCCCCTCCCATCCTCTTACTGTGGGGGTTCCCCAAGGTTCAGTGCTTGGTCCCCTTCTGTTCTCAATATACACTCACTCCCTTGGTGACCTCATTCGCTCCCACGGCTTCAACTATCATCTCTACGCTGATGACACCCAGATCTACATCTCTGCCCCTGCTCTCTCCCCCTCCCTCCAGGCTCGCATCTCCTCCTGCCTTCAGGACATCTCCATCTGGATGTCCGCCCGCCACCTAAAGCTCAACATGTCGAAGACTGAGCTCCTTGTCTTCCCTCCCAAACCTTGTCCTCTCCCTGACTTTCCCATCTCTGTTGACGGCACTACCATCCTTCCCGTCTCACAAGCCCGCAACCTTGGTGTCATCCTCGACTCCGCTCTCTCATTCACCCCTCACATCCAAGCCGTCACCAAAACCTGCCGGTCTCAGCTCCGCAACATTGCCAAGATCCGCCCTTTCCTCTCCTTCCAAACCGCTACCCTGCTAATTCAAGCTCTCATCCTATCCCGTCTGGACTACTGCACTAGCCTTCTCTCTGATCTCCCATCCTCGTGTCTCTCTCCACTTCAATCCATACTTCATGCTGCTGCCCGGATTATCTTTGTCCAGAAACGCTCTGGACATATTACTCCCCTCCTCAAAAACCTCCAATGGCTACCGATCAATCTGCGCATCAAGCAGAAACTCCTCACCCTGGGCTTCAAGGCTCTCCATCACCTCGCCCCCTCCTACCTCACTTCCCTTCTCTCCTTCTACTGCCCAGCCCGCACCCTCCGCTCCTCCACCACTAATCTCCTCACTGTACCTCGCTCTCGCCTGTCCCGCCATCGACCCCCGGCCCACGTCATCCCCCGGGCCTGGAATGCCCTCCCTCTGCCCATCCGCCAAGCTAGCTCTCTTCCTCCCTTCAAGGCCCTGCTGAGAGCTCACCTCCTCCAGGAGGCCTTCCCAGACTGAGCCCCTTCTTTCCTCTCCCCCTCGTCCCCCTCTCCATCCTCCCGTCTTACCTCCTTCCCTTCCCCACAGCACCTGTATATATGTATATATGGTTGTACATATTTATTACTCTATTTATCTATTTATTTATTTATTTTACTTGTACATTTCTATCCTACTTATTTTATTTTGTTGGTATGTTTGGTTCTGTTCTCTGTCTCCCCCTTTTAGACTGTGAGCCCACTGTTGGGTAGGGACTGTCTCTATGTGATGCCAATTTGTACTTCCCAAGCGCTTAGTACAGTGCTCTGCACATAGTAAGCGCTCAATAAATACGATTGATTGATTGATTGATTGACTTAGGGAAAGCCTCTTGAAGATGTGATTTTAGTCAGGCGTTAAAGGTGGGGAGAATGGTGGTCTGTCAGATACGAAGAGAGGGGGAGCATAAGGCCAGAGGAAGGACGTGGGCAAAGGGTTGGCGATGAGACAGGCGAGATCAATGCCATAGGTATTTGATTTGCTTTGGGTGGTGAAGAAGGGGTGAGACCAGGCCCTATATTAATCAGTCAGTCAATCAATCCGTGGTACTTATTTAGTGCCTACTGTGGACAGAGCACTGTGGCAAACACTTGGAAGAGTCCACTACTAAAAGCAGCGTGGAAGCATGGAAGCAACGTGGCCAACTTGTACCTCCCAAGCGCTTAGTACAGTGCTCTGCACACAGTAAGCGCTCAATAAATACGATTGAATGAGTGAATGAATGGCCCAGCGGCTAGAGTCCAGGCCTGGGAGTCAAGAGGACCTGGGTTCTCATCCCGGTTCCGCCACTTGTCTGCTGTGCGAGCTAGAGCAAGTCACTTCACCTCCCTGTGCCTCAGTCACCTCATCTGGAAAATGAGGATTTAGACTTTGAGCCCCACTTGGGACAGGGACTGACTAGCATGCTTCTACCTCAGTGCTCAGTCCAGTGCCTGGCACAATTATTACCATTGTTAGAAACAATCGTCATGCACAGGGGAGGCGCCCTCATGCTTTACATCGGGTTGGTGTCCAGGCTCCGGGTATTGAAACGTGCCCTCTGCCAGTTCCAGGCCGCGTCCAGACTGGCAGCTGCTCACCGAGGAGCCATCCGGGCCTTGCAGATGTTCGTATCCCAGTTCAGCGACCCCATGGAACCGGCCGGGCCTGACCGCTGCCGGGAGCTGGGGGGGCTCATCCGGCAGCTCTCTCTCTGTTCCGCCAAGCTCGGTGCCGACCCGTCTGTGCCTGACGCTGTCCTCGATATCCTGCAGCAGATAGAGGTACGGGGTGGGTCTCCAGGATGGGGCTCCCTGGCTTTGGAGGGTGGAAAGGACCAAGATGCAGTAAGAAATGGCTTCCTTCTTAATGATTACACAGCAGTTTTAAAAATTTCTTCAGCACACAGATTTTTTCCCCTCTAGACTGTAAGGTCATTGTGGGAGGAGACTGTGTCTGTTTATAATTGCATTGTACTCTCCCAAGGGCTTAGTGCAGTGCTTTGCACACAGTAAGGGCTCAATAATAATAACAATAATAATGTTGGTATTTGTTAAGTGCTTACTATGCGCCAAGCACTGTTCTAAGCACTGGGATAGATACAAGGCAATTAGGTTGCCCCTCATGGGGCTCACAGTCTTAATCCCCATTTTACAGATGAGGTGACTGAGGCCCAGAGAAGTTAAGTGACTTGCCCAGAATCACACAGCTGACAAGTGGTGGAGCCGGGATTTGAACCCATGACCTCTGACTCCAAAGCCCGGGCTCTTTCCACTAAGCCATGCTGCTTCTATAATAAATACGACTCAATATATACAGCTCAATAAATATGACAATGAATGAATGAACAGTACTGGGCATTTACTAGGTGCAGAACACCATACTAAGTGCTTGGGAGAGTACAGTTCAACAGAATTAGCAGACATGTCCCCTCCCCATAATGAATTTACAGTCTAGAGGGGGAGAGGGTAGGAAACATTAATATGAATAAAAAGGTAATTTATGCTGTATAATTTAAAGTCAGTCCCATTTATTGAGCACTTACTGTGTGCAGATCATTGTTCTAAGCTCTTAGGAGAGTATAATATAATAATAAACAGACACATTCCATGCCCACAACGAGTTTACAGTGTAGAGGGGGAGACAGATATAAATATAAATAAATAAATTGCAGATATGGACGTAAGTGCTGTGAGGTTGGGGATGGGGCAAGTAGCAGATGTCCAAAGGTCACAGATCCAAGTTCACAGACAATGCAGAGGGACGGCGAACCGGGAAAAAGAGGGTTTAATCGGGGAAGTCCTCTTGGAGGAGACATGACCTTTGTAATGCTTTGAAGGTGGAGAGAGTGCTGGTCTGGTGTATATGGAAAAGGCTATGGGGAGGACGTGGGGAAGGGATCGGCAGCGAGATAGGCAAGATTGGGGCACAGTGCTTAAGCACTGCTTTTATCACTCTGTTGCCAATCTGTCTGTAATCTGGGTACCTGGAGGCCCCTCAGTGGGGGCAGAACCAGTGGGGCAAGGCAGAGGGCTGGGGAAACCCCACATGCCATCTGTTAATTATGCAGGAGTCCTCAAGTCAGGGTTTACAGGGTGGTCTCTGCAGCAGGGCGACTCTTCTGGGACCCTTCAAACCTTGCTTTCCTGGCAGTTGTTGAATGCCCAGTGTTGGATCGTTCCTGCAGGTGTTCTTGTCAGAAACAGGTATTTCCAGTGAAAAATCCTTTCAAAGAGCCTCCTCTCCCCGACAGAGTCTTCCTCGACCAAAGTTTAATCAGTGTGCCACAATTTAAAGCTCTCGTCTTGTCTTGGGTGAAAATGGAAAACAGTTATTCACGACCCTTAGCGATAGAGCCTGCTGTGGGTCGAAAACCATATAAAGATTGGCTGCCTTTCTTGTACGTGGGGAACATTCTCCTCTGGGGAAGAGGTTTGAAAAGTGGGTTTATAGCTCCAGGATGAAGAGTCGGTCTTTTACAATCCATTTTGTATTTTAGTCATAATTGGCAAGGCCATTAAAGATATATCTTTAGAGTTGTCATGTAATTTCTAGAGTGCTAATATTTGGCTCTTAGGGGACGAGGATTTTAGAAATAGTTCGGTTCTTTGCCCTTCTAAGAGAATGATCTTTGAAAAATGAAGACACGCTCAAGTATGTGCTTATTCATTTAACCTAACTTAGCAAAATCGCATCTTTTGATGATCCAGGGGATTTTTTTCAAAGTAACTTTAAAACAAAGTTATATGGAAAGGGTCCTTCATGGGCCTGTCTCTTCATCTAATCATTTAATAATGTAAGACGTGTTTCTTGAGCTTTTATATTATCAATAGTATTACCAGTCCATTTAAGTGAGATGAAGTAAAGGGTTGAATGTTTTGTGGCAGGATTTGAATTCCCTGTTGGAAAAGAAGCATTCTCCCCCAAAGGGGAAGCCATGTTTTTCTCATAACAAGAGCAAATTTCCAGCCACTGGCAAGATGGCAGCCGAGTTTCTGTCCAGTCCATCTCCACAGAGAGAGAAGAAACCGCCTGTCTCAAAGGAGAGACTTCCCCAGGAAGCCAAGAGCCCTGCAGTGACCAGAAAGCTCCTTGCTGGTATGTGCCACAACTGTTTATTTCAAGGGATTGTCCGCAAGATGAACAAATGGGCAGGAAAATCTACATCTCGAACTCCATGTCACCGTATCTGGATCCCCCCATCTGCCTGCCTCTAAAATGGATGTAGTATTTAATTTGAAGGGAGAACAAAATGTTACTGATGACTATTGTCTTTTAACCTTAGATGATAAGTTGACATTTTAAATTAGTTATGGTATTTATTGCGTGCTTGTCATGTGCCAAAGCTTAAGTGCTTGACTAGATAGATGATGAACAAATCAAATATGATCCCTCTTCCTCAAAAAATTAAAAATCTAAGAGGGGGCAGATGCACAGAGAAGGAAATATCATGCGGACAACAAATTACAGGCAGTGGGAGTATTTTAAAAATGATACTCACCCACCTCAACTCCCATATCACTTATGTAGGCGTATTTAAATTCTGCTGTTACCCCTATCTAGAATTTATTTTAAAGACTGTCTCCCGCTCTGGGTTGTAAACTCGGTGAGGTTAGAGATCACATAGAGAAACTATTGTTCCAAGCACTTGACACAGTGTTCTGCCCAAAGGAAAAGCTCAATAAATTCCACTGATTGTTTGGTGGATTGATTGTCAAGAATCTAAACTTAAGAGCAAAAGTAGGAAGATGAGCAATCCCTGGAGAAGGCTATTGTAAGAATAATTGTGGTATTTGGTTAATGCTTACTAGATGACAAAAACTGTACTAAGCTCTGGAGTACATACAAGATCTTCAGGTCCCGCATGGGGCTCACATTCTAAGTAGGAGAGAACACAAGGATTGATTGACTCCCCATTTTCAGATGAGGGAAACTGAGGCACAGAGAAGTTAAATGATTTGCCCAGGATCACAAAGCAGGAATGTGGCAGAGCTGGGGTTATTATTAGTATTACTACTACTACTGCTAATAATAATTATTATTCCAATTATGCTGTTTGTTAAGTGCTTACTATATGCCAAGCACTATTCTAAGCACTAGGGTAGATACAGAGTAATCAGGTTGTCCCACATGGGGCTCAGTCTTAATCCCCATTTTCCAGATGAGGTAACTGAGGCCCAGAGAAGTGAAGTGACTTGCCCAAAGTTACACAGCAGGCAAGTTGCAGAGCCGGTATTAGAACCCACGACCTCTGACTCCCAAGCCCATGCTCTTTCCACTGAGCCACGCTGGACGACCTGATTACCTTAGAACAGTGCTTGACACATGGTAAATGCTTAACAAATACCGTAATTATTATTATTACTACTATTATTGTAATATGGTAATATGATAATACAATAATACTATCTCAAAACTGTGAGCTCATCTCTAGACTGTGAACTCGTGGGCAGGGAATGTGTCTATTTTTGTAGTGTGCTTTCCCAAATGCTTATTACAGTGCTTTGCACACAATAAGCGCCCAGTAAATGATTGAATGAATGAATGAATACTACTACTGCTACTAAGAAGAGTACATCTTTTCTTTGCCGTTTTTCCACCTTAATAATGATAATAATAATAATGGCATTTATTAAGCGCTTACTCTGTGCAAAGCACTGTTCTAAGCTGCTGGGGAGCTTACAAGGTGATCAGGTTATCCCAAGAGGGCTCACAGTCTTAATCCCTATTTTACAGATGAGGTAACTTGAAGCCCAGAGAAGTTAAGTGACTTGCTCAAAGTCACACAGCTGACAAGTGGCGGAGGCGGGATTTGAACTCATGACCTCTGACTCCAAAGCCTGTGCTCTTTCCATTGACCCACGCTGCTTCTCTATGTTCAGGAGTCCCTTCTTCCTGCCTCAGAGACCTGGTTTGGATTCTCCTGCTTCTCCTGCTTCCAGGCTGTCGCTGGGGCAGCTGTGAACTGGTCTGGGCACGTTTCTGAATCATCACCGCATCCTTTATTTAACGAGCGCTCCCGGGCCCGGTTTGAAGTGCCACGTGCCATCCTAGGCGCGTGACCGCTGAAACGGATCATCTGTCTGGCCCTGGGGCCGCGTTTTGATCTCAAGCTTCCCCCTACATCCCTAATTTTCTCCTTTGGCTTTCCCGTTCAGAAGAGCATCCACCCGGGATAAACAGGCCTGAGAACTGTATGTCGAAGAGACCCTTGGACTCATCGGATCAAGGGATCTGGCCTGAGGAAGACCCCCTGACTCCCCACCAAAACGCAGTTTTGAAAGCAAACATCAAGGCGCAAATGAGAACGGGAGCTGGGCAGAAGGGATTGATGACTGAGCCTTGGCCTCTGGGGAATAAGGGTGTCCTGTTGCCTCCCAGAATACAGGTAGGAAATCACACCGTCACTTCATACGTAATTGGATCAGGCCCCGAGCTGAAGAAACGCTGGTAAATTTCAGACAGAATTCGAAGAAGTTGGAAGGTGGGAGCTTGGGGGAAGGAGATGAGGTTGCACCCACTTCCTCTAGAACACCTGTCTGCTGTGAGACCCTGGGCAAGTCACTTAACTTGTCGATGCCTCAGTTCCCCAGTGGGGATTAAGACTGGGAGCCCTGTGGGTAGCAAGGACCGAGTCCAACTTGACTGGTTTGTGTCTACCCCCTTTTAAAAACAAAAAGTAAGTACGTTTTCATTAGAATATTCACGTCAGCCGCGATGGAAGAACTGGAGAATATTCTCCACACGTCACAACCCCGTTCCGGTATAGTTCGCTCTCCCATTGGTGCAAGTCGATTTGGTAGGGGATGTAACAGTTTTGTCTAAGTGCCTGTTATGGGGCATTACCACTAGGCTTCCCAGCCCTGCCTCAGCCTTACTGTTCTGATTGGGAGAGCGCCGTGTTTCTTGTGGTTTTGCAACATTATAGTATTTTCCAGGGTAACCTAGAAGGACAAAGTGGCAAAGAGCGGAAATCATTCTGCTAGTGGCAGACATGATGAAATAGAGGGCTTTTGTGTGGAAAAATGTCATTCATAACAGCATCTTCAAACCATGGAGTAGCAGCAACAGGGTTGATTGAGTGCTCACTGGGTGCCATGCATGCATATATCCCCTGACCCATTAACCCTCACTGAATCAGAAATAATAATAATAGTATTAAGTGCTTACTATGTGTCAAGCACTGTACTAAGCCCTGGGGTAGATTCAAGCCAATCAGGTTGGACACAGTCCCCGTCCCACGTGGGGCTCAGTCTTAATCCCCATTTTACAGATGAGGTAACTGAGGCCCAGAGCAGTCAGGTGGATTGACTAAGGTCACACAGCAGACAAGTGGTGGAACCAGGATTAGAATTCAGGGCCTTCCGACTCCCAGACCCGTGCTCTGTTCATTAGGCCATTCCGAGTGCTTAACCCCATCTCATAAGCTGTCACTCTCAACATGTGCCCAAGCCGTCAGGGGCTGTTGAAGTCAGAGTTTCTAGCTGGTCACCCAACACGTCTAAACCATAGCAGGCAACAGGGTGGGAAAACCGCCCCAGGCACGAGTGGTGGGTGAGTAAGAGGCCTTCCCAGACTGAGCCCCCTTTTTTCTCTCCTCCTCCCCATCCCCCCGGCCCTACCTCCTTCCCCTCCCCACAGCATCTGTATATATGTTTGTACAGATTCATTACTCTATTTTACTTGTACATATTTACTATTCTATTTATTTTGTACATATTTACTATTCTATTTATTTTGTTAATGAAGTGCAGTTAGCTTTAATTCTATTTGTTCTGATGACTTGACACCTGTCCACATGTTTTGTTTTGTTGTCCGTCTTCCCCTTCTACACTGTGAGCCCATTGTTGGGTAGGGCCCGTCTCTATATGTTGCCAACTTGTACTTCACAAGCGCTTAGTACAGTGCTCTGCGCACAGTAAGTGCTCAATAAATATGATCGAATGAATGAATGAATGAGTAGGGCTGTGGTCACCTTCTGAGCCAGCCTTAGTCATCAAATCGTATCGTGTGGTTCTGGAGCTAAAAAGAGACTTATCGGTCTTTGGGATTGCGCAGGTATCACTACGTCAGCATCTGGGGGAAAACTGGGCCAGAAGTTTGGTTTTTTTATTGGTATTTGGTAAGCACTTACTCTGTTCCAGACACTCTCCCAATTGCTTAGTACAGTGCCCTGCACCCTGTAAGCACTCAATAAATATGGTTAGTTGACTGTTTTAGTGCTGGTGTAGATACAAGGCAATCAGGTTGGACACAGTCCCTGTCCCACGTGGGGCTCAGAGTCTTAATCCCCATTATTCAGATGAGGTAACTGAGGCCCAGAGAAGTTAAGTGCCTTGCCCAAGATTGCCTAGTAAGCAGGCGACAGAAGCAGGATTCAAACCCAGGTCCTCGGATACCCCTGACACTTGCTCTTTCCACTAGGCCCTGCTGCTCCCCTTGTTGAGGTAACAGTTTTGGGTTCTCTTTCACCCCAAATCAGGGATTTTGCTAACTCTCCTCACCTCAAGCTCAAAATGAGTTTGCCTATGTTTCTGACTGGTTTTTAAGGTCATTATTTGTCTGGCTGTCCCTGATTATCAGTGTCACCATTGCCCTTCCTAATCTACAACAAAGAAATCAATTAATTGACTGTTACTTCAAATGTGCCATTGTTTTGAATATGCCAGCTGAATACCAGACCCCCTAGTGAATAGTAATTGGGGAATTTTAATGGGTAGGAGATATTTGTCAATGCATATCTCCTCCTCTCCTTTTTGCTTTCAAGGAGTCTTCACTGGGCATAAGGATGAGCTCAAGTAGCTTGAGTCAATCAATAAGTCGTATTTATTGAGCACTTACTACGTGCAGAGCACTTTATTGAGTACTTGGGAGAGTACAACCCAACATAATTAGCAGACATGCTTCTTGTCCCTAATGAGCTTACAGTCTAGAGGAGAGTATCGTAATTGTTAAATTAAAGACATACTTCTGGAGGAATTTCCAGCCAATTACCTGTATCAGAATATTTCTGACCAAATGGCAAGAGCTTGTAGATTTTGAATTGCACTTGGTCACATTTCACCTTAATATTGTACATTTTCACTGCCTTTGTGTTTGTATTTTTTATGGAATTTGTTAAGTGTTTACTTAGGGAAGCAGCATGGCTCAGTAGAAAGAGCAAGAGCTTGGGAGTCAGAGGTCATGGGTTCAAATCCCAGCTCCACCACTTGTCAGCTCTATGACTTTGGGCAAGTCACTTAACTTCTCTATGCCTCAGTTCCCTCATCTGTAAAATGAGGATTGAAACTGTGAGCCCTAAGTGGGACAACCTGATCACCTTGTATCCTCCCCAGCACTTAGAACAGTGTTTTGCACATAGTAAGCGCTTAACAAATGCCATTATTATTATTATTATTGTTATCCACTGGGCCACCCTGCTTCTCACCCTGATCACCTCCTCCAAGAGGCCTTCCCAGACTGAGCCCCCTTTTTCCTCTCCCCCTCCCCATCCCCCCACCCTTCCTGGTTCCCCTCCCCCCAGCAACTGTATATATGTTTGTACAGATTTATTACTCTATTTATTTTACTTGTACATATTTACTATTCTATTTATTTTGTTAATGATGTGCATCTGGCTTTACTTCTATTTATTCTGATGACTTGACATCTGTCCACATGTTTTGTTTTGTTGTCTGTCTCCCCCTTCTAGACTGTGAGCCCGTTGTTGGGTAGGGACCATCTCTATACGTTGCCAACTTGTATTTCCCAAGCTCCTAGTACAGTGCTCTGCACACAGTAATCGCCCAATAAATACAATTGAATGAATGAATGAATGAATTAAGGATCATCCAGAGAATTTTGGTAACTGAGAGAAGCAGCATGATCTAGTGGATAAAGCATGTGCCTGGGAGTCAGAAGGACCTGCGTTCCAATCCCAGCTTCTTCACTTTTCTGGGTGACCTTGGGCAAGTCACTTCACTTCTCCGTGCCTCAGTTACCTCGTCTGTGAAGGATTGAGAAAGACCGTGAGCCCCAGGTGGGACAGGGACTATGTCCAACCTGATTAGGTTGAATCTACCCCAGCGCTTAGTACAGTGCTTGACACACAGTAAGCGCATAACAAATACCGTCATTACCATTCCTCCACAAAGCCAGTCAAGCCCATTCTCGCCTTTGGACAAATACCATTTACTACCAGCAGAGGGCGTGAATGCCCTGACAAAACGGAAAATTCCACCTCCACTGAGAAAACCCTTCAGATTTGGGATTTCTGAACTAGGACATGCCCCTTTGTCACTCTGGGCAGTCTTATTTAGGTTTTCCTTGCTTCAGATATGGGATATGTTTCCTCCCTTCAAGGCCCTACTGAGAGCTCACCTCCTCCAGGAGGCCTTCCCAGACTGAGCCCCCTCCTTCCTCTCCCCCTCCTCCCGCTCCCCATCCCCTCCGCCTTACCTCCTTCCCCTCCCCACAGCACCTGTATATATGTATATGTTTGTATGAATTTATTACTCTATTTTATTTGTGTATATTTATTCTATTTATTTTATTTGGTTAATATGTTTTGTTTTGTTCTCTGTCTCCCCTTTCTAGACTGTGAGCCCACTGTTGGGTGGGGACCGTCTCTATATGTTGCCAACTTGTACTTCCCAAGCGCTTAGTACAGGGCTCTGCGCACAGTAAGCGCTCAATAAATACAATTGAATTAATGAATGAATGTGTGCCTGAGAAGGTTTAAATCTTGATTTTGCTACTGTTCATTCATTCAATTGTACTTATTGAGCACTTGCTGTGTGTACAGCAATGTACTAAGCGCTTGGGAGAGTACAGTAAAACAATAAAAACAGACACGTTCCATGCCCACAGTAAGTTTACAGGGTCTTTGTCCTACCTGATTATCTTGGATCTACCTCACCGTTTAGTACAGTACTTGGTACAAATTAAGTGCTTAACAATGATTATTATTATTAATAATTAATATAATATAATAATTATTACTACTACTAATCATAATGGTATTTGTTAAGTGCTTACTATGTGTGAGACACTGTTCTAAGCATTGGGGGGATACAAGGTGATCAGGTTGCCCCACGTGGGGCTCACATTCTTCATCCCCATTTTACAGATGAGGTAACTGAGGCTCAGAAAAGTTAAGTGACTTGCCCAAGGTCACACAGCAGACATGTAGCAGAGCTGGGATTAGAACACATGACCTCTGACTCCCAAGCCCGGGCTCTTTCCGCTGAGCCATGCTGCTTCTCATAGTACTTATTAATTAACCCTGGCACAACAGTCCTGCCCCTAAATAGTACCAGGCAGAAATAGTCACAGCATATATTGACTTAATAGATAATGCCGTTAAAAACGAAAAGCAAACCCATTTGGGTTTCATTAATTGACAGAAATGCTATTGATGCTCATAGCTGAAATAGCTGTCTTAAATCCAAGTATTGACCTTTTAACTTGGAACAAAACTCCCACCGGAGTCATTGGAAAAGACAAAGAGCCTTTCTGAGTGTTAATGTGCTCTTAAAGAGGAATCCTCTTCCCTAACACATCTTTGAAAAGGAATCCTCACAGGTATTAACCGACCTTATTAAATCTTGAATCACCACTGTGCTGTTCTGACCGGCATAATTCCAAACACCTGTTTGCCCGTAGTATTAATATTAATAATAATAATTGTGGTATGGTTAGGAGCTTACTATGTGTCAGGTACTGTACTAAGTGCTGGGGCAGATACCAGCAAAACTGAGTTGGACATGGTCCCTGTCCCATGTGGGGCTCACAGTCTCAATCCCCAGTTTACAAATGAGGTAACTGAGGCACAGAGAAGTGAAGTGACTTGCCCAAGGCCACATAGCAGACAAGTGGCAGAGCACACCGTGAGCACTCAATCTGATCGATTGATTGATTTGTGCTAGCGAGGCTGAGACTTTTATGGACAGTTTGACAAATCTCACATGCCTTTACCTTCCAGGGGAGTCGGAAGCCAGAGAGATCGAGACACCCCCAGCCTCCCGTCAAGAACGTCAGGTTCCAGCAGATGACTTTAGCGTCTAGACTGAAAAAGAAGCAGCCACCTGTTAAGGATCATAAAAAACCTTGGATCCCACCAAGTCCCACATCCCCGCCTGCTTCCCCTAAATGGTACGGAGAAATTTAAGGGAGAATGTATCCGGGGGGCTTTCCATTAGCCGTGGCTACACTGTTCTTGGGGGCTAGGTGTGTTCACAGTTGAAATGTGTAAGCTCGTTGTGGGTGGAGAATGGGTCTGTTGTATTATATTGTACTCTCTGAAGCGCTTAGTACAATGCTGTACACACAGTAAGTGCTCAGTAAATATGATTGACCAACCGACTGACTGACTGAATTGCTTTTTGAAAGGAGAGGCCCTTCTGCTGAAAGCTCAAGTTATTTGAAAGCGTTGAGCTCGACCTTCCCCTGTGAGGAGGAGGGTGGGCACTCTGAACCCCGAGGAGGGTGGCCAGGGGCAGCATGGCAAGGTGGTCCCTGCTGGCAGCCACCCTGGGAAGGAGCAGAGCTTGCTCCTCTAATGTCAACCCACTCACTGTCCCTCGATCTCGTCTGTCTCACCGCTGACCTCTCGCCCACAGCCTGCCTCTAGCCCAGAACGCCCTTCCTCCCAATATCCGACAATTATCCTCCTCCTCTTCAAAGCCTTACTGAAGGCCTATCTCCTCCATAAGGCCTTCCCTGACTAAGCCCTCCTTTCCTCTTCTCCCATACCTTTGGAATCACCCTGACTTGCTCCGTTAATTTGTCTCCCCTCCAAGCCCCAAAGCACTTATGTCCATATCTGTAATTTTATTTATTTGTATTAATGTATGTCTCTCCCTCTAGATTGTAAGCTCATTATAGGCAGGGAATGTGTCTGTTCTATTCTTATATCATACTCTCCCAAATACTCTGCACACAGTAAGTGCTCAATAAATATGACTGACTGCCTAACTAACTGACTAACTGCCGTTGCTCTTTCATTCCCCCTCCAACAGCACCTCTGAGCATCTCTGAGCCAGCTCGGCCAGGCACGGAACGGGCAGCCGACAGAAAATCAGGGAGGAAACAGGGGAAATTTGTTTTCCCATCTGCTACATCCTCCAGAGCCCCAATATGGAGAGTCGGACTCCAGGATCCCAGTTTTGAAACCTCTTTGCCTCCCATGTGGCCCCAAGGATTGAGAAGCAGCAGGGTGATCTAGCATAAAGAGCATGGACTGGGGAGTGAGAGGACGTGGATTCTAATCCTGGATCCACCACTTGGCTGCTGTGTGACCTTGGGCAAGTCACTTCACGTCTGGGTGCCTCAGTTACCTCATCTGTAAAATGGGGATTAAGACCATGAGCCCTATTTGGGACAGGGCTCACCCGATCATCTTCCCCAGCACTTAATATAGTGCCCGACACATAATAAGCACTTTACAAATACCATTTTTGCTTTTTACTTAAAGTTACTCTAGAGCCTGTTGGCGTGGACTGTGTCCAATTAGATAATCGCCTGTTTTTTTGATATCCGTTTTTTTTTCATATCTGAAGGGAGCAGCAGCAGATAAATGAGGGAAATTTCAAGTTGCAATCCTACGTTTGTTTTATTTCTTGTTTGGGATTGTGACCCTTCCTTGTATACCTTCAGCAGTAGCGCCTTGCATTAGACAGTGCCTTTCTCATGAAGGGTGTAAAATATTCGCATAAGTGGCACTGCTATAGACAGAGCACTTCAGAAGAGGAAAACAGTTTTAGTTTTTTTAACCCTGCTTTAATTGGTAGACTGTTAAAGTTCTACAGAAATTTAACGATAAAAATCTCCTTAACACCTCGAATTCCAGAATTTTCAGTTGAGTCGCTGCAAGATAAATAGCTTTTTCTCCAAGCAGGCCGAGGATTTGGAAATAGCATTTGGTTCTTCCAAGTTGTACTGCAGGACTTCCAAACTCCGAATGGAAGACTTTTGTTAATAGAGAGCGATTTTGATAAATGTGAGTAGTCCGTAGGTAATATCCATTTAGTTAAAGTGTATTTTGCAGTCTGGAGATGAGTACATGTTTCAAAACATGTCAGTGATACACAGTCATGATTATTTGTTGTTTGTTAATGATACTTGTTAGGCGCTTACTGTGTGCCAAGCACTGTTCTATGCATTGAGGTAGATATAAGTTAATCAAGTTGGTTCCTGGCCTACATGAGGCTCATAATCTAAGTAGCTGGGGGAAGGATTAAACCCCCATTTTACAGTTGAGGTAACTGAGGCACAGAGAAGTGAAGTAACTTGCCCAAGGTCACCCGGCAGACAAGTGGCAGAGCTGGAAGTAGAATCCAGATCCTTCTGAAGCCCAGGCCTGGTCTCTATCCACTAGGCTGTGCTGTCCTTATCTGTGAGCTGGCCAATACAGCTCGGCCATATTTTGTCCTTGACCCAGATCCAGAGTCCTAGAGGTTCCCAAACTTTTCCAACTTGGTTCTCCAATTCCAGATCCTTTGGTAATGTCACTGTCAAGTCAAAGGCCTTGTCTGTTTTGAGCCGGGATCTTTTGGGAAGCAGAAGGGCCTGAGCCGAATGATAATGACAACATGTTTTTCCATTGTCCGCAGCGCTGCCTGGGTAAAGGTGAAAACCAGCCCCACAGATGCCCCAAGACAGCCCCCGGCACCTCGGCAGAAGGAAGATCAGGAGGGAGGATCCTTGGGGGCTGTTGAACAGGAAGCAGTCAGGTAAGCAGTGATATAGAGCAGCCGTGGGGGACTAGAAGACAGAGCCTGGGAGCTAGATGACCCGGGTTCTAATCCTGGTCCTGCCATTTGCCTGCTGTGTGACCTTGCTGAAGTCACTTCACTTCTTTGAGCCTCAGTTTCCTCTTCTCTAAAAAGGGGATTCAGTGCCTGTTCTCCCTCCCACTAAGACCATGGGACAGGAGCCACGTCTGACTTGATTATCTCGTATCATCCCCAGGAATTAGTTCAATGCTTGTCACACATAAGCGTTTAACCAATACTGTAATTATTATTATTCTGTCTGGAGTCACAAAGTGGATAATTTGAGAGTCAGTGAAGCAAAATACCCTTTCCTTTCTCTTTGCAAAATTGCTACTTCAAACCAGGCCAGTCTCATTTTTCAGTCCACCAGCAAACTTAGTTGAATCGCTGTTTCCCTTTTGACCTTTCCCACCCTCTCTTTCTCCCAGTTTCGACTTAAAGTGAATCGTAGAAGATGAATGAAAATGAGTCAGAAAGAGAACTGAGGATTTGAAGACCATTTAAATGGCTCAAATTAAAAGCATCTAATTCTTCTGATGTAACTCGGAGATGCCCAGGACTGAGATTTCTATCTCTACTTAGCTTGCTTACTTGTGTTTCAGTAGTCCTCTTGAGGGATTGCTTTTATGTACTTCACGTCCTAAGCACCGAATGCTCTAGTCCTTAGAAGATCGGAGAGTTGTTGCCAACCTGTTCAGAAAACTTTTACAGACTGTATCTTATTAACTTGTACAATGTCCAGTGGCAAGGAGATCCCTGGATCATCATCATCAAGAGCATTTTCTGGGTGTCTACTCTAGGCAAAACATTCTGTTAGGTGCCTGGGGACAAATAGTCAAAGTCAAATATACCACAGTTTATAATAATAGTAATAATGATGGCATTTATTAAGCGCTTACTGTGTGCAAAGCACTGTTCTAAGCGCTGGAACACTGTTCTAAGTGCTGTGCCCTGAAGCAGTTTGTAGTCTATCATGGGAGATGGGTCAAATTGTGACACCCCAAATAGATGTCTTTTCTTTCTTCAAAGATGTCACTACCTCCCTAAGCAGACCATTTTAATGTCCATTTTTTTAAAAAAAAATGGTACTTGTTAAGTGGGCATGTATTCCACAATTATTATTTTTACTATTAAGTGCTAACTGTATGCCAGGCACTGTACTGAGTGCTGGAGTAGATTCAAGCAAATCAGGGTTGGACACAGTCCCTTGTCCCACTTGGGGCTCACAGTCTTCATCCCCATTTTACAGATGAGGTAACTGAGGCCCAGAGAAGTCAGGTGACTTGCCCAAGGTCATAGAGCGACCAGGTGGTGGAGTCGGGATTAGAACCCAGGTCCTCTTGACTCCCAGACCTGGGTTCCATCTGCTAGGCCACGTGGCTTCTCAGCAGGTTAACAGGTCACACCCGGAGTGGGTCTCTTGGTACCTCAGATCGGTCTGCCCACTGTCATTCGTCCTTGTGTTGGGTCCCTGCGTTATCATTATGTTTGCCCTGGGCCAGTTGGGGGAACCTCCTCCAACCCAGCCCCCCGCAGTGAAATTTTCAACTGAAAACTCCATCTTCCGAATATGTGCTTGGCCTGCTGTCGTTGAGCCAGGGAGCAAATAACAAAACCAAGAGGAGAAGCCCTGGCGACTTGACCAGGTACTTCTGAGGCAGAGTGCCTCAGGTTGGAAGTTGACCCACCGTACTTGTACTGTAGTTAGATTCATTAAGGGTTTTGTTTGTGTTAGACTCGCTTGGGCTGATGCAGAAAGTTCTAGAAGAGTGAAAGAACTGAATGCCCTCTGCTCAGAGGAATTGGATAAAATTCAAAGACTCAGGTATTTTATTTGCACCCAAATTTCAGTGTTTGGACATTGACTTATAGCTGCAGTTTTTCACCTGGAAAAGGACTAATATTTCAACAGAACTTACTAAGCAGTTACCGTGTGCAGAGCACTGGCCTAATTAAGCACTTGGGAGAGTCAGTCGGTTGTATTTATTGAGTGCTTATTGTGTGCAGAGCACAATATATCTAAGGCCAGTAGATTCAAATTCAGTGGGTTCAAATCCCGGCTCTGCCAATTGTCAGCTGTGTGACTTTGGGTAAGTCACTTAACTTCTCTGTGCCTCAGTTACCTCATCTGTAAAATGGGGATTAAGACTGTGAGCCCCCTGTGGGACAACCTGATCACCTTGTAACCTCCCAAGCGCTTAGAACAGTGCTTTGCACATAGTAAGCGCTTAATAAATGCCATCGTTATTATTATTATTATTCAAAAAGTACGCTGCCCTGTAATGAACCTACATTTTAGAAGATTGTTTCTGCCTCGAAATAAGTCTAAAAGCATCAGCTGGATGTTGTTCAGTGAATCGAAATCTAAGCCTTTAATAATAATTGTGGTATTTGTTAAGCACTTACTGTGCGCCAGGCACTGTACTAAGCGCTGGGGCAGATCCAAGGTAATTGGGCTGGACCCAGCCACATGAATCCCCATTTTACAGATGAGGTAACAGGCACAGATGAGAAGTGAAGTGACCTGTCCAAGATCGTCCAGCAGACAGGTGGCGGAGCCGGGATTAGAACCCAGGTCCTTCTGATTCTCAGTCCCGTGCCCTATCCACATTGCTTCCCTTTGGCCAAATGACCCCATCCGTAGGGTCTCCTAATGGCCAAGTCTTAGGAGAGGTGACTTGCCGTTAAACGATACCTGTACCAGTCACGTGGCTTAGCTGCAGGTGGCCGGTTCTTGCCCTGTTATCCAGGGCAGATGGTTTTCGAGGAGAGGTTCCTCTTGGTGGCCCTCCAGAAGTTGTGGTTCACCTCCCATTTGAGGGCCCTCTGACCTCGCCAAGGAAAATGGCTGTTTCCGGCAGTCTCAGGTAGCCTCAGTCCAGAGAATTGAGCTGATGTTGACGACGATGTGATTGGCTTTTTCTTTGGACCTTGTTTCTTTATTTATTTTTATTTATATTAATGTCTGTCTCCCCCTCTAGACTGTAAGTTTGTTGCGGGGAGGGAATGTATCAGTTTTTTGTAATATTGTCATCTCCCAAGTGACGTCTCCCAAGTACTAAGGTACAGTGCTCTGTACACACTAAGCACTCAATAAATATGATTGAATGAATGAATGAATGAACCTCATGATTAATTAGGTGTGCTTCTTACCCGTTTATTTTTTTTAAAAGATGATATTTTATAAGTGCTTACTGTGTGTCAAGCACTGTTCTAAGCACTGGGTAGATACAAGATAATCAGGTTGGACACAGTCCCTATCCCACATAGGGCTTATAGTCGAATAGAGAGACTAAAGTTTAAAAAGTAACATTTTAAAAAATGTATAATAAAAACAATATAGAGGGGAAGATTTTGGGGTTACCTGACCCTTCTTGGTCTATTCATTCATTCAGTAGTATTTATTTAGCTCTTACTGTATGCAGAACACTGTCAATCAGTCTCAGTCAGCCATGGCAATCTGTCATGTCTCTGACTTTGTGTTTTTGTATTTATGTGTTATTTTAGAAGCGCTTGTTCCATAACATCTAGGTTCTGGGTGGTAACTTGAACGTCTGGAATCATTTCTGTAAAAATGTTTATTGGTAATGACTTGAACAGTTAGAGACTATTGGGTGCAGGAATATTGGCAGATTTTCTTTCTCCCCTCTTCTTTACTGTAAATTTTACATTTCACTTTTCAATAGGTCAGAGGGTGCTTCTGCCAGCCAGTTGGCTGACAGAGTCGAGAAGGTGGTACTGGAGCGTTTGAAGCCTCTTTTGGACAGAGCCCAGGTAAAGTCATTTCCTTTTCCTTGGCTTGCATTTTAGAAGGAATGGATTAAATAGCTGATTTTCTAAGCAAGGCCCCTATTTCTCCTTTATGAAGACCAAGGAGAAGCAGCGTGGCTCAGTGGAAAGAGCACGGGCTTTGGAGTCAGAGGTCATGGGTCCCGATCCCGGCTCTGCCAATTTGTCAGCTGTGTGACTTTGGGCAAGTCACTTAACTTCTCTGGGCCTCAGTTACCTCATCTGTAAAATGGGGATTAAGACTGTGAGCCCCCTGTGGGACAACCTGATCATCTTGTAACCTCCCCAGCGCTTAGACCAGTGCTTTGCACATAGTAAGCGCTTAATAAATGCCATCATTATAATTATTATTATTATTATTAAAGGGGCAAAGACTCTCATAACATTGTGGTAATATTGAGAAACAGAGTGGCCTAGTGGATAGGGCAGGGGCCTAGGAGTCAGAAGGTCCTGTGTTGTAATCTTGGCTCTGGAACTTGTCTGCCATGTGACCCTGGGCAAATCATTTCACTTCTCTGGGCTTCAGTTACCTAATCTGTAAAATGGGGATAACTACCTTGAGCCCCATGTAGGACAGGGACATCCTGATTAGCTTGTGTCTCCCCCAGTGCTTAGTACAGTGCCTGGCACACAGTCAACGCTTGACAAATACCATCTGAACAAAAAGTAATACTAACCTCATTCAGAATTTTCAGTATCTAAACATGCAGTAATTTTACCTTGAACTGATAGAGAATTTGTCTGCTGAGGAACCCAAAGCATTTTCCCATATGGCCTCATAACATCTTCATTTGCGGTAGCTAGGAGAAGGGACGATCTCTGTCATACTGATAGGGAAACTGAGGCACGGGTGCTGTCCTGGGAACCCTCAGACAGTTTGCAGGGCCACCAGTTTCATCAGCGTCTCTGATCGTCACGCGAGGCAGGTAATGAGTTTAGGTTTTAAATTTTATCCCTGGCCATCCTGTGATGGAGTTGGGCCAAAAACCCAGGGGTCCTGACTCCTGCCTCAGGTTTCTGTTTGATTCAGTTGTACTGCACTCTGTCCAGGAAGGTGGCCCAACATCATTTCTAAGGTTTTCCAATCCTGAGCTGAAGTCCAGTTTTTCAGCATGGGATGGAGCTGATTCCTAACCAAGCAATGGGTTTCTTTAAGCCCCATCCCGGCTCCACCAATTGTCAGCTGTGTGACTTTGGGCAAGTCACTTAACTTCTCTGTGCCTCAGTTCCCTCATCTGTAAAATGGGGATTAAGACTGTGAGCCCCATGTGGGACAACCTGATAACCTTGTATCTCCCCAACACTTAGAACAGTGCTTTGCACATAGTAAGTGCTTAACAAATACCATCATTATTATTTAAACCCCACTGGAGTCTGGGACAGCAACAACCCCGGGCTGGTGTTTGATTCCTCCTTTTGTAGCCCAGATGGCATCCAGAAATCTCCCCTTCCACCCCCTTCCTTTTTTTTTCATTAAGATTGTATTTGTTAGGCATTTCCTATGTGCCAGGTGTATGTAAATGCCAGACATATTAAATGCTGGAGTAGTACAAGATAATCAGGTTGGACACAGTCTCTGTCCCTCATGGGGCTCACAATCTTAATCCCCATTTTATAAATGTGGTAACTAAGGCCCAGAGAAGTTAAGTGACTTCCCAAAAGCCACACAGCTGAAGAGTGGCGGAGCCAGCTGTTCCGACTCCCAGGCCTGTGGTCTTTCCACTAGGTCACACAGCTTCTCTGCAATCATTCAGTCGTATTTGTTGAGCATTTACTTTGTGTACAGCACTGTACTAGGTGCGTGGGAGAGTACAATACAACAATTAGACACATTACCTGCCCTCAACGAGCTCACAGTCTAGAGACCGGGAGACAGACATTACTATAAATAGATTACAGCAACTCTACACCCTTCTGGACTTAGAGGTCTCCCCATCAACCTACACTCCTGCTATCCCAAAATCTCGACTATGCATCCAGACCACGCCTCTCCTCTCCCCATTTTTTTCTTTAAATGGTATTTATCGAATGCTTTCCAAGTGCAGAGCACTGTACTAAGCACTTGGGGAAGTACAATACAAAAGAGTTGGTAGGCAGGATCCCTGCCTACTAGGAGCTGACAGTCTACAGGAGGAGACACATACTTTTTTTATGGTATATGTAGCGTAGTTACTATGTGTCAGGCACTGTACTAAACGCTGGGGTAGATACAGAGTAATCAGGTTGGACACAGTCCCTGTCCCACATAGGGCTCACAGTCTTAATCCCCATTTTACAAATGAGGGAACTGAGGCACAGAGAAGTGAGGGTGATTTGCCCAAGGTCACATGGCAGACAAGTGGCAGAGCCAGGACTAGAACCCAGGTCCTTCTGATTTCCAGACCCAGACTCTCTCCACTAGGCCACGCTGCTTCTCATACATGAAAATAGATTTTGGATTTTGGTGTGAAATAGGCCATGGGTGCCCTCCCTGGCTCTTCAACCATTTGCCCATGACCTGCTTCTGGCTTAAAACTCCCTCCTCCTTCCTATCCGGCAGACCATCACTCTGCCCACTTCAAAACCTTATCAAAATCACATCTCCTCCAAGAGGTCTTCAGCGATAAAGCCTTAATTTCCTCCCTGCAGTTGGATCCATACCTTTTACGCACTTAATGTTCACCCCACCCTCAGCTCTGTAGCACTTTGGTACATATCAGATGCATATGCCTAATTGATTTTCACGTCTGTTTCCCCCTGTAAACTCCTTGTGGACAGGGAACATGTGTACCAACTCTGTTATATTGTACTCTCTGAAGTGCTTAGTACAGTATGCTTCACTCAGTAAATCCTCAGTAAATACTAGTGATTGATTGAGTGATTGATTTTGGGAATTTGACCATACCGAGACAGAGGGGTGAATCCTGGAGGGAGAAGTGGTGTAGATAGTGCTGTCTTGGGGAGAGTTGAGATTTCAAATTTCCAGTCCCCATTCAATCAATCTGTATTCCTTCAAGCAGAATTAAATAGAAAGTGTCACTTCTTAATGTGCTGAAAGACCTTTTTATAATAGGCCATTTGATTCTGCTAATAAACATTTCTGTTCTAGGTATATTTCCTATTGGGAAAAATTCAGCAACTTGGAAGAGGGAATCTGGGGTTGAGGACTTGGTCTTAACAATATCTGCTTTTATGAAATTCCATTAGAAATATTAGAAATAGATCTGCAATTAGAGAGTAGTTCACTGGATTCATTTTCTTCTCATTGGTTTAAAGCCAAATTGAAAATAACCATAGTGATATTGAATTGGCTCCTAAGGGGATTAGAGAAAAGACAGTTTTCCAGTTTATTTTTTTCTTTCATATTGGGTTTCTTCAGGTCATGGCAGTCCGAGAGACATTCAGAAGTTTCCGGAACTTGTGAGAAGCAGCACGGTGGCCTAGTAGAGACGTAGAAGACCTGGGTTCTAATCCTGGCTCTGCCACCTATCTGCTGTGTGACCTTATGCAACACCCTTAACTTCGCTGTTCCTTGATTTCCTGTTTCTCGACCCAACCCCAAAGAGCAGTGTGCACCTTTTGGGATGCAGGTGTGGGGTACCTTTCCTCGGGATGGTGTGGAAATCTTCCAGACCTGGCTTCCGGCCCCAATTGCAGGGGGCTTGGGCAGCTCTCCAAAGTAGAATAATGATAAAAATAATAATCACAGTAATAATAATATTAGTAAGATGTGCCTAGTGCTTACTTTGTGCCAAGCCCTGAATTAAGCATTGAGGTAGTTACAAGGTAAATAGGTTGGACCCATCCCTGTCCCACATGGGGAACACGGTGCAAGTAGGAGGAACAGCAGGCATTTCATCCCCGTTTTTTACATGAGGGAGCTGAAGCTCAGCAAAGTGAAGTGACTTGCCCAAGGCCACACAGAAGGCTAGTGGCAGAGCCAGGATTAGAACCCAGTTCTCTTTACTCTTGGTCCTGGACACTTTCCACTAGGCCACACTGCTTCTCACAAGTTCAGGAAACATTGAATGTCTCTCAGATAGGCATGACTTGAAGATACCCCAATATGAATAAAAGCCAACTGGTTAATCATCTGTCTCTAATCCCCCTTGTCTGTCTCTTCTCTAAGCCCCAACTCCCCACTGGTGGCTCCACCCATTGGGTTCTTACTGTGTGCATTGCACTGTGCTAAGTGCTTGGGAGAGTACACCATAACAGAGTTGGTAGTCACGTTCCCTGCCCACAGTGAGCTTCCAGTCTCGAGGGGGAGAACTAAGTCTCTAACCTCAGAACCACATGTCAAATTTCTCATCCCCCGCTCTGCCTCCCCAGTTTTAGAAAATATCGGATATATAAGCAGAAACATTTTATTCATGCTTTGTGGTTGACCATTAAATGTCTACAAATAGTTCTCCAGCATTGGAAAGCCAGCGTGAAGCCCAAATGGACATAAATCTTGAGGGCCCAGGGAGGTGAATTGAAAGCCCTGTGTTTTTTAATTGCTGCGTGAGGTTCAGGAGAAATTACGGATTCACATTGAGGTTTTCCCGATAGCCAAGTTTATTCGAACGAAGGAAGCTAATAAGTTCAGTATTTGGTATTCATTAACATATTTTTCTGTTTCCATAGAAAGTCAATTTCACTTCGGAAACAAATACTCATTTGAAAGATTCTTCATCTGTAAACAGACTGTCAACTCAGACTGCTGAACAAGTACGTTCTATTTTGATATTATGAAATGACACTGGCCTTAATACATGATAATGTCTTTCGCCGTGCACTGCAAGGAAAGGATATGCAAATTCACTTTTGACTTTGTAAACACTTAGTTATGCAAGTGAATAGAAGACTTGCATTTAGTATGCTAATACTTAATTGTGTACTTATCATTATTACTTAGATTCACCTTGCAAGGAGAATGAAAAAAACTTTAAGCCCATAAAAGCTTGAACTGCAAATATTCATCAACTCCTTCCCCACAAAGCCGTGTTTTAGGGATGTTGGTTAAGAGCAGGGAAGTGTGTGAGGAAGATAGAGTTCTTTTAATATTTATCCAAATTCTTGTTTGCCTGCAGCTGGATTTTCTGTTCGGACCAGCCTGATTCTTTTCAGAACCAGTTGGAAGTCTCATGATTATACGATTGTTCTCCTTGATCCAAAAGATTTCTCCCACAAAGATTTCAGATCTGGAAATAGAGCACTGTGGCAATGTACCATCTAAAGTCGGTTGACCTTGCCACGTTAAATGGACTGGCATCCATAAGCCACAAACTAGAGTCCTGCCTTAATTATGTATTTATAGATTGCCCTCTATAAAAAAATGATATTATCTGAATGGCTGCAGCCTTTCAAATGGCTCTCTTTTTTCTCAAGAGGCCATTTTTCTTGGGGGTCATCTGTTCAAGTGATTAAACTTGAAGCAGCGTCGCTCAGTGGAAAGAGCATGGGCTTTGGAATCAGGGGTCATGGGTCCAAATTCCTGCTCTGCCAATTGTCAGGTGTGTGACCGTCCTCCCTTTCCTCTCCATCCAAACTGCTACCCTGCTGGTTCAATCTCTCATCCTATCCCGACTGGATTACTGCATCAGCCTCCTCTCTGATCTCCCATCCTCCTGTCTCTCCCCACTTCAATCTATACTTCACGCTGCTGCCCGGATCATCTTTGTGCAGAAATGCTCTGGGCATGTTTCTCCCCTCCTCAAAAATCTCCAATGGCTACCAGTCAATTTACGCATCAGGCAAAAACTCCTCACTCTGGGCTTCAAGGCTGTCCATCACCTCGTCCCCTCCTGCCTCACCTCCCTTCGTTCCTTCTACAGCCCAGCCCGCACCCTCCGCTCCTCTGCCGCTAACCTCCTCACTGTGCCTCGTTCTCACCTGTCCCGCCGTCAACCCCCGGCCCACGTCCTCCCCCTGACCTGGAATGCCCTCCCTCCTCATATCAGCCAAACTAGCTCTCTTCCTCCCTTCAAAGCCCTACTGAGAGCTCACCTCCTCCAGGAGGCCTTCCCAGATTGAGCTCCCTCCTTCCTCTCCCCCTCCTCTCCCTCCCCATCCCCCCTTCCTCCTTCCCCTCCCCACAGCACCTGTATATATGTACATATGTTTGTACATATTTATTACTCTATTTATTTTACTTGTACATATTTACTATTCTATTTATTATATTTTGTTAATATGTTTTGTTTTGTTGTCTGTCTCCCCCTTCTAGACTGTGAGCCCGTTGTTGGGTAGGGACCGTCTCTATATGTTGCCAACTTGTACTTCCCAAGTGCTTAGTACAGTGCTCTGCACACAGTAAGCACTCAATAAATACGATTGAATTAATGAATGAATGAATGACTTTGGGCAAGTCACTTAACTTCTCTGTGCCTCAGTTCCCTCATCTGTAAAATGGGGATTAAGACTATGAGCCCCCCAAAGGACAACCTGATATCCTTGTAACCTCCCTCCCTCTAAACACTGATTAGAACAGTGCTTTGCACATAGTAAGCGCTTAATAAATGCCATTATTATTATTACTATTATTATTATTAAATTGTGGTTTTTTTATTCTTTTTTCCCCTTCAGTGTTTTTCAAAAACACATTGTTCCAAAGCCAGTGAATTAATGGTATTTATTGAGTGCTTTCTCTATGCAGAGCACTGCACTAAGCACTTGGGGAAATACAATCATGGCTTAGTAGATGAAGCACGGGCCTGGGTGTCAGAAGGACCTGGGTTCTAAGTCCGGCTCTACCACGTGTCTGCTGTGTGACCTTGGGCAAGTTACTTCACTTCTCTGTGCCTGGGTTACCTCATCTGTAAAATGGAGATTAAGACTGTGAGCCCCATGTGGGACAGGGACTGTGTCCAACCTGATTAACTTGTATCTGTGCCAGTGTTTAGAATGGTGCTTGGCATATAGTAAGCACTTAACAAGTAATAATGATGATAATTATAATTATGGTATTTGTTAAGCGCTTAGTATGTGGAAGCACTGTTCTATGCGCTGGGGTAAACGTAAGGTAATGCGAATGTCCTGATTGTCTCACAGTCTCAATCCCCATTTTACAGATGAGGTAACTGAGTAACAGAGAAGTTAAGTGACTTGCCCAAGGTCACACAGCAGACAAGTGGTTGAAGCAGAATTAGAACCCACAACCTCCTATACTCCCAAGCCCGGGCTCTTGCCACTAGGCCATGCTGCTCCTCTTACCATTATCATTATTAATATTATTACAATCGTTAGTAGACATGATCCCTGCCCTCGATTTTGGATCAGAAAAACCAACTCCAGAAGTACCGCTGAAAGCTTTCCTTTGAGATTATGGTCAGAAATCATTCTGAGTGACTGTAACTTTTGCCCATATTTTATTCTTATTTTATTTTTTCACCCCCCACCCCACTTCCCTCCCGACACATCTCCCCCCCACTTCATGCTGGAAAGGCTCTGGTCAGTGCAGACAGATTGAATGGAGATGTCCCAGGCGATCTTTTGGAAGAGGCGGCTCGAGGACTCTGGGATCGGAAGCATCCCCAGCTCTGGCCGGCAACAGCGGCTGATGTACCGGATGCCCTGACCCTGGAGACCATGTTGGAAAGGATGGAAGAAATGGAGGTAAGCTCCACGAACATGGACAACTGGTCCCCTCCTCCTTTTGGAGCCTCACCGCCACCTCTGATGGTATATTTTGAGTGCTTACTGTGCATCAAGCAGTGTTCTAAGTGCTGGAGTGATATAAACTAATCACGTTGGACACAGTCCCTGTCCCACGTGGGGCTCACAGTCTTAAATCCCCGTTTTAGAGATGAGGGAACTCAGGCCCAGAGAATTGAAATGACTTGCCCAAGGTCATACAGCTGACATGTGGTGGAACTCAGGTCTTCTGACGCCCAGGCTGTTTCCACTAGGCCATGCTGCTTCTCATGCTGCTGTTGCCTGCCAGCCTCCTTGCGATATATCTGGCCGGTTGCCCCCGGTTTCTTTATGGGAATTAATTTAGTGGGGGTCACTGATCTCATTTGCTCGGTTTCTTCATCTAAGTTCTTTGGCAGAATATGATTAGCATAGTGTGCTGTGAACACACACTGAAGCATTTTTCTCAGGAGGAAACCACCGTTAAAGCATGGGCCTGGGAGTCAGAGGACCTGGGTTCTCATCCTGGCTTACCCACTGCTGTGTGACCTTGGACAAGTCACTTCACTGCTCTCTGCCTCAGTTGCCTCATCTGTAAACTGAGGATTAAGACTTGAGCCCCATGTAGGACATGGACTGTGCTCAGCCTAATTATCTTGTATCTACCCCAGAGCTTAGTACAGAGCCTGGCACATAGTAAGCAATTAACAAATACCCAAATAAAGAAATTAAAAAAAATGGAAGAAACTGAGCAAATAGTTCTGCCTAGTCCCTTCTCCGGCCCTGGGGGAGTTTGGAGGGGTTGGGGAGGCAGGGGTTTTATCAAGTAGGTCTCTCTGTCCTTTAATTCATGTTCCTGTCCTTTCTGAACCCTCCTGGGTCAAATCTCATTGCAACCTCCTTGCAGTTACGACAACTAGGTGGAAAGAGAGTAGGTTTTCAGCAGTTGAGTGAAAATCGGGGATTTTTTATTTTATCTGGGTAGCTGGGAAGACTTACGGTTCCCTTCCCCTCCTTTCCCAGTTTAGACCTTGCTCCCTCCCACCCCCCATACTCGGATAATCTCCCTTTTTCTGTCACGGTTGCAAAATGGAACAATTCGAGTTTTTGACGAAAAGAACAGGTCGTGATATCCCTCTTTACTTGCTCTCCACTTTCCGGTGAAGTCAACGTTTTTGAAAGCCATTAATTGACCTTGTCTTTCAGCAACACCAGGAAGCAGTTTGTCGAAGATATCATCAAATTCTCTACGCCGATCCCCATCTCTGGACACAGGGAGAGAAAATCGGTTGGTGGCCACTCCCTTTTTTAAAAAATCCACCCGCTCTTTTTTTCCCTGCAGTTGCTAAGTTACTCTTGTAAATTTGGAAACTCTGTCTTGTCCAGGTCAGCTCCTGGCTTTCTAGAGGGAAAAGGCAAAAACAGAAAAGTGGTTAATGATTACCTCTAAAGGAATTTCAGATGCTGTTTTTGTAACACCCTGTAAATCATCAAGGGGCATTGAGAGACAATTAGTATTGAACATAAGTGTCATTACTGGATCAGACCCATGGGCTGCAAATTCCCACATGGGGCTCAAAGTCTTAATCAGTGAGGAAACTGAGGCCCAGAGACATGAAGTGACTTACCCAAGGTCACCCATCAGATAAGTGGCAGAGCCGATTTTGCCAGGCACTTCTTACCTGAGAGAAGAGCTTAGGGGAGTCCTTTCCTCCCTACCCACATCCCTTTAGACACATCGAACGTCTAAGGGGTCCGAGATTCCAAAGAGCCATCCAACTCACAGGGAGCAATACACGCTATTCAAGGGATGCATGTTTTGCCAGTCATATTATGCAGATTTTCCAGCAGGGCCCATAGAAAATTAAATCAGCAAATCGAGAGCACAGGCAATTTCAAGAAGACAATTCTCTCCAGTAAATTGCAGAATTTTCAAGGTTTTTTTTTTGAGGGGTGGGGCGGAATGAGGGAAAACTTGGAGATTAAGATTTCTCCAGCTAGAGTCAGTTTTAGGACCTGTGACTGTTTTACAGATTCCCTTCAATAGGCACAGCCTTGAATAGTCATCCAAATAGGCTCTAACAAGCTGCTGGACTAAAGGATTTCTAAGTGGGAGTGGGATAATGTGGTCCTCCAGATGGTTCTTAATCCTCCTGCCTACCTTCTTCCTCTCTCTCCACTTCCGTTGAATGGTACGGCTTATGGGATCCTGTGCTTAAAATAAGAGCAACTTTGGCTAGCTTGACATAAAACTGCTAGATAAAATCAATTTTCCAAGTACATTTTACTTGGATTTAAAAAAAAATCAATGGGGGTGTAGACTATTTTCCAACACATATGGAAAAATCACCCTATACCAACTTTTGGTATAGGGTGATTTAATTCTCTCCCCTTCTGCTCTTTTCTTCCTCCCAAAGGTAGGGAAAGCGCATCAGTGGACCAAAGGCCATCGTCTCCCCGTCCAATCAGAATCACCAAGACAGTGGGCCACAAAGCACCAGAAGTGGACATTGTTTTAGAACAACCTTTGGAGGGGATGTAAGTGGCAACGAGGCTCAGCCTTTGCTACCGTTTGCCGGTACCCAGGGTTCCTTCGGCCTCGAAATGACGGAAACCGCACCAGTAAGCGTCATCAAACCCTAAATAGGAGAAACGGCCCAGGGGGTTGTGGGAATGCCAGGATAGGGGAGAGGAGAACATTGCATATTAACAAGTTGTATTTTACTCTCCCAAGTGCTTTTAGTACAGTGTTCTGTGCACAGTAAGCGCTCAGTAAATTCAACTGAATGAATAAACAAGCCTCCTTTCCCTTAGTTACATTCGGGTTTGAATGTTCTCAAGGAGAGCTGGGGCGAGGACAGTATGCAGGATTCACTTGGAGAATTTTTTCATGTTGTCCCTGGCCCAGGGTTTTGCAGCCCGCCCCGTGTCCGTTTGGTAAATGGAGGAAGCTATAAGATTTGAAAGGATGCAGTGCATCTGCTCAGAGGGAAGTGAGAATTGTTACTCCCCAGTAGATGTTTACTTATCCAGAAGAAGTTGGCTGGATGGATGTCTTTGGATAATAATAATAATTATGGTACTTGTTAAGCACTTACTATGTACCAAGTACAGTTCTAAGCACTGGAGTAGATACAAGTTAATCAGGTTGGACACAGTCCCTGTCCCAAATGGGGCTCACATTCTTAATCCCCATTTTACAGATGAGGTAACTGAGGCCTAGAGAAGTGAAGTGACTTACCCCAGGTCACACAGCAGACAAGTGGCGGAACCGAGATGAGAACCCAGGACATTCTGACTCCCTCGCCCATGCTCTATCCACTAAGCCATGCTGCTTCTCACGCTGCTTCGGAGGGTTTTGATTTTTGTCCCCGATTTTTCAGCTGTTTGGATGAAGGCGCGGAGATGGCGGGGAGACCAGAAGAAGGAAGAGGCCCCGTGCCGGGGGTTCCCTCGGCCGGGCCTTGGCCGAAGCAGGGCAGGGTGCCCCTCTCCATCCCAAGGGCTGCCCTGAGGAGCATCGAAGCCTACAGTGGCCGATACGAGCAACACCTGAAGATGATCTCGCACGAGCCGATAGGCTCCTTCGATCCTTGGCGCATTGCTGAGAGGTGAGGGGCCTAGGGCAGTTGAGCGGAAGAGGGCAGCGGGAAAAACAAGGGGAGAGATAAATCGGATTTGAGTTGTGATAGAAATTGCCGGGTTGTTTGCTCAATAGTGCACCGTCCTGTCCCAGTGCATTGCGTTGTTTTCACTGATGATAATTAGGCCAATTTCCCCAAGACCACCAAGAGATTGTTTAGTACATTGTTATAGTATGGGGACGATGGCACTAAATGGCCACTGGGAGCTAATGAGAGAAGCACCATGGCTTAGTGGATTGAGCACGGGCAGAGCATTGTGCTAAGCCCTTGGGAGAGTACAATACCACAGAGTTGGTAGACACATTCCCCAGCCTTCAACAAGCAAACGGTATAGAGGGAAAAGAGTCTGGGAATCAGAAGACCTGGGTTCTTGTCCGGGCTCTGCTGCTTGTCTGCCATGTGAACTTGTTACTTCACAAGTAAGGCAAGTTACTTCACTGCTCTGGACCTGGTTTTCCTCATCTGTAAAATGGGGATTCAGTTCCTGATCTCCCTACTTAGACTGTGAGCCCCATGTGGGACAAGGGACTGTGTCCAACCTAATTATCTTCTACCTACCCCAGTGTTGTTATTATTGTTATTAGGTGACGGTACTCCCGATTAGGCATTGCAGGCGTCGATCTCTGCTTTTTTCCCGGTCCCCTCTCCATCCTTCCCCTCCCACCTCCAGCTGACAGGTGGTGTAGGAATCATCATAGTTCTTGTTTTAAATGTTGGCGATCAGGAGATTTTACTTATTTTTTCATTCATTCATTCAGTTGTATTTATTGAGCGGTTACTTATCGAGAAGCAGCGTGGCTCAGTGGAAAGAGCACGGGCTTTGGAGTCAGAGGTCATGGGTTCAAATCCTGACTCCACCACTTGTCAGCTGTGTGACTTTGGGCAAGTCACTTAACTTCTCTGGGCCTTAGTTTCCTCATCTGTAAAATGGGGATGAAGACTGTGAGCCCCATGTGGGACAACTTGATCACCTTGTATCCTCTCCAGTGCTTGGAACAGTGCTTTGCCCATAGTAAGCACTTAATAAATGCCATCATATATATATATACTGTGTGCAGAGCACCCTACTAAGCACTTGGGAAGTACAAGTTGGCAACATATAGAGGCAGTCCCTACCCAACAGCGGGCTCACAGTCTAGAAGGGAGAGACAGACAACAAAACAAAACATGTGGACAGGTGTCAAGTCATCAGAATAAATAGAAATAAAGCTGGATGCACATTATTAACAAAATAAATAGAATAGTAAATATGTACAAGTAAATAGAGTAATAAATCTGTATTAACATATTTACAGGTGCTGTGGGGAGGGGAAGGAGGTAGGGCCGGGGGGATGGGGAGGAGGAGAGGAAAAAGGGGGCTCAGTCTGGGAAGACCTCCTGGAGGAGTTGAGCTCTCAGTAGGGCTTTGAAGGGAGGAAGAGAGCTAGCTTGGCGGATGTGCGGAGGGAGGGCATTCCAGGCCAGGGGGAGGACGTGGGCCGGGGGTCAACAGCGGGACAGACGAGAACGAGGTACAGTGAGGAGGTTAGTGGAGGGTGCGGGCGGGGCTGTAGAAGGAGAGAAGGGAGTGAGGTAGGAGGAGGCGAGGTGATGGAGAGCCTTGAAGCCGAGAGTGAATTTTTGCTTGATTATTTTGCAACCTATCCCACAGTACATGCTGTGGTTGGAATATATATACACACTCACATCTATAGCTGGATGTATATATATAGGCACATACAACACACGTATATATAGAAAGGGAATGAGGAGAGGCTCAGAGAGAGAGAGAGAGTTCTACCCTGTGTGGGCTCTTGATGTTTTTAGAGATATTTCAGCAAAGAGCACCAGTTGCCCTCTTCAACTCCTTCTTACTAGGTCAGTTTAGCCTGCTTGACCTGGAATCCAGGGTGGTCAGAGGTTGTTTTCCTTATTAGTCTACTACCAAATGGAGGATTCCATCTGGTTTGGGGTGGGGAGAAAATGCTCCCCATCTAAATCCTTTCGGTTCAGGGAAAATCAGCTTGCAGATTTCCAGATGAGAGAGCAAGGGAAATATTCCTGGTTTCCCAAATGCTATACCGCTCCTTTGCCTGAGGCCTCCTGCGATTTTCAAGTTACACATAGTTGGGCCTCTTCTCCAGCTCTTCCCTCACTGTCATTCACAAGGCTCAGAATCTCCATGAATGGCCAAACGTTTGGCCCCGACTCTTAAAGAGAAAGATGGGAGTGAGAACCTATTTCCCATGATTGAGAAGCAGCGTGGCCTAGTGGATAGAACACGGGCCTGAGAGTCAGGACCTGGATTCCAGTCCCGACTCTGCCACTTGTCTGCTTTGTGACCTCGGGCAAGTTACTTCACTTAATAATAATAATAATAATGGCATTTATTAAGCGCTTACTATGTGCAAAGCACTGTTCTAAGCGCTGGGGAGGTTACAAGGTGATCAGGTTGTCCCACGAGGAGCTCACAGTCTTAATCCCCATTTTACAGATGAGGGAACTGAGGCCCAGAGAAGTTAAGTGACTTGCCCAAAGTCACACAGCTGACAAGTGGCGGAGGCGGGATTTGAACCCATGACCTCTGACTCCAAAGCCCATGCTCTTTTCCACTGAGCCACGCTGCTTCTCTACTTCTCTGGGCCTTCTCAGGCCTACTTCTCAGGCCTACTTCTCAGGCCTAGTTCTCTGGGCCTCAGTTACTTCATCTGTAAAATGGGGATTAAAGCTGTGTGAGACATGGACTGGGTCCAAACTGATTAGCAAGTATCTACCCCAGCACTTAGTGCAGTGCCTGGAACATAGTAAGCGCTCAATAAATACCATTACCAAAAAAAAAAAATTCCCACCATCTCAAATCAGATCAGCCCAATGCTGACCTCTTGCACTTGTTCCTCATTAACTCAGCCCTTGGATATATTTGTGTAGTCAACTGCGCTTTCAGATTATTTATTCTGATTCCACTGGTGAGCTTTTCTACTTCTCCCAAATTCATGTGAAAATTCCTTAGGGTTAGGGAATAATTCCCATGCTTTTTTGGACTCTCCTAAGTGCTTAGTTTAGGGCACTGAACTCAGGATATGCTCAGTAAAAACGATTGCTGCTACTAACTCTACTTACAGGATAATAATAATAATAATAATGATTGTATTTGTTCAGCGCTTACTATGTGCCAGGCACTGTACTAAGCACTGATAATATAAAAGCGTAGGGCAAGGAGTGTGCATACTGGTGTTGAGGGCATCAGCTATTTCTGCTCAGCCTACCTGCCCCGAAGATCGGCAGTGACATTTTTTTAATGGTATTTGTTAAGTGCTTCCTATGTGCCAGGCACTATACTAAGTGCTGGAGTAGATACAAGGTAATCAGATTGGACACAGTCCCTGTGCCACTTGGGGCTCGCAGTCTTAATCCCCATTTTACAGAGGAGATAACTGAGGCCCAGAGTGGTTATGTGACTTGTCTGAGGTCACTCAGCAGACAAATTGCGGAGCCGGAACTAGAACCCAGGTCCTTCTGACGTCCAGGCCCATGCTCTATCTTGCTAGGACATGCTGCTCTCTCTAGGGAAAGAGGCCAGAACTGGGATGGTGGGGGGGGGACCGGTGGTCCACAGTTCCCATGGATATATCGGAGTTGGGCCCATTTTGGTGCTGCTTTAGAAGCAAGAATCCCTGGTCGAAATCGTGGTTTCCTTCTAAGGTGAACCCAACCATACAGTGCCCTATCTCCCCGTTCTCCCTTCCAGTTACAACCAGCAGCAGATGATCCTATCTCCACCCCAGCGCTTAGCATAACGCCTGACACAGAGTGAGCGCTGAACAGGGGTACTCAGTCAACCAGTCAATCAGTCGAATTTATTGAGCGCTTACTATGTGGAGAGCACCGTACTAAGCGCTCGGAGAGTACAACACAACAGTATAACAGTGCTCCGCACATAGTAAGTGCTCAATAAGTATGATCGAATGAATGAATATAACAGCCCCGTTCTCTGCCCCCAACAAACTTACAGCCTAGAGGGGGAGTCCGACGTTAATATCAATAAATCAATTATGAATATGGATGTAAGTGCCGTGGGGCTGGTCGGGGGGATGAATAAGGGGAACTAGTAAGTGTGATGAAGGGAGTGGGAGGAAAGGAAGTGGAGGCGGAATTGGAAAAAGGCTTTAGGGTAAGAATGTCATCTCCCTCTGGGGCGCCCCACGCCCACCGGTCATGCAACCGGGCCCACCCCCCATCTCCCGAGGAGACTCCGGCTGACTTGTGTTTCCCCCAGCCTTGCCGAAGAACTACTGGATGAAGCCCTGGGGGATGTGGCGGCCGAACTGCAGGACATCTGTGAGGATTACGCAGAAGCTGTTTTCACTTCCGAGTTCTTGGAGCCAGCTGAGTGATGTCCCTCAGGCCAGCGGCGGCCGGGGAGGGGCGGTCCGTGCACTTCCCCGTCCTTCCGAGCTGGAGGTTGCCACCTGGCCAGTGAATGAGGAACGTCTAACGAACCCGTCCTGTTTTGGCATTTCTTCATCGGCCGAGCCACCACTTACTTCGGGCATCTCAACGGGCCACATTCCCCCAGCCCCAGGAATGCAATGAGGTAGAATATTCCAAGGGAAAAAGTTTTCCTGTGGGAATGATCGTCCCTCCAAGTTCATTCCGGGCAGGTCAGAGACCGTTTCAGGAAGACGGGAGATAGGGCGGAGTCCAATCCAAGCAAATATACGGGATCTGAGGGAATCACACCGGCCAGGGAATGCGCCACCCCCTGGGAACCTCTACCGCTGACAGGTTAAAGGTCACCCAAGTCACACGAATGGATGGCTGCTCGCCAACACAGAGACCGGCCTAGGTTTTCCTCTTTGGGGGAGTGCTGGGATTGGGATTCAGACCTCGGAAACACTGGCAAATGGTGACCTGGTTACTTTCGCCAGGAAGCCTGCAATCAGTGTGGGGTCCCAGCCTCTTCCACCAAACCTTCCCTTTTTCCCGTGGACAGATGGCGCATCTCCATTGGAATAGTCCAGTGTCCTTGGCAGCCTTTAGAAGGGAGGGCGTAGGCTGTTTTCTTTTACTGTGGAAGTGAAACTTCCAGACCAGATGAGCGAACATTTTTAAACCGAGAACTCTAGAGAAGGTAAAAGGTCAATCTTCCCACTGGGCCTCTGGATTTGTCCTACTGTTGATACCCTGTCTAAAGATGGGAATCCCACCTGTTTTGCCGCACATGAACATTACCCCAAAATGGACCCCCCTGGGAATACAACTCGACATTAGCCAAGAGCCCATTTTCAGCAAAGTAAGCCACCTTTATTCCAAAAATCTAAGCGATGTAAGCCAAATTTTCCCCCAACAGTGAAAATAGGGCAGGTTTTTACACCTTTCCAGTCAGGTCCCAGGACCGCCCACTGAGCTACCGCTAAGAGGTACTGTGCTTGGCTCTGCCCTCTGTCCATCCTTTCAGCGCTTCCACACTCCCAAGAAGATGGCAATGGATTTCCCTTCTCCCCAGCGGAAGAGCTTTGGGGAAGATAAAGAAAGAAGGCTTAAAGCTGGGGTAAACTTCAGAAAGGCTCCTGAGGAGATGAGGTTTCCCCTAATCAGTATGAGGCAGGGGCCAGCTCTAAACTGAATTTCGGGCTTCCTAACCAGCCCAGACCTTAGCGGGCCATCAGCCTGTTGTCCCAGTGTTAAGATTCCAAAAGGAAGAGAAGCGGATTTAGCAAAAGCCACACGGGACATGGTTCTCGCAAATATCTGGACTGGGGAAAGCTACATGGAGAGCTTTGAGTATTCCCACGTGGACCTGAGGAAGAAGCCAGTCCCTTCCCTGGGGAGATGGGAAACGCAACACCCAAGGCATCTTGGATCCTTTTCCAGAGCCAGGAGGCCCGCGTCTGATGATTCATCCTGATTGATAATGTTGTTAGACCCAAAGTGAATCTTAGCTTGCTGCTGGGAACTTTCCAGCCTGGCTTTCTAACTTCATTGGGTAAATTATTCGTTTACGAAAAGTCTCAGGAATTCATTTTTGCTTGCGTGTCAAAATTGGATTTATAAAAGATCTTGGCAGTGGGGCGGCGAGGGTGGTAAACTCATCTTACAGGGCCACTTTCCAGGCGTTTTAATGTATTTATTTTTTTGGAAATAAACTCTATGTTTTTAAGATGGAGTATGCCCGTGATTTAACTTCCTCTGAACTTTTTATGTTAAATCAATTTGCAGAAACTTCATGCTGCGTTTTATGTAGACTTTGTGGAGCCCATGCATATTCTGCAAATTTTTTGTGAAGAATGCACCTGTCCGACATCAAAGGGAAGCAATGTGGCCTAGTTGAAAGAGCATGGATCTGGAAGTCAGAGGACCTGAGTTCTAATCCCAGCTCTGCCATTTTTCTGCTGCATGACCTTAGGGGATTCCCTTCACTTCTCTGAGCCTCAGTTACTTCATTTGTAATATGGGAATTAAGACAGTGGCCCTCACATGAGACATGGACAAGATTAGCTTGTATCTACCCCAGGAGTGCCTGACACATAGTAAGCACTTAACACGTACCAGTAAAGAAAGGAAAAGCACTTAACAAATATTATAAAAAGAAAATTATCTTTTCCAGGTGGAAAGAGCACGAGCCTGGGAGTCAGAGGACCTAGGCTGTAATCCAGCCTCTTCCTCTTGCCACCTGTGTAACCTTGGGCAAATCACTTACTTTCTCGGTTTCCTCCGCTGTTAAAAATGAGCATTCAATGACTGTTCTCCCCCCTACTTAGACCGTGAGCCTCATGTGGGATGGGGACTGTGTCCAATCCGATTAACTTGTGTCTACCCCAGCATTTCAAACAGTACTTGACACACATTAATTGCTTAACACATACCATAATTATTATTACTGTTATTCTCTGGAGGGTTTTTGACATTGTAAAAACAGCTACTGTGCTCCTGTGGGAGAGTATATACTTCTCTTTTTTCTATCAGACCAAAAAAAAAAATGAGGATTCAGAGCTAGGAGCACATTTGTCAAAAAGTTCATTTCTCGTCTCAAGAATTTACCACCAGACTTTGAACTGCAGAAGCCGTAAATTAATCAGAAGAGGCCACATTGCCATAAATCTCCGCCAACAGCCTCTGTGGCCTTCAGAAGAGTCAACCTAGTAGAAGGGAATCTTGCCGACCTTGTTGGAAGCAGCCAAATGACACATGGCCCATTGAAACGGAGGTGGCTTCATTTCAGCTGCAACCTAGCCAGACTTCAAATGGTCTAGGTTCAGGTGAAGAGATTTTTAACTGCTAAATTGCAAAAAGTGCCCATCCTTCTTTGTTGCCTGGGTGTGGGCTTGAAAGATAGAACCTGTCATTGAACCGCAGTGGGTTTTGGGTAAGTCAAATAGCTCTCTGTCTTAATAAAGCCACCAAATGAGAAGCGTAACGTACCCCATGAAGAAGTGTTGCCATCTGTGCGTATCAAATGTTTTGGGATCTACCATCACCAGCACACCACAGAAGCAGTACATATTTACTATTCTATTTATTGTGTTAATGATGTGCATCTAGCTTTTTTTCTATTTATTTTGATGACTTGACACCTGTCCACATGTTTTGTTTTGTTGTCTGTCTCCCCCTTCTAGACTTTGAGCCCATTGTTGGTTAGGGACCATCTCTATATGTTGCCAACTTGTACTTCCCAAGTGCTTAGTACAGTGCTCTGCACACAGTAAGTGCTCAATAAATACAACTGAATGAATGAATGAATAGTGTATAGAGTGCAGGCCTGGAAGTCGGAAGGACCTGGGTTCTAATCCCAGCTTTGCCCCTCATCTGCTGTGTGACCTTGGGCAAGTCACTTCACATCTCTGAGCCTCAGTTACCTCATCTGTACAATGGTGATTAAGATTGTGAGTCCCACATGGAACAACCCGATTATCTTGTACCAGCCCCAGCAATCAATTAGTAAGTGGTATTTGTTGAGCACTTACTATGTGGAGAACATTCATTCAATCGTATTTATTGAGTGCTTACTGTGTGCAGAGCACTGTACTAAGCGCTTGGGAAGTACAAGTTGGCAACATATAGAGATGGTACCTACCCAACAACGGGCTCACAGTCTAGAAGGGGGAACACTGTACTAAGCACTTGGAAAAGTACAATACAGCAGAATTAGCAGACAGGTTCCGTGCCCCTAACAAGCTTACAGTCTTAGTGCAGTGCCTGGCATATAGTAAGCGCTTAACAAATACCATAAAAAAGTAACTTTTTTCAGTAACTATGATGAGTAAAGGGCTCTGTGTTTGTCCACATCTTGACAAGCTGAGTGGACAGCAACAGCAATTTCTGAACAAGTGAGAGTTTGGGGGATGTTCATGTTGGGGTTGCAAGGGGCAGCATGGCTTAGTGGCAAGAGCACGGGCTTGGGAGTCAGAGGGCATGGGTTCTAATCCTGGCTCTGCCATTCATCTGTTGTGTGACCTTGGGCAAGCCACTTAACTTCTCTGTGCCTCAGTTATCTCATCTGTAAAATGGGGATGAAGACTGTGAGCCCCATGCGGGACAACCCAATTACCTTGTATCTACCCTAGTACTTAGAATAGTGCTTGGCACATAGTGAGCGCTTAGCAAATATCATAATTATCAAAGGAAAGTGTGATGGGAGATGAAAAATGTAGAAAAACCTTTGCTTTTCTCAGTCTTTCTGGGTTGACCACTCTCTGGGTTATTTTAGCAGGCGTAACTATTGATTTTATGTTAGTGCAACAATGGAATTGATTATAGTTGTCTCCTCTATCATATTTATTAGCAATAGCCTCTTGTTTTAATGGTAATAAGTGCTTACTATGCTGACAAGCTTATCAGGTTGGACACAGTCCCTGTCTCACATGGGACTCATAGTCTTAATCCCCATTTTACACACGAGGGAACTGAGGCCCAGAGAAGTGAAGTGAATTGCCAAGGTCACACAGCAGACAAATGGCAGAGCTGGGATTAGAATTCAGGTCCTTCCGACTCCCAGGCCCAGGCTCTATCCATGAAGCCACACTGTTCCTCAGTGGCCATCCTATCAGCAGTGCATTGCCAAGAGCCAAGGATGAGAGCAAATTTTCCCTGTCCCAATGTGCACTCAGGTTTAGAGCTGGTTCTAACGGAGAGTTAGTTAGTGAACTGCACTACTAAGAGCTGGTGGAGGGGCTGCCAGGGCTAGTAAATTGGCTGATGAATTGCTACTTTTTTGTGTTTGGTCACAATATCTGACCCACTTGGGGCTCCCAGTCTTAACCCCCACTTTATCGATGAGGAAACTAAGGCACAGAGCAGTAAATTGACTTGCCCCAAGGTTACAGGGTACAGAAGTGATGGAGCTGAGAGTAGAACCCAGATCCTTCTGAATCCCAGGCCCAGGCTCTATTCACTAAGCCACACCACTTCTCAATACCAACTGCCCCAATCACAGGTCTTTCCTGAAGGTCTTCCCATTATCAATGGGTGGGAGGCGAGAGAGGAGAGGCTCCATCCTCAACCATCCAGGGGTATGGTGGGGGCACCCTCTTCCAGGGGCTTCGAGGACCTTACTCTCCCCCTCTCTTTGTGGGGAGAATCAATTGCATTTAATCAATTAATTGTATTTATTGAGCGCTTACCTTGCGCAGAACACTGTAAGAAGAGCTTGGGAGACTCCAATACAATAGAGTTGGTAGACATAATCCCTACCCTCAAGGAGTTTACAATCTAGTTGATGAATAATAATAATCATAATATCCATAGAAATAATAGTAATAATAATGATACCTTTACCTATTGTCCTCTCCCAGGTACTGGTCTCCTAGCAAATGGTTTCACGGACATTGTAACCTGCAGCTACAAAAAACTCTCGGCTGCTTTCTTCTTAAACATGTTGTTTTGTGGATATTTTCTCCCTGATCTGTATTTATCCCAATCTGGCGACCCTGTAAGATGGAATGAACTGTGAGCTGGAAGAGAAATGTATTCCTCTTTCCTGCTTGCTTAAAATATTCCTCTTTCTCTTTCCTAAAAAAATAGTTTGAGAGGCGTTTTCCGGTTGCCATTTTCCACGTAATCAATATGCTCTTGAAACTAAAAATAATTGAAATCTGCAGGATGAAGGGGAAAATGAAGTGCGTTTTAGAGTAGTAGCTGCATTAACTCGGGGGAATTAAGACTGTGCAGCCCGTCCTTCTGGGTTCATGACTGAGTATAAAACTTGGGCAAGGAATCAGTTACAGATTCCTGCCCTTGAATGGGAATAAACAACCTCCCCTTTTCTCTTTTCCCAGTCCTCTGACTCCCAGGCCATGCCACTTCTGAATGGGTGGAGAAGGGGGAATCTAACAGGAATTGGGGCTGGTTTCAACGCTTCCGTCTGTATTTAATCAATCCTTTCTCCGGATTCCAATCCATCATAAATTGCAGCTGGGCAATTATGTTCATTGGATACTGTCAAAGCCCTTTAGAGATTTACAGCCGTGGAGTTTTGCATCGAGTAAGAGGAACAGAGCCTCTCACAGAACTGTCGAGTTAAGCACGATAAATACACGGCCGTGGGAGATCAGGGCTCGGCACAGAGCTAGAGCAAAGGTGGCCTGAAAATCCAAGAGAGAGTCTCGGGAACTTGCTGCTTTCACCATTTATCTACAACTCAGTGATAAATTTTTGGGAGCAATCAGCTCCTTTTTAATAACCTTCAGAAGTGATTTTAGGTAAAGCTGGGGGTTAATCAATCTCCCCCCTTCTAGACTATGAGCCCGTTGTGGGCAGGGATTGTCCCTCTTTGTTGCTGAATTGTACTTTCCAAGTAAGCGCTCAATGAATACGATTGAATGAATGAATGAATGGATTGAGCAGTACTGTGTGCAGAGCACTGTACTAAGCTCCTGGGAGAGTTCTGAAACCCAGGTCTGTGCTCTGTCGATTAGACGACACTGCTTTATTGTTTGGAAAATAGTAAGTTCTTAACAAATACCACAATTATTGTTAGGAATGACTGGTCTTAACTATTCCTGGAATTCCTTTACACTTACTTCATTTGGGGCAATGGATTCCCAGACACCGAGCAAAAATCTACCGCGATATTTTTGTTGCATTTATTTTACAGCCCCAAATAAATCCCTGAATAGGCTGGAAAAAAATGTGGAACTGAACTGTTTGATCTCTGAGTAAATAATCCAGCACCTATGGCTACTTCAGACCAGCCTCATCAGAATTGCATCTATCCCAGTGGGGTGAGAAGCCCAAAATGTTTTAATCCTCATTATATGTCAGAGCCTGGGACCAAATGCAGTCTGATCTTACCTGGAAGAGTGGTGTTACTTGCATGGTTCTGTGAGAAAAGAGGCAGTTAGGAGTGAATGAAATTGAGTTTATGTCACCCAGATCCTTTAGAGTGTAATCGCTGTGAAGGCAAGGAAGGCATAGCTTACCCAACTGTACTCTCTTCAGTGCATAGCGCAGTGCTTGGCACAAAGTAGGCTGTCATTATAGAATAATGATGGTATTTGTTAAGCGCTTTCTATGTGCCAAGCACTGTTATTATTATGGTATTTAAGTGCTTACTATGTGCCAGACACTGTTTTAAGTCTAAGTGCTGGGTTATTACTATTATTATTATTATATTTGTTAAGCACTTTGGGTAGGGACCATCTCTATATGTTGCCGACTTGTACTTCCCAAGTGCTTAGTACAGTGCTCTGCACACAGTAAGCGCTCAATAAATACAATTGAATGAATATGTGTCAAGCACTGTTCTGAGTGCTGGGGCAGATAACCTGTCCAATCACAATCCCTGTCTCAGCTGGGGCTCACAGTCTTATGTAGGAGAGAGAACAGGTATTGAATTCTCATTTTACAGTTGAGGAAATTGAGGCCCAGTGAAGTAAAGTGACTAGCCCGAAGTCACACATCAAGCAATTGGCAGAGCCGGGATGAGAACCCAGGTCCTCTGACTCCCTGTCCCACTAGGAGTTCCTGACTCCTTTCCACTAGGCCACACTGCTTCTGTCAAATCCAGATTTCTAGTGCCACCCTGGGACCAGGCATGCCTCGTTGGAAGGGGGCACTGGTAAGTCTTGGCATGGAACAGAGACCTAGTTCCCATTTAGGGGTAAGCCTAGTATGGGTTGGGGTTAAGAGAGAGGAAGTGTATGGGCTCACGTCTACCAAGCTGTTACTATGTACCAGGCATTGTACTGAGCACTGGGGAGAATACAAGCAGATCGGATTGAATGCAGTCCCTGTCCCATGTGGGGCTCACCATCTCAATCCCCATTTCACGGATGAGGTAACTGAGGCACAGAGAAGTGAAGCTACTTACCTAAGTGGACAAGTGGCAGAGCTGGGATTAGGACGCATGGCCTTCTGAATCTCAGGCCCGGGCTCTAACCACCACGTCATGCTGCTTGGTCAAAGAGGGTGCTAAAAGAAAGACAGAGGAAGACCCCAGCTTTCTAATGTGTTCTGGTCAAGAAGTGGCAAGCAGCTGCTGTCCCTGGAGGTCGCCCCGGTAGGGTGTAAGCCTTTTAGTCCATCCCCGCTTCTTGTGGGCAGGCCTGCCTCCAAACCATCTCAGGGATGTAGCCATCTCAGTCTCCAGAGGAGTATTTTCCCTCTTTTCTTGGAAGCCCTTTGCTGTCTCATCCCCAGCTTTAGAAAGGGATTTCCATTTAATCACCAGCGGCAATTTCCCGAACATCTTCTTAACGCAGACCCAACCCACTTAGGCCAGGACGATGCTTTCTTGACAGACTCCGGTCTCTCGGCCAGTAATTTAATTGGTGTCTTATCGGGCGATTCCTCACCTATGCAGTTGACCGGGAATGCCCCCAAATGGGCCGTTTCCACTTCCGCAAAGGGCCGGAACAACTGGACATCTCCACAGGTCTTCTTTTAGTCCAGCGGGTAATCCAGTGTGTCTCCAATAAGCGGATTCAATTCTTTCTGGGCCTCCTGACCCATTCAAATTCTGAAGTGGATAGCTATGACCCAAGCCATCTCCCGATCTTGAGGGGGAAATTAAACTGGCAGCTGGAGAGGGGGAGAGTTCAGCCAGCCTCTCTGCGGGAAAAACGGATCATTTGGTCTGGTGAAGCATCTCCCGGGCCAAGCGAAGGGAATCACAAAAGGCTGCAGGATGTTGGGGGCAGAGTTATTTCAGCACCTTGGCTTTGGTACCGGTTTATGCCTAAAAGAAGATCTGGGGACTAGACATAATGATAATACTAATAATGTTGTTTAAGTACTTACTTTGTGCCAAGCACTGTACCAGGCACTGGGGTAGATACAAATTAATCAGTTCTGACATAGTCCCTGTCTACACGGGGTTCGCACTCTAGGAGAGAGGGAGAATAGGTGCCGAACCCCCGTTTTACAGAAGAAGAAACAAGCATAGAGAGGTGGAGCGACATGCCCAAGGTCACACAGTACGCAAGTGCGGAGCTGAGATTAGAACCCAAGTTCTTTGACTTCGAAGCCTGGGCTCTTTCCCATAGGCCAGATTGCTTCTCTGATGGTCTAATTTCTCGTCTATTTATGCCCTTCAGACTCTCGTAGTTCTCACTGAGCACTGAGGATCTCCAAGGGAAATGGGCTTGGGCTGCAGTAGATGGAAGGGTGGATTCCATGACTTGAGGGATAGACATTAGTCAATAGTAGTTTATTCAATCGTAATTATTGAGCGTTTACTGTATGCAAAGCACTGTACTAAACACTTGGGAGAGTCCAATACCACAACAAACAGATACATTCCCTGCCCATAACAAGCTCACAGTCTAGAGGGAACAGTGAATAACTGGAAGACAACAATGGCAGTTCTCCCCGACTTCCTTTCTCCCTCCCTCCCTCCTCTTCTCCCTCCTTTCCTCTCCTCTTCTCCCCTCCTTTCCTCCTCCCCCTTCCTCTCCTCTCTTTCCATTCCCCCCCTCTTTTTCAGTCAATCCATCAGTGGTATTTATTGAGTGCTTACTGTGTGCAAAGCAGTGTAGTAAGCACTTGGGAGAGTACAGTGTAGCACTAGGCAGAGTCGGTAGACATGTTCCCTGCCCACAAGGAGCTTATAGTCTAAGGAGGAGACAAACATTAATATAAATAAATTATTTCTAATATATAATTTATAGATATGTACATAAGCAGCCTGGCTCAGTGGAAAGAGCCTGGGCTTTGGGGTCAGAGGTCATGAGTTCAAATCCAGCCTCTGCCACTTGTCAGCTGTGTGACTTTGGGCAGGTCATTAAACTTCTTTATGCTTCAGTTTACCTCATCTAGAAAATGGGGATTAAGACTGTGAGCCCCACGTGGGACAATGTGATCACCTTGTATTGTCCCCAGCACTTAGAACAGTGCTTTGCACATAGTAAGCACTTAACAAATACCATCATTACTGTTATTATTATAAGTGCTGTAGGGCTGAGGGGGGTGCTAATTTCAAATGTCCGAAGGTCACAGGCCTTGTACATAGTAGTTGCTCAGCTGATGCTTCTGGTCTGATTCCGGTGGCTCAGGGAATGCAGGTAGGGCAGAGTAGAAGCAGCGTGGCATAATGGATAGAGCACAGGCCTGGGAGTCAGAAGGTCATGGGTTCTAATCCTGGCTCTGCCGCTTGTCTGCCTAGTGACCTTTCATTCATTCATTTATTCATGCAGTCGTATTTATTGAGTGCTTACTGTATGCAGAGCACTGTACTAAGTGCTTGGGAAGTACAAGTTGGCACCATATAGAGATGGTCCCTACCCGACATTGCTTCTCTGTGCCGTAGTTACCTCATCTGGAAAATGGGGATTGAGACTGTGACTCCCACGTGGGACAGGGACTGTGTCCCACCCCATTTACTCGTATCTGCCCCAGCGTTTAGCACAGCGCCTGGCACATAGTAAGTGATTAACAAATACTACAATTATTATTATTGTTTATTATTGGGGGGGCTGGCCAGCCCCAGCTCTCACAGGAAGAGCAACTTGGGGTCAGAAGCCCCCCTCCTAACCCCCAGCAGCCCCTAACTTCATTGCGCGCGCACACACACACACACACACACACACACACACACGCACGCACATGCACACACACACATGCGCACGCACACATGCGCACACACACGCATATGCGCCCCTGCAATGGACAAGTTCGGCCCTCCTCCCTTGATCTGCTCTGCGTCTGCCACCATCTCGGGCGGCAGTACCATGAGGCCAGAGGCCACCCGGGTTAAATTGCCTGTTATTTTTCCTTTCAATTAGGAAGAATTCTTGTGAATAAAGAAGTTAAATAGCCCCAGTTAATTTAACAGCTCAGAGTCCTAATGCATTTTGCAGGCGGCTGATCATTGGCAGAGCCTGGGGCGATTGGAGTGAAACTCAAAGACCTAGAGATTGGTTATGGGGGTGGGGGTCGTCCCTTTGGTCCTTCCCCCGACAAAAAATGCCAGGTTCTCATCATGCCTGATGGGCAGTCTGAATCCTGCCCAGGCCGGCACCCCTGAGGTCACTGGGGGCAGGCAATGTGTCTGTTTGTTGTATTCTCCTAAGCGCTTAGTGCAATGCTTTGCATGCCGGAAGTGCTTAATAAATACGATTGAATGGATGAGTGAATGAATGAGGATTTTCCAGCCTATAGAGGAAGGAGACTCAGAGAATCATTCATTCATTCTTTCAATCATATTTATTGAGCACTTACTGTATGCACAGCACTATATTAAGCTCTTGGGAAAGTACAATACAACAAAAAACAGTGACATTCAGTCAATCAACCAATCATATTTATTGAAGGCTTACTGTGCGCAGAGCACTGTACTAAGCACTTGGGAGAGGACAATGCAGCAGGATTAGCAGATATGTTCCCTGCGCATAATGAATTTACAATCTAGAGGGGGAGTCCTTCAGACAGCCAATCGTATTTATTGTGCACTTATTGTATGCAGAGCACTGTACTAAGTGCTTGGGAGAGTCCAGTATAACAATATAGTGGGCACATTCCCTGCTCACAACGAACTTATAGGATAGAGGAAGAGATGGACATAAATATGAATAAATAAGAAATTTATAATATATAATTTGTAGATATGTACATAAATGCTGCGGCATTGGAAGTGGAGAGAATTATCAAATGTCCAAAGGTCACAGATTTAGGGAAAGAGTGGGAATGTCCAGCAGTCAGGCACTGGGCAGCAGGGTAGAGTGGATAGAGCATGGGCCTGGGAATCAGGAGTCATGGGTTCTTATTCTGGCTTCGCCACCTGTCTGCTGTGTGACCTTGGGCAAGTCACTTCACTTCTCTGTGCTTCAGTTACCTCAGCTGTAAAATGGGGATTGAGACTGTAAGCCCTGTGTGGGACAGGGACTGTGTCCAACCTAATTAACCTGTATCCACCCCAGTGCTTAGAACAGTGCCGGGCACACAGTAAGTGCTTAACATACCATAATTATTATTATTACTGATGATGAGACTGGACGGACTCAGTCACCCCAGCTGGGAGAAGCAGTGCTGCATAGTGAAAAGAACAGGAGCCTGGGAATCAGAGACCTGGGTTCTAATCCAAGTTCTGCTGCTTGCCTGTTGTGTGACCTTGGGCAAGCCACTTAACTTCTCTGTGCCTCAGTTTCCTTCTCTGTAAAATGGGGATGATACCCTTTCTCCCTCTTAGACTGCCATGTGGGACTGGGATTGGGTCCGACGTAATTATCTTGTATTTGCACAATTCTTGGCATAAACTAAGCACTTAACCAATCCTGCTATAATTCTTATTACTCAGTAAGGCCAAACTCAGAGGGGCTGAACTGGGCTGGACACCTTTGGGAGTGGAAACAGGAGGGGGCTCTGACAGGGCCTCTTATTTCAGGATGGACCCTGGCCTTGGGGTGCAGAGTTGGGGCTGAGTTGGTGGGGGAGATGCCCTGAAACCAGATGGCGGATTCCCCTCCCCAAACCCTGCCACTCCATTCCTCAATTTACCAGCCTTGCAAGGCAGCGGGAAAGCCAGGAGGGGGCAAAAAGGAGCCAGAATGTTCCCAGTCTGTTTCTTCTCCCTGTCTTCCTCCTTCCCCGTTTCCCTTCCTCCCTACCTCCCTCTCTCTCTCTGTCTCTCTCTCTGTCTCTCTCTCTCTCTCTCTCTCTGTCTCTCTCTCTCTCTCCCTCCCTCCTTCCCTCTCTTTCTCTGCTTCCCTATCAATCAATCAATCATATTTATTGAGCGCTTACTGTGTGCAGAGCACTTGTGCTAAGCGCTTGGGAGAGTCCACTAGAACAGAGTTGGTGGACTTGTTCCCTGCCCACCATGAGCTAACAGGCTAGAGGGGAAGACAAGCTTTAATGTAAATAAGTAAATGACGGATATGGACGTAAGTGCTGTGGGACTGAGGGAGGGGTGAATAAAGGGTGCAAATCCAAATGCAAGGGCGATGCAGAAGGGAGTGGGAGGAGAGAAAATGAGGGCTTAGTCAGGGAAGGCCTCTGTCTCCTCCTTCCCTCCTTCTTCTTTCCTTATCCTTATTCATCCCTCTCTCTTTCTCCTCTCCATTCCCTCTCATCCTTCTCCCTCTTCCCCCCGTTTCCCCTCTGCCCCCTCCTCTTTCCCTGTCTCTCCCTTTTCCTTCTCTTCCACCTCTCCCTCTCTCCCCTCTCCCTTCCCTCTCATCCTCTCCCTCTCTCTCCATCTTCCCCGTTTCCTCCCCCCACTTCCTCCCTTCTCTCCCCATCTCTGTACCCCTCTCCCTGCACTCCTGGCTGGAGGAGTGGGTTCAGAGAGAACCATCTGGCACCTGCTGTAGCCTGCCGTGATTTGTTTAGCTTTGTGATTACGGCATTAATTGGCTGCGGCGCTGTGGCTCATCTCGGATCCTATTTATAGACTGGGGTGGGAAAAACCTCCTCCAAACCAGCTCATGGGGGTCGTCCTGGCCTTGGGATAGGAGATCACTAAAGCTGGAGGGGGAAGGAAGGGGCGGTCTGTGCTGGCAACCCACCGGGAGGGTGCTGAAGCCGGTGGTGGGGGTGGGTGGGTGGGTTCATGTTGGCATTCAACCAGGAGAGTACTAAAGCCGGGGTTGTGGCGGGGAAGGTCTGTGCTGGCATCTGACCAGAAGAGCACTAAAGCCGTGGGTTTGCGGTGATGCCTCCGCCCGGACCAGGTGGTGTCTGCAGTCAGAGCCAAGGCCCCTGAAGGGTGGCTGAGGGTCGGGGTTGGGGGTGGAAGCTGGGGTGTGGGGAGGGGTGGAAGCTGAGGGGGAGTGGAGGCCTTCCAGTCGGAGTATGGAAGCCCCTTCGAACCCAGGGGGTGGTGGTCCCCAGGGGTGCTGGGAGTGTGAGATCATCTCTAGAGAGAACTAAGAACAAAGAAGAGGGAGGCCAGACAGGGTGGGAAGGTTTAAGGTCCAGCCTACTTGGGAGCAGGGGAAATAAGATTTGACATCTTAGTACAAGTGCTTAGTACAGTGCTTTGCACACCATAAGCGCTCAATAAATACGATTGAATGAATGAATGAATGAACCTCAAGGTGGCAGACCATGGGAGAGATAGGTGGGGAAAAGAAGATCTGGATATGCCAGGTGGTTTCTGAAGAGATGCCCCCTCCCAAATCCTTTGCAGAGACCCCTTTGGCGGGAACTCTCAGGTGACAGCACTCGGGCCATGGATCTAATAATACTAGTGGTATTTTTTAATGACTTACTATATACCAAGCATTGTACTAAGCTATGGGGTAGATATAAAACAATCAGATCAAACAAAGCCTGGGATGGGTTAAGTCGAGCCTGCTCAGACTGTCCAAGGGGGAGGGAGAACAAGTATTTAATCCCCATTTTACAGATGAGGAAACTGAGGCACAGAGAGGTTTCCTGTCCTGGGGCCAGTAACTTGCCCAAGGTCACAGAGAGGAGGGCTCTGGTAGCCTTATTTTGGGGAAGAAGAGTGAATGGATATGCATGGTTACTCCCCTGTTTTGGGGGGTTTTTTTAATGATATTTGTTAAGTGCTTACTATGTGCCAGGCACTGTAATAAGCTCTGGGCTAGATACAATCCAATCAGGCTGGACACAGTCCCTGTCCCATATGAGGCTCACAGTCTTATTCTTCATTTTAGGCCCAGAAAAGTGAAGTGGCTTGCCCGAGGTCACAAGGGAGACAAGCAGTGGAGTCAGGATTTGAACCCAGGTCCTTGTGAAACCCAGGCCTATGCTCTATCCACTAGGCCATGCTGCTTCATAACAATAATAAGGGTCCTGTTCAAGTGCCTACTATGTGCCAGGCCCTGGGATAAATTCAAGGTTGGACCCAATCCCTGTCCCACATGGGGCTCACAGTCTCAATCCCTAGTCTATGGATGAGGAAATTGAGGTCCAGAGAAGTGAAGTGATTTGCCCAAGGTCACAGAGCAGACGAGTGGCAGAGCCAGGATTTGAACCCTGGTCCTCTGGCTCCCAGGCCTGTACTCTACCCGCTAGACCACACTGCTTCTGTTTGAATCACCTGGGATGGGTTAAGTCGAGCCTGCTCCGAGGCAGGAGATTGTGCTACATGGTATTTGGGGGGTTGGGTGGACATCTGAGAAAATGTCCAAGACCTCCTACCCAGGCTGCTTCCCAGGAAGCTCCATGAGGGAGAAGGCTCTCAGGAAATCTCGCTTTCCATCCCTCCCCTGCTGTCCCTGGCTGGCCGACTGGCTCCTCGGAGCTGCCCTCCTCCTACATCCGCGGGCAGGCTGTGGCCTTCTGACCTTGACCCTGCAGGGACTGAGTTGCCACGACCTGCCCCGAGGCCGACCAGCCCAGGGAGGAGAAGGGAGATGGGCAGCTCCGGCTCAGACCCTGCAGAGGAGAAGCCGAGCACGTCTGCCAGCCAGCGCTCTGCCAGGGCTATTTATATCTTCTCCTGGGCCGATTAAAGCCTCCTCCCAGGACTGGGCCCGGCTGGGCCGCGCTGCAGTTCCCCCCGCCCCCTGAGCCCCTCCAGAAACCGACGAGCTCCCAGTGAGACCAGAAAGCGGGGCTCCTTCCCCGGACTGTGTCACCCAAGTGGGGAGCATGGGGCTCCCCCAAAGGGCCCCTGATAATGCAGCCCTCAGGGGAGGATAGCCTGGGCTGGTGAAGGTGACAGGGTGTGTGTCATAAAAAAATTAAAAAAAAAGACAGTAGGAGAATCTCCAGCCAAATCCTCTGGGCCATGAGCACCAGAGGAGCCTCTCTCCGGTTCACAGCAGGCTTGGAGCAGCACTGAAGCCTGACACTTCTGGAGGAGACAAAATGTCTTCTCCTGTCAGAGCTCTTGGGAAATAAAGAGGGAAAAGCTATTGTAGATTTAGAAATAAGCATGTGTCCGTGTGGAAACTTCTTCTTTTGGGGTGTGCTGCGGATGTAATGTGACCTACACAATGAAAATCTACAGCCTCAGTGTTTGTTATTAGCACAAAGGACACACTCTCTCTCTCTCTCTCTCTCTCTCTCTCTCTCTCTCTCTCTCTCTCTCTTTCTTCCAAAGTCCAGCTCCATTTGAGGAAAACCCAGAATTTCAGGGAATGGTAATAATAATAATAATGGTGGCATTTATTAAGCACGTACTATGTGCAAAGCACTGTTCTAAGTGCTGGGGAGGTTACAAGGTGATCAGGTTGTCCCAAGGGGGGCTCACAGTCTTAATCCCCATTTTACAGATGAGGTAACTGAGGCACAGAAAAGTTAAATGACTTGCCCAAAGTCACACGGCTGACAAGTGGTGGAGCTGGGATTTGAACCCATGACCTCTGACTCCAAAGCCTGTGCTCTTTCCACTGAGCCACGCTGCTTCTCATGGTACAGGGAAGATTAGAGATGCAACATGGTTTAGTGGATGGAGCAGGGGCCTGGGAGTCAGAAGGATCTGGATTCTAATCCCGGCTCCACTGTTCGTCTGCTATGTGTCTTGGGCAAGTCGCTTAATTTCTCTATGCCTCAGTTACCTCATCTATAAAATGGGGATTAAGAGCTCTATGTGGGACAGGGACTGTGTCCAACCTGATTCACTTGTATCTACCCCAAGCATTTAGAACAGTGCTTGGCACAAAGTATGTGCTTAACAAATACCATTATTATTATGCCATCATTGTTATAGAAAGGACCTGGGGTCCTGGGGAGAAAGGAGAGTTCTTGGGCTTGCTTATCTCAACCTCCCCTGGAGCCCTTTCTCCTCCTGGAGGATTTTCTGGGTTCACATTCAGCTGCATAGTACCACAGTCCCCGATTGACACCTTTCTCCCCCTCCCTCCCCCCACCAACTGCCCCCTCCCCCCAACTCATTCTCATAACCCTCCGCTTTAGAGATCTGTGTCAGTCCCTCACACACCACATACTGGGTTGGGAAAAATAATATCTAGGAATCCGCTTGACTCTTAACAGGATCAAGGGTATCTGATTTTTTGGACAGCCTCCCTCCTCCTTCCTGTCCTATCCCCCTCTCTCTCAGCTTCTATATCTATCAATCAATCAATACCATTTGTTGAGTTCTTACCGCATGCACAGCAATGTATTAGGTGCTTGGGAGAGTAAACTACAATAGAGGGTTTCTGACTTTAGGAGTTTACAGTCTATTTTGTGCTGGACATTGTACTCAGACCTTGACTACTAAACACCAAAATAAATTTCCTAAGGGAACTGGAGGGGAAGGATCGGAAGGTAAGTTAGGAAGGGGCCCCCAGCTAGAGATGCTTTATTGCTGACTTTTGGAGAAAGTTTGAAAGCCTCTTTTATCACCCAGGCTGGATTCACTGATAGCCCCAGGATCAGTCAGCAAAGAGCAGGTCAAAGTGGTGACATTTTATAGGCAATCCACCTCTTTGGATATTCCTAGCCACCTAGCCCTGGGATTTACAGTCCTCAGGCCAGCCAGGGCAACAAGCAGGATAATTCCTCTCTGTCACCGCAGGGTTTCTGTAAAGCCATCAGCTTCTTGCCCCGGGAAGCAGGAGCTTTTCCCCAAATTCCAACCCTTTCTCATCATGGATGCCAGGCCCCATTGGAGACGAGAGAGCCGACCTCTTTGTTCAAACCAATGCTTTGTGACTGCATAGGACTGAAGCTGTTTGCAAAGCATTTAAGTGACTTACAGAGCCAGTCCTGTGACATCAGGATACAGCCTGTGATTTATCTCCCGGTTCATCTGCTCTGGACCGTTTGCTCCGGGCTGGCGGAGGCAAGGGAAGGCCGGCAATGGAAGCAGGGGTCAGTCTGGCTGGGGGGTGTCAGACTTCTGAGGTCCTCCCATCTCCCTTTAGGAAGTCCGGCCTGCCGTGTCTTTCCGGCTTGAATTTCAGGCCAGAGGCTTGGCGGGACACGGCTGTTTGCCGAAATGGTTGAGAGGCATGAAGCCAGCCAGAACCATCGGGACTCATCTGCTGGAGGCTCAAGTCACATCTGTCACTGCACCTGGATCAGGGACACAAAAGTGTGCCATACACAGGCGGGTGAGACCTGTGTGTAGAGAAGCTTGTCTACCCATGTGCACGGCTGGAGAGCTGGATGCACACAGTCTCCATTTGGGCACACAGAGGCATGTTTGCAAATGCCTGGATGCCGTGCCTAACTGGCCCTCCTTCTCCGGGCTCCGGTTGGGCTCTGGGTGGGCCGCTGCGTGAGGCTTCCATCCACATCCAAGTACGCCAGCTCCATTCTGGAAGCCGAGACTGCCACCGGCAGCAGGCAGATCCCTCTTGGAGGATGGCAGAGGCCAGTCCGGAGTGCCACCCTCCCCCTTATGTGAGCGGAGCTGGCCTGACACGCACCCTCAGTGACATCTGAGAGGAACAGCGCCCCAAGCCCTGGCACTGCTGAAGAAGCATCACAGACTCTCGCCCACTGAGGGCTAGGGCCAAGCTGAGCAGTGACCGGAGATTGCTGACTCCCAGAACTGTGGAAATGCTTGGCTTCCTCAATGCCGATCTCCCGGGAGTCCTCAGGCTCTAATTCTGGCTCCGCCACCTGTCTGCTGTGTGACTGTGGGCAAGTCACTTCATTTCTCTGGGCCCCAGTTCCCTCACCTGTAAAATGGGGATTGAGACTGTAAGCCCCATGTGGGACAGGGACTATGTCCGATCCAATTTGCTTGTATCCACCCCAGTGCTTAGTACAGTACCTGGCACATAATAAGTGCTAACCAATACCATAGTTACTATTAGTATTATTATTTTCCATCCCCACCACCCACTGGTGCAATCAAGGGGAAGGAGCTCCCACCCTGGTGCTAAATCTCATTCTGCTGGGTGTCCTTGGTAAAGCTGGGAAACCTCTCTGTACGTGAATTTCCTCCTGGAGAGAATACCCACTTCTCCCTAGTTCCCTGCAATACTGGAAGCTGCAAGGAGAGGTATAGTGGGAAAAGAATGAGGAAAAATAAAAACTCTCTACAGATTCAGGATGCTCTTGGGATCGGGCTCTTCCCCTCTCCATTCCTGGGACTCTGTGCATTCAGCTCAGCTTCTCTTTAGCTTCTCTCTTGTCTCAGAATCCCACCGCAGCCTGCTCTCTTCCCAACCTGGATGGAGTGCTTCTTAAAAATGCTGGTGCAGAGACTAATTCCAAATACTTGCTCTTCTTTGCTTCTATTTGTACATTTACTGTCAAAATGAACAAAAATGCCCAGTCATCTGCTCTCCCAAGATCTCAGGTCCTTCCTGACTCCCTAAATGTTCCAGTGCACAAGTCTCTTTGCTCGCTAGCTCTTTGAAAGGAGGGATCGTGCCTACCAATTCTATTGTTTTACACTCTCCCAAGCACTTAGTACAGAGCCCTGCACTCAGCAAGTGCTCAGTAAGTACCATGGATGGATGAAGGTATGCCTCTTACCCCCCCACCCCGCTGGGTGGTGGTGGTGGTGTGTGTGTGTGTGTGCGCATGTGAGTGAGAAAGACGAGTGTAAGTGTCTGTGAGTGGGACACTGGCAAACGTGCTTTGGGATTTTGGAATTTGTAGCTCTATGGAGCTCTGGGTCAGCGAACATCTTGGGCCTTTAACTCAATTAATCAATCAGTAGTTTTTTTGGAAGGCTACAGTGTGCATAGCACTAAACTGAACACTTGGGAAGGTACCATAGAAGTAGTAGACATGGTTCCCGCCCTCAAAGAGTATACTGTCTAATGGGAGAATCAGATACTAACTTCAATTACCCACAGGAGGAAATTAGAGAGTAAAAGGATATGTACCAAAGTGCAATCTCGGGCGGTGTTTAGGTTAAGTGTTTTAAAGTGTTTAGGAGGTGTTGGAATGCTGAAGTGGCAGTCTTGTCTTATATCGTCGAGTTGTTTCCGACCCATAGTGACACCATGGACACATGTCTCCCAGAACGCCCTGCTCTCCATCTGCAATTGTTCTGGTAGTGTATCCATAGAGTTTTCTTGGTAAAAATACAGAAGAGGTTTACCATTGCCGCCTTACACGCAGTAAACTCAGGTCTCTGAGCTCATCTCTCTCCCATGCCGCTGCTGCCAGCATGAGTGAGTTTTGACTTACAGCAGATTGCCTTCCCCTTGCTAGCCAATGCCCAAGCTAGGAATGCACAGGCCTCTGCTTGACTCTCCTTCCCGTAGCTGAGACTGATAGAGTACTGGAAACTCTCCAGGTGTGACTGAAAGGGAGGTGGCAGTAGGAGGGGGAAAATTGGGTGGGGGCATGACAGGCTGATCAGGGATGGCTTCCTGGAGGAGATGTAATTTCAGAAAGGCTTTAAAGATGGAGGGTTGTGGGGGACGGGGACGGGGGTGGGAAGCTGGGGTCTGCCAGATCAGAGTCAGCATCTGACAGGGACTGTCCTGGGTCTTTCACAGTTTCTGTGTCAGTGCATCTGTTCTCTGAGCTGTGGTCTCTATCTGGGTCTCCTTTTCATAGTCTCTCTCACTCTGTCTGTGTCAGCGGTCATATTGTGTTCTGCCAATCCCTGAGTGCAGTGCTCCCACTAAATGCTCAGTAAATACAATTGATTTCCTCTGAATCAGGGCCTCTGGGTGGTTATCACCTTCTGAGTCTCTCCATCTCCATGCCATTTTCTCTTAATCTCTCCATCTCCACGCCATTGTCTCTTAATCTCTCCATCTCCATGCCATTGTCTCTTAATCTCTCCATCTCCACACCATTGTCTCTTTCTGGGTTCTGGGTCATTCATTCATTCAATCGTATTTATTGAGCACTTATTGTGTGCTGAGCACTGTACTAAGCGCTTGGAAAGTACAATGAGGCAAAAGATAGAGACAATCCTTACCCAACAACGGGCTCACAATCTACAAGGGGGAGACAGACAACAAAACAAAACAAGTAAACAGGGTCTGTATTTCTGTGCTGTTGGCTCTTTCTGGGTGTCTGGGTCAGAGTCTCTCGGCATCTCCTGTCTCTGTGCTATCATCTCTTTCCGGGTCTCCATCAGTTGCTTTTTCTCAGGGTCTCTCTGTGCAACTGACTCTGGGGTGGGGGGTGTCTGGGACTGAGTCTCTGGCTCTGTCATGATCTCGTTCTGGTCTCTGTGTCATTATCTCTTTCAGGGTCGTGGTGGCAGTCTCTCTGATCCCGGCTCCGCCACTTGTCAGCTGTGTGACTTTGGGCAAGTCACTTCACTTCTCTGTGCCTTAGTGACCTCATCTGTAAAATGGGGATTAAGACTGTGAGCCCCACGTGGGACAACCTGATTACCTTGTATCTACCCCAGCGCTTAGAACAGTGCTTGGCACAGAGTAAGCACTTAAGTACCATCGTCATCATCTCTAGTCTTTGTGTCATTATCTCCCTAGTCTCTGTGTCATTATCTCTTTTGGGATCTCTGTGGCAGAGCCTCTATGTCACGATCTCGTTCTGAGTCTCTGTGTCATTATCTCTTTCGGGGGTCTCTGTGGTAGAGTCTCTCCAGTCTCTGTGGCAGTGTCTCCCTGGTCTCTGTGTCACTCTTTCTTTCGGCGGTTTCTGTGGCAGAATCTCTCTACTGTCTGTGTCATTATCTCCCTAGTCTCTGTGTCATTATTTCTTTCGGGGTGGCTGTGGCAGAGTCTTCCTAGTCTCTGTGTCACTCTTTCGGGGGTCTCCGTGGCAGAATCTCTCTACTGTCTGTGTCATTATCTCTTTCGGGGTGGCTGTGGCAGAGTCTCCTGGTCTCTGTGTCATTATCTCTTTCTCTGTGGCAGAGTCTCTAGATCCCGGTCTCTGTCTGGTTATCAGTGGCAGTGTCTCTGTGTCTCTTTCCCGGGTCTCTGGCTGTCCCTGGGTCGCCCCGCTCAGACTGCGGGCCGGCCCCTCCCGGACCCGGGGCCTGGGCAGGAGACGGAGCGTGTGTGTGTGAGCCTGTGTGTGAGAGAGAGAGAGAGCGTGTCTACGTGTGTGTGTGTGTGTGAGCATGTCTACGTGTGTTTCTGTGTGTGTCTGTGAGGGTGTGTTTGTGCATGTGTGAGCGTGTGTCTGCGTGTGTCTGTGTGTGTGTGAGCGTATCTACGTGTGAGTCTGTGTGAGCATGTGCCTATGTGTGTGCGTGAGTGTGAGCATGTGTCTGTGTGTGTGAACGTGTGTCTGCGTGTGTGTCTGTGCGTGTGAGTGTGTGAGCGTGTATGTCTGTGTGAGCGTGTGTGTGTGTGGTGGGGGGGTGAGGGGTGCGGGGTCGGGGGTCCTGGCGGTGGGCTGGCGCAGGGCTCCCCCGGCTCGGCGGCTCCTTTAAGGGAGCAGGGAGGGACCGGGACCCGGAGGACCAGCGGGAGGAGGAGGAGGAGGAGGAGGACTAGGACCAGGAGGACCAGGAGGAGGAGCGGGGAGCGGGGTGCAGGGTCCCGGGCTGGAGCCGCAGCCCGCCCCGCAGCCCCCCGGGGGACATGGCCCAGGCTGGACAAGCAGGTGAGGGGAGGCGGGCCCCGGCGGGGGCGGGGGGCGAGGAGGGAGGAGAGAGGGACCCCCCACAGGCCCCCCGGGCATTCCTCCGCTCCCGCTGCTGCTGCAGACTGGACCCCCGGGCCGGGGCCGGGGGCTCGGAGGGGGTCCCCAGCCCCGCCCCGCCCCGCAGGTCCTGTTCCAGAGAGGCAGGTGGGCAACCGCACCCTCTCCCGCTCAGGTGAGACCCCCGGGCGGGGGATGCGCTCGGGCTGTTTGCGGGGACCCCCCCCCCCCCCAGCCCGGTCACTCCCGCGCGCTCCTCTTCCCCACCCCGCCGGCTCTGATGCTCCCCGGGGGAGGTGGAGGAGGGGAGGGGAAAGAGGGGGCGACCGCCCCCCCCCGCGAACCCCAACACCCCGTGGGGGACGGAGGAAGGCCGGGGGGATTTGAGGGTAGGTTGCCCTTTGACTCCATCCTTTCCCCCCCTTCCCTCACTTCGCCCAGGAGACCCCCCTCCTGCCCCCACACCAGAAAAAGAAATCAGGCTGGGATGGGGAGGGGGAACAGCGAGCAGCCTGCCTTCTTCTCCCCTCCACCCCCACCGTGCCTCCCCCACTGTCTTTGGGCCCAGAGGCTTAGGGGTCAAGGGGCACCTAGGAGGCCCCCTGACCCAAACTGGGACCCCGCCCACCTTAATAATGATAATAATGATGATTAATAATGACGGCATTTGTTAAGCGCTTATTATGTGCAACACCGTCCTAAGGGCTAGGGTAGATACGAGGTAATCTGATTGTCCCATTTGGGGCTCGCAGTCTTCATCCCCATTTGACAGATGAGGGAATTGAGGCCCAGAGAAGTGAAGTGGCTTGCCCAAAGTCACACAGCAGGCAAGTGGTGGAGTCGGGATTAGAACCCACGACCTCTGACTCCCAAGCCCGGGCTTTTTCCACATTTTCCAGAGCGACGGGGGGGGACCCCCTCTTTCCGTGCCCCACCTCCTTTTGAAGCCCCGGCTTTCAGGACAAGGGCTATTCTGGTTCAGAGAAGAGGGCAGGGATAGGGTCTATCAACCGCATGGCCCTCTTCCAGGCACTTAGTACAGTGTTCCTCATGCAGTAAATGCTCGATAAATACCTCTGGTGATTGATGATTGATTGATTAGCTCCTTCCCACCCAGTCACATTCAAGAATCCACCTTGATTTATTTCCCCCTCAAGAGGTCAGCTGGCTAGGGGACACCGGTTGCCCTCGCGCTTTGGGGGGAGCCGCTGAGATGGGAGCCAGCTCCTGGTGGGCGACGTGAAGGGTGCGATGGAGATGGTAGGTACGCATCAGCACTCAACCGCTTAATTGCTCCCTCTGATCGTATTCCCTCGGAAGCCCCCCCCATCCTGAAGTCTGCACTTCCAAAATGACAGTCCGCACCGTGGGGAGCCCTGGCGTTCACCCCACTTCCACCCGGCACCCCTCCCTTCCAGCTCCTGCCCCATCGTTGGCGCTGTTATTAGATCGAGGGAGTGGGTTTGCCTTTAGCCGTTCTGGAAAATCCAGCTACCTGTTACATTAAGTGGGACACCCATCGATCAATCAGTAATGACAATGAAAGTAACTGCTATTTATTCAGCGTTTACTCTGTGCCAAGAACTGTGCTAAACCCCCGGATAGGCACAAGAGAATCAGGTCAGACACAGTCCCTGTCCCACATGGGCTGGAGTAGTGGATAAAGCACGAACCTGGGAATCAGAAGGTCGTGGGTTCTAGTCCTGACTCTGCCACTTGTCTGCTGTGTGACCTTAGGCAAGTCACTTCACTTCTCTGGGCCTCAGTTAGCTCATCTGGAAAATGGGGACTGAGACTGAGCCCCATGTGGGGCAGGGACTGTGTCCAACCCGATTTGCTTGTATCCATCCCAGTGCTTAGAACAGTGCCTGGTGCATACTAAGTGCTTAACAAATACCATTATTATTATTATTATTACTATTAATAACACTAATTATTACTATTATTAAAGGGTAGGGAGAACAGACATTGAATCCCCCATGTTACGGGGAAGGTAAGGGATCTGTCCAGGGTCACACAACAGGCAAGTGTTAGAACTAGGATTAGAACCCAGGTCTCCTGACACCCAGGCTCACGCATTTTCCCCTGGGCTAGGCTATGCTGCTTCTCCCATAAATGGTATTTGTGGAAAGCACATTTTATTAAGTGGTTGGTGAAATACTATAAAGTTGGTAGACACGGTCCCTGCCCTCAAGGAGCTTATAGAACAGCTATTTAAGGACTAAAAGACCCTTAAATAAAGCTATTTAAAACCTAACTGAATCCCAGAAACAGCATAATCAATTCATCCCTCGCTGCCTTTTCTGCACAAGTGGAACAGAGACTTTGTCTCATCTGAATCTAATCTCTGCTAGATTGTAAACTCCTTGAAGGTAGAAATGGCATCTCCATTCCGTATTGTATTCTCTGAAGCACTTACTAGTCCTGTCCATACAGTAAGCGCTCAGTAAATACCATTGATTTGCACAGTGATTGGCACATAGTGAGCACTCAAGTGGTGTCATCGTTATTATTTTAGGGAGAGACTTCGAATTAGAAAGAATTGCTGGTCCGAGAGGGGAGGGAGATGAGGTATCTCTTTTTGGTCGCATTCTCTACCGGACTGACTCGCAGACAGCCCTGTGGACTAGGAGGCCTGGCTCAGAGATGATCGCCCATGGGATCCAGCTGACCCCCGCTCTCTGGAATCTCGGCTCCAGGGGAGGCATTGGAAGGGTGTGGAAGATGGAGATGAATGGAACCAGATTTTCCTTCCAAACCTGGGATGGGAAATGAAGACACTCCCAAAGGGGGTGAGCAGCCCCTTCTGTGCTCTCCCCCCACCCCCCACCTAAAGGGGGGCTGGGATTGCAGGAAGTTTAGGTGAACCTCAACTCCCTCCTATGCCACCTGGGAACTCTGGTGAATCTCAGGATGGAGAAATATGAAACCAGCCATTCGGAGAACCAGAACAGCTGAGCAGTAAACCAGCCCTCTGCACAATAATAATAATAATAATGGTATTTATTAAGTACTTACTATGTGCCAAACACTGACACGGCAGGGATCTGAAGCCGATTACTCCCCCCTTTCTCCCCCCCCCCCAATCCAGCAGGGATTCCCATAAGCCTATTGAAAGCACACCTCCTCCAAGAGGCCTTCCCTGACTAAGCCTTACTTTTCCTCATCTCCCTCTCCTGTTTGCTTCACCCTGACTCACTCCCTTTGCTCTTCCTCCCTGCCCCGCCCCACAGCACTTATGTATTTATCTATATTTTATTTATTTATATTGATGCCTATTTACTTGTATTGATGTCTCCCTCCCTCTAGACTGTGAGCTTGTTGTGGGCAGGGATTACTGCTCTTTACTGCTGTATTGTACTTTCCAAGCACTTAGTACGGTGCTCTGCAAACTTTAAGCCCTTAAATTCATTCATTCATTCATTCAATTGTATTTATTGAGCGCTTACTGTGTGCAGAACACTGTACTAAGCGCTTGGGAAGTACAAGTTGGCAACAAATAGAGACAGTCCCTACCCAACAGCGGACTCACAGTCTAGAAGATACAATTGAATGATTGAATACGGGATTTCCATAGTACAGTGCCTGGTACAAAATAAGCGCTTAACATATACCATTAAAAAAAAGGTGCTTATGTCCACTGGCTTGCCTGCTTCCCTGATCTGCAGTTTATTTCTATGCCTGCCTCTCCCATTAGACTGTATGCTCCTCAAGGGCAGGGATCATACCTACCAACTGTATTGGACTCTTCCAAATGCTTAGTACAGTACTCTGTATGAAGTAAGTGCTCAATAACTACCTTTGCTGGATTGATGGGGTTAACTACCACTTGGTGTGCTGTGATTGGCAAACTTCTTGCCCCAAGTGGCCAAGTTCTGCTCAGGACCTGGAATTTGGAGGAAAGAGGGAAGGGACAGCTGTAGCTTTTTGTGATTAATAGCTTCTTTCTCATGGGCCAAGGGAGAGATTTTCCCTCTCCTGAGGGAAAAGGACACACCTGGGAGTGTGAAGTATCAACTCCTTATCCCATAAGAGGGAGGGAAAAGAGGAAAAGCAAAAAGATGTGGGAGAAAATAAGGGGAGTGCTTCTTAGTATTTTTATATTGTACTCTTCAAAGTGCTTAATAGAGGGCTCTGCACACAGAAAGCCCCCAATAAATGTGGTTGATTGATTGCTTCTGTCTCGTCTCTCCTGCAGACTCTCCAATTTCCAAAGACAAGGTATGTACTGGGCTGGTTTGCCCTGTAAATGAGCTTGCGATGACCAGTCCAGGGATAGAGGGAAAACCAGACAGCGGGCCTGGGGGAAATCAGGCTGCGGTCTCTGGCTCTGCTGTTTCCTTTCTCCTTGCTGTTCTCTCCTAGAAATCTGGATCTGAGAGGGTGTCTGCTTCAGGCTGAGGCTTGTGTGCCCGGAGACTTGTCTGACTTGGGGAGAGAAGTAGGGTTGGGTGAGTGAGAGGGATGATTATTTGGGGGGAGAAATTGGAGGGATTAATGAACACTAATTGGTGATAATGATGGTGAAGATGGAAATAAGCTTCTCTTAAATGGGAGAGGTCAGGTGCCCAAGAATCCCCTTCCCTTAGTGCTGGGTGGGGTCCTTGGGAACAGGGAAAGGTGGTTCTGTGAATCTGTTTGTTTCTACCCTTTAGTGGTATGTGTGTATGTACACATAATCACTTCTGCAGCCTATAATTTGGATTACCTGCGTTGTAAATATTTCTGCCTATCCTTAGTGTAAGCTCCTCATGGACAGGAATGTGCCTTGTTTATTTCTTGCATCCGGAGAAGTTGTGTGATCTAGTGGAAAGAGGACAGGACTGGAAGTCAGGATTCCAAGGTTTTAATTCCAGCTCCACCACCTGCCTGCTGAGTGAGCTTGGGCAAGTCCTTGACTTCTCTGGAACTCAGTTTTCTCATCTGTAAATGGGGGAGTAGATACCTGCTCTCCCCTCTTAGGTGCTGAACCCATGTGGGACTGTGTCTAATCTGTCCTCGTTGTATCTACCCTAGCACTTAGCCTAGTGCTTGTCACATAAGTGCGTAGCACATTCAATTATTGTTCTTATTAGTACAGTGCATTGCACCCTGGGGTGGGAGTTAGTAAATGTCATCATGGCTACTACCACTGTGGGGCTAGGAGTGGTGGCTGCCCAAAGCCAGATAATAATAACTGTGATAATTGTGGTATTAGTTGAGCTCTCTTCCTCCCTTCAAAGCCCTGCTGAGAGCTCACCTCCTCCAGGAGGCCTTCCCAGACTGAGCCCCCTTTTTCCTCTCCTCCTGCCCATCCCCCTGCCCTACCTCCTTCCCCTCCCCACAGCACTTGTATATGTTTGTAATAATAATAATAATAATGGCATTTATTGAGTGCTTACTAAGTGCAAAGCACTGGTCTAAGCGCTGGGGAGGTTACAAGGGGATCAGGTTGTCCCACGGGGGGCTCACAGTCTTAATCCCCATTTTACAGATGAGGTAACTGTGGCACAGAGAAGTGAAGTGACTTGCCCAAAGTCACACAGCTGACAATTTGCAGAGCCATACAGATTTATTACTCTATTTTACTTCTACATATTTACTATTCTATTTATTTTGTTAATGATTGACACCTGTCTACATATTTTGTTTTGTTGTCCATCTCCCCCTTCTTGACTGTGAGCCCGTTCTTGGGTAGGGACTGTCTCTATATGTTGCCGACTTGTACCTCCCATGTGCTTAGTACAGTGCTCTGCACACGGTAAGCACTCAATAAATGTGATTGAATGAATGAATGGTATTTGTTAAACTCTTGCTATGTGCCAGGAACTGTACTAAGCGCTGGGGTAGATACAAGCAAAGTGGGTTGGACCCAGCCCCTGTGCCAGGTGGGGCTCACAGTCCCAAATCCCCGTTTTACAGATGAGGTAACTGAGGCCCAGAAAAGTGAAGTGACTTGCCCAAGGTCACACAATAGACACGTGGTAGAGCTGGGATTAGAACCCATGGCCTTCTGACTCACAGGCCCAGGCTCTATCCATTATGCCAGGCTACTTCTCAAATGTGGGTGCAGGCACCCTGAAGCAAGGCCTGAAACCATGTCTCATAGCGGCTGCTGACCTCCTGAATCCCAGAAATGGAGGCTGGGTTCGGGAGGGGTTTAGAGGAGGTGAAATTCCCCAGTGGGCTAAGGGAAGCAGGTGGCCTACTGGAAAGAGCACAGGCTTGGTAGTCAGATGATCTGGGTTCCAATCCCAACTCTGCGGCCTGACTGCTGTGTGGCCTCGGGCGAATCACATCACTTCTCTGGCCAGAATTTTCCTCATCTGTAAAACGGGGGATTCAGTATCTCTTCTCCCTCCTACTCAGGCTGGGAACCGCACGTGGACTGTGTCTGACCTGATTATCTTGCCCAGCGTGGCTCAGTGGAAAGAGCACGGGCTTTGGAGTCAGAGATCATGGGTTCAAATACTGGCTCTGCCATTGTCGGCTGTGTGACTTTGGGCAAGTCACAACTTCTCTGTGCCTCAGTTACCTCATCTGTAAAATGGGGATTAAGACTGTGAGCCCCCCTTGGGACAACCTGATCACCTTGCAACCTCCCCAGTGCTTAGAACAGTGCTTTGCACATAGAAGGTGCTTAATAAATGCTATTATTATTACCCCAGTGCTCAATATGGTGTTTGGCATAGAGTAAGCACTTAACAAATAGCATCATTGTTGTTGTTCGGGTCAGGTGCAGATAACTCAGACTTTGTTGATGGGGATGTGCTGGGGAAGATAAAGGTAGATACCAAACCGGGGACTGTGGCAAGAGGGCTTGGGCCTGCATTTCCAAGAGAGTTCTCCCTCAAGTTCAGAGTGGCAAAGGGGCATTTCTGTTTTCCCTTCCTATATTATACTCCCCCAAGTGTTTAGTACAGTGCTCTGCACGTAAGAAGTGCTCAAATGCGATTGATAGTCGATATTGGAGGTTTGTAGAGCTTTAGTAAAGAGGCCTCCTTTGGGCAGGGGGGATGGAGTGGGAAGGCCCCCCGTTGGACTGGACGGTTTCAAGTCGGTTATTCAGTGGTGTACTTCTTTCCGGATCTGTGTCGTTTCTCCACCCTCAAACTAGGTCACCGCCCGCTGAGGACCCAACCTGTCGCAGTATTGCTCAGGTGGACCCCGGGAGGGAACCGCTGACCCCCATTTCCCTTCCTCCCTCCCTGACCTCGCTGGAGTTGGGAGCCACTGACCCCAATCTGCCTCCCTGACCTCGCCAGAGTCGGAAGCCGCTGACCCTAATCTCCCTCTCTAGCCTTTCCAGAGCTGGCAGTGTCTCTGCCGGGAAGTGCTGAGGAATGAGTCTGATCCACTCAGGGAAGTGGCAGGGGTTGGCTCTGTCCCTCATCGGGAGGGGGTGCTCCCGTCTCTCATCCTTTTGTTCGTCAGTCGGGGGAAATCACTGAGGGGGCCCATATCCCACCCTCTGCCGCCCCGGTTAGCCTGATCCGGGATTGGGGATAACGCGTCTGGGATGTATTCGTTTTCTAAAGGTGATGCTCCCCAAGGAAATGCTGCTCCAAGGTGGGGAAAGGGGGTCCTTCCAGATTAATTTTAATTGCAAAAAAAAACGCCGGACCAACTCAGTGTTCCCTGAGATGTGGAATGTGGGGGGTCTGCTCCTGGGGGGAAATCTGTCCTGGTGGGTTGGAAGGATTTGACTGGAAGTTTATTCACTGCAAGGCCAGATTAAGGGCCAGAGGCTGAGAAAGCTGGGAGCCAGCCCCCCAAGTTCTGCCCTGCCAGAGCCACTTAGAGCACAAGATAAGAGCTGGTTTGGGGGTTGAGGGGAGGCTGCTGACCATCTAGGTGTTGGACCTGGGGCAACTGCCCATCCCTCCCACCCAGTGGCTCATCAGGCCCTCCTGGCCATGAGGCAATAGCCCCTTTCCTCCCCAGCAAGTCTCCAGGTGGGCAGGGGTGAGGGCCAGGGACGAGAGGGTTGGGGTTAATGAGATCCTGGGACCGGCTGCCAGGAGAGTCCACTTCAGAGCCCCCCATGCCTCTGCCAGTGAGCAAGAGGGCACCCTGGGAGGGTCTTTTCAGGTCCCCTAAACACCTAAGCGCTAAAGCTCTCCTGGGAAAATAATTCAGGCCCCTTGTACCCCATGTTGACATGCATGGAACAGTTTTTCATTAAGCCCATCTGGGGCCCAAGGAGCAGCACCGTGAATGCCGTAGGCCACCAGGCGGTCATCACGGTAGCCTCCCTGGTAGCCGCTGCAGGTTTGGTTGCCCACGTATTTACTGTGCATGGAACCCTTCCCTCTGCATGGACCATGTGCTTGGCTGGGTACCTCTTAAGCACTTTGATGATCCCCACCTCCCCAGCGTGGCACAGTGGATAGAACATGGGCTTGGGAGTCAGGAGGTCCTGGATTCTAATCCTGTCTCCTCCATTTGTCTGCTGTGTGACCTTGGGCAAGTCACTTTACTTCTCTGTGCCTCGGTTCCCCCATCTGTAAAATAATAATAATGGCATTTGTTAAGCACTACTATGTTCAAAACACTGTTCTAAGCGCTGGGATGTTACAAGGTGATCAGGTTGTCCCATGTGGGGCTCACAGTCTTACATTTTACAGATTTTACACATTTTACAGATGAGGTAACTAAGGCCCAGAGAAGTGAAGTGACTTGCCCAAATTCACACAGCTAAGTGGCGGAGCCGGGCTTAGAACCCATGACCTCTGGCTCCCAAGCCCATTCTCTTTCCACTGAGCCACAACCTGATTAGCTTGTATCTACCCAAGCGCTTAGTACAGTCCAGCTTTTCTTTGCTTAGCACACAGTTAGCGCTTAACAAATACTATTATTATTATCATACCTACCAACTCATATTGTACTCTCCCAAATACTTAGTACCAGGCTGTGAAGATGGTGAGCTCTTAATAAACACCACTGATTGGGAAACTATAAAACATGACCCCTGTTGTGATTTTAGGGGAGCCTAGAAGATAGTATGAGTGGTGGTCTGTTGGAAATGCAGTGGAAAGGAGTTCCAGGTCAGAGGGAGGACGTGGACAAGGGGTTGGGGTGAGGTAGACGAGATTGAGAAACAGAGAATAGACTGGCCCTGGAGGAGGAGGAGCGCTCTGCACACAGTAAGCGCTCAATAAATGTGATTGATGAGGAAAGCGTGCAGGCTGGGTCATAGTAGGAGATCAGCAAAGTGAGGTAGGAGGGGAGAGCTGACTGTGTGCCTGAAAGCTGATGCTTAAAGAGTTTCTGTTTGATGTAGAGGTTGATGGACTATCACTGGAGGTTTTTGAGGAGTGAGGAGACAGGACTGAACTTCTTTCAGAGAAATGAGCTGGTAGCAGAGTGAAGTATGGCCTGGAGTGGGGAGAGACAAGGAGGTCAGCAAGGAGGCTGATGCAATAGTCAAGGAGGGTTATGATAAATGTTTGGATCAGCGTGGTAGCATTTTAGTTGGAAAGGAAATGGCAGATTGTAGAGATGTTAGGAAGAACCCACAGGATCTGGTGATAGATTGATTGCGCGGGTTGACTGAGAGAAATGAGTTGAGGATAACGCCGAAGTTACGGGCTTGTGAGACAGGGAGGATGGTGGTACTGTCTCCAGTGATGAGAAAGTCTGGGGGAGGGCAGGATTTGGGTAGGAAGATGAGGAGTTCTGTTTTGGACTTGCTAAATCTGAGGAAACAGGGAAATGTCCTGAGGGCAGGAGGAAATGCGAGAACATAGAAAAGGAAAGATAAAAATGGTGACATTAAAACCACTGTAAACTTTTCTGTGGGAGAGGATGATTTTTGGCTGCATAGCCCAAACAAGCACACAGATCCTTGGGGGACCTGAGATTCGACAGCGGCTGTGACGGGGTCTCAGAAGTGACCATTCTTTTCCCTGGAAGCAGTAAAGGGGGCGATGGAAAACAGCCTGGAAGTGGGGGGTACTTTATAAATACTTGAGAAGCAGCATGGCCTGGGAAATAGGACCTAGGAGTCAGAAGGACCTGGGTACTAGTCCTAGCTCTGCCACTTATCTGCTGTGTGACCTTGGGCAAGTTACTTAACTTCTCTGTGGCTGTTACCTCATCTGTAAAATAGAGATTAAGACTGTGAGCCTCATGTGGGACAGGGACTATGTCCAATCTGATTATCTTGTATCTACCCTAGAGCTTAGAACAGTGCCTGGCACATAGCACTTAAATACCATAAAAAAGGACCCATTTTCCTGGCAACTATTCACCATCTGAGTTGTGTGCTTAAATGCTGATAAAAGCGATCAGCAGATCAAATCCTCTCGGCAGAGACACCTGACCATTTCAAGTCTTCCTGGTTTTGAATTGGGGCAGGAACCCTCAAGCCCCTTTAACTTCCCCTCTTTTGTACATCTTGGAAATCCTATTTTTTATAGGAGCCACTCCTGGCTGGGAGGAGATTTTTCTTAGATCGGTGGCTTGTCCAGCCTATTTGAAATGGAAACAGCATTGGAGGATGCAAAATCTGTGGGTTTCGTTCGTCTAAGGTTGCTAGATTGTTGCTGGAAAATGGGATCGAGTTCCGAAGCCTTTGGTGGGGGTGAAGGGCGAGCGAATGAGCTGAAATGCCAATCAGTGAACTTTTAGAATTTCCCTTACTTGCCAATGGTATCTCAGAGGCTCAGGATGGGACTTGAACAGTTGCACAAAAATCTCAAGTGATTTCCTTTCTTGAAGTGCCACACAGATAATGGTATTAGCCACTTATTACATGCCATGCCAATCAATCAGTGGTATTTGAGTGCTTTTTGTATGCAGAGCAGTGTACAAGTGTTTGGGAGAGTAACATACAGTGGTTAGACATGCTCCCTGCCCTCAAGGAGCTTATAGTGAGATGGACTGACTGACTGAATTACAGGTAGGGGAAGCAACAGATGTGGACATGAGTGCTGAGGGGTTGGGTGGACATCAAAGTGGGAAGCAGCATGGCCTAGTGGGAAGAGCGTGGGCCTGGGAGTCAGAGGACCTGGGTTCTAATCTTGGTTCTGCCACTTGCCTGTTGTGTGACCATGGGCAAGTCACTTTTCTGAGCTTCAGTTTCCCCAACTGTATAATGGGGATTCTTTTTTCCTACTTAGACTGTGAGCCCATGCGGGACAGGAACGCTATCCAACCCGAATATCTTGTATCTACCCCTGCACTTAGTACAGTGCCTGGTACATAACGCTTTACAAATTCCACTTTTTTTTTTTAAAAAAAAAGGCTCTCAGTGGGCACCGATCTTAGTTCATAGGTGATGCAGAAGAGATGGAAATAGGGTAGGTAGATGAAAGCACTTATGGCATATCCATTATTTATTTATATTAATGTGTCTTCCCCCTCTAACTGGGAGCTCATTGTGGACAGGGAATGTATCTACCAATTCTATTTTATTGCACTCTACCAAGTGTTTAGTACAGTTCTCTTCACACAGGAAATGCTCAGTAAATACAATTGATTGATTGGATGGCTTCCTGGTGGAGATGTGATTTAGTAGGGCTTTTGAGATAGGGACAGCAGCAAGTTGACGGAGCAAGGTCCTGGGTGTCAAAAGGACCTGGGTTCTAATCCAAGCTCCACCACTTTCATTCATTCATTCATTCAATCGTATTTATTGAGTGCTTACTGTGTGCACAGCACTGTACTAAGCGCTTGGGAAGTACAAGTTTGCAACATATAGAGACGGTCCCTACCCAACAGTGGGCTCACAGTCTAGAAGGGGGATACAGACAACAAAAGAAAACATATAAACCAAATAAAATAAATAGAATAAGTATGTACAAGTAAAATAAATAGAGTAATAAATATGTGCAAACATATATACATATATACAGGTGCTGTGGGGAGGGGAAGGAGGTAAGGCAGGGGGATGGGGAGGGGAGCAGGGGGAGAGGAAGGAGGGGGATCAGCCTGGGAAGGCCTCCTGGAGGAGGTGAGCTCTCAGTAGGGCTTTGAAGGGAGGAAGAGAGCTAGCTTGGCGGCTGTGCGGAGGGAGGGCATTCCAGACCAGGGGAAGGATGTGGGCCAGGGGTTGAAGGTGGGACAGGTGAGAATGAGGCACAGTGAGGAGATTAGTGGTAGAGGAGTGGAGGGTGTGGGCTGGGCTGTAGAAGGAGAGAAGGGAGGTGAGGTAGGAGGGGGCAAGGTGATGGAGAGCCTTGAAGCCAAGGGTGAGGAGTTTTTGCCTGATGCGTAGGTTGATTGGTAGCCACTGGAGATTTTGGAGGAGGGGAGTAACATGCCTAGAGCGTTTCTGCACAAAGACGATCCAGGCAGCGGCGTGATGTATGGATTGAAGTGGGGAGAGACAGGAGGATGGGAGATCGGAGAGGAGGCTGATACAGTAATCCAGTCGGGATAGGATGAGAGATTGAATGAGTAGGGTAGCGGTTTGGATGGAGAGGAAAGGGCGGATCTTGGCGCTTGGTTGAGACCTGCAGGATTTGGTGACGGCTTGGATGTGAAGGGTGAACGAGAGAGCGGAGTCGAGGATGACACCAAGGTTGCGGGCTTGTGAGACGGGAAGGATGGTAGTGCCGTCAACAGTGATGGAAAAGTCAGGGAGAGGGCAGGGATTGGGAGGGAAGATAAGGAGTTCTGTCTTGGACATGTTGAGTTTTAGACTCAACAGACATCCAGATGGAGATGTCCTGAAGGCAGGAGGAGATACAAGCTTGGAGGGAGAGAGGGAGAACAAGGGCAGAGATGTAGATTTGGGTGTCATCAGCATAGAGGTGATAGTTGAAGCCGTGGGAGTGAAAGAGTTCACCAAGGGAGTGAGTGTAGATCGAGAACAGAAGGGGATCAAAAACTGACCCTTGAGGAACCCCTACAGTAAGGGGACGGGAGGGGGAGGAGGAGCCCGCAAAAGAGACTGAGAATGAACAGCCGGAGAGATAAGAGGAGAACCAGGAGAGGACAGAGTCTGTGAAGCCAAGGTTGGATAGTGTGTTGAGAAGAAGGGAGTGGTCCACAGTGTCAAAGGCAGCTGAAAGTTCGAGGAGGATTAGCATAGAGTAGGAGCCATTGGATTTGGCAATGTGACCCTGGACAAGTCACTTTACTTCTCTGGCCTTCGGTTACCTTATCTGTAAAATGGGGAATAAGACTGTGAGTCCCGTGAGGGGACGTAGACTGTGTCCAACCAGATTATCTCATATCTATCCCAACCCTTAGAACAGTGCTTGACAGGTAGTGAGGGCTTAACAAGTACCATAAAAAAGAAACAAACGAAAACACCTGACTGGATCTGAAAAGGCACAGTTACAATACTGCAGGGGAAGCTTTTTCCAGGGTGGTTCAGAGAAATGCAGTTTTGGTATGGTGGGAGTGAGTTTCATTTGTGTTCTCAGGGTCTCTCCTAAGCAAATTGGGTCTCTGGACCCAAGTTTTTTTGTTTTTGTTTTGTTTTTTTCTGTACTAAATCCTTGGTAAGAGTACAATAGAGTTAATAGAGACATGAATCCTGCCTTCAATGAGCTTAGTCTTCCCTAACACTCTCTTCCCAGAGGCTGGAGTACTGCATTTGATTCAGATCTCCAAGCCTCCTCTCTAATAATAATAATACTGATAATTATGGTATTTAAGTGCTTATTATGTGCCTGGCACTGTACTAAGCGCTGGGGTGGATAAAAGCAAATTGGGTTGGTTACAGTCCCTTTCCCACATGGGGTTCAAAGTCTTGTTCCCCATTTTACAGATGAGGTAACTTAGACCCAGTGAAGTGATTTGCCCAAGGTCCCACAGCAGACGAGTAGAGGACCTGGGATTAGAACCCACGACCTAACTCCCAGGCCTGTGATCTAGTCACTATGCAATGCTGCTTCTCTTTGCCTTCATCATTGGCTCAGACACCATCTGGGCAGGTGACCAGCAGGCCCGGCTCATCCAGAGGCCCACAAGAGATGTTCTGTTCTTCTTTCCAGAGCAGGCCCCAACCCGCCTTGGCCTTCAAGCTTGGGATGCCTTTGGAATGTGACTGAACGTGCTCAGTCTGCTCTCTCCCCACCTCTTGAAATTGTCTCCTAGAGCAGGCCCTCCCACGGGACAAACCTTGGGCTCAGGCGTGGCCAGGGTGGACAGAATCCAGAGAAGCTGTGTGGTTTAGCCAGAGCCAGGGAGTGGGAGGGCTGGGTTCTGATCCCAACTCCGCCACCTGCCTCCTGGGAAAGTCACTTAACTTCTGTTCTCCCTTCTCCTTAGATTGTGCATCCCATGTTTGATAGGAACTGTATCTGTCATGATGTCTTCTATCTACCCTAGCACTTAGTACAATGTGTGGCTCGTAGAAACTCTATTATTATTATTTTATTATTGTTATAATTATTATTATTCAGACCCTTCCCTTTCCTGCCCATTCTTCCAGCAAAGAGATGAGATTGAGGTAACAATAATAATTATAATTATGATATTTAAGTGCTTGCTATGTGCCAGACACTGTACTAAGTGCTGGGATGAATACAAAGAAATTGGGTTGGACACAATTCCTGTCCCACTTGGGGCTCACAGTCTTAATCCCCATTTTACAGATGAGGTAACTGAGGCACAGGGAAGTGAAGGGACTTGCCCAAGATCACGCAGCAGCCAAGAGGCAGAACTGAGATTAGAACGCAGGTCCTTTTGGTGCCCAGATCCATGTTCTAGCCACTAAGCCACACTGCAAGATGGAGCAAAGTGTAAGCACTGGGCTGTAGTAGGAAAGGAGGGAGGCGAGGGAGCAAGGTGAGTGTTTTAAAGCTAACAGTGAGGAGTTTTTGTTTGATGTGGAGGTGGCTGGGCAACCACTGGGGTTCTTGAGGAGTGGTAAAGTATGGCCTAAACATTTTTGTAGAAAAATGATCGGGGTAGCAGAATGAAGACTGTGAGCCCGTTGTTGGGTAGGGATTGTCTCTATCTCTTGCCGAATTGTATTTTCCAAGTGCTTAGTACAGTGCTCTGCTCACAATAAGCACTCAGTAAAGACGATTGAATGAAGTATGGACTGGATTGGGGAGAGACAGGAGGCTGGGAGGTCAGCAAGGCTGCTGAGCCGTCCCCTTGATTCCACCTATGAAGGATCCAGTTTGCTTTTCTGTTAACGTCTGGTTAATTCTTCACTGTTCAATTTGGGTGGTTCAGCTTCTTGCACAGATATGTAGCCTAAGGGGTTGGGCAGGGGGAGGGCAGAGGGAGGTGAGGAAGAATTGTAGTTGGAAGTTCCAGCATGGCCTAGTGGTTAAAACATGGGGCTGGGAGTCAGAAGGACCTGGATTCTAATTTCAGCTCCACCACTTGACTGCTTTGTGACCTTGGACACGTCACTTCACTTCTCAATTGCCTCAGTGACCTCATCTGTAAGAAAGGAATTAAGACTGTGAGCCCCATGTGGGACAGGGACTGTGTACAACCTGATAACTTGCATTTACCCCAGTGCTAAGTACAGTGCCTGGCATGTAGTAAGCGATTGACAAATGGCATATATATATATATATATATCTTAAAGGTCCAGATTTGAAGTGGGCCACACTATTTGCAGGATGCCACTCCTTGAAGTGCTCAAACACACCCCAAAAGGCCAACCTGGGCAACATCTTCCCCCAAATCCCGAAATTTGTGTAAATCCTCCTTTGGAGATTTGTATGAGGAAAAGATAGGTGAGAGATGGAGATTGAAGCCCTCCAGACTTGGATCCAAAATGACACTGGATTTTTGACCCTCTCCATTGCAAATCCCACCATCTTGTCCATCCTCAACACCCACCACCACCGACACTCTCAGCTCCTCCCTCTCAACACACTTACCTCATCTCTCCCCATCAAGGAATGGCTTTGTTTTTCATGAAAACTGAATTCCAACGCCACTCTTTCCTTCCCCTCCCCCCTCCCCTTCCCACCTTTGTTTCTCCTTCCATTATTCCCAGTAGTGATTCATCATGAGCTGGGAAATCTTTTGTGTAACAGATGCCGGTTCATTATCATATAATTCCTGTTTCCCTCAGCGATCCTAGATGAGTAACTTTTTCCTCTTGGCTTTCAGCCCATCCCTCCCTCTTTTTTAAAGAAAGGAGGTGGAATGACCAAAGAGACCTGTGAAAGGGCAGGTCCACGGGGTGCACTGTGGGCCAACACTTGGTGTTTACAGTCCCATTGACCCGGAGATATTTCTACCTCGGGGGGGGGGGGGGGGGGGGGGGGGGATGGGGATGAGGAGATGGGGTGTTTCGACTCTCACCACAGATCCTCTCAACCTTTACCTTTCCCCTTCTACTCTAGGTGAGCTAAGGTCAGGAAGGAGGGAGAGCCACCATGCCATAGTACTGTTCATTGGCTGGAGACTCCATTTCCCAGCAGCCTCGGAGGTGTGGCCTTCGGCTCCCGGTCGCCCTAGCTGAGAGCGACGTTTGGGAGGCTGAACTCATGCTGGGTTCCTGGTGCACCCAGATTCCCTCTGGCAAAGGGAGCCAAGCACTCCTAAAATCCCACCTCCTCTGACAAGCCTTCCTTGATTCATCTCTCAGCTCCCTGAGCCCTATAATTCCATCGGTCAACTCTAGCGCTTATGAATTTATTTATAACCCCCCCTCAGCTTTCATATCTTTATCAATCAAAAAATATCTGAGTGCTTACTGTTTGCAGAGAACTGTACTTAGTGCATATATATTGTGTACTTATATGTATAAATTACTCTACATGTATATATCTTTAATTTATCTGTAATTTATTCATAGCAATGTCTGTCTCCCCCTCTAGACTCTAAGCTCATTGTGGGCAGGAATGTCTATTACTGTACTCTCCCTAAAGCTTAATACAGTGCTTTGCACACAAAGTGCTCAATAAATACGATTAAATGAATATAAACATGCACACCTAGTATATTTGCACTTAATTATGATGACCACATGTAAATATTTTCATGTTCATCTCCCTTTTTAGAGAGTTTAAGCTCCTTGTGGGCAGGAAAGGTGACACTTTTGTTATTCTAAATTTCCCAACTGACTAGTATATTGCACTGCACCAAGAGAGGGCTCAATAAATACTACAACTAACTGAGCCACCTCTCTATATTATCATGGAAAATTGGCCCCTGGAATACTACTTTTATCCCTGGAAATTCTTTAGGAGAGTCATAATAATAATACTAATTGTGGAATTTTAGTACTTATGCTATGGCAAATACTGTACTAAGTGCTGGAGTAGGTAGGAGATATTCAGGTCAGACACAATAGCCATCCCACAGTGGGCTCAAGGTTTAAGCATGGGGAGAACAGGTATTGAATCCCCCTTTTTCAGGTGAGAAAACAGAGGCACAGAGCAGTTAAGCAACTTGTCCAAGGTCACACAGCAGGCAAGCGGCAGAGCTGGGATTAGCACCCAGGTCCTCTGATTCCCAAGCCTGCACTCTTTCCACTAGGCCACACTGCTTCACACTACTAGATGAGACAGAGGAGCAACAGGGAGGTGATGGAATGTGGAAACTTCTGTGTGAGGGAAGATGGACAAGGTGAGAGCTCTATAGTATAAGATGAAGGGAGAACGGGTATTTTATCCCCATTTTACGGATGAGGAAACTGAGGCCCAGGGAGGTTAAATAACTTCCCCGTCATCACACAGCTGGCAAGTAGTGGAGCCAGGACTAGAATCAACGAATAGTGCTTACCCTGGGCCGAGTACTGTACTTAGGGCTTGGGAGAGTATGGTAGAGTTTGTAGATGTGGTGTCTGCCCTTGAAAAGATGACAATCTAGTGGAATTCAGGTGCTTTGCTTTACTTAAAGTCTTTTTTAAAAGGGTTTTTTAAAGTCTCCTTTCTGAATTGGAATTCCTTCTTAGCCATTCCCATCCTGTTACACTTGAAAGCTTTTTTTAAATGGTATTTGTTAAGCATTTACTATGCACCAGGCACTGTACTAAGCACTGGGGCAAGATAATCAGGTTGGACACGGTCCACGTCCCACTTGGGGCTCAGTTTTAATCTCCATTTTACAGACAAGGTAACCGAACCATAGAGAAGTGACTTGACTTGCCCAAGTTCACACAGCAGACAAGTGGCAGAGCCAACATCCTTCTGACTCCGAGGGCCATGCTCTATCCACTAGGCCACACTGTTCTCTATGAACACAGCTGTTCATTATGAACTCTTCTGATCCTAATGAACATTTGTCAAATACTCTCACTAAAGTCTTCCTCCTGAAAGTGGTAAATACCCAGAATTCCATGTGCTGACCAGCCTATTCATATTCTTTCTTTCTCTCTTCCCCTCTCTCCCTTTTGCCCACTCTAAAAAAAGAGCAGGTGTTGGGGTGAGGACTTCAGAGGGAACACAAGCTTTTGATCTTTGAAATAAAATTAAAAGCATAAAAATATTAGCAAATGGGCAGCCTTGGCCCCATCTGTAGACCCGGAAAGACTTAACGCAATCAGGGAGTGTTAATGGAGCACTATTAAGTGGGAAACCTGTTAGCCGGAGCCGAAATAAAATTACAGCTTTATTGATGTACTGAAGGATGCATTCGGAGGAAGGCGAGGAATCCATTTAGATGCCAGGGACGGCTGTGGTCTGTTCCCTCCGGGTCACAATGAGAGCCCCTCGTACTGGGAGGGAGGTAGGGAGGGGGTCTCACTTTTTCTTTTAAAACCAGAGACCTTCTTGCTGAACTTCAGCCCAGAGCTTGTAGAATAAGAAATGACTTTCTCCCTCAGAGATGTTCATTGATCCAGAGTGGGAGACTGAGGGGTGGGGGAGGTCTGGCTCAGAGGTGGGGGGGACTCAGAGGCCCTGGGCTCTAATCCCTAGTTCTGCCACTCATCTGCTGTAGGATCTTGGGCAAGACATTTCCCTTTTCTAGGCCTCAGTTCTTTCATCTGCAAAATAGGGATTCTGTACCTTCTCCCTCTTACATAGATGGTGAACGCCATGTGGGACCTGATTGTCTTGTGTCTAGCCTAGCACTTAGTACAGTGCATGACACATAGTAAGCACTTAAAAATACCGTAATTATTATTATTGTCATTATGAGTTGGCCCCTTTAGATTATTTCAATCAATCGTATTAAAAGCATAAAAACAGTAACCTCAGCCCCATCTGTAGACCTGGAAAGAATTAGTGCAGTTAGAAAGTGTTAATGGGGCACTATTAAGTGGAAAAACTGATAGTCAAAATAAAATTGTGGCTTTATTAATGCACAGGACACTGTATTGAGTGGTTGGGAGAGGACAATGAGAGTGGACACATTCCCTGACCACAGTGAGCTTATAGTCTAGTCGGGGAGACAAACATTAATGTAAGTAAATTACGGATATGTACATAAGTGCTGAGGGAGGGGTTATAAAGGGTGAAAATCCAAATGCAAGGGTGATGCAGAAGGGAGTGGGAGAAGAGGAAATGAGGGCTTAGTCAGGGAAGGCTTCTTAGTGGAGATTTGTTTCTAATAAGGTTTTGAAGGTGGGGAAGGTGATCCAGGCCAGAGATAGGATGTGGGTGAGAAGTCGGCAGTGAGTTGAGGTACAGTGAGTAGATTGGCATTAGAGGAGTGAACTGTGTGGGCTGGGTTGTAGTAAGAAATCAAGGAGGTAAGATAGAAGGGAGCTAAGTGATTGAATGATTTAAAGCGTATGGTAAGGAGTTTGATGCAGAGGTGGATGGGAAACTACTGAAAGCTCTTGAGGAGTGGGGAAACTTACTGAGAGAGATCTGTAGAAAAATGAACCAGGTGGCGGAATGAAGTATGGACTGAAGCAGGGAGAGACTGGAGGCAGGGAGGTCAGCAAGAAGGCTGATGCAGTAATCAAGGCAAGAGAGGATGAGTACTTTGATTACCGAGGTAGCAGTTTGGACGGAGAGGAAAGGGTGGATTTTAGCGATGCCGTGAAGGTCGAGCCGACAGGATTTAGTGATAGATCGAATATGTGGGTTGGATGAGAGAGATGAGACAAGGATAATGCCAAGGCTTGTGGGACAGGGAGGATAGTAGTGCTTTCCACAGTGATGGGAAAATCATGGGGAGGACAGGGTTTGGGTGGGAAGGTTTGGAGTTGTGTTTTGGACGTGTTCACTTTGAGGAGTTGAGAGATAATATGAAGGCAGGAAGAAATGCCAGGCTGCAGAGGAGGAGAGCAATCAGGGCTCAGCCTCGGGCCATGGTCACTTCGGCCCTGAATGGATCCTAGACCTCCTTCCTCCCTCTTGTTTCTGGCCTTGGCATCATTCCAGTCTCTGACAACAGGTGCATCGCGACTGAAACTCTGGTGTGAGCGGTGGAGGACGGGGTCCCCGTTTCTGGGCTGGTTGGCTCTGAAAATCTGAGAGACTGGTCTAAATTTATGTTGAGGAAGTTTGGAGGGGCTTGAAGACAAAAGCAAGATGTTCACCCCGTAGGTGATAAATGTATGGAATTCGTGAGAGTGTAAGCACTCAGAGAGGATTGTGTTCTCCCAAGTGCTTAATATATTACTCAGCACACATTTAACATTCGCCACAATTATCGGTATCAGAATTTCCTGAGTGTTTGTTGAGAGCAATGTGTTAAGCGCTAGGTAGCTGCAGGAAATCCGACCAGAGGCAGTCCCCAGCCCACATAGTTCTCAGAGCCTGAGGAGGAGGGAGAACAGTTATTGAAACCCCATTTGACAGGTGAGGAAACTGAGGCACAGAGTGAGCGCTCAGTGCATATCATTGATCTTGCGCTGTCTTGAAAAGCTGAAACTGACAGATGTGCTGTCTGCAGTGGCTGAGGAGAGTTCAGTTGGGGGCACCCTCTCCCGCTTCCCTATTTCCCCGAAGGTGCAGGTGAAAGATCAAAAACTGCTAGTAGCAAGAAGAGCTGTTTTTCGGGCTTTTCATCATTGCTCTGTGGGGAGTATGTTTATTCATTTGTGTGTGTCCTTTTCCCTCCTCTAATATCATCTCTGGAGCTGTCAGAGGCTAAAAATGGCAAGCCACCCAGGGAGGGGTTTCGAAAGCAAAATAATTACCAACAATCATAATTTGGAACGAATGGAACTGGGGGAGAGGAGAGCTGGGAGATGCAGGCATTGGACAGGTTTTTCCTCCTCTAAGACACCAGGGTGAGGGGTTTTATGAGTGGCTGTCCCAGAATTCCTTACCAGTGGACAGAGGTGGGAGGATCAGGGCTACTTTGCCTGGCCCTTGTGGGCTTGAACACTGCCTTGGAGGAAGTAAGGCATCTGATGTTGAAGGGGATATGCTATACTGGCCCTTGTGGTGTTTTGGGTAGTATTTTGTCAAAAATGGGGATAAGATACCTTCTCTCCTCTCTTCTCCCTCTTCTTCCCTTCTCTTTCCTCTCTTTTCTCTTCCCCTTCCCCTCTTCTCTCCCCCACCCTACACATGCATGTTTTAGACTGAGCACCCCCTTATAGTACAGGGACTGTTTCCAATCTGATTGTCTTGAACCCATTTCCAATTATCTTATATCTACCCCAGGATTTAGCACAGAGCTCAGCACAGAATAAACACTTAATAAATTCCATTAAAGTCTGTTGGAGAGAGACATAGAATCGACCCCACTTGCTTTTGACTGAATAATACTTGCGGTATCCTTTAGGTGCTTCCTATGTGCTAAGTACTGGAGTAGGTGTAAGATTAAGCAGATTGGACACAGTCCCTGCCCCTCGCAGGGCTTCCAGTCTAAGAAAGAAGGAAAACAGATCTCGGATCTCCATTTTACAGAAGAGGAAACTGAGGCCCAGAGAAGTGAAATGACCAAGGTCACACAGCAGGTGGATATTAGAGAATGTTGTGGCCCTGAGAAGCTTGGGTTAGGTCACCCTGCTAAGAGGTTCTGCCAGAGGCAGGGTGCTGGTAATCAATCAGTCATACAGTTGCATTTATTGAATGCTTACTGTGCACGGAACACTGTACTAAACACTCAAGAGAGTACTATATAACAGAGTTGGTAGACCCGTTCCCTGCCTATAAGGAGCTTACAGTCTAGAGCATGCTGAGCCAGAGTCACGACCTTCAGGTTGGGAGATCATGAGGTGAGGTGCCCTTTGGTCCATTTCCACTTCCCTCTGGACTGGACAAGGGAAAGATCGGGGTCGGCCTGTCCTCCAGCCCCGCTTATATTCAGCAGACATCTGGTCCTGTGCAGTGACAGACTCAATAATTCAAAATTGTATAAAAGCCTAATTGGCAGCATGAATGAAGAACTACAATGGGTAGCCAAGGCTATTAATCACTAATTATCCAGTAAATGAGGTAATTAACATGTATTTAAATAGGCATATTTATGAGACACCAGGTTTTTCCAAACCCAGGCGTTCCCAAAGTTGGCGACGGTGGCAGACTCTGTCCTGACATTCAAAGGTCGCATTTGGTGACTTTTTCCCTTAAAAGTCCACTGGCCAGGAGACTGGAAGGAAACTTCCTTCCCTCCCTCCTCACCATCCCTCACCTCAATCTTTTTGCCCTTTTACTCCTCCCTTTGTTGCCCATTGATTTTCAGATGCAGTAGGTCTTCAGAGCCTCCCATAAGCTGATCTGAGAAGCAGCATAGCCTAGTGGCAAGAGCACAGGCTTGGGAGTCGGAGGATATGGGTTCTAATCCTGACTCCACCACTTTTCTGCTGTTTGACCTTGGAAAAGTCACTTCCCTTCTCTGTGCCTCAGCTCATCTGTAAAATGGGGATTGGGACTGAGCCCCACATGGTACAACCTGATTACCTGTATCTACCCCAGTGCTTGTAACAGTGCCTAGCATATAGTAAGTGCTTAACAAATACCTTAATTATTATCAGAGGTAAGCTGGGGAGCCCTGCTTTTTTTAAATAGTATTTGTTAAACACTTACTATGTGCCAGACACTGTACTAAGCACTGGGATAGGTACAAGCTAATCAGTTGAACTCAGTCCATGCCCCACATGGGACTCACGGTTTTAATGCCCATTTTACTGATTTCACTTCTCTGGGCCTCAGTTATCTCATCTGTAAAATGGGGGTTAAGACTGCAAACTCTACATGGAATCTGGACTGTGTCCAATCTGATTTTCTGGTATCTAGTTCAGTGCCTGGCACATGGTAAACATTTAACAAATACCATTAAAAAAAAAAGCTCAGGGTGCTGGGATGTTAATAAGGGAAACTGTGTGCCATAAGAAAGGGCAGCCAATATGTAATTGCTTCATGGGGTAGATGACTGCCTCTAATAATAATAATTATGGCTGGTGTTAAATGCTGGGGTAGATAAAGGATAAACAGTCTCAGTCCCCCAAGGAGCTCACATTCTAAAGGGGAGGGAAAACAGGAATTGAATCCCCATTTTACAGATGAGGAAACTGAGGCCCAGAAAGGAGGAGTGATTTGCCCAATGTTCAAAGCAGGCTGGAGGGAGAGCTGGGATTAGTCAGTCAGTTAAATGTATTTATTGAGTGTTAACTGGAGTGCAGAGAACTGTACTAAGCACTTGGGAGAATGCAACATCATAAACCCATTTCCTGCCCACGATGAGCTTACAGTCCAGAGGGGGAGACAGACATTAATATAAATAAATAAATGACAGGTATGGACATGAGTGCCGTGTGGCTGGGAAGGGGGATGAATATAGAGAGCAAGTCAGGGTGATGCAGAAGGAAGTGGGAGGCGAGGACAGGAAGGCCTCTTGGAGAAGATGGGCCTTCATTAAGGCTTTGGAAGTGGGGAGAGTCATTGTCTGTTGGATATGAGGTGGGAGGACATTCCAGGCCAGAGGTGGGACATGGGCAAGAGGCTGGTGGTGAGATCGAGGTACAGTGAGAAGGTTGGCATTAGAGAAGGGGAGTGTGCCGGCTGGGCTGTAGTAGAAGAGTAGTGAGGTGAAGTAGGAGGGGGCAAGGGGATTGACTGCTTAAAACCCACGTCTCTAGACTCCTGCTCTCAATGTTTCTTCCACCTGGCACCCCCTTTCACCCCCATCCCTGCTGCCTCCCTTTGCCCCAGGGGTGCCTGGATAGATGTCACTGGCACCTTCCTCTGACCCCCGGAGTATCAGCCTCTACCCCCAGATCGAGAAGCAAAACTCAGGCACGCATCAGCCTTTGTTCAAAGATTTATTTTTTATTTCTTTCTGTCACAACATATGCTACAATTGGGAGCAGCCTAAGAGTGGGTTTCTATAGCAACTCCAGACCAATACTAATTCCTATATTAATGGCTTTTCTAAAGCAGTTTTTCCCTTAAGCAGTGGGCACCAGACCTGATCCTGGGTCTGCCACAGATGCAGAACTCCTCTGGATCAAAATCCTGGTTGGAGCCAATCTCCGTTTCCCCCTAGGGCAGAGCTCGACTCGATTTCCAGTAAGTGGGCGTGGGTGGTGGTTCTCTAGATTGTAAGCTCTTTGTGGGAAGGGAATGGATCCGTTTATTGTTTTACTGTACTCTCCCGATAGCTTAGTACAGTGCTCTGCACACAGTAAGCGCTCAATAAATGTAATTGAATGAGTGAAGTGAAAACACTTTGAACTCCAGCTGCCCCACTGGCCTGGAGCTTTTTGGGGGTGGAGGGTCAGGGAAACCTGGGGTTTGTGAGGAGGCACCTCTCTGCTGAAATGACAAACACTTGTCTATTTACAGGATTAAACTAATTGCAAGGGAAAAGCAGAAGGTTCAAAAGAAGATGGTCAGGGAGAAAAGAGGTGATATGAGATATCAACACCTATAGAAGCAGCCTGGCCTAGTGGAGAGAGTCTGCGCTGGGAGTCAGAGGACCTGGGTTCTAATTAGAGAAGCAGCGTGGCTCAGTGGAACCAGCCTGGGCTTTGAAGTCAGAGGTCATGGGTTCAAATCCCGGCTCTGCCACTTGTCAGCTGTGTGACTTTGGGCAAGTCATTTAACTTCTCTATGGCTCAGTTACCTCATCTGTAAAATGGGGATTAAGACTGTGAGCCCCACGTGGGACAATCTGATCACCTTGTAACTTCCCCAGAGCTTAGAACAGTGCTTTGCACATAGTAAGTGCTTAAAAAAAGCCATCATTAATTCCAGCTCTCCCTCTTGTTTGCTGTGTGACCTTGTGCAAATCACTTTTTTAATTCTTTTTTTTAAAATAGTATAAGTGCTTTCTATGTGCACTGGGATAGACACAAGCCAATCAGGTTGGATACAGTCCATGTCCCACACGGGTGGGGCTCACAGTATTAAACCTGTGATTAATGAAGTACAGATGAAGTAACTGAGGTACACAGAAGTTAAATGACTTGCCCAAATCACACAGCACACAAATGGCAGAGCTGGGATTAGTATCCAGATCCTTGTGACTCCTAGGCCCTTGCTCTATCCACTAGGCCATGCTGCTTCCTCTGTTTGTCAGTTTCCTCATCAGTAAAACGGGGATTCAATCAATATCTGTGCTTCTTCACCCTCGTACTGTGAACCCCTCATCAGACAGGGAATGTGTCCATCCTGATTATCTTGTATTAACCCTAGCACTCAGCATGGTACTTGGAAGAGAGTAAGTACATAATAAATACCACAATTATCATTAGTATTGCCTATTAGACTCTCCAACAAGTATCCTTCAATGCTGGAACAAACCTCAACTGGCCACCCCTGAGGGAGGGCTCCTTCCTGCTCTGAGTCCATGAGAGGCAGCGGAGGGACTAAGATGGCTGCTTTGAGGGTGACGTCCGTGGGCTGTGGCACGTAGGAGCCATTCCCAAGGAGGTTTGTAATTCCCTCCCTGCAAGACTTTGGAACTGTCAGCCAATCACATTTATTGAGTGCTTACTGTGTGCAGAGCACTGTTCTAAGCACTTGGGAGAGGGCCAGCCTGACTCGCCTTTCCCTCCTTATGGGATGGTGGGTGTGATGGAGATGCTGATACAAGAAGATGTCTTTGGGTTTGGGAAGTTGGGCCCCAAGCTGGGGGTGGTATAAATAGCTGCTTTCTAAAGGCTGAACTCCAGGGAGTTGATGCTGCCAGGAGTTTCGTGGGAAGCAAAAATAGGCCTGAGAAGCAATGTGGCTTAGTACAAAGAGCTCAAGCCTGGAAATCAGAGGACCTGGGTTCCAATCCCGGCTCTGCCTCTTTTTCTGCTATGTGACTTTGGGCAAGTAATAACACATGGGTGTGATGTCATCTGCTTTTCATGTCCTCTGAGTCAAGCACTGGCACCCATTCTAGCTCCATCTGTCAGGGGTCCTGATGACAGGACAAGCAACCTGATGAAGTTGTGTGTCTTTTACTCCCAGGCCCCACTAATTGACAAAAATCCCAGAACCATAGAAGCCATTTTCACTTTCCCAGGTTTCCACCTGATCATGAGATCTGTTTTTTTGTTTTTTAATGTCTCCAAATAATTTCACATCACCTATCTCATTTTTAGCCTCACAACCTCTCTTCTTTAGCGCTCTCTCTCTCTCTCTCTCTCTCTCTCTCTCCTTCTCTGTGAGGTAGGGAGAGGCAGGTAATATTATCCCCATTATACAGATGAGGAAGCTGAGGCTCATAGAGGTGAAGTGACTAGCCCAAGGCCACAAAGCTGGTCAGGGGTAGAGCTGGGACTGGAACCCAGATCTCCTGACCTGGTTAGCAGCATTGCATAGAGGCTAGACCACAGGCCTGGCAGTCAGAAGTTCATAGGTTCTAATCCCGATTCCACCATTTGTCTGCCGTGTGACCTTGGGAAAGTCACTTCACTTATCTGGGCCTCAGTTACCTCATCTGTAAAATGGGGAGTAAGACTGTGAGCCCCATGTGGGACAGGGACTGTGTTCAACCTCATTACCTTATATCTGCCCCGGTGCTTAGAACTGTGCTTGGCACATAGTAAGCGCTTAACGAATACCCTTATTATTATTGTTCATACAATCTTTCCACTAGGCTGTGCTCTCCTGGGTTTTTGAAGGGGAGAGCCCATCTGTGTATATCAATGTGGCAGAAAATATCATTTTGTGACTGATACACACTTATTCATTGTGGACAACCATATATATCCTTGCTTCACTACCGTGTTGGCCTCATACAGTGCAGTGGGGCCTCTAGACTGTAGAACATCGGCCTGGGAGTCAGAAGGACTTGGGTTCTAATGCTGACTCTGCCACTTGTCTGCTGTTTCACCTTGGGCAAATCACTTCTCTGTGCCTCAGTTACCTCATCTGTAAAATGGGGATTAACTTGTGGGATGGGGACTGTACCTACCCAGTGCTTAGTACAGTACTTGGCATGTAGTAAGCGCTTAACGAATTATACAATGCCGTTGAGTCCTTTCTGATTCATAGTGACTCTGTGGATATATTTTCTCCAGAGTGTCCTATCTTCTGCCTTAATCCCTAACCTTGTTAATGGTTCTTTATCATTGTTTAATGAGAAGCTTAACAAATACCATTTAAAAAAAAAAAAAGTGCAACAAAGTTGGTAGACCTGTTTCCCTGCCCACAAAAACCTTATAGTCTTGAGGACTGTTTTCAGTTTTCCAAAGCTTCCATGTGAGATGCTGATCATTCTTGGAAAACCTTTATTTCATTTCTCTAAAATAACTTCTGCAAGGAGCTGCAGGAGCCTTTTTGCAGAGGAAGGCAGTGATGTGGTGATTTTTCTTTTCTTTTTCTTTCTTTTTTTTTTTTTTAAATTCTGCTCCTTTGGGAACCAGGGCAAGGTACATTCTTCCCTTCTTGCTCTTTGTATCCATGAATGCATCTTAGCCTGACAGTCTTTTAAAAAAAGCTCTCCACTGCAATTGGTGTTAGTGCATGAATCCATCCCTCTTTATAGGATCAGAGGAATCCTCAGGCTACTGGCTGGGCTTGGAGTAATTAGTGCTCTAATTAGTCTGGTGTCAATCAAGCCCTCCACCCTCCTGCCTCTTCTCCCTTCAGCTACATTAGAATCGGAGCAGCTGCCTCCTTTAAGAAGCTTTCCCAGATTATCTTCCTCCTCTTCCTCTTCCTCTTCCTCTTCCTCTTCCTCCTCCTCCTCCTCCTCCTCCTCTTCCTCCTCTTCCTCCTCGTCCTCCTCTTCCTCCTCCTCCTCCTCTTCCTCCTCCTCCTCCTCTTCCTCCTCCTCCTCTTCCTCCTCCTCCTCTTCCTCCTCCTCCTCTTCCTCCTCCTCCTCTTCCTCCTCCTCCTCCTCTTCCTCCTCCTCCTCCTCTTCCTCCTCCTCTTCCTCCTCTTTCTTTTCCTCCATTTGCCTCCTTCCAGCCCAATCTAGCAGCACATTCTTGGATTATGTCTCTGCATGAATACTTGTGAGTGCTGGTCTAGTGAAAAGAGCACCGGTAGTCAGCAGACTGGGTTCTAATCCTGCTCCTCCACTTGTCAAATGGGTGACCTTGGATAAGTCACTTCACTTCTCTGGGCCTCGGGTTCCTTATCTGCAAAATGGGGATTAAATCCTACTCCCTCCTACTTAGACTGTGAGCCCCCTGTGGGACAGGGACCGTGTCCAACCTGAGTATCTTGTACTAAACCCCAACATTTAGTACAGTGCTTGTCACATAGTCAACTCTAAATAAGTACAAGTATTATTTATCAAGCATTCACTGCATGCAGAGTGCTGAACTGGGGGGCACTGGAGGTGAAAGAGAGGGAGACCCAATCATTTATCCAGTTCAGTCAGTAGTATTTGAGCACCTACTTTGTACATAGCATTGTGCTAAGTGCTTAGGAGAGTATCATAGAGTGAGTAGATAAGATCCCTGCCCTCAAGAAGCTTATAGTCTAGTGGAGAGACACACTAATAGCTCAGTGGAAAGAGCCTGGGTTTGGGAGTCAGAGATCATAGGTTCTAATCCCTGCTCTGCTGCTTGTCAGCTGTGTGACTTCGGGCAAGTCATTTAACTTCTCTGTGCCTTGGTTACCTCATCTGTAAAATGGGGATGAAGACTGTGAGCCCCACACGGGACAACCTGATCACCTTGTATCCTCCCCAGCGCTTAGAACAGAGTTTTGCACATAGTAAGTGCTTAACAAATGCCATCATTATTATTATTATTAAAGTAAATTACATGTAGGAAGAAGGAATAGAGTTAAGATATATATCTTAAGTGCTCCATAAATACCATCCATGGATTGATTAACCCAAATCGGAAGTGTTTCATTTGGTTGGGGAGGGCCTAGGATAGGGAAGGAGAAGATGTGACTTCAAAGGGCCTTGAAGATGGGGAGAGTAGTAGTCTGCCAGATAGGTTCCCACTGAACTGGGCAAATGCAGATTTATGCCCCCTCCTCCCAGCAGGAAGTAGCACATTCCTTGGGGGCACTGTGTTGTCCATTTAGAGTTTTAAGGCTTTTAGATCAGACTCAACCAAATAGAAGAGCTCAAATTCAAGGTCACCAGAGTCATCCTCAGTCCAAATTCCAGCAACAGGTCAGCCTGGCCGTGCCAGAAACCAGAAGTAGTCCCGCCAGGCTTCGGCCAAGTGTGGGAAATGAAGGGTTTCAGTACCAGGCGTGGCATGACCACGGGAATTCTTCTAGTCCCGAGAAAAGGCGGGAGGTCGGGGTGGGGGTGAGGGTGCCACCCAGCCTGTGAACCAACCTGGTTGGCCTTATTTGGGAGGGTTTGGCGGCGAGTCCCAAGCGTGGGTGTGGGATTTAGGAAAGGGCATTGAGAGATTTCTGGGAGACAGCAGATGGCCCAGGGATGAGTCATTGTTAGCCAGCCTGGGCTTGGCCAATCTTTTTGGGGTCTTGGGTTTGGATGGTAGAATTGGAGGGGGGTCAGGGAGCGGGAGGAGGTGAAGAAGGGACTGATGGTCCTCGAATGACCCATCTTTTGGGGGATCCCCTTCATGAAGGGAATCCACAGTACCTGGGCCCCCACCGGGGGAGTCAGTCAGCCATTTTTACTGTGGGCAGAACACTGTCCTAAGCGCTTGGGAGAGCACAATATAACAACATAACAAACACATTCTCGGTCCACAGTGAGCTTACAGTCTAGAGAGAAGCCCATACCAGGCGCTCAAGACAATGTCAACAGCCACCAAGGAGAGCCTCCTTCACCCCACAAGGGACACGGAGGGCTAAATGTTTTGGAAAAGACTTTCGTCGTCTTCTACCTTCACGCTTCCCAACCCCAGCCTTAGGATCCAGCTTGGACCTGAAGAAGGAATCTTACCTACCTTCCCTCTCATTTATTCATTCAGTCATATTTATTGAGTGCTTACTGTGTGCAGAGCACTGAACTAAGCGCTTGGAAAGTACAATAAAGCAATAAAGAGAAACAATTCCTGCCCAGGAGTTGGTACTAGAACCCAGGTCCTCTGACTCCCAGGCCCCTGCTCTTTCCACTATACCACAGTGCTTCTCTGGAATTTTGCACTAGCCAGTGAGGGAACTGGCACTTCAATTATTTTCTGCAAGATTGTACCCTCCCAAGCGGTTAGTAAAGTCCTTGGCATAGAGTGAGCACTTAATAAATACCACTGATTGATAGCCCAGGGGGAGTCAAGGGCATTGGCGACCCAACCCTAACCCGACCCACCCGTGACATCACACAAGAAAGCACCAATCCCCAGAAGCCTCACTCTTGGGCATTCCATCCAACCGTCTGTTTTCCTGGAGGTTGCCACGGTAAGGCCAGTTCTTATCGGTTGGGTTGAGTTTGGCTTCCCAGGTGGCCGGAGGAGGACCAAGATGACCTCTCGGGTCACTTAGCAATCCATCAATCAATCACTGGTATTTATTTGAGGGTTTACTGAGTTCAGAACACTGAACTGAGCACTTGGGAGACAGTATGACAGAGCAGTTGGTAGGTATGTTCCTTGCCCGCAAGGAGCTTAGAGTCTTCAAGCTCCTAGAGTGGAGGATTTGATGGAAACAGCAAGCTACCAGTGGTGAAACCTCAGACTGCCTTGAAAATTGCAAGCTGACCAGATGGGGTAGTTTGGACCAAGCCTGGGTGGAATTCCTCTTGGGGATGTTGTATTGCAATCTCCTAACTGCTTTGTACAATCAGTCTGTCGTATTTATTGAGTGCTTACTGTTTGCAGAGCACTGCACTAAGTGCTTGGGAGAGTACAGTTTAACAATATAACAGACACATTCCCCGCTCACCATGAGATTACTGTGCTCAACACATAGTAAGCACTCAAGAAATCGGAGAGGTCTGGGCCTCCCATTCAGAACTGAGAGGAGGAGATCCTTTCTCAGAGGTCCTGAAGAACAATAGTGAGCTATTCAACTCTCCTCGAGATCCTTGATGGGTGATGAGAGGCCCCTGGTAAGCTTGAGAGCTCAAGGGGAGAGCTGAAGGCCAAATTCATTCAGTAGTATTTACTGAGTGCTTACTGTGTGCAGAGCATCGTACTAAGTACCCGCACTCTTGGCCCCAGGCCGGCAGACCAGATTGTCATAGGACCTATTTTCCCACCTGAGATACAGCTCCTGAAAAACTGCAAATGAGCCCTCAAAATTCCTGGGCGCGGCTCAAAAGTGGGAAAACTCTAGGTTAACGTGATGTGACATTGGGCCACATTGAGGCAGTTTAAAGGGATCGCGAAGAGACAAGCCTAACGAAAAAGTGTTTTGATCATTAATTATCTGTTGTAGATAATTGCAGAGTCACCAAGGTAGCTGTCAGTCCAGGAGAATCATTTATGTTTATGGGGGCATCAGGGATTTAAACTATGGGCAGCAGGATGATTAATAGTTTTGCCATGTTTCTGAAGCATTGGCATTTTGGTTGAAGTCAGAGGAAAATTCCCCAACATTCTTTGACATTGATTATTGGTAGTGCCAGTGGTAGGCTGCAAGCTTGTTATGGGAAGGGAACACGATTGCTAATTGTGGTATTCGTTAAGCGCTTACTATGTGCTAGGTACTGAACTAAGTGCTGGATACAAGCAAGTTAGGTCGGACACAGTCCCTGTTCCATGTGAGGCTCAAGGTCTCAATCCCCATTTTACAGAGTACAATTCTGTTGTACTGCACTCTCCCAAGGGCTTAGTACAGTGATCTGCAAATAGTAAGCTCTTAATAAATATCATTGATAGCTAAAAGCTCGCTATGTTACAAGTACTAAGGACTCTTGTAACATGATTAGATGAGTCACAGTCCCTGTTCCACACAAGACTCACAGTCTAAAGGGGAGGGAGAACACAATTGAGGCACAATCAATTAATGGCATTTATTGGGTACTTACTGTGTGCAGAGCCCTGTACTAATCACTTGGGAAGCACATTCAGCAACAAATAAGAGGCAATCCTTGCCCACAATGGGCTCACAGTCAAGAAAGATAGACAGACATTAATATAAATGGGAGAAGCAGCATCCCTTAGTAGATAGAGCACGGGCCTGGGAGTCAGATGACCTGGGTCCTAATCCCGGATCTGCCGCTTGTTGGTTGTGTGAACTTGGACAAGTCACTTCACTTCTATATGCCTGTTACCTCATCTGTAAAATGGGAATTAGGACTGTGAGCCCTATGTGGAACATGGGCTGTGTCCAACCTGATTACCTTGTATCTATCCCAGAGTTTAGAACAGTGCCTGACACACGTAATAACTGCTTAACAAATACCCTACAAATATATCAATGAATGATTTGTAGATATGCACATAAAAGGGCAGCAGGGTATTATATTGCTATAGTGTACTCTCCCAAGTGCTTAGGACAGTGCTCTGCTTTGTGTCCAATAAATAGAACAGTGCTCAGTGCTTAGAACAGTGCTTAGCACATAGTAAGCGCTTAACAAATACCATTATTCTTATTATTAAATACGACTGATATTGACTGAAGAGAGCAGACTGGTCAGGAAGAGAGAGCTGCTCTCTCTTGAAGTCTTGAAGAGCCTTGAAGTCTATGCCTTGACTTCTAACATGAAGTTACTAGGAATAAAAGTCTGTGTTTTAAGGGGACTACCTGCTAAATCCAGGACACCTGGAGGTGATCTCCACTGGAAACAGCAACCCTCTGGCAGTTTTCTTCCGGGGAATGGGAAAGTTTCCGGCAATGAGCTCCAGGAGGAAGAGAGCATCTTGGCTCAGTGCCTGCCCTAAGTTGGAGTGAAATGTATCAAATCTTCGATACCATCCAGCTTTGTAGTCGGGTGGAGACATTCCCCCCGACCCGGTTTTAATGGGCTGTGACTGCCTCTTACCCTGGGATCGCTTAGACTGTGATCAGTCCACCCTTGAGACAACAGAGGAGTGCATTTGCAGCAATCAATGAAGGACGTCAAATTGCCTGATGTTCCTTTTATAGTTTTAGCATTAAACAGCTGCCTTGAAACAATCCCCCCACCTAGAATGTACACTTTTGTGAACAACTTCCTGAGCACCTAGCTCTAGACCATGAGCCCGTTGTTGGGTAGGGACCATCTTTATATGTGGCCAATTTGTACTTCCCAAGTGCTTTGTTCAGTGCTCTGCACACAGTAAGCGCTCAATAAATATGATTGAATGAATTAATGCTGGGCCAATAGCCTTATTCTCTCGGATTCATTCATTCAATCATATTTATTGAGTGCTTACTTTGTGCACTGTACTAAGTGCTTGGGAAGTACAAGTTGGCAACTTATAGAGATGGTTCCTACCCAACAACGGGCTCACAGCCTAGAAAGTTCATGGTAGAATGCCAGGCCAAACCATCAGTGGTATTTAATCTAGCACTTACTGAGTGCAGAGCACTGTACTGAGCACTGGGGCAAGTTCAGTGAAACTGAGTTGGTAGACTTGTTACCTGCCCACAAGGAGCTAACAGTCTAAGGGGAGCATAAACAGTAATGGCGAGGTCAACCGAAGCTGCGTCTCCTTGGATGTTGGAAGTACTGGGATGGGATGGGCCCCTCTTTTCCCCTTCTCCCACTCCCTTCTGCGTCACCCCGACTTGCTCCCTTTATTCATCCCCCCCTTCCCACCCCCACAGCACTTATGTCCATATCTGTAATTTATTTATATTAATGTCTGACTCCCCCCCAAGACTCTAAGCTCATTGTGGACAGGGAACATGTCTGTCTGCACACAGTAAGCACTCTTATCCCCAGCTTGCTCTCCATTCTGCGTCGTCTATGCACTTTGATCTGTGACCTTTGGGCATTTGATATTCACCCCAACCCCACAGCACTTACGTACATATCTTTAAATGATTCATTCTACGTATTCATATTAATGTCTGTCTCTCACTATAGTAAGCTCGTTGTGGGGAGGGAATGTGTCTGCTAATTCTGTTGTATTGTGCTCATCCAAGTGTTTAGTACAGTGCTTTGCACATAGAAAGAGATCAGCAAATACAATTGTTCAATTGATCAGCTTCTAGTGTATTTAGTCCGAAGGAGGGAGGACTGTACAGTGAATCCATAACTCTTCGTGATTCTCCTGATTTACGAGAGGATTTTATGAGGCAGGTCTTACCCAGTTTTTCTTGTCGTCTACAAGGACTGGTTATAAGCTCCTCAAACAAGGACCCCTGACTTTTTATGTGTATCAAATTACCTTATGTGCCTCATACCACGCCTTTTCAATGTACCTTCAATTATTTATCTTGATCTCTTGGCAAATATGCCTTGTCTCCGTGAGAAAGTTGGCTCCTTGTGGACAGGGAATTTTTCTTTTTTGAATGATGTTTGTTAAGCTCTTATGTGCCTGGCACTGTACTAAATGCTGGTGTAGATACAAGCTAATCAGGTTGGACCCAGTCCCTGTCCCACATCAGGCTCACTGTCTCAGTCCCCATTTTCCAGATGAGCAAACTGAGGCCCAGAGCAGTGAAGTGACTTGCCCAAGGTCACACAGCAGACTAGTGGCTGAGGTGCTTTTCTGACCCCCAGGCCCGTGTTCTATCCACTAGAACACACTGTTTCTCTGTCACTTCTTTGCTCCATACTCCCCAGACACATGCTTCCAGGGTCTTGCCATCTGTGGACGCTTAATAAATAGCACTGCTGCTGCTACAACTACTTTCACATGAAGGGCACTCTAAGTACTATTGAGTGGATGAATGATCAGGAAACAGTGGGTTTGAATTGAAGCAGGGATTAGTCCAGGGAGACATAAGGAAGAACTTACCAACTGAAAGGGCAATTGCACAGTGATATGGACTGCTAGGAGAGGATGATGAAGTGTGGTTTAGTGGAAAGAGGCTGGGCTTGGGAGTCAGAGGTTGTGGGTTCTAATCCTGCCTCTGCCCACTTGTCAGCTCTGTGACTTCAGTCAAGTCACTTCATTTTTCGGTGCCTCAATTACCTCATCTGTAAAACGGGGATTGAGACTGTGAGCCCCACATGGGACAACCTGATAACATTTCGGGTTGCGATTGGCTTTGTTGTCAACACAGAAAAAATACCTCTGAACCCGTCTGAATTCTATCCTTCTCTGTTTTTGTGTCCTCATCTGTAAAATGAGGATTTAATACCTTTTCTCCCCCAACCTTAGACCGTGAGTCCCATATAGGACAGGGGACAATGTCTGCTCTGATTCCATTGCATCTATTCCAGCGCTTAGCACAGTGCATGGTATGCGTTTACGAATACCATTATTATTATTACACATCACTTTATCACTAATCACGTTATTATTATTACACATCACTTCCAGACTTTATTTCTGAGTCTGGAAATGACCTCTCTGGCTTCATCACACTTGGCATTTCTGCTTGTGATAAGACTTTTCCTGGGGCCAGTGACAAGGAAGGTTGGGAGGAAACAGGAGCCTGAGGTGATTTTTATATATATTTTTCAAATGATCTCCTCTTCTGTGTGTGGCAGGACAGAAATAGCATGGCCTTTGAAAGTCCAGGGCAGCCTGGATTCCCAAACTAAAGGCTTGGGGATAAAGAGCCAAATTGGGTCAAGACATTCCATTTGTTCTGATAGCCCTTTGACTCACCACCCAGTTTGGAGACAGTGGACTGGATCTGCCCTGGGTCACCCCCTATTAAGATGCCCCCATGGTTTTATTGATTTAAGGTCTCACGTGTACTGCTAACTTCCTCCTCGGTCCTCTTTTATATATGTTTATATATCTGTTTATTCAGATAAACAGCCACTTGTTTTCTCTCCCCTGTTGGCAAATATCTATCTCCCCATTCAAGTGTCAACTCCTTGGGCAGTAGTGAATGAGTCACTTCTCTGTTTTGGACTTCCCAGAAGCTTAGAATAAGATCACTGAGTCTGTTTATTGTTCTATTGTACTCTTCCAAATGCTTAGGACAGTGCTTTCCACACAGTAAGCACTCAATAAATATGATTGAATGGATGAATAGGTGCCCAATAGATACATATGGACAACTACTAACTAGCCGACTTTATAGGTACAGTTTCTTAATAATAATAATGATGGTATTTGTTAAGCGCTTACTATGTGTCAAGCACTGTTCTAAGTGCTGGGGTAGTTACAAGCTAATCGGGTTGGACACAGTCCCCGTCCCACATGGGGATCCCAGTCTTAATCCCCATTTTACAGATGAGGTAACTGAGGTACAGAGAGGTGAAGGGAATTGCCCGTGGTCACACTCCAAGAACATGGCAGAGCGGGGATTAGAACCCAGGTCCTTCTGACTCCCAGGCCCATGCTTTATCCACTAAGCGACTCTGCTTCTCTAGGTTATGAAAACCCACCTCTACCCCCGCAAACTGACTTGCGTCTGGTTCCTGTACGCTTGGGTCCCAGTGGCTGCATGATGAATTCCAAATTCTTCTTCATCCTGCTCTGGTCAATGATGTTGGTGTCGAAATTCCTTCATGTGGAACACTCTGGGACTAATGACAGCACTAGGCCGCCTCAGAGTTCCGAAAGCTCACCGGATTCCACACGTCAAAATGCACTTAAAGCACTCTGACTGTTTAATAAGGAAGCAGAGCATGGTTACAGAAACCTAATTACAGCTCCTGTCCTAGCTTTTACTCCCGGGAGCTTTATATTCAGAAGCCTTTGAGGCCCAGATTCTTGCTTGTGGCTCTGCTTTCTTGGTCTAGCGGTCTCCGTTTATACACACCCCTGCCACAAAATGGGGAGCAACTGGGAATTAGGATCTTCTGACTTTTGTTGCAGCGTGGCTCAGTGGAAAGAGCACGAGCTTTGGTGTCAGAGGTCATGGGTTCAAATCCCAGCTCCAACAATTGTCAGCTGTATGACTTTGGGCAAGTCACTTCTCTGTGCCTCAGTTACCTCATCTGTAAAATGGGGATTAAGACCGTGAGCCTCCCGTGGGACAACCTGATCACCTTGTACCCTCCCCAGTGCTTAGAACAGTGTTTTGCACATAGTAAGCGCTTAATAAATGCCATTATTATTATATTATTGTAGTGCAGGAGCTGTTTTTTGGAATAAGAAGATAATATTAAGGGCCTAGGTATAATCAGATTGGACACAGACTCTGTTCCACACTCAGTTCACAATTGAGTGGATCTGCCTAGTTGATAGAGCATGGGTCTGGGAGTCAGAAGGTCATGGGTTCTAATCCCAGCTCTGCCACTTGTCTATAGTGCAACCTTGGGCGAGTTACTTCACTTTTTTGTGCCTCAGTTTACTTCATCTGTAAAATGAGCCTGCTGTTGAGTAGGGACCATCTCTATATGTTGCCAAGTTGTACTTCCCAAGTGCTTAGTACAGTGCTCTGCACACAAGCGCTCAATAAATACAGTTGAATGGGGATTAAGACTGTGAGCCCCATGTGGGATAGGGGCTGTGTCCAACCTGATTTGCTAGCATTTCCACTAGCGCTTAGTGCATTATCTGGCCCCTAGCTTAACAAATAGCATAACTATTACTATTATCGAGAGCAGGTGCCTTAGTCCCATTTTACAGACCAGGAGACTGAGGCCCAGAGAGGTTAAGGGTCTTTCTGAAAGTCATCCAGCGTAGCTGGGGCCAGAACTGAGTTTCCTGACCCTTAACTCTGGGCTATTTCTACTAGGCCATGCTGCCTCCCTTTAATGCTAAAAATATCAATGTCAGTGGTATTTATTGAGTGCTTACTGTGTGCAGAGCACTATATTAAGCACATGGGACAGTACATTACAACTGATTTGGTAGACATGTTCCTTGTCCACAAGGAATATACAGTCTAGAGGGGGAGACAGACATTAAAGTAAAATAAGGATATGGACATAAGTGTTGTGGGCCTGAGAGTGGATTAGTAATAGTGATAATAATAATAATTATGGTATTTGTTAAGCACTTACTATGTACCAGACACTGTACTTAAGCGCTGGAGTGCATACAAGCAAATCAGGTTGGACAAAGTAATAACAATGGTATTTGTTAAGCGTGGCTCAGTGGAAGGAGCCCAGGCTTGGGAGTCAGAGGTCATGGATTCTAATCCTGGCTCCGCTGCTTGTCAGCTGTGTGACTTTGGGCAAGTCACTTAACTTCTCTGTGCCTCGGTTCCCTCATCTACAAAATGGAGATTAAGACTGTGAGACCCACGTGGGACAACCTGATCACCCTGTATCCTCCCCAGTGCTTAAAACAGTGCTTTGCACATAGTAAGTGCTTAACAAATGCCATTATTATTATTATTATTAAGCACTTGCTATGTGCCAAGCACCATTCTAAGTGCTGAACCCAAGTGAAAGGGCGATGCAGAAGGAAGAGGGAGTGGGGAAAATGAGGGCTCAGTCAGGAAAGATCTTTTGGGGGAGAGGTGATTTTAGGAGGACTTTGAAGGTGGGGAGAATGATGATGTGTCAAGTAGAGAAGCAGTATAGCTCAGTGGAAAGAGCACGAGCTTTGGAGTCAGAGGTCATGGGTTCAAATCCTGGCTCCACCACTTGTCAGCTGTGTGACTTTGGGCAAGTCACTTAACTTCTCTGGGCCTCAGTTACCTCATCTGTAAAATGGGGGTTAAGAGTGTGAGCTCCACGTGGGACAACCTGATCACCTTGTATGCCCCCAGTGCTTAAAACAGTGCTTTGCACATAGTAAGCACTTAATAAATGCTGTTATTATTATTATTATTATTATTATTATATGCAGGGGAAGGGATTTCCAGGCTAGAAGCAGGACATGGGCGAGAGGTCAGCGTTGAGAGAGATGAGATCGAGGGAAAGTAAGTAGGTTGGCATTAGAGAAGTGAACGTGCTGGCTTGTAGAAAGTCCTCAGACTCTCAGGTCCAGGCTTTTTCCATTAGACCACAGAGGCTTCAAACACCCTGGGCTTCATACCTAAGGACGGGACCCTCACGTCTCGGCAGAGTTATGAGAACCAGTCAAGTAGGAACCTGCCCTTGCGCTTCCCATTAACAAAGCATATGAAACTGAGAGATACGCTATGGCAGAACTCCAGACAATTTGGAAGCAGACTCTTCCCCTCAGAGAGAATTGATATCTCCCACTCCAGACTCCCTGGGAAATTTAGTGCAGTGACAAGAGCATGCAAGGTCAGAAAGTTGGAATCACAGTATGGGGACAGGTTTCTCCCCCACCGGGTTATAAATGGTCTTAAGTGACAGACAGTAGAAGTCTCTGCCACCTGAAGAGAAATGTTTGAGAGGAGATCTGGGAAACCTGGTATGGAGCGTTGGTCTCGAAGCATCCGTTGTTCTAAGAATAATGATGATATTTGTTAAGCGCTTACTCTGTTTTAAGCACCGTTCTATGCACTGGGGTAATTGGTTTGGACACAGTCCCTGTGCCAAAGAAGGCTCACAGTCTTAATCCCCCTTTTACAGATGAGAAAACTGAGGCACAGAGAAGTCAAGTGACTTGCCCAAGGTCACCAAGCAGACAAGTGGCGGAGACAGAATTAGAACCCAGGTCCTGCTGACTCCCTTCCCCGGGCTCCATCCATTAGGCCACTCTGCTTCTCACCAGCTTGTTCAGACCCAGAACGGCAGGGTTGGAGGCTTTTCCCCCATTAGTGTGTAGGCTACTTTGTGGGCAGGAAATGTGTCTTGTGCTTCTATTGAACACTTGTACTTGTTATTGTGATCACTCAGTAAATACCATTGTTTAATTGATTTGAGCTTGTTATGGGCAGAGGTCGTGTCTGCTTATTCGGTTATATTGTACTCTCCCAAACAATAATAATAATAATAATAATAATAATAATAATAATAATAATGGTATTTACATGCTTAGAAAGTTCTTGGCACATAGTAAGAACTTAACAAATACCATTATTAGATACCACAAGTACCATTATTAAATACCACAAATACCATTATTAAATTAAACGCTTACTATGTGCCAAGCACTGTTCTGCATGCTGGGGTAGATACAAGGTAATCAGGTTGGACACAGTCCTTGTCCCACATGGGGTTCAAAGTCTCAATCCCCATTTTACAGATGAAGTAACTGAGTCACAGAGATGGTAAATGACTTGTCCAAGGTCATGTAACAGACAAGTGGTAGAGCTGGGATTAGAACCCATGACCTCTGACTCCCAAGCTTGTGCTCTTGCCACTAGGCCATGCTGCTTCAGTGCTCTGCTCATAGTAAGTGCTCAGTAAATATCATTGATTGGTTGATTAGAATGTAAGCTCTTCATGGACAGGGATTGCTTCTCCTGCTTTGGAACACCTTCCCCAATCACTTAATAATAATATGATAATGGCAATAATTATTAAACACTTAATAATATGTGTATTTGTTAAGCACTTACTATGTGCTAGGCACTGTACTAAGCCCTGGGATAGACACAAAGTAATTGGGTTGGACACAGTCCCTGTCCTACACAGGGCTTGGGTTCACAATCTTAATCCCCATTTTACTGACGCGGTAACCGAGGCACAGAGAAGTGCTCGCTTCAGCAGCACATATACTAAAATTGGAACGATACAGAGAAGATTAGCATGGCCCTTGCGCAAGGATGACATGCAAATTCGTGAAGCGTTCCATAATTTTCTTCCTCCCTTCAAAGCCCTACTGAGAGCTCACCTCCTCCAGGAGGTCTTCCCAGACTGAGCCCCCTCCTTCCTCTCCCCCTCCGCCCCCTCCCCATTCCCCCAGCCTTACTTCCTTCCCCTCCTCACAGCACCTGTATATATGTATATAAGTATATATGTATATATGTTTGTACATATTTATTACTTTATTTTACTTGTACATATTCTATTTATTTTATTTTGTTAATATGTTTTGTTTTGTTGTCTGTCTCCCCCTTCTAGACTGTGAGCCCATTGTTGGGTAGGGGCCATCTCTATATGTTGCCAACTTGTACTTCCCAAGTGCTTAATACAGTGCTCTGCACACAGTAAGTGCTCAATAAATACGATTGAATGAATGAATGAAGTGACTTGCCTGAGATCACATAGCAGACAAGCAGGATTAGAACCCAGGTCCTTCTGCTTCCCAGGCCCGTGCTCTATCCACTAAGCCACGCTGCTTCTCAGCACTGGACTGTAAGATTCTTGTGGACGGGGATCATGTCTATCAATTCTGTTATATTGTACTCTCCCCAGTGTACTCTCCTACAGTGTTGAGTGCACAGTAAGTCCTCATAAAATACAATAGATGAAATGGACCCTCTTCTAGCCCCACAGAACATATTTCTGATGAGTGGTGGAGTCTTGCCTAGAGCTTATTTCTTACAGGAGTACATGAGCTGGACTGAGCGTATGCAAAAAATGGGCTCACTCATCTTAAAGAACATTGAGGGGTTACATTAATTCATGTCTGTTCACGTCAAAAGCTTACATGGCATTAGCTTTCATCACTGTTTTCAGCGGGGCACTGTGAAATGTTTCTTCTTAATTTTTCCTTTGATACTAGACGGAAGAAAGGGGGAAAGGAAAATACCATTGGATTCATCAGGCGGAAAACCAAACGACCCTTTTAAGTGATAAAACTTAAGCCTCAAAGACTGTAATGAACACGTTGACTGGCAGAGTCCGATTAAAATAAGCAAATTGGCTTCACAGTTGGATTTTTCTTTGACTACTCTTAAGGCTTTGTCAGAGGAAGCTTCAGGAGGTCTTTAAACCTGAACTGGAAAGCAGAAACAATTCTCAGCTCACTGGGGTGTAGTGAGTTTGTGTCTTCCAGCCGGCTGGCTGTTCAGCAATTGTTGCATGTGTCCGCCTTCTCTCTCTTAACTCCCTCCAGTCTGGAGAGTCATAAGGCCAAGGAGAGCATCTCAGGGGCTGCCCATCCCTCATCAATCAATAGTATGTATTGATTATTTACTGTGTGCAGAGCACTGGACTAAGCTTTTGGGAGAGTACAATACAACAGAGTTGGTACACATTCCCTGTCCACAATGAGCTTACAGTCTACCGGGGCCTCATATCCAGTTTGCTACTGTTCTTGAGTCCTGGGATTGAACAATCAACCAATCAATCGTATTTACTGAGCACTTAATGTGTGCAGAACACTGTACTAAGTGCTTGGGAGAGTACGATATAACAGAATTGGTAGACATGTTCCCAGCCCACAACGAGCTTACAGTCTAGAGGGGGATGGTTTTCAACTCATGCAGCCTCTTTCGCCCTGGAAGTCTTCTTTTCCTGCCTGGTGTAGACTGGGCATCAGAGAGGAAATCTAGCCCGAGCCATGGAACTGTTGGTTATGCAAGGCCTCTCCTGAGGTGAAAGTTGCAAAAAATAACATGGGCTTTTTTGTTTTCGCACCTGGTAACAGCTGGACTCGGGTGTTACGAATGGAATCTGGAGGCTTCCATTTGCTCTTACCCTCCACTGGAGCCTGAGGAGACTAGTAGAGATGAGTTCCAATCCCCTCAGAGCTGGCAGCCTGGCAGAGAAACTGCCAACGCAATCAGGTGCGAGTGCCATAGTATGGTAAATGTTTTTTTGGTTTAGGATATTCTTTATGCCTTGAAAACCCCTTCCAGGTCCTGCCTGGGATTTCTCTCTTTGGCAATCCTGAGGCGGTGCAATAAGAGAGATTTCAGGGCCCGTTGGGTGAGTTTATAGGGGGCTCCCTGCTGCCCAGGTCCAGAAAGGACATCAGAGTTTCCAGGAGTAGCTTGCCTGGACAGAGAGGAAACGTTTCGAAACAATAACCTCTCTAGTACTCCATAATAGGGACTATCTGATTCTTTGATCTTCTCTCTCTGCCCTTTAGATCTTTGATGTATCTTGAAGGAAAACTGGGTTGGTGGTAGTACTTGATAATCTTCTCTACCGGGGCAAGGACCTCTCCTCACTTTGTAGGAAAAGCTGACTCAAGCCCCTCCAGCTAGATTGTAAGCCCTCTGAAGGGAGGGATTTTGTCTATCAATTCTCTGTTATCATAAATATGACAACGATAATTATGGTATTTAAGGTGCTTACTGTGTGCCAAGCCCTGTTCTAAGCAGGGGGTAGATACGATAATCAGGTCCACATGGGATTCACAGTTAACGCTTTCTTGAGCGCTAAGTACAGTGGTCTGTACACAGTATGAGCACACAAAAAAAATAGCTTCATTTGGATCATTTATGCCATCTGAAGGTGTTGAAAAGTTGATCGTTACGAGTTGACAAGACTGGAGCTCGGAAACATTCAACTTTTCAATAATAATAATAATAATAATAATGATGGTATTAATTAAACGCTTATTACATGCCAAGTGTTGTTCTAAGCGCAGGGTACTGACCATCAAACTATGAAGTAGATTCTTGGGAGGCTTCAAATGAGTTAGAAGACACTCCCTGACCACCGTCTTGAGTCAGAAAAGTTGGATGATGATTTCGCGCTCTGTGGGATTTCAAAGCCCTTGTTTTGAGGACCATTTCTGGACAAGATGCCTCATAGGTGACTTTGAAAGCTCTTGTGTGTGTTTATGTGTCTGGGTTGCTCTCTCTTCCTGCTTCTCATCTTCCTAGCAATCTCAGTTCTATTTTTAGGTAAAACAGAAATCACGGCATGTCAGTTTGATTGATTAAATTGTCTTCAGGATGTGGGAAAAGTCAAATGAGTTGCCGTGATCGAGCGGGAACGTCTATGTAAAGCTTGATTAATGGAGCTGTTTGCTGTCATGGTGCGAGTGATTCATGTTGGGATTGAACAGAGGTGGTGATGGAACTGCATAGCCCACCCAGATCCCCTTCTCCTTGGTGTAGCCTGAGAGGAAAGCACCTCTTCCCTCCCCTGGAGCGACAGGCTGGGGAGGTCACAGCCTGTCCAGATTCACAATGCCCCAGTGGCTTTTGAGACCCGGCCTGTTGTCAAAGAAAGGGGCAGGCATCTTTTGCTTACACGTACCACTCATCAGGCAGAGAGTCGATCACTCCATCCCTCCAACCCCAGGGCCTGAGCTTAGGGGGCTGGGAGCTGGAACTTTGACTCGGGCCAGGTTGCAAGGCATCGGGATGGGGGTCTTCACAATGATGATAATTATGGTATTTGTTAAGCGCTTACTATGTACCAAGTGCTGTTCCAAGAGCTGGGGTAGATGCAACATAATCAGGTTGGACACAGTCCCTGTCCCACATGGGGCTCACAGTCTTCCATCCCCATTTTATAGGTGAGGTAACTGAGGGGCGGAGAAGTGAAGTGACTTGCAGAAGGTCACACAAGAGACATGTGTGGCTTAGTGTCTGGAGCACAGGCCTGGGAGTGAGAAGGTCAAGGGTTCTAATCCTGGCTCTGACACTTGTCTGCTGTGTGACTTTGGGCAAGTCATTTCACTTCTTTGGGTCTCATCTGTAAATGGGGATTGAGACTGAGCCCCTTGTGGGACAGAGACTGCATCCAACCGGATTTGCTTGTATCCATCCCAGTGCTTAGTACAGTGCCTGGCACATAATAAGTGCCTAACAAACTCCACAGCTATTATTATTATTATTATTATTATTATTATTATTGTTATTTTGTGGCGGAGCCAGGATTAGCACTCACATCCTCTGACTTCCAGGCCTGGGCTCTTTCCACTAGGCCACACTGCTTCCCCTGTCTCTGACATGGGGAAGAAGTTGCAGTATTGCTTCAAAGCTAAGTGGGATGGTGAAGAGGACACCAAGAGGCCTGAATAATTGCTGAAAAATCTCGTTGTTTTTCAAGGTGGTGTAGGAAGAGGCACTGCCCACGGGATGGAGGCGTGGGGCTATGCTCCCTCACTCCCTTTCTCTGACTCCATTTCCTGTTCCTGTACAGGAGTTTCAAGCAACGTGGCCTAGTAGAAAGAGCCTCGACTTGGGAGTCAGAGGACCTGGGTTCTAATCCCAGCTCCACCACTTGTCTGCTGTGTGACCTTGGGCAAATCACTTTACTTCTCCTTGCCTCAGTTCCCTCATCTGGAAAATAGGAGTGGGACTGTGAGCCCAATGTGGGACAGGGACTGTGTCCAACCCGATTAACATGTATCTACATCAGCACTCAGAATGGTGCCTGGCACTAAGAGCTTAACAAAAACCACAATTATTATTATTAATATTATTAATCCCAGTTCCACCTTTGAGCATCCTTGGGCAAGTCACGTAACTTCTCTGTGCACGTTTCCACATCTGTAAAATGGGGATGAGACACCTGTTCTTCATCCCTCTTAAACCCTGAGCTCTAGGTGGGACCAGGGACTGTGTCTGACTTGATCATATTGTATCTCCTTAAGCGCTCAGTACAGCACTTGGCCCATAGTGATACCACAGTTATTCTGCTGATGTTTATTTCCTGGCTCATGAGAAACTGTCTTTAATTCCAGGTGGATCACGGCGATGCAGTGGCTTCCACTGGCAAATGCAGAACATCATTAATGACTCCGTGGAGAGCTCAGATGATGAATTCTTCGATGCCCGAGGTGGGTACCCAGTGACGCCCCTGCCATTGCTCCAAACCGAGGTGGCTCAGTGCAGTGGGACCAGGAGGGATGCTTCCAGGCAACAGAGTAGACAGACAAGTTCCCTGCCCACAACGAGCGTACAGTCTAGAGAGGGGAAAGAGACATTAATATGAATAAATGATTTACAGTATATAATCTATAGATATGGACATAAGAGCTGAGAGTTTGAGGGTGGGGGAAATATCAAATGCCAAAAGGTCATAGATCCAAGCGCATAGGCCATGAAGAAGGGAAAGGGAGCCGGGGAAGAGAGGGCTTCGTTGGGGAAGGTCTCTTGGAAGAAATGTGACCTTAATAAGGCTTTGAAGGTGGGTAGAGTAAGGGTCTGTTATATATGGAGAGGGAGGCACTTCCAGGCTAGAGAGAAGTGGGAAAGGGATCAGTGGTGAGATAGGCGAGACTGGGGCACAGTGAGTAAACTGGCCTAATAATAATAATGGCATTTGTTAAGTGCTTATTATGTGCCAGACACTTTACTAAGCGCTTATATGCAGCACTTGAGAGAATGCAATAGAAGAGACACAGTCTCAAGGGCCCTCTTAGCTTCCTTTAACCCTCCTTTCTTCCTCCTTTTTTCTCGTTACCATTATTGCTAGATTTAATTCCTGCAGTTTGCAGTGTAACTGCCCCAATTTTTCAGCATAATTTTTGCACAGCGAACAACAGTGGGGCAGTTACACCTGAACCAACAAGAATGAAATCATTGCTAGTTAAAGGATTAATTATTAGTGAATATTGATCATCATTAATCAATATTTTGTTTTTGTGATGCAAAGTGGTGCCAAAAAAGTGGGGCAGTTAAGTGAGTAAATGCGGAGGTCCCCGGTGGTGATGGAGCTGTGTTAGCAGAGGGTCTCTGTAAATGTGGTGGTGGTGATCCCTGGGATGGCGGCGGTGTTACCTAGGACCCAGCAGCTCGGCACATGGGACTGCCAACCTGCAGGGCACCTCTCACCAGGCCGGGGAGGGAGGGCGGGGGGCCACCTCCACCAGATCGGGTGGGGAGAAGAGAACTGAGGGAGAGGAGAATGTGGCAGAACAGACAGTGAAGATCAATCGTATTTATTGAGCGGTTTCTGGGTGCACAGCACTGTACTAAACCCTTGGGGGAGAGTACAGTAGAGGGACTCATACATTCAATTCAATTCATTCAAACCCCTATAGCCCTGTACATAGCTGTAATTTTATTTGTATTGATGTCTGTCTCCCCCTCTCTAGACTGTAAGCCCCTTGTGGGCAGGAAATGTGACTGTTGCTGTATTGTACTCTTCCAAGCTCTTAGTACAGTGCTCTGCACACAGTAAGTGCTCTAACAGGCACATTCCCTGCCCACAACGGGCTTAAATTCAAGGTTTTTCTGGCCTTTCCATCAAATGATGGTATTTACTGAGCGCTTACTGTGTGCAGAGCACTGAACTAAGTGCCTGGTAGAGTACAATATGGTAGAGTTGGTTCCCTAGCCTCAATAAGCTTACGATTTCAGTGAGACAGGCAGAAAATGTTCATAAATTCCGGAAGAGTTTGGATCATTTCAGGAGGTTGGGAGCGGGTGCCTGAGAAATAGCCCCAGGTTTGCTTTCTCTCCCATCTCCCTGTGGCCAAACAAGGTAGACACGTTATCTTTACTTTAATTTTATAGTATTTGTTAAGCACTTACTATGTGCCAGGCATGTACTAAGCACTGGGGTAGATAGAAACTAATCAGTCGAACACAGTCCCTGTCCCACATGGGGCTCACAGTCTTAATCTCCATTTTCCAGATGAGGTAACTGAGGCCCAGAGAAGTGAATTGCCTAAGGTCACACAGCAGACAACTGACAGACCTGGGATTAGAACCCAGGTTCTTCTGACTCCCAGGACCATGCTCTATCCATTAGGCCTCGCTGCTTCTTTTCCAAACCACGTGATGTTTTTCTTTTTTTCCCTGTCAACATTTTTGTCTGCATTCATTTATTTGGGGAGCTCTGGAGTTTTTCACTCTTGTGAATCACACCGCAGTCTGGTCGCTTGGTTCCGTCAGCTCATGCCCCATTCTGTTTGGTAGATGATTGAGAGAGGAGTGCGGGGGTGGTGTGAGAACAGCTGCCTTTGGGGGAAAATGTGGTTTGGAGGTGGCTGGATTCTGTCCTCAACTGTCCCAGTCCTCGCTTTACTCACTGGTGACAATCTATAATGATGTTATTTATTCATTAAGGGAGGATGGAGTGCTGAGTATTCTGATAAACCCTTGGGTAGATCAGGAGAATCAAGATGGGGTCCTGTCATCTCCTGGACTCAAACTCTCATCAGTGGTGGTATTTTTTGAGTGCTTGCTGTGTGCAGAGCACTGAACTAAGCACTTGGGAGAGCTCACCTCCTTCATGAGGCCTTCCCAGACTGAGCCCCTCTTTTTCTCTGCACTGTGCTAAGCACTGGGGTAGATACAAGGTAATCAGGTTCTCCCATGTGGGGCTCACAGTCTTCATCGCCATTTTACAGATGAAGTAACTGAGGCACAGAGAAGATGTGACTTGCCCAAGGTCACATAGTATATGTGTGTGTGTGTGTGTGTATACATATGATTTATGTATAGTGAACATAGTGAACATTTTATATATGTATGTATGTATATGGCTGAATTATAGTCAGTGGATTATATTAACTTTTTGGAGAAATAACAATAGCTTTTTGGAGAAATGTTAGCTTTTTTTCTGGTGAAAAATCACCTCCTCTCTGGCTTCTTGATTGGGTCTTCTCCATAAAGTGGACTCTATGGATCACACATTTAGAAGGTAAACACAAATGACCATTCCCCAGGAAATGCATCTTTCGGTGGAGCACTGAAAGAACACCTCCAAGTCTAAGAAGATTCATTTTTAACCTGTGCTGTAGTTCAAAATAGTTCTCACAATCCTTCGTCATTCTGCTTGTGCCTGTGTTATTTTGGAGTACAATACATCAAGGTAAATGAGCCCAGGAAGTCTTTTATTTTTTCCTGTTAATGTTGCTTTTCTTTTTCCTCCAGGAAAAGAAATGCAGAAAGCCCAGTCTCTTGATATTTCAGGGAAAAAATGTATTAAATAAATTTTAAAGTGTTTTCCATTCATCAATCCCCTTCTCTCTTAGTTCAGAGTGAATAGCAGCTATTTCTAGATTAGCTGGGTTATTCCAAGCCAAAACAGTGTCTTTCATCCAATGCTGGTTTTAGTACCTGAGCTGAATCTCTCCATAGCAACTAAAACGCGTTGCGATAATAGCACTTTCAATATTTTGATGCTTAAAAGACTTTTTATTTGAAATATTTTTGCAGTTCATCAGAACTCAGTGAGGTTGGTTTACGCATTAGTCGTTTATTAATTTAGGGGATGTGATGAATGATGCTTTTGCATCATTGGGAATCTATAAAGAAGTAACATTCTGCTTCATTCATTGGAAATGCTCACCCAGTTATGACAAAATCAATACAGGACCATGTCACTAAAAGAAACAGCATGGCATAGTGGAAAAACCATGGACCTGGGTTCTAATTTTGCCTCCTCCACTTGCCTGCTGTCTGACTTTAGGCAAGTCATTTCATTTATCTTTGCCTCAGTTTCCTCAACTGCAAAATGAGGATTCAATGCCTGTTTTCCCTGCTGTTTAAACTGTGATCCCCAAATGGGGCAGGGACTGTGTCCAACCAGATTAACTTGTATCTACCTCCACACTTAAGTCAGTGCTTGACACAGCGTAAGCGCTTAAAAAATATCATTTTTTTTTTTTTAAAAAGAGTTTGGCTTTTGGTCCTGAGTGACTTGTTTGTTATTCAGAATGGGAGTGGTTTGGGTGGATCTCATAAGCGCTTATTATGAGATCTTAAAGGTGTCCAGGAGACCCATCATTATATGTCAGATATGAAGGGAAGTTGTTTCATTTTTTTAAAATCATATTTTTTAAGTGCTTACTATGTGCCAGGCATTGTTCTAAGCACTGAGGTAGAGTCAGCGCTTAGTGTAGAGCCTGGAACATCGTAAGCGCTTAACAAATACCAGTGTTATTAAGGTAATCAGGTTGGACACAGTCCACGTCCCACATGAATGTCACAGTCTTAATCTCCATTTTACAGATGAGGTAACTAAAGGCACTGAGAAGTTAAGTGACTGGCCCCAGGTCCCATTCTGATGGGAGAGGCTGACTTAAAAGTCTCTCCAAGATAGTAGTAGACTATTGAGCCCTCACTAGATGCCCTGCACTGTACTAAGCCCTTTGAAAGTACCAAAGAAGCAGCTAACACATTCCCTGACAGCAGGGAGCTTCCAATCTAACGGGAGAGGCAGACACAAAATTCTTTCCGGATCAAAGTAAATATTCGAATGTTCAACTGACGAAATATATTTGCAGAAGTGCTGAGACCGTACTTGAGACTTGCGCTTAGTTTTGTACCCTTTTTTTTTAAAAAAAGGGTACTTGTTAAGTGCTTGCTATGCATCAAACACTGTTCTAAGTGCTGGGATAGACAAATCAGGTTGGACACAATCTCTATCCCACATGAGGCTCACAGTTTAAACCCATTTTACAGATGAGGACACCTCCCACCCCCTTAGTCTGCGAGCACCATGTGGGACAGGAACTGAGTCCATCCTGATTATCTTGTTTTGATCCCAGCTATTAATAATGTTTATTATTTTGTTATTAAGTGCCGTTGAGTTGTTTTTGATTCATTACGACTCCATGGATATACTTTCTCTGGAACGTCCTGTCCTCTGCCATAATCCACAACATTTCTAACGGTTCTTCCGTTATCATTGTTATGGTCTCTATCCATCTAGCTGCCAGTCTGCCTCTTCCACATTTTCCCTGGACTTTTCCTAGCATTAGTGTCTTCTCCAGAACTTAATAGAGTGCTTCCTGCTTCCACATAATAATTATGGTATTTGTTAAGCGCTTACTATATGCCAAGCACTGTTCACATAGTAAGCACTTAACACATACCACAGTTATAATAATTACCATTATTATTATTGTTGTCGGTTAACAAGAAGCACCATGGCCTATTGGAAAGAACATGGGCCTGGGAGTCAGAGACCTGGGTTCTAATCCCACTTTGGCCATTTGTCTGCTGTGTGACCTTGAGCAAGTCACTTAATCTCTCCATGCCTGTTATCTTATCTGGGAAATGGAGATTTGATACCCATTCTCCCTTCTCCCTCTAGACTGTAAGCTCATTGTGGGGAAGGAATGTGGTCTGTTTATTATATCATAGTCCCACAAGCCCTCAATACAGCGCTTTGCACACAGTAAGCGCTCAACAAATATGATCAGACAGACTGCTTACTTAAACTCCAAGCCCCAAGAAGGACCTGATGATCTTGTACCCACCCTGGCATTTAGTACAGCATTTGGTATATAGTAAGCACTCAACAAATATCATGATTATGATTATTATTATCCTTAACATTAGAGGGGAGGACTTTGCCTTTCAGATGAGAACTTAGAGGCAGATTCCTCCTTCGTGGATGAGAGGGGCATGGGGCTTGGGATATCACCCTAGACAGTAAAGTAATTGTGGGCAGGGAACGTGTCCGTTTATTGTTCTATCGTACTCTCCCAAGTGCTTAGTACAGTGTTCTGCATGTAGTAAGCACTCAATTAAAATTCAACTGAATGAATAACAGGAAGATGCTCGGGAGACTGGTTTTCAGCCACTGGCCATCGCCGAGTCTTCTGCCTCTACGGACTGTTTCAGTGGCGAGTCTGCGTTTATCGAATCTGGGAGTGCATGGTGATGAAAGGGGCTGCCTGCTGTGTAAGTTATCACGGTTATTATTAAATAGGCTTAAACCAAGCTGAGCTGAAAGGCGGACAGAAAGCCTTCGATCGGCAGCTCGCCGTTTTCGTCCGGGTCTCATTGTTCCTGGCATCAAAAGGCAGGGCGCCCACCCCCTGCGCTTCATGCAGGTAATAATCAGATAACTTCTATGATCTCGTAATTGCTATTCCGACACGCCATTCGTTCAAAGTTTGGTTTCGTTCTTTGTACCGGTCTGATTTTAGCCCTGTGGGCTAAAAGTCCTGTGGCAAGGAGATTGGATTTTTTAAAAAAAGTCCTGTTTAGGTGGCTCGCTTTGAAAATTCTGGGTAGAGTTTGGGGTGGAGGGAAAGGGGAGACCCGGCTGTTAGTCCCAGTACAGCCTCTGGCCTGCTGGTTAACCTCAGGTGAGTCACCTAACCTCTCTGGGCCTCAGTTCCAGCATCTGTAAAATGGGGACAAGGTACCTGTTGGTGTCCTCTGTCCCCTGGTTTATCCATCTGGGAATGGTCTTCAGTCCACTGGTAAATCCTTCTGGGAATCTCACCAGCGTCTTCTGTCTCCTGTTTCCGCTGTCTCCTGATCGACTGAGGTTTTGCCACCTTGCCAGAGGGTTCTGCTCCAGCGTGTCGGTAGATATTCCTGGCACTCACCGTGTTTCGTTTTCCCAGTCCAGCAAGCCATACGGCAACTGTTCGGGTATCATGCTGACTTCCATTCTTCATCTTCCTGCCGGGTCCCACCGGAGGAAGTGTTGTTGCGAACATTGCCTCAGGGCAGACCAGCCCTGTCTCAAGGTTCACTCGAAGTATTGTGTTCAGTCAGTGGTATTTATTGAGCGATTACTGCGTGCAAAGCACACTACTAAGTACTTGGGAGAGTACAGTACAACAATATAACAGAAACATTGCCTGCTCACAAGGCATTTAAGTCCAGGCCAGTCCAGGTTTGGTGGCTAGGGGAAGTGGCATGGTGGATATAATCTGGGCATGGGAGTCAGAGGGACCTGGGTTCTAATCCCAACTCTGCCATTGGTTTGCTGGGTGACCTTGGGCAAGTCACTTCTCTAGGCCTCAGTTACTTCATCTGTAAATGGGGATTAAGACTGTGAAGCCCTATGTGGAACAGGGACTGTGTCCAACCTGATGATCTTATAACTACCCCAACACTTAATACAGTGCCAGGCACATTGTAAGTCCTAATACCACAATTAGAACTTTGATCTTGTCTATCTTGCCGCCGACCTCTTGCCCACATCCTGCCTCTGGCCTTGAATGCCCTCCCTCTTCAAATCTTCCAGACGATCACTCTCCCCACCTTCAAAACCTTTTCAAAAGTACACCTCCTCCAAGAGGCCTTCCCTGACTAAGCCCTCATTTCCTCTTCTCCCACTCACTTCGACATCATCCTTGCATTTGGATTTGCTCCCATTATTCACCATCCCGCTCAGCCCCTCAGCACTTATATATATCTGTAATTTATGTATATTAATGTCTGTCTCCCTCTCTAGACTATAAGCTCATTTAGGGGAGGGAACATGCCTACCAACTCTGTTATATCGAATTCTCCCAAGCGCTTATGCACATGTGTAAACACGTTTGATGTGTGCTCTGCACACATTAAACACTCAATAAATATGATTGATGGTATGGTAATGGTTTTAAGAGGAAAGAGAACGAGTAAAGCCAATAGTGGGATGTTCCTATTGAACAATTAATCAATTCTATACCCTTAAGCCAGCATCAGTTCTAGGCTGTGAGCTCATTGTGGGTAGGAATGTGTCTGTTTATTGTTTTATTGTACTCTCCCAAGCACTTAGTACAGTGCTTTCCACACAATAAATATGATTGATTGAATGAATCAAAATTAACAAGGCCCTTAGTACTGTGTAGATCTGAAGGTGGGTATCCTCTTCTCTGGGCCCAGCCGAATCTTATATCGGTGTCTCCAGCTGCTGAAATGAACGCCGGAATCTCAGTTACCCAACTAATTTTGCCCCATTTTCCCATCCCAATCCAGGGACCTGGTGCAGATATTCTCAGAGCAAAAGCTGGGATTGTGGAAAAGTGTAGATGATCCCGGGAGAGTCTTGAAAGAGAACAATTTGAGCTTTCCATTGTTCTCTTTCCATCCGGTCTGGATTCTCTTATGCTGCGAGTGCTTTCTCTTCCTTTTCAAGCGGTTGCACCTGAGCGGATATTTGGCCCTGTTTCTGTCTGAGTCCCTGTGGCTTTGTATTTTAATAGTAGAGGATTATGTGTAATTGGATTAACATTTAGTGCATCAGTGAAAGTTCCAGGAGTTGCCACTGAGGCCAACAACATGAATTGCAAATAGTTTCCTGTCCACCGTTTTATCCCTCTGGGGACAATTCTCTGTCCACTGGTTAATTATATGGGGAGAATTCCCTGCCCACTGTTTTATCCTTCTGGGACCAGTCCTCTGCCCTCACTGGTTTATCCCTCCAAGGATAACTTTCTGACCACTGTTTTAATAATAATAATGATAATAATAATGATGATGGCATTTATTAAGCACTTACTACGTGCAAAGCACTGTTCTAAGTGCTGGGGAGGTTACAAGGTGATCAGGTTGTTTCACAGGGGGCTCGCAGTCTTAATCCCCATTTTACAGATGAGGTAACTGAGGCACAGAGAAGTTAAGTGACTTTCCCAAAGTCACACAGCTGACAGTTGGCAGAGCTAGGGTTTGAACCCATGACCTCTGACTCCAAAGCCCATGCTTTTTCCACTGAGCCATGCTGCTTCTCTTTTTATCCTTCTGGGAAAGGTCCTGGTTTATCTCTTTGGAAAAAGTCCTCTCCCCACTGGTTTATACCTCCCATAAGAGTCCTCTGCCTGCTGGTTTATTCCTCCGGGAACAATTCTCTGCCCACTGGTTTATTTCTCTGGGGAGAATTCTCTGCCCACTGGTTTACTTCTCTGGGGAGAATTCTCTGCCCACTGGTTTACTTCTCTGGGGAGAATTCTCTGCCCACTGGTTTATTTCTCTGGGGAGAATTCTCTTCCCACTGGTTTACTTCTCTGGGGAGAATTCTCTGCCCACTGGTTTACTTCTCTGGGGACCATTCTCTGCCCACTGTTTTATTCCTCCGGGGAGAATTCCCTGTGCACTGTTTTATCCTTCTGGGAAGAGTCCTCTGCTCCCACTGGTTTATCCCTCCAAGGATAATTTTCTGACCCCTGTTTTATCCTTCTGGGAAGAGTCCTCTGCCCCCACTGGTTTATCTCTCCAAGGATAATTTTCTGACCACTGTTTTATCCTTCTGGGGAGAGTCCTCTGCCCACTGGTTTATTTCTTCAGAAAGAGTCCCCTCCCCACTGGTTTATCCCTCCTGGAAGAGTCCTCTGCCTTCTGGTTTATCCCTCCTGGGAGAATTCTCTTCCCACTGGTTTATCCGTCCCACCTGGGTAGAGGGGTATTCCTGTTAGCCTGCCCATCCAAAAATACTCTTCCAACTATAGTAAAAACACTATCATTTGGAAAGCCTGTTACTGAGTCAGGACTGGGCCCCCAGATACTGCCAATAATTGTTAGTCAATCCTATTTATTGAGTGCTTACTGTATAATAATAATAATAATAATAATAATAATGTTGGTATTTGTTAAGCACTTACTATGTGCCAAACACTGTTCTAAGCACTGGGGTAGATATAAGGTTGTCCCACATGGGGCTCACAGTCTTAATCCCCATTTTACAGATGAGATAACTGAGGCACAGAGAAGTGAAGTGACTTGCCTAAAGTCACTCAGCTGACAAGTGGTGGAGCTGGGATTTGAACCCACGACCTCTAACTCTCAAGCCCATGCTCTTTTCACTAAGCTACGCCATTTCTCCTTACTAAGTGCTTGGGAAAGTACAATATAACAATATAACACACCCTGCCCACAACAAGCTTACAGTCTAGAGGGGGAGACTGGCAGACAATATAAATACAACTCTCTCCTACTTAGACTGTGAGCCTCATGTGGGATAGGGACTGATTATCTCATATCTACCCCATGTTAGTACAGTGCTAGGAACCTAGTAAGTACTTGACAAGTACCATAATTATGATTTAATTATGTATGGGGCCTGTTTTCTCATCTGAAATAGGGGTATTCACTATCTCTTCTCCTTCTTAATTAGACTGTGAGCCCCATGTGGGGAAAGGGGTGTGTCCTTTCTGTGGCTATCACATCTACCCTACCGCTTAATGCCACAGTTACAATTATTATCAGTATTAATAAGGCTAAGTGACTTTTATAAAGACTTTATTTCAATGCTGCAGAGCCCACAGGCAAGTCAGAGCTTCCTTCAGCTCTCAGGTCTTTTTCAATCCATAGTTGGCTTCCTCACTGAGTGTATTGATTGTAGAGAGAATCGATGTCTTCTGCTTTAGATCCAGAGATTGGATTGGATTCGTGGATCTAATCAACAGTGTTTCAATAGGCTTGATTTACTGTAAATGATAAAGTTTGGCATAGAGTAATCTCTGAACCTCATCTGGGAGAAGTGAAATGGTCATTTAGCAGTCTCTCTCCACTCCAAAACCCTCATGTGTAAATTGGGTACCCACACTTCTCTTCCTCACTCCAAAATAAAACCACTGGATCATAGCTTTTCCCATCTTCAAAACCCTTCTAAAATCCCAACTCCTCCCAAATCCCTAATTTATTAGAATGCCTGTCTCCTCCATTAGACTGTAAACTCCTTGAGTCCAGAGATCGTGTCTACCAATTCTATTGAATTGTACTTGCCCAAGGCATAGTACAGTGCTCCACAGACAGTAAGCACTCAATAAATAATTGTGATTGATCGAAACTTTCCCCGAGTAAATCTCAACAACCTAGTCTTGTCCCTCCTGCCACTTTTAGCACCAATGCATTTTATCACTAGTTGTGGCACTGAGGTATGTTGCATACTTTTATGTGGCTTTCCATTTGTCGATACCATTATTTCCTCTGCTGTTTCATCCTGTTTTGTCTGTGTCCTTCCTCCCCATCACACTACAAGGAAATCCTTTTTGTCTCTCCATCTCCCCCCATGAGATGTGTGCTCTCTGAGAGTAGAGGACTTTTGTCTTGCTCCTGTCATCCTCTCCCAAATGTTTAGTATGTTGCTTCACAATCAATGGGATTTATTGAGCACTTTCTAAGTGCTTGGGAAAGTACAGTAAAACAGAGTTGGTTGACATGTTCCCTGACCAGAATAAGCTTAGAGCTTCGGTTGGGGGGGATACAGATATTAATATAAATAAATACATTTTGATTATGCACATAAGTGCTGTGGGGCTGAAGGTGGAGTGAATGCCAAGTGCCCAAAGATAGAGATTCATTCATTAATTCAATCATATTTATTGAGTACGTGCTTATTATGTGTAAAGCACTGTACTAGGTTCTTGGAAGAGTGCAATATAATAATAATAATGGCATTTGTTAAGTGTTTACTATGTGCCAAGCACTGTTCTAAGTGCTGGGGTAGATACAGGGTAATCAGGTTGTCCCATTTGGGGCTCACACTTTTAATCCCCATTTTACAGATGAGGTAACTGAGGCATAGAGAAATGAAGTGACTTGCCCAAGGTCACATGGCAGACAAGTGGTGGAGCTGGGACTAGAACCCAGGTCCTCTAACTGAGTTGGCAGACATGTTTCCTGCCCACAATGAGCTTACCGTCTAGAGGGGGAGACAGACATTAATAGAAATAAATAAATTACAGATATGGATATAAGTACTGTGGTGGTGAGGGAGGGGTGAATATAGGGAGCAAAACCAAGGTCAGGGTGATGCAGAGAGGAGTACAAGCAGAGGAAATGAGGATTTAATCAAGGAAGGCCTCTTGGAGGAGATGTGCCTTCAATAAGGTTTTAAAGGTGGGGAGAGTGATTGTCTGTTGCCTATGAAGAGGGAGGATGTTCCGGGCCAGAGGCAGGATGTGAGTGAGGTCAGAGGAGAGATAAGCGAGATTGAGGTTCAGTGAGTAGGTTGGCATTAGAAGAGCCAAGTGCACCAGTTGGATTGTAGGAGATAAGCGAGGTGAGAGGGGGCAAGGTGATTGATTGGTGGCCGGTTAGGAAATGAACTAATTGTAATAAATTTCCTCTCATGGGAATCAATTCCACCTTGACCTCTGATCTGTCTCTGTCTCTTTAGTCACCAGTAATTGCCTTTTGGGATCTCCAAGCTTTGGGAAGAAGTTATTTTAGGCATTTGTCTCTAAGTAGATCTTTACTTGTGCTCTGCTACTTTTCTTGTGTACAGTGCTCTGCACACAGTAAGTGCTCAATAAATATGATTGATTGATTTACTTTGTCTCCTTCCTAGCTGTTCTCCCATTCCCATTTTAAATATTTTACATCTCAAGCACAGAAAGATGTTCCCTCTAAATTTACATGTTTACTTAACAACAATGGTTCTCTCAATTTGGTTAGCAATTAAAAAAATAGCTTTGGTACTGTCGTATACAAATAATTGTCTACATCTGTCTCCCAGTTCATTCTATGTTCAATTCCGGTTGCTTATTAAAAACCTATTAACACATAAGGTAACAACTTAGTCACAATGAAATGTGCATCGTGATGGTGACATTTAATTAAGAGTCTTCAAGAAATAGTTATAGTGAAGTCAGTCTTGCAAGGATTCAGTAATTCACTAGGTATACAGCATCATCATCAGTAATATTGAGTACGTATTGTGTGCAGAGTTCCCTACTAAGCACTCAGAAAGCACAATAGAGTTAGTATATAAGAGGAGTTTACTATCTAGGTGGGGGAAGGCAGATGCTAAAATAATTCACAGATAGGAGGAAGAAGGAGGAGGGATATCTAGATGATTTAGTACTTGTAATGGGGCATGGATACGTACTTGAGAATACATATTGAGAATACAACAGATGCGTAGGTCAGCAACAAAATGCTGAAGTGGCAGTGTGGAAGGGTGGCTATAATATAGGAAGACAGGAAACTTACAGAGAAGACCTCAAGGAGGAGATGCGATTCGGCCCACCTTCAAAGCCCTTCTAGAGTCGGTCCATTGGGAGAGAGTTCCCGGCCGAGATATAGGCTGTGAGCCAGAGGTTGGTGATGGGCTAGACGAGAATGAGGCCCAGTGCCTAAGTTAGCTTGAAAGGAATAAAGAGGGTGAGCTGGGGTGCGGTGGGAGAAGAGAGTGGGTAATTAGGGTCTGAACACAGTAAGCCCTTAAATGCAGTTACTACTAGGAGGGAGAGAATTGATGAAATGGGTCTTCCAGCTCTACTGTGTTTGTACTCTCCCTCGTGCTTGGTGCAGTGCTTTGCACAAAGTAGGCACTCAGTGAATGCTTGGTACATAGAAAGTGTTTAGCAAATACCACAGCTATTATGATAATAAATTACAGTAGAATTAGTGGACCACTGCCTTTGAGGAGTTTACAGTCTGCTGACCAGTGGGTCCAAGTTTCATTACGGTAGAAGCTCTCCATCTTGGTGGTTTCAGATGGGGCTGCTGCTACAAAAAATACAATTTAGATGGGGGCATGTGTGGGTGGGTGGTGGGGAGAGAGGGAGGGTGCAGTGGGCATTGGGGTTAGGAGGAGTCACTCATCAGCTCGATCCACAAGCTAAAATCCACCTTTGAGAGGGAAGGGGATTCCAGGGGCCTGCCAGTTACTGATGGAGGAGTCCAGACTAGAAAATACAGATCACGTAACTCCTAGACTGAGGAGACATTTGACTTTTCAATGAGGGAAATAAAGTGTTAGAACGACAGCATCATTTCGGTCTGAAACACAAAGTTCACCTGCGGCTCTCTGCCAATGTGATGACCTTCTCCTGCCTTCCGATCAGTGACAGCTATCTTGGTTCACAGAAGCTCAAGTTACTCTTTGACCTTGAAAACCTTCAGGCTCCAAGGATTTTTCCCAATTAGGCAGTGTTAATAGCTGCACCCGGGACCCAGCTCTAGAGAACCAAGCTTCTGTCTGGAAATGAATCCAAGAAGTAGAACTTCTCCTAACCTGTGTGGTGGAATTCCTTCTCGGTCATCAGTCAGGTGGACTTTATTAAAGTGTCTACCAAAGGCTAGGCACCATACTAAGCTCTTGGGAGAGTACGACAGGAATAAGGCATACATTCTTTGCCCTCAAGGACCTGACATTCTAACAGAATCCCCTTAATTGTCAAATGCTGAATTGTAGAGACTGGATCCAAGCTATGACAGCTTGTTGTTTTGTATGGTATTTGTAAGGAGCTTACTATGTGTCAAACACCATTCTAAGCACTGGAGTAGGTACAAGTTAATTAGGTTGGACACAGTCCCTGTCCCACATGGGGCTCACAGGCTCAGTAGGAGGGAAAAATGGGCTAACCACTGCCCAGTCTAGGAATGGAATGGATATTCATTCATTCATTCATTCAATCATATTTATTGAGCGCTTACTGTGTGCAGAGCACTGTACTAAGAGCTTAGGAAGTACAAGTTGGTAACATATAGACACAGTCCCTACCCAACAGCGGGCTAACAGTCTAGAAGGGGGAGACAGACAACAAAACAAAGCATATTAACGAAATAAAATAAATAGATAATAAATAAATAGATAAATAAAATAAATATGTACAAATAAAATAGAGTAATAAATACGTACAAACATATATACATATATACAGGTGCTGTGGGGAGGGAAAGGAGGCAAGGTTGGGGGGATGGGAGGGGGAGGAGGGGGAGAGGAAGGAGGGGGCTCAGTCTGGGAAGGCCTCCTGGAGGAGGTGAGCTCTCAGTAGGGCTTTGAAGGGAGGAAGAGAGCCAGCTTGGCGGATAGGCGGAGGGAGGGCATTCCAGGCCAGGGGGATGACGTGAGCTGGGGGTCGACGGCGGGACAGGCGAGAACGAGGCACAGTGAGGGGATTAGTGGCAGAGGAGTGGAGGGTGAGGGCTGGTTATGCCTTCAGCTTGACTCTCCCTCCCATAGTCGAGACTGTAGAGTACTGGAAACTCTCCAGTTGTGACCCTGAGAGGTTCTTAAAAATATTACTATTATTATTGTTACGATTATTATCATCAGTGCTATTTCGCGAGCCCTGCAGCAGGCGGTATCTACTTCAGGGCCTCGGTGTTGGCCCGTTCCTCTGATTCCCAGCTGGCTTAACCAGAGAGACCACTGCTCCCTCTTCTGTTCACTCTGTTATTGGAGGTTTTTGATCCGTTTCAGTCCCGGCCAATGTGAAGGTGCTATCACTCCCTGGAGAGAATTGAGTCCCAGGAATGTCAGTGACAGAGAATGGACTGACTCTGAAGAGTGCAAGTGCTTGGGTTGCAAGTATTATGAGTTCACTACCCCAGTTCCAAGAGAGCTCATCAATGCTCCTTCTCGAGAGATTTGGAGAATAATAATACTAATAATTGTGGTATTTGTTAAGCACTTACAAGATGCCAGGAACTGTTCTACGCACTAGGGAAGATTCAAGATAATCTAGTTGGACACAGTCCCTGTCCCCTGTAAGACTCACAGTCTTCATTCCCTTTTACAGATGAGGCAACTGAGGCACTAGAAGTGAAGTGACTTGCCCAAGATCACACAGCAGACAAGTGGCAGAGCCAGGGTTAGAACCCATGATCTCTGACTCCCAAAGTCTTGTCAGAGAGCTCAGAGAGAGTTCGGCTCGCATAGTAAGCGTTTAACAAGTACCATTATTATTATTATTATTATTAATCTCCCTCACCCACACAGTGCCCTTTGGGGTGAGTACTTCTGCTGTCTTGTACCCATCAAACAGCCCACTTTGAGGGAACTGGCTTTTGGGTAAGGGGCTCCGGCCGTGGGCCACCCAAGAGCAAAGCCTCATGGGACCCGTTGCGCTCCACTCTCCCATTCAGGGCGGGAGGGCCGGCCAAGCCCCTGCCATGGGGTGGGGGTGTCAGAGCCCAAGGGGCCCTGCCCAGAGCAAGATCAGTCCTTGCCGTAGTAATTCATTTGATTTAACAGATTTGTTTTCCTCTCATCTTTCCCCAGCACTTCAATAAAAATGGCAAGCGGACATAAATATGCATCAGGGAGACAAGCCCATGATAATTGCAAAAATGGAAATATTTGCAGAGAATTGGGGACACGGAAAATCCCCTGCTTATGTTCCCAGCCCAGCTAGACAATGCACATTTTGTTGCAGGTGGTGACGCACAGTGTGTGTGCACTGTCCAGAAAGTGAGGGAGAAAGCTTTTAGGCAGGAGAGCAATCAATGTGGGGAATGGGGGTGGGGGGAAAAGGGGAGAATGTGGGCATCTCCCATCGGCTCATCCCTTCTGTAGAGTGTGAGCTTCCTGTGGTCTCAGACTGGATAGGATCTGACTGTATCTACTCCAGTGCTTAGCACTGTCCTTTGGCCCAGTAATAATAATCATGGTACTTGCTGAGCACTTACTATGTGTCAATAATAATAACTGTGCTATTTGTTAAGCACTCACTATGTCCCAGGCACTGTACTAAGTACTGGGGTGGATACAAGCAAATCAGCTCACTTTCTTAATCCCCATTTTAAAGATGAGGTAACTGAGGCCCAGATAAGTGAAGTGACTTGCCCAAGGTCACACACAGAAGACAAATGATGAAGCTGGGATTAGAACCCAGGTTCTTATGACTCCCAGGCCCATGCTGTATTCACTAGGCCATTCCCTCTCCCTCCTGAAATGCACGTATGCCCAGCCTATTTCTGTCTTGAATAATGAATTTCAGAACAGCAAATAAGTCAAAGGAAAGTGGTGGATTGAGCCCCCTTTCTCTCCTGAGCCACGGTGAGCATCCCATTCCTTTTACATTCGTGTTTGTCTTCCAAGTCTCCCCTTCCGGCCGTGCCAACCTGAACTCGTTAGGGCAGCTGATTCCTTTTGATCAAGGCCACACTGGTCTACACCTACTGGTTAAAACAGTCCGTGGTATTTAGTGAGTGCTTATTATGGGTACAGCACTGTACTAAGTGCTTGGGAGAGTAAAAGGCAACAGAGTTAGCAGGCATGTTCCCTTCTCATAACAATATCCTTGACTTCTTCCTGCTCCCAGTATTTGAAAGTCATCTGTTTGTGTGTCTCCCCCATGGTCACTCTGTCTTACCTCCTTTTTTTTTATTGATATTTAAGTGCTTACTATGTACCAGGCACTATACTAAGCACTGAGGTGGATACAAGCAAATCGGGTTGGACACTGTCCCCGTTCCATGTGGGGCTCACAGACTCAATCTCCATTTTACAGATAAGGTAACTGAGGCACAGAGAAGTAAAGTGACTTGCCCAAGGTCACACAGCAGACAAGTGACAGAGCCAGGATTAGAACCCATGACCTTCTGACTCCCAGGCCTGTGCTCTATCCACTACACCATGCTGCTTCCTTACCTCCTTCAGGGCAACCTCCTTCTGGAAAACTCTCTTAAGAACCCAGTTCAGTGCTCTCTGCAAACAGTAGGTGTTCAGTAAATACCATTGATGGATGGACTGATTGATTGCAATAAAGTAACTTTTAGAAGGCTTGATTCTAACCTTTTAAAATGAGATTTTCTGTATGGCGGACTATCAGAATGATGAACGGATTTGACCAGTTGGCAGTAATAATAAGCCTCCATTATGACACACTCCCAGAGGGCTAGCTGGATCTGTTCATTGTTCTGAAAGTTCTTGAAACTGAAAATTCCCCTTTGAAGAAGTTAGACTAAAGCTTTCAAGGGACCTCTTGAATGCCAACTAGGCTGTTGGTCGCTTACACATTTTTGTTTCAGCTTTTTTACTGTTTCCTTCCTTGTGTCAACTGTGATTTTTCCTTATTCCCATCACCCCACCCTAGATACGATTTTCATTTATTGTCTTCATTATTAGAAAGGAATTGTTTCTTCAGATCTGCCACAGATGCTTTTCCTCCTCCCATGTCTAGCAGTCGGCATCCTGATTGTGCTGGGGAATTGCAGGTTTCATCTCCTGGAGCCAAAACAGCACCTTCAAAGCTTTGTTTCCTCACCCTTCTCCACTTTCTAAGACACAGGTCACGGAGCCTGCACCAGGCTCTCTCAACCCCCAGTTTTCATCTCAGAGCCAAAGCATCACATGGCACATTTTTGATGAAGCCCATCCAAACGGAGAGCATTTTTCCAGAGGGACCACTGGCCCTCCAGAGCAGCAGTTCTTCCCTGCCCCAGAGTCTTTGTGAATGTGAGTGTCACTCCGTATACCTGGCTCTCTGGGACAGGAACTGGAAAGGAGGGGACTGTGCCTTGAAAATATAAATACAGGACGGAAATGTATCCAGTGCCCTATCCGGTGCACAGGCCAGCTCCAAAAGCCAAATTGTCCAGTATCAAATTAGCCCCCTTGTAGGGAGATTCTTTCTCCCCTCCTAATTCTCTCCTAGATCCCCTCCAATCTGGCCTCTGCCTCCTTCACTCCACAACAGAAACAGCCCTCTCTAAGGTAACCAATGACTATCTTCTCTCCAAATCTGATGGCCTCCACACCATCCTGATCCGTCTAGACCTCTCAGCCGCCTTTGACACTGTAGACCACCACCTTTTCCTTGAAACTTTATCCAACTTTGGATTTACTGACACTTTCCTCTTAGTTCTCCTTTGCTTCTTCTCAGTCTCTTTGGCTGGCTCCTCCTCTGCCTCCCACCCTCTGACAGTAGGGGTCCCTCAAGGCTCAGTTCTAGATCCCCTCCTACTCTCCTATAACACCCATTCCCTTGGAGAACTCATTCGCTCCCAAGGCTTCAATTACCGTCTCTAGGCAGGTGATTCCCAAATCTACATCTCCAGCCCTGACCTCTCTTCTTCCCTGCAGACTTGCATTTCCTTCTGCCTTTCAAGACTTTTCAACTTGGATGTCCTGTCACCACCTCGGATTAAACATGTCCCAAACTGAATTCCTTATCTTCCCACCCAAACCCTGCGCTCTCCCTGTCTCTCCCACCATTGTAGAGCACAACACTCTCCTCCCTATCTCACAAGCCCCTAATCTTAGCATTGTTCTCTACTGATCTCTCTCCTCCCTCCCACCTATTCAATCTGTCACCAAATCCTGTCCCTTCTACCTTTACAATATTGGTAAAATCCTCCCTTTCCTCTCCATCCAAAGTGCTGCCATTCTGATCCAAGCACTTATTCTATCTTGTCGTGACAACTGTATCTGCCTCAATGACCTTTCAGCCTCCTTTTTCTCCCCACTCCAAGCCATACTTCATCCTCGAGAAGCAGCATGGCATAGTGGATAAAGCATGGGCCTGGGAGGCAGAAAGTCATGGGTCCTAATCCCAATTCCTCCAATTGTCTGCTGGGCCTCAGTTACCTCATCTGTAAAATGGAGATTGAGACTGTGAGCCCCATGAGGGACTGGTACTGTGTCCAACCTGATTTGCTTGTACCCACCCCAGAGCTTAGTACAGTGCCTGGCACATAGCAAATGCTTAACAAATACCATAATTATTATTATTCACTCTGCTGCATGGATCATTTTTCAGCAAAAACTTTCAGTCCATGATTCTCCACTCCTCAAGAGCCTCCAATGACTGCCCATCCACCTCTGCATCAAACAGAAACTCCTTACCATCAGGCTTAAATCACTGATTCAGATTGCCTTCGCCTAACTCACCTCACTAATCTCCGACTAAAACCGAGCCCACACACTCCGCTTCTCTAGTGCTAGTTTACTCACTGTTCCCTATTTCATGTATCTTGCTGCCAACCCCTTTCCCACATCTTTCCCCTATCCTGGAACTCCCTCCCCCTCCATATATGACAGACCCCCCTCTTTCTTCACCTCCAAAGCATTATTAAGGTCACACCTCTTCCAAGAAGCCTTCCCCTGTTAAGCTCCCTTTCTCTTCTGCATCATCTATGTGTTTGGATCTGTGACCTCAGGACCCTGGCTATTCACCCCACCCCAACTGCATAGCATTTCTGCACATATCTTTAAATCATATATTATAAACTATTCAGATTAATGTCTGTCCTTTTCCCCCTAGACCGTAAGCTTGTTACGGGCAGGGAACGTGGCTGTTATTTTTTTGTTGTATTGTTTTCTCCCAAGCACTTGGTACTATTCTCTGCACATAATAAGCACTCAATAAATACTATTGATTGATTGATTCAGTGGCTGAGTCAGAGCAGGGCAAATGTATATTTTAGAAGAGGGAGTTTGGCTGGGTCCATTTTCAAAGCAAACCTGCATGCTCTGTAGGTCAAAAGAAACTGCTGGTGTCAGCCAGTAGTAAGCCTTGAGACTCCGGAGGTGATAAAATGGTAGCTCTGGGGAGTTCTGGCACTTTGGTATCCTCCTTCTCCCTAAAGAGAACACTGGAATCAGCCTGTCTACCCGTCTACCTCTAGACCGTAAGCTTCTTGTGGGCAGGAATCATGTCTACCAACTTTATTGTATTATACTCTCCTGAGTGCTTTTTTTCCCCATGGTATGTTAAGTGCTTCCTATGTGTAAAGCACTGTAATAAGCACTGGGGTAGATGCAAGCTAATCAGGTTGGACACAGTCCATGTCCCACATGGGGCTCACTGTCTTAATCCCAATTTTACAGATGAAGTAACTGAGGCACAGAGGAAGTGACTTGCCCAAGGTCACACAGCAGATAACTGGTGGGGCCGGGATTAGAACCCAGGTCCTCCCAACTCCCATGCCTGTGCTCTATCCACTAGACCTTGCTGCTTCTCAGTACAGTACGTTGTGCCGTGCTCTGTATACAATAAGTGCTCAATATTCATTCATTCAACTGTATTTATTGAGTGTGTACTGTGTGCAAAGCACTGTACAAAGTGCTTGGGAGAGAACAATATAACAATAAACAGACACGTTCCCTGCCTGCCCAGAATGAGTTTACAGTCTAGAGGATGAGCTCTAAGTCTAGAGGGGAAAAACACAGTCAGGCTTTGGTTGACAGGCTGCATTCCCATTCTCCCTCCTGCCATCCTTCCCACCCCCCAAGACCTATCACTTTATATGGCTGACCACCTGGGAATCTCTAAGACAATAAAAGCACCATCACTTAGATAATCCATCCTTGAGACAAAGCAGGAGGACAAGGAAAGATGTTTTATTTACACACTGCATTGAGAGGGCTTCAGCCTATTGTTGGGGCCTAAAAGAAATTGTATTCACACAAAAATCTTGCTTCTCCCGCAGAGGGGTAAAAAGAAAACCATTCCCAGCTCAGTAGCAGATGACAGAGTGAATAGGAGCAGATAAGAAATTGCATACACGGGAATAAGAGCAGATAACGGAGAGTTCGTTGTGGGCCGGGAATGTCTGTTATATTGTTGTGTTGTACTCTTCCGAGGGCTTAGTACAGTGCTCTGCAAACAGTAAGTACTCAATCAATATGATTAATCGATTGTTTGCATTCCAGGCAGCTGGACAATCAGATGGACTCTTTACTCTGGACAATGAGGCATTTTTACTGGAGAAAAACAATCTGGATTTAAAGATGTCAAATGCATAAAGAGTGATATAAACCGAGGGAGGGGGAGACCATTGGATATGAGGCTGAAGATACATCTACCATTCTACCATACCCCCTCTAGACTGTAAGCTCACTGTGGGCAGGGAATGTGTCTGCTATATTGTCGTATTTTACTCTCCCAAGCGCTTACTACAGTACTCTGCACAATACATAAGATTGACTGATTGACTAAAAGCCATATGATTTTGGCAAAAGGACATTTATTTTGCCCTGAGCCTAGACAATTGGCTCAACGTCAGTCAATAATACTAATTGTGGTATTTGTTTAGTGCTTACTATGTGCCAGGCACTGTACAGGGGATATGTACGTTAATTAGTGTGGGATACAGCATGTAAATTGGGAGGTGCAGAAATACCTCAGGGGGTTGTGGCATGCCAGTTAGCATGTCTGCATCCCCTCAAATAATATGTTTGGCACATTTTGTCCAAGAATGTATCAAATCCCTTTTGAATTCAGAGATGTTTTGTGCTAGTACAGCTTCTTGGTGGAAGCAATTCCGCATCTCACCTACTAGGAGAGGTCACTGGGGTGGATACAAGCAAATCGGGTCAAACAAAGTCCCTGTCTCACATGGGGCTCACAGTTTCAATTCCCATTTTACAGATGAGGTAATTGAGGACCAAAGAAGTGAACCGACTTGCCCAAGGTCACACAGCAGACAAGTGGCAGAGCCGAGATAAAGGACGCATGACCTTCCGACTTCCAGGTCCCTGCTCTATCCACTACGTTGTGCTGCTGCTTCTCCGCCAACTGGTCCACCAGTTTCTAAACTACCTGACTGTTGACTTCACCACGAGAATGGGACCTGGAGTCTGGCCCTCAAACGTTATCAAACATTGAATTTAAGCACTAGGTTAGGAATTATCACTGAAGCGGCTCTAGATGTGTTTTCAGACTGGAGTGGGGCTGTCAATCCCAGAGTCTCAGATGATGAATTTTCTCCATCGAAGAGCCGGGGCTAACCCTGCCTTCAGGGATGCCGGTACAGATTAGCGATAACTTAAACATAATCCACTGCTTAATCATGGCGAGAAATGCTTCCCTCTGAGGGTTGCTTCTGACACCTGGAGCTGGCCGTGGCAATTTCCTTTAAACGCCATTTAAAAATAGCACCATACGTGAGTGTCGACATAGCAGTGAGTTTGTGAAGCAAGTGAACTGGGATTTGCTCCTGCTCTTTTTTATTCTTTTGGGTAAATATTGCTTTGTAGGCAGCCTTGAATTAATGTTAAGACTCGCATTCAGTTGGCAGTGATGTTTGCCTGATGTAGAATGGGCACAGACCTTTCTTAAATCCAGACGTTCAGACTGTCCCCATCATCTCCTGCCATTCAGAACCTTGGATCTCAAGGACTTTGGAGCTGTGTTGGTTTTTAGGGATACTCTTTCTTAATGTCCTGACACCTCCATTCCCTTAGGAGAAGCATTGTAGGGCTGAAATCATCATAATAAATAATGATTGTCATATTTGTTTACTGTGTGCCTGGCACTATACTAAGCATTGGGGTGGATATAATAATAATGATAATAATAATAATAATAATAATAATAATGGCATTTAAGCGCTTACTATGTGCAAAGCACTGTTCTATAAACACTGTGATATGAGAAGCACTTAGTACAGTGCTCTGACACAGTCAGTGCTCAATAAATATGATTGAGTGTATATAAAATAATCAGGTTGGACACAGTCAATTTCCCATGTGGGGCTCACAGACTTAATCCCCATTTTCCAGATGAGAAGCGTAGCATAGCGTGGGCCTGGGAGTCAGAAGAACCTGGGTTCTAATCCCACTTTGCCACTTGTCTGCTGTGTGACTTTGAGCAAGTTACTTCACTTCTCTGTGCCTCAGTTACCTCATCTGGAAAATGGGGATTAAGACTGTGAGCCTTAATAACATTGATCAATCGTATTTATTGAGCACCTACCATGTACGGAGCCCTGTACTAAACCCTCTAGTGATCCTCTGGGTCAATAGAGTTAGTAGACATGATACATGCTCTCAAGGAGTTTACAGTCTTGCAGGGGATATAGTCACTCAAATGATGTGATATGAGGAAGAAAGGGGATATGTATGTTAATTAGTGTGTGATACAGCATGTAAATTGAGAGGTGCAGAAATGCCTCAGGGCATTGTGGTATACCATTTACCATGTCTGCATCCCCTCAAATTATATGTTTGGCACATTTTGTCCAAGAATGTATCAAATCTCTCTTGAACTCAGAGATATTTTGTGCCAGCACAGCTTCTTGGGGGAAGGCCACCTACTGGGAGAAGCCACACTTCTTTCTGTGTGTTAGGAGTATCCACCTTTCAAGATTGAGTCCCCTTTTCCCAGAGGGGTGGGATTCGGTGATGAACATTTTTGTGTTTGCCCTGCTCTGTGCCAACTCAGACTGCAGATGAATTTTTGGACACCTCCCTCGCAGAATGCCAGCTGGAAGCAGTCCCGTGAAGAAGCCAGAAAAATATCTCTCTCCCCAAACTTTTCCCTTCCCTCCATGATTTTACTAGCATCCCCAGCAGAGTCAGGGTTGAGAGGATTAGGGTTAGGGTCAGCTCTCTTTCCCCCCTCTCCAGTCTCACTCTCCCACGACTCAATCAGTGATGTTTACAGAGTGCTTACCGTGTGCAGGGCACTGTACTAAGTGCTTTGGAGAGTCTAATACAATAGAGGTGGTAGAAATGATCCCTGCCCACAAGGAGATTACAGCCTATACACTGAGCTACCCTAACACCAACCATACTCTTATCTCCCTCGCCATCGACCTTTTGCTCGTATCCTCTGACTTGCCTGGAATTCCTTCTTTATATTCAACAGACCTTCACTCTCCCCATCTTCCAAGTTCTACTAAAATCATACTGCACTCCAGGAAGCCTTCGCTGATGAACGCTTCATCTCTCCGCCCTAATTTGTCCATTTTTTTAATGATATTTGTTAAGCCCTCCTGCATGCCAGGCAATGTACTAAGCACTGAGGTAGATACAAGATAATCAGGTAACTGCTTAACAAGAACCAAAATGACAATAATAATAACATTAATACTGTTATTATCATTAACTAGGGGTTTCAATTATCCACTTTCTCTCTGGTTCCAGTTGCTGTATGCATGGGAAGCAGCATGGCATAGTGGATAGAGCACAGATCTGGGAGTTAGAAGGTCATAAATTCTAATCCAGGCTCTGCTACGTGTCTGCTGTGTGGCCTTGGGCAAGTCGTTTCACTTCTCTGTGGCTCAGTTACCTCATCTGTAAAATGGGGATTGAGACTGTGAGCCCCACATGGGATAGGGACTGTGTTGGGTTGGACCAATTTGTCCAACCCAATTTGTATCTACCCCAGTGCTTAGCACAGTGCCTGACTCTTAGTAATAATAATAATGATGGTATTTGTTAAGTGCTCACTATGTGTAAAGCACTGTTCTAAGTGCTGGGGAGGTTACAAGGTGATCAGGTTGTCCCACAGGGGGCTCACAGTTTTAATCCCCATTTTACACATGAGGTAACTGAGGCACAGAGAAGTTAAGTGACTTGCCCAAAGTCACACAGCTGACAGCTGGCAGAGCTGGGATTTGAACCCATGACCTCTGATTCCAAAGCCTGGGCTCTTTCCACTAAGTGCTTAACAAATGCCACAATTATTATTATTATTATTATTATTATTATTATTATTATTAGCTATAACTCTATGCCTGCCCCTTTTCTAGGGTACTGTTTGATGCCTTTTCATGACAATTTACCATCAACCTTAGTCAGAGGGGACACCCATTTGGGGCCCCGTGGGGGAGTGAAAGGATATTTCTGTCATTCAACCCCCTTTCCTTCCTCCCAGGGCTGCATTCTTCACGCAGCAAAAATTACATAAGAGAGAAAGTCGGAAGTTAAATTTAGGAAGTTGAATAACTGGGAAAGCTAAGAAAGCCTTCAGGAAAATGATGCCAGAGAATAGATCACTTCTGAGTAGGTTGTGATTTTTTTGGATTAATTTTCATTGCTTCCATACAGACTGTCTTCTCCCAAGCATCATTTTGTTTTTCCTTTATAGATATCTTTCTAGCTTTTGTCCCTTCTTCTCTTGCCAGTGACAAAGGGGTTGGGGAGCATAGGCTCCCACTCAGAGCTTAACCCTTGTGTCTTCTGTGGAACTGCTCAGAGAGCAGAGCCAGTTATTTATTCAATCATATTTATTGAGCACTTACTGTGCATGGAGCACTGTACTAGGTACTTGGGAAAGTGCAATAGAAAAATAGACACATTCCCTGCCCACAGTGAGCTTACAGTCTAGAGGGGGGGAAGCAGTCATCAATACAAATAAATAAATTACAGATATGGACATAAGGGCCAGGGGGTTGGGAGGGAGGAAGAAGAAAGAGAGCAAGTCAGGATGATGCAAGAGGGAGTGGGAGAAAAGGAAAAGAGGGGCTTAGTCTGGGAAGGCCTCTTGGAGGAGATGTACCCTCAATAAGGCACAAACCCTGCCCTCAAGGAGGTTACAGTATAGTGGGGGAGACAGACATTAATGCGAATTATAGATAGGGGAAAGGGCAGAGTATAAGGATGTGGATACTAGCGCTGTGGGGTGCTGTGAGTCTAAGACTGAGAAATTTGGATGGGTTTAGAACCCAGCGGAGGCTTACCTGGATCTGGGCACTCCTGAAGCAATTTAGGGGGAATCTTTTAGCCAGGATTTAGGGCTGATTAGTAATAACAATAATGATAATGATGATGATCATATCTGTTAAGCATTTATTATGTACCAGACACTGTACTAAACGCAGGGGTAGATAGAAGCTAATCAGGCGGGACATAGTCCCTGACCACATGGGACTCTCGGTCTTAATCCCTATTTTGCAGGTGCGGTAACTGAGGCCCAGAGAAGTAAAGTAGTAATAATAATAATAATGATATTTGTTAGCCACTTACTATGTGCAGAGCACTGGGGTAGATACACGGTAATCAGGTTGGACACAGTCCCTATCCCACATGAGGCTCACAGCCTTAATCCCCATTTTACAGAAGAGGTAACTGAGACCCAGATAAGTGAATTGACTCGCTCAAGGTCACACAGTAGACAAGTGGAGGAGCAGGGATTAGAACCTCTGATTCCCAAGTCCGTGCTCTTGCCACTAGGCCATAAGTGAATGATGCCCCCTGCTTTGGTCTACTGTTAGCTCCCTTCTTGGCATCAACTTGGGTGTAAACAGGGGAGAGAGCAAGACAACCTTGTTTTCCTGACTGACAGGACCTGGCTATTTCCTAGCTGGGAGAGGGAGAAGACCCCAACTGATGAGGGCTATGGGAAATTGAGGGCCAGGACAGAAGTCGGTCTCTGACATCATCAGCTGGTCTTCTGTGAGCATCTCCATGGAAGGTGAGGGGAGGGGCGGGAAGCCAATCCAGGCTTCTGAGATCCCCTCCTGGGAGAGCACGGTTTGTTGGCGTTCTGTTTTCCCTCCCTCCCTCCCTCCTTCATGGCAGATGCCTGGACTCCGGATCTGGTCTGCGGCCCCATGACCACTCCACCGTTCATCCCTGTCCTCTCTTCTCCCTTTACAGAGGAGGTGGCAGAAGGGAAGAGTGCGATCCTCATTGGGATGAGTCAGTGGAACTCAAATGACCTGGTGGAGCAGATCGAGACAATAGGGAAGCTGGAAGAGAATCAAGGTAATGCCGCCCGGTCCTTCCCTGAGCCGCTGCCCTGCCCAGCCAGCCGTCCCATGCCAACTTGTGATCCTGACAGAACTCTGGGTAGATTCCAGCACCTCAGTCATGCCGGGTTATAATCCTGGGAGGCAGGAATGCAGAGGCCTTTTCTCTCTTATCCTGCAGCCCAGACTCGTCACTCCTTCAGTCTGGGCCTGGATTTCCCACTCCTTTCTTATCCATTCTAGAATCCCCCATTGAAAGACTTGATACAATAATAATAATAATGGTATTTCTTTAACACTTACTATGTTCCAACACTTTTTAAAATGATATTTTATGGTATTTCTTAAGGGCTTTCTATGTACCAGGTGCTGTACTAAGCATTGGTGTAAGCACAAGCTAATCAGGTTGGACAAAGTACATGTCCCGCAAGGGGCTCAGAGTCTAAATCCTCATTTTATAGATGAGGTAACTGAAGCACACAGAAGTGACTTGCCTCAGATCACATGGCAGACAAGTGGCGGAACTGAGATTAGAACCCAGGTCCTTCTGACTCCCAGGCCCCTGCTCTATACACTTGACAACACTACTTCTCTTTGGGAATGAATGTTCCAAATGCAGCCCAGACTGCTGGTCATTTCTCCTCAGCTTTCCTGTTTTGGCAGCCAATTCTCAAACAGCTTCCGGCCAGTTATCCGGGGGGGAATTATCCAGGCTGCTTTGTGCTTGGCTTCCCCTCCCTTCAGTGTTCTCCTGTATGTCACTTTACGGTTAGCTGATCCAAATGTCAGATTGAGGAGGGGCAAAGTAAGGAGGCAGAACTCACTGCAGTCCAGTTGATTTATTAGGAGCAATTCAGGTGAAAGACTTCAGGGGGTGAAAAGAACTTTTTTGGGTATCTGGGCATTCCTTTTCTTCTTGCTCTGTAGCAGGAAAATAGAGTCTCCTGTGCTTTTCCAGATCATTCTGGATTTTTAAATCCCGGATCAGATTTGGTGGGAGAAAATCCTTGTCCTTTGGCTGGATCCCATGGTCATCATCAGTATTTCCATGCGCATCGTTTTCACAGAGCACTGCTCTAGGTGCTTGAAAATGTACTCTAAAAGCCACATACCCTGCCCCTGGGGGTCCACATGATGGGAAATGTCTTTTGCTATCCTAGGTGCAATGGGATCTTTGATTCCTTTTGTGATGTCTTATCCTGGGAGCTGCCAGAGTAAGAGAGAGCCAAGGGTTCAAGCAACCCAAAGTAAACTCAGGGTCTCACTTGATCAATTAATTAATCAGTGGTGTTTATTGAGCACTTATTACTGCATGCAGAGCACTGTAGTAAGCACCTGGGAGATTACAATCCAATAGAGTTGGTAGACACGATCCCTCCCCTTAAGGAGCTGATAGTCTCGTGGGGGTGACGGACGCAAAAATAAATTAGAGGAAGCAGGAAAGTATAAGGATGGACGTTAGTGCTGTTTGCTCCCTCTGCCTCTTTGGTGATTTGGGGAAGTCCCCTTGAGGCTAGAATCTGCTGGAGGAAGGAAGGGTTGAGAGGGAATTGGGAAGGAGCAGGAATAGGTAGAGACATGGTCTAAGAGAAGGAGCAGGGAGGGACGGAAATGATGTATTGTGGAGAAGAAGGAGAGAGGGCAGAGTCTGAAAGGTCTGGTGGATGAGAAGGACTCCTGGGAGATAAGTAAAATGGAGGAGAAGCAGTGTGTCTCAGTGGAAAGAGCACAGGCTTTGAAGTCAGAGGTCATGAGTTCAAATCCCGGCTCCATCTTGTCAGCTGTATGACTTTGGGCAAGTCGCATCACTTCTCTGTGCCTGTTACCTCATCTGTAAAATGGAGAATAAGACTGTGAGTCCCCCGTGGGACAACCTAATTACCTTGTAACCTCCCCAGTGCTTAGAACAGTGCTTTGCACATAGTAAGTGCTTAATAAAATGCTGTTATTATTGTTATTATTATTGTTATTATTATTATTATTATTAGGAGGGGGAAAGAGGGCTGGGAAAATGCAGATACTGTATTCTCCTAAGCTCTTAGTTCAGTACTCCTCACCCAGGAAGCACTCAATAAATACCATTGATTGATTGATTGGGGGAACCAAGTGAGGAGAGCCCCAGTAAAGCAAAAGGAGAAAGAATGAAGTCCCCTTTTTAAGGGTGGGGAAAACAAGGCCTAGAGAGGATTAAGCTGGTGGTGGGGCTGGGGCTCTGTTTCCAGGAAAACAACCCTGACATGGAGACTTGTCCCAGGTCACCTTTTCACTCTACCAAGGAGGTGGCTGCGTGGGAGATACTTCTGGTCTGCGATTAACAGGGTGTCAGAGTGCCCTATGGGGAGAGAGTACGGGACTGGGAATCAAGACACTCTGGTTCTAGTTCTGGCTCTTCCACCCACATGCCCTATAACCTTGGGCAAGTCATTTAACCCATCCCTGCCTCACTTTCCTCATTGTAAAATGGGGTTAAAGACTGGGAGCCCCATGTGGGACATAGATTGGGTCATTCATTCAGGCATATTTATTGAGCACTTACTGTGTGCAGAACACTGTACTTAGTACTTGGGAGAGTACGATTCAACAATAAAAACAGACACATTCCCTGTCCATAATGAGCTAACAGTCTAGAGGGTCCAACCTGTATCCAGCTCAGAGATTAGCGCAGCGCTCGGTACCCAGAAGCAGCATGCCCTAGTGGATAGAGCACAGGTCTGGGAGTCAGAAGGACCTGGATTCTGATCCTGGTTCTGCCACTTGTCTGCTGTGTGACTTTGGGCAAGTCACTTATCTTCTCTGTGCCTCAGTTTCCTCTTCTGGAAAATGGAGACTAAGACTGTGAGCCCCACGTGGGGCAGGGACAGTGTCCAACCCGATTACTTTGTATCTACTCCAGTGCTTAGTACAGTGCCTGGCACATAGCGAGCACTGAACAAATACCACAATTATTATTATTATCATTCTCACCAGCTAAGCACTTAATCAGCACCGTCATCATTGTGGCGCATCCCATGGTTCTGGGATGGTTCTCCCTTCAGAGAGGGATAAGCCCCTTCCATCCTTGGGAGTCCGAGGGCTTTGGGAATGTCCAGCTCATTGACTCCTGAGGGATTCCTCATCCAGGAGATCCCCACCTCACTAAAGTGGGCATGTTTTGAGCATCTGTTGGATGCGAAACACGGAGATTCTAGGGAGGGGCAGTTTCCTGTTCTGTCCAGAAGTAATACAGCGTCTGGAAAGACACCACAATTCATTCCCCAAAGCTGTATCTTAAGCTGAGACATTCCACGTCTCAGCCAGTTTTCTCACAGGAGCAGTGCTGAACAGATATCCGCCTGGATGCATGCAAACGAGATGGGCTAACCAGTCAGAAAGTATTTAAAATATTACCCCTCTTTAATGAGATTTTTAATTAACTTATTTTGTTAATTGGAAAATCCATTAACAACAGGTTGGGAGTGGTTCGTGTTTAAAAGCCTCATTGTTGGAGTCCCCTAATTGAATTGAGCGATATCACAGCTAAGTATCAATCAAAAGGAAATGACTATAAAGAATGAACAGTCTTTTCCCCAGGGGCCTATGGCTGGGGAACAGGGCATTGTGGGTTTGAATCTTAGGAGTGGCAGGGAAGTGACAAACGGTCCCAGGTCCCCAAAGCAGAACCAACAGATTATAGATTTGAGGAGGAGGAGCTGGAGCCAGACTGTCTGGTTGCTGTTAGAGTGGGCTACCTGCCAGGCTGTTATGAAAAAATCCACAAAAATTGGGATTTAGGTCAATGTTTAGGTTCAACTTCTGAGACACCAAGCCTGGGTTGAGTCCTCAGGGGAAGTCGCAGAATCCTATTTGCTCTGGGAATTATGCAGTTAACCTGAAGTCAGAGATCAGAATAAGCAGGAAAAGAGGGACAGGGAATTAAATAAACCCTTGGAAATCGAAAGGAGTCAGCAGGGCTTAGTGTCTGGCCCAGCGGGGAAAGACTTGCCAAGTTCTATTGGATGTATTGGATGCTTAGTACAGTGCTCTACACACAGTAGGCACTGAATAAATACCCTTGATGGAGTGATTTTGGGGAATGGAAGTGACTGGGTGGTGGCAGCATTCCAGTTCACAGTTTTCGTTGTCTGTCCCTGGAAGGGACAGCTTTCTCTAGGCTGTAAGCTCATTACAGGCAGGAAAAATGTCTGCTAATTCTGTTGTACTCTCCCGAGGGCTTAGTACAGTGCTCGGCACGTTGTAAGTGTTCAATAAATACCATTGGTTAATAGTAAGCACTTGGGGAGAGTCCAAGTGACTCTCGTTAGCGAACATAATCCCCACCTTCAAGGAATTTACAGGCTGGTTGGAATATGTTTCCCCAATTCCAATTTATGAGCGGCCTGGTTTAGTACTGCAGATTACTGCTCTTCCTGATTATGAATAAAGAGCATCTTCTTTTGAGAATTTATGTCTGAAATGTGTTTTTTGTATTTTTTTTTTACATTCCTATGCATAGACTTGGCCAGGAAGGCTGATTACCTGGTGCTCAGCAGATGCCACTGACTGATGAACTGATCGATTAGGGTTGTGTGTTGACAGTGGTTGAGTGCTGTCATCTTTGGGATTTTCAGTTCTGTGGCACTACACTCTCTTAGGGCTGTTAGCACCGAGTCTTAATAGGTGTTTGGATTCAATGGATTTCTGGTTGGCAGGGTTGAGAAGCAGCTATTGATCTTCCTAGCTTACCCCATTAGCTATTCTGATGTATTCTCTCCTTTGACTTTCCTGGCGGAGGAAAATGAATGGAAACTCTTATTAATGGAGCTTGAAAATTTGCAGGTTTTTATATTTAATAATTGCCTATGTATTTTCTGCTCCGATCTCTCTCCCTCTTGGACTCCCCTTCCCTCTTGGTCTCTCCCTATCTCCCTTTTCCTCTCGGTGCCCTGTTTCCGTGCTCCCCCTCCGTCTCTTACTCCCATGCCCATTCATCTAACCGTATTTATTGAGCACTTACTTTGGGAAAAGCAGTGGACTAAGCGCTTAGGAAAGTACAGTATAACAATGAACAGACATATTCCTTACCCACAACTACCTTATGGTCCCCTTCTGTCTCCTTCTCATTCATTCATTCATTCAAAAGTATTTACTGACTGCTTATTGTGTGCGGATTATTTACTAAGCCCTTGGGGAAGTACAATACAATGATAAACAGTGACATTCTCTGCCCACCATGAGCTTACAGTCTAGAGGGAGGGAAACAGACAATACAAATAAATAAAATGACAGATATGGACATAAGTGCTGTGGGGCTAGGTCGGGGGGAAGAGCAAAGGGGGAAAACTGTGAGCCCTTTGTTGGGTAGGGACCATCTCTATATGTTGCCAACTTGTACTTCCCAAGCGCTTAGTACAGTGCTCTGCACACAGTAAGTGCTCAATAAATATGATTGAATAAATGAATGAATGAAATCAGGGTGATGTAGAAGGGAGGAAAAGTGGGGTTTAGTCTGGGAAAGCCTATTGGAGGGGGTTCAAAGTTGGGTAGAGTGGTTGTCTGTCACATTTAGAGGAGGGAGGGCATTCCAGGCCAGAGGCAGGACGTGGGTGAGGGGTCGGGGGCGAGACAGGTGAGATGGAGGCACAGTGAGAAGGTTAGCCCTAGAGGATCAAAGTGTGTCAGTTCCCTTTCAGTCTCCCCTCCAAAAAATTTGATAGGTAAATGCCCCAAAGAGTGGGTAATCGAGCCAGAGCCAACCCCTTGACTTTTCGAGAATTCAGAAAAGAAGGCTTATTAGTTGAAATTCATGTATTTCTGGGTCACCGCCTCTGAGAGTGAAGGGACCATGATTTTTATGGACTTTGACATCTTACAGGGTCTCCCGCTCCAGGGCGCTGCCTAATAAATCGATAATACCTGATTAACCGCCGTTATCCCATTATCCCTGCTGTCAAAACCTGCTCCCAATAAGCCAGCTAATTTCAGGGAAAGCGCTGCAGTCCTTGGTGCATTCTCAGGCCTGCAATCGCAATAGCCTTAAATTATTCATCATTAAGATGTGGCAAATGCTTAGGAAATTGACTCCTTCTGTCCCCCATGTCCTGAAGATTGGGCATGCAGAGTTTTGGACTGATTTCCAGGACTCTCTGGAGGTTGGCAGCTTCTTATGTGTCAGGCCAGGGTTTGAATGAATCATTCAAGCTCGTTCAGAAACAATCAACCCAAAAGTTTCATTAACATTCTAATGCCAGAGGGACATGGAAGGAGAGAGGGCTCCTTCATTCTGTCACTGCTCAACTGGTGGAATTTCTTTGATGCCACCAGAGGGTGAAGCACTCTACAAAGCACCCAGCCCAGCACAAAAGAAGCAAGATACCTAGTCCCTTCCCTCAAGAAGTTCACCATCTACAAAGCAGTCTGGTGGGATCAGAGAAGATCAGTCCCTTTGATTCCTGTAGCAGAATTAGTAGCAATAGCAGTAGAAGTCTTCATTCAATTGTATTTATTGAGCACTTACTGTGTTAAGCACCATACTAAGTGCTTGGGAGAGTACAATATAATAATGAACAGACACATTCCCTGCCCACAATGAGCTCACAGTTGAGAGGGGGAGACAGACATTAATAAACATAAGTAAATAAATTGAAGATATATACCTAAGTGCCATGGAGAGTTTGGAGAATTTTAAGCTCTTGGGAGAGTTGTGGGCAGGGAATGTGTCTGCCAACTCTGTTGTACACTCCCAAGTGCTTAGTATAGTGCCTGGCACACAGTAAGCACTCAATAAATGCCATTGATTGATTGATACAATATAACAGAGTTGGTAGACCCATACTCTGATATTCATTGAATGTTCATTGTGTGCCTTCATCCATTTATTCATTTATTCATTCATTCAATCGTATTTATTGGGGCTTACTGTGTGCAAAGCACTGTACTGAGCACTTGGGAGAGTACTCTCCGTCCAGTGATTTGGCATAATGGGAGTTAACTCAGAGCATTGGGTGGACCTGGATTGGAAACCAGCTGAAAAGTCCCAGGAGGCAGGTGGCCTGCCTTGCTGTTCTAATGACACCATGCCAATAATTACAGTCTTCACTTGGTGTCTACTGTGTGCAAAGCACTGCTCTAGGTATCGGGATAGATTCAAGGCAATCAGATCAGACCCAGTCTCAGTCTCAGCCCTTCAGAGGGCTCATAATCTAAGGGGGTGGAAAAGCAGGGCTCTCTGCCCCATTTTACAGATGAAGAAACTGATGTACAGATATCCCAGCACCTTGCTTTTTCTTCTAGACCACACCACCTCCTCTTAATCCCTCCATTTCCTTTCCTTTCGATTTCAAATCCTCTAAGTCCCAGATAAAGCACTTCCATTATTGTCAGATGTGGAACAAACAAAAATCTCATCTTGCCTTTGGCCTTTAATACAGGCGCTCACACAACTCCCCCGAAATGCCGACATTACATCAAGAGGGAAGAAGGTGCACTTAATAAAATCAGAGGAATTCTGCGGAAGGTAATTTGCCATCGGAAATTACATTTGGAAATGGCCACAGCAAAGAACACGCTGTCTTGGTTGTTAATGAAAAACATCAGCTCTTTCATTTACAAGAAAATAATAATACAACCAAGGCCAAATCATGTTTTTGGGAAATGCTGTGGCTTGTGTTGGGGCAGTGTCTGCTTCACATTGACCTCACCTGAAGCTGGGGTTTTGGCGATGACTGTTAGCTCCCTGTGGGCAAGGGTGGTGTCTACCAATTCTAGATTTATTGTACTCTCCCAAGCGCTTAGTACAGTGCTCTGTAGTGCTTCACACAGTGATCATTCAAGGTTGGTGTGGGGAATTGCAGTCCTTGAAAAGCTGAGGAATCTGACTGTCAAGCTGGTGAAAGCTATGACAGAGTGTATTCTCCCAAGCACTTAGTACAGTGCTCTGCATACGGTATGTGCTCAATAAATACCACTGATTGATTGATTGATTGACTGAGGGATTAAGGTGCAAATGTTGGCTGGGTGGCCCTTGGATCGTTGAGCAATAATAATGATTGTGTTATCTGTTAAGCATTTACTATGTGCCAAGCACTAGACTAAGTTTTGGGATAGATACAAGGTAGTCAGGTCCCACATGGGGCTCACATTCTAGGAAGGGGAGAGAACAAGTAGTAAATCCCCATTTTGCAGATGAGGGGACTGAGGCGCAGTGAAATTAAGTGACTTGTCCAAGGTCATCCAGCAGCCAAGTGGCAGAACTAGGATTAGAACCCAGGTCCTGTGATTCTTGGGCCCAGGCTCTTTCCACTTGGCCACAGTGCTACTCTCCAAGCCGGATGCAGATGGATCATCTGAGGGACAGATCTTTAGAGTGTAAGTTCTTTGTGGGCAAGCAATGTGCCTTGTATTTCTACTATATCTCTTAAACACATAGAACAATTTCCTGTGCTCAGATGTGTAGATTCCATTTCTGCTCCTGCCTTTCCTTGGGCAATTCGCTCCGCTTCTCTGGACCTCAGTTATCCCATCTGTAAAATGGGGTTTAAATCCTACTCCCCACTGAGAGCCCTTTGTGGGACAGGGGCTGTGTCCAACCTGATTGACCTCTATCTAGCCCAGCAGTTAGAACAGTGCTTGGCAATAGTAAGCACTCAACAAGTGCCATAATAACTATTATTATTTCATTTGTGGGGTCCACCACAGGCCTGGGAGTCAAAAGGACCCGGGTTCTAATCCTGGCTCGGCCACTTTTCAGTTGTGTGATCATGGGCAAGTCACTTCATTTCTCTGTGCCTCAGTTCCCTCATCTGTGAAATGGGGATTAAGACTGTGAGCCTCATGTAGGACGTGGATTGTGTCCAACCTGATTAGCTTCTATCTACCCAGTGTTTAGTACAGAGCTTGGCACATAGTAAGCGCTTAACAAATGCCATTTAAAAAAAAGCCTCATTTACTCTTTCTGGCTTATGTTAGGGGAGTTAGGGTTCCTGAAGGTGGAAACTTTTTAATTTTTTTTTATGGTATTTAAGTGCTTTCTTAGGTGCCAGGAACTGTGTATTGGAGAATATCTATATATTCTAGTCCTAACAGTTAGGAAGGCCCACCCTTTAGGATATGTTTTACAAAATCTGTTCATCAAATAATAAGTGCTTTATTCTTTGGACATAAAAGCTATTAGGATCTCTTGCTCAACCAGGTGGTAGGGGTTGAAAAGGAGGAGCTTAGCCTGATATCAGAATGTAAACACACTGGGAAATGAGAGCAAGGGAATGGATTCTAAAATTCAGATACTGTCTTTTACCCTCCCACTCACTCTTGTAATCTTCTACTCATCTGCTTCTTTGCTTAATCCACCCACTCATCCTCTCCCACCTAGCCACTCTCTCATGTCCCGGTCCACACAGTTTTCCCAAAATCTTTATGTTCTCCCCTGTTTTTTGTTCCTTTTGAAGCCTCCTCTCCTCCCACATTCTCTCCCTTCATTTTTAGTTGCGTTCCAGCCTCCTTTTCCCAGTTTCCTTTTATATCAAGTACTTCCCATTTCCTGTAACTTCCTCCTTTCTGTTCTGTTTTTCCTCCTTAACTCTGGTGATATTTTTGCCTCGTCGTTTTGGTTTTTCTGTCTCTTCCCCTTCCCACCCCTGCTGGACTTTTCTCACGCCCTTTGCTCTCCCTTGGTTCGGTTCTGAACTGAGCCATCCCCTGTTCAGTACACTGGGTGTCCGTGTCAGATCAGCTGAGCCCAAGAAGGGAACCAGATCCAGGGAGGGAGTGATGGGGTAGAAACCTGAGGCCTGGTTTGACCACCCTCCCTGCTGCCTATGGCCGGACCAGGACCAGCCCTGTCTGGTTTTGGCTTGGGTCACTGCTGAACTGGAAATGGTGGCAAATCTGATTTCCAGGGGAGAATGTGGAGTGTGTGGTGAGGTGTGGGTGTGTTGTTTCCTAGGGGATGCTAGAATCAGGTGAGGCCTCCAGTGAAAGGGCCTAGAATAGAGGGACCAAAGGGAGAAGAATGTGGAGGCAGAGAAGGATGCTGGCTGAGAGAGTAAGGGAGGGAGAGTGGAAAAAGAGGGGAGTGGGGAAGAGAGAGAGGTGAGGGGTGAGGGAGAGGAGAGGAGAAAAAAAGTGAGGGGAGAGGTGGGAGAAGTGCTTAGTACAGTGCCTGGCACATAGTAAGCACTTAATAAATACCATTATTATTAAGGAGAGAGAAGGTGGGATGAAGGGAGGGGGAGGAGAAAGGAGGGGAGAGAGGAGGAAAGAGGGTAAGAAGAGAAGGTGAAGGAAAAGGGTGAGAGAGGGAGAGAGTAAGGGTAGAAGGAGGAAGGGAAAGGGGATGGGGGAGGGGAAGAAAGGGAGAGGGAGAAAGGGAAGGGAGAGAGACAGGAGGAGAGGGAGGTGAGGAAGAGAGAGAGAGAAAAGAGTGAATGAAAGAGAAGGGAAAGAGAAAAAGAGGAAGATTTTTTTTTCTTTTCCCTCCTATTCCTTCAGTCCCTTTCTACCCCCAGGCTATTGGCTGCCCTTTAAGAGATCCAACAGGTGTCTACTCAGGAATTCCAGTCTAAAAAGGGAGCTTTTTGGAGGGATTTTACTGTCTCCCTCCAAAGATTAATCAAAACAGCCTGCCCAAAGGCAGTGTTTGGAAAAGTGGGGCGAAAACCCAGATTGTTGAAGTCAAACGTAATGGGCATCACTGTCTCTTAGCCAGAAATGCTTTTCGAGGGCAGGGTGGACCCCTCCTGGAAGCTCTCATCAGGTGTGATTTAGGTAATCGTTTTCTGGTTTAAATTGGAGAATGTTCTACATAATTTTGACACTCACCTGAATGTGCTGAGAGTTGAGGCAGGTACAAACTCATCAGAGGGAACACAGCCTCGACCTTGCACAGAGCTCCCCATTCTGCAGATGAGGAGCCTGAGGCCCAGAGAGACCCAAATGTCACCTGCCTGAGGTCAGCAACCCGCGGTATTCTCCCCACAACTTCCACTTGGTGGTTTCTCTTCCTTGAGCCCAAGAAAATTTGGGGAGGCAGTGAATGTTGTTTGCTTTAGGAGCTCTTGAGCTATTAAAGCTCAAGCAATTGACGCTTCAAAATGGCTGACTCTCTGTTAGGCCGGGTCAGCCCAGATCTGGTTCTGGCTGTTCCGGGCATCCCTAGGCAGTCCCAGTCCCAAGCCCACATGCTCTTGTTTTATTCCCACCCTTCCTCAAGGGTGGGTGTCTCTGAATCACATCAGTTTCCCATCTGTCCTATGAAAGGAACCTGTCTTCCGGGCGTCTTGGTGCCATTATAGGCAATGACAGGAACCGTTTCCAATTGACTCTCCTGGTCTCTCCATCTGGTTGCCTGCCAAAAATGATATTTGCAAGTCTGTGAACAAAGCCTGGAGACTAAAATGACTCCTCCGGAGGAATATTGATTTTGAAATGCATCTGTGGATGAAGCTAATTATGTTGTTCCATTTCAGAACAATGCAAAACAAGAGGTGATAGAGTTCTACTCTCTGGTTGAAGTTGTAGGTACCTGGTATATATGTCACCCATTGATTGATTTGATGCCACTTGATCAATTAATCCATGGTATTCATTGAGCACTTACTGTGTGTGGAACACTGTACTGAGCACTTGGGAGACTACAAGATAATTGCTCTCCCCCACTTCAAAGCCTTATTGAAGGCACATGTCCTCGAAGAAGTCTTCCCTGACTAAGCCCTCCTCTCCTTTTCTCCCACTCCCTTCTGCGTCGCCCTGACTTGCTCCCTTCATTCATCCTCTCTCCCATCCCCACAGCACATATGTATATGTATGTTTATTATTGAATTGTACTTTCCCAATCGCTTAGTACAGTGCTCTGCATACAGTAAACATTCAATAAATATGATGGAATGAATGAATATATCTAATTTGCATGTATCTAATTTATTTATTAATGTCTGTCTCCCCCTCTGGATTGTGAGCTTGTTCTGGGGAGGGAATGTGTCTGTTTGTTGTTATATTGTACTCTCCCAAGCACTTAGTACAGTGCTTTGCACACAGTAAGTGCTCAATACATACAACTGAATGAATGAATGAGTTCATTACGACAATATATCCGAGATGGTAGACACTTGGCACTTTTTACTGGCAAGACAAAATAGTCTGAGAAGCCCAGGCAGTTCTTCCATAACACAGGCTTTTAGTACACAATTCTGCAGAGTGCTGTTAAGGATTTAGGGAATTCTCTCCCAACAACACCCTTCTATCTGGATGGTGCCCCACTCTTGTGTCAGAAGAGGTGCCTTTGTGCATGGTGATGGTCAAAGCCTGCTCGCGACAGTCAATCAGTTGTATTTATTGAGTGCTTACTGGGTACTGTACTAAGCATTTGGGAGTGTACAATAGAACGATGTAACAGACGCATTTCCTGACCACAGTGGGCTGACAGTCTAGAGGGGGAGACAGACATTAATATGAGTAAAGAAATTAGAGATATGGACATAAATGTTGCGGGGCCGAGATGGGGGGTTGAGCACAAGCTTGCCCTAACGTGGGATTAGTTGGGCATGTAACACCCACGTTATAAGAGAGCTGCTGAGGGACTGATTTACTGAGGCTCAAAATTTAAAGTGGAGGGAGAGCAAGTAGCTTATTCCCATTTCACAGAAGAGGAAACCCAGGAACCGAGAAGCAGTGTGACCTAGTGGAGAGAGCGCAGGTCTGAGTGTCAGAAGATCTGGTTTCTAATCTCGGCTATACCACTTATCTGCTGTGTGACCTCGGACAGGTCACAACTTCTCTGTGCCTCAGTTACTTCACTGTAGAATGGTGATTGAGACTGTGACCCCAATGTGGAACATGGACTGTGCCCAACCTGATTAGCTTGTATCTACCCCAGTGTTTAGTACAGTGCCTAGCACATAGTAAGCACTTAACAAATACCATAAAAAGAAATAGAACACCGAGTGACTTATCCAAGGTTATACAGCAGGCATTTGGTGGGATTAGAATCATGGTCTGACTCTCCCAAACACTTAATATAGTACTCTGTTCACAATAAGTGCTCAGTAAATACCACTGATTGATCAATTCCCAGTCCTGTGCTCTTTTCACTAGGCCACTCTGCCTATCAAGTGTAGCACTGAATAGTCACCTAATAAATACCACTACTATTGCTTTGCCCAAGCTAATGACAATAGAAATAATACAACGACCCATCTGGCATTTGTTCTGTCCATTTCTAAAGCCATTGTCAATGAAAATAAAGCACATGCAAACCCAGGAAGGCAAACTAGCATCGATTTAGCTTCCACATTACTTTTTGGACTGTGCCTAGGATTAGATTAGAGTTAACGATAGTAATAGGGAAAAGATCAGGTTAAGATTTACACACACTTATCTGTCTCCCCCCGCTAGAATGTAAGCTCCTTGAGGACAGTGATTGGGAATTCTATCATACTCTACTAAGCGCTTAGTATGGTGCTCTGCACCCAGTAGATGCTCAGTAAATACTCCTGAGTGACTGATAGTTTGCAGCTTTCTGTGTTTGTGGGTGGATGCAGTCAACTCCACCAAGTAAGGATCAGCTTCCCCTGGTGCTCCTCACTCTGTGAAGCAGCATGTCATGATGGGAAGTGCCCAGGCCTGAGAACTAGAAGATCTGGGTTCTAATCGTGGCTCAGCCACTGGTCTGCGGTGTGACCTAGGGGAAGTCACTTCACTTCTTTGGGCCTCAGTTCCCTCATTGGCAAAATGGGGATCCAATACCTGTTCTCCCTCCCCATTAGAATGGTGAGTCCCATGTGGGACCAGATTATATTGTATCTACCCCAGCGCTTAGTACAGTGCTTGGCACATAGTAAGCACTTAACAAGTGCCACTATTATTATTGTTAACCCTCCACTCCCACCAGACCTTGGCTAACCTCTCCTCCTGAGGCTCACAGGATGGAACAATTGACCAAATTTGTCAGCTGCAACCAAGAGCCAGCTGCCTTCTACCTACTTTACTAAAGAGTGACATCCATTCTTTCTGAGCAGTGCTTCGTACCCCACCATTAAATGAATCCCTCTGATTCAGTTAGGATTTTTTTGGGTCTTTTACTCCATCTCTCCCTCATGCTGAGTGGAAATGATAGCCCTGTTTGTGGTTTCTGATGCCCTAAGGAGCAAGCATGACATTTACAAGATGTGAATGGATAGCCAGAGAAATCACAAATTCTTAAGCGATGAAGTAATATTCCCCTTTCTGAGAACATTTAGAGTTTTTTGAGGGTCCGGTTTCGAAATGAATATTTGTCCATTTATGGCTAGTCCCTTTTATCCTCACCAAAATTCTAGACAGTCTGGTGAATAATTTCATGTTGGAAAAATGACCTCACCTTCATACAAAAGATCACAATGCCTTCCCTTCTGACGTGCAGTTATTTAAAAAGGCAGGATCCATCAATGAATCATATTTCTAGAGTGCTTACTATATGCTGAAACACTGTATTAAGAGCTTTGGAGAGGTCAGTATAATAGAGTTGGCAGGCATGTTGCCTGTCCACAAGGACCTTACAGTCTACAGGGGGAGACGGACGTTAAAATAAGTTAGGGATAGGTACATAAGGGTTGTGGGGCAGAGGGTGGGGTGAATATCAAGTACTTATAAGGTATAGATCCAAGTGTAAGGGTGATGCAGAATGGGGGTGGAGCAGGGGAAATGAGGGCTTAATCAAGGAAGGCTTCCTGGAGATGTGATTTTAATAAGGTCTTGAAAGTGGGGAGAGCGATGTCTGTTGGATGTGAAGGGGGAGGTCCAGGCCAGAACCAGGATCTGGGAGAGGGGGTGGGGAGCAAGAGGGACCAGAATGAGGGAGAGTGAGTAGGTTGGTATTAGAGGAGTGAAGTGAGCCTGCTGCGTTGTAGAAGGAAATCAGCAAGGTAAGATAAAAGATAAGAATGTTGCCAACTTGTACTTTCCAAGTGCTTAGTATAGTACTCTGCACACACAGTAAGCGCTCAATAAATACAATTCAATGAATGAATAAAAGGGGAAGGTGATTGAGTGCCAGTGGTAAGGAATTTCTGTTTGTTGCACAGTGGATTCATTCATTCATTCAATCATATTTATTGAGAGCTTACTGTGTGCAGAGCACTGTACTAACTGCTTGGGAAGTACAAGTTGGCAACATATGGAGACGGTCCCTACCCAACAATGGGCTCACAGTCTAGAAGGGGGAGACAGACAAAAAAAACCAGATAGGCAAGGACTGGATGTTCTTGGGGAGTGGGGAAACATGGACTGAATGTTTTTGAAGAAAAATGACTTTGGGAAACATATTGAAGTTTGGACTGGAGTAGGGAGAGACCAGAGGCTGGTAATTCACTGAGGAGACTGCAGTAGTCAAAGCGGGGTACGGTAAGTGCTTGCAAATGTGTAGTAGCAGTTTGGATAGAGAGGAAAGGGCAGATTTTAGCTGTGTGGTGAAGGTTGAATCAACAGGATTTGGTGATATATTAAATATGTGGGTTGAGAGATGATTCGAGAATAATGCCAAGGTTATGGGCTTCTGAGACAGGAAGGATGGTTGTACTGTCTACTGTGACAGGAAAGTCAGGGGGAGGACAGGGTTTGTGTGGGAAGGTGAGTTCTCTTTTGGACATGTTAAGTTTGAAGCAGTGTCAGGACATCCAAGTAGAAAGATCCCAAAGGCAGGAGGAAATATGAGATTGCAAAAAAGGAGGAACAACAGGGCTGGAGATGTAGACTTGGGAATCATCAGCATAAAGATAATAATAATAATAATGGCATTTATTAAGCGCTTACTATGTGCAAAGCACTATTCTAAGTGCTAGAAGCAGATGGAAGTTGAACTCATGCATAGCAAATTCACTGTTTCCCGGATGTTTTCCCGATGAGCTCTTTACCTGGAATCACACATGTATTCTACAGGACACATGCTTACTATACACTAAGTAAGGAGCCACTCGATTTACCTCAGTGTCTTTCCCAGGCTAAGGAACTCACCGAGAAGCAATGTGAGCTAGTGGAAAGCATATGGGCCTGGGAGTCAGAGGACCCAAATTGTAATCCTGAATCTACCATTTGTCTGCTGGACGATCTTGAGCAAGTTACTTCTTTGTGCCTCAGTTACCTCATCTGTAAAATGGGGATTAATAGTGTGATCCTTATATAATAGTAATAATAATGGCATTTATTAAGCACTTACTATATTCAAAGCACTGTTCTAAGTGCTGGGGAGGTTACAAGGTGATCAGGTTGTCCCACGGGGGTGCTCACAGTCTTAATCCCCATTTTACAGATGAGGTAACCGAGGCACAGAGAAGTTAAGTGACTTGCTCGAAGTCACACAGCTGACAATTGGCAGAGTCCGGATTCGAACCCATGAACTCTGACTCTAAAGCCTGTGCTCTTTCCACTGAGCCACACTGCTTCCCCACGCTGCTTATATGAGACAGGGACTATGTTCAATATGAATAACTAGTAACTACCCCAGTGCTTTGTACAATGCCTGGCACATGACACTCAACAAGTATTATTACACACACACACACACACACACACACACACACACACACACACACACACACACACACACACACACACACTCCCCCAACAAAAAAACAAAAAACCCCTCCAGGCTTCCCAGACCCTCAAGCATTTTTGTACTCAATTCAGCAGTTGGATGCAAATATGCATTTTCATATAAGTATATATCATCTCTCTCTTTATCTCCATGTTCATTTAATTTGTTCAGCTGTTTCATCTGGATGAATTTGCACAGCTTCCTGCTTTCTACTTGTACTTACTCAGTGTCCTGCACTCAGTAGGCGCTCACTAAATGGCACCAGTTGATTAAGAATTCAGGGCCAAACTCGGTGAGAAAAGAGTGAAATGAGGCTGGGGAGGGAACCCCCTCTGTATGGAGGGGTCCCTGGATCCCACAGAGCGATCACTACCCTCCAAATATCCTGGAAATCAGAAGGATCTGGGTTCTAATCCTGCTCTGCCATTTGTCTGCTCTGTGACCTTGGGCAAGTCACTTCTCTTCTCAGGGCCTCAGTTACCTCTCTAAAATTGGGATTAAGTCTATGAGCCCCACATGGGACAGGGTCTGTGTCCAACCTGATTAACTTATATCTATACAGGTGCTTAGCACAGTGCCTGGCATATAGTAGGCATTTAACAAATACCACATGTACACATAAAAATTGTGTGTTAAGTGAACACAGAATGATTGCAGTCTGGTAATCAAAGGAGTCTTGGCCCAATTAGCTTCCAGGGTCACAGAGAGACCCAGGTTAGGGGAAACTGTGCTGTGGAGATGAGAGACATGAATCAACCAATCAATCCGCCATATTGAGTGCTTACTGTGTGCAGAGCACTATTCTAAGCATTTGGGAGAGTACGGTGTAACAGAGTTGGAGACGCGTTCCGTGCCCACAACGAGTTTGCCTTCTAGAAGTCTGCATCTTGTCACTCCCACCCCAGTCTTTCTGAACCCCAACTCTCTCCCCTCCACCATGGCTCCGAATAATATCTCAACTGCCCCCTCCTGTCTCCCCAAATTCCTCTCCCTTCCTCTCCCCACCCTATGTCAGATGGGGTTTTAGATCTAGTTACTCTAAAGCTGCCAAGGACTGTTTTATGATTTAAATGAGAAACCAGGATCGCAGTGCTAAAGCGACGATCTGTCTTTTTAACGTTTATGTGTTCACAAGCACAGACTTTAAGATCAGGTCACTGAAGCAAATTCGTTTTCTGGAGCGTCCCAAAAACAAAATCCTAAGCGCTTTTTCTCCGCACATTTGTCACCTATAGACAAGAAATACTCGTGTTTTCCATTGCCCTTTTAAGGAATAACGCTTGCCAGGGTCAAACGAATGAAGTGGTTTTGAGGGAGTTTGACATAAAGGCAAACAAAAATAAGAGAACAAATTTATTTCTGGAATGAAGGACTTTTCATCATTTTCAAAAGGCAGAAGGCAGCCAGGACCAGGATCTGTGTCTTCTGGAATAAAACGTCTCGTTGCAGTGGAGAATCCAGCTCAATCCATCCATTAATCAGTCAATCAACAGTATGTATTGAGCGCTTACTCTGTGCAGAGCACAATATGACAGAAATGGTAGGTATGTTCTCTGTCCATGATGAATTCCATTAGGGGTATTGGACTGAGCACTAGACCCTGCACTAAGTACTTGGGAGAGAACACTGCAGTCAGAAGACAAAACTCCTGCCCTCAAGAAGCTGACAATGTAATAAGCAATCAATCAATCAATGGTATTATTAAGGACTTAATGTGCACAAGAGCACTGTACTGAGCACTTGGGGGAAAAAAATAGAGCATGATCCTTGCCTTCAAGAAGCTTACATTCTAGTGAAGGAGATAGACAAATTATAGGTGGGGAAAGCAGCAGAGCATAATGATAGAGGAGGCAGACATAAAAGACATCTTTAGGATAGTGAAAGCAGGAGTAAGAAGAAGGAAAAAAGCAGGATAAACACCAGGATGAGGTAGTCAAACACCTAAATGTACCAATAAATATGCAGCCATAAAAGTTTGCAAATGGGCAGAAAAAAACTGTACATATGAGCATATTCCAGTTTCCCTCAAAGGCCTTCTGAGACTAAGCCCTCTTTTCCTCTTCTCCTGCTCTCTTTGGTGTCAAACTTGCCCTTGGATTTTCACCCTTTATTCACTTCATTCATCATTCAATTGCATTTATTGAGTGCTTAGTGTATGCAGAGCACTGTCCTAAGTACTTGGAAAGCACAATATAGCAATAAAAAGAGACAATCCTTGCCACAACGAGCTCACAGTCTGGGGTGGTGGTGGGGAGACAGACATAAATACAAGTAAACAGGCATCACTATAAATAAATAAAATTATAGATATACACATAGATACATAAGTGCTGTCAGGCGGGGAGAGGAGGGAAGAGCTACCCTCAGCACTTAGGTACATAGCCATAATTTATGTATTTATATTATGTTTGTTCCTCCCCCCACCCAAGACTGTAAGCTCACTGTGGGCAGGGAATGTGTCTACCAACTCTGTGATATTGTACTCGCCCAAGCACTTAGAGCAGTGCTCTGCACACAGTAAATGCTCAATAAATACCACTGATTGATCAACTTGCCAAATGGAACCCCAAGAGAGTTAAGACATTTGTTTCCACTCTCGTGAGGTTTTGGTTAGATGTTTCTGATTTGATCTGGCCAGTATGGAGGGGTGGTGAAGGAAAACTGGGAGTTCTACATGTGAAAGCAGAATAATTCCACTTTGAAAGTTCACAGTGGTCCTCCTCTCTGCCCAAGGAGTCTGGTGTGTTCCTTCCTCCGTGTTGGGCATTTAGGGCCCCTGGGGATTTTAGAAGCAGGGGATGGAATCACCTGGACTTCAGGGAGGGATGGCATACCCAGAGTGCTGCCTTTGGTTTGAACTTTGAGTTCTGAAGGAAGAGGATAATAACAATAATAATAATGATACTTGTTAAGTGCTTACTATGTGCCCAAGCACTGTTCTAAGCACTGATGTACATACAAGTTAATCAGTTTGGACATAGTCCCTATCCCCCATGGGGCTCACACTCTTACCCCTCATTTTACAGATGTGGTAACTGAAGCCCAGAGAAGGGATGTGACTTGCCCAAGGTCACACAATAGACGTGTACTGGAGACGAGATTAGAACCCAGGTCCTTCGGACTCCCAGGTCCATGCTGTATCCACTAAACCACACTGCTTCTCCAGTCTCCAGAACCCTTTCCCTATGGGCGATTGCACTGGTCCTCCCTAGGATGAATGGCCTGAATTAAGCTGGGGTGTTTTTTTTCATTTTTTGCCCCCAGAGCTCCCCTGATGGGGTGTCTGGAAGGCCAAGATTGACTCAGCCTTTCGGAAATTTTGCTCCTGCCCCCTCCAGCATAGGAAGAAAGTCGAGACCCCAAGACCTTATAAGAAGAAAGAGTCACTTTCAGATTCCTCTAACCCATGTGAGCAAGCTCTCAATTCAGCTTTTGAATGCCTGAGCTTTTATTCCCATCACTTGTTGTTCCACGAAAGTTTCATGCCGTTTTGTCATCATGCAATCCTCCGCTGCCCTCCCCCCTCTCCCCATACCCCCAAATCTCCAAATCAGGGTCTTCCCCACAGGACTACATCTGGAGTCTATCCCGCCATCGACCCCTGGCCCACGTCCTACCTCTGGCCTGGAATGCCCTCCCTCCACACATCTGCCAAACTAGCTCTCTTCCTCCCTTCAAAGCCCTACTGTGATTGCCTCCTTCAGGAGGCCTTCCCAGACTGAACCCTCCATTTTCCTCTCCTCCTCCTCCCCTCCCCATCGCCCCCTCTCTCCCTCTGCCTACCCCCTTCCCCGCCCCGCAGCACTTGTGTATATTTGTACGTATTTATTACTCTATTTTATTAATGATGTGTATATAGCTATAATTCTATTTATTCTGGTGGTATTGACATCTGTCTACTTGTTTTGTTTTGTTGTCTGTCTCCCCCTTCTAGACTGTGAGCCTGTTGTTGGATAGGGATCGTCTCTGTAGGTTCATTCATTCATTCATTCAATCATATTTATTGAGCGCTTACTGTGTGCAGAGCACTGTACTAAGCACTTGGGAAGTACAAGTTGGTAACATATAGAGACGGTCCCTACCCAATAGCAGGTTCACAATCTAGAAGGGGGAGACAGACAACAATACAACACATATTAACAAAATAAAGTAAATAGAATAGTAAATATGTACAAGTAAAATAAATAAAGTAATAAATCTGTAACAGACATATATACAGGTGCTGTTGGGAGGGGAAGGAGGTAGGCCGGGGGGGATGGGGAGGGGGAGAGGAAAGGGGGCTCAGTCTGTGAAGGCCTCCTGGAGGAGGTGAGCTCTCAGTAGAGCTTTGAAGGGAGGAAGAGAGCTAGCTTGGCGGATGTGCAGAGGGAGGGCGTTCCAGGCCAGGGGGAGGACGTGGGCCAGGGGTCGACGGCGGGGCAGGCGAGAGTGAGGCACAGTGAGGAGTTTAGCAGCAGAGGAGCGGAGGGTGCGGGCTGGGCTGTAGAAGGAAAGAAGGGAGGTGAGGTAGGAGGGGGCGAGGTGATGGAGAGCCTTAAAACCAAGAGTGAGGAGTTTTTGCCTGATGCATAGGTTGATTGGTAGCCACTGGAGATTTTTGAGGAGGGGAGTAATGTGGCCAGAGTGTTTCTGCACAAAGATGATCTGGGGAGCAGTGTGAAGTATAGATTGAAGTGGGGAGAGACAGGAGGATGGGAGATCAGATAGGAGGCTGATGCAGTAATCCAGTTGGGATAGGATGAGAGATTGAAACAGCAGGGTAGCAGTTTGGATGGAGAGGAAAGGGTGGATCTTGGCGATGTTGTGGACGTGAGACCAACAGATTTTGGTGACGGATTGGATGTGAAGGGTGAACGAGAGAGCAGAGTCGAGGATGACACCAAGCTTGCGGGCTTGTGAGACGGGAAGGATGGTAGTGCCATCAACAGTGATGGGAAAGTCCGGTAGAGGGCAGGGTTTGGGAGGGAAGATAAGGAGTTCAGTCTTGGACATATTGAGTTTTAGATGGTGGGCAGACATCCAGATGGAGATGTCTTGAAGGCAGGAGGAGACATGAGCCTGAAGGGAGGGAGAGAGAGCAGGGGCAGAGATGTAGATTTGGGTGTCGTCAGCTTAGAGATGATAGTTGAAGCTGTGGGAGCGAATGAGTTCACCAGGGGAGTGAGTGTAGATAGAGAACAGAAGGGGACAAAGAACTGACACTTGATAGGTTGCCGATTTGCACTTCCCAAGTGCTTAGTACAGTGCTCTGCACACAGTAAGCACTCAATAAATACGATTGAATGAATGAGAAGGCCATTTCTCTTTTAGGCAGGGTTGCGTGGTTTTATGGAGAGGTGAGGCACTGTTCTTCAGGCGGTGGAACAATTAGACCATGTTTGTATCAAGATGATCAGATTGCAAAGTTTATGCTGCTAATAATTTTATTGCAGTAGCATCTGTCATTGCTTAATGACGTGAATCACATCAAATAGCCTATCTGGCTGGGTAGAGCGAACAGGGGCGGCAGGAAGACAAGCCGTTTAATGAGCAGAAGCATTCCGGAGGTTCTCAGATGGTGGCTATAAACAACAGATTTCCTTTCCCGAGCTCTGCAGATCAAGATGAAACCTTATTCCTGCTGTCTGTCCATTTACACCAGTGGGGCTCCTCTTCTTTTTTTTATGGTATTGGTTAAGCGTTAACCATGTGTTCAGCACTGTTCTAAGTGCTGGGGCAGATACAAATCAGTCAGGTGGGACAAAGTCCCTACCCTACATGGGGCTAACAATCCAAGTAGCCGGGAGAACAGTTTCGAGCTGGAAATGTCTGTTTATTTTTCTATTGTACTCTCCCAAGCACTTACTACAGCGTTCTGCACACAGTAAGAACTCAAAAATAATGAATGAATGAAGTTTTCACTCCCCATTTTATAGATTAGGCAACTGAGGCACTGAGAAGTCACAATTTGCCCAAGGTCACTCAGGAGACAAATGATGGACTAGAACACAGGTCTGCTGACCCCCAGGTCTGTGCTCTATCCACTAGGCCACACCGCCGCTCTTCTGTTCCTTCTCTGCCTTCCTCAGAAAAGACCCCCTCTGCTTGTCTACTCTGTGACCTAGGGCAAGTCGCTTAACGTCTCTGTGCCTCAGTTACCTCATCTGTAAAATGTGGGACAGGGACTGTGTCCAACCTGATGCCCTTGTATCTATCCTAGCACTTCATACAGTGCCTGGCACATAATAAGCACTTAACAAATACCTAAAAAAAAAAGAAAAGAGGTGGGTGGAACTAGAGGAAGCTGATATCCCTCCTCCAACCCCATTGGCCCTTTTGGCAGTTGCTGAGGATTGTCTTGCCAGCCACACATCTGGAAGAACAAGGCTCATGGAGCAGCATGGCATAGAGGATAGAGCACAGGCCTGGGAGTCAGAAGGTCATGGGTTCTAATCCCGGCTCCGCCACTTGTCTTCTGTGTGGCCTTGAGTAAGCCATTTCCCTTCTCTGTGCCTCAGTTACCTCATCTGTAAAATGGGGATGAAGACTGTGAGCCCTGTGCATGACAGGGACTGTGTCCAACTCTATTTATTACTCTTTGTTTTACTTGTACATATTTACTATTCTATTTTATTTTGTTAATATATTTTGTTTTGTTGTCTGTCTCCCCCTTCTAGACTGTGAGCCCATTGTTGGGTAGGGACCATCTCTGTATGTTGCCAACTTGTACTTCCCAAGCACTTAGTACAGTGCTCTGCACACAGTAAGCACTCAATAAATATGATTGAATGAATGAATTTTCTTGTATCCACCCCAGCTTTTAGTTCAGTGTCTGGCACTTAGTAAGCGCTTAACAGACACCATAATTGTTGTTATTATTATGGGAGTTGTATTTAGCTCTGTGATACTGGTGCAGTGGGGAACAAGTTGATTCTGAAGACAGCCCTTCTTACCACAAAGGACCCCCATCTAAATCTAGAGAAACTCTACAGCTGTTTTACACTCACGTCAAGTGAGAGTGAAGGTGTTCATGGGTAATTTTATACCCACTCTCTAACTACTCAATCACCTCACCCCCCTCCTACCTCACCTCGCTACTCTCCTACTATATAACCCAGCCCCCACACTTCATTTCTCTAATGCCAACCTACCCGCTGTCCCTCGAGCTCATCTATCTCACCCACATCCTGCCTCTGGCCTGGAACGCTCTCCACGTGAGCCCCACATGGGACCTGGACTGTGTGCAACCAATGCCTAATAAGGGTCTAGCAAATATATTTATTATTATGATTTCAGCTGCACCTGCTTTGCAAATTGCCCATGCTAATCAGAAAGAGCCGAATGTTGGTATAACAAAGTTTATTTTGCTTTTTCAGGAGAAGAGCCGGCATTTTGTACCTCCAGCCTTCTTCAGGAAAAACAACGTGAGTTGATGGAGTCTGCACTTTTTGACTCTTTTTCTTTGAATTTATTCCCATGAGAATTGTAATGCCAGGATCAATCTCAAATATGAATCAGTTTCCACATGTCACTTTGGGTTGTGGTAATTTCTTTTTTTCACTGGGGAGGTGGGGGGTCAAATGGTGAATCAAATGAGCAACCCATTTTTAAGGAATTATGGTAATGAAATCTGTGACCTTGGGCAAGTCACTTAACTTCAAAGTGCCTCAGTTTCCTCATCTGTGAAATGGGAATTAAGACTGACCCCCCTTCCCCTGCATGTGGGTCCCTTACATTTTCCTGAAAAGGCCCTGCTACCTCTCTAAACCTTTAGAAGTAAAGATGTGAATGACCTAAAATCTGGCCAACGTTTAGTATTGACTTTCCTGAAAAGCTCCAAGAATCTGGGATTCATAGGTTCACAGGCACCCGGTTTGAGCCCGCTGTATTTTTGAAAACCTGTTTTCAGGCCAGCCCATTGGTGACCTTGTTTGTTACTCCGAGATATTGAAACCGACCCATTACAGTGTGCTATTCAGCCCTCACCCTGTCTGTGAGGAAACCCGAGTTCAACTTGGTGCACTTCAACATCAACCGTTTCACAAGCTCCTCTCTCGCTGCTGTTCAATCCCGAATGGTTTTCTGCGTCCAAGAGATAAGCCGGAAGTTGGGCAGTGAATGTGTCTGTTATATTGTTATAGTGTACTCTCCCAAGCGCTTAGTACAGTAGTCTGCACACAGTATGTGCTCAATAAATACAATTGACTGACTGTTAAAAAAATGACTGTTGGGCTTGGTTAGTCAAAGGTGTTTGTTGGCTGTATGTGGAGTGCAAAGCACTGTACTAAAGCAGTGAGAGAGAAGCAGCTTGACCTAACGGAGGGAGCCCAGGCTAGGGAGATAGAGGACTTGGGTTCTAATCCTCACTCTATCACCTGCCTGCTGTGTGACCGTGGGCCAAACACTTCACTTCTCTGGGCCTCAGTTGCCTCTTCTGCAAAATGGGGATTCAATACCTGTTCTCCCTCCTACTCAGACCATGAGCCCACATAAAACCTGATGACTTCATGTCTACCCTGGTACTTAGTCCAGTACTTGGCACATAGCAAATACATAACAAATACCACAATTACTATCCGTTTGATGATCTAGGAGCTTTGGGAATAGATTGACAACAAAGCAGCCAGAGGCAAACAGCTGCTTCTCTCCAAAGGAGACAGACTCCCTCTTGGTTTCCTCTCTTCAGTGCATCCCAGGCATCCTATTATTTTTGTGGTATTAAGGGCTTACTATGTGCCAGGCACTGTTCTAACAGCTTGGTAGATACAAGCTAATCAGGACACATTTCCTGTCCCACTTGGGGCTCACAGTCTTAACCCCCATTTTACAGAAGAGGTATCTGAGGCACAGAGAAGTGAAGTGACTTGCCCCAGGTCACAAACCAGATGAGTGGTGGAACTGGGACTAGAACCCAGGTCCTTCTGACTCCCAGGCCCATGCTCTATCCATCAGGCTGTACCTTCCAGCTATGCCTTTCCCATGACCAACAAGTTTCACCGTTTTCGCCTCCAAAAGCAGATCTCAGACGGTGAGGGACCCAGCTCTGAATCTATTAAAACATTCTTTATCATCGGCAGAGAGAAAACATATGTTATCAGCTTTATGCGAACATATTTGTCTCGACAGATTAAGTTATTATAAACAGCTCGGCAGGGTAGGAACAGATGGTCCTCCCGACATGATTTCGGGAGGGAACCCAGCAGTGAAGATGTGGTTTTCCTCAGGGAGCAGGCTACCATTTGCTGTCCATCATGTAGTTTCTGAATTTATTTAAGGTTAAGCCTCTTTTTTCTTAAATGGTATTTCTTAAGCGCTTACTCTGTGCCAGACACTATATTAAGCGCAAGGGTAAATACCACTTAATCAGGGTAGACACAGTTCATGACCCACATGGGGCTCACTGTCTTAATCCCTGTTTTACAGGTGTGGTAACTGAGGCACAGGCTGCAAAATGACTTGCCCAAGGTCACACAGCAGACAAGTGGCAGAGCTGGGATTAGAACCCAGATCCTTCAGACTTGCAGGCACAGGCTCTGTCTACTGGGCCATGCTGCTTCTCTTCACTTGAGTTTCTTTATTGTCTGCTGGGATAGATAATGGGGGTGGTAATACTATTGCATCTGACCTGATTATCTTGCCTCTACTATAGTGCTTAATACAGAGCTTGGCTCACAGTAAATGCTTAGCAAATACCACAGTTATTACTAGGCGGGTCCCCTATCTCTCTCCATCTCTCTGGAATGTGGGGAGAAGTTGAAGTTATGATAAAAGGTGAACAACATGGCAGATGGCAGGATCTAACCAACTTCCACTTGGAAAGCAGCGTATGGGTAGGATCTTCCTCAGGGACTCAGACTCCATTCATTAGGTATCCATCACACGGCCTCTGGCTGCTCCCTGGGAGATCTGAGGAGACATCAGCCTGAGGCGCCAAGCCGGCTGGCCACGGAACCGTGTTGGCTCAGGAAGTGATTAGAGGTTGGATTTAATCGACGAGGAAATGGAAATGAATGGCAGCCTCAAGTGCAGTTCTGTCCTAACAGGTTTGAATGAAAGAAGGATTAAGTTTTCTTAGGGTCTGCAGGCAGATTAAGAGAAGCAGCGTGGTGCAGTGGAAAGAGCTTGGGCTTTGGAGTCAGAGGTCATGGGTTCAAATCCTGGCTCCACCAATTGTCAGCTGTGTGACTTTGGGCAAGTCACTTCACTTCTCTGGGCCTCAGTTACCACATCTGTAAAATGGAGATTAAGACTGTGAGCCCCCCCCATGGGACAACCTGATCACCTTGTAACCCCCCCCAGCGCTTAGTACAGTGCTTTGTACATAGTAAGTGCCTAATAAATGCCACCATCATTATTATTGTTATTATTGCAACTTGCTTCTTTTAAGGTCTTGTCTTATGCTATCAAGTCATTTCCAACCCATAGAGACACCACAGACACATCTCTCCCAGAACACCCCGCTCTCCATCTGCAATCATTCCGGTAGTGTATCCATAGAGTTTTCTTGGTAAAAATGTGGACGTGGTTTACCACTGCCGCCTTCCACACAGTAAATTCGGGTCTCTGCAGATTGTAGCAGATTGCCTTCCATTCGCTAGCACTGCACAAGCTAGAAAAGGACTGGGCAGGCCTCTGCTTGACTCTCCCTCCCGTAGTGGAGACTGGTAGAGGACTGGAAACTCTCCAGGTGGGACCCTGAGGGGGTTCTTTTAAGGTACTGCAGTTTAATTTTTCTGGTCAGAGAGAACATTAAAAGGCCTTTCCCCCCACCCCACCCCCGCCAAATGCCTGTTTTTCAGGCTACTTGGGGATTTCATTCATCACTCCCTTTTGTATGTGGTTGCTTGTTCCTGGCAATGGGCTTTTTATTTATTTATAGTATTTGTTAAGCACTTAAAAATGTGTCAAACACTGTTCTAAGTGCTGTGGTATGAGAAACAGCGTGGCTTAGTGGAAAGAGCATGGGCTTGAAAGTCAGAAGATGTGGGTTCTAAACACACCTCTGCCACTTGTCTGCTGTGTGACCTTGGGCAAGCCACTTAACTTCTCTATGCTTCAGTTACCTCATCAGTAGAATGGGGATTAAGACTGTGAGCCCCATATGGGACAACCTGGTTATCTTTTATCTACCCCAGCACTTAGAACAGTGTTTGGCACATAGTAAATGCTTAACAAATACCATTATTATTATTATTATTATACATTAATTAGGTTGGGCACAGTCCCTGTCCTGCAAGGGCATCATAGTCTAAGTAGGAGGGAGAACAGATATTTAATCCACATTTTGCAGATGAACTGAGGTACAGAGATGTTAAGTGACTTGCCCAAGGTCACTCAGCAAACAGTGGATGGATCTGGGATTAGAACCCCGGTCCTTTGATTCCCAGACCCGGGCTCCATCCACTAGCCTATGTTACAGGACTCCAGTGTCAATTCCAAGATTTCACAGCCTCTTTCTGCCAAGCCCCAACAAGTACGTCTTAATTGTGATTATGAACACTGCAAACAGTTGCAGACCTGCTATATTTAGCCGCGCTTTAATGAGCTTAATGGTGGTAGACAAAAGTTTCATGCATGTTCTCAGCCTGTCTGTCTCCCAGAGAGGCCTAGAAGGCCCTGCTGTTTTCATAATTACTCCTTACAGTTTATAAATAAGAACTGCACATGCTGCTAATCAGAGAGACCAAATCTGGAGGGGAGGGAGCCTGTTTTGGGGGTGTGTAACTTAATACAGTAATCCCTGAATTCTGTCCTATTTTACCCAATCTTTGACGATCATATAAAGTTTCTGTGATCTTGATAACTACAATGGGAAGTGGCTAGTTGAAGAGCAACAGTGTGTTAATTGGGAGAAAAATCAGAAGACATTTTATAATCATTATTATTATTATTATTATGGTCTTTGTTAAGCACTTACTACACATCAAGCGCTGTGTACAGTCCTGGGTTAGATACAAGCTCTTCAGGTTGGACACAGTCTCCACATGGGGTTCACAGTCTAAGTAGGAGGGAGAACATGTATTTAATCTCCATTTTACAGTTGAGGAAATGGAGGGACAGAGAAGTTCATCATCATCATCATCATCAATCGTATTTATTGAGCGCTTACTATGTGCAGAACTGTACTAAGCACTTGGGAAGTACAAATTGGCAACATCTAGAGACAGTCCCTACCCAAGTTCAGTACCCCTCGTCCCCCTCTCCATCCCCCCGTCTTACCTCCTTCCCTTCCCCACAGCACCTGTATATATGTATATATGGTTGTACATATTTATTACTCTATTTATTTATTTATTTATTTATTTTACTTGTACATTTCTATCCTACTTATTTTATTTTGTTGGTATGTTTGGTTCTGTTCTCTGTCTCCCCCTTTTAGACTGTGAGCCCACTGTTGGGTAGGGACTGTCTCTATGTGATGCCAATTTGTACTTCCCAAGCGCTTAGTACAGTGCTCTGCACATAGTAAGCGCTCAATAAATACGATTGATTGATTGATTGATTGACTTCCCCAAGGTCACACAGCAGGCTGTTGGAAGAGCCTGGTTTAGAACCTAGGTTCTCCAACTTCCAGGCCTGAGCTCTTTCCACTAGGCCACGTTGCTTCTTTTGTGATCATTATCATCAATGGTATTTACTGAGCACTTACTGTGGGCAGAACACTGCACTAAGTAGTTGGGAAACTACAATTCCACAGAATCTGTAGACTCGTTCCCTGCCCACAACAGTCTAGAGGAGAAGAGTGTTCTTCGATCAAAGAGCGGTGTGAACAGAGTGAGTCAGGAGTACAGTCTGTTGAATGAAAGCATGCAGCTCTTTGTGAAATTCATGAGCAGAATTGACTCTTGACCACTCCTTAGGTCTTAATAGTATTTGTTAAGCAAGGTCACACAGCAGACAAGTGGTGGAGCCATATTAGAACACATGTCCTCTGACTCCCAAGCCTGTGCTCTTTCCACTAAGCAAGAGCCAGAGGACCTGGGTTCTAATTCTGACTCTGCCATTTTCCAGCTGTGGCGAGACTTTGGGAGAATCATTCAACTTCTCTGAGCCTCGGTTTCCTCATCAATCAAATGACAGTTGAAGGCCTGTTTTCCTGCCCGCTTAGACTGCAAGGCCCATATGGGAAAGGGACAGCATCCGACCTGATTATTGTGTACTTACCCCAGCCCTTAGCACAGTGCTTGACATGTAGCAAGCTCTTGATATATACCACCATTATCATTAACTCTCCACATCTACCTGAATGGGTTCAGTTTATGCTGAACACAAAGCAACAGGTCTAAGTGCAAATCTACCAAGAAAGCTGAAGTCCCAGATGAGGCTTATTTCTCATTCTGAGGGAGAATGCAGAGGTGCAGTGGGTAATCTTGGCTTTTTAAAGAGTGGTATGGTACATCGATAATTATAGGCAGCTCTCACAGTGAGTATGTTCTCATAGGCTGTGATTAATCGGGGCAAAAATAGACACTCCTTGCAGCAGTTGGTGGGAGATGATTTTGCTGAGCACACTGTGATCGAGAGGGAGAAAGGGACAATGGAGAAGCAGCTTGGCTTATTGGTTGGAACCTGGGCCCTAAGTCAGAAGGACTTGGATTCCAATCCCTTCTCTGCCACATGTCCACTGTGTGACCTTGGGCAAGTCAGTTCACTTCTCTGTGCCTCAGTTACTTCATCCAAAAATGGAGATTAAGACCGTGAGCCTCATGTGGGATAAGAGACTGTGTCCAACCTGATTAGCTTGTATTTACCCCAGTGCTTTGAACAGTGCCTGGCACATAGTAAGCACTTAAAAATTCCATTAAAAAAAAGAGATACATGATGGTCCAGGCCCATAAATTCAGAATTTTCCGAGAGAAACATGATTGATACCCCCCACCCCACCCCGGGGATTGCAGGACAGGAGGCTCCTGAAGTTGAGAATAAAGAGCTTTCTCGGCTTGGAGGAGAGTTGGCTTCTTGGAGGGAATTTTCAGATCTTGGGGCCCTTGTCATAAATAGGGAAGGAATTAAATCCAGTTTATGTGCTCTTATTCTTCCGGTAAATAGATCGCAGTTCCCCAAGTTGTGCATGAGCTTGTTTGAGAGCTTATAATGGCCTCTCCGTTTCTCTTCACTACATTTCTAGGGTATTGTCTCGGCTTTCTCAAGCACTTAGGAAGGCTGGAGGAGAGTACGTGCTCTATAAGAGCCTGTTCTGTTTAAACAGGAAATAAATAGCCGGAGCGACTGTGGGGATGGGGCATCAATTCCTCCATGACAGCACTGTACTAAGTGCTTGGGAAGTGCAACAGAACCAAGAGACATGTTCCCTGCCTACAAGGAGCTGACACTCTGATGAGTGTCAGGGGCAGATATAGTTCCTCCTGAGACATCCTGTTGCCATCGATGGAAGTAGAATATGAGGCTGTGTGGACCAGTTTTCTGACCCAATAATAATCATAACATTCAGTGCCTATTATATGTTAAGCCCTGGGGTAGGTACAGTCAGCTCTAACACAGTCCCACGCAGTCTAAGGTGTGGGGAGAATGACATTTAATTCCCATTTGACAGATGAGGAAACCGAGGCCCAGAGAAGCGAGGACTGACATCACATCCCAACTCTCCTGCTTGTCTACTGTGACCTTGGGCAAGTCACTTCACTTCTATGTGTCAGCCAGTCATATTTATGGAGTGCTTAGTGTGTGCGGAACACTGTACTAAGCACTTGGGAGAGTACAATATTTATTCAATCGTGTTTATTGAGTCCTTACTGTGTGCAGAGCACTGTCATAAAAGCCCTTGGAAAGTACAGTACGGAAATAAAGAGAGACAATCCCTGCCCACAATGGATTTACAGTACCAGTTACCTCATCTGTAAAATGGAGATTACAGCTGCAAGCCCCGCAGGGACATGGATTATGTCCAACCTGATTAGCCTGTAACTACTCCAATGCTTAGTACAGCATCTGGCACATAGTAAGCACTTTACGAATACCGTTAAAAAATAAGTGGCAGAGACGGGATTAGAACCGAGATAGCTTTACTCCCAGGCCTGGACTCTTTCTACCGGGCCCTGCTTCTATTCAGAAATGGGTTTTTCATGTACTAACGCAGGTTCTGAAATGACAGTCATCGGGGCAGGATCTTGATAATTGCAAAGGAATCTATCCCTTCTGGTCTTGACCAATGGCTTCCCCTGCTTCTCACCCACCCCCATATCTTAATGGAAGATATGTGTCTCAGACAAATCAGAATATTCTTGCTGTCTCATGGGAATAATGAGCTTGTGTTTGGGAAGCACAGTGCCTTTGTGAAATAATATTACCATCGGCGGGTGTGAAAACAAACACCTCCAGGTCCCTGCTATGCCAGCAAATCCCAACCCTCTACCACGAACCAAAATAGGAACCCAGACGGCCTTTTATTAATTGCCTCCCGGAGACTGATTATTTTCCCTTTCCCTTTTATAACTCTCATAGAAATGCAAAACTCTTCCTTGGTTACGCTTCCTCCCATGGCAGTGGGATGAGATAATTGCCCACAATTATCACCGAGAAGCAGTGTGGCTTAGTGGAAAGAGCCTGGGCTTGGGTCAGAGGTTGTGGGTTCTAATCCTGGCTCAGCTACTTGTCTGCTGTGTGACTTTGGGCAAGTCATTTAACTTTGTGCCTCAGTAACTTGATATGTAAAATGGGGATTAAGACTGTAAACCCCACATGGGACAACCTGCTTACCTTGTATCTACCCCAGTGCTAGAACAGTGCTTGGCACATAGTAAATTCTCAACAAATACCATAATTATTATTATAGTTATCATTATTATTACTGTCAAGTTTCAGAGGGAGCATGTGTTATTGGGGAGCAAGCAGGAATCATAGTCAATCAATGGGATTTGCTGAGTGCTTACTCAGCAGAGCTCTGTACTAAACTCTTGGGAGAGTATAAAACAACAGAGTTGGTAGACACATTCCCTTTTTTTTATGGTATTTGTTAAGTGTTTACTATGTGCCCAGTTGGACACAGTCTCTGTGCCCCATGGGGCTCACAGATTTAATCTCCATTTTACAGGTGAGGTAACTGAGCCACAGAGAAGTGAAAAGACTTGCCCAAGGTCACACAGCAGACAAGTGGCAGAGTCAGGACTAGAACCCAGGTCCTTCTGACTCCAAGGCCCATGATCCTAACCACTAGGCCATGCTGCTTCTCCTCTCACAGTGAGCTCACAGTCCAGGTTGCGGCTCAGAAACCATTAATCAATCAATCAATCATATTTATTGAGCGCTTACTGTGTGCAGAGCACTGTACTAAGCACTTGGGAAGTACAAGTCGGCAACACATAGAGACAGTCCCTACCCAACAGCGGGTCATTGCAAACCATTCTGCTTTGCTGTCTCCCCCTCTCATCTTCGTTGTACTTTCTCCCCAGAGCTCCCTCTTTTTCTCCCTCTCCTCTCCCCACAAAACTGTCTCTTTCTCTCGCCTCACCTTGCACCAAAGCTCACATTAGAGAAGCAGCATGGCCTAGTGGATAGAGCACAGGCCTGAGGGTCAGAAGGACCTGGGTTCTAATTCTGGTTCTGCCACTCATCTGCTGTTTGACCTTGGGCAAGACGCTTCTCTTCTCTGTGCCTCAATTACATCATCTGTGAAGTGGGGATTGAGATTGTGAGCCCCATGGGGAACAGAGACTCTGTCCAATCCAATTTGCGTGTATCCACCCCAGCGCTTAGTACAGCGTATGGCACAAATTAAACACTTAACAAATACCACAATTATTATTATTATTGTTGTGGTTGTTCTCAGAATTCCTACAGCTTTAGAACATGGAGCATGGTTTAGTGGAAAGAGCACGGGTTTGGGAGTCAGAGGTTGTGGGTTCTAATACTGGCTCCGCCACTTGTCAGCTGTGTGACTTTGGGCAAGTCACTTAATTTCTCTGTGCCTGTTACCTCATCTGAAAAATGGGGATTAAGACTGTGAGCCCCATGTGGGACAACCTGATAACCATATATCTACCCTAGTGCTTAGAACAGTGCTTGGAGCATAGTAAGCGCTTAACAAATACCATTATTATTATTCTGAGCTGTTACCCAAATCCCTTGTGACGACCCACAGGTGATTCTAAGTTGATGGAGTGGTGGATGCAAATTCCATCAGCTTTCTCTTTCAGAAAATCACACTTCATATTCCCAGACTTGTCTGTTCATGTTCACTCCTCTGCCCAAAGTAGACATTCGATAGATTGAATTGATAGTGACAATGATGACTCAGGAAGATGGGAACCAAAATATCCCAGAGGCCTCTGCTTTTGTCTCATGTGACTGGAAGGAGAGAGAGAGAGAGAGAGAGAGAGAGAGAGAGAGAGAGAGAGAGAGAGGGAGGATGGACAGGTGTTTGTTTTTTTTAAAGGAGGAAGAAGTTCTTCAGGACAGTTTTTGATCTTTTTGTTTAGGACCAAGAGGACAGTTGAGAATGGATTTTAAGTTTCCTTGGGGATTTGCCTTCATCCTAATTCCTTGAATTGGTGGATGGCTTTCATTTTTTCAAAGGTCTTCCATGCCAATAATAGTAATAATTGTGGTATTCGTTAAGTGCTTACTACATGCCAGGCACTGTACTAAGCACTGGGTTAGAATCAAGGAAATTGGATTGTACACAGCCTGCACCCCACATAGGGCTCACAGTCTTAATCTCCATTTTCCAGATGAGGTAACTGAAGCCCAAAGAAGTGAACTGACTTGTCCAAGGTCAGACTAGTAGCCGAGCCGGCATTAGAACCCAGGTCCTTCTGACTCCTAGGCCCGTGCTTTATCCACTAAGCCATGCTGCTTCTCCTTTTGTCTCACAACATTCTTGTGAGGTAGGGAGACTCAGGTATTTTAATTCCCATTTTACGGTGAGGAAGCTGAGGCAGAGAGAGGTGAAGTGACTCACCTGGGGTTACACTGCAAGCCACTGAGGGGAGCTGGGAGTAGAACTCAGGTCTCCTGGCCCCCAGCCTGATGATCTTTCCAGCTGCACTCTCTCATTGTACTAGAAAGCTGGACTCAGGACGAACTCTGACCTCTAACCCTGAGGTGGCCGATCTGGATGCAAAACCTCGAGGACTACTTTCATGTCATGTAAACTTGGGCAAGTAATTTAACGTTGCACCGAAGCTCACATTAGGCAAGCAACGTGGCCTAGTGGATAGAGCACAGCCTGGGAGTCAGAAGGACCTGGGTTCTAATCCTGCTCTGCCACTCATCTGCCGTGTGACCTTGGTCAAGACACTTCATTTCTCAGTGCCTCAATTACCTCATCTGTAGAATGGTGATGAAGACTGTGATCACCATGTGGGACAGTGACTGTGATCACCATGTGGTACAGTGACTGTGTCCAACCTGACTGCTTGTATCTATGCCAGCCCTTAGTATAGTGACCGGAATATTCATTCATTCAATCATATTTATTGAGCACTTACTGTGTGCAGAGCACTGTACGAAGCACTTGGGAAGTACAAGTTGGCAACATATAAAGATGGTCCCTGCCCAACAGCAGGCTCACAGTCTAGAAGGGGGAGACAGAGAACAAAACAAAACATAGGAATTGCTTAACAAATACCGTAGAAAAAAACCCAAAAAATGAGTTTACAGCCTGGGTACCGGGAGGTAATGAGGGAGCAAGTTTCTGCAGTGGAAATGGTATTTACTGAACATGCCCTTTGGGCAAGGCACTATACCAAGGGCTTGGGAAACCTCATAAGGAGCTTACACTCTCACGGGGGCAGGGAAGATCCCAAATTATTTGCAACTAGGGGTTGTTGGCAGAGGGTCATCAGAAATTCTGGTAGGGGGGTGGGGGCTTGGACAAGAGGCCTGTTGTTCAGGAGTGACGTGGAGAGCTTTGCACATTTAACTAAGAAGCGGCAGGGAAGTTGGATTGACAGATGTCAGGCCGAAAAGGAACCACAAACACACCTCTTTGTCAAGAGCTAAAGATACCCGTCATCGAGCAGGGGCGTCTGTCACTTGGAGAACTCAACAGAATAGCCCATCTTCGTCGTCTCTGGAAACACAGCCTAACTTATTTTCTGTAATTATACTTTTTTATCACAGTGATTACGAGCTGAGCGAATGGACCAAATTGCTAGGTTCCTCGGGAAGGCAGATTGTTTCAATGCCAAGCCACTCGGAAGCGGGGGAAGGAAATCTCCATGTGAATAGAAGAGTTATTGTACGCTCGGGCAAAGATACTCACTTGGAAAGGCTTCTGGAGAAACTCGCCCTCTGGAATTCATCGTCCTAGCAAGGCACCAGTTATATATGTGTATATATATATATATATATATATATATATATATATATATATATATATATATATATATATATATATATATATATACACATATATATGTGTGTGTGTGTGTGTGTGTGTGTGTGTGTGTGTACATGCTTGAAAGCACACCTGTTCTTTTTTCTTTAATGGCATTTAGGTGCTTACTAGGTGCCAGGCACTCTACTAACTGCTGGGCTGATTACAAGGTTGTCATTTTAGGATACTGTCCCTACCACACATGACATTTAGCGTGGCTCAGTGGAAAGAGCATGGGCTTTGGAGTCAGAGATCATGGGTTCGAATCTCATCTGTGCCAGGTGTCAGCTGTGTGACTTTGGGCAAGTCACTTAACTTCTCTGTGCCTCAGTTACCCCATCTGTAAAATGGGGATTAAAACTGTGAGCCCCCCATAGGACAACCTTATCACCTTGTAACCTCCCCAGTGCTTAGAACAGTGCTTGGCACATAGTAAACGCTTAACAAATACCATCATTATTATTATTATTATTTACAGTCTTAATCCCCATTTTATTTACAGATGAGGTAACTGAGGCACAGAGAAGAGAAGTAAGTTGCCCAAGGTCACGCAGGAGACAAGTGGCTGAGCAGGATTAGAACCCAGGTCCTTCTAACTCCCAGGCCCGTGCTCTATCCACTAGGCCACGCTGCTTCTCTAGCTACACTGGTTTTCTAGCAGCATTCATTTTAGACTGTGTGCTGAGAAATTACCATCATTTTCGATTATTAGTTTATTTGGACCGCTATGAATCAACACCTTATCGGGGCAAGAGAGTTTGCATACGCTAATGAAGCTTAGAGCTATGCCATTGAGAGATATTCTCTCATCAGGGTTACCAATAACGGAGAGGTCTAAGCCAAAGCATCCAAGTTGATTCGCCTTCTAATCCTGGCTCCACCACTTGTCAGCTGTGTGACTTCAGGCAACTCACTTAACTTCTCTGTGCCTCAGTTCCCTCATCTGTAAAATGGGGATTAAGTCTGTGAGCCCCATGTGGGACAACCTGATTACCTTGTATCTACCTCAGTGCTTAGAACAGTGCTTGGCACATAGTAAGCACTTAACAAATACCAACATTATTATTATTATTATTATATGCTGGACAGCAGCAGCATGGGAAAGAGTCAGATGTGGATGATCAAGTGATCAAAATGTTGATCAAAGACAGGGGCAGAGACTAAAGTTTTTATTGCGCAGAAGGCGGCAGTGGTATACCAGTTCTGTGTTTTTTACCAAGAAAACTATGGATACACATACCAGAATGACCATAGATGAGCAAAGATAGGATGATCTGGAGAAAATATGGCCACAGAGGCCCTAAGGATCGATAAGGATTCGACGGCATTTGATGATGATGATGAGCGGTGTTACATCCATGTGCTTACCTTTCTGGTGCTTAAGGCCGAGCAGATGGGAGAGTGAGAGGGACAAGAAGGATGGAGACGGGAGAAGGAGGTGATGTTAGTCACTTAACTTCTCTGTGCCTGAGTTACCTCATCTGTGAAATGGGGATGAAGACTGTGAGCCCCACCTGGGACAACCTGATAACCTTGTATCTCCCCGAGTGCTTAAAATAGTGGTTGGCACATAGTAAGTGTTTAAGAAATACCACCATTCTTATTATATTAGGGTCAGCAGTCTGGACAAAGGCCACTGGCCAGAGAGGAATCCTGGGTTGGGCCTTTGTTCAACTATGTCTCCCGGAATTCCTTTCTGTCCTCAATCGGCAGTCCCTGCCCAAACTTTCTCTTCTTCTGGCTCCTCCCTCTCCACCTTCTCGCTCCATCTTCCTAAGCACTCAAGCCTTTCTGATCTTGGGAGAAGCAAAGAGGCCAAGTCTGTATTAGTTAAGAGTGGGGGCACTTTTGGATGGGAGAGGGAAAGAATGAAACACGTATATCTATCGGTTGCTCTGAATCTCCCTGATTTGAGCCATTCTCTAACAGTCTGCAGTCAGTGATCAAGGGTCTGTTGCTTCGTTCAATCAATCAGTCAGTGGCATTGATTGAGTGCTTACTGTGTGCAAAACACTGTATGAATGGGTAGGGAGGGTACAATACAATAGAGTTGGTAGACAAGGTCCCTGCCTTTGTAAATCATTTTCAACTCTCCCTCACAACTTGAATTCCCCTTTTAGATTTTAAATTCCTGGAAGGCCGGTATAATGTCTACTAACTCTATTGTATCAGTCAATGGTATTTATTGAGCTCTCACTGTGTGAACAGCACTGTACTAAGTGCTTGGGAGCCTACAATACAACAGAGTTGGTAGACATATTCCCTGCCCTCTATGAGCTGACAGTCTATTAGAACAGTGTTTGGCACGTAATAAGCGCTTAACACGTATCATAATTATTATTGTACTCTCCCAGATGCTTAGTTCAGTGTTCTGCCCAGAATAAGCCCTCAGGAAATGCTATTGATTGATTTTTTTTTCCTCTCCCGCATGATTCCGTTTAGAATTACAATCACGACTGCCCTTTGGTCGAAAGCTCAGCCTGGTATGTGATTACTTTATTCACAACCATAATTTGAATAATGATGCGATTAGCATACATTGCAATAAAGAGGCTATAAATAAAGTCACAGAGAAATGTAAATCACCACAATCCCTTCAAAGGGGCCCACTCCATTAAGATCAGCCTTATTTTTGCCTCATTAAATGGCTCTCGGTGGTAATAAAACACATAGTTTGCCCTTATTCCGATTCGTTTCAGTGGTTAATGCGATTTTCCTGCCATCTTCCGGAGTGGGTCAGATCACCGCCGTTCCCTCTTCTGTGGAGCTACGGCTGTGGGATTGTATAGTGCACAGTCATTGGCAGTTGACCGTGGAAGCCTTTGGTTCATTTGGCTTCTGGGACAAGGTCCCAGGTCACTATGTTCGTGATGGTGAAAGTTTCTGTAGTTGCAAATCCCCTTATGCCCTGGCCAGCGGCTAAACCATTTCTATCATCCACTTGGGCATTACACCAGGGGATGTTTTGGATTCAATGGCATTTGGGGTGGGACACCTGGCAAGATGGTGCCCCTGGAGTAGGAGTCGTACTAATAAATAATTGTGGTATTTATGTGCTTACTGTGTGCCAGGCACTGTCCTAAGCGCTGGGGTGGTTACAAGCAAATTGTGTTGGACCCAGTCCCTGTCCCACGTGGGGCTCACAGTTTCAATCCCCATTTCACAGATGAGGTAACTGAGGCACAGAAAAGTGAAGTGTCTTACCCAAGGTCACACAGCAGACAAGTGGCGAAGCTTGGGATTAGAACCTTCTGACACCCAGGCCAGGGCTCCATCCACTAGGCCTCTGTGCCATTGCACAGAGGGTACATGTCTCTGTCTCCTCCTTGGCAGCCCAGTTCTTACCCTAAAAGTCAGGAAAACTCCTTTCACAAGTGTCTAAAGCCCACCAAAGGCCCTCTGGCTGAACTGACTGCCCACCACAAAGTAGCAAGATGTTTAATCTCTTTTTTTAATGGTATAAATTAAGCCCTGACTATGCCAGGCACTGTACTAAGCAGTGTGGTAAATCCAAGCTAACCAGGTTGGATACAGTCAATATCCCACATGGGGCTCACAAGTTTAATCCCCATTTCCCTCTAGACTGCAAGCTTGTTGTGGGCAGGGAATGTGTCTGTTATTATATTGCACTCTCCCAATTGCTTAGTACAGTGCTCTGCATACAGTAAGCACTCTGTAAATATGATTGACTATCAGATGAGATAACTGAGGCACTGAGAAGTTAAATGACTTGCCCAAAGTCACACAGAAGACAGGAGCAGAGCCAAAATTAGAATCCAGGTCCTTCTAACTCCCAGGCCTGTGCTCTAACCATTAGACCACACTCCTTACCTTATCTGATGATATGAGATCCCAAACCCAGCAACCAGCACAAAGCAGCAGGCAAAGAAAGAACCCGGTAAAATTTGGTCACTAGCTAATTGATTACCCCATCAATCAATCAATCAGTGACATTTATTGAACACTTCCTATGTGCAGAGCACTATAGTAGGTGCTTGGGATAGTACAGCACAACACACTTAGCAGTGCAAGAGTTTCTTTCTCAGCCCTTTGTCTCCCAACAGAGATGTTATCACTTCCAGTGCACAAGCTCATAAAGGAAGTCACAGGCAAAGTTAAAACCTCATTAAGCCTTATCAGTTTATTCCAAATAGCACAGAACTTGAAGCAAATACTTATTTCCCCAGATGACTAGATGGCCTATCGTTCTTTAATAAAGATATCAGATCACCCAACCTGATATTTTTCGATGTCTATTTTTCCCTGGAATGATGAGGGTCTATAGAATCCCGATTTCACAGCAGCGAAACCCATGCTGAGACCGAGATGATAATTATGGTATTTGTTAAGCGTTTACTACATGCCAAGCACTGTTCTAAGTGTTGGAAGATACAAGGTAATCAGGTTGTCCCACGTGGGGCTCATAATCTTAATCCCCATTTTACAGACGAGGTAACTGAGGCACAGAGAAGTTGAGTGATTTGCTCAAGGTTACACAGCAGACAAGCGTCGGATTGGGATTAGAACCCATGACCTCTGACTCCCAAGACTGTGTTCTTGCTTCTAGGCCATGCTAGGCCATCCCTAGGCCATAGATATGAACTTTAGGTCCCAGGGTTAGGTCAGGGTCCTTTGGGGCAAGGAGTTTTCAAGCTAGGACATTTCCCAAATGTTCTCACCACATTCCTTTTCCTAACAATCTATCAACAGTACTTACTGAGCGCCTCCTCTATACCAAGCACCTGGGAGAACACAGTAGAATAAGTAAACATGATCCCCTCCCTGAAGGATCTTACAAGTCTTGTAGGGGAGAGGAAAACACTAAAGTCTTCACATTCAGGAAGAAGAAGGAAAAGATACGTATGGAGTCAATGCTTTGGTTATTGGGTATAGAAGATATGTAGAGCAAAGCTATGTGGGAATGTGGGGTGTGTGTGTGTGTGTGCGCATATGGACCGGTGTTTGTGTTTACATCTTGCACACCCATTAACCTTTCCTGACTTCTGAAAAATGTGGAATTCACTATGTAAATCAGCTCTGGTGAGGTGTCAGTTCAAATCCTCTTCTGTAAGCAATCTCAATGTTTTTCTTCTTTTTAAAATCATGCAAGTCTGGTGCCTCTAGTGCTGTCAGGTACTGTTTCTCTAATTCATCATGGAGTTATCTAAGGGGAAGCTGACTTCTTTTGTTGGAGAATACTGGATTTCCTTGGGCCTTCCTCCTACGTAAAGATGCTTCCTCTCTAAGACTTTATGTGGAGAAGACATGAGAAGCAGCATGGCCTAGAGGAAGGAGCATAGGTCTGGAAGTCAGAGGTCCTGGATTCTAATCCTGGCTCTGCCACTCACCTGCTGTGGGGACATTGGGAAAGTCACTTAACTTCTCTGTGCCTGTCTCCTCATCTGTAAATAGGGATTCTATACCTGTTCTCTCTCCTTCTAGAGCGTTATCCCCACTTGGGACAGGAACTGTATCCAACCTGATGATCTTGTATCTACCATAGCACTTAGTAGACTTTTAGCATGTAATAAGCCCTTAACAAATATCATTTATTTATTATTCATTTCGTCCTTCAGCCTTTCCAAGTAGTAGACATTTGAGAAGTGGAAATGGAATCCTGTTTATTTCTGTAATATTGACACTTCACCTTGTTACACTGTGAACCTGGCATAACACGTGCAACAATGATCATTGTGACATTTGTTAGGTGTTTATTATAGTCCAAGCACTGTGCTAATCACTGAGATAGATACCATGCAAGCAGATCAGATGCAGTCCCTCTCCCAAATCAAGCTTACTGTCTACCCACCCTACTCCTCCCCCCTATTTCTTCAGGAGGTTGGCTCCTTTCATTATCAGCAGCATGCGGAACCCTGGACAAGACACCTGGAGAAAACAGAGGTGCTGTATAAAATACGATCTCTGCCCTTCAAGGGCTGTCAATCACAAGTTTCTCTCAGACTCCTTTTCTTTGCCATCTTCTCTTCCCCACATTCATTCCACGCTGTGAGTACTGGATCTTCAGAATCAGAGGAGAGGGTTTTCTTTGAACAATTCTTCAATAGCTGGGGCTCGTGCTTCTTTCTCTTTTCTAAGTTTGGCCTAGGTAAATCGATGTGTCAAACAGAGGATCAAGAATCTGCCAACACCCTTGACAGATACAGTCTTCCTGTGGAATTGTATTGGCATGAACTCACGTAGTAACAGTACAGCCACTCCCAAATATTGAGCCAACAATCTTTAATTGAAAACACTATAACTTTGGTTGCTCTGGGTTTCCAGCTGGTGAATTTTTTCATCTGAGGCTCTGTCCTGATCAGGAAATGGAGATTCAGGACCGCCTCCTTGGACACAGATTTTTGCTCTCTTTACTTTATGGGATCTGATAATAATAATGATGATATTTAAGTGCTCACTATGTTCCAGGCACTGTTCTAAGCACTGAGATAGATACAAGGTAATCAGATTGTCCCATATGGGGCTCACAGTCTTCATCCCCATTTTACAGATGAGGGAACTAAGGCACGGGGAAGTTGAATGATTTGCCCAAGGTCACACAGCAGACAAGTGGCAGAGCCGAGATTACCTCTGACTCACTAAGGTTTCCAGCAACTTCCTTCTGGGCAGATTCAATAGACTTCCTCCTCTAGTCTTTCTAGACCTCCCTAGCAGTGGTAGTAATGGTCCTAACTGTCCTTCTGGATAAAGCTGATGTGGTGATAAATGGTATTAATTAAGCAACTACTGAGTATAAAATTCTGTAGTAAGTGACTGGGAGATGCAACAGAAACACAAGGCACATTCTCTACCCAAAGGAGCTTACACTCTGTGGGGAGACATATAGAGAAATATAACTATATATATGTGTGTGTGTATATATATATATATATATATATATAATCACAAGGGGGATATGCCTGTTTACTTGTTTTGATGTCTGTCTCCCCCTTTCTAAACTGTGAGCTCATTATTGGGTAGGGATTGGGGAAGCAGCGTGGCTCAGCGGAAGGAGCCCGGGCTTTGGAGTCAGAGATCATGGGTTTGAATCCCAGCTCCACCACAAGTCTGCTGTGTGACCTTGGGCAAGTCATTTAACTTCTCTGGGCCTCAGTTACCTCATCTGTAAAAATGGGGATTAAGACTGTGAGCCCCAGGTGGGACAACGTGATCCCATTGTATCCCCCCAGCACTTAGAACAGTGCTTTGCACATAGTAAGCGCTTAACAAAATGCCATCATCATCATCATCATTGCCTTTATTTGTTGCTGAATTGTACTTTCCAAGCACTTAGTACAGAGCTCTGCACACTGTAAGCGCTCAATAAATGCGACTGAATGAATTCATGGATTCAGTTGTATTTATTGAGCGCTTACTGTGTGCAGAGCCCTGTACTAAGCGCTTGAATGAATATGAACTGTGACCAACCTGATTAGCTTGTATCTATCTTACCACTTAGTACAGTGCCTGCACTTAATAAGCGCTTAACTAATACCATTAAAAAAATGTCAGGGTTCATGTTGTTCTTGCCTAGGGAGGGTCTCAATGATCTGTATTTTCTGCTCATATCATCACCATCATCATCACCACGGATTGTACATATTGAGCGCTTTGTGTGGAGCACTGTAGGACACTCTGTAGGTTATGTAATGTTTGCTCTTTCAAGGCAGTCCTTCACTTTGAGGATGAAAACATCTTACCTGTTGGGGTGAGGAGGTCACTGCATTTCTCTCAAGATCTGAGAGAATCCATCAGTTCCCTCCTCCCACTACCCCAGGTTGGTATGAGAGCAGTCCCTCTCAGAGACAGAGGGAATCAGTCAAATGGCCTGGATGACCTCTTGATCCACCTCTGGATCAGTTCAGGAATTGACTGGGTGACCTCTTGAGCTCCTTTCCAACCCTTGGATTCCTGGATCAAATTGGGTTTTCGGCCCTAGCCGGGTTGGTGCCTTCTCCGAGAAGAAATCAGGTCGCATCTCTTTTAGGTCCCGAGAAATGTATTTTTAAATGACATCTCTGTCTGCAGAAGCTAACGATTAAAGCTCAGCTCTGTCGACGAGGTTGGTCTCATGACCTGAAAAATCCTAACCACGTTTAACAGGAAATTGCTTCCTAAGTGATGATGTGGTTTGGCTTTTATACTAGAATGAGGGAAAACTGACACTGAGGCAATAGTTTGCCTTGAGTTTGCTAGGACCGTAATCTTCCCTTTTATGCAGGTAAAGATAAATGACAGGCTCATTACCAGAGCTATTTCTGAGGGATCCAATTTGCATTTTCTGACACTCCCACCATCTCTCTAAGGGAAATTTCTTCCAGATGCTGCTAAAGGAGGAAATGGGAGACATTGGTGCTTTGGGGTGTGGGAATTGCAGAACGCACTGAAGTGGTGATGATAATAATAATCATAATAACAATAACAATTTCAGTATTTGTAAAGTGCTTACTATGTGCCAGGCTCTGGGATGGATACAAGCAAATTGGGTTGGACACAGTCCCTATCCCACATGGAAATCAGGGTCTTAAACCCCATTTTACAGATGCGGGAACTGAGGCACAGAGAAGTTAAGTGACTTGCCTAAGGTCACACAGCAGACAAGTAGTGATTAGAACTCAGGCTCTTCTGACTCCCAGGCCCATGCTCTATCCACTAGGCCACACCACTTCTCATAGGTGGAGAGCCAGCCATAATAGTAGCAGTGGTACTATTGGCTGAGCATCCACTGGCACAAAGCACTGAAATAAGCACTAGGGCAGGACAAAACAAACAAGTGACATGTCCCCTGCCCACAAGGAGCTTATGCTTTGTTAGGAGAGAAGACAACTGTTAGGTCCAGGGTAGGGCAAAGCTTCCACCACATCATCCTGGGTTGAGGCGGGTATCCAACTGAAAGTTTAGCATAGTATTAGTAGTTGTTGAGCATTTACAGAGAATTTATTTAGTGAAACAGCATGCCTAATGGAAAGAGGAGAGAACTGGAGGTCAGAAGATCTGGGTTCTAATTCTGACCAAGACATTTGCCTGTTGTATGGCCTTGGGCAAATCTCAATCTCTCTGAGTTTCCATTTCCTCATCTGGAAAATGGGGATAAGATTCTCATTCTTCCTTCCTTGGGCCACAAGCCCTGTGTCTGATCTGATAGTTTTCAATCAATGGAATTTAAAAGCTCAGTAAGCACCATTGATGATGGTGATTGATTGAGCACTTAGTGTGTGCAGAGCAATGAACTAAGCACCTGGGAGAGTGCAATATCACAGAATTGGTGGACACAGTCCCTGCCCACAGTGAGTTTATGTTCTACAGTGGAAGACCCATATTAAGTATAAATGAATTATGGATATGTACATAATTGCTCTGCAGCTGAGGATGGGAGTGAATACCAAGTGCTTTTAGGGTACAGATCCAAATGCATTCACGACACAGAAGGGTGAGAAAGTCAGGGGGAAAAGAGGGCTTAACTGGGGAAAGTCTTTGGAGTAGATGTGACATTATTAATTAGGCTTTGAAGTGGGAAGAGTGGTGGTCTAGAGTTTATGGAGGGAGAGGGAAATCCAGATTACAGGCAGCAGCTGGTAAAGGGGTTGGTGGTGAGGGAGATGAGATCTAGGTACAGTGAAGCAAGCTGCCACCAGCAGAGTAAATTGTTTTACATTTACTCTCACTCGGCCCAGCGCTATGTTGTCAATCATCAATGGTATTGAGCCCTTACTGTGTGGAGAGCCCTGTGCTAAGCACTTGGGAGAATACAGAACAACAGAGTTGGCTGACAGGTTCCCTCCATATAAGGAGTTTACAGTAGCACTTTAGTATAAGTACTTCCGACAAAAGGATTATTATTAGAAGTAATAATAATAAAAATTGTAAGAATGAAATATGCCCATCTTCATTCAGTTCTTCTTGCCTGCTGCATTTCATAGAAGAAAGCTGAGAATTGGACCGGTTTTGGTTTTTCGATCAGGGCCCGAAATAGATGACCTTTAGAAACCCCTTCCAGCTGTAAAATTTTCTGAACCTAACCTAATTTGAAACGAATCTCCAATTTTCTCTCAGTCCTCCTACATATTCATGTCAGCTGAAACTCTTCGAGGGAGAGAGCAGATTTATTTGCCTGCAAAGCCTGTCAGATTTCTGCATCAGTCAAGCTCTGAAATATTTAGTTTCTCTGTTTTCTCTGCAGGAGAATTATACCGAGTGTCACTGAGAAGGCAACGATTTCCAGCACAAGGGAGCATTGAAATACATGACGACAATGAGGTGAGCTGTTTTTTTCTCCCCCAGAGGAAGCTATATTGCTTTCCTGTGTGCGTTGGTCCAATCTTAAAATATATACTAACCTGGATTCTCCTAATAATAATAATTTTAATTATAATGGTAGTATTCGTTAAGCACTCCTAGACTGTAAGATGACTGTGGGCAGGGAATGTGTCTACCAACTCTGTTATATTGTAATGTTGTATGCTCCCAAGCACTTAGTCCAGTGCTCAGCACACAGTAAGTGCTCAATAAATACCTATTGATTGAGAGACACGATCCCTGCCCTCTGGGAGTTTTCAATCATAACCACGTAATGGGTGACCATGTCTCCTGTTAGAATGACTCTCTCTGAGGGCAGGGGAGCATTGTAACATCACATAAAAGATGGAGAATAGAGCCCAGACCTGGGAGTCAGAAGGTCATGGGTTCTAATCCTGGCTCCTCCACTTGTCTGCTGTGCTGTGACCTGGGTAAGTCACTTAACTCCTCTGTGCCTGTTACCTCATCTGTAAAATGGGGATCAAGAATGTGAGTCCCACTTGGGACAAGGGACTGTGTCCAACCCGATTTGCTTGTATCCACCCCAGTGCTTAGTACAGTGCCTGGCACATAATAAGTGCTTAACAAATACCATAATTGTTATTATTGGCTCACTGTCCAAACAACTGAAGGCCATTTGTTTGCTGACCGAAAACCATATTTTTCTGGCCAAGCCCATCTCCTGGCTTTGAGGCCTTCTGGGAGGTTGTGAATTCTTCTCCTTCTTCAGATCTGGGTCTTCCTCCACGGGGAGAGGAAGAAACATATATTAATCTATCAATTATCAATATTTACTGAGAACCAGCTGTGTTCTTAGCACTTGGGAAATGTACACTAGAGTTGATAGACACGATTTCTGCCCTTATTGAGCTTTCAGCCTCATAGGAGAGATGGACACTAAAATTACAGGCAGAAGGAGGAAATAAAGTATAAATATAGGTACATAAATGTGTGTGAGTCTCCAAATGATTTGGTAGCACAGAAGTGCTGAAGTGGCAGTTGGGGGATGAGAAAGTAATTGGGGAAGGCTACTTGGAGGAGATGTGATTTCTGGAGGCCTTTGAAGATGGGGAGAGCAGTGGGCTACTGGATGTGGACGGGGAAGAAGTTCCTGGAAGGAGGAAGAGTTTGAGCAAGAGGTCGGCAGTGGGTGAGAGGAGAACAAGGCACATTGAAATGGGAAGGCTCGAGAGGAATCAAGTGTGTCAGCAGGGGTGGAGTGGGAGAAGAGAGTGGATAAGTAGGAAGGGGAAAGCTGATGGAATGCCTTACAGTCACGAATAAGAAGTTTCTGTTTCATGAGATGAGGATGAAATAGAGATACACTCAGAACCCCTAGTAGAAATGCTGTCCTTTTCTAGGAAAAGGGAGAAGCGCATTAAGGCCCCAGAGGGTCCTGGGAAGACTAGGATGATAGTTGCTTTCTTTACATTACATTCTCTTGGCTAGGGATGAAAATTCTAACAATGTTCTAACTTTCCCTTCTAGTACTCCATAATGGGTCACTTGTCCATGAACTGATCCTGACCCACAAATACCTTTACAAAAGAGATCAATTACCCATAATTCACCTCACCCTCCATTCCAGCCTTGGTGATTTAAAGGGCCATGTAAGAGTGGTAGGCCTACGGAGCACTTGGGTTGACTCTGGGAGATTTTCCAAGTGTGAGAAACAGCCATTCTCCATCGATGATATTTTTCCTTTCCAAATCAGGCAGGGGGCTGATCTGGCAGAGGAGATGCATTGTCCATTTTGGGCCTCCTGGGAGTTGAAATGCCTCTTGAGTCTGGTTTTCTGGCCCCTGCCATATGTTGCCAATTTGTACTTTCCAAGCGCTTAGTACAGTGCTCTGCGCACAGTAAGCACTCAATAAATACGATTGATGATGATGATGATGATGAATATCCTTCTTTCATCATCAGACACTTCCCCTGTCTTGGACCCTGACTGTTGGCCCTAAGCCTAAATAGGGGAGGGAGTTGGGTGAATCACAAAGTACGGCTATGTGCTGTGACTTAAGTAGAAATTTTAGAAAGAAACTGATATTTTCAAAGTGAAATGTCACAAAAGACCAAGGGGAGGGTAGTGCGAAGGTGAGGGAGGCCTCTCCAAAATTACTAATGATTTTCTGGCGAAGTCCCACAGACCCGACCGCTTCTCTTTGGCAGAAATCGCTTCCTGAAAATGTCCTCAAGCCTTCCCGCCACCGTTTTCCCCGTGTTCCTCCCCCTGCCTCTCCCACATGCTGTTTCCTTCCTTCCTTTCAGGACGGATCTCAGCAGCGGGCCTGCAAAACTCATGTTCTTCTGCTGGTGCTGCACGGTGGGAATATCCTGGACACGGGGGGCGGAGACCAGACTTGCAAGGCGGCCGACATCAACACTTTCAGCTCGGTGTTGGAGAAGGTGATGCGGGCCCATTTTCCAGCTGCCCTGGGACACATCCTCATCAGATTTGTCCCTTGCCCGGCCATCTGTTCCGAGGCCTTCTCTCTCGTTTCCAAGTAAGTCGGATTTGCATTTTAATGAAGTCATTCTAACAGAATTGGAATTGATGTGGGTGTCACCCTGCTGGCATGGACTGTTGGATGAGTCTTTTCTTCCTAGAAGCACAGATATCTTGACATTCACTTCTCTGACCTCTTCTCATTCCACCTCCGGCTTTCCTCTAAAATGGAGAAGTTCCTCAAAAACGATCTCACCGCGGGCCCCTCTCTAGATTTTGCATTCCTTGAGTGAGCATGAGCCCAGTAAAGGCTCTTTGGGACCAAATTGATATTTGTTTTTTTTTTGTGTGTGTGTGTGTATGTACATAACACACACTGCAAACTATTGTGTGTGGAAGAATTGTTTTTTCCATTTGTTTCAGCCCATCTGCAGTATTTATTGAGGGCTTTCTGTGTGCAGAAGCACTATAGTAAGAGCTTGAGAGCCAGCATTAGTGTTGTTCGACATGACCCAAGGAGCTCACAGTCTAGATTTTATTTTTCTAGGCTGATCTGTTCTTGGGAAGTGGTAAACAGTTCATTCTGTGATCACAGAGGTGGGTGGTTACATTGGTGTCTGTTGATTAAAGTGAAAAGTGAGTGAAGAATTGACTGCTATAGAATTGCGCTTTGGTTTGGGAATGGAGTCCTAATTAACCCGGGGAAAGCATCTGAAGGAGGCACATAGTACCTCAGGTCATTCATGCATAATCTGTCTCAATTATTTTGGGGAAAAATAAATGTGAAGATCTCGTAGCCCAAAACTAAATATGTGCTATAAGAATAGTAATAATAATAATAATAATTGTGGTACATGTTAAGTGCTTATTATGTCAGGCACTGTACTAAGCACTATGGGGGAATACAAGCAAATTGGGCTGGACACAGTCCCTCTCCCACAAAGGGCTCACAGTCTTCATCCCCATTTTACGGATGAGGTAACTGAGACACAGAGAAGTGAAGTGACTTGCCCTAGATCATACAGGAGACAAGTGGTGGATCCAGGATTAGAACCAGATTAGACCTTCTGACTCCTAGGCCCATGCTGTATCCACTAGGCCAAGCTGCTTATGGTACTTGTTAAATGCTTTCCATGTGCCAAGTACTGTACTAATCACTGGGGTAGATTTAAGATAATTAGGTAGGGCACAGTCTAAGTAGGAAGTAGTAGGATTTAATCTCCATTTTACAGATGAGATAACTGAGGCACAGAGAAATTGAGTGACTTACCCAAAGTCATACAACAGATGAGGGGCTAGGCCGTGATTGAAACCCAGATCCTCTAAACTCCCTGGCCTGTGTTCTTTCCATTATTTCACGCGTCTTCGCTAGTCTTAACTTACTTGTTACTAACAAGAGTTATAATCTCAAATTGCTTTGGAGTTTTGAGACCGGTTCCTACTCTGCATTCATCTGTCATAGTTAGATTGTATAACTCTAGATTGTAAGATTCTTATGGACAGGAAATATGTCTACCGACTCTTCTGTACTCTTCCAAGTTCTTAGTACAGTGCTCTGCACACAGTAAGAGCTCAATAAAGACCCTTGATTAATAATTAATTTTGCACACGCCAAGAGAAAAAAAACATGCAGGTTCATCTGAGCTATTAAGAACGTTTTAAGGAACATTCATTGAACTTGGAGTGATGAAAGCATATGTCAAGCCTGCAGACTGTGGATTATCATCCTGGATTAGTTCTGGTGAAAAAGCCATCCGACTTTGGAGAAATTGCTGTAAGGAGAGAAAAAAATGGATGGATGGAAGAGGTGTCTTTAGAGTGGGCCCTCGTTATGAGGAACTGGGAGATGAAGGGGTTTTGGGTGTCTGAATGGAGCATGAAAAAATAATAGATTGCAAGTGTCGGCAAGTCAAAGAGTATTTTAAAAAAGGGTTTTCCTGTTGAAAATTCCTTTAGAGGCCCAAATGCAGCTAAGCACGATCTAGTGGGGATTGTGCCATTCAGGAAGGCAATCTCTCTCTATTCCTGTTTACAAGACACCCTTCCCCTGCCTTCCTGCCCGAGGAACCCAGATGCCGATGTACCTGACAATGCGGGGGGCATACGGGCTTGGGGCTAGGCTCCCTGGAGATGTCCGAGTCTAGCCTGCATGGGGCGGGGGAGGGAAGCCCGGGAAACCTCCTGAACTTCCAGGAGATTTGACTGGGCCAGAGTATCTGCCCCAGGGCCGGAGGAATCCCTGAATGTACCCAAGCAGGTTATCATGATAAAATGCCAGTCTTGTTTTATGCTGTCAAGTCGTTTCCTACCCATAGCGACTCCATGGACATATCTCTTCCAGAATGCCCCACTCTCCATCTGCAATCATTCTGGTAGCATATCTATAGAGTTTTCTTGGTAAAGGTGTGGAAGTGGTCACGAATCTCCACCCTCGACTCTCTCCCATGCTGCTGCTGCCCAGCACAGGCAAGCCTTGACTTGTAGCAGATTGCCTTCCACTGCTAGCCACTGCCCAAACTAGGAATGTAATGGATATGCCTCTGCTTGATTCTCCCTCCCATAGATAAGACTGGTAGAGTGCTGTAAATTCTCCAGGTGCCATCCCGAGTGGGGGAAGACGCCAGTCAGCTAATGTCATTTGACATTTCTGCTCATGACATTTCCCCTCTACTCCCTCCCCTGTGCATCGATTTTGAATTCGGCTGCATACCCCTTAAGCACTTTGATAGTCACCTCAGCCCCACTGCACTTATGTCCACATCCTTTTGGGACGTGGACTGAGTGGAATCTGATTATCTTGGATCTACCCTGGCACTTAGTACAGTGCTTTTTTTTCCCCCTTCGGTATTTGTTAAGCACCTACTGTGTACCAGGCGCTGTACTAACTGCTGAGGTAGACACAAGCTAATCAGGTTGGACACAGTCCATGTCCCACATGGGACTCACAGTCTTAATCTCCATTTTACAGATGAGGGGACTGAGGCCCAAAGAAGTGAAGTGACTTGCCCAAGTTCACCCAGCAGACTAGTGGCAGAGCCAGGATTAGAACCCAAGTCCTTCTAACTCTGAGGCCCGAGCTCTATCCAAAGACCATGCTTGTATTTACCCCAGCACTTAATTCAGTGCCTGGTATGTAGTAAGTGCTTAACAAATATCAAAAAAAAAAAAGAGAAGCTGTTATGTAAACATTGGAGAGTTACCCAGATCTTGCCATTTCAGGCTATTCTTCTTGACAGTTTTCTCTGGGTCCATGACATGCCTTTATTTTGTGTTTAGAAGTCTGTTATGGAAAGCCACAGACTGTTCCAGGAATGGTTTCTCTTACTAAACAGAAATGCTTTGTCTGTTTCCTCAACGCTGCTCCACAGCGGGAAACCGACCATTACTGCTAATTGCAAAGATGACAGGGTGTCTTATCTGAAAGACTATCTGCTGCTCTAAAAGAAACCTATGGCTATTTTTTTCCATTCCCCAAGGACCCCAAAGGAAGCGTGAGTATCGATTTGAGTTCCAAAGTTGGAGGTCATCAGAATCAGCATGACCTTTCTCTGGATGAATAGCAATGAGCAAGTTTTCATGTTCCCCTTGGATAGGTCTCCTTTTGTTTTTGAATACTGCTGTTTTCTGTTTCAGCTAGTTACCTCAGTAACCTTGCCTGTGGTAGAGAGGTTAGGCTATTATTCTTTCCCGGATTTATTTAAAATGTGAAAGGTTTTTGGCATTTCTGTGTCTTGGATAAAGAAGAGAGAAAAACAGCTGGAAGCGGTTGCCTTTCTTCTGGAAGTGGGTTTAATCACTGCTGAATGTAAAAAGTCCATCCACGCTGTTTAGAGAAGCTGCGTTGCCCAGTGGATATAGTACAGGCCGCGTTTCTAATCCCAGCTCTGCCACTTGTCTTCTTGTCACCTTTGGCAAGTCACTTCACTTCTCTGTGCCTCAGTTACCCCATCTGTAAATTGGGGATTAAGACTGTGTGTCCCATAAAGAATAGGGACTGGGTCCAAACTGATTATCTTCTATCTACCCCAGCACTTAGAACATAGCCTGGCACATAGTAAGTGCTTAAAAAATACCATTAAAAACAAAAACGGATTTCCATACTGCCGAAATGTCCCTCGACCTTGAAATCCTCTCTGGAGAAATGTCTTCTTCTCCCCTGAGGCTGCAGACCCGGGTCGAAGGAATTATTTCTACAGGCTAGACCCAAGGCATTTCATATTTCTAGTTTCGGGAGAAAGTCTCTGGGAGGAAAAGGAATGTGCCTGTTAATTAGGGTTGATATAAAAGACCAACACATCACCATGTGATTAATGATTCCTCTCAGTGGGATCCAGTACTTGGCACACTGTTAGACCCAAGAGGAGCATCTAATTGGATATTTATTGCTCACTCAAGCAGAAAGGTTTTTGACTTCATGCTGTTGGGTCAGCATGGGTAACTGGCCCATCCCAAACTCCCCCAAAGTTTCCTCTAATCTCCGTTCCTCTTTGTTGTAATTATTTGCTTCATCCATGACTGGGGGCATCAGCTGGGACATTATTAGGGAGGGCAGTGATAGCCCAGCCCAGGTTTTTTTATCAGGAGGGAGGACGGCAACTCAAATAATCAGATTTAGGGTGCAGTGAGTTCCTGAAAACAACACTTTCAGTCATAATGTTGGAGATCAATGTGGGATAGTGGGTAGAGTATAGACCTGGGAGTCAGAAGGACCTGGGTTCTAATCCTGGCTCCATCACTGTGTGACCTTGGATAAGTCACTTTACTTCTCTGAGTCTGTTAGCTCAGCTGTAAAATGGGGATTAAGACTTTCAGTCCCATGTGGGGCAGTCCCAAGTGGAACTGTGTGGGCACCATTCTGGGCAAAGGCTCATTTGCTTTCAGGCTGGCACCCTTTCAACTGTATCAGAGTTGGCAAAGAGTTAAAGAGAGTTCCTTGAATCTTGCACCGGTTGGCTCTGATGCCAACTCTGCCTGTATGAGATTGGACTTTGACCATTCCTCCAGCAGAGAAGGCCAAGGGGATGGGTAAAGCCCAGCAGAAAGTTGCCCTAAGCCCCTGGCCATTTGTCCAGGTTGATCTATCAACCTATCAGTCATATTTATTGAGCGCTTCTTGTGTATGGGGCACGGTACTAAGTGCTTGGAGAGTGCAAAACAACAATAGAACAGACACATTCCCTGGTGTGTCCTCTACTGATTCTATTGTATTGTAAGTGCTTACTGCAGAGCCCTGCCCACAGGAAGCAGTTAATAAATGCTACTGATTGATGCAATGATTATTGATTTGTTGATTTTCATCTGCAGTGTAAAGCACAGGGTTGAATGAATAGTGGCATCACTGTAGGGCATGCATTGACTTTGCACCTTGAATAAAAAGGATTGATTGATTGCCAGTCCATCCGTGATACTTACTGACCATCTACTGAGTACAGAGAACTGTACTAAGCACATAGGAGAGTACAACAGGAATCCAACAGGTATGCCCTGCCCTCCGAGACAAAAACCCCACAGGTTTTCTCCCTGAGTTCCCCTGGAACGAAGGAGCAGCATGGCCTAGGGGAAAGGGCACAGACCTGGGAGTCGAAGGACCTGGGTTCTAATCCCAGCTTGCCACTTGCCTGCCGGGCGACTTTGGGTAAGTCACTTCACTTCTCTGCACACTGCAGAGAAGCAGCGCGGCTCAGTGGAAAGAGCACGGGCTTTGGAGGCAGATGTCATGGGTTTGAATTCTGACTCCGCCACATGTCTGCTGTGAGACATTGGGCAAGTCATTTAACTTCTCTGAGCCTCAGTTACCACATTGTAAAATGGGGATTAAGACTGTGAGCCCCACATGGGACCAGGTGAGGAGTATTTGGTATTTATTCAGGGTACCCCCTTCACAAAGCTCCCTAAACATGGCCAAGACTCAGATAGCACGAACGTTTTTGCCTCTTCTAAATCAAGGACTTACTATAATCATGTCTCTGATTAAGCTTTCCATGAACTATCACAATTGCTTTTCCCTCCATTTCCCCCCGCTGCCTCTTTCAATGGCTTCATCTGGGTAGTCCCACGGTATTATCTGGGAGAAAATCGAGGAATCCAAGCACCCACTCAGGTTCTGCTTTTCCGCTCGTGTCCTCAGGTGGGGCTGAATGGAGCCATCGCTGCTCCATTTGAGAGGTTTCATTTCCTAGGATGGTTCGCGACAGCTCGTTCCAAGAAAGAAAGAGCCCGGGGAAGAGTGATCCAGTCACAGTCGTCCCCATCTCTCTGCCTTTTCCCCATCTCCTCGATACCTAGGGAACTGAGCTGAGACATTACATCTGGCTCCATTTCAGCTCATCCCAAAACAAAAGGGGTCCGGTTGCCTCGACACCGCTGCCCCCGTTCGAGACAAGATCTCAATCCCCATTCCCTAACCCCTTTCGGCAGGGGAACCCTGTAATAACAATAATAATAATAATGATAATAATGGTATTTCTTAAGCACTTTCTGTGTGTCAACGCATGAGAAGCAGTGTGGACAAATGGAAAAAGCACAGGCCTTGGAGTCAGAGGACCTGGGTTCTAGTCAGGCGGTCAATAAATCACATTTATTGAGAGCTAACTGGGTGCAGAGCACTGTACTAAGCACTTAGATAATTCCAGCTCTGCCACTCTCTGCTGTGTGAGACCTTGGGCAAGCCACTTCTCTCTCTTCTCTGTGTCTGAGTTATCTCATCTCTAAAATGGAGATTAAGGCTGTGGACCCTATATGCGCCTAACCTGATTATTTTGTATCTACCTCAGTGCTTAGCATATAGTAAGCACTTAACAAATTTTTTTTTTAAAAACCCACTCTCCTAAATACTGGGGTAGATACAAGATAATAAGAACAAACACAGCCCCTGTGCCACATGGGGCTCACTGTCTAAATGGGAGGGAGAATGGGTATTTTATTACCATTTTACAGATGAGAAAACTGAGGCACAGAGGAGTTCAGTGACTTGCCCAAGGTCGCACAGCAGGCCAGTGGCAGAACTGAGACCAGGCCCAGAGTCTTGTGACTCCTAGTGCCATGTTCTTTCCACTAGAGTAAGCTGCCTCATTTTTTTGTTTGCCTGTAGAAGAGCGAGCAGTCTGGGCGAAAAATGTTGGGCTGCTACAGTTTTAGATGAACTCACATTTGTATTGATTTGCAAGGGCTGCAACCCTAAATAACCAAGAGCCAAATTCCATTTTTAGGTTCTCTGCAGCGTGAGAAGCAGTGTGGCCTAGTGGATGGGGCCTGGACCTGGGAGCCAGAAGGACCAGAGGCCTAATCCCGGCTCCACCACTTACCTGCTGCCTTATGTTGGGCAAGTCACCTCGCTTCTCTGTGCCTCTATTACCTCACCAATGAAATGGGGATTGAGAATCTGAGCCCTCTGTGGGGCAGGGACTGTGTCCAACCTGATTATCTCGAATCTACACATAGTAAGCGCTTAACAAGTACCATAAAAAAAGAGCTAAACTAATCCAGGTAACCGACACACATTTTGTATGCCATGCAGGGTAATCTCCCCTTGGCTTTAAAATTACCAGCAGAGACTCTTGATGTACCAAATGCAAAGTCAATGGGAAGAAAATTCGATCCAAGCCCTGACTGACTGCTCCACAGGCTCTGCGATCCCGGGGTCTTCCCTTGGTAGAACTGAGTCGCCCGCCCGCCCCCCCCCCGCCCCAATCTCTGTCATTTCCAGGAGCCTGCTCGCTGCTGTAACTGGAGCAATCAAAATGAAATAAATCATGACAGGGAGAAGGGAATCTATTCCCCTTATCAAATTCCAAGACAATGCCACAGAATTGAAAATGGGTTATAGCTTCCTTGAAACGCCGCTCCTGCCTCAGTTCCTGGCCCAAATTCTCGAGTTTTATTACAGGGTAAAGGGATCACCTGGAATAGGAACAGTTTTTAATAAGCTCCCAAGGATGCTGTATCATTTGTCAGCAATGCAAGAAGTAATATTTTTTTTGAGCACTGTAGTAACCCTGCAAGAAGGAATGGGCTTTGTCCAGTGACCAAAGTGCTTTTTGCACAGAACTGCTGATAGTTTTTTAATGACATTTAAGCATTTACTTTGTGCCAAGCACTATAGATACAAGCTAATCAAGGATAGATAGAGGCTGATTGGTTCCGAAACAGTCAATGTCGCACACAAGGCTCAGTTTATTAATCCTCATTTTACAGATGAGGTAACTGAAGCAGAGGGAAGTGAACTGACTTATCCAAGGTGACACAGCAGTCTAGTGGCAGAACTGGGGCTGGACCCAAGTCAGTCAGACATATTTTTTGAGTGCTTACTGCATGCAGAACACTGTACTAAGTGCGTGGGTGGCATACCTTCCGACTTCCAGCCCCGTGCTCTATCCACTAGGCCAGGCTGCTTCCTTTAAGAACAGATAGGCCCAGGATTGACTGGAATTCCAAGGCTTTTTTAGTTTTGGCTTGGGATCTGCTCTCAGTACAGAATATAAGAATACTACTAATATTGTTAAGTGCTTACTCTCTGCCAAACTCTGTACTAGACCTTGGGCCTTAGAAACAAATATGGGACTGATGGTCTAAAGAGAGAAAACAGGTTGCGAATCCCCATTTTGTGGATGAGGAAACAGACCCAGAGGATTTGTGACATGCTCAAAGAAACACTGAAATGGTGGCAAATTGTAGGCCAATTGACGTCAATTGGACCTTCCCAGACTTCCTGCTTCATGGGTTCCATTTCCCAAGTTTTAAAAATAATTCTGGGAAGGTTTTTAAACCATCACAGAAACTGACAGTGGGCTTGAAAACACCCTTCTCCTCCTATCAGCTTCCAGCTATCACCCTCCCTGTAGGATCAGGAGAAATGAGATTATGAAAGGTACTTACTCTGACCGTTTTACCCAGAGGATATTATGAAAGGTACTTACTCTGACCGTCTTACCCCAAATGTAATGTATCACTCAAATTCTCCAAGCAGTGAATACATGAAGTTGTATGCACTGAAATTGAAAGATGAACAGCACAGAGAAATGGGGTGCCGACAATGGATGATGTGTGTTCAGTGCTGTGAGTCATACATACAACACTAAGATGCTTTGTTTTCCACACCTCTTATTTCTCCTTTCATATGAAGGGGCAGCTAGCTACCTCCTGTGACAAATGGCAAAGCCGGGATTAGAACCCATTCCCAGGCCCGGGCTCCATCCACCACACCATGCTGCTTCTCTGTTTCTCATGTTGTTGCATATGACAACAAATATGATTACAAATAACCTAGAGAGGGAATAAGAGTAGAGCACCTCCCTGGAGGAGAATAGTGAATGTGTCCTCCTTGGACTAGGCCGCCTCGTCACAGATGGGTAATGACTTTGTCCCAGGGGGAGGATGTTCAGACAACAGATTGAGAGCAAGACCCGTAAAAGATGGCCCGTTCTCTGCCAGCTAAGTGAATTTGATTCTCCGAAGCCCTGAGCAGTCTGGTGGGCATGATTTTATAACTCTTTTCTTCCGAGGTACATTGAAGTCTTCTCCCCCACACATTCTCTCATTTATTCACACAACCTTCCTCGGATCTGGGATCTAAGAAACAGAATTGTGGGTTGTTATCCCCAGAGAGGGCAAGCAAAGTAGCCTGAGGTAATCCAGCAAACAATCTATCAATCAATCAATATTGTTTATTTTTATTATGGTATTTTTTTTAAATTGCGGGATTTGTTAAGCACTTACTATGTGCCAGGCACTTTTATAAGTGCTGGGTTAAGATACTAGATAATCAGGTTGGAAGCAGTCCATGTCCCACTTGGGGCTCACAGCCTTATTCCCTATTTTACAGAGGAGGGAACTGAGGCCCAGAGAAGTGAAGTGACTTGTCTGAGGTCACACAGCAGACGATTGGCGGAGCTGGGTTTAGAGCCCAGGTCCTTCTGACTCCCAGACCTGTGCTGTAACCACTAGGCCACACTGCTTCCCAAGGGCTTGTTGAGAACTTACTGTGTGCGGAGCACTGTACTAAGCGCTTGGGAGAGGATGAATCAACAGACTTGGTAGACATGTTCCCAGCCCACAGGGAGTTTGCAGCCTTGAGAGGGGGCTATCAATCAATCAGTGGTATTGTTGAGCACTTACTAAGGGCAGAGCATGCTACTGAACACTGGGACCACTGTACTAAGCACAAAGCATCTAGACTTGTTAGACCCTATCCAAAGGCAAGATCTCTTGGATTAAGGTTGGATCTTCTTAGGTGGACAATTTGGTGCCAACCTTACGAAAAACACATCTACTCCAAGAGACCTTCCCTGACTAATCCCTCATTTCCTCTACTCCCACTCCTTTCTGTGTCACCCTTGCACTAGGATTTGCACCCTTTATTCACCTCTTCCTCAGCTCCAAAGAACTTAACGTACATCAACATAATTTAATCTATTTATACTAATGTCTGTCTCCCCCTCTAGAGCGTTAGCTTGTTGTGGGTGAGGGACATGTCTACCAACTTGTTACTGTATTGTACTGTACTGTATTGTACTCTCCGAAGTACTTAATACAGTGATCTGCGCACATTAAGTGCTCAATAAATACAACTGATTGATTGATTGACTGGTGCCTTAATTCTACTCTGCTGGGAAGACAGGAATATTATGTGAGGGTGAGAAGCAGTATAGTCTAGTGGATAGAGTGAAGGTCTGGAGTCAGAGGAACTTGGGTTCTAATCCCTACTCCATCTCTTGTCTGCTTGGTGACCTTGGGCAAGTCACTTCACTTCTCTGTGCCTCAGTTACCTACTCTGTAAATGGAGATTAAGACTGTGAGCCCCATGAGGGACATCGACTGTGTCCAACCTGATAACTTTGTATCTACCCCAGGGCTTAGAACATTGCTTGGAACATAGTAAGTGACTTAGCAAATACCATAAAAAATAGCTCCTTGTAAACTTCTGGATACCCAAATTCAATTATATTATTTGTTCTGAGAAGTTCTAGAGCATTTACTATAGCGACAATGTCATCCCCCAAATCACCTTATTTCTTTTACCAGAGCCGCTTATGGGAACTGCAGTCAAGTGCCTTTCCTCTCTTTCTAAACTAATAACCGTCCCGGCACTTAGTACGTGGCCTGGCACGTATAACAAACACCCTTAAAAAAATAAAAATAAATTTCAGGACATGAAAAGCTTTGGGCAGGAGCTGGAATTTGTCTGTGCTCATGAATGCTAACTATTAGCTCAAAGCCAGAGATAAACACCTCCCTCCTTCCCGCCCCTGTCTGTTTTCAGCATGATTAGTTTGGGAGGGAGAAAACTAGGCCTCTTCAAGCTCAAGGCAAAGATAAACTGCTCCTCTCTCCTGGCCCCACTTATCTGGGCGATTGAACAGTTATGGAGAGTCACTCCATTTGGAGAAAAGACCTTCTGGCTAAGCCTATTTGCCTGCCCGCCTGAAGTCACTGAGGGAGGGAGGATGCATAGCTCCTGAGAAGAAGGCATTCATTCATTCATTCAAGCGTATTTATTGAGCACTTACTGTATGCAGAGCACTGTACTAAGCGCTTGGGAAGTACAAGTTGGCAACATAAAGAGACGGTCCCTACCCATCAGTGGGCTCACAGTCTAGAAGGGGGAGACAGACAACAAAACAAAACATGTAGACAGGTGTCAAAGTCATCAGAACAAATAGAATTAAAGCTAAATGCACATTATTAACAAAATAAATAGAAGCATGAAGCCGTACACTTGCTTAGGAGTAGAACTTTGGAGCCAAAATTCACCCTGAGTGTGGAAAAGTGGCTGTGTAACCCCCCTTTTTTACAGTAATTGTTTAGTGCTTATCATGTGCCAGGCACTGTACTAAGCACTTGGATAGTTACGGTTTAATCGGGTTGGACACAGTCCCTGCCCCACATGGGGCTCATGGTCTTAATCCTCATTTTACAGGTGAAGCACCTGAGGCACAAAGAAGTGAAATGACTTGCACAAGGTCACGCCACAGACAAGGGGCAGAGTCAGGACTCAGGTCCTTCTGACTCTCAGGCCATGCTCTATCCACTAGACCATGCTGCTTCCCTTGGATGTGAGCCCTGGGTGGGATAGGGACTGTGTCCAATCCGCTGACATCGAGTCTACCCTAGCGCTTAATACAGCTCTGGGCACATAGTAAGCCCTTAAAAAAATACCACACTCATTATCAGTGGTACTATACGATGGCCCATCTTGAAGCATTGGTTTCCCCCTTCCTTTGAGAGCCTTGGTTCCTGCCCAATCAAAGAAGTCGATTTCTCTGAGAGGAGAATGACTTGTTCCTCATTCTGGATGTGTCTCAAGGAGGTCATTTCATCCGGCCCTCTGCAGCCGGGCTGGGGGTTGGAGGGAGGCACTCGGCTTAACAAAGGTTATTTGTTGTCCTTCTATTTCTAGGACCTTTCAGCGAAGAAAGGTTCTCCATGGTAGCCCATTCCAGAGGCAGGAAGGTCAATCCTGTCTCCAGTTTAAAGCTCTCTTGCCGCACATTGAACCTACTTCCCCTTGCTGTGGCCTCAGTGGGGAGAGAAGGGTGTCTACGGGTGGCTTCTTTCCAAGTCCAAGGAAACACTGCAGGCACATGGCAGAGCCGGGATTAGAACCCAGGTCCTCTGATTCCCAGGCTCGTTCTCTTTCCCCAGCCCATGCTGCTTCTCTTGAGAGTTGACGATAGCTGAGGTGAAATGGGTGCCCTGATGTAGTTGAATACAAATTGTAGGTTGTATTCAACCCCCACTCCCACCTTTCTGATTTCTCTTATCCAGTGACCTGACACAATATTGATTTTTAGGTTCCCAGCTTGTTCAGAAGTGAAGTGGTCTATTAAAATATAATGCCTCACAAGCTTAAACTGCTTCTGAGGTTTTCTGATGGAAATTTTGTCTGAAATATAGCGTGTACTGTCCAAATTAACCTTTGTAAAACAGACCTGGAATCCGGGGGAGTGGGTGGAAATGAAAGGGTAAAACTAGAACATGGCACTTAGTGAAATGACACTGAGGTAATGGACTGGGGGTCATTCTTGACAACATCTGACAGGATGAAAAAGTGGGGAAATGTTTCTCTCATTAAGGTAGTAATGAATTTCATTTCCATTGTTTGGGATTCATTCTGTCACCTTCCCCTTTGTTTGGATGATGAGAGGTGACAAAAATACTCAGTGCTTCTCTCCCAAACATCAATGTAAAATTGCTCCCAGTCAAAAATTTCCCTTTTTCACCTTTGCCAAGGTGGCAGCCTAACAGGTTGACAGCTTCTCTTCTCCTGCAGCAAAGTTGTCCTCCGGATCCATCTCCAGAAGCAGAGTGGCTTAGTGGAAAGTGCATGGGCTTGGGAGTCAGAGGTCATGGATTCTAATCCCTGCTCTGCCACTTTTCAGCTGTGTGACTTTGGTGAAGTCACTTGACTTCTCTGTTCCTCAGTTCCCTCATCTGTAAAATGGGGATTAAGACTGTGAGCCCCATGTGGGACAACCCGATAACCTTGTATCTAACCCCCGAGCTTAGAGCGGTGCTTAGCACATAGTAAGCGCTTAACAAATACCATCATTATTATTATCTCCCATGAATCAGTTTATTCATTCATTCATTCAATCGTATTTATTGAGCACTTACTGTGTGCAGAGCACTGTACTAAGCGCTTGGGAAGTACAAGTTGGCAACACATAGAGACGGTCCCTACCCAACAGTGGGCTCACAGTCTAGAAGGGGGAGACAGAGAACAAAACAAAACATATTAACAAAATAAAATAAATAGAATAAATATATACAAATAAAATAAATAAATAGAGTATTTACAGCCACAGGCTTGTGACTGTCTCTGTTTCTCTTTTTGTTTTTACTTATAGTATTTGTTAATCGCTTATTATGTGCCAGGTACTATACTAAGTGCTATCAGACACAAGCTACTCAGGTTGTACACAGGTCATGTCCCAAATAGAGCTCATAAATTTGTATCCTCATTTTACAGATGAAGTAACTGAGGGTCAGAGAAGTTAGATGATTTTCCCAAGGTCACACAGCAGACAAGTGACGGAGTCAGGGTTAGAATCCAGGTCCGTCTGATTCCTGGGACCATACTCTATCCATTAGAGCACACTGCTTCTTCCTGCCCTTATCCAAAGACCTAGACCAGATATCTTATTTAATGGAAACTTGACCAATGGCCAGAGTATTGCTATTCCAAAAACAATACCAAGCATCTTCTAATATAACCCCTCCCTGGTTCTTCTCCCTTCTTCCCCTCAGAAAGCATGTTAGTAGTGGTATTTATTAAGTGCTTAATCCTGTACTGAGTGAGCACTGTGCTGAGCACTGGAGGAGCCACTTGATTCATTCACTCGTTCATTCAATCATTTTTATTGAGCGCTTATTGCGTGGAGAGCATTTAAAAAGTGCTCGGGAGAGTAGAATACAACAATAAACAGACAGATTCCCTGCCCACAATGAGGTTGAATGGCAGTAATAGTGAAGGGAATCCAGGAGGGCTTTGTTTTCTGGAATTTGGGACTTCTGGCATTGCTGAGACTTTCCCACTGTCCTATCCCATCTCCGGGAAAGATGCGCTTTGACACATGGATGCTTGGAAGGCCTCTAGCAGTCCATCACTTTCATCATCAAACAGTCAACAGAGTAGCACCATGATCTGCAGGGAAAAGCATGATTCTGGGAGTCATAGGACCTGGGTTCTAATCTGGGCTCTTCCTCCTGCTTGCTGGGTGACCTTGGGCAAGTCACTTCATTCTTCTGGGCCTCAGGTTCGTTATTTGTAAAATGGGGATACTATACCCTTTCTCTCTTCCTTTTAGTCTGGGAGCCCCATATGTGGCAGGGGTGGTGTCTGTCCTGACTATCCTACCCCAGTGCTTAGTACAGTGCTTGGAGCATAGTAAGTGCTTAATAAGTACTACAGTTATTATTATTAACATTATTACTATTGTTCACCGACCACCCAATCCCAGACTCCTTTCCCAGACCACCCAATCCTTGATTCCCTTTCCCAACCACCGGATCCTTGAGTCCTTTCCCAAACCACTCAATTGGGTGTTTCCACTGGGAAGCATTATTAATTGACAAATTGCTGTGTCCTAGAAAGGCAGTTTGGTCCCTGAATAGAAATCTGCTGTGTTTTCTTATGTCACACAATGTCCATCACTCGAGAACTTTAGCCCAGAAAAAGGGTGAAAATGTGCACAGTCACGGAGAACAGAATCACACTGCTGTTTCTAATGGCAGGGCTATTTTATTTTGGGGCACCTCTCATGTCCTTACTTACATTATTGCCTCTCTAGATACAAAGGCATTGAAACTGTCCATGTTATCTGATGGGACTTCAAAGGTTACCTCATTTTTAATCTAGGAATTTGCTGCCAGGTTCTCTGGAACTGAAAATGTTTTGATTTTATTTTCAGTTGAACACAGATATATTGGGCTATAATTCAATGTAAATATGGAGGGATCAGGTGGAGAGTTTGCCACAAGATTAATCTGGCAGCAGCTAGACCTTTTAGTTATTGAAGAGTAGGATGCAGTACATGGGATAATATATCATCATAAAATTCCGTGGCTCAATTATGCCTTTACCCTGCACTGAGGCAGTTAAGACTCACTACTAAACTTTATTGCTCTGTGGCAAGAGTAATATCTTGCAGATCAAATCTTGTGTCTTAGCTTGGCAGATTCGAGCACCCCAGGCTCAGCTCCTCCCTGACCAAATCCTAGGGTAAAGGATTCAGGTTGTGATAGATACTTAAAGCTGGCCATTAAGGAGGAATACTTATCATCTTTGGAGGTCAGTGTCTTCATAAATCCTTCTTGCAGTTGTGCTTGGCACCCCCTGACTGTGCAAAGAAAAAAATATATTTATGGATGTTTGATTAACAGACCCCATGTAGCTAAATAGGAGTGTGAGAAGTGAAGATGGGAGAAGAAAACTTGTTCTTTGTGAGCTCAAATAGGAAAAGACGTGATCCCCTAGTAAATCAATTAGTAATATTAATTTAGTGCCTAATGTATGTAGAGTGCTCTAGTAATTGCTTGGGAGGGTACAAGAGAGTTAGTAGACCCAATCTTTTGCCCTTCAGGCCCTTATATTCTAGTGATTGTCATCTAAACCCAACAAATGGGCTCTATTCTACTGAAGCAGAATTCACTCCCTAGAAAATGGATCCATTTAGTTATGAAGCTGCTATTCAGTCCATTTAAAGGCGATGTTTGTCTTGCAAAAGAGGTTGAGGTAAATAGGGAAATTATTTCTTGCCTGAAGTATGCCATCAGTGGAATTGACCACAGGCTTCCATATTGGAGCAAAAATCACTACTTGCATCTTGCCTCTTGGTTTGAGTTGGGCTTACTTGAACAGTCTTGGTTTCATAAGAAGTGCGGAGTGAGGCTAGAATCAGATAACTCAGATCAAACTCAGTAAGAGCTCAATGAGAACCACTGATTGATTGATTTGATTTAATAAAGCCTAGATGGAGTACCCAACCAATCAATAAAGTGCCCTCGTAAACACATTATCCATTCACCAAATCCCTGGGTTGGTTTTCGTTCAGGTTCTGATACTCTGCCTGCTTTCTCTAACCTAGAGTATTTTTCAGGCCGAAACATGAATTCTGTTGCTTCTTTCCCTTGCTTCCATCAAATGTCCTCTTCCTTCAGTTCTTGGGGGTGACTCAGCCTCTTTGCCATGTAGTAGTAGTATTAGAGGCAGTAGCAACATTTATTGAGCCCTCTCTTGCACTGGATAAGTGTTTAGTACAGTGTTCTGCACACGGTAAGTGCTCAATAGATACGACTGGCTGACTGACTGGATTAGGCACTTAGGAAGTACAGAATAACAATAGTTACTTATACTCTAATGGGCAAGATGAGTAGGAAAATATTTACCATATTGTCAAAGTACATCAATTTAAGCATGTGTAATGTATATGAGCTCAAATTATGTATTTAATAATAATGATGGTATTATTATTAAATGCTTACTACACACACGCACAAACACACACACACACACACACACACACAAACATTTGCACATGAGTGTTAAGCAGGGGACCTTGAATTTCCTGGATCAAGAGGGTTGCACCCCAATTAATATACTCCAGTTGGGAGTTGAGAAATCAAGAGAAACAACATGCCCTAGTTGATAGAGCACTGGACTGGGAAGCAGGAGACCTGGGTTCTAATCCTCGCTCTGCCACTCCCCTGCTATGTGACCTTGGGCAAGTCACTTAACTTCTCTGGGTCTCAGTTTCCTCATTTGTAAAATGGGGATTAAAGACCAGTTCTCCCTCCCTTAGCCAGTGAGCCCCAGGGGAGACAAAGATTGGGTATGATCCAATGATATTGTATCTACCCCAGAGCTTTGCACAGTGCTTAGCACATAATAGGTGGTTAACAACTACCACCACCATTATTAAGATGATTATTCTCATTCATTCATTCAATCATATTTATTGAGTGCTTACTGTGTGCAGAGCACTGTACTAAGCACTTGGGAAAGTACAACACAACAATAAACAGTGGCTTTCCCTGCCCACAAGGAGCTTACAGTCTGGGTCAGGGGGACAGATATCAATACAAATAAATAAAATTACAGATACATACATAAGTGCTGGGAGGGGGGAAGTGCAAAGGAAGCAAGTCAGGTTGTCTCTTTCTACAACCCAACCCATACACTTTATTCTTCTAGTGCTGTCACAGTGCTCTCACTGTGCCTAGATCTCACGTGTCTCACCGCCAACCCCTCGCCCACATCCTGCCTCTGTCCTGGAATGCCCTCCCTCCTCAGATCTGACAGACGATTAGTCTCCCCAACTTCAAAGCCCTATTGAAGGCACCTCTCCTCCCAGAAGCCTTCCCAGACTTAGCCCCACTTTTCTTCATCTGCTACTCCCTTCTTTTCTCATTCCCCTGCAGAGGCCGCTGCCATTCACTTCCTTTCTTTGGCTGTTTTTCCTCCCTGTGCTTCCTCCTTCAGCCTGAATCCATACAGCTACGATGAAAATTGCCTCAGCAGCAGCGAAGACCACATCCCTCTGGCAGCCTTGCCTCTGCTGGCCATCTCTTCCCCACAGTACCAGGATGCGGTTGCCATGGTGATTAGCCGAGCCAACCATGTTTACAGCGAATTCCTCAAATCTCCAGATGGAATTGGCTTCAACGGACAGGTAATGCCAATCCCTCTCTTTCACCTTGGGCCGGTTTAAGGATAGATGATGACAATGGTATTTGTTAAGCGCTTACTATGTACTGTACTATGCGCTGGGGTGGACACAGTCCCTGTCCCGTGTGGGGCTCACAGTCACATTTTGCAGATGAGGCATACAGAAGCGAAGGAGCTTTCCCAAGGTCACACAGCACACGGTGGTAAAGTTGGGATTAGAACCCAGGTCCTTCTGACTCCCAGGCCCGTGCACTTTCTACTAGGCTATGCTGCTTCTCTACAGAAGAGGTGGTAGTCACATTTCCTGACCTCAAGAAGCAGTGTGGCTCAGTGGAAAGAGCACGGACTTTGGAGTCAGAGGTCATGGGTTCAATCCCAGCTCCGCCACTTGTCAGCTGTGTGACTTTGGGCAAGTCACTTAACTTCTCTGGGCCTCAGTTACCTTATCTGTAAAATGGGGATGAAGACTGTGAGCCCCACGTGGGACAACCTGATTACCTTTTATCCCCCCAGCCTTAGAACAGTGCTTTGCACATAGTAAGTGCTTAATAAATGCCATTATTATTATTATTATACAGTCAAGTGGAGGAGCTGACAATCTCAGACAAAAAGCCACCTTCAGACTGAAGAATGTTGGACGGTGTTAGTTGTTGGATGTAGGAGTGAAAGTCCAGGAGGAGATATCTGGGAGTTCCTTGTTTGGTGATAAGCAACTTTTGAGCAAGAATCATGTCTTCTAACTCCACTGAAGAGAAGCAGAAGCTACTCCATTGTCAAGAAGCAACATGGCCTAGCGTATAGACCTTGGTCCTTTGAGTCAGAAGGACTTGGGTTCTAATCCCGGCTGTCTCACTTTTCTGCTGTGAGACTCTGGGCAAGACACTTCACTTCTCTGGGCTGCACTTTTCTCATCTGTAAAATGGGGTTGAAGACTGAGCCCCATGTGGACTGGGTCCAACCTGATTAGGTTGTATCTTCCCCAGCACTTAGTACAGTGCAAACACCATTTTTTTTAAACTGTATTCCAAGTGCTTAGCCCAGTGCTCTGCACATAGTAAGCACTCAATAAATACCATTAATCAATTGATTGATTGATCTGTGCTGGGCCTCTGGGTTCGCCATCTCCCAAGGCCAGCAGCGAGGACATATGTGATCAATCCACTTGGTCTTAACTATGGAATTCTGCTTCTAGATCTGGGATTAGGATTTCTGTCTTGGTTTAAGGCTCTTGTTGATACCAGTGGACAGTTTCAGACACAGAATGAGTGCATCAGTTGGCCCTTCAGGCTTGTTGCCATTGGAAGTACTAGGGGATCCAAAGTACAAAGTCTGGGGAAAACCAAAGAAACCGACAAACGGCACGGGGCAGCCTCCGGAGTTTCTGAAAATAGCACCGAACGAATTGTTGAGGCGAATAATTTGTTAGTGTGATATCAATAATAGGATTATGCTACAGCCCATCAGAATCTTAAAACTACATTTGGTTGGAAGCCAGTTGAACAGTGAATTACTGTGGCCTGAAACACAAAAAAAATTTAGAAAAATACCCTGGTGGAACAATTATGGTAGGTGAGATTGATGGTAAGAAAAACTGTACCAATTACAGAAGTAATTACAATAATAGGCAAATCTTCCCAAAGAGATGGAATTTAATGAGGTTTGTTTTTCTTAATGTCAAGACCCCCTGAAAGACCGGAGGTTTTTAATTCTGGTGGGGACAGGTCTGTTGTTGGCTGACACGAATATCTTTTTGGCAAATGAGTGTAAAATGACCTGCATTTGTCTTACAAACTTCTGGTGGAAGTCTGGTCGAAGGAGCACTAATTGGGAGAAAGTGGTGGATTCATAGGGGGTCAAAATGAGAGCTCTCTTTCCAAAGCCCCCTGCTCTAACCTCTCATCTGTCAGGGCTGGAAAGATGAATGCAGTGGGTGGGGCCCATGATAAAGGTTTCCTCACCAGAAGGAATCATGAGGGAAAAGGCTCAAAAGGGCGATTTTAGCCTTGATCATGTAACAGGGAGCAGTGAGTGGAGAGACATGGGTGACCTTCCCTACCATGTGTGTAATAACAATAATAATGATGATGATGGTGTTTGTTAAGCACTTACTATGTGCCAAGCACTGTTCTAAGTGCTGGGATGAATGCAAGGAAATCAGGTTGTTCCACATGGGGCTCACAGTCTTAATCTCCATTTTACAGATGAGGTAACTGAGGCACAGAGAAGTTAAGTGACTTGCCCATGGTCACACAGCAGACACGTGGCAGAGGCAGGATCAGAACCCAGGTCCTTTTGACTCCCAGCCCCACGCTCAATCCACTAAGCCATTCTGCTTCCACCATCCCCCCCCCCTGCCGCTGCCCGGGTGTCATCCCCAAACCTGATTCTGCATATAGAGGCCCGACCCACACTGACCCTGTTGTTTTCCTAGGTGTATCTGATCGGGGACTGCATCGGAGGCATTTTGGGCTTTGATGCCATCTGCTACAGTACCACTGCAGCCGGGGAAAGCCAGGACAGCAGTCGGAGAGGAAGCACCAGCAGCACACAGGTAAGAGAAACCAGCTGAATCATGGCATAGTCGACGGAGCACGGGCCTGGGAGCCAGAAGATCATGAGTTCTAATCCTGGCTCTGCCACTTGTCTGCTGTGTGACTTTGGGAAAGTCGCTTTGCTTCTCTGGGCCTCATCTGTAAAATGGGGATTGAGACTGTGTGGGCCCCATGTGGGACAGGGACTGTGTCCAACCCGATTTACTTGTATCCACCCCAGCGCTTAATACGGTGCCTGGCACATAGGAAGTGCTTAACGAATGCCACAATGATTATTATTATTAGCTGATACTCCTGGGGGGCTCCCAACTTTCAAGAAAGCAGCTAACCAGTGCTGATGGGGTGTGAAGTATGGTCAGGAGTTCATTCTGGCCTGGACCGGATTGTTTTTTAGAGGAAAATATGGACGTTATCTGTTGGGACTTTTGAGAAGAAGTGTGGCCATGTGGAAAGAGCTCAAGCTTGGGATTCAGAGGACCTGGCTTCTCTCTTCTGTCTCTACCCATTGCTTGCTGTGTAACTTTGAACAAGGTGCTTCACTGTGCCTCAGTTACCTCAACTGTAAAATAGGGATTTGACACCTGTCCTCCCTCCTACTTAGACTGTGAGTCCCATGTGGTATGGACTGTGTCCAACCTGATTAACTTTTATCTACCCCAGTGCTTAGAATGCTGTTTGACGTATAATAAGCTATCAGTACAGTGCCTGGCACCTAATAAGCTCTTAACGAATACCATAAAAAAATTAACTCCCCCTCCAAAATGCACACCCATCCTCAGCAGGGAAGATGCTGTCCTGTATCTCAAGCTCTGGGAAGGGGGAGTGAGGAGAAGATCAAACTTCAACACCAGACCTGTCCCCTAGAGAAACTCAAACTGAACGATAAGTACTTAGAACTTTTCCTTCCAAATCTGATGAATCTGGGGAAACTTGGGTCGCTTTTCTCTCCTCCCCTATATTCTGTTCATTATTAAAGGATAACCCCATTTTATCGGAAGAAGATTGCGGTCTCAGTGGCAGTAAACGCCTAAGCAAAAGCAATATTGACATCTCGGGAGTCTCAGAGGACGAGGAGCCAAGGAAACCGTTGCTCCGGAAACAGAGTGACTCATCCACCTACGACTGCGATACCATAACCCAGCATCATGCCTTCTTGTCTAGGTAACCTGACTTTTGAAGACTCAATTAAACCCACAGCATAGAAATGCGACTTGGGCCATCGCAAACGCTCATTATTGGGGCCACTGGAATGGATATTTGTATGTTTCTTAACACAGTTCTTTCCCAGAGCTGTTATTTCTGGACATTCTGCAAAGACCCTGGATAGAAAAGGTCTTAATGGCCGGACTGATGTGTGCTGGGTTGTGGGGGTCGGGGAGAGGGTGTATTTCCAGTGGTCACTTGGAGCTGGGGATGGAAGCCCATGCTTCAGTTTGGATTCCCCTGGGACAATTTAACAGATAGGACTTCCTGGAAGATTTGGAGGGAGTCATCAAATTTTCTCTCATCTGCTACCCCAAATAAGCAGACACAGATTTCTAGTGCCAGTGGTGTTTCTTAGCTTCCTTGAGTCATCATAATGGTAAAGTGAAGCTTTTCAAATTGGTCAAGAGCCCTATATATAAGGTGTTTGTAGAAGATTAGAGGTAGAAGGTCTTTGTTTCCTTCATCCTCTTATCTGTCTGCTTGTCTCCTACTGACCTAGTTGACTGGCTGCTTAACTATCTGTATCATCTATGCTTTATTTGGCAGCTCCTCCCTTGGTTTGGGGATGATGCTGATAGAACATCAAAGCACCATTTTCTGCTCCCAAATTTCAGTTCTGTGAGAGCTCAGGTTTGGTGCAGACTTCTATAGTGTCTAATGTATTTCTTTCTAACCTTTTTGTTAATACAGTTCAAGGTAAAAATATTCCCTCTGTTTCCCCTGCCCTTTTTTTTATCATTATTGTTATGGTACTTGCTAAGCCCTTATTATGACTAAGTGCTTGAGGAGATTCAAGTTAGTCAGGTTGGATGCAGTCCTCATCCCACATGGGGCTAACAGACTTAATCCCCATTTTATGGATGAAGTAACTGAGTTACAGAGAAGTCAAGTGACTTGCCCAAGGTCACACAGCAGACAAGTGGTGGAGCAGGGATTAGAACCCAGGTTCTTCAGACTTCCAGGCCCATGCTTTATCCACGAGGCCATGCTGCTTCCCCTCTTTCTCTTCCCCTCCCCTCTCTATCTCTCTCCAGCTGCTGTCAATGCATTCTTTGTTTTTGGGGGCTTGTGAATTTTCTGTTTGATTTGCACATCTGTTATGCCATTGGTTTCTCCTTTATCACCCCAATATGCCCACCATAACTGCTCCAAAGCCAATCCTTGACCCTGATTTTTAGCTCCAGGATTTAGAGAAACTCCCAAGCCATCTGATGGGCAGTGAGCTCTATCTTCCGTTCTTGGAAAATTTAGCTTTCTGCTTACAAACCCAATCCCCTGGGTCATCAGGGGGCACGTTGTGTTTATTCAGTCTTTCCAGCCCTTAATTCCTCCCCATCCCAAAATGCAATAGCAGGTCTCCGATTTAATTAGAAGAAGTAAATCTGGCTCAATTGAACTGTTTTACTGGCTCGTTAGTGTGCTTGCTGCAAAGTCAGATTTTGAAAAAGAAATGAATTACAAGGAGAAAGAACATTAGCATTACAGAAACCAGCCACAAAGCCCTCATTTTCAAAGTAGTACAGAATGGTTATAAATTACACATACAATGGCTTTTTTTTTAGCCTGAGGGTACATAAGGTTTTCATAACAGCTTAGTGGGATAGGGAAGCATGATGCCTATTTTACAGAGGAGGGAAATTGATGCCCTAAAGGTGGGTAATGATTCCTTCAAGTGTACAAGGTGGGCGGTCCAGGTGTCCTGTCATCCCAATCCTCAGTAACCACCCTTCTCCAGGAAACTGTCGAGACCTCAGCCTCTTCAGAACTGAGACTGTAAACTCCTTGTGGGCGGGGAACGTGTCTACCGGACTCTGTTATACTAAACTCTCCCAAGTGCTTATTTTAGTGCTCTGTACATAATAATAATAATAATGATGATGATGATGGTATTTGTTAAGTGCTTACTATGTGCAAAGCACTGTTCTAAGTGCTTGGGGGATACAAAGTAATCAGGTTGTTCCACGTGGGGCTCACAGTCTTCATCCCCATTTAACAGATGAGGGAACTGAGGCCCAGAGAAGTTAAGTGACTGGCCCAAAGTCACACAGCTGACATGTGGCGGAGCCGGGGTTTGAACCCATGACCTCTGACTCCAAAGCCCGGGCTCTTTCCACTGAGCCACGCTGCTTCTCTAAGTCATAGTCAGCACTCAATAAAAACCACTGATCAATTGAGAGGATGAGACAATGAAGCCCTAGTCTCAGAAATTGTTGTTCAACCCAGCCAGGTGGAGATGATCTTTCAACAGAGGATTTCCAGAATCGGAGGAGGAAATGATGTATTTGATGAGCCAAAGGTTGGTTGAGTCCTCTGAGATTACAACAGTCCACTTTCCACTCATCAGCCTACCCAAGTGTCCTGTGGAGTCCTAGAAAGAATTAGTTTCCTGGTGGCTGAGAAATTAACATGGGGACTTGAGAAGAACCTCAAAGATAGAAATCTGCTCAGTATTTTCTTCCTCCTCACACCCTGCAATAGAAAGACTCAGATTCATTCATTCAATTGTATTTATTGAGATTAAAACGAGACAGTAAACTAAAGAAGCTAGAGGAAGGCAGTTTCCTTCCAAACTGAATGGCACCAAACGTTTGGGACTTAGCCTGGTTTGGGTGCATTTTTTTTCCCCTGTACTTCTAGTTGGAGAAGCAGCTGGGACCTAGGGGAAAGAGCACGGCCTGGATGTCAGAGGGCCTGGGTTCTTTTGCTGTCTCTGCCTTCTCTGGGCCTCTGTTCCCTCATCTGCAAAATGGTAATTCAATACCCATTCTCCCTCTTACTTAGATTGTGAGCCCCATGTGGGACCTCATCATCTTGTATCTACCCAGCACTTAGCGTAGTAAGCACTTAAAAAATGCCACTATTATTTCTCTTCATCATCTTATTATTATTATTATTATTATACTTAAAGAGATTCATTTTTCTTGCTCAGTATCCACTCAAGCGTGCTGAAGGACGATGGGGATTTTCCACCAGCTGGCAGCTCCCAGGTCTTGGAGGTCAACTTGGGGCGGTTTGACTTCGAGGTGTCAGACTTCTTCCTGTTCGGGTCTCCACTGGGCTTGGTGTTGGCCATGAGGAGGACGGTGCTTCCTGGGCTGGACGGTAAGGGGAGGAAACAGATCCAGATTTGAGCGGTGCATCTCTGTGTCCACCCTCAGGGGAGGCTGCCGAGAATGGGTGATATTGGGTGGAGAAAGCTGACCAAGAATTCACCTCAAACTTGGTCAGTGGTGTGATATCCTGCCACAGCTTCCTGGATATTTCATGAAGAGAGTGGGAAGAGCAATTTCCATTGGCCATGTGGGCACAAGAGCCTTATGCTGCCCCTAGCATAGAAATTCTGACTCCCAGGCCCATGCTGTGCCATATTGAAGCCCTCTTTGACAGTTGAGGAAACAGAGGCATAGAGAACTGAAGTGAAGCAGCATGGCCTAATGGAAAGAGCCTGGCCAAATTATTTAAAGAGCTAGATTATTTTTGTATATTGATGTCTGTCTCCCCCTCTAGACTGTGAGCTTGCTGTGGGTAGGGAATGTGTCTGTTTGTTTTTGTACTTTACTCTACCAAGTGCTTAGTACAGTGCTTTGCACACAGTAAGTGCTTGTTAATACGATTAAATGAATGAATGAATCATATGATGCCAGTGAGATTGTAAACTCCCTGCTTGATTGTAAATTCTTCGAGGGCAGGAATCATGTCTGCGTCCTCTCCTGTACCCTATTCCAACGGGGAGCAGTGTGACCTAGTAGAAAGAGCACAAAACTGAGAATCAAAGGAGGTGGATTCTAATCCTGGTCCTGCCACTTGCCAGCTCTGTGACATAGGACAGGATGTTGGCTTCTCTGGGCCTCAGTTTCCTCACCTGTAAGATGAAGATGCAACACTTACACTCTTCCATTCAGTCAATCATTCCAGGATATAGAGTGCTTATTAGGTCCAAAGTATTGTAGCAGGGGCTGATAATCTTAGGATGCAAGGTTTTTGCCACAGACCTGGTGGTTCATTGGCAAAACCCTCTACCGTCTCTGGATTTATTATCGATCAACTCCATTTTGTCTGCAGAGAGCGGGTCGTCGTTTCTGAAGCCAGTTGATCAATCATATTTATTGAGCGCTTACAGTGTGCAGAGCACTGCACTAAGCACTCGGGAGAGTACAGTATAACAGAGTTGGTAGATATGGTCTCTGCCCTCAAGGAAACAGACATTCTTACAGTCCAGAAGGGGAGACAGGCATTAATAAAAAATGACGAATACGTACATTGGTGCAGTGGGGCTGAGGGTTGGGTGAATACAAGATACAAATCAAAGTGCAAGGGCGAAGCAGAATGGAGAGGGAGTAGGAGAAATGAGGGTTCAGTTGGAGAGGTCCTCTTGGAGGAGGTGTGATTTTAGTAAGACTTTGCAAGTGGGGAATCAGTGGCCTGTCAGATATGAAGTGGGAGCGAGTTCCATGCCAGAGTCTGCTGAGTCTGGCTAGTTGGATTCTTCCCATCTACCAGAGTAGGAGAGACCCCAATGAACAAAATGCACATACGTCATTGCTCATGTCATGTATGATGCAGGGGTACAGATCCCCACCGTTTATGGCTGATTTAAGGAAATCCATACCAACCAATGTTTCGTCCCCCTTGAAGACATAAATGTAAATGAAGAAATTTAAACTGGGTACAAAATGGCTCCATGAGGATAGAAACTGTTGCACATTGCCATCAAACAAGATTGACTTAATAAGATGAAGAGCTGCTCAAATGATTAACCCCAAATTACCCGTCTGGATGCCACCTTCCCCATTAAAATACAGTGTGTTTTCATTCTGGAAAGACGCAAGCACTTCTTTTCAAGATTAATTACACTGCGATGGGGTTTTTACACTGAAGGGAACACAGTGGCAATAAGGCAAGGCATGGGGTGGCCGAAGTCAGGGAATCTGAAAGTTCGTCTGTTAAGAGCTGTCCCTCCACCAGGGCGATAGACATGTGTAATGCTGCTAAGACTAACATTCTTACAGTGGGAGTGAATGAAAGGCCTAGGGAAACTGGCACCCTTGGGTTTGAATGAATCTGAATGTGGAGATTGGAGTATTGCCACTTTGCTGCTGATGCCACTGACTCCTGTTTCGAACAGTCAGCCTGACTTGCAGTGATGTCATTCATTCATTCATTCATTCATTCATTCATCTAATCGTATTAAGCATTTACTGTGTGCAGAGCACTGTACTAAGCGCTTGGGAAGTACAAGTTGGAAACATATAGAGACGGTCCCTACCCAACAGTGGGCTCACAGTCTAGAAGGGCACTCACAGTCCAGAAGGGGTGACCAGGAAAGAGGTTCCATGTTGCCCCATCTGAGGGTACAGGATCCCATGGGGTGGCAGCTCAGAGTAGATGCAGGGTCCCTGAAGGTAGAGGCAGGGGTTGGGCTGGTCCAACTCCCAGCTCCCTTCCCTCTGGGTAACAGAAAAAGTTTCAGTCTCTCAATTGCCCATCAACAACTTTATGGCTCCAGAGGAAGTGTAGAGCGGGGAATGTCTGGGGGCCCAGCCCCTGGCCTTTAGGCAGCCACCACCAGGCCCTGCAGGTACTCGCTGGTGTGGGGGAGCAGCCCCCAGTCATCTGTCCTCAGAGCCACCCGCGCCCTAGTCCTGCCAGCCCCCTCCACCCGTAAGAGCAGGCGGGAGGTGGGATGTCTCGCATCACATCATCCCCATTTCCTTGCCCAGGTCCCCCTGGGCCTCAGGGATTTCCACCTGATCAGTTAGGTGCAAATGAGGGTGGAGATGAAAGATTTCTCAGTTTGACCTTCAGCAGTGGCCATGGTGACATAGCCACATTCAGCTGTGAGTCACGGGACACTCATTTAGTTTGACTGTCCGGCCTCTTCCTCGCCCTGTCCAAAGTCAGAATCTTTGTGGACCGTGGAAACAACCACTGAGGGGCAAGAGTCAGAAATCATCCATCAGAAATTATTAAGGACGAGTTGACCTTTCTCGAAGACCAAGTTTCGAGAATACCTAAGAAGCTTGGCTTCTGAAAACGCTTGGTTTGTCAACATCAAGTTTGGCTCTTAATTATCATTCCCCACAGCATCTCTAATTTATGCTAGTAAGTGTAAGTCTTAGCAAGAAGATTCATACAATTGTCTTCAGCTGTTCATCTAGAATCCTTCCGAATGGTTAATGTGGCGGGGCAAAGGGAGGGGAGGGAAAGGATGGATAGATTGAAACTAGGAAATAAAATCCAATTCAACAGGATTAGGCTTAGGTCTCCTAATATCAAATGCACATAGAAGGTTGGCTAAGAGTGTTGTCCCAATTATAACGAAATACACATCTTTATAGAATTAATTTTCAGCTGCCGGCTTTCCTTCAGGGAATAATTCTTGACATGTAGAACGGCAGAATGAGGTAGTACTTTTTAAATGCTGAGATGCTTTTTTGTAGCTTCTGGGAACGCTGTTCAGAACCAAAGAGAAAATGTTGGTTAATGACAGGTCAGGGAGTAGGAAAAGTGCGCCTGAATTGTCAAATTGCCAGGTTTTCTCATCTTGTGCCACACATGGTACCTCAGTGGAAAGTGCATAGGTCTGGAAGTGAGAGGACCTGGGTTCTAATCCCTGCTCTTCCATTTACCTACTGTGTGACCTAGGGCAAGACATTTAACTTTTCTGTGCCTTGGTTTCCTCATTTGTACAATGGGGATTCAATACCTGTTCTCCCACTCACTTGAACTGTGAGCCCCATGAGGGACAGGGACTGTCTGACTTGATTATCTTGTGTCTGCCCCAGGACTTAGTACAGTGCTGGGCACATAGAAAGTGCTGAACAAATACCACTATTATTATTACTGTTATTGTTATTATTATTAATATTAGGTCAACTAATGCCTATCATCATCATCATCATCATCAATCGTATTTATTGAGCGCTCACTATGTGCAGAGCACTGTACTAAGCGCTTGGGAAGTACTACCCAACAGTGGGCTCACAGTCTAAAAGGGGGAGACAGAGAACAAAACCAAACATACTAACAAAATAAAATAAATAGAATAGATATGTACAAATAAAATAAATAAATAAATAGAGTAAAAAATATGTACAAACATATATACATATATACAGGTGCTGTGCGGAAGGGAAGGAGGTAAGATCGGGGGGATGGAGAGGGGGACGAGGGGGAGAGGAAGGAAGGAACTCAGTCTGGGAAGGCCTCCTGGAGGAGGTGAGCTCTCAGCAGGGCCTTGAAGGGAGGAAGAGAGCTAGCTTGGCGGATGGGCAGAGGGAGGGCATTCCGGGCCCAGGGGATGACGTGGGCCGGGGGTTGATGGCAGGACAGGTGAGAGCGAGGTACGGTGAGGAGATCAGCGGTGGAGGAGTGGAGGGTGCGGACTGGGCTGTAGAAGGAGAGAAGGGAGGTGAGGTAGGAGGGGGCGAGGTGATGGAGAGCCTATGTGGATTGTATTAAACTGATCCTCCCCTTGCTTCTCAGATATTAAAACTGGCATAAACAGTGAGTGGAATAATGCCAAAAAATGTTCATTTTCACATATGAAGCCTTATTGATTGGCCTGGGTTTTCGGAAGGGGAGTCAGGATTCCTGCTCCACTGATTCTTGTTTCTAACCCGACTTTCTTGTTTCAGTCATCGGAGAGCAGTTTGGCTGTGGGGGGTGGGGAGGAGGAAGGGGAGGGGTGGGGATGAGGAGGAGAGGAAGCAAGCAGCTTACCAGTTGGCCAGTTGGCCATTAAATCAAGTCTCTTCTTCCATGCCCTCTGTGTCTAGGACCTACCCTGAATTGGAGCCCGTGAGGATGAACAGCTTTCAGTGTCTCTCTTTGTCAATAACTTGGGCTCTCCTGTTATCCAGGAGAGGCAAAAATGTGCCCCAAATCTCAGCCCGAGATTGCATTGTTCTGAAAAATATGAATAATAAGAATAAGAATAATTTTCATGTTATGGGCTTGCTCTGTGCCATGCACTCTATTAAGCACTGGGGTAGATGAGATAATCAGGATGCAAACAGTCCTTGTCCCACATGGGGCTCCCAAGTCTATGTGGGAGGGAGGACAGGTATTGAATCCCCATTTTACAGATGAGGAAACTGAGGCCCTGAGAAGTTAAGCATCTTGCCCAAGATCTCACAGCAGGCCACTGGCAGAGCAGGGATTAGAACCCAGGTCCCTGAACTCTCAGGCCCAGGCTATTTTCCTTAGGCTGCCCTGCTGCTCTGGATTGGAGACGCTCTTTCATTTTATCTCCTTCCTCATGAGAGAGGAGGGAAAAAAGAGTCTCTTGGACTTCTCAAAAAGCCACTTCTCAGACAATCAATCAGGGGTATTAATCAATCACCTACTTAGTCCTAGGCACTGTACTGAGCACTCGGGAGAGTTTGAAACACGGTCCCGGGTCTCGAGAAGCTGACAAAGAAATGATTCCCAAGAGAGCGAAAGTGGAAGAAAGAACAGGGGTGAAGTAGGAAACCATACCAACCCACAAGGATGAAACAGATGAACAATTAACTAAATGAGCAGATCATTATGTAACTAAAACAGGTAAATAAATAGAAATACACATATGTACAGGAGGGCTAAGGCTAGGGATAGAATACAGAAGAGCTAAGGGTAGGGGTGGGGTTAGCTCAGCTGGGGGGGTTTGGGAAGTGAATCCCTCAGGCTGTTCTGTGAGAGCCGCAGGTCCTAATCTTGGAAGTTCACCCTCCTATCAGAGAGGTGACTACTGCTTTAGTGAAGGTTTTGGCCGCTGCTACTTCTGAACCCACAAGATTTACTACTGCTGCAGGAAGTTAGAGAAACAGCATGGCTCAATGGAAAGAGCATGGGCTTTGGAGTCAGAGGTCATGGGTTCTAATCCCAGCTCTGCCAATTGTCAGCTGTGAGACTTTGGGCAAGTCACTTGACTTCTTTGTGCCTCATTTACCTCATCTGTAAAATGGAGATTAAGACTGTGAGCCCCTAGTGGGCCAACCTGATAACCTTGTAACCTCCCCAGCACTTAGAACAGTGCTTTGCACATAGTAAGAGCTTAATAAATGCCATCATCATCATTATTATTATTATTAAGAAAACACCCCCAAACGCAGATGACAAGCTTTCAGTCTTTGGCAGCTCATAGTGATGACACCCCAAAGGTTCTTTGATCTGAGACATAGCTGCTCCTGCATGGTCTAACGCCTCCTGTTTGTTCCCACATGAGCTTTTCTCATTATCTCTTAAATAAAAAAAACCCAAAAACTCCTCCTCTCCGCCATCAAAAATATATGGAATCAATTTTTTTTTCTAGTTTTCTGGGGCTGTGGGTTAGTCTTTTTGGTCTCTACTGAGTGTGATCTCCAGAAGCAGCTGAATTCCTCAGAGTTCTGCTGTCTTTAGTTCGGAGTGTCATGGACCCTGAATTTTTCTTAGGACCACAGTGCTCAAGGGTTTTTTGATAATCAATAATAAGTTGATGATGATAATAATAATCTGACACTATATTAGAGATCCTGACTCCTTTTGAGATGGATCGAATCCCAAGTGCTTAGTATAGTACTCTGCACACGGTAAGCGCACAATAAATACGATTGACTGACTGCATTCAGCCGCATAGGCATCTGATATAATAGTAGTGATACTTGTTAAGCACTTACTATGTGCCAAGCAATGCTCTAAGCACAAGGGAGGTACAAGTTAATCAGTTTAGACACAGTTCCTGTCCCACATGGGGCTCACACTCTTATCCCCATTTTACAGATGAGGTAACTGAGGTACAGAGAAGTTAAGTGACTTGCCCCAAATCATACAGCAGACCTGTGGCAGAGCTGGGATTAGAATTTAGGTCTTTCTGACTCCCAGGCCCATGCTGTATTCACTAAGCCACACTGGGGTTTCTGTGGGCTCTAAGGTCAGACAACGAAGCTCATTCAAACATGCCTGTGCTGTTGTATTATACCAAGTCCATTAGCATAATTAGTCTGTAATGGATTGATCCACTCATGCTAAAGAGGTTCAGGACGATCCAAATGCAATTTGGATTGACGGCAAAAGGACACATCTGCTGGTTCGCAGGCACAACCGGGGCAGGAAAACATCGCCCATTAGGAGCCTGAGAAATCACTCTGATCTGTTGCCCTCGCATCAGACTGGGGAGAAAGTGGCTCTCTGTGGTGTGAGCATTTTCAGATAAGGCATTCCGGTTTTGCCTCTGGATTACCACTGGCAGCTCCTCCTTGGCTCATATAAAAAAGCTCTGTTCTTAGCTCAGGGAAGTTCACTGTGGATTGTTTGCTTCCACCAGTTTCTTTCATATGTGTGTGTCTCTCTCTCTTATGATATTTGTTAAGCGCTTACTATGTGCCAGGGACTGTACTAAGTACTGGGGCAGACACGAGATTGGACACAGTCCACGTCCCACATAGGGCTCCCAGGCTTAATCCCCATTTTACAGATAAGGGAACTGAGACACAGAGAAGTTAGATGACTTGCCCAAGGCCAAACAGCAGACAAGTGATGGAGCCGGGATTAGAATCCAGGTCCTCTGACTTGCAGGTCCATGCTGTACCCACTAGGCAACACTGCTTCCCCTTCTTTCTCTCTCTGGGGGGGTCTTCCCTCGGTGAATCCACTTTTTTTCCAGATTCCCCCATCTACTCGTCCTTCTTTGTTTTGTTGATGATAACAATGATCTGCGTTAAGTACTTACTGCGTGCCGAACACTAAGCATCAGGGTCAATATAATATAGTAAAATCAGACATCGTCCCTCTCCCACATGAGGCTTGCATTCTAAAGACACACATATATTTCATCCCAGTTTTACAGATGAGGAAACTGAGGCACATAGAAGTTAAGTGACTTGCCTAAAGTCACACACAAGTGAATGGCAGAGCCAAGATTAGAATCAGCGTGGCTTAGTGGATAGAGCACGGTCTTGGGAGTCAGAAGGTCATGGGTTCTAATTCTGGCTCTGCCACATGTCTGCAGTGTGACCTTGGACAAGTCACTTCACTTCTCTGGGCCTAAATTCCCTCATCTGTAAAATGGGAATTAAGAGAGTGAGCCCCATGTGGGACAGGGACAGTGTCCAACCTGTTTAACTTGTATCTACCCTAGTGCTTAGAACAGTGCTTGGCACATAGTAAGTGCTTAACAAGTACCCTAATTATTATCCAGCCCGTTAACTTCCAAGCTCATGTTCCTTTCAGTAGATTCAGGGATTTCCATGTTTCATATTGTTTCTCTGATTTCTGGGTTCAGGTTCAAGCCAGGTGTCGAACACGGTGGGACTTAGGTGGCCATTCTTCTGGTTTTCAGCTGTTTCTGTCAGTCCGGTCCATCGCCAGCTGACTTTAGATCTGATATTTTTATTTTTGGTGCCTCAACTCCTGTCGATTTCCATGGTTTATAGGTGCCCCCCCCGTTCACAGGGACCGAGTACAGAAATGCAGATGTTCTGAAGCAAGCGGGAGTACGGGGGGAGACCTGCCTGGAAAAACACTCTAGGTGCATGCGAATTAAGCAAACTCCACCAAATGGCATAGACACTATCATCACAAAACTCTGTGGGCCAAACAGTCAATCAGTTGTATTTATTGAGAGCTTATTGTGTGCAGAGCACTGTACTAAGCATTTGGAAGAGTGCAGTGTAACAAAGTTGGTAGAGACTGTGAGTTCACTGCAGAGAATGTGTCTGTTGTACTCGCCCAACTGCTTAATACAGTGCTTTGCACACAGTAAGCGCTCGATAAATACGATTCAATGAATGAACACGTTCCCTGCCTGCAGCAGCTTACAGTGTAGAGGAGATGGGTGTTCTTCAGTCGGAGAGCATTAGGTAATGTGAGCCATGAATACAGTCTGCTGAATGAAGGCAGGGCGGTTCTTCATGAAATTCATGCGTAATACCTGACGTCATATGCGTTCTGATGCCCGGTGTCCCCAAGGACTGTCAGTCAGTCATTCGTATTTATTGAGCACTTACTGTGTGCAAAGCAATGTACTAAGTGTTTGGGAGAGTATGATACAATAATAAACACAGTATCTACCCACAGAGAGTTTACAGTCTAAAAGGTCTAGTGGGCTTAGAGACCCCACTAGAGAGACCCAAGCTAGTCCAAGCCCCATGTCTGGTGACCATTCAGAGGAAATTTGTTTTTATTATTACAAAAACATATTACACTAGATTGTAAGCTCCTGTACACAGGCATCCTGTTTGCCAACTTTACTGTACTCTCCCAAGTGCTTAGCACAGTGCCCTGAACCAAGTAAGCGCTGACTCAATACTGTCGTTTGATAGTTTCCAGGCAGAGGCAAAGGACAAAACTACTCAATCTTCCTTAGGGATTGTGCCTCCTTTGGGAAAATTATTTCCACTGAGAAAGTGAGGGTTCAGGATGACTAGGGGCCAGGGTAATGTAATAGGAAAGATCATTTTTCTTGGCTACATTGAAGAAATGGTTCCTGGGGTCTCAACAAGGCAGGGTTGCTGTGAGCTATATTGCTCTTATCACCTATAATAGAAGACAGGGATTGAATGAAGAATTCAAATCCACAGGACATCCAACACCCCCAATTGATCCAACGGCTTCAACTTCTTTTTCCAACAAAATCATTTTCCTGCGCTGTTAGTGGGAACACCACGGACCTATCCATGGCCGAAGAGGGAGAATGTTTACAGGCCACCAGAATCACCAAGAGGAAGGAAAAGATCATGCACAATTTGTTTCTTCCGCCCCAGGAAATCAAAGTTGTCCTTTTTCTGCTTACCTAGGGGCCCCAGAAAATGTCCCTGGATTCCTGTCTCTATTCTGAGTAGAGGGTAATAATAATAACAATAATAATTATTATGGTACTTGTTAAGTACTAACTAGGTGCCAAGCACTGTTCTAAGTGCTGGAGTAGATGCAAGTTAATCTGGTTGGACACAGTCCCTGTCCCTAGTGGGGCTCAACACTCTTATCCCTATTTTATAGATGAAGTAACTGAGGCCCAGGGAAGTAAAGTGACTTGCCCAAGGTCAGGCAGCAGATGAGTGGCAGAGCTGGGATTAGATCCCAGGTTCTTTTGACTCCCAGGCCCAGGCTCTATACACTAAGCCCCGAAGTGGGGGGCAGGGTGGGGAGGTTGTGTCACATGAGTTACCACACCTGTTTTTCTCCCAGGTTGCCAAGTACGTCCCGCCTGCAGCCAGGTGTACAGCTTCTTTCACTCTGCCGACCCCTCCGCCTCCAGACTGGAGCCTCTCCTGGAGAAGAAGTTCTGCCTCTTGCCTCCGTTCAGCGTGCCCCGGTATCAGAGGTACCCCCTGGGAGACGGACGGTCCCACCTGCTCGGTAAGGGACTTGTACTTGGAAATACAAAGTTGTCTCTCCTTTCCCCTCGACGGCTTCTCTCCATTGGAAAGTGGCCAGTAGAGTTCCAGCACAGTCTTCTCCAGCTGGCAGAGAGCTCAGGGAGTTCATTTAGTCGTATTAATTGAGCGCTTACTGTGGGAAGAGCACTGTACTGAGTGCTTGGGAGAGTAAAGTATAACACTAAATAGACACATTCCCTGCCCACAATGAGTTTACGGTCTAGAGGGGAAGAGAATCTCAGACATGGTGACTCAAGGAATGGGCACTGTACGATGGGGCAAATGGGTCGGAGAGAAAGGCAAGGGGGAGTTTGGTATTAGGTGCTTAATACAGTCAATCAGTCAAGCGTATTTATTGAAGGCTTACTGTGTGCCTAGCACTGTACTAAGCACTTGGGAGAGTGTACTAGAACAATAAACAGACACAATCCCTGCTCACAACAAGCTTACAGCCTACAGGGGGAGATAGACTTTAAACTAAATTACAGTTAAGGAAAGTGACCAAGTATAACCATGTCGGCATAAATGCTGTGGACAGAGTGGTGTGATAAGTACCTATGTGCTTAGAGGTTGGGAATAAGTGCAACCGCTTAGCGCCCTGCTCTGCTCATGGTAAGCGTGCAATTCATATGACTGATTGATTGAAGGGTGAGGCAGTAGGGAGGAAAGATAGAGAGAGGGGATGAAAGCTTAGTCGGGAAGGCTTCCTGATGGAGATATGATTTGAGTAGGGCTTTGAAAATGGTCTATAAAATAATGTAGGGGGAGGGAGATACAGGCCGGAAGGTGACGTGAACAAGGGGACAATGAAGGATGAAGCGAGAGCGAAGGTACAGTGAGTAAGGTGGTGTTGGAAGGGTCGAACGTGTGGGCTGGGGTGAAGTGGGAGAGGACCAAGGAGAAGTAACAGGGAGAGACATCTCACCCAAGGAAGATGCAAGCCTCAAATAGCCTGGGTCATCAGTTAAAAGAGCAGAGGTGAAGAGATTCTACATGTGTAGTTTGTTTTTTTTTAATGGTATTTGTTAAGTGCTTACTGTGTGCCGGGCACTTTACTAGGTGCTGGGATAAATACAAGGTTGTCAGGTTTGACACAGCTCCTGTTCTGCAAAGGCCTCACAATCTTAACCCCCATTTTACAGTTGAGGAAACTGAGAGACAGAGAAGTGAAGTGGTCAGACTAAGGTGACACAGAAGACGATTGGCTGAGCCAGGTTTAAAACCTAGGTCCTTCTGATTCCCAGGCCTGTGATCTACCCATTAGGTCATGCTGCTTCTCTTGGTTTTATCTTGGAGGCTCCAAGGCTACTAGGCTGCCCTATACCTTTGCCCAGCCACTCCCAGTAGTAGCAGCTCCTGGATGGATTGACGCAGGCTCTTTTCCTGGGATGTCAAAATTTCCATTCAGTCCTGCTAACTTCCAGAGGGCCTCGGGAGTGAGGGATTTCCCCAGTTCTATTTTGCAAGGGGCTGTCCACGACGAACAAGACCTTTCCTAGATCTCTGTGGGCTCTTCAGAAGTCCTTGTGAGGCATCCTGGGTAGTCAAACTCACTTGCCCTGTGGTCTAGAAAACGAATAGGAGGGCATGCAGTGGCAGGAATGTTTTTCTTCTCATCTTAAGAGTCCGACTTATAGAGCTTTACATCTTCCCTCGCCATTTGCTCTGTGGGAGTCCTGTTGAACAAAGCACCTCTCCCGTTTGAACATCTGAAATGAAAGTTCGGGGTTTTGCCCTTGATCTCCCTTTGCCTCGGTTTCCCGGCACTTGAAAGAATGGGGAACCGGATTTGGAAATGCTGGGCATTTTTGCCCATGCTGGGGGGAGAGGGGATTGGAGAGTGGGAGAGATTCTTTAACTTTGTTGCAAATCTGACAATTTTGCCGCCAACCTCTCGCCCACGTCCTGCCTCTGGCCTGGATTGCCTTCCCTCTTCATATCTGACAATCATGCTCCCCACTTTCAAAGCCTTATTGAAGGACACCTCCTCTAAGAGGCCTTCCCTGGCTAAGCCCTTATTTCCTCTTCTCCCACTCCTTTCTGTGTCACCCTTGTATTTGGCTTTTCACCCTTTGTTCTCCCCGCCCTCAGCCCCACAGTGCTCATGTCCATATTCATAATTTATTGCTATTAATGATTGTTTTCCCCTCTAGATTGAAATTTCAGTGTGGGAAGGGAATGTCTCTACCAATTCTGCTATATTGTACTCTCCCAAGCCCTTAGTACAGTGCTCTGCACACAATAAATAAATACCATTCATTGATTGACTGATTGATCTGATAATGGGTCCCAGTCTCTGCAAGATGTCTTGCTCTCTGGTGTGGGCAGGGAATGTGTCTGTTTACTGTGGTATTGTGCTCTCCCAAGGCCTTTAGTACTGTGCTATGCACGCAGTAAGCACTCAATAAATACTACTGAATGAATGAATGAAACCCAGAGTAAGTGGGTGGAAAGGTCATTTGTTGGACAGACTAGATTTCCTATCTCCCGGATTGAGTGAAGTACAAGTCAGCATCAACCTATTTCCCTCCTTAAATAGGAAAGCACTACATACGCAAATTAGTCCCGTTTCTCAGAAAATGTGTGGTGCCCTAAGAAAAACAGCTGCCTTATTTCAGTGCTCGGGACTCTAAATAACCACATTTAATGCATTTGGTCATTGAGATGGGAGAACAGAGCCACAACTTGGTAAATGCCTGGTCATTTGAAGTCACAGATCTCACAAATCCCACCAAGGTTTTGCTGTACTAACATCTGTCTAGAACATCTTCTAGACTGTGAACCCACTGTTGGGTAGGGACCGTTTCTATATGTTGCCAACTTGTACTTCCCAAGCGCTTAGTACAGTGCTCTGCACACAGTAAGCACTCAATAAATACGATTGAATGAATGAATGAATCTGTTATGCACAAAGGAGCCAACAATATTTTCTCTGTTATCGGGTATCGAACCCTGGATATTGCTTTTCCCTGATGATAATAATAATTATAGTTATTATTATTATTGTGTTATTTGTTAAGTGCTTACTCTGTGCCAGACACTGTACTTAGCACTGGGATGGATACAAACAAATCTGGTTGGAACAGTCCCTGTCCCACATGGGGCTCACAGTCTTAATCCCCATTTTACAGCTGAGATAACTGAGGCCCAGGTAAGTGAAATGAGTTGCCCAAGGTCACACAGTAGACAAGTGACAGAGCTGGAATTAGAACCCATGACTTTCTGACTCCCAGGCCCATGCTGTAGCCACTATGCCTAGCAGCTTACATGATGATAGCATGACTTACCAGATCTAGACACCTCATTCAGCTTTTTTTCCTGGAAGTGCTTAATTATTTTATGGTCTCCCTTTGCTAAAAGCTTAAAGACAAGTGAAGAGTCCCCTTGATGGTGCTGGGGTCTTAAGACCTTTAACAAATGACTTGAAATCGAATTTTGATCATTCCCCCATCTTGCTTTGAAATGAAGAGAAGCTTTTCTTTTCCCCATGCTTGAAGTTAATTTTTTCTGCCTCCCCACAAGGGCTGTAGCCTTAGAAGAATTTGTCTGACACTTTGCATTGCTGATCGTGGATGGCTATGTGAAAAAACATCTTAGAGCCATCGGAGAGGAAGATGTAGCAGAAACCATGTAGATTTCCAAGCCAGGTATTCATCTATATAATATAAGTGGTGGTAGTATTAACATTTATTGTGCACCAAATACAGAGTGCTTGATACTGTACTAAGCGCTGAAGAAAATACAACAGAAGAAAATGACACACTTCCTGCCCTTGCAGAGCTTACAATTTAATGACAGAGACAGACATGAAAATATACACAAAGAGTGAAAGCAGTATGAGACCAACTATCATTTAGAGAGTAAAAATGGGATGATAGATCATTGTGTCAGACACATTTAGTCTTCATGTAAGGACTCATTTCCCATGTAAGGATTCTGTAGGGGGCAACGGTAGGAGGTTAAAACTGAAAATTGCTGAAAATTTCTTTTCTGTCTCTCCTTCCCATATCGCCACTCCTGTAGTCAGATTTAACAACTGCTTTGGCCCACTGAGAAGATGCATCAGCCTGTGTTAAATTGGACAAAATCAATAGCAAAGAGGGAATAGAAAGAAAAGAAAATTAGAAAGATGGTGTGAAAGATTGCAGCCTGACAAGACATTGTAACGTTGTGGCTACGCTATGCTCTCTAATGGATAATGCGCACCCATGAGGTGACTTGAAATGCCGTCTTTCTCCAGGAGCAAAACCAAACCAAAATTAGAGTTAATAATTGATGAAAAACTCCAGATCTGTTATTCTATAACCTTTACAAAAAAGGTAATGGAGCCCAGCTTCTTTTGACATTGACCTTCTTTCTCCAGAATATTAACTTGATTTCTAATGCACAGGGAAGAGAAGTTGATTTATAATTAATTTGACACTGCGTTACTCTAGAGCTTAGGAGAAGGGAAGAGTTAAGGAGGGTGCTGTTTGAAATAATAATGATGATAATAATAATAATTGTGTTAATTTTAAGCACTTACCTTATGCCAAACACTGGGCAAGCTAGTAGACGCAGGACAGGTTATAGAAACCAGGAGACTTAGCAGGGGGAGAAAGTCCAAGGAGGATCTGAAATCAGGCAGTTGTCTTTTGGTGTAAGGTGGAGCCAAGCTTTGAGGCCTATCATTCTGCTCACAGAGCCGATTAATTAATATAGTTATTTCCTAAGTGTTTACTCTCTACTCATTCATTCATTCATTCAATCATATTTATTGAGCACTTACTGTGTGCAGAGCACTTTACTAAGCTCTTGGGAAGTACAAATTGGCAACATATAGACACGGTCCCTACCCAACAGTGGGCTTACAGTCTAGAAGGGGGAGACAGACAACAAAACAATACATGTGGACAGGTGTCAAAGTCGTCAGAACAAATAGAATTAAAGCTATATGCACATCATTAACAAAATAAATAGAATCGTAAATATGTACAAGTAAAATAAAGTAATAAATCTGTACAAATGTATATACAAGTGCTGTGGGGAGGGGAAGGAGGTAGGACAGGAGGGTTGGAGGAGGAGAGGAAAAAGGGGGTTCAGTCTGGGAAGGCCTCTTGGAGGAGGTGAGCTCTCAGTAGGGCTTTGAAAGGAGGAAGAGAGCTAGCTTGGGTGGATGTGTGGAGGGAGGGCATTCCAGGCTAGGGGAAGGACATGGGCTGGGGGTCAAAAGCAGGACAGGTGAGAACAAGGTACAGTGAGGAAGTTAGCGGCAGAGGAGCGGAGGGTGCTGGCTGGGCTGTAGAAGGAGAGAAGGGAGGTGAGGTAGGAGGGGGCGAAGTGATGGAGAGCCTTGAAGCTGAGAGTGAGGAGTCTTTGCTCTACAAACCTGAGACACATCCCCCATTAAACTCTAGGCTGGTGTGGGCAGAGAGTGTGTCTACCAGTATTGTTATATTCTCCCAAGTGCTTAGTATGGTGCTCTGTGCACTGTAAGCACTCAATAAATATGACTGATTGATTGATTGACTGAGTACATGATAATCGGATCAGACAGTCCCTATCCCATGTGGGACTTCTAGACAAAGGGGGAGGAAGGGCGAGTAGGTATCTTGCTCCTATTTTATGGAGGAAGAAAGTGAGCCCCAAAGAGGTAGGCTAGTTGTAAAGTTGGGCTGCAACCCAGGCTTCCCTTCTCCCAGTTCCTAAATGGATGGAGCCCGGGCTTGGGAGTCAGAAGGACCTAGGTTCTAATCCCCGTTCCACCACACGTCTGGTGTGTGACCTTGGGCAAGTTACTTTACTTCTCTGGGCCTTGGATACCTCATCTGGAAAATGGAGATTAAGATTATGAGCCTCATGTAGGACAAAGACTGTGTTCAACCTGATGAACATGTACCTACCCTAGTGCTTAGAACAGGGCTTAGCACATAGTAAGTGTTTAACAAGTACCATAACTATTATTATTATTACAGCAGCACTGCATCCCTCTGGGTAGTATTCTAAGGCTGGAAGAGACCTGAGAAGATCATCTTGTCCATTCCCCAGCCCTTGCATCCTGAGATCTGTGTCAACTGATACCCAAAGACTCCGCCATTTCCCTGCAGGGTGATCTTGGACAACTTCTTATCTTCTCTGTGCCTCAGTTTCCTCATCTGTAAAATGGGGTTTTGATCCCTGTTCTCCCTCCCCTTTAGGCTGTGGGACCAAGGTGGGATAGGGACCTTGACTGACTTGATAACCTTGTATGTTACTCCAGTGCTAAGTACAGTGGTCAGCTCATAGTGAAACCTTAACAAATGCTACGATTATTATTGTCCTTGTTAGCATCCTTCTTGTTATTTTGGGGAAGAAAGGATTGAGTAGAGGAATGTGGGGAGAGCGGTGGTCTGTTGGATTTGGGAAGGGAGGGAGTGTTTTCTCAGGATCTGAGAACGCAAATCCCCATGTGGCGGAGAATGATTTTTCTGAACGAAGACTCTACAATGGATTCCATTAAAGAGAATGCACCTCTTTCGGGGTTTCCATGGAAACATCATTTTCATATGTTTGGCCCAAGATCTCAGCTCCCTTATTGGGGCTGCGATTTAATTGATTTCTCAAGCTCAGCTGCAGTGGGGCTCTTGTGTAATTGTATTTAGGCTGAAATCAGAATCTTGGGGAATTCTTCCACACTGTTGTCCTTTATTTCTGGATTCAGAATCCGAGGCAGTGTCTCCGACCTAGTAACCCACAGACATGTATAGCCTCATCTCTGGGGTGAACCTGAAAGTGCTTTGTATTACTTCTCCTTAATCAGGATCAGGGGCTTTTACCCACCAAGCCCCCGTGGACTATGCATTTAATCTCGCATCCTCTAGACTCTGTTGTATTGTACTCTTCCAAGCTCTTAGTACAGTGCTCTGCACCCAGTAAGCATTTGTGGCCTGTGAGAAGCAGGATGGCCTAGCAGAAAGAGCCCAGGCCTAGGAATTGAAGGGCCTGAGTTCTAATCCCGACTCCGCCACTTGTCCGCTGTGTGACCTTGGGCAAGTCATTTCACTTCTCGGGGCCTCCGTTCCCTCTTCTGGAAAATGGGGATGAAGACTGACGTGGGACGGGGACTGTGTCCAACCTTATTATCTTGTATCCATCCCACTGCTTAGTACAGCGCCTGGCACATAGTAAGCACTTAACAAATACCATGAAAAGTTACTAACTAAATAAATAAAGAACATCAGTTGAGTGGTCTCTAACAAGTCGGTATGAACTCTAGCCTCTTTTGGGACCCTACGTAGCCAGGTTTTCCATGATTCCTGAGGCGATTGGCAGAATGGCCAACACCAGCCCATGGCTAGTTAGGTAAGGAACAGCCAGGGAGTCCTTAGAAAAAGTCCCTAGAAATAGTGGTATGGGAAGAGGCAGCGACTGCATAGGGAAATTATCCATGTAGTTCAGACCAAAGTGTATCTGTGGGCAGCGGCCCCTTTGGTGGTTGGGGTGTGGACATGTGCAGAGCGGAATGCTGCAGCATATTGGTGTAATCTTGCACTTTCTAGTCTGTAAGCGCCTTGCAGGCAGAGGTCAGGTCTGCTAATTCTGTTGTATCATCCTCTTCCAAGAACTTAGTCCAGTGCTTTGCACAGGGTACAACTCAATAAATACGATCGACTGATATTGGTGGAAACCAAGGCATTCAATGTTCTGGGTCCTACGGAGAGACAGACAGGACATTGGCCAAACAGAAGAAGGAGTGAGAGGCAACCCACACATGAAAGAGGCTATCTGTTCCTAAGCTTGATTCAGAAATTGTACCCACCACTGTCAGGCTTGTCCTTCGGGCAGGTGAATCAGCTCTTTATGAACAGGGTCATGTCTGCTAATTGTTTTATTGTACTTTCCCAATCGCTGGTACCATGCTCTGACCATAGTAAACCCTTAATAAATATAGTTGATTATTTGATTTGTTTTCAAGATCTCATTTTAGCTCAATATGCTTAAGTTTTGGGCCCTTGCTTTAAATTTGAAGAGCAGTTAGAGTTGTTTGTTGTTGTACTGCACTCTCCCAAGCACTTAGTATGGTGCTTTGCACAAAGTAAGTGCTCAATAAATACGATTGAATGAATGAATGAATGACTCCGGGGGAACTGAGAGAGAATGGAGTCAATAACCATGCACTAACACTGATTATTGGACAAGCATTCTAGACCATTTTGTAGAACACTTATTGGTGTACCTCTAGCATTAACTAGTCAATCAGTGGTATTTATTCAATCAGTCAATCAATCAATTGTGTTTTTTGGGCACTTAGTGTGTGCAGAACACTGTATTAAACACTTGGGAGAGGAGAATACATCAATTGACAGACACTTTTCCAGTGTGTGCAGAACACTGTATTAAGCACTTGGGAGAGGACAATACATCAATTGACAGACAATTTTCCTGCCTATGAGAAACTTGCAATCTAGAGGGGGAGACAGACATTAAAATAAATTACATTATATGTACATAAATGTTGTGGGGAGAATATCAAGTATTTTTAAAGTGCATAAGTGTTGCAGAAGGGACAGAGTGTGCACTCCATCAGTGGTATTTGTTTAGCCCTTACTGTGGACAGAGCACTGTTCTAAGTGCTCGGGAGGGTCCAATACAGTAGAGCTGAGACACGATCCTGCCCTCAAGCATAACTTATATGGTGAGATGTGTGTTCACTTGTATGTTCAGTTATTTATTCCCGGTGACTTTATTCGCAAATATGGTAGCTACCCCAGTTAGAACGTAAGCTTCCGATGGGTAGGAAATGCATTTCTGGCTTTGGATATACTTTCCAAGGGTTTCGCAGTGTTTTGCTCCCAACAGTGGCACGGGAAATACTATTTACTACTACACATATTACTACTTAAGGGCAATGTAATTGGACAGGGATCTGGGTGATAGATATTTCTTTCTTTAAATCAATGGGCCAATATGCTCCCAGAACTTACGTGCCATCACAGAATTCATTAATTCATTCATTCAATCGTATTTATTGAGCACTTACTGTGTGCATGGCATTGCACAAAGTGCTTGGGAGAGTACAATACAACAATAAACAGATACATTCCCTGCCTACAATGAGCTTAAATCATACTTTCCCCCAATTTGCAGAGATGTTTCAGGTGAGCGTAAGCAGACTTTGGTCCAGGATTTTGTTTTGGGCTCATCTTTCAGCATACCACCTCCGCACTGACTCCACTGCAACAGGAAAAGGAATATATCCGATGATTAATAATGCAACGTCTGGAATGAGGGCCAATATCTCTCTTCCTTTTCTGAGGAAAGTAAAAAAAGCCAAGAATTTCCCCTGTGTAGGTCTAGAATTTGAGTTGCTCAATTGGAAGTTTCCTGCCATTGCTCACTCTTACGACTTTGATTTGTCTTAATCAAGTCCAAACTACTCCCCCTCTTTTGACATTATTGCAAGGTTAGAAGCACTTTAGACTGTGGAACCCACAGAGGATCCATAAACCTCGTTCATCCTAATGGAGTTGACCACATCACCCCGCCAGCTTGAAACTGATAAGCAGTAATTTGATCTGATCTGAGCTTCCCTTTCATTTATTTCCTCCGCTCCCTTTAGTAACCAGTCAATCAGTGGTATTTACTGAGCGCTTCCTGGGTACAGAGCACAGTCCTAGATGCTTGGGAGAGGACAGTATGACAGAGTTGGTAGACACGCCCTCTGCCCACAAGGAGCTTACAGTTTAGAGAGGATCTTATGGTCTAATGAAATGGCAGGGAGGTAGGAGCGGTGTAGCCTAGTGGAATGGGCATGGGCCTCGGAATCAGAGGACCTGGGTTCTAATCCAATTGCCTGCTGTGTGACCTTGGGCATGGCACCTACTAGGGTTTCAATACCTGTCTTCCCTCTCAGCCCAATATGGGACAGGGTCTGTGTCCCTACCCCAGCATTTAGAACAGTGCTTGTCACATAGTAAGTGCTGAACACATACCACAATTATTAATCATCATTATTATTATTAGGAAGTAGGAGGGATGAGGAGGGAGAAAAACAGTAAAAGGCCTGGTTGGTCCACCCTGAGAGCTGGTTAGAGCTTGTTTGGAGTCTTCTTTCATCTTTCCCCAAATTGCCCCATCTGGATGGAGGAGGGGCGGAATGGCTCCTTCATTCATTTAATTGTATTTATTGAGTGCTCACCATGTGCAGAGCACTGTACTAAGCTCTTGGGAGAGTACAGTAAAACAATAAGCAGACACATTACCTCCCCACCCCGAGCTTACAATCTAAAGGGAGAGACAGGCATTAATATAACCTCGCTTTTCTGTTTGAACGCACAGTGGACACGATCCAACACCACAGCTCCCTGTTCCTGGAGACCAGTGCAGCCAATAGCCCTTCTTCCCCTGACACCCCAGCCTCACTTCTTCCACCCAGTCAGCCCCGGACACGAGCGAGGAGGTCGAGCTTGGTCAGCATGAACAGTGAAATCTTGGGCTCCACCGAGAGCCTCTCCTCGGCTAACATCGCTAACAGTAAGTAAAAGACCCTGTTCTCCCCTGCTCCTGCCAGCCCAAGCCAGAGAGACTCTTTCTGAGACACCAATCGATCAATCAGTGATATTTATTGAGTGCTTGCTGTGGGTAGAGCACTTTACTAAGAGCTTGAGCACTACCATCCTTCCCGTCTCACAAGCCCGCAACCTTGGTGTCATCCTCGACTCCGCTCCCTCATTCACCCCTCACATCCAAGCCGTCACCAAAACCTGCCAGTCTCAGCTCCGCAACATTGCCAAGATCCACCCTTTCCTCTCCATCCATACCGCTACCCTGCTCATTCAAGCTCTCATCCTATCCCGTCTGGACTACTGCATCAGCCTTCTCTCTGATCTCCCATCCTCGTGTCTCTCCCCACTTCAATCCATACTTCATGCTGCTGCCCGGATTATCTTTGTCCAGAAATGCTCTGGGCATATTACTCCCCTCCTCAAAAATCTCCAGTGGCTACCAATCAATCTGCGCATCAGGCAGAAACTCCTCACCCTCGGCTTCAAGGCTCTCCATCACCTCGCCCCCTCCTACCTCACCTCCCTTCTCTCCTTCTACAGCCCACCCCGCACCCTCCACTCCTCTGCTACTAATCTCCTCACCGTACCTCATTCTCGCCTGTCCCGCCATCGACCCCTGGCCCACGTTATCCCCCGGGCCTGAAATGCCCTCCCTCTGCGCACCCGCCAAGCTAGCTCTCTTCCTCCCTTCAAGGCCCTACTGAGAGCTCACCTCCTCCAGGAGGCCTTCCCAGACTGAGCCCCTTCCTTCCTCTCCCCCTCGTCCCCCTCTCCATCCCCCCCATCTTACCTCCTTCCCTTCCCCACAGCACCTGTATATATGTATATATGTTTGTACATATTACTCTATTTATTTATTCATTTATTTATTTTACTTGTACATATCTATTCTATTTATTTTATTTTGTTAGTATGTTTGGTTTTGTCTCCCCCTTTTAGACTGTGAGCCCACTGTTGGGTAGGGCCTGTCTCTATATGTTGCCAATTTATACTTCCCAAGTGCTCAGTACAGTGCTCTGCACACGGTAAGCGCTCAATAAATACGATTGATGATGATGATGATGATGACACTGATAAGAATTATGTTATTTGTTAAGCACTTACTGTGTGCCAGGCACTAGACTAAGCACTGGGGTGGATACAAGCAAATCGGGTCAGACGCTTTCTCTGTCCCACGTGGGGCTTACAGTATCAATCCCTGTTTTACAGATGAAGTAACTGAGGCCCAGAGAAGTGAAGTGATTTGCCCAAGTTCATAAAGCATAACAGAGTTGGTAGACACGTTGCCAGCCCACAACGAGCTGACAGTCTAGAGGGGGATCTGTCAAGTGCTGACTATGTCAGTCAGTTGTATTTATTGAGCACTTTCTGTGAGCAGAGCACTGTACTAAGCGTTTGAGAGAGTACAGTATAGCAATAAATAAACATATTTCCTGCCCACAATGAGCTTATAGTCTAGAGTCTACGTGCCAAGTATTATATTAGACGCTGGAATAGATATAAGAAAATTAGGTCGGACACAGATCAATCAATCATATTTATTGAGCGCTTACTGTGTGCAGAGCACTGTACTAAGCGCTTGATACAACTGAGAACTTGGTCTGCTGGCTGAAGTTTGTTGTTTCCCCACGATTTGTGCACCATTGCCCAGTGAAATGAGCCAAGAGTCAGGGATCCCTCGTTCCTCAGTCCCCTCAGTGGCTGCCTGCTGGGGTAACCCTGCTGGAAGTCACTTTATGATTCTGAAACTCAGTTTCCTCATCTGTAAAATAGGGAGAGTGGTACTTCACAGTGATAGAGGGCAAGATCAAAAGCCCCATGCAAGCACTTTAGAAAAATAAAAGAGCTCTGCAAATGTATGGAATCTTTTTTTATGGTATTTGTTGAGCACCCACTATCTGCCAGACACTGTTCTAAGCACCGGGGTGAATGGAAAGTAATCAGGTCGAACACAGTCCATGCCCCTCATGGGGCTTACGGTCTTCATCCCCATTTTCCAGATGAGGAAAATGAGGTTCAGAGAAGTGAAGTGTCTTGCCCAAGGTAGCACAACAGACCAGTGGCGGATCCGGGATCAGAACCCAGGTCCTTCTGACTCCCAGGCCCAGGCTCTATCTGCTAGTCCATGCCACTTCTAATAAAACACAGCATAATGGAGAGAGCGTGGACCTGGGGGTCAGAAGGTTATAGGTTCTAATCCCGGATCTACCACTTGTCTGCTGTTTGGCCTTAGGCAAGTCACTTTACTTTTCTGTTCGTCGGTTCCTTCATCTATAAAATGGGGATTAAGACTGTAAGTACAGCACAGAGCCTGGCACATAGTAAGCACTTAACAAATGCCACAGTTATTATTATTATTATTAGAACACAGCAGGTCCCATGGCGATTCAAACTTGGACCGCTGAATTCAGAGTTCAGAGTGTTAACCATTACACCAAGGAACCAGAAATAATCCTTGCTATTAGGTTGGGAGTTGGGCAGGGGGCAATCTCGAGTGTCACCGAATTAATCTACATTGTTCATCCCGCACAGTCACTGCTAAATGGTGGGGCACCAAACGGATAGACTACGCCTTATATTGTCCGGACGTCCTGACAGCTTTCCCCACTGTGGCCCTGCCCCATCTCTTCCACGCCAGCTACTGGGAATCAACTGACGTGGTGGCTTTCATTCTGAGACAGGTAACTCAAATTTCCCTAACCAGCGGTTCACCGTTAAGGAGGCGGGCGATCTGCTGGCTCACCTCCCTGTGGGGTCCCCTCCGAGGGAAGACCACTTCAAACAGAAGTGAAATGATATGATGGATGGATAGCGCTCTTGACTTAAATGGTGTATCACCTTGCCCCCTCCTACCTCACCTTGCTACTCTTCAACCCAACCAGCACACTTTGCTCCTCTAATGCCAACCTTTTCATTGCATCTCAATCCCATCTATCTTGTCGCCAGCTCCTTGCCCACATCCTCCCTCTGGCCTGGAATGCCCACTCCTCAAATCCAACAGACAGTTTCTCTCCTCTCCTTCAAAGCTTTATTGAAGTCACATCTCTTCCAAGAGGTCTTCCTTGCCTAAGCCCTCCTTTCCTCTTTTCCCACTCCCTTCTGCATCGTCCTGACCCTCTCCCTTTATTCATCCCCATCCCAGCCCCACAGCATTAATGGACATATCTGTAATTTATTTATATTAATTTCTGTCTTCTTGTCCAGACTGTAAGCTTGTTATGGGTAGGGAAAGTGTCTGTTTATTGTTATAGTGCACCTCCCAAGTGCTCAGTACAGTTCTCTGTGCACAGTAAATGCTCAATAAATGCGATTGAATGAATGAGTGAATGAATGAATGAATACTACTGCATCCACTGTAGCTCTTACTGGGAGAGTAGAGACAGGGCCAGGGGAGGGTCTGCCAGGGATGGTCTTGGGAGAAAGCTGGCTTGATATGGCTCTCCTGTGGGCTTATTCGCTTCTGTATTTAACTTTGTTAAAAGGAGAAGACTCACTGATGTGATTAAAACTACTACTTCCAGGGCTTCACGCCTAATTACAAGGTTTGATTCTTTTTTAACAAGGCTTGGAAGTCATTTTAATCCTGCTTTGTCTGAAAACGCAGGTGATCACTGGCCGTTTCCAGATGAACGGTTTCCTAGGAAGTAGGATTGCTCTTCCCTGCCACCGTTTGATTCATTCATTTACTCATTCATTCATTTAATCGTATTTAAATGAATTTATCATTTACCACCATTATAAATCGAGGGAGGAAGTGGTATCTTGGTGGAAAGGGCAGGAGCGTGAGGGTTTAGCCCCAGTTATTGAGAAGCAGCATGGCCTAGTGAAGAGACCATGGGCTTGGGAGTCAGAATGTTCTAATCCTAGCTCTGCCAATTGTCTACTGTGCCCCCTTGGGCAAGTCACTTCACTTTTCTGTGCCTCCATTACCTCATCTGTAAAATGGGGATTAGGATTGTGAGCCCCAGAAACTGTGTTCAACCCGATTTGCTTGCATCCACCCTGGCCCTTAGTAAAGTGCCTAGCACATATAAGCACTTAACAAATACCACTATTGTTGTTGTTATTATTATTATTATTATCATTGTTATTATTAGTCCTCTTAGGTCATGAGCCCCATGCAGAATGGAGAACGCATCCGATACAATTGTCTTGTATCTATCCCGGGATTTACGACATAGCATGAAAGCTTGGCACAGTAAATGCTTCGACTCTTCTTGTTATAGAAGCAAATTTCCTCAGGTAGCCAAAGTGATCTCATTCATGAACTAATGTTTGTTGCCAGGGTAGGCTGAATCCCTCACCTTGCAATATGTGGGTTTTGATCTTCCAGCAGAGTGTCTCGGGTTGTATCAGTCATCGATCAGTGGTATTTATTGAGTGCCTACAGTTTGCAGAGCACTGTACTTGGGAGAGTACCCTATAACAGAGCTCTTTTTCCGTGTAAGTGAGCGTCAGTGAAACCCTGTGCGTTCATTTACACGCCTCACCTTTTTCCTCCCTTTTCTCAATGACTAATTTGGCGGTGCTCACCCAGAGCGCTATCTGCCCACCTGTCAGTAAATGCTTAGAAGCAGCTCCACAGCAAGGGCTGAATGAAAATAAACAGTCGGGCAGAGCTCCCAACTCTCTCCTCTTGGCATCGACGAAATTGACATTTGGAGCTAGCCTGCGCCTCTCTGGGGTTTAATTGAGTTTCTGTGTCGCTAGCGTCCTGGCCGGCTGCTGCTCAGCTTAGACGCTTTCCAGTTCTTGAGGCGACTGACTGTCATCCCCCTGCCCACCCCCTGGGGTTAGATAGCAGCCTGGCCTACTGGAAAGAGCTCAGGTAAAGGGGATGGAAGACCTGGGTCCTAATCTTGGTTCTGCCACTGTTTGATCCTAGTAGGGATTATGTGAATGCCATCATCAATGCTATGGACCCAAAGATTTTTTTCTCTTAGTGGTATTTGTTAAGCGCTTACTATGGGCCGAGCGCTGTTCTACCTGCTGGAGTAGATACAAAATAATCCAGTTGGACACAGTCCCCTACCCCGGCAGGGCTCAAAGATTTTCCAGATGAGGTAACTGAGGCCCAGAGAAGTGAAGTGACTTACCCAAGGTCACACAGCAGGCAAGTGGCAGAACCGGGATTTGACCCTAGATCCTTCTGACTCCCAGGCCTGTGCTTTATCCACTATGCCATGCTGCTTCTCTTGGCAGATACCAAGGGAGTAGAGATTAGCATTTCAAAAGTTGGCGATGGGGACCATGTTCTTCAGCTGGCCCTTCCAGCCTCAGATTCATCTTCAAGGGCAGATGTCAAGGTCGGGGACCAGACGCTCCAACAAGCCTTTTGGAGAATAAATTTCCTGACCTTGAGCGCTTCCAGAATCTCAGGGAAGAAAATAAACGATGTTATACAAATGCTCTGCCACTTGCCTGCTGTGCAACTTTGGGCAAGTCACTTCACTTCTCTGGGCCTCAGTTACCTCAACTGGAAAATGGGGATTAAGACAGTGAGCCCCATGTGAGATATGGACTGTGTCCAATATGATCACTTCGTATCTACTCCAGCGCTTAGAAGAGTGTCAGGAACACAGTAAGTGCTTAACAAGTGCCATTTAAAAAAACAAAAATCACCCCCATCCCCACCACCAGATCTTAGGTTTCTCTGGGGCTCCCACTGTAAAATGGAGGTTATCAGAACATTCCAGAGAATGTGTCTACCAGCTCTGTTGAATTGTACTGTCCAAGCACTTAATAGAGTGTTCTGTACACAGTAAGCATTCAATAAGTACCAGTGATTGATTCTGGCCTATGGGACACAATACCAGGTGAAGGGCTCTGCTATTAATCTTTCATTTATTCATTCAGTTGTATTTATTGAGTATTTACAGTGTGCAAGGCACTGTCCTAAGCACTTGGGAGAGTACAGTGCAACAATAAACAGACACATTTCCTGCCCACAATGAGATTATGGTCAAGGGTAGGGACCATCTCTATATGTTGCCAACTTGTACTTCCCAAGCGCTTAGTACAGTGCTCTGCACACAGGAAGCGCTCAATAAATACGATTGAATGAATGAATGAATGAAGAGGCAATCCAAGGCAGAATTCTCCAATGGGTGAGATTACTCTGCTAGGCAGTCTTCGTTAGGTCAGAGACCATATCTACTGACTCTGGCATACTGTACTCTCCTAAGCACTTAGTCCAGTGCTCAGCACACAGTGTGCACTCAATAAATACCATCAACTGACTGAATACCCATCCGCTGAGGAGCAAGCTGGGGAGCGAATGTTGTTCAGCCAAAATTGGGGCTCAGCCCTCCGTCTGACTCTCTTCTATGCCATGGACTCATGAGGGATAATGGATTCACAGCCCCCAATCAATCAATCAATCAATCGTATTTATTGAGCGCTTACAGTGTGCAGAGCACTGTACTAAGCACTTGGGAAGTACAAGTTGGCAACATATAGAGACAGTCCCTACCCAACAGTGGGCTCACAGTCTAGAAGGGGAAGACAGAGAACAAAACCAAACATATTAACAAAATAAAATAAATAGAATAGATATGTACAAGTAAAATAAATAAATAGAGTAATAAATATGTACAAACATATATACATATATACAGGTGCTGTGGGGAAGGGAAGGAGGTAAGACGGTGGGGATGGAGACGGGGGCGAGGGGGAGAGGAAGAAGGGGGCTCAGTTTGGGAAGGCCTCCTGGAGGAGGTGAGCTCTCAGTAGGGCCTTGAAAGGAGGAAGAGAGCTAGCTTGGCGGATGTTGGGAGGGAGGGCATTCCAGGCCAGGGGGATGACGTGGGCTGGGGGTCGATGGCGGGACAGGTGAGAACGAGGCACGGTGAGGAGATTAGCGGCAGAGGAGCGGAGGGTGCGGGCTGGGCTGTAGAAGGAGAGAAGGGAGGTGAGGTAGGAGGGGGGCGAGGTGATGGAGAGCCTTGAAGCCGAGGGTGAGGAGTTTCTGCCTGATGCACAGATTGATTGTTAGCCACTGGAGATTTTTGAGGAGGGGAGTAACATGCCCAGAGCATTTCTGGACAAAGACAATCTGGGCAGCGGCGTGAAGTATGGATCGAAGTGGGAAGAGACACGAGGATGGGAGATCAGAGAGGAGGCTGATGCAGTAGTCCAGACGGGATAGGATGAGAGCTTGAATGAGCAGGTTAGCGGTTTGGATGGAGAGGAAAGGGTGGATCTTGGCAATGTTGCGGAGCTGAGACTGGCAGGTTCTGGTGATGGCTTGGATGTGAGGGGTGAATGAGAGAGCGGAGTCGAGGATGACACCAAGGTTGCGGGCTTGTGAGACGGGAAGGACGGTAGTGCCATTCACAGTGATGGGAAAGTCAGGGAGAGGGCAGGGTTTGGGAGGGAAGACAAGGAGTTCAGTCTTGGACATGTTGAGTTTTAGGTGACGGGCAGACAACCAGATGGAGATGTCCTGAAGGCAGGAGGAGATGCGAGCCTGGAGGGAGGAGAAGAGAGCAGGGGCATTCAGCCCACATTCGGTCCTAGAATATTCATTGGATCATATTTATTGAGCGCTTACTGTGTGCAGAGCACTGTACTAGGCGCTTGGGAAGTACAATTCAGCAAGAGAGACAATCCCTGCCCACAACAGGTTCACAGTCAAAAGGGGGAGACATTCATTCATTCAATGGTATTTATTGAGGGCTTACTGTATGCAGAGCACTGTACTAAACACTTAAAAACATTCCAACAGGCATCAGTAGCATCATTATAAATGAATAGAATTATAGATAGACTAGACACCAGCTTGGATTATATTCTGTCCACGTAGCATCTGAATTCATCATTATTGTAGACTCTTCTAAATATGCCGAGTCCTGCTGAAACCGAACGGCAGAAGATTGCTTCCCTTTCAGAAGGGCTTTGAAATGTAAAAATAACACCCGGTAATGCCACAATAAAAGATACCACAGAGCAGGAATAATTCATTTAGCAACAACCTTTCCCATTTTTTTTTGAACCGACCAGATCAGACCCACTGAGCCGTCAGCTAAATTAAAGACCAAAATCCAGCTTTTGTCCAAAGTTTAAGAAATGCTGGCCTCTTGGGGCTTAGCACTATCATATTTAAAGCAAAAAGGCTTAATGCGTAGAAATGCCTGGTGAACAAACTTCAGATTTCATCTTTATTACATGAAAAATCAATGAGGCATTTGACACCTGGCGAGGAAATGATATCCAGGTTGCAAGTCTGGGTTGGGTTTTTGTTGTTGTTGTTGGGGTGTGTGTGTGTGTGTGTGTGTGCGCGCGCGTATGTGTGTGTGTTCTTAAATTACTATCATTACTGAGAAGAAAAATAGAACATAGAAAAGAAAGAAGAAGAAAAACATACTGTTAAGGAGAACTCAAAATAGCAGCTTTTAGATGGTGATCAGGGTCAGAGAAGGAGCCAGATTTCAAGGAGATGAAGTGTTAACCTTGTAGGCTGAAGGAGCCTCAACCCTTTCTAGAATCAAACAGCGACTGTAAGCTAACAAATAGTTGTTGCTTTGTGGTTTCAGGAGGGCCATAGGTTTGGAAGGCTGCAGCTGAAGACGGATTGACTTCATAATAACAATACTATTATAATGAAAATAATAGTAAGCTACTTTTAAAAAAATATGGTATTTGTTAAGCGCTTACTTGTTAAGCACTGTACTAAGCAATAGGGTAGATGAAAATTGGATTATATCCCTGTCCCACTTGGGACTCAAAGTCTAAATAGGAGGGAGTAGGATTGAATCCCCATTTTATGAGGTAACTATGGCATGGAAAAATTAAGGTCACACAGCAGACAAGTGGTAGAACTGGGAATAGGCCGCAGGTCTTCTATTTCCAGGCCCATGCTCTTTCAGTCAGTTGTATTTATTGAACGCTTACTGTGTGCAGAGCAAATATATTAAGCACTTGGGAGAATATGGTACAATAAACAGACACATTCCCTGACCACAGTGAACTTACAGTCCAAAGGGCTATGCTGCTTTCCCATGATCCTCATGGATGGGAATCTGGTTTATCAACTCTACTGTATTGTGCTCTCCCAATGCTTAATACAGTGTTCTGCTTACAGTAAGTGCTCAATAAATATCATGGATTGTTAGACTGATGAACCTAAGGCATATCCATTCCTCCTGAACTAGGCTGGTCTGCAGTCCCTCTCTGCTTCTGAACAGATTAATAATAATAATAATAATAATAACAATAATAAAAGTATTTGTTAAGCACTTACTATGTGCCAGGCACTGTAATAAGATTTTCACAGATTTTCCAGATGAGGTAACTGAGGCCCAGAGAAGTGAAGTGACTAGCCCAAGGTCACACAGCAGGCAACTGGCAGAGCCGGGATTAGACCCCAAGTCCTTCTAACTCCCAGGCCCATGCTCTATCCACTGTGCCATGCTGCTTCTCTTGGCAGATGCCAAGGGAGTAGAGATTAGCATTTCAAAAGTTCCATGTTCTCCACCTGGCCCTTTCACCCTCATATTCGTCTTCAAGTACAGATGTTGAGGTCGGGAACCAGACACTCCAACAAGCCTTATGGAGAATGAATTTCCCAACCTCCAGCACTTCCAGAATCTCCGGGAAGGAAATAAATAATGTTATACAAGTGAGCATGCCAAAGGAGAACAAAGACAGGCATGCTGCTCTCAGTGCTGAATTCTTGGCAGGAACGAGTGGTTTATTTTGTCCTGCAAGTGAGTAGATAGTCTGGTCCATCTGCCACCCTAAGAACTGCCCTGCTGGGCTGGAGGTTTGGACCCCGGGACTGAGTTTCATTTGCAGATCGAGTCACCGCCCACTGGAGATTTGGCAGAGATCTCTGACAGGATGACGTGGGCTTTTGTGTGGATGGAGGCTCAAGTGTTTTCTCCGAGCTCCCGAACTTTAAGAGGGAGAGTTTTAAATAGATTTAACGGGGAATGATGCGATTATGCTATCTTAGTTGTAGGCTATCCTGAGATCCAGAGGGAGGGGGCGGTTTGGTGTCATGGGTTGAAATCGTGATGGAGGGGAGATCAATCATGAATGCGTTCCACTCTCAGTTTGGTGACTGGCCGACCACTTGGAAAGTTGAAAATTCTTCCCTCCCTAGCTTGTCTTTTCAGTCAATTGGTGCTAGGTACTGAGCACTCACTGTGTGAAGAGCACTGTACTAAGCAATTGAGAGAGAGCAATATAAGTTGGAAGATATGTTCCCTGCCCACAGTAAGGTTTTCTGACCAAGGCTCGCGGAGGGGCAGAAGACCATCCCAAGGGAGGAAGGGGTAGCGGGGTTCCCGTCGACCTCCAAGCCCACAGCCGGAAAGGGGTCCACAGGATGTCAGGATGGAGAACGGTCTGGAGGCAGAACTTATTGACACCTTATTCACCCCCTGAAGTTGCACTAGGTTCCCATCTTTGCCCCATGAAGCATGGCTTTAAAGCAGGGCTCAACCAGGTGAAGAAATATCTAATCTGGCCACCGAACCTCAAAATTTGGTAAAGAGCCATTTCATTCATTCATTCAATCGTATTTTTTGAGCATTTGCTTTACGCAGAGCACTGTACTAAGTGCTTGGAAAGTACCATTCGGCAACAGAGACAATCCCTACCTAACGGGCTCACAGTCTAGAAGGGGGAGATTCTATTTCATTCTCCATTTCTCGACTAGGGTGAGGGAAATTGATCAGGGCATCTTTCCAAGCGGAGAAGATGTGCTCACTGAACACGTCTAAAAGAATCTGTTCCTCTTAGGAGGATTGCATTTGTGAAGCGCTTAGTACGTGTCAAATGCTGTCCTAAGTGCTGGGCTAGATACAAGGTAATCAGGTTGGACACAGTCCCCATCCCATGTAGGACTCACAGTCTTAATCTCCAGTTTACTGATGAGGTTACTGAGGTACAAAGAAGTGAAGGGACTTTCCCAAGGTCACACAGCATTCAAGTATGAGCCCGTTGTTGGGTAGGGACCATCTCTATATGTTGCCAACTTGTACTTCCCAAGAGCTTAGTACGGTGCTCTGCACACAGTAAGCGCTCAATAAATATGATTGAATGAATGAAGTGGCAGAGCCGGGATTAGAACCCAGGTCCTTCTGACTCACAGACCCATGCTCTATTCTCTAGGCCATGCTGCTGCTTATATCTGGGAAAGCGTGTGACATATTTGTTCACTTGAATCTCCAGACCGGGGAGTACCATACATGGATTGCATTGGCCGTATTCATTCACTGAATCATATTTATTGAGCGCTTACTGTGTGCAGAGCACTGTACTGAATCTTTGTGAGGCAGAGATGGAGGTAGCAGAGCACTGTGGCACAGCTTTTGGAGTGCGATGAGAATAGGCAGGGGGTTGCTGAAGATTGACCCTTACGAGAACTTTCTGTTAACTTCTGCATTCCAGTCACTATCAGTTGCACCGAAAGCCCACAGGCTCTTGCCCGAGACCTGTTAAATTATTCAGATTCAAAGGCAGCGACTCAGACATGTGGAACCAGCCAAGCTTCCCTGATCTGCCTGTAGTTTTCTCTCTCTTCTTTTTAGCTATTATTTTCCATCAGTCAATCTGTTCCTCTGTTAGATAAAATTTCCCTGCAGAGTTCTTTACAAGTTAAGATGAAAACATATAAACCTCCAGAAAAAGGAATGGAAAAATCTGGTGGAAACATTTAAGCATGAAAGAGTATCTCCAGTGCCAGCTGTTCCATGCAATATTATTTTGCTTGAAAAGGAGTTCATGTGAGAACATTCTCTTTTTCTCATTTTCCCCTAAAAATGACGGTTAGCAAAACCCCATGCTTTCAGCTCTAGACCCAAGCTCTTTATACGAAACACTATATAAATGTCAGGATTGATTCCAGTAGGATGAATCTCTTCGCTATTTCCTGAATAGCACCTCTAAAATGAAATTCAGTCAATTTTTCAGGCCCCCTAGTCCTTTGTAAGCTCCACTGGCCGGAAGTGGGAGAGAGGAGAGCAGAAGTGGGTTAATCACATAATCGATTGTTCCAGTGGCTCGACTTCGTACAACTTGCCGAGAAGACTTACTCCTCGCCCTCCTGCGAGGGGAAAACAGCCTCAGTGACTGAACTCCCCGCCCTCTCCGAGAAAGTATTTTCTTTGGGGTTGGAGAAGAGGCTTCTGAGTGATGAGAGCAGTGGATCAAAACAGGTTGAAGGAGCAGTTGCCTTGGATTCCGGGGAAGTGGTCCTTTCAATTTCTCATCAGGATAATAATAACTAATAATTGTGGTATTTGTTAAATGCTTACTATATGGCAAGCACTGTACTAAGTGCTGGGGCAGAGACAAGTCTATCAGGTTGGATACAGACCCTGTCCTACATGGGAGCTCGCTATCTAAGTAGGAGGGAGAACAGGTATTGAATCCCCATTTTACAGAAGAGTAAACTGAGGCCCAGTTAAGTGAATTGTCCAAGGTCATGCAGCAAGCATGTGGCAGAGTTGGGATTAGGACCCAGGTCCTTTAAATCCCAGGCCTGGCCTCTCTTCACTAGGCCACTCTGCTTCTCTCCCAAGTGCTTAGTACAGTGCTCTGCACACAGTAAGTGCTCTTTCTAAGAGCAAAAGAGATGACATCTCTCAAGGGAAGTGGGGAGAATTTTAACAGGTGGCACATAGTTACTGATGGTTGTGTTTTATTCCAGGTCATGAGGTATGAGAGTGTGAACGTCAAGGAAATTGATGGTCTTGACCCTGCCACCCTCAGCCCTTCGAATCCCCGAGAAAAATGGCTCCGAAAGAGGACACAAGTCAAACTGAGAGTAGGTAGCAGCCGTCAATCCGGTTACCTGGAGGGAATTCGTTCTGCTCTCCCTCAATGGTGGCTATCTGCTCTCAAAATCAAAATCTGTCTTCAGAACAGGAGCGATTATCTAAGACTTTGTGAAAAACAAACCAAGAAACTGGAGTGGTTGACATTTTTGTATTAACGATGAATCGCTCTGTGTTATATCTTCACTGTACTCCCCAGGAGGCCCATGGCATCTCTTACCCTAGAGATCTTTAGAAAACAACAAGATAAACACCAGTGTATTGCTTTGTTTTTCTTCCTGTCCAGAGTCCAGCATTAGCAGGACCCCACCTACCCACCCAGCTAAGTGATCAACAGTAGGACAGGGGCCTGAGCAACAGTCCGTTTCCAATCTTTTATCTTTTATCTTCGTTTCTGACAGTCACTCTCTCGACCTTCAAAGCGTTATTGAAAGCACATCTCCGAGAGGTCTTCCCCAACTAAGCCCTCATTTCCTCTTCTCCCACTCCCTTCCTGTATCACCCTTGCACTTGGATTTGCTCCCTTTATTTACCCCTCCCTCAGCCCCACAACATTTGTATAAATACCCATAATTTACATTATATTAATGTCTGTCTCCCCATCTATAGACTGTAAGGTCACTGTGGGCAGGAATAAAGTTTCCCAACTACATCATATTTTTGCATTGTATTCTCCCAAGCCCTCTGCACACAGTAACTGCTCAATAAACACAACTGATTGCTTGATTCAGGTTGCGTTAAAAACCAACAACCCTCTATTAGATTCCCAAAGGGTCTTCTTAGTCTCTGTCCAGCAAACGACTCTTTGTTGTTGTTTTTTATGGTATTCGTAAAGTGCTTTCTAGGAGTCAAGTACTGTTCTAAGCTCGGGGTAGGTACAAGTTTATCAGGTCAGATACAGTCCTTGTCCCACATGGAGCTCACAGTCTAAATCAGGCTCTGAAAATTGGGGCAGCTGAATCATACGAAAGAGCAAACTAAAGAAATGCAACACTGCCAAAGGGAGCAGAGTCTAGAGACTGAACTCCAGAAAACTTCAGTACTTTCTTTTCAGGCTATAGAGTCAGACAAATTAACCCTGCTAATAGCTTGATTTAATATATGATAGCCAGGAAACACTGGAGAAGAAACGAGATAAACAGTGTTTAGATGGAGCAATTAGGAATCCTTAATAAGCCAGTTTGAATAACCAGAGTCCGGAACTCCCTCTTTGTTAGTCAGAATCCTGAATTATGACTCTTAATTAGCTTTCAGACAACTTTTTTGGGGGTGTGCTCTCTTTTCTCCTTCCTTCGCTCCCTGAGTCCTTTTGTTCTCTAAGCCCCTCTCTCCCTTTCTCGGTTTCCATCACTCTATCTCAGTTCCTCTCTTTGGCCCCTTTGCCAGGTAAGTTCCAGTACTTTTTTTATGGCATTTATTAAGCGCTTACTATGTACAAAGCACTGCTCTAAGCACTGGGGAGGTTACAAGGTGATCAGGTTGTCCCATGGGGGGCTCACAGTCTTAATCCCCATTTTACAGATGAGGTAACTGAGGCACAAAGAAGTTAAGTAACTTGCCCAAAGTCACACAGCTGACAGTTGGCAGAGCCAGGATTTGAACCCATGGCCTCCGACTCCAAAGCCTGTGCTTCTTTCCACTGAACCATGCTGCTTCTTTATTTCATTTATAAGGTGCTACCTAGCCTCTCTCTCCAAGAGTGCTGGACTCATTTTTCTCCTCCCAGCATCTCAGGGAGTTCAGAGTCTAAGAAATTTCTTCCAGGGACTTTCCAGTTTGTTTTTTATTCATTAAAATGATTTGGCTTTGTAGCTTTGGAAATTATTCCAGATTCACTGGAGCTTTCTTTGTAGACGAGGCAGGAATGAGGGTGGGCACTGAGTCTCAGGGAACACAGGCCTTGAAGTCAGAAGGACCTGGGTACTAATCCCAACTCCACCACTTGTCTGCTGTGTGACCTTGAGCATGTCACTTCACTTCTCTGGGCCTCAGCTACCTCATCTGTAAAATGGGGATTAAGAATGTGAGCCCCATGTGGGACAGGACCTGTGTCCAACCTGATTTGCTTGTGTCCACCCAGCACTTTGTACAGTGCCTGGTACATCATAGTAAGCACTTAACAAATACCACAATTATTAATATTATTATTATCCCAACCTAGACAACAAACAGCGATCTCCATCCCTGGCATGGACAGCTTTAATGGGTGCCATTTGGGGGCAAGGGATGCTCTTTCCCAGGCAAGCTTGGCACCTGTGATGCCCTTCCAAAACAGCACTCGACCTTCTTTTTTTTCCCCAGTGGTACTTCTTAGGTGCTTACTTTTTGCCAAGCCCTGTACTAAATGCTGAAGTAGATACAAGATAATCAGGTTGGACACAGTCCCTGTCCCACTTGGGGCTCACAATCTAAATAGGAGGGAGTAGAATTCAATCCCATTTTAAAGATGAGGAAACTGAGGCATAGAGAAGTGAGGTGATTTGCCCAAGCAGACAGCAGGTGGGGAGCTAGGTTTAGAACCCAGCCCCTCTGACTCCTAGGCACTTGCTCTTTCCACCAAGCCACACTGCTTCCTCCTGGCAGGAGGACACTGACTAAGGTTTCGGGAGAGATATTTAAAATATGTAATTTACAAGGCTGAATGAACATCTCCCTGTCCTTCCAGAACGTGACTGCCAATCACCGAGCGAATGACGTGATCGCCGCAGAAGATGGCTCCCAGATATTAGTTGGGCGCTTCATGTATGGGCCCCTGGACATGGTAGCCCTAACCGGAGAAAAGGTAAAGTGTCATCTGCTTTTCTTTCTCCTCCTCTTTCTCATACACTGTTGGATTGGACTCACCCAAGCACTTAGTACAGTGTTCTGCACAGAGTAAGCACTAAACAAGTACCATAGATTGATATACGTTGAACGGCCTGGCAGGAAATGTGACTGGGAAGAAGCAGCATGGCACAGTGAATAGAGCATGGGCCTGGGAGTCGGTCAAGGATTCTAATTCCAGCTCCACTACTTGTCTGTTGTGTGACCTTGGGCAAGTCACTTCACTTCTCTGTGTCTCAGTTACCTCATCTGTAAAATGGGGATTGAAACTGTGAGCCCCACATGGGACAGAGATCATGTCCAATCTGCTTTGTTTGTATTCACCCCAGAGCTTAGTACTAGTGCCTGGGATATAGTAAGCACTTAACAAATACTGCTATGATTACGTGCTGAAAGGTTGCAGGATGGTCAGACTGGCCCAGGTTTCCGAGCGGGTCAGGGATTAGAATCCACCGGGACACTTTCCACTGGGCCTCGCTGCCTCAGTTTCCCTGTGCTGCCTCCATTCGGACCACGTCTCTGTCTCCATCACTGATCCGGTTCCATTTCTTGGCTCTGTCTCCTTGCAGCATCCCCGCCTCTGTCATTTGTTCCTCTCCATCTGTCTCTTAAAAGAGCAGCATGACTTCATTAAATATAAAGAATTACCCACTGATGCATAATTTATGTAAATGCATACGAATGAGCATGTGTCACTTGAGGACCCCGAACTGCATTCACCTGCATTCAGCATCCTACCTCTCCCTATTTCCCATCACCCTCCTCCCCCATGCCTCCGCTGGGTTGGTTTAGAAAGAGAGGGATTTCTCCGCAGAGGAAATGCTGAATTGGCCGAAAAACCACCCATGTCATGAAGTACTCCGGGAGGACCACTGGGAAGCTTCATCTTCAGTTTCCTTCACCTTCTCTTCACTTCTTGGAGCCGAAATAGCTTAAACTGCGGATCTGTGGGCCCAAGACTGTGGAATCCTGAATCTGAATCAATCAATCCATCAGTGATATTTCTAGACTGTGAGCCCACTGTTGGGTAGGGACGGTCTCTATATGTTGCCAACTTGTACTTCCCAAGCGCTTAGTACAGTGCTCTGCACACAGTAAGCACTCAATAAATAATATTGAATGAATGAATTGAGCACTTTCTATGCACAGAACACTGCACTAAGTCCTTGGGGGAGTACAATGCAACAGAATTAGTGTTTTTCCCTGCCTGTACAAGCTTGCTGTCTAGAAAGGGAGATGGACATTAATATAAGTAATTTATAATATATAATTTAAAGATATGTAGTTAAGTGTGGTGGGGTCAGGGGTGAATATCAAATGTGCAAAGGTTTCAGATCCAAGATCTTCTAGACTGTGAACCTGCTGTTGGGTAGAGACCGTCAACTTGTACTTCCCAAGTGCTTAGTACAGTGCTCTGCACACTGTAAGCACTCAGTAAATACGATTGAATGAATGAATCCAAGTGCATAGACAGTGCAGAAGGGAGAGCCAGCTGGAGAAGAAAAAGGGCTTAGTCAGGAAAGGCCTCTTGGAGAAGATACGACTTAATGATGCATTACGAACCTAGCCTATCCCTGGAAGGAAAAATTCTTTAGGACCCTGCAGATACCCTTGGGAGTCCAAACCAACCTTCAGTTAGCCCCGGGGCTATTTCAGCTTGGAGTGGGGCTAAGGAGGCCTGAATCTTTCATAGGTATGATTTGTTTTCTTTGGGGCCTTTGGTCCAAATACAGCACAGCATTTTTTCAGAGGATTCTCCTCAGTGCCTGGAGTTGAAATCAGCGCTCTGTAGAAATTGTTACCAGGGATGTGATTCCTGCCCTCTAGGAGAATTTTCTCTAACGGGACAAGAAAAGGTGCCCAACTGCCTTTTCAAGTGCTTTTTAATAGTAATAATGGTATTTGTTGAGCACTTACTAGGTGCCAAGCCCTATTCTAAGCACTGAGCACTGCTTCAAGCTTATTCCAATGCTTAATACACAGTAAGCACCTAGTAAGTGCTTAATAAATATGACAATCACCATTCAAGGGCATAGAGTGCAAGAGAGTCTCAAAGTCAGGCAGTCATATTTATTGAGCACTTACTGTGTTCAGAGCACTGTACACTTGGAAGAATACAGTATAACAATATAACAGACACATTCCCTGTCCACAACAAGCTTTCAGTCTTGAAGATGAGCTTTCAGACTAGAGGTCTGAAGTTACAGTCTAGAGGGCGAGCTTACAGTCTAAAGTGACACTATCATTCAATCAATCAAGGGTATTGATTGAGCGCTTACTGTGTGCTGAGCACTGTACTAAGAGGTCAGGAGAGAACAGTATAACAGAGTCTGTCAGAAGTATTGGCATCTTCAAATTGAAGGACCCCGCCATCCTCTAAAGAAGATAGCTTCATGTGAAGATCAGAGTCTGGAAGTCAGGAGACCTGGTTCTCATCCTGGCTCTGCCCCTTGCCTGCCATAGGACCTTAGGCAGGTCACTTAATGCCTCTGGTCCTCAGTTTCCTCATCTGTGAAATGGGCATGAGATACACTCTTAGATGGGGAGCCACGTTCAATCTGCTTTTCCCGTATCTACCCCAGGGCTTAGCACATAGCGAGCGCTTAATAAATATGGGAAATAATAGATACGGGGCAGGGTGTATTATCACACAGGACAAGGGAAGGCAGCTAGCCTATGGGTATGTGTCTGAATCGATCTTTGCTCTAGAGAAAACAGCCAAACACATCAGAATATTTATTCTGATCGCTAAACCTCAGAGCGTTTCATCACCCTATGTAAATAGTCGCCAGCTCTACTGCCTGAGTCTCTACCCTCTCGGAGCCCTCTGAGCTCCACTGAAGGGAGGCGATATGGAAAATAATAATAACAATGATATTTTTCAAGTGTTTACTATATGTCAAACACTGCAGTAAGCACAGGGGAAGAGACTAGATAATTAATTCCCTTACAGGACTCACAGTCTGCTTAGGAGTGAGGACAGACATTGAATCCCCATTTTGCAGGTGAGGAAGCTGAGGTCCAGAGAAGTGACTTGCCCGAGGTCACGCAGCAGACGAGTGGTGGATCCAGGATGAGAACTCAGGTCCTCCGGGATGACTCCCAGGCCTGGGCTCTTTCCACTAGACCATGCTACTTGTCTTGCATGATTGCCAGCCCACACAGCAGCTATCTCCTCACCTCTCAGGGTCTCCCCCTCTAGACTATAAGCTCATCATGGGCAGGGATCGTGTCTGCCAACTCTGTTGTATTGTACTCTCCCAAGCACTTAGTGCAGTGCTTTTCACTTAGCAAGCACTCGGTAAATACCACTGATTGATTGATAGGGAGATGCCACCAAGGTATCTGTGGTTGGACATTTTTCCTCCCCAAGAAGCAGCCATCACTCCTGCTTATAGCAGGAAGGTGGCAAAGGACTCTAGCTCTTTGGACTATCATTCCAGGACAGTATTTACCAAACCTGTCTCTGGGTAGATGGAATTGGAAAGGCCCTAGCGCAGTCCCGCTCCTATGAATTTAGCTGTCAGTGGCGAAGAAGTCATCATCTGGCAGTAGGTCAGGATTATAATTACCCCACACCCTCAGGTCATTCCATTCATAAATATCCCCGGCAGCCACGCTCTGCGTGATCTCCGGCTTGATGAAAACACAGATGAGCTCTGAGTTTTATTGCTAATTTTTATCAGATGTCTGTATTAGGTTTTCCCTGGCCTTCTCATGTGTGGTCAACTGAAAGAGGCCTTCTCTGGATTGGGTGACAGGGAGGAAGGTGGGGAATTATGGTGAGGTGTGATGCATTTGCTGTTTTGGGGAGACATCTACTCCAGAGCTTAGTACAGTGCTTGATACATAGTAAGCACTTAACAAATAGCATCATTATTAGCATTATTCATTATCAGTTGATTTAATGGGAGCATCTGAACTTGTGGAACCAGCTCCTTGTGCATAGGGAATGTGACTTACCATCTCTGTTCTATTGTACTCTCTCCAAGTACTCTCTCCAGTGCTTAGTACAGTGCTCTGGACACAATAAGCTCTCAATAAGTACCACTGAGTGATTAGTTGATTGGAGATCTGACTGGAATTCATGCAGTCTTCCCACTCCCTCCCTCCCCAACTGCTTGTCAGCAATGGGACTTTTTACCTCCAATATGTAGGTATTGAACAAGTGCTTATCACAGTCCATGGCACCCAGAAGGTGCTCAATTAATACCACTACTGCTGCCAGTGAAAGTCAGTCATGGGTAGACCTGGTTCATCCCTTTGGATCCCCCAAGGACAAAGCTGCCTGTTGGGGAGAAGTCTGCAAAGCCTGGATTTCTCCCAAGTGTTTGCGGACTGGAAGATTCTTAATTTTCCGGAAGCAGCGGGGCCTAGAGGAAAGAGCACGGGCCAAGGAGTCAGGGGGCCTGGGTTCTTATCCTGGATCTGCCACTCGTCTGCTGTGTGACCTTGGGCAAGTCACTTAAAATGACCTCTCACCTACATCCTACCCCTGACCTGAACTACTGATGATCCCTCTCCCCACCTTCAAAGCACATCTCCTCCAAGATGCCTTCCCTGACTATGCCCTCTTCTCTCACGCCTCTGTCACCTTTTCACACAGATTTGCATCCTTTATTCACCCCTCTCATCCCGACAGCATTTATGTAGATTTTCGTAATTCATTTATTTGTATTAATAACTGTATCCCCCTTTAGACTATAAGCTCATTGTGGGCAGGGAACATGTCTACTATCTATGTTACATTCTACTCAAGTGCTTAGTACAGTGCTCTGCACACAAGTGCTCAATATATATGATTGATTGGTAGTATTATTATTTATTAACAGTAGTATTTGTTAAGCACTTACTGTGTGCCAGGCAGTGCTTAGCACTGTGATGGGAACTTAGTAAGAGCTGAAAAAATACCACAATTATTGTTATTATTGTTATTATTATTAATGTGACTGATGGGAGAATGAAAATTTTCCAAAGCCCCTCTATTTCATGAGTCAGTCATGGAAGAGTGTGGTCTAGTTAATATCCATTGAAAGTCACTCTTCTCCTTTGGTGAAATAGACTGTTACACATTTTGGTTTCTCCACTGGCCCAGGGAAAATGCTGTTCCCTGTCCCCCTTCCCGAGTCCCCCTTGAAGAAACCAAGAGACCTCTATAACCCTCCTTTCCCACCGCTCGAGTTTGTTTTTGTTTTTTTCCCTCTTTAGGCAAACAACATCTCCATCTGCTGCCTCTAAAGTGTGATTTCACTCTCGGGCTCCTGATAGAGCAAGTGTTAGATGATAGGATCACCCTCCTTCTTCCTTTCCTTGCTGATTTCCTAGTACAACCCAGACCTCACACTTCACTCCTCTAATGCCAACCTACTCTCTGTCCTTCCATCTCATCTCTCTCACCTCTGACCCCTCACCCACTTCCTGCCTCTTGCCCAGAATTCCCTCCCTCTTCATACAATAATAATGATGGTATTTGTTAAGTGCTTACTGTGTGCCAAGTTTTAAGCACTGGGGTAGATACAATCAGGTTGTCTCACGTGGAGCTCACAGTCTTAATCCCCATTTTACCGATGGTGTAACTGAGGCACAGAGAAGTGAAATGACTTGCCCAAAGTCACACAGTTGACAAGTGGTGGAACCGGAATTTCGACTCTCCCCACCTTCGAAGCCTTATTAAAAGCACATCTCCGCCAAGAGGCCTTCCTCGACTATGCCCTCATTTTCCTCTTCTCCCAATCCCTTCTGCATCACCCTTGCACTTGGATTTGTACTCTCTATTCACCCTTTCCTCAGCCCAATAGCACTTAAGTATATAACCGTAATTTATTTATTTCTATTAATGTCTGTCTCCCCCTCTAGACTGTCAAGTTGTTATAGGCAGGAAACGTGTCTATCAACTATATTTTACTTTCCCAAGCACTTAGTATAGTGCTCTGCACACAGTGCTTAATAAATACCATTTATTGATTGATGGTGGTGTTGCCTTATATTCTTCTCTCTCCTCCTTCTCTTCCACCTCTTCCTATTCTTTCCCCTCCTCCTATTCCTACTCCTCTTCCTCCTCTTTCCCCTTCTGTTCTCTCTCCTCCTCCTCTTCCTCCTTTCTCTTCTTCTTTTACCCCTCACTTTTCTACTAATTCTCTTTCTCACTCTCTTTTTTCTTCCCCTTCTCCTTTTCCTCCTCCTCCTGCTCTTCCTCCTCCTTTGTTCTATGTCTTTCTCCCCCTACACCCTCCCCATTCATTCATTCAATCATATTTATTGAGCACTTACCGTGTGCAAAGCATTGTACTAAGCACTTATCCCCATCATCATCCACCCTCTCCATCCCCTTCCTTTCTCTGGAAAAAGCTGTTGACCCACGAGAAATGTAATTTGAGGAACTGAAAAGATATTTTGTCCCTTTGCAGGTGGATATTCTCATCATGACCGAACCCTCCTCGGGGAGATGGGTATATTTTGATACAGAGATAACCAATAGCAGCGGCCGAATTTCCTACAATGTCCCCAAACCCAAGAGGCTTGGAGTGGGAGTATACCCCATTAAGATGGTTGTGAGGTGAGCCACTGACATTTGAGGGGGAAGGAAAGGGAATGGGGGCAAGAGGTGAGGATGGGGTGGGGAGACGGAGAGAGAAAAAAGATGGAAGAGGAATTGAGAAGTATTGAGAGGGTAGGGATTGTCTCCATCTGTTACCAAATTGTACTTTCCGAGGGCTTAGAACAGTGCTTTGCACACAGTAAGCGCTCAATAATTACAACTGAATGAATTGAGAGGCTCCGCAAGTGTGGGCATCCTGTGGGAGCCCTCTACTTTCTCTTTGCTTCTGTTTAATGGAGGTGCCATGTACTGGCCTAAAGAGTTTTAAAAATCTCATCTGCTCTGAATGGAGCAAGGGCTCTGAAAGGAGACGTCTTGGGAGGGCGGAAGTGGTTAAGGAGAGTCCAATAAGGACAAGAAGTTGGCCTAGTGGATAGAGCACGAGCTTGGGAGTCAAAGGTTGTGGGTTGTAATCCCGGCTCCTCCCCTTGTCAACTGTGTGACAAGTCACTTAACTTCTCTGTGCCTCAGTTCCCTCATCTGTAAAATGAGGATTAAGACTGTGAGCCCAACATGGGACAACCTGATCCCTTTGTTTCTACCCCAGTGCTTAGAACATTGCTTGGCACATATTAAGTGCTTAACAAATACCATTATTTTAAGTGCTTAGTACTGTGCTCTGCACACAGTAAGCGCTCAATAAATATGAATGAATGAATATTAGGTGCAGAGGATGAGTCTAAACCCTGGGTAGTGTCTTGTAAATTAGAAGGCTTGAGCCCTGCCCTCTACTACTAAACTCCAACTATCTTGGCCCTGGTTTCTTTCAGGGGCGACCAGAGCAGCGCAGTCAGCTACCTCACGGTACTGCCGCGGGGGATGGAGTGCGTCGTGTTCAGCATCGATGGCTCCTTCGCGGCCAGCGTCTCCATCATGGGGAGCGATCCCAAAGTCCGAGCTGGAGCCGTGGACGTGGTCCGGTAAGGAGGAGAGTCTTTCTGCCCAGAGTCCCCCTGCTTTCTGGTCCAATGGGAGAGAGAATTCTGAATTTCCAAGGCATTCCAATGAATACCTTCTCTGTAATAATTGTTTGGAATTCTTTATTCCTTTTTTTTTTCCTCACAGAGGGTTGTGGGGAAGGGGATGGTTTGTGGGGATTCCTGAGAGCTTGTCCAAAAAAAGAATCAATCCATCAATCAGTCAATCAATAGGCTTTATTGAGCATCAACTATGAGCAGAGCACTGTATTAAACACTTGGGAGAGTACTAGAAAATTAGTAGATATGATTCCTGGCCTCAAGTAGTTTACAATCTAGTGGCTGGGATCTGAAATCCCTTTGTGTGGTGAAATCTAAAATGGCGCCTTGCAATCTGTCATATTTTCCCTACTTGTCCCTAACTTCCAGAATCTTAATAATAATACTGATGGTATTTGTTAAGCACTTACTATGTATCAAGCACTGTTCTAAGCACTGGGGTAGAAACATTTTAATCACATTGGAGGCAGTCCCCATCCCACATGGTGCTCACAGTCTAACGGGGAGGAGCGGACTTGTATCGAATCCCCATTTTACAGATAAGAATACTGAAGCCCAGAGAAGTGAAGTGACTTGTCAAGGTTACATACACAGCAGATAATCGCCAGAGCCGGTATTAGAACCTAGGTCTACTGACTCCCAGGCCCATGCTTTTCCCACAAGGTCACACTGCTTCTCTTAGCACCTTGGCTTAATCAATTACTTGTATTAATTGAGCACTGTACTAAGTGCATGGGAGAGTACAGTATAAAAGAGTTGGTACACGTGTTCCCTGCCCACAGCAAGTATACAACCTAGAGGAGGATACAGAGATTGATATGAAAAAATAAATTATAGATATGTACATAGGTGCTGTGGGGCTGAGGGAGGGATGTAAGTCCAACAGCATGAGTCTCTCCAAAAGTGCCCTAGTTAGCAAGCTTAGAGTAACAGAACTCATTTCTTTTCAGCCATGTCAGTTTGGGATAAGAATCGGCTCCAAACTCAGTCTGACCAGAGGTCTTTTGCGTCAGGACCAGAGTTTTCCCCTTTTATCGACTTGAGGGGCCACCAACAAAGTGATTTAAGCAGGGGGTCATGTAGAGCGAGGTGCTAGGTGACAGGGAGCTCTTATTGATGACGATAAAGATCTCTCTTTGCTCCAAATGCAGACATTGGCAAGACCTGGGATACCTAATTATCTACATCACTGGGCGTCCAGATATGCAGAAGCAGAGGGTGGTCTCCTGGTTGTCTCAGCACAACTTCCCTCAAGGGATGATCTTCTTCTCAGACGGTCTGGTGCACGATCCACTGAGGCAGAAGACCATTTTTCTCCGAAACCTCATGCAGGAGGTAAGGGGTTAGTAGCTCCCTTGCCGGACCATCCTTGTGGGGCTCCAGAAAGAAGGGGCCTTGGAAAACAGAAGTGGGATTCATTGTCCAGGGGCAAGTGAAATGATAATTGTGGTATTTTTTAAGTGCTTACTGTGTTCCAGGCTCCATACTAAGCACCTTTTGTTATATTGTCCTCTCCCAAGCGCTTAGTACAGTGCTCTGCACACTGTAAGTGCTCAGTAAATACCATTGGTTGATTGATTGGATGCTAAGCATTGGAGGTCTGGGGGCCAAAAGGAGACAGGGATTTTGGGGCCGGGGGGTGAGGACTGGGAGCTTTGGAGAGTTGCTAATCCTCCCATCAGTGGTATTTACTGAGCGCTTACTGTGTACAGTCAGTGCTGTAATAAGCACTTAGGAGAATACAATAGAATTGGTAGACACAATCCCTGCCTTCAAGGAGCTTGCCGTTTTGTGCGGGCAGACAGACATTTGAATGCATTAGAACTTGGGGTAGGAGCAGAGGATCAGGATATGGACCTAAGCACTAGGGGAAATACAAGTTAATCAGGTTGGACACAATCCCTGTCCCGCAAGGGGCTCACACTCTTAATCTCCATTTTACAGATGAGGGAACTGACGCACAGAGAAGTGAAATGACTTACCCAAGGTTACACAGCAGACATGTGGCAGAGCTGGGATTAGAACCCAGGTCCTTCTGACCTACAGACACACGATGAAGTCACTAAGCCATGTTGCTTCTCTGGGTTCTGCTCCTGGCTTGTGTGATAGGGCTGGGGTAGGGTGTATTTCAAAATGTTTAAGGGGCATAGGGACATAGGCGATGCAGAAAGGAGGGAGAATAGGGTACGGTGATGAGATGGAAAAGCAGTGTGGCTCAGTGGAAAGAGCACGGGCTTGGGAGCCAGAGGTCATGGGTTCTAATGCCGACTCTGCCACTTTTCAGCTGTGTGACTTTGGGCAAGTCACTTCAGTTCTCTGTGTCTCAGTTACCTCATCTGTAAAATGGGGATTAAGACTGTGAGCCCCATGTGGGACAACCTGATCCCCTTGTACCCCCCCAGCGCTTAGAACAGTGCTTCACACATAGTAAATGCTTAACAAAAGCTATCATTATGAGATGATAAGGAAAGCTTCCTGGTGGAGGTGTGATTTTAATAGGGCTTCGAAGGTGGGAAAGAGTGATGGTCTTTTGGAGGCGAAGGAGGGGGGAACCCCAGGCAGGAAAGAGGAGGTGGACAAGGGGGCCGATGGGGAGAGAGAGAGAGAGATGAGAACATGAGGCAGAGTGAGTAGGTTGGTGTTAGAACCAAGTGCGTGGGCTGGGAGAGGAGGAGTGAGGATAGGTAGTGGGGAAGAGAGGCTGATTTAGAGCTCCAAAGAACTTACAGTCTAACTGTGGACACCTCTGCACCAGAAGTAGTAGAAGTAGCAGTGATAATGAGTGCAGCATGAAAGGCACATGTATCCCTTTTTATGGTATTTATTAAGCGCTTATTATGTACCAGACACTGTACTCAGCGCTGGAGTAGATAAAAACTAATCAGGTTAGACCCTATCCATGTCCCGCATGGGACTCACAGTCCTCATCTCCATTTTACAGATGAGGGAACAGAGAAATGACTTGCCCAAGCAGTCACACAGCAGACAAGTGGCAGAGCTGGGATTAGAATGCGGGTCATTCTGAACCCCAGGCCTGTGCTCTATCCACGAGGCCACACTGCTCCTCCCCTAAGGAGTTATCTCAAAAACTGGTCAGAGGTTTCAGGTGAAGAGGAAGATGATAGTGTTTAAGAGCTAACTCTGTGTTAAACACTGTTCTAAGCACTGGAGAAGATAAGCACAGTTGTGGTCTCACATGGGGCTGGCTCACGGGCTAAGGGTGAGGGAGAAAGGGAATTGAATCCCCATTTTACAGATGGGGAAACAAAGGTACAGAGAAGTGAAGTGACTTGCTCAAGGTCACACGCCAGAACCGGGATTTGAACCCAGGTCCTTTGATCCCTAGGCCCGAGCTCCTTCGATCCCTAGGCCTGAGCTCCTTCCTCAAGGTAAAGTCGAGATGAGCCTTGCTTAGCATATCCGGTGTGAACCGTGAGCATAGCTCTTCAATCCATGGTATTTATTGAGTGCTTACCATACTGCACTAAGCGCTCAGGAGAGTACACTACAACAAAGTAGATCGGTTCCCTGCTCATCTGGTCTTCTCTCTCACCACTCTCTCTCCATCTCCGTATAGTGCTTCATCAAGATCTGTGCGGCCTACGGATCCATGAAGGACATCTCAGTGTACAACGTCTTGGGTCTGTCCTCTTCTCAGATCTTCATCGTCGGACGTCCCACGAAGAAGTACCAGAATCAGTGTCAGGTAAGGGATCCGATCAATCAACCAATTAATTAAGCGCCTACGGCGTGCAGAGCCCTGAACTGAGCACTGGGGAGAGTACACCAGAAGCAAAATGACATAGTTTTGTCATTACTTTACCTCCTTCCCTCCCCACAGCACCTGTATATATGTTTGTACATATTTATTACTCTATTTATTTATTTTACTTGTACATATTTATTCTATTTATTTTATTTTGTTAATATGTTTTGTTTTGTTGTCTATCTCCCCCTTCTAGACTGTGAACCCGCTGTTGGGTAGGGACTGTCTCTATATGTTGCCAACTTGTACTTCCCAAGTGCTTAGTACAGTGCTCAGCACACAGTAAGTGCTCAATAAATACAATTGAATGAATGAATGAATAGTCCCTGCCCTCAGAGTGTTTCCAGTCCAATGGAAGAGCAGGAGATGATCCCTAGGTATAGGTAGAGGGGCAAGGTGGAAGAACAAGAAGATAACAGGTAACAGGGAGAGGGCTGAGCACATCAGGATGAAATAGTGGAATGGATTATAGAATGTGCGATTATAAAAATAATAATAAAAATAATAGTATTTATTAAGCGTTTTCTGTGTGCCAGGCACTGTTCTAAGTGCTGGGGTGGATACAAGCAAATTGTGTTGGACACAGTTCCTTGTCCCACATGGGGCTCACAGTCTTAGTCCCCATTTTACAGATGAGGGAATTGAGCTAGGATTAGAATGGGATTAGCGCTTGGGAGAGCTCAATACAACAGAGTTGGTAGACATGCTCCCAGCTCACAGTGAGAATTAATGAATGCTGAGTACTTGCAGGAACCAAGCAGCTTGGCCTAGTAGATAGAGCATGGGCCCAGGAGTCAGAAGGCCATGGGTTCTAATCCCAACTCTGCCACTTGTCTGCTGTGTGATCTAGGGCAAGTCACTTCACTTCTCTGTGTCTGTTACCTCATCTGTAAAATGGGATTAAGACCGTGAGCCCTATGAGGGACACAGACTGTGACCAATCGGTTGATCTTGTATCTACCCCAGTGCTTAGAACAATGCTTGACACATACTAAGTGCTTAACGAATACCATCATTATCACTGATTGAGAGGTGCCCGACCTGGTTGGGGCTAACCGCCCCGGACCCCCAAATTGGTAACTTTGCCCCCTCCCCACTTCTCCCCTTTCAGTTCCTCAGTGAAGGCTACGCTGCCCACCTGTCCTCCCTGGAGTGCAGCCACCGCTCCCGCCCCAAGAAGAGCAATCCGCGCATGATACTGCGGAAGGGCAGCTTTGGCCTCCACTCCCAGCCCGACTTCCTGCGGAAAAGGAACCACCTGCGCAGAACTATGTCCGTCCAGCAGCCCGACCCACCCGCCACCAACCCCAAACCTGAGAGGGCCCAGAGCCAGCCAGAGTCTGACAAAGACCATGAGCGGCATGCGCCCACCGGTGGCTGGGGGCGGAGTGGACCCCCCAAATTTGAGCCCGTTCCTTAATGGGGTTCTGGGGGCGAGGTCTCGGCCCCTCTCATCCAGGGAGGGTGCGTCTGGGAGATTAGGGGCGGGGTCGGCTTCGAAACCAGTCGGCATGGGGGGACAGATGGAGGAAGACTCCCCCAAGCCGGGAGTCCGTCTTCTCCCAAACCCGGGGTATCCCCCGCTAGCGGCTCAGCCTGTCTCCGCACGTCTCCTGAAACGTCCAAACAGAGAAGTGGTGTCTGACGCCCCGGCCATGGTTCACAGAACTGTGATTACTGAGACATCTTGAGATTTTTGAGGGTGGGGGACAGGATCGTGGGAGCATCCACAGGTGCCCTGAGGGAAAGGGAGGGGATTGCTCTCCGAAATCTGATTCTCAAGGAGAACTCAGTGTCTGTAAGCAGAAGCAGGTGCAATTCACAGAGGCCCAAATGCTTGATTTCCCTGGGGGGTGAGTTGTGAAGAAGGCTGGGTCGGGGGATGTCCAACCAGTTTTTCTGTGGTTAGGGGTGTGGCCCATTTGTTTAATCCAGAGCTGGGATGATCTCCCTCAGTGACATCAGACACAGAGTCCCATCGCCCGAGTTCAGGCCTAGTGACGCCACACTAGCGAGGCCTTTGCCACACGGGAAGTGTCTTGGAAGCCCAGGAGATGGAGGGGGGTGGGTCTATCCAAATGAGTTGACTTCTTGTGATGTAAAGCTAGGTCACAACATGGGTCCTACTTCAGGCAAGCCAAATCCTGGTGGAATCCCAAGTGGATGAACGCCAAAAAGATTAAACACAAGTCGCTTTTCAGATTGCTGGTGGGGTCTGTTTTTCTGTGATTCCCTCTGAAGCCTTCAGATGACAGGACTTTCGCTGAGGCTGACCGAGTTTATGTAGCCACTAGGTCACTACCTTCTTGTCGCCTGGGCCGCCTTAATAGTTGATCGCATTACACCTCATTGTACACAAGATACTCCTTCGTTCAATGACAGCTTACTAGCCGTGAGATGAATTTCGATCAACTATGATCATCTTTAAAAAAACAAGAAAATATACATGCAGGTTACTTGCTGTAGATTTAACATGGAGCTGCCACGTGAAGAGAAACTTGAGCAAACACTGCATTTCTTCACAAGTGAGTTGTTCAAGCGCTTCATATGTTAACTTACAAATTAGCTGAGTCACTCTTGCTTGTTTATCTTCTCTTCATTCTCTTTTCCTCCCTCTCCTGCCTGACATGTTTTTCCTTTCTTGCTGGAGCGAAGGGAGACAAACCCCATTCTTTCAATTTGCTTCCCTGTCTCCCTCTCTGCTCCTGTCCCCCAAATCTCTCATTCTCTCCACTTTCTTTTTCTCCCCGTCTCTCTCCCAAAGTCTCTTTCCCTCCGTCTCTCTCTCTTTCTGTCTCCTCCCTCGCCCTCAGCCTCTCTCTCTCCCTCTCTCTCCCAGTCTTTTTCCCTCCCTCTCTTGCCCGTTCTCTCCTCCAATGTTTTTCCCTCCCTCTCTTCAACAATCTCTTTTCCTTCCTCTTTCCCCCCAATCTCCCTTTCCCCCCAATTCTCTCTCCCCAACTGGGGAGAGAGGCGGGGGGGGGGGGGGTGAGTGAAGGGCTGAAGGGTCAGCCTGTTTCAGATGAAAAAACAAATGAGAACCCACCTTCTGCCCACATCTTGAAAACTGTTGGAAGAAAGCAGAACTTGGAGCTTCTCTCTTCCTCTCTCTCTCCAATGGCCAAGCTAGAGGGCACCCCACAAGAACAGGTAAATGACCTGTTCTTTTAGCAACAGGACTGGGGGGACCACCACCCTGGGTGGTGGGAGGTGGCGAAGCCTGCTGGAATTCGCTGTTACTCTCTGCTCGGGCCTTGCCCGAAACAGATTTCTGTTGCTTGATTTCTCCAGGAGCCCATGGGGGTGGAAGACAGCGCTAAGCACCTGTCATATTTACAAATCGACGGGCAATTGCAGGTCTGGGGGATTTTCATTTCCTTGCCCTCCCCATCACCGGCCTCACGCGGAGCACCAGGTCTGGATCTGGGAGAGCTCCACTCCATGGAAGCTGGTGGCAGTTGAATACAAAGTTGGATCTTTTTCCTGACTCCTGGGGCGTAGGCTCCCCCGCTCCCTTCCCTGGGATTAGTTGTGGCTTCCCCGAGAGAAAAGATCCTTCACTCAGCACTTTTAACTACCCCCAATCTTCCTGTCCTTACTCCCAGGGCTCGCAGCCTGCCAACATTCCCTGTCTCCCCTTTAAGTCCGGGAGAAGAGGGAAGGGGGAGTGGGTGTTGGGCAGTCTGATAGGTCACCCTGAGTTAGCCCAGGGCACAGACACCCACCACAAAAAGCTCCTGAGTCTGGAAGTCGGGGTCCATATGGTTCTTCTCCCCTCCCTGCCGCCAGAAGACCCCCAAAGAAGAACAGTCCACGCTTCCAGGGAGCGGCCCTCCCCGTTAGATGGAAACGAGAGGCCTTGAACTTGTGTTGCTTTCACTAAATGTCTACCTCTGCCACACTCCCACTACCAGCTCCTCTTGTCACCATTGACTACTCCTAGGAGCCAGATTCTCCTAGTGGGTTGGGGGTTGGTGGTCAGCTCACATTCACCTTTCACCATTGCATTGAATAGAGTGATCGGAAGCATTCCTCATTGGCTTTCTGCCATGGCCCAGGCAGGGGTCTTGGGCCCAGCTCAACGAGACCCCTTCCCTGTGTCAGAGGGGCTTGGTCCCTTCCTGTCCTGGGTGGCAAGCCAGCCAGGGGACCAGGATGGACCTGCATCCTGCCCCCTGCCTCGCAGTGGACTCTGGCTGCAGCAGGGAGGCAAAGAGATGGACGTCGTCTGCGTTCACTGGTCCGCTTCCCAGCCCTCGGATCAAGCTCACAATTCTGGACTGCTCCCAGCCAGACCCAAAAGCTCACATCCACCATGTTGCTTCATTAGGACAGCCCCATGGCCTTCTGGGAAGGGATGTGGTAGCCCAACCTGGCCTGGTCCTGGCACCCAGACCAGGCTGTTCCTCCTCTTGCCGAGGCCGAAGGCTGGTGGACATCTTTCCCGCCTGAGGCACCAGGTGTAGATGGAAGAATTAAGGCACGAGAGAGGGGAAGCAGACAGAGTCCACGGGCTGATCCCAGAGAGAAAACCCATCCCAACTTACCTCCAAGCCCCTCATCCTATGCCGTCCCCTCACTGCTGTGCCATGAGACCGTCTCCTTGGTAAAAAATCACGAGGGGTTAGGAATCTTATAGACCCTCCTCACCACATAACCCCAGCCCCCACGACATCCAGCTTTCTCCTGACGGAGCAGCCCCTGATCCGGGATCTTCTGCCCCTCCCTCACCCACAAGTGGCATGGGGGCTCTGAGCGCATTTTCTCTTGAACCACGAACCCCAGGCTCATGTGTCTGCTGCACCTTTAGTGCCTCCCTAGGGGGAGAATGGACCTGAGTGACCCAGACTGGGCACTGCTGCCCTCAAAGAGGAGGAAGGAAAAAGCGACCCTGAGTAATTCCCTCACAGACAGTAGGCAAGGCAGGTGGCACTTACAAGGAGTTCTCACTTCTGCCTGGTGGCTTCTTGAGAATTGTAAAAATCAAGGCAGTGATTTAAATATAGCAGTGGTGGACTGTCCTCTGAAATCTTGTGAAAACACCACTCTCAGAGTTGTGGGGTTTTTTTGGGGTTTTTTTTTTTTGTGTGTGTGTGTGTGTGTGTGTGTGTGCACGTGCGCAAGCACGGGTTTTCGTACGTGCGTGTATTTATGGGATTCGTAACCACTTAACGTGACGTTTTAGTACGGCTTCCATGGCATCTTTATAACCGACTCGCCTTTTTATGATTGCAGTTTGTTCAGTTTTCTCGCCCGGTTAAGTTTCAGTGGGGAAAAAAAAGAAAAAAAACTGTAGCGTCGCGCGAAGTGCCGAAATGCTGCCAACCACGAATAGTAAACATGCATCTGAATTTGATCATTCTTAAGACCCTGCGTCTGCCTACAACGCGCGTGCCGTTGGAACAGCCGATATCTTCTTGCTTGACCAGTGTTGTTTTCTTGTGTGGCATGTTTCCTCTATCCTACAGGCTGTTTTTGTTCAGTGTTGAAGTGAGGCAGCGTGGTGTTTCTCTCCCTCCCCTCCTGGAGTCTCCACAGCCTGTTGGTTAGCCTGATTCTCCCTTGGCCTTTTGCTCTAAATTGGGTCTGGAAGTTGGAGAGGAGGCCCCTCAGCCTTCTCCAGAAATGCAAGTCACTACCATATGGGCTAGGGGTGTAGTCAGGAGTCCTTTTTTTTAAAAAAAAAATCCCACTTTTAAGCCCAATTAAGCATGCTGCTCACTCAGGGTGAGATGCCCTGGCAGTGAGCTGCTGGGGGCTGTTACCTTGCCTGGTCTCCACACCAATGGGATACCCACAATCCTCTTTGCTTTTCTGAGTAGACCCATCTCCTCTTTCCAGGGTGGCATATTCGCTGAAAGGGGTCACCTTTACTTTGTTCTAATACACATACACACACACACACACACACACAAAATCACACACACCTGGTCACCCCTTAGGACAGATGGAAGACACAGGCCTCAGCTCTTACCAGGAGGCACCTTGGGCTATTGTCAACGGTAGATGGGAATGCTAAGAATGGAAACATCTCAGTAAGGTTATCACTCAGTTCTATTTATGGATTGCTTAGTGTGGGTAGAATACTGAATAAAGCACTTCAAGACATGCAACAGTCCTTATGAGACTTAAAACGGCCTGAGAGCCACTGATTTTGTTCAGCAGCCACTGATCCCCCCAAGCAGGAACCACAAGGGACCCCAATTTTAGCTCCTACCACCCATCCCTCCCTTTTCTATTGCTGGGGGAAAACCAACTCCCAAACTGTGTGACGAGAGTGCACTTGCATCTGGTCTGAGTTTTACTACGTATAGAGTTTTCGATATTGTTTGTCGGTGGGACGGTTCTACGGTGAAAAATGTTTATATTTCTTACAGCTGCCTTGTAAAAAATGGAAACAAAGTTTAAAAAAATGTATAATATCCAATTTCTAAAACCCTGATCTAAGTAAGATTTTTACAACTGGTAGATTTTGATGTGAGCTGGTTTTTAAATCTTCCAAGTTAAAGTCACTTAAATAAAGACCTTATTTGCCTTTAGTTTTTTATGTTGCTTATGGGCTCTTAGTGAGGGGGCTGGAGTCCCCCAGACCCAATCTCACTCTGTTTGCCCCTAGGATGTGGGTTGGAAAGGCTGACTGAGGGTGTAGACCACGACTCTGGTAGTAGAGCTGGCCTTTGCCCACATCCTCTTCAAGGCCAACGGTGAAATTGGACCCCTGAGTGTATGCCCCCATTCATTCAATTGTATTCATTGAGTGCTTACTGTGTGTAGAGCACTATACTAAGAGCTTACATCTCTTGCCTGCAGAAATTAGTCATGTCCCTTCTCTGGACTCTTGTTGCTCAGGCCCCAGTAGGTGCTTAAACAAATGCCATTAAAAAAACATGAGTGGTAGGTAAGCAAGGTTCTAAGACTTCAACAGCAGCAGATGACAACACATATTGCCCACCCCATTGGATTTACCTGTCCCCATAAAGACCAAAAAAACCCCTAAGAGGCTGAATTGGTTGAAAAGAGAAGGGAAATCTTTTTAATGTGTCAAAACTGGTAACAAGTATTTCTATATAAAATCAATTACTGGTGGATTTCAAAAACGAGGTGGTTTGTTTCATTTTTTTGTTAAAACAGGGCACCACCTTAAACCCAGAGAAAAGCTTGTTTCAGAACACAAGCCCTTATTTAGTGTAAATCCGACCCCAACAAGGGGGAATAAAATCCACTCAGACCAGAGTTGTCAACAGGTAAACAGTCTCAACTTTAAATATGTAGAATATATATATACATATATATCTATAGAGGCATATATATGATTTTAGCTTATTCCTGAGCTCCCAAGGACTATTCAGACTAATTCTTTGTCACAATGACCTAAGAGAAAAGGCAACATGTGTATAAAAAGCACTTAGGTTGCTTACTCTGACACTTTCCGTTCTTCGAAAAGGACGATATTGGAAGAGTATAGCTTGTTTTTTGGATAAACAGTGCAGCAGGCAGAGTACATTGAGGCGCATCAACGCCATCACCAGCTAACTGCCAGTGGGCTTATTGCACCTCTGCTTGTTTAAGCAGCAGTGTTGATGGGGCGCTTGGGGCCCAGGGTGTTTTAGTGTAAAGAGGTTAGTGTGAATTCTGTTTTGGCTGAGACTCGCATCCAAGTCTCAGGAGTAGGGTCTGTACGTGCTAGAGTGACAAAGTTAAAAGGAAGCATGAGGAAACTTGAAGGCAAAACTCCGTCGAGCAGAGGAAGCCTAGCCCTGCTGCCTCATGATTTTTCAATAGGGCTGGGGGAGTGGAGATTCGTGGAGGGAGAGGGAAGGTCGTCCCCCAGAAGCTGATGTGAGGGGGGGACTGAAAGGAAGAGCAGAACCACCTGACAGCTTGTTTGTCCTCTGACCCCTGAAGTTTTCCCTCCCTCCGTTCACACGTTAATTATCCTGGTTAGAGCCGTGTCAGTTCAGCCGCAGCTTCTTCAGGGATGATTGAAAGAGTTTCTTGGACTTGCGAGCAGCCTGCAGGTTCCGGGACATTAGGAGATGGTAGTTTGTGATCGCTTGTTTCCTGCGGAGGGAGGAGGGTCATGAGGGGAGGGCGGTCAGTGCGGTGGGCTGGGGGCTGTGATCTCCTGAGCCTTAGTTTTCTTAAACAGGGATTAAGTTTTGTTCCCCCGACCCTTAGTCTGCAAATCCAATCAGGGTCAGGGGGCTTTGCCAAGCCTGATTACCTAGTACTTACTCCAGTTCCTGGCCCATAGTAATTGTTTAATAAGAACCAATATCATTATTAGGATACAGTGCACTTTGAGGTCTGAAGGTGTGCTAAGCCAGCCAGGAAAATGGGGCACTCTGCTTTCCTTTTTGGACTGGGAGGCCTCCCCAAGTTCAGCCCTCCTAACTGAAGCGGCGATCTCATGGTGTCGGGAAGTGCCGGGGCTGATATCCCCAGAAAGATTGGTGGAGAGGGCAAGTTGCGGCCTAGCCATGTGGTGTTCAGGTGGTTGTGCTTGGGTTAGTTACATAAGAAGGCCAAGCAGGGAGTCTGAAGGAATTAGTAGCTGTGGTCCTAGTTGCTGGTTGAGGGGTTTTGGGGAGGGAAAGGGCAGGGGGAGGGAGAGAGAAAGAGAGTAAGAAAAAGAAATCGAGAGACACACACACATACACACACCAACCTACAGGTTTGAACCACAGGTCTGCTGGGGGCCAAGCCCCAAGGCGGGTGGAGCCCAGGACCATGGAAATACCAGGAGAAGATTTGAGCAGAATGGCTGCCTGGCCAAATCCCCTACGCCTCTCTGATCCATCTGTAGTTCTGGAGGTGGAAGGGGAAAGCAGAAGTAGCTCCAGGACCAGGAGTTTGGGAATTATTTTTGTATTTGGGGGTGGGGTGTGTGTCCTCCATTGGCATTTCCAAAAGGAAGCCAGGTCACCCCCCTCTTTCCCTTCCCTCCTGCCAGGCATGCAAGCAAGCAACAGGTGGGGAACAAGACGTTACCTGGCAGACACGATCTTCAGTTTCCAATGAGAGAAACTGTCACGTCACTACCAACAAGATGAAGAACACAAGAGGTGAGTGAGGCTTGGCTGCTCAGACATCTGGAGGGCCCCAGCTGGGCCTGGCTCCCCTGGGCAGGTGGGCTGGGATCATGACATCCATCCAAGGGGGCCATGCTCACCAAATGCGGGGGAGAAAAGGGAAGGGGTGTCTGCTAGACCGAGACTACCGGGTGCCCCGAGCGCGAGGGGTCGACTGGATGGACTACGGGTAACCCTGGTGGCTGTCTCATCCTTTCCCCCTCCTACGTGTGGAGTGGGCAGACTGGATGCGGGCACTATGGATGTCAGAAAGGAGTTCACTGTAGACAGGCAGGCAGCTGGGAATCTCCACCAAGCTCCCAGGAAGAGGGAGATGAGAGCCTTGGGACCCAACCCCTCACCCCCCATCCCCCCAACAGCCGTAAGGCTTTGGGGAGGGGGTGGAAGGGCTGGGCTGGGGATGTCCCTCTGGGGAGCTGGAATGACTCCTAATGGTTCTCGGGTTGCTGGGACGTGTCCAGTTTCTCAGGGAGTGAGCGGCACCATGGCTTAGTGGATAGAGCAGGGGCTTGGGAGTCAGAAGGACCTGGGTTCTAATCCCCGCTCCACTATACGTCTGCTGCAGGACACAGGGCAAGTCATTTCACTTCTCTGGGCCTCAGTTACCTCATTTGGAAAATGGGGATTAAGAGTATGAGCCTCATTTGAGACAGGGATTGGGTCCAACCTGATTAACTTGTATCTTCATTGCCTTGATTTGATCCCTTTATTCAGTTCCGCAGCACTTATGTATATATCCATAAATTATATTAATGTCAGTCTCCCCCTCTAGACTGTAAGCTTGTTGTGGGCAGGTGTTTTGTACACCGCTACAGCATAGAGTATGTGCTCAATAAATACAATTAATGATGATAATGGGAGGGAAATGGGAATTGAAGCAGCATGACCCAGTGGATAGAGCACGGGCCTGGGAGTCAGAAGGACCTGGGTTCTAATTCTGACTCTGTTCTTGTCTGCTGTATAACCTTGGGCACGTTGCTTAACTTATCTGTGCCTCAGGCACCTCATCCATAAAATGGGGATTAAGACTGTGAACCGCATGTGGGATGGACTGTATCCAACCTGATTAGCTTGTACCTACCCCAGTGCTTAGTGCAGTGCTTGGCACAAAGTAATATTTAACAAATACCATTAAAAAAAATTGGCTTAAAAAAAATGAAGGGTGCAAGGATGGTTACCTTTCTTCTCTGGCAATGGCATCATCAAATTCCTGGGAGAGATACTGGAGATCCCGGATCCCTCTGGAGACGGACTCCAGGTCTCTGTTGAATTCTCTGCACAGAAAATACAAGTCCCCTGTTGAGTCATGGCTCTTGACAGACCAAGCCCCTGCTTTGACCCTTTCATTAAGAGAGGTTCCAGGGCCTGTGCTGGTTGAACATGAATAAGCTGCTGAACCATCTGGGCCCCAGGATCCTCATCTGTAAAATGGGGGACGAGATCTCTGCTCCTCGTCCCCCTTGGACGGAGAGCTCTGTGTGGGCACATGACATAACGCAAAGGGCCTTTTCAGTCAGTTAAAAATGTTCCTCAGAATCTCATATTTATTAGAGACATCAGACGGGCCATGATAGGACACAGGCCTAGAAGAGCTTCCCCCACTAGATAATGATCTCCTTGTGCCTCTCAAGTGGCCCAGAGTTTGGCCTCTCCGCCTGCCTGGTCTCTCAGTGCCCGCAGTGTGGTGGTGAGACTAAACTCCTTGTGGGTAGGGAATGTGTCTGTTTATTGTTGCACTGCACTCTCTCAAGGGCTTAGTACACTGTTCTATACACAGTAAGCGCTCAATAAACACGATTGGCTGGTTAACTGAGGAGGAACCACCACACCACACTGCTCTCTGCCTTCCTGTCAGGCCCGCTGATGGTTGGGGGCTAGTCTGAGGTGAGTGCTAGCCATGGCCAATTGCAGGCTAAGTGGGGGGCATGGAGGGAGGTGGTTTGGCTTGCCCTGAGCAGGTCGAGGCACACGAAAGGACTTCCCACCAGATTGCTGCTTTCCCTAAATGTGCCTCAGGGGGTGTACCAGCAAGCAGACTCACCTGGAGGCCAGGCGGGACCCTGTCTGCTGGTGGCCAAGCAGGGGGGCCGGGGAGGAGTAGGGACTGCTGAGGGCAGCGGCTCTTTGAGACCTCCTGAGGGGCAGCGTGCCCCCGTCCTTCCCGAGCCAGGTGGACAAACATCTCCACTCCACTCCTCTGGGCCGAGGGGGGCACCGGCGGGGCCCGGACCTTGGCGGGGTGGCAGCGGCAGAGGCCGGCCGGGGGCCCCGCCGGCGAGGTGTGCGGGGGGTGGGGCTTCTCTTCCCAGGGGAGACCATCAGGTGGTGGCCATGAGGCCTCTGGGACTTCTGTAACCTCTGCAAAACAGAAACAGTGGTGAAGCGGGGGCCATATATCCATGCTACCCCCCCCGGAGGAAGTTTCCCTTTTTTGGGTTTCTGGGCCACATCCGCCCATCCTTGAGGCTGATTCTGGAAGGTTGTTTCTCAGCTCTCCACCTGCTGGTGGACCCCCAACCCCCAGGGGCCTGAGCCCACCTACCAGAAGGGTGGCAGGGGGCAGAGAAGGGGTCACTGTCGACAGCAACTCCAAGCTGGGTAAGGGCAGATGGCCACGATTGCTTATTCTCCAAGTCTGTGAAGCAGCGTGGCCTACAGGAAAGACCACGGGCTTAGGCGACAGAGGATCTGCATTCTAATGCCATTTGTCTGCTCTGCAACCTTGAGCAAGTCACTTTACTCTTCTGTCCCTCAAGTTCCCTCATTTGTAAAATGGGGACTAAAACTATGAATCCCATGTAGGAAAGAGACTGTGTCCAACCTGATACCTTGTATCTACCCCAGTGCTTAGAACAGTGCTTGACACACAGCAAGCACTTTACAAATTCCGTGTTTACCAACAATAATAATATCAGATCTTGAGCTCCTGGTTTTTTTTTGATGTTGATGGCATTTATTAAGCACTTACAATGTGCAAAGCACTGTTCTAAGCACTGGGAAGGTTACAAGGTGATCAGGTTGTCCCACGGGGGGCTCACAGTCTTAAGCCCCATTTTACTGAAGAGGTAACTGAGGCACACATAAGTTAAGTGACTTGCCCAAAGTCACACAGCTGACACTTGGCAAGGCGGGGATTTGAACCCATGACCTCTGACTCTGAAGCCCAGGCTCTTTCCACTGAGCCATGCTGCTTCTCTGGTTTATCCTCCTCTGGCCCACTGAGGATGGATTTTTTTTTTCCCCTTTCTTAATGGTATAAATTACCCACATCCTTCTGACTCCCAGACTTGGGCTCTCTCCACTAGGCCATGCTGTTTCTCAGTGGTTAGCAGATCTAGATTCAACTGTGGTCTAACGGAAAGGCCACAGGCCTGGGAGTCAGAGGATCTGGGTTCTAATCCCAGCTTCTTCGCTCGCCTGTTACTTGGCTTTGGTTAAGTTGCTTCACCATACCTCCATTTCCTCCTCTGTAAAAGGAGGATTCGGTACCTGTTCTTTTCCCCACAAAGGCTTTGAGTCCCATGAGGGGCAAGACCAGAATCTAAGCATCTCCCAGCACCGGGCATCTAGTCAGTGCTTAACAAATACGCCAGTTAAATGGGGTTGGGGGCCCAAGGACAATGGCTGCTCTGCAGGAAGGGATATCCACTTCTAGGTGTCCAAGTGCCCTTCTCAGAAGGCCAGGTTGGAGGAGGGGGGCGAGAAGGGGTACCTGAGCCACTGCCCCAAGGGCATTCTGGGCTGTGCGGCAGACAGATTGTAGGCTCTGCCTCCCCTTCTCCGGGGTTTCCAGACGCTCCCAGGCTGTGGTCTCCCCGAAGTTGACGTCCACCTGCCGTAGTGCCTCCCGGGTACGGAGACTCCTGCGCAGGGCGCTCAGGCCGCTGGCCCTGGGTTTCCACCGGGAGCGGGTGGGCGGCGGGCTGTCATTCTCATCAGTCTCTTCCAGCACCCGGTGAGCCCTCCACCCTAGGGCGGCCCCCACCCCCTGCAGTACCGAGGCCATCTCTCCTCAAGGCTGCCTCTCGTCCTGGCTGAAATCCCTGCGGGAGACAAGGTGGGTGGTCGGTGGCCAGCCAGCTTGACCCAACGGAGGCCCCCGACCCACAGCGGCCTGCCTGGCTTGGCCCCCTGGCTCTGGGCATCCCGTCAGAGGGATCCTCCCCAGGCCCGGTCTTTTTGGACTGGCATAACCCTGGAATCCCAGCTTCACCCAGTCAAACATTTGTATTTATTGAGCACTTACTGTGTGCAGAGCACTATAGTAAGTGCTTGGGTGAGTACAATACAACAATGGTGCTATTGATGCCTGTCTACTTGTTTTGTTGTCTGTCTCCCCCTTCTAGACTGTGAGCTTACTGTTGGGTAGGAATTGTCTCATCAAACTGTACTTTCCAAGCGCTTAGTACAGTGCTCTGCACACAGTAAGCGCTCAATAAATACGAGTGAATGAATGAATGAACAATAATCAGTGACATTCCATGCCTGCAACAAGTTTCCGGCCTAGAGGGGCCAGTCGAGGACAACTCTGGCCTAAAGGGCAACGCCCCAGAACCCATTCCCTTCCTACGATGGCTTGTGGGGCCTCTGGGGTCACGGCCCCTATCAGCCAGCCCGGGGGTGGGGGTGGGGGGTGGGGTGGGAGGCAACCCAATTCCCTCTCCCGCCCCGCAGGGCTGAGTGACTTGGTCAAACGGCAGGACCAGCAGCCAGGGGCCGGGTGGTCGCTCACCCGGCTGCCATCCCTGGCTCGTCCCTGATCCCTGAGGGACGCCGGTGCTGGGGGCCGGGGCAATCCCCTTCCAGAGGGTAGTCGTTCGCAGACTCGGCCGAGGAGGGGTCCACCCCAACCCCCAGGACCGGCTTCTCCCCTCCGCGTTAGCGGCGACCCCCAACTGCTCCGCCAATCCCCCGCAGCCCGCACCCACCTGAGACCCCCGCCTCCTCCCACACCCATCTTCGACCCCCAGCGCGGCTTCTCCAGCACAGATCTGCGACCCCCACCAACTCCCACACCATTCTTTGACCCCCAGCCCGGCTCCTCTCACACAGACCTGCGACCCCCGCCTCCTCCCAAGCCATTCTTTGACCCCCAAGCCCGGCTCCTCTCGCACAGACCTGCGTCCCCCTGACTCCTCCCGCACCCATCTTTGACCCTCGGCCCGGCTCCCCTTGCATGGACCTGCGACCCCCGCCTCCTCCCACACCTATTTTTGATCCCCCGCGCGGCTCCTTCCGCACAGGCCTACAACCCCCACCTCCCATCTCCGATCTCTGGTGCAGCTCCTCTCGCATGGGCCAACGACTCCCACCTCCTCCCGCACAAACCTGTGCCCCCCGCCTCTTCCCGCCCCGATCTTCGACCCCTAGCACAGCTCCTCCCGCCCCGATCTTTGATCCCCGACACATCTCCTCCTTCCCCGGGTACAGACCTGCACCCCCCGCCCCGCTCTTCGTCCCGTGGCCGGCTGCTGTCTCTCCTCCTCTGCGTTTAAACGGGGCGCGGCCTCCGCCCGCCGCCCCGTCCCCGCCGCCGATTGGCTCCCTCGGCGTTCGGGCTGATTTAACCCGAGGCTCCCGATTGGCCCGCCCGCCCCGCCCGCGATACATTCGCGGCTCTGATTGGCCTGTCCCTTCAGAGGCCCCGCCCACTCTCCCATTCACAATTTAGGACGTTCAACCTCCCACCCCGCCAACCGCTCTTAACCCTGCTGAACCGTACAGTGTGGACGCCGGGCCCTCGGATTCCGGGCTTCTCGAGGGCGGGAAGGACCAAGAGTCGGGGGGCTGTGGACTGTGGATAGGGAAGCAGCGTGGCTCAGTGGAAAGAGCCCAGGCTTGGGAGTCAGAGGTCATGGGTTCTAATAATAATGATGGCATTTGTTAAGCGCTTACTATGTGCAAAGCACTGTTCCAAGCGCTGGGGGGGATACAAGGTGATCGGATTGTCCCACGTGGGGCTCACAGTCTTAATCCCCATTTTACAGGTGAGGTAATTGAAGCTCAGAGAAGTTGTGACTTGCCCAAGGTCATACAGCAGACAAAATAATAATAATAATTTTAGTATTTGTTAAGCGTTTACTATGTGCAAAGCACTGTTCTAAGCGCTGGAGAGGATACAAAGTGATCAGGTTGTCCCATGTGGGGCTCACAATCTTAATCCCCATTTTACGGATGAGGTAACTGAGGCCCAGAGAAGTTAAGTGACTTGCCCAAAGTCACACGGCTGACAAGCAGCAGAGGTGGGATTTGAACCCATGACCGCTGATTCCCATTCTTTCCACTGAGCCACGCTGCTTCTCCCGGTTCCGCCACTTGTCAGCGGTGTGACTTTGGGTACTTCACTTTTCTGTGCCTCAGTAACCTCATATGTAAAATGGGGATTAAGATTGTGAGCCCCACAAGGGGCGACATGATGACCTTGTATTCTCCCAGGGTTTAGAACAGTGCTTGACACATAGTAAACGCTTAACAAATACCATCATCATGATCATCATCTGATCGGGGAAGGGCTCATTTCGGGGTTCAGATCTGGCCGCCTGCTCTCATAGTGTGCTCTCCCAAGCGTTTAGTAGAGAAGCAGCGTGGCTCAGTGGAAAGAGCACGGGCTTGGGAGTCAGAGGTCATGGGTTCGAATTCCGACTCCGCCATTTAGCTGTGTGACCTTGGACAAATCACTTAACTTCTCTGTGCCTCAGTTACTTCATCTGTAAAATGGGGATTAAGACTGTAAACCCCACGTGGGACAACCTGATCACCTTGTATCCCCCAAGCGCTTAGAACAGTGCTTTGCACATAGTAAGCACTTAACAGATACCATCATTATTATTGATTGATTCTTCTAGACTGTGAGCCCGTTATTGGGAAGGGATGGTCTCTATCTTTTGCCGAATTGTACTTTCCAAGCGCTCAGTACAGCGCTCTGCACCTAGTAAGCGCTCAATAAATACCATTGATGACGCTAAAATGCAGCTCACCGCTGCCCTCTCCTGCCCTCCTGTGGTCATGGCTGGGATCGCTACGCTGCGGACCTCAAGCCTTCCCAGTGCTGCCCTCATGTGGCCTTAGGCTGAATTGCAGCGCGGGCCAAGGCCTTTTCGGAGTCTCAGCCCCCGCGTTCTCTCCCTGCTGCTGGCTTGTGGCCATGATCCCATGACAGTCGCCGGGTGACTTGTGGCCTCAATTTCAGCATGACCAGTCTTTGCTCAGGTCTTTCCTCCTGTGGCCTTAGAATGAATAGCAGCCCGGCCCATGTCCCGATAGCCACATGTACGTGTTCATTCAATCGGATTTATTAAGTGCTTACTGTGTGCGGAGCACTGTACTAAGCGCTTGGGAAAGTACACGGCTGTCTTGAGTAACCAAAACCCTACTAAGCAGCCTGGCTTATCTCCCTGATCAGTACTGCACCCCTATGGCCACAGCTTTGTTTGCTTCTGTCCACTCGCAGAAGGAGTTTTCTTTAAATTTAGCCCTAAAGGAAGTGGATCTGGGGAAGCTAAAGATTCTAGGGAGAAGCACCCAAAGGTCTGACTTGCCCAGCCTGATAATAATAATAATAATAATAATAATAATAATAATAATTGTAGCTTCTAGACTGTGAGCCCACTGTTGGGTAGGGACCATCTCTATATGTTGCCAACTTGTACTTCCCAAGCGTTTAGTACAGTGATCTGCACACAGTAAGTGCTCAATAAATACGATTGAATGAATGAATGAATGAATTTGTTAAGCGCTTTCTATATTCCAGGCACTGTTCTAACGGATGGGGTGGGTACAAGCTAATTGGGTTGGATGCAGTCCCTGTACTACGTGGGGCTCACAGTCTCAATCCCCATTTGACAGATGAGATAACTGAGGCCCAGAGAAGTGAAGTGACTTGCCCAAGGTCACACAGCAGACAAGTGGCGGAGCTGGCATAAGAACCCATGACCTTCTGACTCCAAGGCCTGTGCTCTATACACTATGCAATGCTGCTTCTCCCAGGACAGGGCAGGGCAGGAGCCAGGCCAGTGTGGAGAGTGTAGGGAGACCTGTCAATCAATCAATCAATCAATCACTCTTATTGAGTGCGTATGGTATACAGAACATTAAACTAAGTTCAGCATTTAGGAAAGTACAATAGAGTTGGAAAACATGGTACCAGTCCTCAAACTCTTTATAAGCAAGAGAGTAACTGAATATAGTTAGGAGGAGAAAGAGAATGGAAAAATGAATATGTGTGTGAATGAGTGCTTAAATAGCATCAAGACGTCTGCTGAAGTGCTGTAGTGTAAGTATGTAAGTGCAAAAATGTTGAGGAGGTACAGAAGTATTTGGGAGGGTATGACTTGGGTAGAAGAAAAAATACTCAAAAGGCTTCCTGTGGGAGGTGCGATTTCAGAAGGGCTTTGAAAATGGGGGAGAGCTGTAATCTGGTGGATTGAATAAAGAGAGGGTTCCAGGCAGAGGTGATTCTCCTGGAACGAGGAAATCTTGAGCTGAGCTATATGTCCTGGGAGGTGGGAGATAAGGTCAGGAGAGGTCGGTCCTCCTGCGCCAACCCCCAAACCTTGGGGGTGAGGAGAGGCTGAAGTTGAAGCCCTGCTGGAGCCGAGAGGAAAAACAGCGATCTGCCCGATGTCTCTAGTTTCCCTTTTATCCCTGCAACCCTACATGCCAGGAGGTGAGGGGTTCATATGTTCCCCACCCTGCTATACTTGTCCTCAGAAAAATGCCAGATGATCACAAATGTCTGTTCCCCGAGGCTGTGAAGCAGTGTGGTCTAGTGGAAAGAGCACGGGCTTGGGAGTCAGAGGACCTGGGTTCTAATTCCGCCTCTGCCACTTGTCTAATCTAGTATAATAAATGCCATTATTATTGTTATTATTGTTATTATTGTCTGCTGTGTGACCTTGGGCAAGTCATTTCCATTCTCCAGGCCTCAGTTCCCTCATCTGCAAACGGGGGATTAAGAGACTGTGACCAATCTGATTAGTTTATATCTACTCCAGTGCTTTGTACAGTGCCTGGCACATAGTAAACACTCAAGAAATACCATAAAAGTTCTGGAGGGGAAGGGGCAGGGGTCAGGGAGCATGGCCCAGCAACACACTCTATGCTTCTGTGCATATCTATGAGCTCTTCTACATGATGTCATTGCGTTTAGAAACCTGCATTATATCCGGCATTTCTGGTCAGCCAAGGGGGCATCCAGGGTTTATCTCCTCCAAGAGGCCTTCCCAGATTGAGCCCCACTTTTCCTCATCTCCCGCTCCCTTCAGCATCGTCCTGGCTTTCTCCCTTTGCTCTTCCCCCTCCTCCCAGCCCCCCAGCACTTAAGTATATAGAGAAGCAGTGTGGCTCGGTGGTAAGAGCACGGGCTTTGGAGTCAGAGTTCATGGGTTCAAATCCCAGTTCTGGCAATTGCCAGCTGTGTGACTTTGGGCAAGTCACTTAACTTCTCTGTGCCTCAGTTACCTCATCTGTACAATGGGGATTAAGACTGTGAGCCCCTCGTGGGACAACCTTATTACCTTGTAACCTCCCCAGCACTTAGAACAGTGCTTTGCACATAGTAAGCGCTTAATACATGCCATCATTATTATTGTTATTATTCATAATTTTATTTATTTGTGCGGATGTCGGTTTATTTGTATTGATGTCCATCTCTCACCCTCTAGACTGTGAGCTCGTTGTGGTCAGGGATTGCCTCTCTTTAGTGTTGAGGTGCATTTTCCCAAGCGCTTAGTACAGTACAAAGTAAGCGCTCAATAAATACGATTGAATGGATGAATGAATGATGTCCACCTAGTAGACCAGTCTCTGCTGGGGAGAGGACTGATGAAAGTTGGCCATCAGGTGGCGCCCTGCACCCATACAAATCTGAATTTGAGAGGAAAATAGTGATGATGAAAAGTGGGAAAGGGGAAAAGTGGAGAAGGGGACCCAGATTTTCCATGCTCAAATGGCCTCTAGTTGCAGCCCCATTTATCTTTGCTATTTTTCCAAATGATGAGCCTCTTCTCAGAGTCCCAGAGGCTCTGGGGCTTTATGGTGGCTTTCCTGATCAATCCATCAATCTGTGGTATTTATAATAATAGTTCTGGTATTTGTTAAGTGCTTACCATGTGCCAGACACTGTACTAAGCGCTGGGGTGGGTACAAAAAAATAGGGTTGAACACAGTTCCTGTCCCATGTGGGGCTCATAGTCTCAATCCTCATTTTACAGAGGAGGAAACTGAGGCCCAGAGAAGTGAAGTGACTTGCTTGAGGTTACACAGCAGATAAGTGGCAGAGCCAGGATTAGAACCCAGGAGCTTCTGACTGAAGGAGTTTATGATTGGGGGGGGGGGGGAACAAACATTAAAATGAATTAGAGATAGGAGAAACAGCAGAGTGTAATGGTATAGGCCTAAGTGCTGGGAGAGTGAAGTGACATAGAAGCAGCATGGCTTAACGAGAAAAGCACGGGTTTGGGAGTCAGAGGATGTGGGTTCAAATCCCAGCTCCGCCACTTGTCTGCCATGTGACCTTGGGCAAGCTATTTAACTTCTCTGTGCCTCAGTTACCTCATCTATAAAATGGGGATTAAGACTGTGAACCCCACTAGGGACAACCTGATTACCTTGTACCTCCCCCCCCCCCCCACCACCACTTAGAATAGTGTTTGGCACTTAACAAATGCCATAATAATAATAATAATAATTATTATTATTATTATATCATGCAAGGGAGAAAGGAATCATTTTATTGAGCATTAAGTCAAAGAGTTTTTAAGGATCGAAAAAGTCTGTTTTTTCTCAGTGGGTGGGAATAGAGAAGATGGACATCACTGACTCCACAGTCTTTCCCCACAATTGCAATTTTCTAAAACTGGATTTCTGAACAACCGAGCAGAATTATTTAGTACTTATTCTGCACAGAGCAGTGTGCTAAGCTCCAACAGTCAGTCGTCAGGATCCCTTCCCTCGAGGACCTATCAGTTTAAGAGGGGGAGACAGTAAAATAAATCACAGTTCAAAGAAAGCCAGAAAAGGGTGTGTTTAGTGACAGGGGACTCAAGGACACCAGACTTGAAGTGCCTTGAGGACAGGGGATTGTGTTGACCAACTCTGTTTTCTCCCAAGTGCTTCATATAGTGCTCCTCACACAGTAAGTGCTCAATATATACCACCGATTGATTGGAGGTCTTCCCGGCTCTCCTTTGAGCTGCTTAGGCTGTAGGGCAGGGACTGTGTCTGATCCGATTATCTGTATCCACCCTAGGATTCAGCACAGGGATGAGCGCTGGACGAGAATGTCATGCCTGCTCTAATTATGATAACAAATAATCATGCTCTGCGGGGCATGAGCCCTGGCTGCCTAGTTAAAACTCCGGGCCACCTGTGCCAACCAGGGACTCTTTCCTCCCCACAAGGCTGAGCCCTAGAAGGAAAATCTCCATCACAGCCAGCCAGAAGCAGAATTGTCTGTCCAGTCTTTTGGCCGAGAATGGAGAAGACGATGCTTCTGAACGTGGAGGGGGTACGCAAAACCATCATCCATGGGGGGATGGGAGACCTCCCCAATTTCATCAGTGGATCCAAGGTCAGTGGGACTTCTTGGAAGGGGGTTGAGGGAGGATGGAGGGTGTGGGCTCTGAGGCAGAATGAGAACTCATTGCAAACATCCCCGATCAGACCCTTCTGAACACCCCATCCTCAGAGTGAATCGAATCTGGGAGTAAAAACTGAAGTTTGGTCCATTTTCTTCTGTCCAGCGGGACCATTGGCATCTTCCTGTTATCTTGTCCAATCAATCGTATCTCCTGGATCCTTCACTTGTCTGCTGGGTGAATCTGGGCAAGTCACTTAACCTTTCTGTGCCTCAGATCCCTTATCTGTAAAATGGGGATTGAGATTGGGAGCTCTGTGTGGGACAGGGACTATGTCCATCCTGATTATCTTGTATCTACCCCACCGCTTAGGACAGTGCCTGGCACATAGTAAGCCCTTAACAAATTGCACAGTTATTATTATTATCGATTGAGCACTTACTGTGTGCAGAGCACTGTACTAAGTGCTTGGGAGAGTACAGTATAACACAGTTGGTAGACATGTTCCCTGCCCACAACATTTGGGAGAATATAATATAATTGGTAGACATGATTCCTGCCACCGAGTTCTTACAATTAGGTCTTACAATTAAGCCCTTGTTGTAGACCCCTGTATTGTAATAGACACAGTCCTGGTCCCACATGGTCCCACAGACTCTCCCAAGCGCTAGGTACAGTTCTCTGCACAATGTAAATGGCTCAGTAAATACCACTGATGGGTTGATTGATGTCATTTCTGGAGAGGAAATCAAGGGTTTTCAATCCACAATGTCTTGGAAGCTTGGTTGGAGAGTCGAAGGCAAAATTCCAAGAAAGGGAGGCTGTTGCTCACTCAAAATATTCAGCGACTCTTTGCTGAATTTATTCATTCATTCATTCAATCATATTTATTGAGCACTTACTGTGTGCAGAGCACTGTACTAAGTGCTTGGGAAGTACAAGTCGGCAACATATAGAGATGGTCCCTACCCAATAACGGGCTCAGGGTCTAGAAGGGGGAGACAGACAACCAAACAAAACATGTAGACAGGTGTCAAAATCATCCATTCACTTTGTCCCTCTTAAAGGCTGAACGAATCTGGGAATGAGCCCTGGCAGATTAAAAGAAAAAAGAAACAGTGTGGCCTAGTGGAAAGAGCACTGTCTTGGGTCTCAGGGGACCTGGGTTCTAATCCTGCTCCACCACTTGCCTGCTGTGTGACCTTGGGCAAGTCACTTCACTTCTCTATGCCCGAGTTTTCTCATCTTTAAAATGGGAGTCAATACCTGCTCTCGCTCCTACTTAGACTTTGAGCCCCATGTGGAACAGGAACAGGTCTGACTTGAATACCTTATATCTACCCCAGAGCTTAGTACAGTGCCTGACACATAAGCACTCAACAAATAGCACCATCATTATTATTCTCATTAACAGGAATTGTAGATTCCCCAGACAGGGAGCTCACAGTGTGAGGGATCATGTCTACCAACCCTACTATCTAAGAGAAGCAGCATGGCCTAGTGGAAAGAACATGGGCTTGGGAGTCAGAGGATGTGGGTTCTAAACCCGAGTCTGCCACTTGTCTGCTGTGGGACCTTGGACAAGTTACTTAACTTCTCTGTGCCTCAGTTACTCCATCTGTAAAATGGGGATTAAGACTGAGAGCCCCATGTGACATGACCTGATTACCTTGTATTTACCCCTGTATTTAGATCAGCTCTTGGCACATAGCAAACACTTAACAAATACCATCATTGTTATTATTCATTCATTCATTCAATTGTATTTATTGAGAGCTTACTGTGTGCAGAGCACTGTACTAAGCACTTGGGAAGTACAAGTTGGCAACATATAGAGACGGTCCCTACCCAACAGTGGTCCCACAGTCTAGAAGGGGGAGACAGACAACAAAACTAAACATATTAACAAAATAAAATAAATAGAATAAATATGTACAAGTAAAATAAATAAATAGAGTAATAAATACGTACAAACATATACATATATACAGGTGCTGTGGGGAGGGGAAGGAGGTAACGCGGAGAGGATGGGGAGGGGGAGGAGGGGGAGAGGAAGGAAGTGGCTCAGCCTGGGAAGGCCTCCTGGAGGAGATGAGCTCTCAGTAGGGCTTTGAAGGGAGGAAGAGAGCTAGCTTGGCGGATGTGCGGAGGACATTCCAGGCCAGGGGGGTGACGTGGGCCAGGGGTCGATGGTGGGACAGGCGAGAACGAGGCACAATGAGGAGATTAGCGGCAGAGGAGCAGAGGGTGCGGGCTGGGCTGTAGAAGGAGAGGGGGAGGGGAGGTAGGAGGGGGCGAAGTGATGGAGAGCCTTAATAATAATAATTATTGCAATAATAATAATAACAATAATAATAAGTGCTTAACATATACCATCATTATTATTGCAATAATAATAATTATATTTGATAAGCACTTATTACAATTGTTGTTATTATTGCAATAATAATTATTATTATTGTAATAACAATGATGGTATTTGTTAAGTGCTTACTATGTGCCAAACACTGTTCTGAACACTGGCACTGTTTTAAGCACTGGTTGCACTCTCCTAAATGCTGAGTACAGCACCCTGCACACAGCAAGCACTCAATAAATACGATTGAATGAATGAATGAATGCTCTACACACCGTAAACATTCAATAAATACCATCGATTGATTGATCGATCGATAGAGGCTTAGTTGAAGAACGGGGTGAAGAAAATCAATGTTTCTTCCTTCCCCAAGGTGACTTTTCATTTCCGCACGATGAGATGCAATGAGGAGCGAACAGTGATGGATGACAGTAAGAAGGTGGGCCCTCCCATGCACATCATCATCGGGAACATGTTCAAACTGGAAGTTTGGGAGATTCTGCTGATGTCCATGAGGATCGGCGAGGTGGCTGAGTTCTGGTGTGACATCATTGTAAGTCGGAGAGGCCCCTCCCCACTCCCTACACCTCCAGTCTGTCCGTTGCCCCTACTCTTGATCTGTTTCCTGCTCTAAACTTTTGCTAACACCTTCTCCCCATTCACAGCTCTCTACAGCTGTTCGATACATTCGTGCTACTTATAGAAGCAGTGTGGCTTAGTGGAAAGAGCACTGGCTTGGGAATCAGAGGTTGTGGGTTCTAATCCTGACTGCCACGTGGCATCTTTGTGACTTTGGGCAAGTCACTTAACTTCTCTGTGCTTCAGTTATCTGTAAAATGAGGATTAAGACTGTGAGCCCCACCTGGGACTACCTAATTACCTTGTATCTCCCCCAGTGCTTAGAACAGTGCTTGGCACATAGTAAGCACTTAACAAATACCATTATTATTATTATTATTATTATTATTGTTGTTGCTGTTACGTCCTCCTCCTTCTTCCTGCTCCCCTGCAGTGTAGGAGATTATTGCCTCCTGGAGGAGAGGGAAAGAGTTTCATACTCTCCCCAGCGCTTAGTACAGTCCTTCGCACGTGGTAGATGCCCAATAAATACCGTTGATGACGATGAGGTTGCAGAGAAAAAGAAACCCTGGCTAGAAAGGGGCATAACCTAGCATAACGACCATGGGGCTGGAGTCCTTTGACCTTAGAACCCAGGTCCTTATCCTGACTCTGCCATTTACCTGCTGTGTGACTTTGGGCAAGTGATTTAACTTCTTTGGGCCTCACGGTTTCCTCATCTGAAAAGTTGGGGTTCAACACCTGTTCTCCCTCCCCCTTAGGCTGTGAGCCCCACGTGGGACTATGTCCAATCTGATTGCCTCCCCTGTAGACTGTGAGCCTCATGTGAGACAGGGTCTCTATCTGATTGTATCACTTCAACCCCAGGGTTTAGTTCAGTGCTTGGCATATAGAAAACACTTAACAAATGCCATGCTTATAGGAGAGAAGAGAAGCATGATTCAGTAAGGAGATATAATATCAGGTCTGTAAATCTCTCCGTTCAACAGCGCTACATGTGCTTAAGTGCAGAGTTGGCATGTCTATTCTAAGCCCTGACGATTTACCCTCATTCTTAGCAGATTATTTAGACACTCCTTGTGCCCTTTCCTCTCCCTCTGCTGAGTCATTAAGCTGGAGCTAATTTTAATCGGATCTCAAGGGTTTCTGTGGCTTCATCATCTGACTTGCTCCCTTTATTCATTCCCGCTCCTAGCCTCACAGCAGTTATGTATATGTCTGTAATTTATTTATTTATTTCTATTAATGTCTGTCTCCCCCTCTAGACTGCAGACTCACTGTGGGCAGGGAATGGGTCTGTTTATTGTTACATTGTACTCCCCCAAGCGCTTAGTACAGTGCTTTGCACACTGTAAGCCCTCGATAAATACGATTGAATGAATGAATGAATAAATGAATGAATGTGGGCTGTTTCATCCTTCTGGGTTGGTATTTGAGTTGGGAGGGACAGAGGGGTAGGGGCAGGAAATCAATCAATCAGAGGTATTTGTTGAGCACTTACTGTGTGCAGAGCACTGTACTAAATGCTTGGGAAAGTATAATAAAACACTAAACAGTGACATTCCTTGCACACAATGAGCTTACAGTCTAGAGTGGGAGACAGACGTAAATATAGATGAGTAAATTATTATGTGACTGTAACCTAGAGGCCTTGGAGGGAAGCAAAAAACAATGGGAAAGATGATAGTTGGTGAGCTTTCAGAAACCTAGGGTAATTGGCTATGGAAGCTTGAATGGCCTAATAGCCTCTCTCTCTCCAAGTATTAGGATCCATACTTTCCGAGGTAGGTTGGAAGGCTGAAGGGTGGAAAGGTAACGGAGTCTAGTAGGAGAGCTTGGGCCTGGGAATCAGGATACCTGGGTTCTCATCCCATCTCTGCCCCTGGCAAGCCACTTCACTTCCCTGTGCCTCTGTTTCCTCATCTGTAAAATGGGGATTAAATTCCTTGTCCTGCCTCCCTCTAAGACTGGAAGTCCCATGTGGGAGGGGGACTTGGTCTGATCTGATTATCATGTATGTACTCAGTGCTTAGTATAGTACTTGGCATAGAGTAAAGATCTATTATTATCTGGGGGCAGTACAAAGGGCAGTTCAAAACATTTTCAGCCCAACTGCTCTGTTTCCTTCCCACAAATCAGAATTCACTTCCAAACCGGGGGAGTGAATCCCTTTACACTGTAAGCTCACTGTGAGTGGGGAACAAGTCTACGGACCCTATTGTATTGCACTCTCCCCAGCACTTAGTACAGTGCTCTGCACACTGTAAACTCTCAAAAAATACCATTGACTGATCAGAGAAGGGCAGTTCTCTCTCTCCCTCTCCATCTCTCTCACACTCTCCATTTCTCCCTCTTCATCTCTCTCTCCATATCTCTCTTCCTCTCCATCTCTCTCACTCTCTATCTCCCCAGCACACAGGCATCTACCCCATCCTCTCCAGGAGCCTGCGGCAGATCGCCGAAGGCAAAGACCCTACCGAGTGGCACATCCACACTTGTGGTCTGGCAAACATGTTTGCCTATCACACCCTGGGCTACGAGGACTTGGATGAGCTACAAAAGGAACCTCAGCCTCTCATCTTTGTCATCGAACTCTTAAAGGTGAGGAGGGGAGAAGGGGATTCCCCTGCTCTCTGACTTCCTGTGCTGGGCAGAAACCTTCCTTTCAGTCAGGCAGTCATATTTATGAGTGCTTACTGTGTGCAGAGCACTGTACTAAGCGCTTGGAAGAGGACACCATAACAATATAACAGACACATTCCCTGCCCACAGTAAGGTTACCTACAAAATGAGTCCTCATTTCAAAGGGCTTCACTGGGCCTCTGTGGTTGAGGGTGAAAGCTAGACTGTAAGTTCGTTGTGGGTGGAAATGTGTCTGTTTATTGTCCTAAGAACTTAGTACAGTGCTGGTCACACGGTGAGCGCTCAATAAATACAATTGAATGAGTGAATGAGTGAATGAAAGTGCCAGGGGGCTGGGGGAAGCATCAAAGTGCTGAAGAGGTACAGAATCAAATATCAAGTGGGAAGCAGCATGGCCTAGTGGATAGAGCTCAGGGCTCAGGTCGCAAGGACCTGGGTTCTAATCCCGGCTCTGTGGCTTGTCTGCTTTTTGACCTTGGGCAACTTACTTCATTTCTCTGTGTCTCAGGTACCTCATCTGCAAAATGTAGATTGAGGCTGTGATCCCCTTGTTGGACCTGGGCTATGTCTAATCTGATGATGATGATAATAATAATAATAATAATAATAATAATAATATTTGTTAAGCACTTACTATGTGCCAAGCACTGTTCTAAGTGCTGAATCAGCTTGTATCTATCCCAGTGCTTAATACTGTGCCTGGCACATAATAAACACTTTACAAATACTGAAAAAAAAATTGTATAGTTAATGCAGAGGGGAGGACAGATGAGGTGAAATAAGGGCTTAGTCAGAGAAGGTCTCTTGGAGGAGGTGTGCTCTTAGTAAGAATTTGAAGGTGGGGAGACAGATTGTCTGCTGGATATGAAGAGGGAGGGCATTTCAGGCCAGAGGCAGGTCATGGGTGAGAGGTTGGTGGCACGATAGACAAGATCGAGTTATAGTGCATAGGCTGGCACTAGAGGAGCAAAGTGTGGAGGCTTGGTTGTAATAGAGCAGCTAGATGAGGTAGGTGGGGGCAAGATGATTGAGTTCTTTGAAGATGACGGTAAGGAATTTCTGTTTGATGTGGAGGTGGATGGGCAACCACTGGACATTCTTGAGGAGTAGGAAAACATAGAGTGAATGTTTTTGTAGAAAAATTCATTCATTCATTAAATCATATTTATTGAGCACTTACTGTGTGCAGAGCACTGTACTAAGCACTTGGGAAGTACAAGTTGGCAACATATAGAGATGGTCCCTACCCAACAAAGGAAGGGCTCACAGTCTAGAAGGGGGAGACAAACAACAAGACAAAACATGTGGACAGGTGTCAAGTTCTCGCCTCATTCTCACCTGCCTCATTCTCACGGCCCACGTCCTCCCCCTGTCCTGGAATGCCCTCCCTCTGCACATCTGCCAAGCTGGCTCTCTTCCTCCCTTCAAAGCCCTACTGAGAGCTCACCTCCTCCAGGAGGCCTTCCCAGACTGAACCCCCTCCTTCCTCCCCCCCTCCCCATCCCCCCTGCCCTACCTCCTTCCCCTCCCCACAGCACCTGTATATATGTTTGTACAGATTTATTACTCTATTTATTGTACTGGTAAATATTTACTATTCTATTTCTTCTATTTTGTTAATATATTTTGTTTTGTTGTCTGTCTCCCCCTTCTAGACTGTGAGCCCGTTGTTGGGTAGGGACCATCTCTATATGTTGCCAACTTGTACTTCCCAAGCACTTAGTACAGTGCTCTGCACACAGTAAGCACTCAATAAATACGATTGAATGAATGAATGAATGAAAGTCATCAGAATAAATAGAAATAAAGCTAGATGCACATCATTAACAAAATAAATAGAATAGTAAATATGTACAAGTAAAATAAATAGAGTAATAAATCTGTACAAACATATACAGATGCTGTGGGGAGGGGAAGGAGGTAGGGCAGGGGGGATGGGGAGGAGGAGAGGAAAAAGGGGGCTCAGTCTGGGAAGGCCTCCTGGAGAAGGTGAGCCCTCAGTAGGGTTTTGAAGGGAGGAAGAGAGCTAGCTTGGCAGATGTGAGGAGGGAGGGCATTCCAGGCCGGGGGAGGATGTGGGCCGGGGGTCGACGGCGGGACAGGCGAGAATGAGGGCGAGAACGAGGCACGGTGAGGAGATTAGTGGCAGAGGAGCGGAGGGTGTGGGCTGGGCTGTAGAAGGAAAGAAGGGAGGTGAGGTAGGAGGGGACAAGGGTATGGAGAGCCTTGAAGCTGAGAGTGAGTAGTTTTTGCTTGATGCGCAGGTTGACTGGCAGCCACTGGAGATTTTTGAGGAGGGGAGAAACATGCCCAGAGTGTTTCTGCACAGAGATGATCCGGGCAGCAGCATGAAGTATAGACTGAAATGGGGAGAGACAGGAGGGTGGGAGATCAGAGAGGAGGCTGATGCAGTAATCCAGTCGGGATAGGATGAGAGATTGAACCATCAAGGTAGTGGTTTGGATGGAGAGTTGCATTTATTGAGTGCTTACTGTGTGCAGAGCACTGTACTAAGTGCTTAGCACTGTACTAAAAATTATCTGGGCAGCAGAGTGAAGTATGGACTGGAGTGGAGAGGCACAAAAGAAAGAAGAGGCATGTTCTCTGCCCACCGGAAGCTTACCCCATAATGGAGGAGATGGAATTAGAGTATTCAGAATAAATCATCAAATGTACAAAAGACTGAGAACCATGATGAATAAGTAAATAGGTGCTAGAGGTGGCTGGTTCTATGACTGCCCCACCTTGAGGAGTTTGGGGAATTGATCAGGGAAGGCTGGGTGGAGGAGGGGAAATTTCCAGAGGGTTTTGAACAAGGGGAGAGCAGTGCCTATGAAAGAGTTTGTGTACTTGGGTACTTGTAACACTCTCTCTCTCTCTCTCTCTCTCTCCCTCCCCCACAACCTCCAACCACTGGTCCAGAGATGGAACCCTTTTAACACTGATCAGGCAAATATGCAGAACTCAGAGTGGTAGCAATGAATGGTAATGTGTTGGGAGACAATTAGCCTAGTAGAAAGAACATGATACTGGGTGTCAAGAAACCTGGGTTCTGGTCCTGGCTCCACCTCCTGCTGGCTGGGTGACTTATGGGTAAGGTGCCACTCTGGGCCTCAGTTTCCTCATCTGGAAAATGGGGATTAATCACCTGTTCTCTCCCTGAACATAGACAGGGAGCCTTGTATGGGGTGGGAACTGTATCCATTCTGTCTTGTATCTCTCCTTGGGCTTGGCACGTAATAAGCGCTTTATAAAGGGCATCATTATTCTTCTAGAGAAGTTTCCTTTGCCTGTGGTGCTCTGAAACCAGAGAGTAATGAAGCCCTCCTTGATCTTGCTGGCTGGTGCTACCCATAAATAGAAAAAAAATGCAAGAAAGAAGACACCTCAGAGAGCTATCTGTGCCTGGGTTTGTTTATTCAGGAGCACGATGATGACAGGAATTTGTCCCTCGCCTCTGTGCTGGCGGAAATGGGGAGGCTGGGTAGAATCCTCAAAAGCTTTGTATCTCTTCAAACAAAATTTTTCTCCAGAGTCTCTCTCTCTCTCTCTCTCTCTCTCTCTCTCTCTCTCTCTCTCTCTCTCTTATGGATAATTCAGCCATCCCATTAGCCAAAATGCCCTCGCTGAACTGGCAGTTCTTGACAGTAATCTTTACCCAAAACAGACAAGGCAAGGCATGTGTGGAGATGGGGAGAGAACCATGGACGTGAAAACCATCTGAAATGCCAGGGAGTCTTTCACTTTGTGAGGCAAGCGTCGGTTCTTTGCTGCCTCTGAGCTCCCTGGAGTCAGATTTACCAGTTTCTAACTCTCACTCGGGTAAAATTCACCACCACCGTGTCATCTTCAAACTCTAAACTTGTGAACAATCTTGTTCATGACAGAGAATCAGAATCTAGTGGAAATGACATAGGCTTGGGAGCCAAAGGACCGGGGTCATAATCCTGGCTCTGCCACTTGCCTGCTGTGTGACCTGGGGTGAGTTACTTAACTTCTCTGGGCCTCAGTTTCCCCATCTGCAAAATGGGGGTCAGGTACCTGTTCTCCTTCCCCCTCAGACTGTGAGCCCCATGAGGGACAGGGACTGCTTCAACCTGATTATCTCATCTCTGCCCCAGCACTCAGTACAGTACCTAGCACATAGTGAGTGTTCAAACTGCAAACTCCCTCCAGACCATAAGCTCACTGTGGTCAAAGAAAGTGTCTACCAACTCTGTTGCAATGTACTCTCCCAAGTGCTTAGTTTAGTGATCTGCATCCAGTAAGCGCTCAATAAATACCTTTGATTGATTGATTGACATATCTGACAGTTTTTTTCAAGATATTTGCTAAGTTATTCCAAGTATCAAATGCAGTTGTAAGCACTGAGATATATACAAGATAATTAGGTTGGACACAGTCCCTGTCTCACATGGCGCTCATTGTCTAAATAGGAGGGAGAACAGTTTTGATTGGAAACTTTCTGGTCTTATCAGAAAGCTGGGATGAGAGGCTTGAAAACTCCAGTTTGTAGAGTGGTGGGGCGGTGGGGAGGGGGAACTACTGTTCCATTGCTCCCCTGGAGTGGACTGCAAGATTTGGGGTGCAGAGATTTCTGGGCAATGGTGTGTGTATTTGTGTGGGGGATGAGGAGGAGAAGGGACGTCAAGCATGGATCAAGAGACCTTGGTTCTAGTCCTGGCTCCACTTCCTGCCATCTGGGTGACTTATGGGTAAGATCCTGCTCTGGGCCTCAGTTTCCTTACCTGGAAAATGGGAATTAAACAGCTGTTTTCCCCTCCACCCCTCTCACCCAATTTGGTCTGGGAGCTTTGTGTGGGATGGGAACTGTGTCCAATCTGTCTTCTATCTATCTTTGGGCTCGGCACAGAATTTATGCTTTGTAACGGGGGTCATTATTCTTCTAGAAAAGTTATCTTTGCCTGTGGTGTGTGTATGTGTGTGGGGGAGGGGAGGGAAGTGAGGTCAAGCAAGAAATCCCTTAGTCTCTCCTCCCTTTCCTCATATTTAGTACTGATCTCATTGACACTTAACTGTACTTTCTCCTCCCCGACAATGGCATCACTTCTGAGGGAAGGGCCAAGGGGTAAAGAGAACTGCTGCTGTAGTAGATGCCTCCTTCCCTTGCCAACAGGTGGAGGCTCCAAACTCTTATGAGCGGGAATCGTGGGCCCTTAGCAATGATGAGAAGATGAAGGTGGTTCCTTTGCTGCACGGGGATGGCAACAGGCTATTCAAACTGGGCCGCTATGAGGAGGCGGCAGCCAAATACCAGGAAGCCATCATTTGTCTGAGAAATATCCAGACCAAGGTAATTGAACAGCAGGGCCACAGAAGCCCAGTTCTAGAAGACGGTGGGGAGGTGGCGATTCATTAATTCCTTCATTCATCCAATCATATTTATTGAGTGCTTACTGCATGCACAGCACTGTACTGACTGCTAATGATAAATGATACATTCCTAGCCCATGGTGAGCTTACAGTCTAGAGGGAGCTTACAGTTCAGAGGGTGATCTGGACTGATGGAGAAGGCTTCCTGGGAGTCAGGAAGCTTGGGTTCTAGTACTGGCTCTGCCACTAGCCTGCTATGTGACCTTGGGGAAGTCACTTCACTTCTCGGTGTCTGTTTCCTCGTCTGTAAAATGAGGATAAAAATTCCCATCTCCCTCTCTTTGAGACTGCAAGGCTCATGATGGGCAGAGACAGTGTCCAATCTGATTATCTTGTATTAGCCCCAGAGCTTTGGATAGTGCTTGGCCCCCTCCCAATCCCACAGAATTTATGTCCATATCTGCAATTTCTTTATTTATATAAATGTCTGTCTCCCTCTCTCGACTGTAAGGTCACAGTTGGCAGGGAATGTGTCTGTTTATTGCTGTATTGTACTCTCCCAAGTATTGCCAGTTGTTGGGTAGGAATTGTCTCTATTTATTGCTGAATCGTACTTTCCAAGTGCTTAGTACAGTGCTCTGCACACAGTAAGCGCTCAATAAATGACTGATTGATATAATAAGCGCTTAATAAATGCCATCATTATTTGCTTGCAGCTTAAACACATCCCAGACATTGCTGATGAGTGAAAGAAGTCAAAAGCAGGGGACACAGGGCTCAGCCACTTGTTTGCTTTGTGACCATGGGCAAGTCACTTCTCTGGGCCTCAGTTACCTTATCTGTGAAATGGGGATTCAGTCAATATCTGGTCTTCCTCTTACTTAGATTGTCAGGCCCGGGTGCATCGGAACTGATTATCTTGAATTTCCTCCAGTGCTTAGAACAGTTCTTGACACATAGTGATCCCTTAACAAATAGCGCAGTTATTAATATTAATATTAATGCTTTTCTGTGGGGTCTTTTGAGGGGAGAGAATGGGGAGGACCAACTAGATTTACTTAAATGACTTTTCCTTGATCATCTGAGCATGGAAGAAGAGGATAATTCTTCTAAACGCCCCAAACCTCAAGGGGAGTGTTTCATTTTCTAGACTGCAATAAAATGCAGCAAAAAAGTATTCTTTTTTAAATGGAAATGCCGGTAAATTGTTTCTCCCAATATAAAGCTGATATGTGTAAACACATATCATAACACATGGAAATGAATTCACTTTGAAATTTTCACTGCAGCAGCAATGAAATGCCTTAAAAAATTGATGCCTGACATGTATGTTTATTTAAACATTTCCTTTTTGGCATCAGCAAATGGAAAAATAGATGAAGGTGTACCAATCAATTCAAGGGGACATTAGAACTGAATGAACCTTCTCCAGTTGTTAGGTCTGGGTGGTAATTTTTAAACCTTAATATTCCAGACATTATTAAAACATATATAATCTGGCCGGTGAAGTTTCCTAATAAATGGATTTAATTCTTCAGGTGCTGAATTCTTTTATTGCATTTCCCTGTCGAGAGTTTGAATTTTTATATCTTGAAATAAATCCATTTTAAGACATCTCTCCGTGGGACACTCCTTATACATTGCTCTGGTTCACACTTCTCTTTTAAAAGTGAAATTGGATCTTTGGCCCCTTGGCTTTTCCTTTTTTTTTTTTATAAAAAAAAAGAGATCATCAAAAGAGATGGGGACATCAAATGAGAAGGCCTCCAAGTCAGGAGACCAGAGTTCTCCCAGATATATATATATATATATATATATATATATATATATATATATATATATATAATGGTACTTGTTAGGCGCTTATTATGTGTCAGGCACTGTACTAAGCCCTGGGGTAGATACAAGGCAATCAGGTTGAACACAGTCCATGTCCCTCATGGGGCTCACAGTCTTAATCCCCATTTTATAGCTGAGGGAACTAGGCAAAGAGAAGTTAAATGACTTGTCCAGAGTCACACATCAGACAAGTGGAGGAGCTGGGAATAAGAACTCAGGTCCTTCTGACTTCCACACCCGTGTTCCATCCACTAGGCCACCCTGCTTCTCAAATTGATATTCCCTCTAGCCAGTCCGGAAGGCCAACTGGTCCATTCTTGATGACCTCAGGGTGCCAGGAGGCTTAATTAGCAAGCAAGATTTGTATGTTCCCATCAGGGCTTCCGGAAAATCACCTCCAATTGGTATAAGTCATCCCAGCCTTAATCGATTGATCGATAGTATTCTGCAGAACATGCCAGTAATGCTTCTGAAATTTCAACAGAGTTAGAAAACATGATCTCTGCCCTCAAGGAGCTTGCAATCTAGCAGGGGTGTCAGACAGAAAATAATTTGCAGGTAGAAAGGAGAGAGAAAAAAAAACCAGGTATGTGATGACAAAGCACTTAAATAGACGGGAAGTTGATGTGAACAGAAATGCTACGGGTAAGTGAGAGTATTTAAGTGTATAATTGGAGTGGGAATCCTGAGGATGCAGTTGGGGGAATACGATTTGGGGGGAAGAGAAATAGGTTGGAGAAGGCCCCTTGCAGGAGATGGGGTTTATGGGGGGAGTTTGAAGATGAAGAGAGTTGTCGCCTGCTGGCTTCAAAGTGTATAGGAGTCTTGATTCACTGATCAGGATTTTCCAGGCACAGGGATAAGATAAATGATATTGTGAAATCCTGAAAGGCCAGGGACTATATCTAAACTTGCTCATGTGTTAATACAGTGTTCTGCATACTGTCCATACTTAATAAATACTATTACTATTACCCCATTCATCTGGAATTCTCCCACAGTCTCCAAGCCTTGTATTAACAACTGTACGTATCTCATTGCCTTTCTCTCCCTGGGTTCTGAGGCCTTTAAAAGATAAAAATCCAATTAGCATGAGGGAGAATACTACTACTACTGTTACTAATATTTGTTAAGCCTTTTTCAAATAACACTTGCTAAGTGCTTTCTATGTGCCAAACACCTTACTTAGCGCTGAGGTAACTGCAACACAATCAAGTCAGACACAGTCCCTGTCCATATGGGGCTCAGTCTTAGGAGGGAGAACAGGTGTTGACATTTTACAGATGAGGAAACTGAGGCAGAGAGAACTGAAGTGATTTGCTCAAGGTCACACAGCAGACAAGTGGCAGAGCTGGGATTAGAACTCAGGTCCTTCTGATTCCCAGGCCTGTGCATCTTTTTGTTGCATGGCTCAGAAGCAGCATGGCCTAATGGGTAGAGCCCAGGACTGGGAGTCAGAAGGACCTGGGTTCTAATCCCATCTCTGCCACTAGTCTGTTGTGTGACTTTGGGTAAATCACTTCACTTCTCCATGCCTCAGTTCCCTCATCTGCAAAATGGGGATTAAGACTGTGGGTACTATGTGGAACAGGGACTGCGTTCAACCCAATTACCTTGTATTCTACCCCAGTGCTTAGAACAGTGCCTGGCACATAATAAGTGCTTAACAGATACCACAATTATTATTTTTAATATTATTCAGAGCCTGCTTATCGAAAACTGAGAAGCTGGGAAGCAGGACTGATGCTCGTGTGTTTCAGGAAAAAGCTTGGGAGGCCCCATGGCTGAAGCTGGAGAAGATGGTGAACACCCTAATCCTCAATTACTGCCAGTGTTTACTGAAGAATGAAGAGTACTACCAGGTCCTGGAGCACACCACTGACATTATCAAATACCATCCAGGTATGTGGGTTCCTCTTGTGCTGGAGGCCTCAATTCCCTCATCTGTAAAATGGGGATCAAGACTGGAAACTCCACGTAGAGCAGGGACCCGATTTGCTTGCATCCACCCCAGTGCTTAGTAATAATAATAATAATGATGGCATTTGTTAAGTGCTTACTAAGTGCAAAGTACTGTTTTAAGTGCTGGGGAAGTTAGGTTATCCCACGGGGGGCTCACAGTCTTAATCGCCATTTTCCAGCTGAAGTAACTGAGGCACAGAGAAATTAAGTGACTTTCCCAAAGTCACACAGCTGACAATTGGCGGAGCCGGAATTTGAACCCATGACCTCTGACTCCAAAGCCTGTGCTATTTCCACTGTGCCACACTGCAACCTGGCACACAGTAAGTGCTGAACAAATACCACAGTTATTATTGTTATTATTATTTATGTTTTCCTAACCACTCCCCCCCATTCTCCCGTCTCCCAGGAATTGTGAAGGCTTATTTTGTGCGAGCCAGAGCCCATGCGGAGGTCTGGAATGAGGCTGAGGCCAGAGCTGACCTTCAGAAAGTGCTGGATCTCGATCCACAGATGCAGAAAGCTGTCAGCAGGGAGCTGGGAGTTTTGGAGAGCCGGATGGAGGAGAAGAGAGAGGAAGAGAAACTCAGATGCCGAAGCATGTTTCGCTAAAGGATGAGGCCTGCGAGCCTCCCTGTGGCTGAAATTTGTTTGAAATCCACTTGGAATGATATGACTCCCCTCTTCATGCATAACCACTCCAGCCTCCTGTATCTTCTCATTAGTGGAAGGAGATTAAATATGATTTAGCAAACAACCCCAGGTGGTTCTGTTTTGTTTTGTTTTTTTCTCTGCCTTGCATCTCCTGAGCCAGAAACAGGGTGATCACTTATCCAGTTTTGCATTGGGCAGTCCGGTTTTCAACTGGCTTGTCCATGGTATACTTTCATGTCTTGGTTTTTATTTTCAAAGACAGACTTCCCCCTGCCAAGGTCCTCAATCAATCAATCAGTCGTATTTATTGAGCACTTACTGTGTGCAGAGCACTGTACTAAGCACTTGGGAAGTACAAGTTGGCAACATATAGAGACAGTCCCTAACCAACAGTGGGCTCACAGTCTAGAAGACTGTGTCCAGCTCGGACACTGCGCTGGACTTCACCAGGAGGGCAGTGCAGAAGCTTTGGGGGATGTTGGGGGGCTCAGGGGTCCTCTCCTTCCAAGGAGAAATGCTCGAGATTTGGGCAGCATCAGGGGACCCTCACAACTCCCTCACAATGTCAATCAGTGGTATTTATTGAGCACTTATAATGTGCAGAACACTGTACTAAGTGCTTGGGAGAGTACAATACAGCAGAATTAGCAGGCCTCTTGGAGGAGATGTGCCAGGCTTTGAAGTGGGGGAGAGTAATTGTCTTCAGATTTGAGGAGGGGGGGTGTTCCAGGCTAGAGGCAGGACACGGGCCAGGGGTTGGCGGTGGTCTTTATATGTTGCCAACTTGTACTACCCAAGCACTTAGTACAGTGCTCTGTACACAGTAAGCGCTCAATAAATATGATTGAATGAATGAGTTTGATGCGGAGGTGGATGGGCAACCACTAGAGTTTTTTGAGGAGTGGAGTGACATGTCTTGAATGTTTTTGTAGAAAAATGATCTGGGCAGCAGAGTGAAGTAGGGACTGGAGTGGGGAGAGACAGGAGGCTGGGAGACCAGCAAGAAGGCTGATGTAGTTTTCCAGGAGGGATAAGATGAGTGATTGTATTAATGTGGCAGCAGTTTGTATGGAGAGGAAAGGGCAGATTTTAGTGATGTTGTGAAGATGGGACCAACCGGATTTAGTGATGGATTGAATATGTGGTTTGAATGAGACAGAGGAGTCAAGATAACACCAAAGTTACAGGCTTGTGAGACAGGAAGTATGGTGGTGCCATCCTACAGTGATGGGAAAAGCAGGATGGAAATACTGGGCAGATGGACTTAGCTATTTCCAGTGACAGACACTTGGCACTAAGAGGATTCTGGGAATTAGAAAAGAATGATTGTTTTCGTGATCGTGATCCTGAAGTCGTGTGGATGCCATTGTGCATGTGTTTGTCAGGAAATAACTTGGTCCAGGAGCTCCGTGAGCTTCCTCTCACAACATGAGGAATAATGATAATAAAAATAACAACAACAGTGGTATTTAATAAGCACCTATTATGTGCCAGTCAGTGTACTAAGCGCTGGGGTGGATACAATCAAATTGGGGCAGACACAGTTTCTGCCCCACATGGGGCTCACAGTTTTAATCCCCATTTTATGGATGAGGTAACTGAGGCCCAAAGAAGTGAAGTGACTTGGCCAAGGTCACACAGCAGACAAGTGGCGGAGCCAGGATTAGAATCCAGGTCCTTCTTACTCCCAGGCCCATGCTCTATCCACCAGGCCACACATTGATCCATCAGACAGAAGCAGAATTCACTAAGTTGAGATTCCCGAGAATTTCAGACATGGGCTAAGTTCTGGAGAACACCAAAGCTGGACAATACATGTCCAATTTTCGGATGTTCCCTCAGGCTGTGAGGAGATGCAGCTGAGGGTCTGGGTTCTACGAAGTGAATGAATACACCACAAAACTAGATATAATGCACCAAGACATTTAGTTTCGCCTCAGCCCCCCGACACTGATAGCTCCAGCTTGTAGCTGATGTGATCCTGATAAATAATTTGTGTCTCAGGATAGGTGCTTTGGGATGCCTCAGAGATGAAAGATGCCTTGTTAATAATGCAAGGGGCAGGTAAGAGGAGAGGAGAAAGCATTAGCAGTAGAAAACGTAAAAGATCCCATTAACGGCCCAAATGAATCTTCACCTTGTTTTAGATGGTGCAATTTCAGAAGACACAGTTCATAAAACCAGGTTCCTTTCTGTCTCTTTGTCTCTATTAGCTTGTGTCTGCCTCTGTATCTGCCACTCCTTTTTCTCCATCTGCTTGGCTCTGTCATTTTCTCTCTCTTTAGCTGTCATTAACTTGCGGGGGGATGCAGTTGGTTTTAAGAGCTTCCACACATCCGTCATGAGTTTCTGACCTATTGCCATCTGTCCTGCCTCTTCCCCAAATGCTCTCGCTCTTAAGGAGAAGAATGAGGTCTGGAAAGAGAGTTAGTGTATTAGAGAGAAACAGCAGAGACATGAAAGGGAGATCAGTAGATTTTGGCTTAGTCTTCCAGACTCTGTCCAACCAGATTTGCTGGTATCCAACCCAGAGCTTAGTACAGTGCTTGGCACATAGAAAGTGCTTAACAAATATCACAAATATCTCCTACCAGTTTTCCTCCCTCTCTTACCACCCCCATCCAGCAAGCTGGACGGAATTTTTGGTTTCCTCTCTGGCCAACCCCTAATTCCAAATGAAGTAACTGAGGCCCAAACAAGTGAAGTGATTTGTCCAAGCTCACACAGCAGACAAGTGGTGGAGTCGGGATGAGACCCCAGGTCTCTCTGGCTCCCAGGCCCGTGCTCTATCTGCCAGGCCACACATTGATCCATCAGGCAGAAGCAGAGTTCAGTAAGTGGAGATTTCAGAGGATTTCCGAGATGGGCTAAGCTCTGGGGAAGCCCAAAGCTGGACAGTACGTGTCCAATTTAGGGATGAACTGAGCTGACACCAGCATCATTTGACCAGGACCTTAGCCTTATCCTACCATGGACAAATACAAGAGTGGACTCAAGATCCCTGCATCTTTGTTGCCCAATTCATCCCCCTCTTCCTCAAAAGATAGCGGCCTTTCTTCGAAAAGGCCTCGAGAGGGCAGTAGAAAGCAAGGTTGTTTATTTTTTCCTGGTTTTATTGAGAAAAGTCAGGAATCCTGGGATCCAAGAGGTATACTGGCCTCAAACTTTTATGTCAGTAGAAACTCTTGCTCGTCCCGGCAGCCTCTTATTCTTCCTCCTGCTTCTATCATTATAATGATGATGATGATAATAATAATAGTAATGGTATTTGTTAAGCGCTTACTGTGTGCCAGGAACTGTACAAAATGCTGGGGTGAATACAAATTCAGTTGGACACAATCCTTGTCCCACACGGGGCTCCCTGTCTCGATCCCCATTTTACATATGAGGTAACTGAAGCAAAGAGAAGTGAAGTGACTAGCCAGAGGTAACACAGCAGACAAGTGGCAAAGCTGGGATTAGAACCCACGACCTTCTGACTCCCAGGACCATGCTCTATCCACTATACCATTGCTTACCATGGGCTGGACACTGTCCTAAATGCTGGGGAGCAGGTCAGTGGCCGAGCTGGAATTTGAACCCAGGTCTCCTGACTCCCATGCTCTTTTTTTTTTAAAAAAAAAAATGGCATTTTTTAAGTGCTTATTATGTGCCAGGCATGGTACGGGGGTAGATACAAGGTAAAAAGGTTGGACACAGTCCCTGTCATTCATTCATTCATTCATTCATTCATTCATTCAATCGTATTTATTGAGTGCTTACTGTATGCAGAGCACTGTACTAAGCGCTTGGGAAGTACAAGTTGGCAACATATAGAGACGGTCCCTACCCTACAGTGGGCTCACAGTCTAGTACACAGTACACAGTCTGTGTACTCCCACATGGAGTACACAGTTTTAATCCCCGTTTTACAGATGAGCTAACTGAGGCCCAGAGAAGTTAAGTGACATGTCCATCGTCATGCAGCAGTCATCCGGCAGAGTTGAATCAGTTCCCTCATCTGAAAGTGGAGATTGAGACTGTGAGCCCTGTGTGGGACAGGGACTGTGTCCAACCTGATTTGCCCGTATCCACCCCAGCGCTTAGTATATTGCCTGGCCCACAGTTAGCGCTTAACACATACTATTAAAAAACAAAACAAAAATGATTTTCATCCAGATAATCAAGGCTGAGTTGTGGGGTTAGGGGATGTTGTTAGCATGGCAGCATGAGTCATACAGCTTCATGCACCCTAGGGCCCACATCAGCTACAAGGAAGGAGACAAGTTCCATCACTGTCATGGCCTGGTTAGCTTATTCTCCATAGTGACTTCCAAGGGTGCCAGTTTAGCCGAAAGAGCAAAGTGAGTCATCACTAAGAGTTCCCCAAGATGCCGGGAGAATCCATGCTGCAGAGGTATGGACATAAATAATAGATGCTTCAGAGCCTAGAGGATTTGAAATGCTGCTGAGTTCAGTGCTTACAGGCACGGTGGGAGTTTTGTCCCCAAATCCCATTTTCCCAAAAGAAAAGCGAGAAGTTCAAGCTTCACCGATGCAAGTCCTACTTATGTTAACTCTACTTAGGACAAGAGACAGGAGGGATTTGAGGGCAGGGAACATTTCTACCTACTCTATTTTAGAGAAGCAGCAAGGCTTAGTGGATAGAGCGTGGGCCTTGGAGTTAGAGGTCATCATCATCATCATCAATCGTATTTATTGAGCGCTTACTATGTGCAGAGCACTGTACTAAGCGCTTGGGAAGTACAAATTGGCAACATATAGAGACAGTCCCTACCCAACAGTGGGCTCACAGTCTAAAAGGGGGAGAGAGAGAACAAAACCAAACATACTAACAAAATAAAATAAATAGGATAGATATGTACAAGTAAAATAAATAAATAAATAAATAGAGTAATAAATATGTACAACCATATATACATATATACAGGTGCTGTGGGGAAGGGAAGGAGGTAAGATGGGGGGGATGGAGAGGGGGACGAGGGGGAGAGGAAGGAAGGGGCTCAGTCTGGGAAGGCCTCCTGGAGGAGGTGAGCTCTCACAGGTCACAGGTTCTACTCGGTTCTACTCTCAGCTCCACCACTTGTCTGTTGTGTGACCTTGGGCAAGTCACTGTGCCTTGTTTACCTCATCTGTAAAATGGGGATCGAGACAGTGAGTCCCACATGGGACAGGGACTGTGTCCAACTCGATTTGCTTGTATCTACCCCAGGGCTTAGTGCACAGCCTGGCACATAGTAAGCACTTTATGAATACCATAATTATTAAATTACTATTATTATTATTATCAATTGATTTCCCTCCGGCATTCTGCACCATTTTTAGGTGGGTGGGAGAAGCCAAGGAGTCATTCTGCTCTTTGAACCTCTGATTTCTTCAATCCCAACATTCCCTGGTTCCCTTCATCTTAGCCCCCGCTTTCGCAACACGATGAGATCTCTGAGACCTGCTTTGAACTACATGAATCCGTTTGGGTCGACCTTCCAAGTGATTGCAGAAGTGGTTTGTACCCTTCAGTCTCCCTCTGTCTGTCTGTCTCCCCTTCTAGACTGTAAGATCTTTGTGGGAAGGGAATGTGTCTGTTCTAGTGTTCTACTTGTCTTCTCCCAAGTGCTTTGTACAGTGCTCTGCATACAGTAGCACTCAATCAATCAATCAATCAATCAATCGTATTTATTGAGTGCTTACTATGTGCAGAGCACTGTACTAAGCGCTTGGGAAGTACAAATTGGCAACACATAGAGACAGTCCCTACCCAACAGTGGGCTCACAGTCTAAAAGGGGGAGACAGAGAACAGAACCAAACATACCAACAAAATAAAATAAATAAGATAGAAATGTACAAGTAAGATAAATAAATAAATAAATAAATAAATAAATAGAGTAATAAATATGTACAACCATATATACATATATACAGGTGCTGTGGGGAAGGGAAGGAGGTAAGATGGGGGGATGGAGAGGGGGACGAGGGGGAGAGGAAGGAAGGGGCTCAGTCTGGGAAGGCCTCCTGGAGGAGGTGAGCTCTCAGCAGGGCCTTGAAGGGAGGAAGAGAGCTAGCTTGGCGGAGGGGCAGAGGGAGGGCATTCCAGGCCCGGGGGATGACGTGGGCCGGGGGGCGACGGCGGGACAGGCGAGAACGAGGTACAGTGAGGAGATTAGCGGTGGAGGAGCGGAGGTTGCGGGCTGGGCAGTAGAAGGAGAGAAGGGAGGTGAGGTAGGAGGGGGGCGAGGTGATGGAGAGCCTTGAAGCCCAGGGTGAGGAGTTTCTGCCTGATGCGCAGATTGATTGGTAGCCACTGGAGATTTTTGAGGAGGGGAGTAATATGCCCAGAGCGTTTCTGGACAAAGATAATCCGGGCAGCAGCATGAAGTAAATAGGATCGACTCACTGACTGAAGTGAGCTCGCGGCACTGGAACCGGGAAGGCTGGCAACCTGAGTCCTTCCTTAATGTCAGCTCTCAGCTCTCACAAGAACGAGAGAGTGCCTGGCACATAATAAACACTTAACAAATACCATTAGAAAAGAAAAGGAAGTCTTGCCTTGTGGAAAGAGCAGGGGCCTGAGAGTCAGGGGATCTTGGTTCCAAACCCAGATCTGCCACTTGCCTGAGTGTGACCTTGGGCAAGTCTTTTCAATTTTCTGTGCCTCAGTTTTCTCATCCGTAAAATGAGAATAAAAAACCCATTCTTCCTCCCCTTTTGACTGGGGTCCCCACATGGTCCAGGGCTTGTATCTGATCATCTTATATTGCATCTACTCCAGTGCTTGACGCCTAGTAATCAATGAATGCTATTTATTGAGCACTTACTGTGGGGAGAGCACTGTACTAAGTGCTTCCCTTCCCCACAGCACCTGTATATATGTATATATGTTTGTACATATTTATTACTCTATTTATTCATTTATTTATTTATTTTACTTGTACATATCTATTCTATTTATTTTATTTTGTTAGTATGTTTGGTTTTGTTCTCTGTCTCCCCCTTTTAGACTGTGAGCCCACTGTTGGGTAGGGACTGTCTCTATATGTTGCAAATTTGTATTTCCTAAGCGCTTAGTACAGTGCTCTGCACATTGTAAGCGCTCAATAAATACGATTGATGATGATGATGATGTTGCTCACCTGTTACCTCACCTGTAAAGTAGGGATTGAGACTGTGAGTCCCTCATGGGACAGGGACTGATTTGCTTGTATCCACCTCAGCGCTTAGTATCCACCCCAGTGCCTGACACAAAGTAAGAGCTTAACAAATACCATTATTATTATTATTATTATCATTATAAACACAAGTTTGGAAGCCAGGAGATCAGAGTTCTTTCCCCAGCATTGAAATTTGCCCACTGGGTGACTCTGGGCAAGGTACTTTCATAATAATAATAATGATAATAATTATAATATTTATCAAATTCACACTGTTTGCCAAGTACTGTGCTAACCACTGGGGTGATGCAAGATAATCTATTTGGAAACAGTCCCTGTCCTACTCAAAGATCATTGTCCAAGATGGAGGGAGCAGGATAATCTATTTGGAAACAGTCCCTGTCCTACTCAAAGATCATTGTCCAAGATGGAGGGAGAGCAGGTATTTTATCCCCATTTTACAGATGAGGAAACAGAGGCATAGAGAAGTTAAGTGGATTGCCCAAGTGTCACAGAGTGACCCCTGGGTACCTCAGCTGAAAAGGGAGCTAATGATTCCTGCCCCTCCCTAATGCAGAAGGAAATGGTGAGACATTTTAATTGAAAGCCCTTTAGAAAACTTAAAAGTCTTCTAACTATTCAAGGTGTTGTATTTTAAACAACCTCCCAGGAATGGTAAACAGGAGAACTCAATTCCTCAGCGAAGTGTCTGCCCTTGTCTTTTAATTGTTAATAAGATTTTTCCTGCCTTTATCTTTCACTTTCTGTTCCTTTTTCTTTCCTGATAATAATGAATTTATAAGCCAAGATATGACAGGTAATGTTTATTATGGAGATGACTTTCTTGAAAAAGGTCCCTAAAATAACCGCCAAAGCTTTGTAAGGAATCTTAGGTTGGAAAATTAATTATGCAGCCCTACTTTTAACATTGCTAGGTAATCAGAACTAAAGAAGACAGTTGTCTTTGTTAATTATCCTGAAAAATTATTTATGAATATTGTAATTATGCACACGGCTGCCTTTACTGTCACTCATAGAGGGCAGAACTTAAGCGAACCTTTATTTTCTAATTCTCTATTGTCCATGGAACAATCAACTAATGAAAAACGTCTAGCCTCATTTCAGATCAGCTCCCCTTTCCCTGAAACTCGGGGTGCCTAGTAAGCAACAGTCTTGACACGTTTGTTGGCAGCATGGTCTAGTGGAAAGATCACGGATCTGGGAGTCACAGGACCTGGGTGCTAATTCTGGCTCTACCTCTTGGTGCGTGACCTTGGGCAAGTCATTTTGCTTTGTGCTTCAGTTTGCCCTTACACTGTGAGCCCTATGGTGTAGATGGACTCTCTCTAGCCTGATACTTAGACAGAGAGCACCCCCCACCCCGCCCCACATTCCACCACCTCTTTCTCCCTAATCTCCTCCCAGCTACCCCTACCCCCTTCCTCCACCTCCCTATCTCCTCCACACTTCCCCCTGCCTCTTTCCTCCACCTCCTTCTCCCTCATCTCCTTCTTCCTCTACACTTAGCCCCTTCCTCCCACTTCTTCCTTGCCTAACCTCTGCCATCCCATCTCCTTTCCAACCATGGAGAAGCAGCGTGGCTCAGTGGAAAGAACACGGGCTTTGGAGTCAGAGGTCAGGGGTTCAAATCCCGGCTCCACCAATTGTCAGCTGCGTGACTTTGGGCAAGTCACTTAATTTCTCTGTGCCTGTCACCTCATCTCTAAAATGGGGATTAAGACTGTGAGCTCCCCGTGGGACAATCTGATCACTTTGTAACCTCCCCAGCACTTAAAACAGTGCTTTGCACATAGTAAGCACTTAATAAATGCCATTATTATTATTATTATTATCTATTGCAGCACTAGAGACAGTGGCTGGCACATAGTAAGTGCTTAACAAATACTGCAGTTATCATAGAAATAGAAAATACTCAACAGGCAAAATGAGCTGCATATCTTTTAGGATCTCAGTTTTGGGACTAGGAAATTTGCTATTATCAAGTATGGTTGTCAGCAATGGGGCATTTTCATTTGATCATCCTTCTCCCTTGCCTTATGCTTGTACCCCTTTAGTGGGCATTTTTTTTATGGTATTTGTTAAGCACTTATTATGTGCCAAGCACTGTACTAGGTGCGTGGGTAGATACAAGCTAATCAAAGTGGACACCACGCGTGCACTACATGGGGCTCAAAATCTTAATCCCCATTTTGCAGTTGAGCTAACTGAAGCGCAGAGAAGTTTAAGTGACCTGACCAAGTTCACAGCAGACAAGTGAGGGAGCTGGGATTAGAACCCAGGTCCTTTGGACTGCAAGGCCAGTGCTTTATCTGCTAGGCCATGGTTTCTCTTGACCTGTGATTATTCAATCAATCAATATTATTTATTGATCATTTACAGTGTGCAGCCTACTGAATAACGCACAATTAGAGTAAGATATGATCTCTGCCTTCAAGGAGCTAACTGTTAATGTTCATTTGTCTTGTTTAAAGAAACATCGTTTAGAATGTTAAAAACAGTATGGCCTAGGGGAAAGAGCACTGTCTTGGGATATCGAGGATCTGGGTTCTAACCTTGGCTCTGCTACTTGCCTGCTGTGTGGCCTTCCCTGAGCCTCAGTTTTCTCATCTATAAAATGGGGATTCATTACCTATTCTCTCCCTTATTTGTGAGTTGAATGAGGTTCAGGGACTATATCTGACCCAATTATCTTGTATTTATCTCAGAGTCAGTCAATCAATTGTATTTGTTGAGTACTTATTGTGTGCAGAGCACTGTACTAAGCACTTGGGAGAGTAACAGATAACAATAGTCACCTATGATATTATTATTAAATCAGCTCTGTCACACACTTAAGCATCTTTATCTGTCTTGCCTTTATCCCCAGGGGCTTGATATCCTTTAAAGAGCTTCCCAGAAGTTTCCAGCCCCCTACTCCTAGTAAAAAATCTAAGCCGTGCCCGGAAACCTGTGGTTCCCTTTCCCGATTCTTTGGTGAGAAATAGCATGAACTGGCTCCTTGGAATCTCCTGCTCTGTCGGAGAAGTCATCCAGGATCTCTGAGGTGAATTCTCAAGGGGATGGCAACAATGATTTCAAAAACTTCCCATTCATCCCCTGGCAACTTTGAATTTGTCACTTAAATGCCGGACAATTCCTTCACTCTGCCCGTGAGCTACATAGAGGTCAGCCCGTCTCCAGGACTGAACTGTCTACCTCACCAGAAATCAAAGGTCAGAAGTCTCTGAACACCCATGAGCACCTGCCCTAGTGGAAGCTTAACATGAAAGATGACATTTTCCTGCCCTGAGCAGCAGCAAGGAAATATTAATTTAATAAACTCATTGGATGTCTCACAGAGCGCCGCTCTTCTCTAAGCTTTATTTTTGCTCCATTTGAGCCCAGCGACTTTGGCTCTATCCTGACTTAAGACACTCAGCGAAGGCTGGATTAGCTTGGTTTTTCTGCTCATCTACTGGGTTCTATTACTTTTGACATTAATCTGGGAGGAACCTTCATATCGGGGTGCTGGCAAACAAATTTTGATTTTTTCAGTGCTCTTCCAAGCTGGGGATCTTCCCAGAAAATTCATCCTGATGGAATCTGACAGAAAGGGAGTTTTGGAAGTCAAATCATCTAGATATTCTCCTGTTGTAATGCAAACTGTACTGCAACAGTTTAGGGATAGAGGATCTTTGCAATCTGTCACTACACAGCCAAAGGGGATCATTATGATTACTCTGACCTAATAGACCTCCCTTCTCTCTCACTGATGGCTGGAGCTATAGAATTACTAAGTATTTTGTTGGCAGCAGATGAAACAGTATTTAGAACTGACTGACGACTCTGAGCAGCTACTACATTTTTCTAAGATCAGTTTTTGTCTAGTGAAGACACAGCATTTTTTTATGGTATTTATTAAACACTTACTTTCCAGGAACTATACTAAACCTGGGGTAGTTACGAGCTCATCAGGTTGGATAGATTCCCTATCCCATGTGGGCCTCACAGTCTTAATCCCCATTTTAAAGATGAGGTAAATGAGGTCCAGAGAAGTTAAGTGACTTGTCCAAGGTCACGAGCAGACAAGTACCAGAGTCAGGATTAGAACCCAAGTCTTTCTACCTCCCAGACCCGTGCTCTATCCATGAGGCCATGTTGTTTTGTGAACTCAGAACATCTATTACCACTTTAGTGCTTGCCCAAGGTCACACAGCAGGCAGATGGTGGAGCTGGGACTGGAACCCAGGTCTTCTGATTCCCAAGCAGAATCACCTGCCCCCCCCAAGTCTTAATTTCTTTCCACTAGTGCTGATGCTCATTTCAAATGCTCAGACATCCATCCAGGACCTGAAGCCTGTTCAGTATATGGTTATTTTAGATCTCAGAACATAACATTCTGGAATTTGTAGAACAGGCATCCCAGAGTGCTGTGGGGCTTTACACTGCTGAGAAGCAGCGTGGTTCAATGGAAAGAGCCCAGGCTTTGGAGTCAGAGGTCATGGGTTCAAATCCCAGCTCTGCCACTTGTCAGCTGTGTGACCTTGGGCAAGTCAACTTAACTTTTCTGGGCCTCAGTTCCCTCATCTATAAAATTGGGATTAAGATTGTGAGACCCCTGTGAGACAACCTGATCATTTTATAACCTCCCCAGTGCTTTGCACATAGTAAGCTTATTATTATTATTTACTGCTGTTCTTCCCCCAGCTCTGTGTTATCGCAAAGCAAATCTGCTTTTATGGACAGAGATTATTAAGCTGCAGATTCAGCAGGCAAGTTGACTCATGTTCTGATGACCAGATTTTTAAAGACAGAAAGTGTGGTCAGCTTCCCTACCCTAAGGGCCTTTATCCCAATCTCTAGAGGATTTTCTTGACTGCGGAGATTACTGTCATTAACAGCAAACAAAGATGGCTCATCAAAGGTTTAATTTTCTAATTAACACTCATGAAAAGAGCAGGAAAAAGGCAAACAACACAAAAAATGAGAGTGAAAGTGGAACATAAATGGGAAGAAGACAATTTTGTAATATGGTCATGCACATGACTAAATATTGCCTTATTTTCTCTTTGCTCTCTTGGGCTCTGAATGCAGTGACAGTACTTCACCAATCTGATTCCTCCACTGTCCTGATGCTCTGAGTCTTTGCTTGATAATAATAATAATAATAACATTTGGTAAATGTTTGCTATGTGCCAAGCACTGTACTAAGCACTGGGGTAGATACAAGATCATCAGGTCAGACACAGTCTTTGTCCTATGTGGGGCTCACAGACTAGGAAGGAGATAAGATAGATCGAGTCCCCGTTTTACCAGTGAGGAAATGGGGGGGCCAGAGAAGTGAAGTGACATGCCCAAGGTCACTCAACAGGTTAATTGTGAAACTGGGATTAGAACCCAGATCCTCTCACTGCCTGGCCTGTGCCCTTTCCACTAGGCTATGTTGCTCTTGAAGGATCTTTGCCCTTTGCTGGAGATGATAGTCTGTTTTAAATGACCTCTTTTGGAGAAAATATCATTAGATTGTAAGCTCGTAGCAGGCAGGGAATGAGTCTACCAACTCTGCTGTATTATACTCTCTCCAGTGAATGCTTAGTACAGTGTTTGGCAGACAGTACATGTTCAAAAAATACCAGATGGATTAATCAGCTTTTCAAATTTGATGACAAGGATAAAGAAATAGTATTTAGCACCAATTACATGCAGAACATTGTAATAAGCACTTGTGAGAGTACAGTAGAGTGTGTAGACCAGATCTTTGCCTTCAAGGAATTTTACAGTACAGCAAGGGAGAGTGATTTTAAGGGATACCAGAAACCAGTGCTTGAAACCCAATTGTAGGAAAAATGATTATTTTGATTCCTAGGTCTTGAGATTCTGATGGGCTTTGGAGTTTTGTGGCAGGGTAGATACCACGACCATTCTTCTTTCTTTCTTCTCTCTCCCAGTAATAACACAGAGGGAAATTGAGGACCAGAACAAAGCACCTTCAATATACCCCAAGAAGGTGAACAAATATATGATGACCTTTCCAATATTTCCTCCCACTCCTATCTAATTTCTACAGATGAGAAACAGGGACAACTCAGCAAAGTGGCTTTGCCCAAGAAGTAGCCCAACTAGGTCCACACTGCTTTCTTGGCAATTTGGATGCTGAAGAATCAGTTCTACCAGTGTCAGCTGTCTGTGTTTGATACACTCCAGACTTTTATCAGCTGTAGCAGAGGTGATTGTGGTCTTCTCTTTGCAGTTAATTAACTAATTAAGAGGCTTTTCTCCCAGGATGAGACCCAGCTTTAAACACTTATTGATTATTTAAAAACACAAATCCTTGAAACCTCTCTTCTGGAGGAGTGGTAAAAAAGATGCTTTCTATAAAAGTGCTCAGCAAACTTAAAAATGGAAGCTAGAAGGGGGTGAAAGTTGCATTTCTGTAATATGGGAGCATAGGGGTTCCTAAATTCTCAAAGAGAAAAAGTACCTCAGTATCACCCTGTCTGTTTCTGGGCTACTTACAAAGTTCTTGAATCAATCAGTGATTTTTTTTTGACTGCCTGCTAGAAAGAGCTTAAGTTGAGAGATCTGGGTTCTAGTTGCAGCTCCTTCAACTGATCTGCTGTGTGATATTGGGTAAGTCATTTAACTTTTCTGTGCCTCAGTTTCCTTATCTGTGAAATGGAGGTAAAATAATCATCCCCATCCCTCCCTCCCTTTTAGATTGTGAACACTGGCAGAGACCTGTGTCTGATATGTTGTGAGCAGGGAATATGTATGTTAAATTGTCATATTGTACTCTCCTGAGTACATAGTTCAGTACTCTGCACAGAGTAAGTGATCAATAAATATGATTGAGGTTCTTGTATCTTTGCCAGCGCTTGGTACCTACTAAGTGCTTAATAATCCTTCTTATAATGAAAGGAAAACTGTTGTGAATTGTAATTTGCTGCAACCATGGACAAGGAAATGGCTACTATCTAGACTCACGTGATTGGTTTACTTATTTATTTTTAAGCTATACTTTCAAAGAGTTCAATTTTTCTCCTCAACACACAATGCCTGCTTTGAACCAAATTGATCAAAACTTCAAGGTCGGCTATGTGAACTGAGAACTTGGGTCTCGGGGGATGTGGAGGGAGGTACTGCCCTTGAAAGTTTGAACTAAGAGATGAAAAACATATCCACCCACTCAGTCCCTGAAAATCAAAGGGAAGGACAAGTTGAGGGGGAAGAAAGTCAGAGCCCAAATCTGTGTAATTCCAACTGAGTTGGGGAATTCTGTGCCTTCCCAAATAATGACTTCTTAACACCAAAAAGGATATCTTTATATATCATTTGCACCACTCTGCAATTATAATTCAGAAAGCTTAATCTGGAGAGATTTTAGCACTGTAGTTTGGCCTTTTAATCTTGTCTGTTGCCATGGAAACAGCAACTGATTGCAATCACTATGATTTTTATTGTAAGCTCCCTCACATCAATATGGGTTTTGAAAAATAGGAAATAAAAATCTTGACTTAAACACAGGACTAATTGTTATGCATAACAAATAACCCTCAAGTTTGTCCAAATTCTTTGTTCCCAGGGTAAACTCTTGTGTTTGGTAATTCTTTCTAGCTCAGTTTCCAGGGACTCATCTGCCTTAAATTCTTTGTCAGTCAAAGCCTGTCATTGCTCTAAAGGATAAAACTTGAACTGATCAACTGTTTTAGCATCTCCTTGATGGGATTCAGAGTCTAGCATTCTCTGGGAATGAATATTTTATAAACTGAATTTCCTGTAGCATGTGGCAATGTTTTTCTGTTGTATTTTCCAGAAAAGGGTCCATTGGGAAATCCTACATTTACAACATTACCTATGATGTGGTGGTCATGATGATTTGGATAATGATGATAATACCATTAATAATCAGAGCAAGAACAGGAAGTGCTATGAAAGTGTTAAAGTTCTTTGTAAATAAGATCCCAGCAATGATTAATCAAACAATAAGTGGTATTTATTAAGCACTTACTGAGTATAGAATACTGTACTGAGTACTGGGAGAGTACATTACAAGAGTAGAAGGAGCTTATATCTAAAGGAAGAGACATGTTTAAATGATGGACATGCACCTAAGTGCTGGGCAGCTGAAGATGGGGTGAATTTCAAATGCTTAAAGGGTACAAATCCAAGTACATAGGGGATGTAGAATAGATTAGAGGAAATGAAGGCTTAGTCGGGGAAGACCTCTTGGAGAAGTTGTGATTTAATAATGCTTTGAAGGTGGGAAGTCTGGCTTCATAATAGCAGAAAGCTGTGATGAAAATGAAACTTCATATTTAACAAGCCCTTGCTGGCATTAGCTATGATTGGGGAGTCAGATCAAATCTTCTCTATCCAGATCTATCAATCAATAGTATTTATTGAACACCTACTCTGAGCAGAGAAGCACTGTACTCAGTCCTTGGGAGAGCCCGGGCTTTGGAGTCAGACGTCGTGGGTTCGAATCCCGGCTCTGCCACAAGTCTGCTGTGTGACCTTGGGCAAGTCACTTAACTTCTCTGAGCCTCAGTTACCTCATCTGTAAAAATGGGGATTAAGACTGTGAGTCCCATGTGGGACAACTTGATCACATTGTATCCCCCCCCAGCGCTTAGAACAGTGCTTTGCACATAGTAAGCGCTTAACAAATGCCATCATTATTATTATTATAATTAGTATATGTAGTTTTTGACCTCGAAGAGCTTACTAGTGTGAGATATTTGAGGGCAAATGGTATTTTAGGGACCCAAATTTTCTAGATTATTAGGGGAAGGATGCACTTTTTTTATTTTTTAACATGAGCTGTACTTTCAGTGCATTGCATTGAACCCAGTGGGCATTTAATAAATACTGTTCTAACTACTACAGTTTGGGTAGCACTATCTTGGACTTCCCAGCGGATCATTTTCAAACAATGTAGCAAGCCTCTGAAAACTGAATTTCCCAAACATGAAGACAACACTTGTTTTCCCATTAAAACCACTCTGGCAAGTAGGTTTCAAAACATCTCATGCCTACAGTAGAGTAGGCAAAAGTGTCTTGGTAAATTGCATCAAGATAAAGCATTTGGATCTATAGACTCCGTAGTTGACTATTTTTCACGTGACTTCAATCAGCATTATTATGATGATTTTGGGGAAATTGTGCTTTAGATGAATCTCTTGTGCATGGTTTAATTTAATCTGAGGGATCCCTTGATATCCATGGTTGTATAAATGCCATTCAATGTAAGTCAATCTAGTGGAGACCGAAGTCCCTTTAGCTTTCATGAAATTAGCAGCAAGCTTTCTTATTTAAATTACAAACCCACTGAGTAACCTCTGTGGCTAACTAATTCAACTCAGATTGGGTCCTAACGTATTGCTAGCATTCAGCAGATGTCAAATGATTTTACATTCAATTCACTTAAGGTTTCCGACTGTCAGAACTTCCCTCCAAAAGGAAAGACGTGTTCTGGGAAGTATCTTCATTTATACACAACTAACTCCCTGTCCTTCAGTGTGAAGACAAAGCTAGTGATGGAGTTTTTTTTTCTTTTTTTTTTTTTTTGTGTGTGTGGCTGGCGATGCCTTCTAAAGACATTGCTTACCTGACAATTTCTGTCATATGGTGTATACTTTACTTCACTGTTGCATTTGCTACCCCTGTGCTGTTTTCTTTTATCTTTCTTGTTCTGATTTCCCTGAAGCCTTGGTTCCAATACTATCAACCCTTTCTGCCACTGAATGTTGACATCTTCTCTCTGCCTGTCTTCCCCCATTTAGATTGTAAACTCCTCGAGGGTAGAGACTGTAATGTTGATTTCTATTATATTTTTCCCCAAGCCTCTAGAATGGTGCTGTAGTATGTAAGGTGCTCTTGGGTTTATGAATGAGTGATATCTTCACTGAGATTCTAAAATGTTAACTTTCCTTTTTTCCCCATTATTTGACTTTACTTCTCTCCCCTGGTTACCATGCCTTCTGAGCAGGGATATTTGTTTTATCAGTAAATCAGTAGTATTTATTTAGAGTTTATCATGAGTGGAAAACTTTACTAAGTGCTTGGGAGAGTGCAATACATACTGCCCTGAACTCAAATAATTTATAATCTAGAGAGGGAGACTGGCTTAAAAATCAATTATGGATAGAGGAAACACTTTGGTATAAAATTAGAGAAGCACTGTTGTCTAGTGGGTAGAGCACTAGCCTGGGAGTCGGAAGGATGTAGGTTCTAATCCCAGCTCTACTACTTGTCTATAGTGGCCTTTGGGCAAGTCATTTAACTTCTCTGTGCCTCAGTTACCTCATCTGGGAAATGGGGATTGACACTGTGAACCCTATGTAGGAGATGGACTATGTCCAACCTGATTATCTTTGTATCTACCCCACTGCTTAATACAGTGCCTGGCACATAAGCACTTAATACCATATATATTTAAATAACAAGTCCTTAGGTGTTGTGTGTGGTGAGATCTTGAGACCAAACTCACTAAACACTGAAGTACCTAGATGATGCAGCAGGAAAGGAGAATAAGATGAAGAGAAGAGAGATGATCTAGGGAAGGCTGTGTACCATTTAACTAGGAAGAAAAAAAGTTTTCATCAAACTGAAGTCTTTTACTTTTGCCTTGGGAAATATTGTGTGCAACTGATTTTTTAGGATGGGGTGGTGAAGTACAGAATTAAACCTGGAAAACTGTCTGGGATTCATCCACTGAGATTGGTTCATTTTTCCCCCCCCTTTCTAAATTCTCTAATTTAGCAACATGTCATCTATTGCCAGATATTTTCTTCTTTGCAGAAGTTGAATCCTTAATGAGTAAATAGATGGGCCAGGGAGATGATTTGCTGTTTTAAATGACCAAATGCACATTGGGGGAATAGAAAAAGTCATTTCCTAGTGTCTAAATCTCATTAAAAAAGCAATTTTCCAATCAATTACAATGCAATTTAGTTGCTAACTGTTTAATTATCAAAAAAGGAGTTATTTTGTACTTTCCCTGCCTATATTTATGAACCAGGCTTAAAACAAAATCTTCCAAGTTGTAATCTGAAGCACTATGTCTGGTCTACTGGTCCCTTTAAATTACCAGTTAAACTTTTCAAATCAATGCAGTATAGAGGTCCAAGGAAACACTGTCTGTAAAACATTTCAGGAGAGGCAGTGCTGCATTGATTTCTACAACAGCCTGGGTCTTTATGATGTCATGCACTATAAAAATCCCACGTAAGTTTTATTCGAAGAACATTATTTCTATAAACTATCTTTTAATGCTGTAAGAGAATTAACCCCCTGGAACCAGCTCCTGCTAGGATTGGGGAGTGAAATATAGGTTTCACATGGCAAAGTGACTGAATCAAGACAGACAAGGAAAGATTGACAAACGGACTCATAAAATTTCTGGATCCCTAGCATTTCTCTAGGGAGGGGATCTTCATCTCATCTCAAGTGGTCTGAAGGTGGTCAGTCTGGTGGGTTAGGGAGGGGTCTAAGAGGGGAGACAGAACAGTGCTTTGCACACAGTAAGTGCTTAATAAATGCTGTCATTCTTATTATTATTATTATTATTATTATTAGTTTCTCTACTCAGGAAAACAGAGTTTGCTAAGAAGTTCAAGAGATTAGACAAGGGGAGTCCAGTTTGCTTTGTGGGTCGATGATCATGGAGTGGGTGGATGATCATGGATTCCTCTAAGACTGTAAACTCCTAGAGGACAGGAAGTCTAACTTGTCTGGTTTCCATGTACCTAGAACTAGGCTCTGCATAGAGTAGGGCCTCGATCAATTCTGTTGATTGATATACTGATATTGATCTGGGAGTGCTTAAAAATACTAATCAAATTGAGCTAGTTTCTATTAACTGTAAGTTCCTATACCTTCTCTCATCCCTCTAAGATCCTATATTTTTTATCTGTAGGGATTTTATTTTTCCCAAGGTGGCTTCTCATTCTTGTTTCTGTCCCAACACCATCAAAGGGAGAGGCAGGTACAATCACCACCACTTTACAGGTGAGGAAACTGAGGCCCAGAGAGGTTAAGTGACTTGTCTGGAGATCCCACAGCAGGTATGCAGGGCAGATTTGGGACTACAGGTGTTCTGACTCCCAGATTCATGCTCTTTCATTTACTCATTCCACTGGAGGCCTAGACAGTTAATAGTGCCTAATTCTCTACGATGCTGAATGGAGATATTACTACTACTACTACTACTACTACTATTGAGAAGCAGCATGGCCTAGTGGATAGAGCACGGACCTGGGAGTCAGAAGGTCATTGGTTCTAATCCTGGCTCTACTACTGTTTACTGTGTGACCTGGGGCAAGTCAGAGTAGAAACCCCTAAGAGTGAGGATGAACAGGTATTTAATCCCCATTTTAAAATTGAGGAAACTAAGGTGCAAAGAGTTTAGGTGACTTGCCCTAGGTTAACCCGCAGGGCAAGTTGGGATTAGAACTCAGTTCCTCTGATGGCCAGGCTCTTTTCACTAGACCATGCAGCTTCTCATAGATGTGAGAAGCAGCATGTAAGCTCCTTGTGGTCAGGGAACATGTCTATCAATCTATCAACTCTGTTATATAGTACTCTTCCAGGCATTTACTTAGTGCAGTACTCTCCACACTGTAAAGCACTCAACAAATACAATTAATTCATTGATTGACTGATTCTGTCATTGTTAAGAATAAGATAAGGAGGAAAAAAAGTCACAGGCTTAGCTCTTCTGAAACTCCCCTAGCTCCTGTTCCGCTCAATAGGGATGCCTTAATGTTACTGGAAAAAAACCCAATAATTGATTGGTGTTTTTTCTCTTGATCATCTGCTGATCTTCAATGTCGTTGTTTATGAATCCAGCCATATAGTGCTGATAATTGTTTATTGATTTATTTCCAATGATTAATGATTCCATGTTAGCAATGGTGTTCTACAATCCTTCAAAAATGATATCTGAGTCATTAAAATGGATTGATTTCTTGGTTGAGAAAAAAGGGCCTTCCTCCACCTGGGCATCTTACCAGAGAGGAAGATTATATACATTTTTTCAATGGTAATTAATGTGTCGATGCTATTATAAGTGCTGGGGTAGGAACGGATTAAGTCTAGCACAGTCCCTGTCCTGCAAGTGGCTCACAGTTTCAGCAGGAGAGAGACTAGGTATTCCCATTTTACAGTTGAGGAACCTGAGGCACAGAGAAGTCAAGCAACTTGCACGAAGTCACCCAATTGGCAGAGCTAGGATTAGAAACCAGGTCCTTCTGACTCCCAGGCCAATGCTCTGTCCACTAAGCCATGCTGTTTTTTCTGAGTCAGAGCTTAGAATGGGGAATGTAATAGTATTAGCAATGGTTTTTGCTGAGTACAGCACACTACATTAAGCACTTGCTAATATACAAGAAAAGCATAAGACAAATTTGCTTTAAGTGCCTAGTACAGTGCTCTGAACACAGTAAGTGCTCAATCAATATGATTGAAATATGATTGAATGAAATTTCTGGCCCACAAGAAGTTTAGATTTCATTAGGGGAAGTAGATGGGGGGAAAAATATATACAAGTGGAGGACTCAGACTAGATTAACTATTCACCTGAGTACTTAGTCTCATGTCTGCCTACCCCAATAGATAGTAAGATCTTTTGAGAGCAGGGATTACTAATCCTATAGTACTGTACTCTCCCAGAATAAGTGCTTGGTAGTATTTATTGAGCACTTTCTGTGTGCAAATCCCTGTCCTAACAGAGTTGGTAGATATGTTCTCTGCCACAGTAAAGTCTAAAGGGGAGAGCGACAATGTAAATAAAATGAATTACAGATAAGGACATAAGTGCTGTCATGCTAATATTGGATTCACTTGTTTCCCCAGACTCTCCAATTTTTAATCTGGGAAGAGGCTGATCTATTTCCAGTGCTTTTTGTGGTTAATCATAGATCATTAAGCTGGCAAGTCCTCAAACTAGGGGGAATTATCAAACTATTTTTGCTGTTGTTTTCAATCAATCAAGGGTTTGAGCCTTTATTGAGCCTTTACTCTGTGCAGAGTATTTGGGAGAGTGAAATAGAGTTGGTAGACATGATTTTGGACCTCAAGGAAGTTACAGGTGAACTGGGGAGATGGGAACTAGAACAAATTAAAGAAGGATTGAGGAAAAGAGGGTATGAGAGGTTTGGCTGAGGAACGTTGGAAAAGAAAGCAAAAGTAACAAATCAAACAATCTTCCCCCGGCTGAATTATTGAATCAATCAATCCTATTTATTGAGCACTTACCATGTGCAGACCACTATGCTAAGTGCAGGGGACAGTACAATATAACAGAGTTTGTAGACATGTTCTCTGCTCTTGGATTATAAATTGCTTCCTAAACTCAGCTAGCAAATTTCCTTCGCTACTCCTTTTGGGGGGGGGGAGGGGGGGGGCGAAGAAAAGACATTTGCTGGAGTTTCCAATTCAACTAAAAATCTAGGATGATTCTCTTTATCGTGCTCATATCAGCTGTAACCTGCTTTGAACATGAAATCAAGTTTCCACGCCTGTTATCACTAATAGTATCTGCTATTTCTACTGTAGTTCTTTTGCTGCCATTTATACTAGCAGCGCTGAGCCTCTGAAGGCTGCCAATCATGTTGTGCAATACTGACCTAGGTGAACCAGGCACTTTTTAGGAGAGGAAATTTATCGGAGCTCTGGATAGTGACAAGTGCCTTGTGGATTTAGGCAGAGCAATACGCTTCCCAATTAGGATACTACAAACCATTGTCATTTCAAAGCACAGCCTAAGTGAACCCCAAAACTCACATCTTGTCGCTTAAATGTATATTTAATGGTTACCCTTTCATTGAAGATGCTTGCCAATAGTGAGCCTACATCCATGAATGTGAGCATCTTTGAGGGGGAATTTCTACCGCAGTTTAGCTCATTTAATGGTTTACCAGAGGGCTATCTGTGGATCGGACCATAAATTTTTTGCAGTTCTTTGTGTTTGCATTATTGTTAATCTATTTTAGAATGTAAGTCCCAGAGGGCAAGAGAGGTCTTTGGCATCCAACATAACATTATGCATAAGTGAGTGCTCAGTAAATACTTGGGGATAATTTGAACTCACATAGCCAGAATTCTGGAGGAAAGTTTTGACTGAATTTATATTTCAGCTCCAGTGAAAGTAATTGGCTTGCAGTTGAGAGGAATCAGAATTCTCTCAAAATTCTGGTTATCTCTCATTTGAATATGTGGATCTTTACACCATTCCTGTCCTGTAAGAAGGGGTGGAGATCATTTTACCTACTTTACATCTGAGGAAACAGAGGTTTTCCTCCTCTAGACTGTAACCTCACTGTGAGCAGAGAATGTGTCTGCCATAGTGCTGTGTTGTACTCTTCCAAGTGCTTAGTACAGTGCCATGCACACAGTAAGTGCTCAATAAATATGATTGATTTTGGGGTGGGGGTGATGTTGCCCCTTTTAATTCAGTAGGCCATCTGAGCACTATGCCTAACATACAAATCTCCTGATTCTCAGCCGAGGATTTGGTCTGTTTGCCTGTCCTGCCTTCTGAAATCCAAATATTAGGTCTCTGTTGGGGAAACAGGAAAACCGTGGGGCAAAAATTTAAGAACCCTGGATTTACTAGATGTTGCTGAGTGAGTCATGCAGAATTTGATTCATCAGTCAAAGCCACCCAGAAGGCAGTTGCTCATTTCAGTCACTTGCCGGAAATTGTACGGTAGAGAAGGCGACTTTGAACTTGAAGAAGCAGATCCTTGATTAATATGTAGGCAGCACTAAAAACACAAAGGATATTGTGAATCTAAAATGGGTGGCTGTGGGCATGCACAGAACCTTGTCTGAATTAGTAATTACAGTATGCACTGTAACAGATTGGCATTAATAAGTGTAGATCAAATAACATATCTAGGGAGATCATCTGTTATGCTATTAGATGCCAATAATAAAATGTTGGGGTCCCTGGTTGCAATATGTAAATTAAGTCTGCTTCCAGCAATTAAATAGCATCTTTTACTTCTAAACTGGGTTTTATACTCCAGTAAACTTTATTTATCATTACCTTGTAAATATGCTCTGGGAGACTACTGTAACATTTTGTATAAGTGATGCTGAAATATTCACTTCCAAGCCAAATGTCTTTCATAAGTGGAAGATATGTAATGAAGTCAGGGTCAGGGTAATGGGGGTTGTAGAGCAATCGGAGGCTTTGCATGACCATTGTGAACGGGATTTCTAGAAAGAGAATTCAAGCATCGTTAGCAGGCGATGAATCTCTGGCGTCCTAAGTGGTGGATGTAATGAGCGTTCCAGGCTGAAATATCCAACCCCATAATTGATACATGTTGGTACTCCTTGTTAGAACAGGCTTATGTGGGCCGTGACCATTGAATATTCACTTCAAGAACAAGAAATTGAGATCAGTGACAGGAGAACAAGTAATGGAGAACTCCCTAACAAAGGTGCTAGATGGGGAAACAGGTTACCCAGAATCCCCTTGGAATCTGCATCTGGGAAACTCCTGAACGGGGATAAATGCAGAACTTTCCGGTTGGCCTGAAGGAGATGGCAGGGGACCAGGTGTGTCACCCACTTTGGGTTTTTTCCAGATTATGGAGTCTAAGAATCTGATAAATAGTTCCTAGAAATCCAGAATTTTCCTTGTTGGAAACGCAGTAATATCTCTGGCTGTCAGTAACTTAGATTGCTGAGTGTCAGTCAATGGTACCTGAGTGCTTAGAGAAGCAGTGTGGCTCAGTGGAAAGAGCATGTGCTCTGGAGTCAGAGGTCATGGGTTCAAACCCCAGCTCTGCCAATTGTCAGCTGTGTGACTTTGGGCAATTCACTTAACTTCTCTGTGTCTGTTACCTCATCTGTAAAATGGGGATTAAGACCGTGAGCCCCCCGAGGGACAACCTGATCACCTTGTAACCTCCCCAGTGCTTAGAACAGTGCTTTGCACATAGTAAGTGCTTAATGCCATCATCATCATTATTATTATTATTAATGTGTATAGAGCACTGTATTAAATGCTTGGGAAAGTACTATGCAATAAACTTGGTAGATGTGATCCCTGCCCATAAGGAGCTTATGGCCTACAGGGAGACAGGCATTAAAATAATCTACAAACGGGGGAAATAGAACCACAAGAGATGTCTTTTGCTTAGGGACTTGACAGAGCAGTGACCCATTCCTTTCCAAGAAAGCAAAGTCAAGAGTCATCAGAAAAAAACTTTCTTGGAACTGCACCTAAAACTGATTTTTTTTTTTTTTTTAATCATTGCAGGCTGAGTTGCAACAGGAAGGCTGTGAATCCATTCTCCCTCATGTAACGAGTCAGGTATCATTGATAGCATTAAGAGACAGAAGGTTCTGGGTATCTTTGCCTTTCAATGCTACTTTCACCTGTGTATTTCCACAGAGATTGTTGACAGAGATGTACATTGGCATGCTGTTCGACCCACAAACATGAACTGGAATGTAGTGTTGCCTTAACCTTATGCCTCTTGCCAACTTGTACTTTCCAAGCGCTTAGTACAGTGCTCTGCACACAGTAAGTGCTCAATAAATGTGATTGAATGAATGAACCTCACCACCTAGAGAGTTTCCTCTCTTCCTTGCTCAAGGGAGAGGAAGAACAGTGGACAGGAAGGAGGGGACAGACCATGAAGCACAGCCAATTTGGCAGCCTTATTTTGAATCCAGTAGCTTTGAGAGTTTCTTGGTCAATTAAATCATAGAGGAATCTCTCTTGCTTTCTACCTTCTTTTCATTTTGCTTATCAGTTGGCTTCATTTCAGACAGGCTTTTCCAATTCACAATGCTGTCGCCAAGTATAATAAGCAGTGAAAAGCCCAGGGTGATTGTCATTGTGCAATCAGCACATTCTCAGTTGAGACCATCCTGGACCCATTAAAAAAATCCTCCCCACTGTGCAAATGCGAATTCAGCAAACCAGCATATGTAGGATCTGAGGTTTGACCATTTCAGATAGGACAATGCACTCTTTTGGTTTTCAAATTAGTACCAAAACAAATTCACTCAAACACATTTTGATGCATTAGAACAGTGAAACAGGTGTTTGAATTCAGTGATGAGAAAGATACAACTTGGAATGGAAAGATCAGTAGAAGAGCACAGTAGCAATAACTCTTTTCAGTTGTATTCACTCTATAAAATAGCTGATTGAACCTCGCATGCGTTCAAATCTCATGACTTCAGGCTGACATCTTATATGTTCCCATAAAATAAGTAGGATTCATTCTGACCAAACCTCAGAAAGTAACAATTTATACTTCTACCAGGAGGAGAAGAGGGGAGGAGGAACCTTAGTGGAAAGAACCTTGAAATGGGAATCAGGAGACCTAGGTTTAAGTCTCATCTCCATGATTGACCTACTGTGGGACCTTGGGCAAATCAAGAAGCAGTTTGGCATAGTGGATAAAGCATGAGCCTGGGAGACAGAAGGTCATGGGTTCTAATCCTGCTCCACCACAGGTGACCTTGGGCAAGTCACTTCACTGGGCTACAGTTTCCTCATCTGTAAAAGGGGGACTAAGAGTGTGAGCCCCATGTGGGACAGAGACTGTCTCCATCCTAATTGTTGTATCTACCCTGGTGCTTCGAACAGTGCCTGGCACATAAGTACCATAATTATTATTATTAAATCACTTAACCTCTCTGGACTTCAGATGCCTCAGCTGTAAAATGGGGGGAAATATAGATTGTGAACCTGGTGTGGGGCCAGGGTCAGTGTCTCTATTCATAACCTACTCATAATAGTAATAGTAATAATGATGGCATTTATTAGGCAGTTACTATGCACAAAGCACTGTTCTAAGCACTGGGGAGGTTACAACGTGATTAGGTTGTCCCACAGTGGAGGGCTCATAGTCTTCATCCCTATTTTCCAGATGAGGGAACTGAGGCACAGAGAAGTTAAGTGACTTGCCCAAAGTCACACAGGTGACAGTTGGTGAAGCCGGAATTTGAACCCATGACATGTGAGAAGCAGCATGGCCTAGTGGTTACAGCCATGGCCTGGGAATTAGTAGGACCGGGGTTCTAATCCCAGCTCTGCCACTTGTCTGCTGTGGGACCTTGGACAAATCCCTTCACTTTTCTGTGCCTCAGTTCCCTCATCTGTAAAATGGGAATGAAGACTGAGTCCCATGTGGGACATGACTGTGCCCAACCAGATTAGCATGTATCTACCCCCCCAGTGTTTAGTACAGTGCCTGGCACACATAGTAGGTGCTTAATAAATGCCATTCATAAAAATGAGGTATATACATTTATGACAGCATTATCAGGTTTTTATGTTCATCTATGAGTGCTAATACAGGCACAGAAATGTGGAACCATTAGTTTGCTCCCGTTCTGTCTAGAATTTTTGTGACTAGGGAAAGAAAGATCATTTGGCCTCAGTCTCTACAAATGTGGACCAAAATGACAAACAGTTCTAAATGGACTAGACCACACTATCTTTTTCAATCAATCCCCAGGAGGTTCTGGGTCCAGAGGTCTTGATTTTGTGTGGCAGAAAATCCTGACTCCAAGAGTCTTAGTCTCCCCATCTCTGGGTGTTATTAACTCGACATTGCTCTGCACTTAGCTGGTATGGTTTATCTCAAAATTGCAGGCATTTCAGTTGTGCTCTGATGATTCAGATGAGCAGGGATTTAGCCACACTTAGGCTAAAGGGTAGCAGGTGGCAAAACTCTCTCCACTACCATTTGCAAACTTTCCTCACATGGGTTGGTCAATTTGGCAGCATAATTAGAGAGGCCCCATCTATGCAACTCATCAACTCTCCCTCCTCCTCCCCAGTGAAATCATCCATCCCCATCACGACATCACTGGCCTTTCAAACACTCGTGTGGCACACATTTTCGGTAATTATTTCAGTTCTGGATGGACTTGGGTCTTCATTCGACCCTGGGAGCATTCAGAATCAATCAATCAATCGTATTTATTGAGCACTTACTGTGTGCAGAGCACTGTACTAAGTGCTTGGGAAGTACAAGTTGGAAACATATAGAGACGGTCCCTACCCAACAGAGGGCTCACAGTCTAGAAGGGGGAGACAGAGAACAAAACATATTAACAAAATAGAATAGATATACAAGTAAAATAAATAGAGTAATAAATACAAACAGAGTTATGAGTTCTGACCTGTAGTCACCTCAGTCTTGTCTTTTTCATTTACCCTATTCCCCCCCAACCCCCTGGTGGGGAATAAGGAGGGTAACAGTAGCCAGCCACCGCTGCCTTTTCCCTAACATCACTTCCCCTGCTGCTTCTGTCTGTCAGAGTGATGAATCTAAAGCAACCTGAGCTTTATTCATCATAGAGGGAATGCCTTAAAAGTCAACATTCATCTTTGTTGGGGGATTTTATTTTTCTCCTCTAATGACGAATTAGAAAGTCAGGATATTAATGGGCCAGATAATTTATGTTTTGCTTAACAGAAACAATAAGCTGTCAGGGCTTGGTGGCAAAGTTTCATTCTGACAGACAGATAGATCAGTATAACAAATTGGGTTAACTAAAATGCATATATGCACCTGAATATATATGACAGTTTACGCATGGTTTATGACAAATTAAGGACTATTTCTGCACGCAAAAAATTAAAAGTTGGTCCTTGTGAAATATTTTTCCCTTTTCCTTTTCTTTTCTAATTGCAATGTGCAGTTAAACTATGTCTTATAACAGAGTTCGTTTACACTAACTTTAATAAATGAGTAACTGCAGTTCTGTTCAAATTACTACTTTAAGTGAACAGATTTATCAAGGGTGTGCTAATTCCACATTTAAAATTTTGTTTCATTTTTAAGACTTGATGAGAGTATGCCATTAACACAAATAATGCTTTGCCATATTTCATTTGAGCAGAATTTCATCAGGGTGAGTTATTGCAAACACACACAGTTTGCTCGAAAAATGAGTGTCCTAAGGTGAGAATCTCACTTGTCCTCTCATCTCCAAACATTTTTTTTCCCTCTAATCCAAAATCACAGTCTAAGTAGGAGGGAGAACACGTATTTTATGCCTATTCTACAGATAAGGACCCTGAGGTACAGAGAAGTGAAGTAACTTGTCCATGTTCTAAAGCAGAGCTATCTTTAGAACCCAGGTCCTCTTACTCCCTGGCTGGGGTTTTTTGACTAGGTCATGCTGCTTCTCTATAAATCAATCAGTGGTATTTAGCAAATGTTTACTGTGTGCAGTGCACTGTACTAAGTGCTTGGGAGAGTAGCTTGTAGCACTTGATCTTATTTAAAGCATGCCAGAAGGTGACAGAAGTTATTGGAACTGATCCCATCCAGGCAAATCACATGAGATCCGCTCTGGAAATTTGACAGAATGACAGAATGCTAGCCACTCCCAAGGCAGAAGTTTAATAACAGACACACCTGATATCTGTGACTAAGATCAGCTCAAGGGAGGAGACCTGTCTATAGAAATCTGCCCTTGATGAATTTTAATAAGGACATAATTTACAGTTTAGGAAAATTGTCTCTATCATTAAAACCTGCTCTCCCTATGATTAGGGAGAAGCAGCATGGCTTAGTGGGAAGAAGATGGGCTTGGGAGTCAGGGGTCGTGGGTTCGAATCCCAGCTCTGCCACTTTTCAGCCGTGTGACTTTGGGCAAGTCACTTCACTTCTCTGTGCCTCAGTTACTTCAGCTGTAAAATGGGGATTAAGACTCTAAGCCCCACGTGGGACAACATGATAACCTTGTATCTACCCCAGTGCTTGGAACAGTGCTTCGCACATAATAAGCGCTTAACAAATACCATCATCATTATCATTAGAACTAGGTTCATCCGACTTACTCTGTATTTTGGTGCCAGTGGAGGCTAGGGTACAACATTTCAGTTTGGAGAGAAAGGAAACCCAATAGTCTTTCTCGGCCTTGGTATCACTTTTTTGTTTTTTTCAAATGGTGTTTGTTAAACGTTTACTATGTGTCCAGGACTGTACTAAGTGCTGAAATAGATCCAAGCTAATCAGGCAGGGCACAGTCCGTGTCCCACATGGGGCTCGCAGTCTTAATCCCCATTTTATAGATGAGGTAACTGAGACAGAGAGAAGGGAAGTGACTTGCCCAAGTCCACAGAGCAGACAAGTGGTGGATGGGGATTAGAACCCAGATCCCCTGACTCCCAGGCCTGTGCTCTATCCACTAGGCTGCACTGTTTCTTTACTCATCCCACCCTCAGAGCACTGATGTCGTTGTGCTTATATTCTGCTATTTCCTGTATTTGTACTTCATTTTTTAAAATGGCATTTATTAAGTGCTTACTATGTGCAAAGCACTGTTCTAAGCGCTGGGGAGGTTACAAGTTGATCAGGCTGTCCCACAGGAGGCTCACAGCCTTAATCCCCATTTTACAGATGAGGTAACTGAAGCACCGAAAAGTTAAGTGACTTGCCCGAAGTCATACAGCTGACAATTGCTGGAGCCGGGATTTGAACTCATGACTTCTGACTCCAAAGCCCGTGCTTTTTCCACTGAGCCATGCTCCTTCTCTAATTTAATGTCTGTCTCCCCAAATAGACAGTAAGCTCAGGTATTTCCCTACGGTAGTAGGGTACTACCACTACCTCGCCACTTCCCATTCAAGGTGCTGTTAACATCCTTTGTCTGGGGAGGACAGAGAGAGCCAAAGTTGTTTCCCAATAAAAGCCCCAGGTGGCTGTCGCAAGGTACCAGCAACATGAGACCGCACTAGAAACTTCATTAAAAGTTATAGCTTGTTTCACTCGCATAAGAGGATATAGCGCTCTCTCCAGATTTTAGGGTTCATTCTTTCCACTTTAAGACTACATCAGCTTCTTTGGAGAGATCGTTATGCTTCGATAATCATGGTGTACAGTACATCTAATTTCTGTTCTGCAATTTCACTGCCATCTTCTGCCACTCCTTGGCAGCTTCTTGGATGTTAAGGTGACCACTTCGGGTAAACACATCTCAGTGCTTCATCATCTCCAGGGTCATTTTGGTGACTACAGAGACGATCGTTAAGGACATGAGTCCTCTGAGCTAGCCCAAATGAAATGGGGAAAAAAAGAAGATTTGTGTGATGAGATAAGAGAGCTTGTTACAATTAAACACCAGCCAGTGTGTGTTTTGATACCTTTCTGGACATTAGATTTTCTGCACTGCTAACATCTAAATGAATTGAGTTTAAATGCAAAGATGCTCTTTTCTGTATTTAGAGCATGGGCAAAGGGGTAACATAGCATGTGCTTTGAATATGACTGGGGAACAAATTCAGGATCAAAGAAGCGTTATGTCTGGTTCTAAGCAAAGAATAATAATGGGGATATTTGTTTTTTACTACGTGCCAAGCACTGTTCTAAGCACTAGGGAAGATACCAAGATAATCAGGTCAGACACAGTCCCTGTCTCGTATGGGGCTCACAGTAGAAGTGGGAGGGAGAGCAGGTATTTAATCCCTATTTATACATGAGGAAACTGAGGCACACAGTGGTTGTGACTTGCCGAAGGTCATACCATAGGCACCTGATGGAATCAGAGTTAGAAGCCAAGCCTCCTGCCTCCCAGGTCTGTGTTCTTTCCACTAGGCAACAGTGCTGATGGAGCTGAGCTTTTCTAATCCATACTAGTGGATTCCAAAATGGCAAGTGAAAACAAAGATTTAAAAATCTCAAAAAGTGTTTGGTTCTTGTCCATTTAAAATGACTTTACACCTTTTTCAGAGTCCTAAAGGGATAGACTAAAGCTTTTAGACACTGTCAGAGATAAAGGCAATTACAAATGTTCTTTTGAAATGTTATTTCAATAGACTTGGGTGGTAGAGGAGGTAAATTGGGAAGAAATATCTCCTCTTAGAATTCTGGGTGCTAAGCAAATAAGGTGTGACAAGTATGGAAATACTCAACATTACCTCAAATTAATAATAATAATGGTATTTGTAGACTGTAAGCTCCTTCAGGGCAGGGATCATGTCTACCAACTCTATCATCATATACTCTCCCAATAACTTAATACATCACTTTGCAAACAGTAAGCATTCAATAAATAACACTGATTGTTTGATTATCCCTTAAAATATTTCCAGTGGACTTACTCTACTGATTACTTTCCAAAAGTGCATCTTTTAACTTTTAGATATAAATCTTAGCTTTGATCTACATTAGCAACTAATCCACTCATTTTGGCCCAAAGAAATTTCCCTAGTATTGAAGTATAATATGGAGGCAGTGACTTTCCCAATTGCTTTGCCTGACCTTAAAGTGACAAAAAAATTACATCTTTGGAAAATACTCTCCACCCCAACCAAAGATGATGATAATGGTGGAATTTGTATTTGTTAAATGTGGTAATTTGTAAAGATGATTGAGGATTTTGGGGGAGGCAGAAAAATATTCACTCCCTGAAAAACCAAGTGTAGTCTTCCCCCTTTGCTGCCAAACAGATGGTTAAATTCCCATGTCTAACTGCACTGTGCCTGCTGAACTCATTAAGCAGTAATGTATTTTGAAAGACCTCAGGTATGAAAATGACTACAGACTGTTCCAGCCCAGACTGAAATGCAATGCTGATCAATCTTTCCAATAGCTTTTCTTGGTTTCTTTCATGAGAATCAATTTTCAGAAAGAAAACAGAGTCTGAGTCGTGGTTTTTTTTCCCCTATATTAATAGCGATGAAGACTCCCTTTGTTCTATCTTTTAGGTGCTGTTTTGCATATAGTGTGACTGATATTAGCGTGGTGCTGATATTTGATACATGCTTATGGATACTGCTTTTAATACAAATTATGACATTTTTAAGCACTATGTGCTAAGCACTGGGGTAGATACAAGGCTATCAGATGGGGTGCAAGTCTCTGTTCCACGTGGAGTTCACTATCTGTCTTAACATCCCTGGGCCTGTTTCCTCATCTGTAAAATGAGGGTGACTCGCCCAAGGTCTGATGATGGTAAAGAAAAGCAAGAGGAAGAAAGAGCTTTTTTCCAGTCGCTAGGCAGGGTCTGTCCCCCTAGCAAGGCTGTAAGATCCTTGAGGGCAGGGATTGTAAGTCTACTGTACTCTCCCAAATTCATAGTACAGTGCTCTGAGCACTGTAGTAATCCAGTAGATACTACTGATTGCTTGAATGGCTGATTGCTTTCTCTTTCCCTTGAAGAAACTTTGTCCAACTATTGATTTGACAGATTTCTAATTCCTTGAAGACACTCTTGTGCAACTACTGATTTTGTTGATAGTGCTTTCTCTTTCCTGGAAGAAACTTTTGCCCAACTATTGATTAGTTGATTGATTTTTATTTCCTTGAGGAATCTCTGGCCCAAATATTGACTGATAGGTTTATATTTCCCTGAAGAAACTTTTGTCCAAATTAGAGTACTCTCAGTATAAGGACCCAAGACCATTATCTCTTTCTATTTATCATGGATACTGGGGAGGTGTACCTCAGTCACTCTTCCTTGCATTAGACTGTGAGCCCCATGTGGGACAGGGACCATGTCTGTGATGATTATCCTGCATCTACCCGAGTGCTTAGCACAAATGAAACACTAAATAATAATAATGATATTTAGTAGTCATCATTATTATTGTTGTGTCTCTGACCTTCGCTGAACCAAAAATTCACCTCTAATCTGAATTCTTGGCCACAGTTTGACAGCAAACCACAGAAAATGTATCTGGGTGTTGTGTAACCCACAGCTCTTTCTCTTCTGCCAACAGACTCCCTGCCGAGTTGCAAACTGTAATCTTCAAATTAGTTGGAAAACAAGCATCCAAACAACAATATCAAAAAGCTGTTATTGGAATGGAAAAGTCAAAGCATGAAGTCTCCATGTATTGTGTAAATCAAATTTCCATCAACTGGATTAGATCCGACCTGAAAGCTAGTTGGTTCCTGTGTAAGAGACGTACGTCAAAGGCTGGGTTGCCAGCAGGGAAGGAGACAAAGAGACTTGGTTACAATTTTTTGTCATTTCAAATGTCATTTACTCCTCACTGCTAACTCCTTCCCTTTGACGAACAGCTAGGACCCTGTCAATAAAAGGAAAAGTAGCGGGATCAACACCTGTTCCAAAGTGCAATGATGTTTTCAGAGATCATGCTATTTCCATCCTTAGATCAGGGATTCCAGCCTGTGGAGAAATAAGGCAAAAAACCCAGTTTGGTAGTTCTTAAAATTCTAACTTCATTAGTCACCAAAGGGGTCTGTTTGTGACTCCACATGAGATGAGAATTCCTAGAATCACAAGGACTTGGCTTTGTGCTGGTTTCCATCTGCAGTAGGAAAATAAGAATCAATCAGTGATATTTATTGAGAGATCACTGTGTGCAGAGCACTGTCCTAAGCTTTTAGGAGAATACAATCCAATAGAGTTGGTAGACATGTTCTCTGCCCCCAAGAAGCTTAAAATCTAGAGCAGGAGACAGACATTTAAATAAATCATTTATGGATATGTAATTAAGTGCTGTGGAGCTGAGGGTGGGGTAAATAGCAAATGCCCAAAGGGTATAGAGCCAACAGAGTAGAGGTGAAATTACTTTATTAATTCCTGACTTAGCATTCTTTTTCACTCAGTAGAATGAAAAGATAGAATGCTCACTGTCAAACACATGAAGATATTCTCCTAAGAGTAGAAAATTCTGAACTTGGCACAGCAGAGACACAACTACTGAAAAAGAATGTTCTCTTTCACTTCGCACTTCTCCCATCAAAGAAATCCCTTCTTTTGCTGTAAGTCTCAGGGGCTGCAGAGAGCCAAGTGCATTATTGAAAGTTTTTACTTAAGGTGGGTATGCTTTCTGAAATGAATTGGGCACAGAGCCACTGTAATTCTTCATTTGTTCATTCAATCATATTTATTGAGCATTTGCTGTGTGCAGAGCTCTATACTAAGAACTTGGGAGAGTACAATATGACAATAAACAGACACATTCCCTGCCCACAACAAGCTTACATAATTATGCTACTTGTTAGAATACTTACTATGTGCCATGCACTGTTCTATGCTCTGGATTAGATACATGTTAATCAAGTTCGACACGGTCCCTGTCTCACGTGGGGCTCACAGTCTTAATCCCCATTTTACAGATGTCAGTCAACTGTATTTATTGAGCACTTACTATGTGTTGAGCATTGTAATAAGCACTTGGGAGAATACAATATAACAATATAATAGGCATATTTCCTGCCCACATCGAGTTTACAGTCTAGAGGGGGAGACAGACATAAATAATGTCCTGCAACTGAGGCAAAGAAAAATTAAGTGACTTGCTAAGGTTACACAGCAGACACACACGAGAGCCTGGATTAGACCCAGGTCCTCTAACTTCTAAGCCCGTGTTCTTCCACTAGGCCATGCTGTTTCTCTAATCACCAAAGCTAGCAAAGTTCCTGTTCTCATCTCCAAGTGCTCCCATCAATTTCTTTCCTCTCTGTTCCCAGCTTGCTGTGGGAAGGGAACATATCTGCTCATTCTATTGTGTTGGACTTTCCCCAAGCAGTTAGTATAGTGCTTTGCACATACTATGTGCTAAATAAATACCACTGATTGATTGTTTCCCTGCTGCCATCACCTGGAGCCTTGGGGGGAGGGGTTTCAAGGCCAGACAAGCTGGCACTAGGCCGATGCCAACCACCAGTTGGACCAATTGGGAGAGGGGTTCTAGCATGCCTATTCACAGCCTCAAATCCAGGATGATCCTGGTGGAATATTCATTCAATCATATTTACTGAGCACTTACTGTGTGCACAGCCCTGTACTAAGCGCTTGGGAAGTGCAAGTTGACAACATATAGAGATAGTAATAACAACTGTGATGTTTGGTAAGAGTTTACTATGTGCCAAACATGGCGCTAAGCTCTGGGGTAGATACAAGAGTTTGGAAATATAGAGAACTTGAATCCCTGCCTTCAAGGAACCAACCATTTCACAAGGGGAGGAGATACAAAAATTCAAGGCTAATTCAAGAAATATAATTCCTCTTTGTTTAAAGGAGCATAATTCATTGCAAATGAATACCAAAGGCACAGGATCTGAAAAATATACTCCAATAAAGACCAGGTGTTAAGTTCCTTGAGGTTAGGGATGGAGTCTTCCAATTCCATTGTATGGTACTCTCTCCCAAGTGCTTAAATCCAGTGCTGTGCACACACTAAGAGCTCAGTGAAACCATTGACTACTCCCCATTAAGTACTTACTTAACCCACTTGCAAATCAGAGTAGAGATCTGAAAGGGCAATTGTGGGGAATAAAATCTAGAGATATTCAAAATTGATTACAGAATGCTTCCTGGAGGAGGTTTGATTTTAGTGGGGCTTAGCAGATGGGGAGAGTTATAGGCTGTCAGGAAGGGGGAGGGAGTTCCAGGTGGAGGGAAACATGGTGAGTAGGAGGTTGACAGTAAGGAGAGATGAGAATAAGGCACAGGGAGCGGGTTGGTTTGAGTGGAATGAAGAGTGCTAGCAGGGTATGATGGGAAAAGACCTGAAGCCTTTAGATACACTGACTGTTATTACCTAGGATGTAGGTAAGTTCTCAAGTGACTTAAAACTCTAGGATGAGCTCAATTGGACATTTTCACTTGGGGTCCTTTGTTTAATGAGTTTCGATGTTTGTTCTGTTGCCCTGGTGGAAACAGCAGCCTTCAGTCCCCTTGGCTAATTCAGTCAGCAAGGTGTCTGCTTCCCTGTGTGTTTCCTCTGCCAAAGAAATTGCCTTATTGATTTAGGCAATAACTGACTATGAGGTGTTAGATGAAAGTGTCATTTTGTGAAAGTGGCTAGAATTGACATCTTTGCACACTTTAATCATCAACTGCCATACTAGATACTCTAGTTCAGACTGGGAATTTTTCCTGGTTGTCTCAGGGTTATTTTTGCTAACCCATCTTGGTTATCATACTTCCCTGTGCAGAGAGAGAGAGACCCTGATTCTGAGACTTTAAAGCAGCATTCTGATGCTTCTTCATTGGTATTCCTTAGCCTTTCCTCCAAATATCTCCCAGAACTGCTTGGAACTGCTCCCCATTTCTCTCCCTGAAGTGAGGAGAGAAAGCAGAAGAGAGGGAGAGGGGGGAAATAAGAGGGATTAGAGGAGGAGAGGAGCATTAGAAATAGGAGAGAGAATAGCACAGGGGAAGCAATTAATCCATGATAATTTTCTTCTTCCTCCTTTTCCCCCGCTTCTCCTCTTCCCTCTCCTCACCTGACTTTCCTCCTCTCTATCATCATTCTCCTCCTTCTCCTTCTTTTGTTCTTCCACCTTCTCCTCTTCCCTCACCCATCTCTGAGAGAAGCATTCAATTGTATTTATTGAACACTTACCACGTGCAGAGCACTGTACTGGGAAGAGTAGAATATAACAGTAAGCAGACATATTCCTTGCCTACAATGATCTTATGCTCTAGAAGCCTAGTGGAAAGAGCATGGATCTGGGAGACAGAGGACCTGGGTCCTATTTCCAGCCTCTTCCACTTGTCTGCTTTGTGACCTCGAGCAAGCCACTTAACTTCTCCATGCCTCTGTTTCCTCATAATTAAATTGGGCTTCAGCAGCTGTTCTTCCTCCTGTTTTGACTCCCATGAGGAACATGTTTCCATCTGATTATCTTGTATCTACCCAGAGCTTAGTGCAGTGCTTGGCAAATAGTGAGTGCTGAACAAATATCATTATTATTATTATTCTCTCCCTCCCTCTCATTTTCTCTCCTTCCTCCTCTTCTCTTTATCACTTCCTCCCCACTCTTCACCTCTCCCTCTTTCTCCTCCTTCTCTTCTTTTTTTTTTAATGTGGAAAGCTTAGACTGCTATATTTGCATAGTATAATTGTATTGCAATTTTTTGTATCTCAGGGTTTGAGGAAGGCTTAAGGATTTTATGGAACTTTATGAAATATTCCAACTGTCATTGTTTTTTAAAAAAATCAAATGCACAGATTAATAAATTAGTCTGGTATTATGTAAATCATATTTTCTGTGAAGTGAAACAAAATAATATAAAGTGCCTAGTAGTAGAGGTGGAAATACACACTGGATGTCGAAGGTCAGAAAGATAGTGACATTTCCATCAATCAACTGATAGTATTTATTGAGTATCTGAGTGCAAAGCATGGTACTAAGCACTTGGGAGTGTATAAAGAGGCAAGGCAATATTTTCTACCCTCAGGGAGCTGACATTCTGAGGAAGCAAACACATTACTTGTAGTGAGTGAAAGCAGGAAGTAGAACAAGGATGAAGAAGGAAGTGGTTCAAACACACTCAAAAGAAACAGCGGAACAAATTACTGAATAGATAAGAAAATATGTAATAAAATATATAATTATATGCATATCCGCACAAATGTTGAGGAGAGATGTAAAATGTACAAGATTTAAGGGTTAGGTTTGGGGTTTATGCAACTGGGGTGTTTTGAAACAATAGGGGAAAGATTTCTTGGCAAAGAGCTAACTGAACAGTTGTTTTCCTATTCTCTTTATGGCTGGGTTTATAGTGCCAGCCCTAGTTAAAGTGGAATTCAAAGTGGTAAAGCATCTCTTCTATTCCTCTTTCCCTCAAGCACTTGTGGTTGATGTGAGAATGGGGAATGGGGTGGGGGTCTTGAGGGGAAATCCTTTTCACAGCACTTATGTTCATATCTGTTATTTATATTCAATCAATCAATCGTATTGAGCACTTACTGTGTGCAGAGCACTGTACTAAGTGCTTGGGAAGTACAAGTTGGCAACATATAGAGACGGTCCCTACCCAACAGTGGGCTCACAGTCTAGAAGGGGGAGAGAGAGAACAAAACCAAACATATTAACAAAATAAAATGAATAGATATGTACAAGTAAAATAAATAGAGTAATAAGTAATGTACAAACATATACATATATACAGGTGCTGTGGGGAAGGGAAGGAGGTAAGGCTGGGAGGATGGAGGGGGGAGGAGGGGGAGAGGAAGGAGGGGGCTCAGTCTGGGAAGGCCTCCTGGAGGAGGTGAGCTCTCAGTAGGGCCTTGAAGGGAGGAAGAGAGATAGCTTGGTGGATGATGGGAGGGAGGGCATTCCAGGCAAGGGGGATGAAGTGGGCCGGGGGCTGACGGTGGGACAGGTGAGAACGAGGCACGGTGAGGAGATTAGCTGCAGAGGAGCGGAGGGTGCGGACTGGGCTGTAGAAGGAGAGAAGGGAGGTGAGGTAGAAGGGGGTGAGGTGATGGAGAACCTTGAAGCCGAGGGTGAGGAATTTCTGCCTGATGCGTAGGTTGATTGGTAGCCACTGGAGATTTTTGAGGAGGGGAGTAACATGCCCAGAGCGTTTCTGGACAAAGACAATCCGGGCAGCGGCGTGAAGTATGGATTGAAGTGGGGAGAGACAAGAGGATGGGAGATCAGAGAGGAGGCTGATACAGTAGTCCAGATGGGATAGGATTAGAGCTTGAATGAGCAGGGTAGCTGTTTGGATGGAGAGGAAAGGGCGGATCTTGGCAATGTTGCAGAGCTAAGACCGGCAGGTTTTGGTGACGGCTTGGATGTGAGGGGAGAACGAGAGAGCGGAGTTGAGGATGACACCAAGGTTGCGGGCCTGTGAGACGGGGAGGATGGTAGTGCCATCAACAGTGATGGGAAAGTCAGGGAGAGGGCAGGGTTTGGGAGGGAAGACAAGGAGTTCAGTCTTGGACATGTTGACTTTTAGGTGGCGGGCAGACATCCAGATGGAGATGTCCTGAAGGCAGGAGGAGATGCGAGCCTGGAGGGAGGGGGAGAGAGCAGGGGCAGAGATGTAGATTTGGGTGTCATCAGCGTAGAGATCATAGTTGAAGCCGTGGGAGCGAATAAGGTCACCAAGGGAGTGAGTGTCTGTCTCCCCCTCTAGACTGTAAGCTCCATTGTTGGCAGAAAATGTGTCTGTTGTATTGTACTCTCCCAAGTGTGTAGTACAGTGCTCTGCACACAGTAAATGATTAATAAATATGATTGGCTGATCTGTGGGAAATTTTGCCTATTATTTTATATTAACGTCTGTCTTCCCCTCTAGACTGTAAGCTCCTTAGGGCAGGGATCATGTCCACCAACTCTACTATATTGAACTCTCCAAAGATCTTAGTACAGTGCTCTGCACACAGTAAATGCTCAATCAGTATCATTGACCTATTTCCCTCCCCTCTCCCCTGTCCTGAAGCAAGCACACATCCTCCATGAATAGTCTACAGGGGAAGGTGAGGATTAGGTTGTTAATGTCTAGAATTTAAATTCTAGAACCCCCTCTAGAATTTAAGATCATTTTGGGCAGGTAATGTCTGTCATATTGTAGTGTACTCTTCCAAGTACTTAATCATATTTATTGAGTCAGTTGTTTTTATTGAGTGCTTACTGTGTGCAAAACACTGTACAAAGTGCTTGGGAGAGGACAATGTAACAAAGACACATCCCCAGCCCACAACAAACTTGCAGTCTAGAGGATGAGCTTTCAGTCTAGAGGTTGTGGAAGTGGAGAACATGCTCAAGGTTGAGGGGGGCCTTTCGTAGTAGTAGTAATTATATTACGTTACATGTGCAGAGCACTGTACTAAGTGCAGGAAAAAAGTATACAGGTGGGAATTAAACATTTTACCTCACCAGCTGGGATCTTGTTGACTTGGGCCACATTCAAGGGGCTCATTGGTGCTGCAGGCAGCCGTGAGGAGAGGGATTTCTCTCCTTGAGCAGAGACTTTGGGGAAAATTGGAAAATGAGGCAGATTTACAGAAACCCAGTTAGTGGCAAACACATAAGCCTGCAAAAAGACAATCTTCGTGGGAGTAAGTGTGGGCACGGATTGGCTTAAACTGCAAATAGCATCATCTTTGAAAACGGACTGCTATTCCTTTATCTACACCACCAAATTTTTGTGCCATTTTGGGCCTGAAAATACACATCATTATCATTTTTTTTTTGGAAAAAGGGTTTTCCTAGGCTGAATTATCTGGATAATTGCCTTAGCAATGAATTTCTTTTGATGTGAGCGTACTCAGCCTATTTGTTAACCGCTGTGGTGGTTTCCTAAGACTAGGTATGAGGAGTATTATCAGCTGTACTGAGCATCTGCTGGTGTGCAGACTACTGTAATAATAATAATAATAATGACATTTATTAAGCATTTACTCTGTGCAAAGCACTGTTCTAAGCGCTAAGGAGGTTACAAGGTGACGAGGTTGCCCCATGAGGGGTTCACAGTCTTCATCTCCATTTTACAGATGAGGGAACTGAAGCCCAGAGAAGTTGAGTGACTTGCCAATTATCACACAGCTGACAATTGGCAGAGACAGGATTTGAACCCATGACCTCTGACTCCAAAGCCTATGCTCTTTCCACTGAGCCACGCTGCTTCTCTGCACTGTACTAAGCTCTTGGGAGTAACCACTAGAAATAAGAGGCTTGATCCCTGCTCACAATGAGATTTCAGTCATTCTTATCACCGTCATCATCATCAACAATAATAAGGAGCATTTGCATATTGTTGAGTGAAGTGTTTGGAAATATACAATAGCAGTAAACTTAGTGTCTGGTTTTGGACAGGAAAACTGACTCCAAGATCCTGGTTCTGTTTTGTTAAACTTTGATAATAACTTAGAATAAGTTCCTAATGGAACTTTATGCTATTAGTGGAGTTATTCTTCCCAACTTCAAGCCTTTTTTGAAGGCACATCTCCTCCAAAAGGCCTTCCCTAAGCCCTCATTTCCTTTTCTCCCTTTATTCACCCCTCCCTCAGGCCTGCAGCATTTAGGTAGAGATCCATGATTTATTTCTTTATATTGATGTCTGTCTCCCCCTCTAGACTGTAAGTTCATTGTGGTCAGGGAATGCGTCTGCTGTATTGTGGTGTTCTACTCTCCCAAGTGCTTAGTACGGTGCTCTGCACACAGTAAGTACTCAATAAATACAATTGATAGTTGATAGTTCTGGTATGTGTGGTACTGTTGGTATTTCTTGTTACTCAGTGATAGTTGGTTTATTAGTGGAAGACATGTAGCATTTCTGCTCTGAATTGAATGAAATTAGATGAAGGAGCACGTGTTTGCTCGTAAAATACATGAACAATTCTCTGTGTGTGCTGAGAGAAGCCGTGGTATCATTATACAAAGCTACTGATATTCTCTGCTCTATTTGATTTTTCCTCTTCCCTTCCAATTTACTTTCTAAAGCCTCGTGAAAGTAGATACCAGACCACGGTCCACCAGTCTTCCATTTTAACTGCCAATTTATGCACCACAAGATAGCTGTAAAGAACAAAACCAAATAATCATTTTGGGTTTTAATACCAAAGCATTTGGAGGAGAATAACATCCAGAAGCAGAAATGGAGTTAAAATGCTCTATTGATGGAGTCTGGACCTGAGGGTTAATTTTAGGGTATTTCATTGTTTCTTTGATTTTTCCAGTTTTGATAGGACACAAGAAAGGAAAATGTGGATGCGAAGCAGCTTGGCCTAGTGGATAGAGTACAGGCCTTTGAGTCAGGAGATATGTGTTCTCATCCCAATTCCAGTAGTTTCCTGCTGGGTGACCATGGGCAAGTCACTTGACAGCTCTGTGCCTCAGTTTCCTCATCTGAAAAAATGGACATTCCATATTTGTTCTCCCTCTTACTTGACTGTGAGCCTCATGTGGGATAGGGACTGTGTCCTACTTCATTATCTTGTATCTACTCCAGCCCTTACTACAGTGCTGAGAGCATAGTAAATACTTAATAAATACCAAACATTATTAACTAGGTGCTTGATGTGGTTGCAAAATTAATTTGGGTCTTCTGCCTGCAGTGCTTACATATCTATTTATACCCATCCTCGACACTTGTTCATTTTATGGTTGTTCTTCTGGACAGTCAATCATTTATTCTGATACCACTATTGGTAAATATTTTTATGTCCATCTCACGTGCTAAGGAGTAAGCCCCTTGTGGATAGGAATGGTATCTTGTCCTTCAGTTCTACTCTCCCAGTTGCTTAGCACACTGTGTTGCACTCCATGAGTACTCAGAGAAGCAGCGTGGCTTTGTGGAAAGAGCCCGGGTTTGGGAGTCAGAGATTACGGGTGCAAATCCCGGCTCTGCCACTTGTCAGCTCTGTGACTCTGGGCAAGTCAGTTAACTTCTCTATGCCTCAGTTACCTCATCTGTAAAATGAAGACTAATTTCCTCTCTCTTCTGTGAGCCCCACGTGGGACAACCTGATTACCTTGTATCTACCCTAGCACTTAGAACAGTGCTTGGCACATACTAAGCACTTAACAAATGCCATTATTATTATTATTATTATTATTACCCCCCTCTAGACTGCAAGCCCCTCCCTCTAGACTGTAAACCCGGTGTGGGCAGGGATTGTCTCTATTGCTGAATTGTACTTTCCAAGCTCTTAGTACAGTGCTCTGCACACAGTAAGTGCTCAATAAATGATTGAATGAATGAGTGAATACTCAATAAATAATAATAATAATTGTGATATTTACGTGCTTACTATGTGTCAGTCGTACTAACCGCTGGAGTGAATACAGGCAAATCCGGTTGGACGCAGTCCCTGTCCTGCGTGGGGCTCACAGTCTTAATCCCCATTATTCAGATGAAGAAACAGAGATCCAGAGAAGTTAAGGAACTTGCTTGAGGTCACACAGGAGACAAGTGGCAAAGTTAGAATTAGAATCCAGGTCCTCTGACTTTCTGAGGCCATGTTCTTTCCTCTAGGTCACCCTGCTTCTGAGCACCATGCTATTATTGGAATAATACAGTAGAGTCTTGAATAAGAGGCATCATGGCCTAGTGGATAGAGCATGGGACTGGGAGTCAAAAGAACTGGGTTCTAATTCTGCCTCTGCCATCTATCTGCTATGTGACCTTGGGCAAGTCACTTCACTTCTCTGTACCTGTTCCCTCATCTGTAAAATGAGGATTAAGACTGTAAACCCCATGTGGCACAGAGAATGTGTCCTACCTGATTACCTTTTATCTACCCCAGTGCTTAGGACAGTGCCTGGCACACAGTGTTTTAACAAATACCATAAAAAATAAGCTGCTAGGGAGGGAGTTTAACTCCACTGTAACCTGTTTTCTGGAAATCAGAATGTATTTCAGGAACATAGGAGAGTCACCACTATTTAAGTAAAAGGGATTCAAGAAAAGCTGAGAACAAGGCTTGTCATAGCTTGGCAATTATGTGTCATCAATTAGCAAAGCCAATTCAACTGGCTCACTCATTTCTGTTTGCCTGGTTGAGGGAGTCCTGGAGGCTGAATAGCCGCTTGACAGAATTCTGGAATCAGACTTCATCTTTACATAATTACCATATATTTGTAGAAAACATCTGAACAGCACATTTCCATTCCGATCAGAGCCTTTGAAGCCACAAAACAGGTTTGCATTCAAATTCTGGGATGAAACCTATGAAAATAAGGGTGAAATGTCGAGGAATGGAATAAAGGAACAGGCAACACAAGCTATTTCTCCAAAGAATGAACATCTGCTACAGTAAATGTCTCCAAAATGTCTCTCCTCCCACCCCACTCCACACCATAATATTTGGAAAAAAATGTTTTGAGAGAGAGGTAGATGGGAGGCATATAAGAGGTAGATAGTCCAGAATCTCCAGGTTCTTGTCCCTAGCCTTCTGTGTGACCTTGAGGTCACTTACCTTCTCTGCATCTCCATTTCCTCTTCTGTAAAATTTGGTTTAAAACCCTCCCTCTTAGGGCATTGACCCTAAATGGGACATGGACTGTTTGATCTGATTTCATTGGATACATCTCCATTCCTTGGCACAGAATAAAAATTTAAATCAGCCAGTCAATCCAATTGATCCTATTTATTTAATCCTTACGGTGTGCAGAACACTGTACCAAGCATTTGGGAGCACACAATTAACAGTTGGTAGACATATTCCCTGCTCACAATGAGCTTACTGTTGTTATGTAGTTTAAAAATGGGAAAGGAAATTATGGAATCACTTCAATAATTCTCTGAGAGGCATTTACATTAGAAAAGGAAGCTGTTTAAAATGTGGAATCCAGAGTATTAGATTAATTCATTTTGCGCCTCTCCTTGAAAAATGCTAATTGATAAACATTTCATTGGATATTTCAAAGGGACCAGAGCACGCCTTCGTAGGTTGGCACACAGCATTTTTCTGTTTCCCTGCAACACCTCAATGGATTAATAATAGCTCTTGATACTTAGGTGGTGCTTTTCCTCTTCAAAGCATTTTATAAAGTGATTATCTAATTAAAATGAAAGGGTTCCTCTTTTGTGTTATCTGCCCACGTTCTCTGAACTCAGGATGAAGCTCATTTTACTGCCCCACAACTTGGCTCATTGTCTGTGACAAAACCTGTATTTCCGTGTGTGTGTGTGTGTGTGTGTGGATTCTCTTCAACAGATGAAAGAAACACAAGCAAACGTTTATACTCAGACTCTGCAGTGCACTAGAGAAAGCAGGATTATCCTTTTCAGTCCAGCAATCAATGATATTTGAGAGCTAGTGCTTGGCACAATAGTAAGCGCTTAACAAATACCATAATTGTTATGTGCAGAGCACTGTACTAAGCACTTACAGGAAGCAGGATGGCTTAGTGCATAAAGCAAGGGCCTGGGAGTTCAGTCGGATCTGGGTTCTAATCCCAGGTCTGCCACAAGTCTGCTTTGTGACCTTGGGTAAGTCACTTCACTTCTCTGTACCTCAATTACCTTATCTGTAAAATGAAGATTAGTACTGTGAGCCCCATGTGGGACAGGGACTGTGTCCAACCTGATTAGCTTGTGTCTGTCCCAGTGCTTAGTACAGTGCCTGGCACATAGTAATTGCTTAACAAATATCATAAAAAGGTACAAAGAAGGCAAGTGGAGGAGACAGGAGGATTAGAACCCAGTTCTGCTGACTCTAAGACCTGTGCTCTTTCCTCTGGGGCATACTGCTCTCTGATATGCTAAATATTGTGGGTCAATGCAGGAAATAAAATGCATTTTATAGGAGCTGAGGCAACTGCTTGTTTTGCCTCTTTTGCTGAGGGAGAGTCTTTATCTGAAGTCCTCACTGCAGGCCTTAGACCTCTGCTGTTTTTCATCTTAATAAGTGATCCAGATGGTGAGGACTGACTGGGAATGTGTGAAATTGGCTGGAAAGTTAAGCAAGGAGTTGGCAGCCGCCTTGTTTCTGTGGGCTAGCTGAGGGAGAAGATAAGGTGGAAATAGATGTTTTTTTCACTGGGAAAGGATAATAATAATTGTGGCATTTAAGTTCTTACTGTGTGCCAAGCACTGAACCCTAGTTCAATTTGCTAGGACAGATACAAGACAATCAGGTCAGACACAGTCTAATCATAATAATAATAATAATAATAATAATAATAATAATAATACTTGTGGTATTTACTATGCTCCAGGCACAGTACTAAGCAAATCAGGTTGGACACAGTCCCTGTCTCATATGGGCCTCCAAGTCTTTGTCCCTATTTTACAGATGGAGAAACTGAGGCACAGAGAAGCTAACTGACTTGCCCAAATTCACACTGCAGAGCGGGGTTAGAACTCAGGTCCCCTGACTCCCAGCCCCATTCTCTTTCCACTAGTCCATGCTGGTTGAAAACTTTCCAGTTTTATTCCACACATTTTGGTTTTCACAAATCTGCCCCCTTTCTAGTCTCTGTATAGAACGCTGATGGTTCAGAAGCTAGAAGGGAGAAAGGGGAAACGTTCTAGTCTGGGGCATCAGCAGCATGGCCTAGTGGATAATTCATTCATTCAATCGTATTTATTGAGGACTTATTGCGTGCAGAGCACTGGACTAAGCGCTTGAGAAAGTACAATACAACAGTAAACAGTGACATTCCCTGCCCACAATGGGCTTACAGTCTGGGGGTGGGTGGGGGGAGAGACAGTCATCAAATAAATAATAAATAAATAAATAAATAAAATGACTTTTTACATCACATATTATTACATCATGCTGGGGGCTGTCCTGACATCTGTGACATCACAAGCCTCTCTTCATTCTGCATTTCTAGGAGTATCTGAGGTGGTGGGAGTGTCACCCTAAGGGAGAGGATATGAGAAAAAATGGTCTGACACTTACTGGCAGGCTCTCTGGATTTACAAAATACGTTCATTCCCAGGAGTTACAATTATCCGATAGGGCTTTCATCAACTCTCCCCATTTCTCAGAAACTCTCCATGGATATCCTGGTCATTAGAATGATTCAGTGAGATCGTTGTCTTTGCTAGAGGCTGTTTTTCTTGACTAGGATCTTGAGGAGGAGGCAGCCAGTAACGGGATTTTCAATACCCCAGAGTCTGAGGAAGAAGAATTCGATAGCATCCTAAAAGAATGAAGAATACAACCGAAATGTGTATTGGCAAACCGGAGGCAAGCACAGAACAAATGACCTTTAATGTTCAACAGAATACAATTGCTGTTTTCCTATTTGCTTTATACTGTCAGGAACATACCTCTCATGCATCATTAGCAGGCAACCTCCGGATCAAGAAAATAAGTTCTGAGGCTTTTTATTTTATTTCATGCTCCTTGATGATTCCTGTAATGAGAAGTGAAAAAAACCTCATTTTTCAGAAGTCCTGTAGGGTGACTTGTTTCTTCTAACAGCTACGTTAATAAATACAGTGGCAGGTGGGAAATGACAGTCTTTTGATGCTACCAGAGATCTTTATTTTTCAGGCCTAAAACAAATCGGTGTTTGGAGTCAAGGGGAGGAATGGCAGCAGGAGCGCAAAATAGAAGTTATTTGACGATACAGATTATTAATAAAGATGTCTGCCAAATTCCCAGTCCTGGAGAAATTCCTGGATAAATTTGTTCATTCACTCAGTTCACCATTATTGAATTTTCACAAATTTTCTGCTATGAATAGGCATAATCTATCAGTGGTATTTACCAGGCCCTTGCTGTGTGCAGAGCCCTGTACCAAGCGCTTGGACAAATACAATATAATACAGTTGGTGGGCACCATTCCTGCCCTCAAGGAGCTTAAAATCAGAAAATAAGATGTAAGTGGGAGTTAGTGCCCTAGGGATTTGCAGGATAATGTTGTAAGCTCCTTAAGGGCAGGGATCATACCTACAAGACCTATTGTGAATAAGCACTCAATAAATTCTATTAATTGGTCAATTGATCCTTCACAGCTTTCCTGCTGCATAAGATAGGGCAAATCTCCTCACTTCTCTGTGCCTCGGTTCCCTCATGCAAAAACAAAGATTCAAACCCAGTTCTGTTTGCTACTTAAACTGTGAGCCCCACGTGAGACCTGATTATCTTGTATGTACCCCAGTGCTTACTACAGTGCTTGGCACATACTAAAAGCTAAACAAATACCACAATTACAACACTCACTTTTAACATCTAAAGGGAAGGCAGTGGAAAAAGAGAGATTATAGCATTAGACTTTCTGGCCACTACAGGAAGCTCCTGGATTTAAATATGTTCTCCCATATGTTTGAACACTTTTGCATTTCTTCCATCTGTTTCTGGGAAATGTGAAGGAATTTAATGATCTTTTCTAGGGTTATTAAACCAACAGCTGTTGTCATTAATAGAGGACATTCTTTACTGCAGAGAACAGACTCCAATTGTAAATCGAGCCCTGTCTCACTATTTCTTTTTAATGACTCTAGCATTTGTATCGAAGCTGAGGTTATGAATAGAGAGGGCCTGGGTGCTATTTATTAAGATGATAGATCTTCCAAATATGAGTATGTTCAATGCCCTGGTGGAATCCTGTAGTTTTAATATATTTATAAATAAATAAATATATATAATAACCACGACATTTATTATGTGCTTGCTATGAGCAACACCCTGGGGGAGATAGAAAGTAATCAGTCTCCAATCTAGGGCTCACAATCTAAAAGTTGGAGAGAGAAGGAATCTTATTCTCATTTTACAGATGTGGAAACTGAGGCTTAGAACACAGGTCTCCTGACTCTTAGATGAATGCTCTTTCTATTATCTATTCTTGCAGAGGACAACCGCCTCATTTCCCAACCATTTTGACCTCAGAAGAGAAATGGGAAAGATTTCATTTACTGCAAGTTTCCAATGAGATTATCATGGAGTCTATAGTGGTTTGTGGAAAGATGGGACAAACTTCCAGAGTTATTTGAAGGGAATTTTGGACATATAATTTGACAATAGCATTTTATAGTGAGGAAGTTTATTTTGAGCTCCAGTGACTTGTATTTTTCATTACACTGAACATTGTAAATATATGCTTGGGTAAACCTTATGGCTAATTAAGCGTTACCTAACTTTTCAGCACTTGAATCATAATTGGCTTTTCTTACTCTTTCAATTGCTATTTTCTTATTTTGTTAAACCCCATGATACATAACAATTAAAACATCCAGCCTGACAGAGTGAATGATATGATAAAATTGAATTGAGTTTATTTGCATCCTGGCTGCATAAGATTGCTTGGATTCTTAATAGTGTCTTCTGATACCTATGTTTTGGCCAGTCAGACCCAGAGAAAGATCTGATTTCATCTGGATTAAAACATTCTTAGATTGATGATGTGTAAAGATTTGTGTTTTTGATATTTTACAAGTGTACTTATTAGGGACAGAAGAGCCAAACCATTCCTGGCTTCCTAAATAAGTCAGAATGCAGTAGCAGCATCTGCTAGATTATAAATTCCTTGAGAGAGGGGATCATGCCTACTAATTCTATTTTCTTCTCTCAGCTGCTTAGTACAGTGCTCTGTGTACAGCAGGAGCTCAGTAAACTATCGATTGATTAAGAGAGACTTTTTTTTTTTGAGGCGGCTCTGAGTTCCCAGCTCTGCCACTTGTTTTCTGTGACCTTGGGCAAGTCATGTTGCTTCTCTGTGCCTGTTTCCTCATCTGTAAAATGGGGATTAAGACTGTGAGCCCCATGCAGGATAGGGACTGTGTCCAACCTGATTAGCTTTTATCTACCCCAGTTCTTAGTACAGTGCCTGACACATGGCAAATGCTCAACAAATGCCATAAAAAAAGAGTACATAATGTGAGCATGGTTATAGATTCACACAGGAAGGTGCCACAGTTTCTTGGGAGTGATGGGATCTAGAATACCTACAGTTATATGAGTTAGACTGACAAGATCTTGAGAGTTTTCCCCTGGGACCAAAAAAATCCAAAATGGTGACCTCCCTGCCCTGTTTGAGTGCCACAATTATTACTATTAGTAAAAAGGATGCTGGAATCAAGCACTGTTTAATTGGGGGATGTTTTGCTGTCAGGGACTTAAATAAAGCCTTCCCCTCTAATGACCTCAGGTAAGCCAGGGTTAATAATAATAATAATAATAATGGCATGTATTAAGCACTTACTATGTGCAAAGCACTGTTTTAAGCACTTGGGAAGTTACAAGGTGATCAGGTTGTCCCACGAGAGGCTCAGTCTTAATCCCCATTTTACAGATGAGGTAACTGAGGCACAGAGAAGTGAAGTGACTTGTCCAGTCACACAGCTGGCAATTGGCAGAGCCAGGATTTGAACCCATGACCTCTGACTCCAAAGCCTGGACTCTTTCCACGGAGCCACACTGCTTCTCAGGCACGTTGGTATTTGAAAAACGGATAGCAGCCGGATCTTCCTTTGGCAAAGGTGATGAGCCTTTGATGAAGCAAATGCCACAGTTCTTAATGGCTGAAATATTCGGCATCCCATGCCCCGGGCCGGAGTGAATGTTTTCAGTGTTATATCATAGCTTTTCTTCAGGTCCATGAAACAGGGCTGAGAAGGTTTTTTTGGCTTGGAATGTGCCACCTGGTGGGTGTTCCTGTTTGATTCAGGAAACTGCCTGATTGGAACATCACATCTGTTTCTCCCACTCCTTTGCTTCTTAGCAACCCTCACTCTCGAGTCTCCTGCCTCTAACCCCTTACGCACACAGATCAAATAAATCCTCCTCCTTCTCAAATCCGACAGGCTACTCTCCCTCCTTCAAAGCCTTATTGAAGGCACATCTCGTCAAGAGGCCTTCCCTGACTGAGTCCTCCTTTCCTCTTCTCCCACTCCCTTCTACATTATCCTGACTTGCTCCCTTTATTTATCTCCCCTCCCAGTCCCACAGAACTTATGTACATATCTGTTATTTATTTCTGTTAATGTCTGCCTCCCCCTCTAGTGTGTAAGCTCAATTTGGGCAGGAATGTGTCTGCCCGCCACCTAAAGCTCAACATGTCGAAGACTGAGCTCCTTGTCTTCCCTCCCAAACCTTGTCCTCTCCCTGACTTTCCCATCTCTGTTGACGGCACTACCATCCTTCCCGTCTCACAAGCCCGCAACCTTGGTGTCATCCTCGACTCCGCTCTCTCATTCACCCCTCACATCCAAGCCGTCACCAAAACCTGCCGGTCTCAGCTCCGCAACATTGCCAAGATCCGCCGTTTCCTCTCCATCCAAACCGCTACCCTGCTAATTCAAGCTCTCATCCTATCCCGTCTGGACTACTGCACTAGCCTTCTCTCTGATCTCCCATCCTCGTGTCTCTCTCCACTTCAATCCATACTTCATGCTGCTGCCCGGATTATCTTTGTCCAGAAACGCTCTGGACATATTACTCCCCTCCTCAAAAACCTCCAGTGGCTACCGATCAATCTGCGCATCAAGCAGAAACTCCTCACCCTGGGCTTCAAGGCTCTCCATCACCTCGCCCCCTCCTACCTCACCTCCCTTCTCTCCTTCTACTGCCCAGCCCGCACCCTCCGCTCCTCCACCGCTAATCTCCTCACTGTACCTCGCTCTCGCCTGTCCCGCCATCGACCCCCGGCCCACGTCATCCCCCGGGCCTGGAATGCCCTCCCTCTGCCCATCCGCCAAGCTAGCTCTCTTCCTCCCTTCAAGGCCCTGCTGAGAGCTCACCTCCTCCAGGAGGCCTTCCCAGACTGAGCCCCTTCTTTCCTCTCCCCCTCGTCCCCCTCTCCATCCTCCCGTCTTACCTCCTTCCCTTCCCCACAGCACCTGTATATATGTATATATGGTTGTACATATTTATTACTCTATTTATCTATTTATTTATTTATTTTACTTGTACATTTCTGTCCTACTTATTTTATTTTGTTGGTATGTTTGGTTCTGTTCTCTGTCTCCCCCTTTTAGACTGTGAGCCCACTGTTGGGTAGGGACTGTCTCTATGTGATGCCAATTTGTACTTCCCAAGCACTTAGTACAGTGCTCTGCACATAGTAAGCGCTCAATAAATACGATTGATTGATTGATTGATTGCTTATTGTTGTACTCTCCCAAGTGCTTAGTACCATGCGCTACACATAGGAAGTGCTCAATAAATACGACTGAATAAATGGATGAATGAAAGATCCTCTGGACTGGAATTGTTCCACACGCCTTCTCCCCTCCAAATTCACCAAGCCATGGCTTTTCTCATCTTCGATCCTTCAAAATCCCACTTCCTCCAACAGGCTTCCAACCATTTATGCCCAACACTTACATTGTGTCAGCCCTTAGCTCTTTATTTATTATTCCCTAAAGCCTACTGATTTCCATACCACTACTCTTTCTACAAAGCAGAATCCCCCTGTAGATTATAAACTCCTTAGTGTCAGGGGATTCATCTATCAACTCTGTAGTTTTGTACTCTCCCAAGTGCTTAGTACAATGATCTGCACATAGTAAGCACTCAATAAATACCATTTATTGAATAATTGTTTGAAAGGTGACACTTTTGGTACTCAGTGCTCAGTTAAAGCTTTTGATGGTAATGACAGTAGATAAATTCTGGGATGAATAATTTAGAGGGGTGAGAAGACTCTCATTCTTATTATTATATTTAAGCACTACTATGTGCCAGGCATTGTATTGAGCGCTGGGGTAGATATAAACAAATTGGGTTGGACACTGTCACTGATCCACATGGGACTCACAGCCCTAATCCTCATTTTACAGATTCACTCATTCAATCATATTTATTGAGAGTTTACTGTGTACAGACCACTGTAATAATCACTTGGAAGAGTACAAAATAACAATAAACAGGCACATTCCCTGCCTGCAACAAGTTTACAATCTAGAAATGAGGTAACTGAGGCCCAGTGAAGTGATTTGCCCAAAGTCTGTCTGCTGTGACCCAGGTTCTTCTGACTCCTAGGCCTGTGCTCTATACACTAGGCCATACTGCTACTCTCCTTCCCTGAAATTCCCATCCATCTCGAGCGGCTTCCAGGCATCCTATCTGTGGTTCTGAGCATCCTGCAACTGAAATCCAGGCGCCTAATTGAAGAGGGAGAGGATTGCTCAGAGGCATTGAGGAGGCAAGCTGCTGTTAGTTGTCAGGGGTGGGGGGGTGGGAAGGGGGGCATTGATGAGGCTGTTTCCCTAAAGTGCCATTAGGAAAGAAGAAATGAAGGTGAAACCACAGAGAATGAAATGCTCTGGGCTGGGGGGAGACAACACCCGGTGACAAAGAAACAAAATGAAGATAAATGTTCCCCTTCCCGAAACGATCTTCTCCAACCGAGACAGTTTACAGAATCTTTCCCGCCTCACATCCAGTTGCCTCAATGAATAGTTCCTCATCCTTTCCAAATGAGCAGGGGAAGAGAGACCAAAGGCCTCGCTGCTGTAATGAGCTGTCCAAAGCATCCAGGTTTTGATGATGAGGGGCTCTTTGGGTGTTCGTCATCCAGGGAATGAAAACCCAGGGCCATTAAGCTGGGCTCAGAGACCCTGTTTCTGCTCTCCTTTTGGGACAGTTTGGTGTTTTCTTGGCAACTCTTAATGGGAAAGGAACATGGTTGGAGCTCATTAAAAAGGTCCCCTGCCAGGCTTGGGGGTTGGGGTAGGGACATTAGCCAGGGAAACTTATTGAAAATGCAACTAGGTATTTTTGTCTGCCGGTCCTCAAGGTAGAAGATAACCTTGCTGCCCAAATTTGCCAGCTGGTCGAATCTCAAAGGCCCACACCACTACCAGGGACGTTTCAGGGGTCTCCAGGAAGAAGCAGAGGGGCCTAGTGGAAGAAACACAGTCCTGAGAGTCAGGGGACTTGAGTTCTAATCCTGGCACTGTCACTTGTCTGCTAGGTGACCTTGGGCAAGTCATTTACCTTCTCTGTATCAGTTTCTTCATCTGTAAAATGGGGATTCAATATCTGTTCATTCACTTCTTGAATCATATTTATTGTGCACTCACTGTGTACAAAACACTGTACTAAGCACTTGGGAGAGTACAATATAACAACAAACACACATTTCGGCTCACAACAACTAACAGTTTAGAGGTCCGTTCTCCCTCCTTTGAACTCTGAATTCTATGTGGGAGAGAGACTATGTACAACCCAGTTAACTTTTTACCCCAGCACATAAGAAGTATAATAAATACCATAATAATAGTAATTGCCAGTATTATTTTTAATATTAATGGTAAAAGTTATAGTAGTAGCAGCAGCAGAATTTATTGGAAAGAACATGGGACTGGGAGTCAGTGGACCTAAGTATCAATCTTTGATCTGCTCCAGGCCTGCTGTGTGACCGTGGCCAAGTCACTTAACCTCTTTGGGCCAAGTCACAGTTTGGAGGGTGAGAACTCCAACCATTTGGATTAGTACATCTCTCTCCAGCCTAATAGGAAGGACTTACTTCTGACCTCCTTTCTCTCCTTCTTCCCCTCTTCCTGATAAACCTCCCTTCTGACCTTACATTTTGGAGTCTGTCAACTTGGATGTGTTCTCAGAGACCATTGGCATGATTGGTCCAGGGAAAACTGACCGTTTCATCCTATGTCGACTTTGATATGGAACTAGCCTCCGTCCCTCCTGGAGTAACTTCCAGTTCAAGGACAGATTCCTAAATATCTGTACGGGTTCTTGGTCATAAAGGGCTCAATTCAGTCTGATCAATTAATCAATGGCATTTATTAACTGTTTACTGTGTGCAGAGCACTGTCTTTAGCGCTTGGGAGAATAAAACAGAATTGGTAGATATGTTCCCTGCCCACAACGAGCTTCCAGTCTAGTGGGGATTGTAGCTCACTAATTAGCTTTGGCAAACGGATTTCAAACTGTGGTGTGTTTTGCCCTACTAGAGCCTGGATACAAGTCTAACTCCAAAGTAAACATACTTCCGTATATATGAATGGTGGTATTCACTTGTGTATTTATGCATTCATTTTTACATGTAATTATTCAACTAGTACCTCCAGATATATATTTACAACCTTCTGCTATATCTTAATAATAATAATTATGGTACTTGTTAATAATTATGGCACTATTCTAATCACTGGGGTAGATACAAGCTAAACAGGTTGGACACAGACCCTGTCCCATATGAGGCTTACAGTTTCAATCTCCATTTTAAAGATGAGGTAACTGAGGCACAGAGAAGTGAAGTGACTTACCGAAGGTCACACAGCAGGCATGAGACTAGAACCCATGACCTTCTGACTCCCTGGCCCGTGTTCTATCCACTACACCATGCTACTTTTCATCTTGCTCTTTATCCTGTTCCCCCTCTTTGAAAATCAGTTTTTCTGCCTTTTTCCAATTCTGACTTTTTCCAATTTCTGCATTTTTCCAATCCCATGGGATTGGATGCTCCTCTTCTAGACTGTAAGCATCTCGAGAACAGGGATAATGTCTACTAGCTATAATTATACTTTCCCAAAGGCTTAGTATAGTGCTTTCCACACAGCAGGTGCCTCTAAAATGCTATTGGTTGATTCAATATCCTCCTTGCTGATCTCCTTGCCTCCAGCCTCTCTCCTCTCCAGTTCATACTCCTCTCTGCTGCCTGGATTAGTTTTCTAAAAATCTTCACTTCTCACAAATTCTCACTTGTTTCTTTCCCACCACAACGCAGCTCACACACTCTGCTCCTTTGACACCTATTTACTCTGCCTCAGTCTCATCTCTTTCACCACTGACCCCTTGTTCACACCCTCCCTCCTCTCTGGAACTCCCTCCCACCTTCATTCATTCATTCAATTGAATATATTGAGCACTTACTGTGGGCAGAGCACTGTACTAAGCCCTTAGGAGAGTAACAATATAACAATAAGCAGACACATTCCCTGCCCACAGTGAATTTACAATCCAGAGGACTGTAGATATCCAACAGATAACTATACTCCCCATCTTCAAAGCACAATTAAAATTATTCCCCCATAAGGTATAATTACCCAGTTACCCTCCTTTCTTGGTCTCTTCTGCACTTAAGTACAATATCCCCTGAACATTTTGATAGTCACCTACTCTGCTGCCTACTTGTAACTTATTTTAATGAGGGTCTCTTGAACTCTTCCAAACTCTTAGTTCAGTAACAGCTCAATAAATACTACTGATTGATTGCAAACTCCCTGAGAGCAGGAAATGTATGTCTTCTGTTATACTCTCCCAGTTACTTAGAATAGTGCTGAACATTTAGTAGATGCTCAATATAGACCACTGATTTTAAAATTCATATTCCTCTTTTCCTTCCAACTGCCTTATTTTATGTCAAATTTTAAGCTAATTCAAGACAGCTGGTAGAGTTAAACAGACTTGGCATTCTCCTCTGCCCAGTGTATTGACCTTTTCCAAAAGCCAATCTATTATGCAATTTGACTGTAATTAAAATGAAAACTCGGTAAGGATGGAAATGAATAATAACCATCAAGTTCTTTTTCAGACCATGTGTCAGATGCCATATGTAACATTCTTTACTCCCAACCCTCTCCTCCCTTCAATTCCGTTGGGTGGCTTTTGATAGAAACTGACTCTTGCAGTAGCTGCAAATAAAACTGTTGACATCTGAAAATGTGGATAGGACACCTCATAGCTTGGATTGAAGCCATGAGTACACAGAGGATAGTTTATCCTGGGAAATGAAGGATTTTAGAGAATGTCCACCTTGTTGCAACTAGATTTTTCCTTGCAACATTCAACGCTGGTAATTGTTTCTACTTAGCCACTTCTCTATTCCCTGTTACTACTTCTACTACTGCTTTTGGAAGAGAATGTTGCAATTTTAATACTACTTCTTCCACTGGCCTGCTGTGTAATCTCGGGAAAGTCACTTAACCTCTCTGTGTCCCAGTTTTCTCATCTTCAAAATGGGCAGAAGGTTCCTGCTCTTTTAATCTTTCAGACTATGAGTACCTTGTGGAAATAGGATTTGGTCTAATCTGATCATTCATTCAATTGTATTTATTGAGCACTTATGTGTGCAGAGTGCTGTACTAATTCTGTGTCTATACCAGTGCTAATCTACTGAGAAGAAGTTGATAAATATAATAGATTCCAGCAACTCGTGACCCTTAACATCTCTGCAGCAAAAATTTTCCTTAGATCTCATCTGTTCAGATCACCTCAGGGAAGCCTACCATGATTAATTCATAACAATGCAGTCACATAAGTGCAAAACCATCCTCAGTACTTATTTCATTCCATTCCACAGCACATATGAGCCAATGCACATTTGAATTTGTATATTCAATTATTTATTCAGTCATTTTTATCCTGATTCATTTGTAGAATTTCTGCTATGCCTTATTCTTCCTCCCGCTCCTGCTATTTGTAAATAATATCTTCCTTGCTGTCCATCTCATTCAATTGTAAAAGCCTGGAGGCCAGGGATTGGGTGTCTTCTTTCTGTTTCATTTTCCCAAGCTTTTAGTGTAGTGTTTCACAATAAGGAGGGATTCAAAAAATATCGATGATAATGATCTGTTAGGTGGCACATCAACACACTTATTTCCCTAATTACTTCTCTGGCCTTTTGACCATTCTGCTTCAACTGTGACAAGACTTTGCTCTTTAATTGTAAGCCCCTTTAGGGCAGGGATCATGCCTATCAACTCTACTGCACTGCATTCCCCCAAGTATTTAGTACATTCCTCTGCATACAGTAAGTGTTTGATAAATGTCATTGATCAATTCCTTAAGGTTGAAATAAAAAAAACCCGAGATTCTAAATTGGGAGGGAAGAATAAAAGCTAGAAGTCACAGCAGAGAACTTCTCTGTAGGGGCAATTTCCTTGCATTGTGTGTGTTTAATATGCAAAGAATTTAGGGATTGACTCTCCTCCCTTTAATGGTGATGGGTTCCTGTATGGCATATCTCACATCACTCTTAATATACTTGACCCAGCCCCCACGTCATCTTGTAATTCATGGATCTTTACCCACCCCCATGAAAGTATACCCCTGGCCAGTTGATTTCCCTTTGGATAAACTAGAGAGGACGGTCGCTTATTTCCAGTCTCAGAATATTACTGAAAGAGTTCTGGGGGCCATCTTGGTTGTCATGATCGGATACAAAGATGAAATTTTGTCTCAGTCAGAGTTGGAAAATACTGGATGTGTCTTTCAGATTCAGGGGCTGCAGAATGATTCCACTGCCTTCAGGGCAGAGGAGGAAACCATCAACCTAAATGTGGGAATCAAAAAAAGAGATAATATGTCCACTAGGTGATTTGATTAGCGAGAAAATATCAATGAAATGTCAAACTAATTTTGCTCTCTGATTAAAATTCTGAAGTGCGGAATATTCTTGAGAAGTACATTAAAATCTCATCCCTTCAAACCGAACTCTTTTACCTGATACACATTATCTGACGTATGTTGCCAAGACAGACTGGAAGATAATCAAAAGGTGACTGTTTGGAATAGGAAACATAATCAATGCAATGCTTCAGACCATAGGTAATTGACAGAGTGGATGATTACAGTTGACATGCCTTACTAGTCAGACCTCAACTCTGGATTCTGAAGAGATAAAGGGAATAACTGGGAATGTGTGGGAAAGGTGGCTTGCAGGCAGCAGGAGTCTTTCATTCAGAATCCAGCAGGCAGAAGTCTGAAAAATCATAACCCATGGGATATGAGATATATTAAAAGTATGTTTTAAAAGACTGTCCAATAGTTTATTTTCTGCACAGAAATACCTCCAGAAATATTCCACAATCAATTAGGGAAAAGCGATAGAGTCCTTCTGCCTGTTGGGGGCTAATCTCTCACGGTTCTCTTTCTCAAGGTGGGGATTCCACAAGGAGAATTTCAGTTGTCAAAGGGGAGAGTTTTTAATAAGTGACTAAGGGGAGTGACTTTGAGAATTGGCCCACCCAACCCACAACTGGCAGGCTGGGATGCTTTTATGAGAAACAGATAACTGAGGTAGGTTTGGAACTGAGACTTGACATAATAATAATGGCATTTACTAAGTGCTTACTATGTTCTAAGCGCTGGGGGGATACAAGGTGATCAGGTTGCCCCATGGGGGGCTCACAGTCAATCCCCATTTTACAGATGAGGTAACTGAGGCACAGAGAAGTTAGGCGACTTGCCCAAGGTCACACAGCTGGCAATTGGTGGCCTAGGTATAGCCTAACGGAAAGATCACGGGCCTGGGAGTCACAGAACCTGGATTCTAGTCTTAGTGCTGTCAGCTCTAGATGTTGCCAACTTGTACTTCCCAAGCGCCTAGTACAGTGCTTTGCACACAGTAAGTGCTCAATAAATACAATTGAATGAATGAATGAAAACTCTGAGACCTTGGGCAATTCACTTCTCTGTGGTTCATTTTCTTCATCTGTAAAGAGGGGTTTAAAATCCCTCTTCTCCCTCCTACTCAGACTGTGAGCCCCATGTGGGGCAGGGATTGCGTCCATCTTGATTATCAGGTATTTGCTACATCCTCGTAGGGACTTAACACATATCATAATTATTATTTATTGATTTATTCTCTTTAAAGGAAGCACTCCCTATGTCTACTGAGAGCTCATTCCTCTCCCCTTCTCCTCAGGCCCATTAAGAAAAGGAACTTAACCTGAAGTTTCTTGGGGCCAAATCCAATAATGCCTTGCTGTTTTTTAACTGAATGTTTCTTGCCCACCATCAATCAATCAATGATATTTTTTGTGCTTTACTTTGTGCAGAACACTGTTAAAGGTGGGGTAGGAAACAATTTACCTTGGGGCTGAGACGTTACCTTTATGTAGCTCGACAGGAAAGAGGTTGCATACGTAGTTTCTGAGGGGCATTTATTAATTATCAAATTTATATTGTACAAAGTGCTAGAGTAGATGCAAGGGTAGATTGAGACATGGAGAGATAAATGTAAAAAGTGCTAGACAGCATGGGTAGCAAATGTATCAAGGAAGCAAACAGCAATTTTTACATGTACACTAGAGTAATAAGAATATATGTGGTATTTGTTAGGCGCTTACCATGTGCCAAGCACTATACTAAGCCCTGGCATAGATACAAGATAATTAATTTGCTTGAATACAGTTCCTGGTCCACATGGGACTCACAGTCTCAGGGGAAGGAAGAACTGGAATTTCATTCCTATTTTACAGAAGAGGAAATTGAGGCACACAGAGGTTAAGTGACTTGCCCAAGTCACACACTACTGTGGAAAGGATTGTGACCCAAGCATAGAGTCTTGGCATAATAATTATGGTATTTGTTAAGTGCTTACTAGGTGCCGAGCACTAATCTAAGCGCTGGGGTAGCTACAAGGTTATCAGGTTGGACACAGGTTCTTTTCCTGTGGAACTCACATTCTAGGTAGGAGGGAAGAAAATTTAATCCCCATTTTCTAAACTGGGACACAGACAAGTTAAGTGACTTGCCCAAGGTCACAGAGCAGAAAAGTGGCAGAGCTGGGATTAGACCCAGGTCCTTTGGCTCCCAGGCCGGGGCTTTTTCTACCAGTGGCACTTCATTAGAAGTATCATCTTCTATCTTGAGATATTTACTGAAGGCACACAGGGAGCACTCAATAATAATAATAATGATGGCATTTGTTAAGTGCTTACTACATACAAAACACTGTTTTAAGTGCTGGGGAGGATACAAGATGATTAGGTTGTTCCACGTGGGGCTCACAGTCTTAATCCCCATTTTACAGATGAGGTAACTGAGGCACAGAGAAGTTAAGTGACTTGCCCAAAGTCACACAGCTGACAACCGGCGGAGCTAAAATTTGAACCCATGACCTCTTACTCCCAAGCCCATGCTCTTTGCACTGAGCCATGCTGCTTCTTTAATAGATACTACTGATTGATTGATTGATTATGTGTGTCTTCCCCAATGGTGTAAACTTCTTGAGGGAAGGAAGTGTCTTGTGTTTCTATTGTTCTTCTCCAAGTGCTTAATACAGTTCACCACATCGAATAGGAGCTGAAAAAATTGAATTATTTCACTATATAAATGATAATAATATGATATTTAAGTGCTTACTTTGTGCCAGACTGCTCTAAGCACTTGGGTGGACTCAAGTAAATCAGGGTGGACACAGTCCCTGCCCCACATTGGGCTCACAGTCCTAATCCCCATTTTACAGATGAGATAATTGAGGCACAGAGAAGTGAAATGACTTGCCCAAGGTCACACAGCAGACAAGTGGCAGAACCGCGATTAGAACCCAGGTCCTTCTGAGTCCCAGGCCTGTGCTGTATCCACTATGCCATGCTGCTTCAATACTCATATATATATACAATATATATAGAATATAGTCCATACATATATCTGTCCTATATTAAAAGTTAAACAGAGGTTTATATTGATTGCTTAAATTCCATCATAACCTAAGGAATCTAATAAAATACTTCCTTAATGAAGTACAAAGGAAAATAAACTACATTATAAATATTTGTTATGTGAGGCTTGGAAAAAAGTCCTTGCATTTGTATGCAGTGGCTAATTCAATACTTTCGCGCTATAAATAATGCATCATTACATTAGCACTGAAATTTCTAATTGCTTTTTTTCCCTTCTTATTGCCCCAAGCTTTTCTCCTTTCATCTTTGAATTGATATTTTGCGTTCCACTTTAGAAGGAGAACAAAGAGCAGAGATATGACTGGAGGGAAAGAATTTATTTTTAACAGAACAATAAAAGCATGATTTGATAAATGCTGAAGAATTTTGGACAGAAACAATTCATAATTACCCATATTTGAAACTCACACCAGGAAGGCATTTTTTTTTTTTTTTTGCTACTGGTCATCCGGATTTTCCAATGCCAGAAAAATATGGACTATGATTGATTAATCAGAACAACTCTGCCTTTGAGAGGGACTATTTTGATCCAGAAATATAGCCCAAACCATTTTTAAGATTCCTGACAACAGGTCATTTTACATTGTTTGAAAGCCTTCGGTAGGGACTGTAGTTACATTTCAAAGCCAATAGACCTTCTCTCAAGAAGATATTGCATTGGAAATATATCTGCAATTGAAAATACTTAAGTGTTAAGCCTCCAGCACTTTTCTCTTTCAAGGTGACAGTAATTGAAGGATGGATTCATGAAATACTGACATTTATAATTCAGCTGTGAAAAGGTCAACTTCCTTTTGGATTTCTTTAAGCCAGCAGGAGACTAGCTTTGCGATGTCACATCATATGTTTCTGATATTTTCATGAAAGCTTTGATTAATAATAGCTTCCATTCATGATATGTAATTATAAAACTCAAATTCCCCACCCTAGGAAATTAAAGGCCTGGAAAGAGATAAATCTGTAATTTCACCATGGAATGTTTTGATTAGCTTCATCTAAGAGACTGGAAAATAATCACTCTTGTTTTGTTGAAGCTCCTGTGGCTTGGAAACGTTAAGAGGACTTAATTAAAGCCAACAGAGAAGCCTCCAAGAAAATCAATCCTTTACAAAATGGCTTTTTTTTTGGAGTGGGGGCAAAAAGGCTGAAAAGAAATTTTGTATTTCCCATAGTGACTTTGCTTTTTGCTCTCAAAAACTATAAAACACAACTTGGAAATAATTGGTTAGCAACAACCCAGGCTTGAATAGGTTTAGGCTCTTACATTTTGATTCCATTAATAAAAACAACAATGATAATAATTGTGGTGTTTGTTAAGCACTTTATGTGCCAAGCATTGTATGAAGTGCTGGGGAAGCTACTAGTCAATCAGGTCAGATGTAGTCCCTGGTCCAAAAGGGCCCCCAGATCTAAGTGGGAGGGAGAACAGGTATTGAATACCCATTTTATAGATGAGGAAACTGAGACAAAGACATGTTAAGTGATTTTCCCATGGTCTCACAGCAGGTAAGTGGCAGAGATGGGATTGGAACCCAGATCCTCTGACTCTTAGACCTGTGGTCTTTCGACTAGGGTTGTTGGCTTCATGGTGGATTATTGGAGAGAAGTTTTGGCACATCTCAAACTACAAGAATAGAGGTTGTAGTTGTCATACATCACTCAGCATGTAGTAGGTACTCAATAAATATGATTGATAGTCAACATGGTATTTACTGAGCACTCACTGGGGTACAATAGATGTACAAGACAAGCTCTTGACCCTGGAAGAATTCACACTCCAGAGGAGGAGACATAAAAAGCATTTATAAACAGGAGAATGAGAATAATGGAATAATAATGGATACACAGAGGCTGAGAGTTTGTGCAGGATGTCTTAACAGTGGCTTTTGAGTTGAGAAAGGGGGACAGAGAGGGTAACCAGAACTCTATTCTACTCTGCATCTTTCTGTGGCCCTTTCAGAGATGGAATACATGCCTGGATGGTCCACTTTGTGACTCCATTGGGGATCCCTCACAATTTTTATGTTTTTACCAACATGCTGCAGATATTGGGGAAGTAAGAAGATTCTGCCAGGGCATATTCTCTGACGTTCATCCATTTCCTACTCTTTAAAGACCCGGATCTGTTTCACAATCTCTCGGAAGATGTGAAGGCTCTCTGATAAATGCAGGGTGAAAACCATTTGGAACCAATACATTTGATCCTAGAGGGACCCCAAAGAGGCTACATTTCTGATGCCAGAAGTTTGGACAGAAATCCAATCTCCATCCTTCTTTTCAATGACCACCATATTCTTTATTATTCTGCTCAGGGGCTACAAGTTATGTCTTATTTTTCATTATCTGGGTGCATAGGGGCTTGCTTTTGGAACAACTTTTTCCTCTGGGCTTTTGGGCAGGCTGAGAGATGGACTGATGCAGGTAATTTCTTGTTTGCAAAAACACCCCAACCCATCATCCTGTTCTTGGGATTGTAGAACTGGAATTGCATTGGAAAAAGAGAGTCCGGGTTTTTTTTCTCAATTCTACCGTTACTAGATAAGCCAGAATTACTGAGTCTGGTGGTGGGAGGGTGCTGATTTGCTTCCCGGATTTTAGATTGTTGCAAGATATCCTGCTCATTTTGTAGATCCTTGAATGTGCTGATACTTTGGGTTAAGGGTATTGATTTCAGGAGCCCCATGTAGTTTTTCAAGTGTTTTCCATTATAATTCTGATGGGATACTAAACTTGAACAAGGTACACAAGTTGAAACTTAAGAGTTCTCCCAACAAGGATCAATCAATTGCTCTCATCAATATTGTCTTCTGGCACTGAGGATCCTTATAGACCAATTCCCATTTTAGACCATTCCCTGAATTTAGGTGTGCATGGACTCCCAACTTTGAAGGAACCTGGAAGGATATGGAGTACTGTGTTTTGCTTGGGGTTTGGTTGGCTTTGATTCAAGTGAAATTCAAAGTAGGGCATAGGAGCAAGGAAGGGAGAGGGAGACTGAATGATTAAATGGATAGCTTTAGCAGATAGATTCCTTGTTTTATTTCTGTTGAAGAACTGCAGTATTCAGTAATATTGTGGGACTCTGTGATTTATGTCGAAAAAATAGAAGACAAAGTCCTTCAACAGAAGTAGGTCTTTGCCTGCTAGAATTATAACTCTGCTGCTCCAAAATAGAGCAGGAATTCAGGGTTCAGTAGAGAGTTGAAGGCTATCTGGGGGGAAAATATAACAGTTTTTGAAGCACCCCAGATAACAAATACCACCTCATCATCATCATCATCATCCATCTATCCATATGTATTGAGCTCGTTCAAAGCACTGAACTAGGCACCTGGGAAACATACAGATGAAATGCAAGACTCAATCTGATCATTTCAGTCTACCGGAGAAGACAAGCAGATATAAAAGGGTGATTAGACAATGAAGGTGAATAAATGGAAATGTGAATAAAAATAGTGTGAGAATAGATTTAACTCAAAACCACTGTATAAATTAATCAGTAGCAAATGAAAGGACAGAAGTGTGTGAGAGAGCTGGAGGGGCAGAAGAGAAGGGTTGATTGTTAAAAAAAGTGGGGATCCAGCCAGGAATATTCACAAAAGACCAAGGTGGTTGAATCCATTAATTTGAAAAAGCATTAGGTTGATCAGTTGCTACATGAATCAAACAACTGTAGACCCTTCTTCTTGTTACTAAGATTATCTTTCCCTCCAGGAGGAGGTTCTCAGAACTACATATTCTAGCAAATTCTATAGTTCACCTCCTAAGGTCTACATGTGGGGCAAGTTTGAGTGATCATCACATGTCGATCCTTTTTTTGTGGCACTTAAGTGCTTACTATGTCAACCACTGTACTAAACTCTGAATTATACACAAGATAATTAGGTGGACACAATCCCTGCCCCACATGGAGCTCATAGTCTAAGTCAGAGGGAGGAGGATTTAATCCTCATTTTACAGGCAAGGTAACTGAGGCACAGAGATATTAAGTGACTTGCCCAAGATCACACAGTACACTGGTGGTGGAACTGGGATTAGAACCCAGGTCCTCTGACTCCCAGACCTGTGCTTCTTTTACTAGGCTACATTGCTTCTCTGTATGAAGCACTGTGCTAATTGTTTGGGAGAATACAATAGAATAATAGTAATAATAATAATGGTATTTAAGTGCTTACTATGTATCAGGCACTGTACTAAGCACTGGGGGAGATACAAGCAAGTTGAGTTGGACACAGTCCCTGCCCCACGTGGGGCTCACAGTTTCAATCCCCATTTTAAAGATGAGGTAACTAAGGCACAGAGAAGTTAAGTGACTTGCCCAAGGTCACACAGCAGACAAGTGGAAGAGCCAGAATTAGAACCCATGACCTTCTGATTCCCAGGTCCGTGCTTTATCCACTACACCACGCTGCCCTCAAGAAGCTTAAAATTTGTATGGTCTTATATATTGGTTCAACAACAGCTGTGTTAAAGAATGTGGCTTCTGCTATCTCATGCTAGCTTCATCGGTTAAAAGAGATATCTATAAAGCATTTTATAGTATCCTCTTAATGGTTAACTCAGATGGCTAGGTAGATTTTGGATAACCCCATGAAGAAAATGTAGAAAAAGAATGTCCAACCATCCCTCAGATATGGTAAGTGTTTTTCCACTCATGCCAAATAAAATTGATAAGAGCCAGGAGAAAACCTCTTTCATAAAACTCATGTTTTTGCCTTAGTTCTAAAAGGAAGATGACAGAAGAGTCAGAGTGGAAGGAATCAGGCTCATGTGAAGACTGTCATAGTGAGAGAGTGCCATAGTGTGAAATCTTGGCTCTGATTAGCATTGCAGTGAGACAGTAATTGGTTATACTATGGTTTGGCCATCATAGTCACAAACTGAACAAGCAGAGAGGCTGAGCTGGAGAGAGACCTTGGAGGAGAGAGTGAAAGAAAAAAGAGGCAGCGGTGGAGAAAGAGAGAGAGCCAGCAGAGGAAAGTGTGATTGATTGCCTGAGTGTCTTGTACTAAAACATTGAATAATAGTGTGCAGTTCAGTCAGTGGTTTAGTAATGACAGCAACCACCTTAACCTCCCTGCCGGAGTTATTATTAATAATAGCAATGGCAATAATACTTAAGGGCTTACTATGTACCAAACACTGTACTAACTTGTAGATAAAGTTGTCAGACACGATCCCTGTCCCACAGTCTAAGTAGGAGGAAGGACAGGTTCTGAATGTCCATTTTACAGATGAAGAAAATGAGGCCGAGAGAAGTTAAATGACTCGCCCAAGGTCACACAACACACAAGCGGTGGAGTCAAGATTAGATTAAAATCCACAGTTTTAAGCACTTGGAAGAATTCAATAGAGGTAAAACAATCCCTGCCCTCAAGGAATTTACATTCTAATGAGAGAGACAAACACCAAAGAATGTAAGGATAGGAGGAAAAAGGGAATGGAACGATAAATACTTTTTTTCTTTGAATGGTATTTGTTAAACACTTATTATGAGTACTGTAGATTGTAAGCTCACTGTGGGCCGGGAATGAGTCTACCAACTCTGCTATACTGTACTCTTCCAAGAGCTTAGTACATTGCTCTGCACACAAGTAAGCACTTAATAGGATCAATTCATTGCTGTTTCAAGCATTGTTCAAAGCACTGGGGTAAATACAAGCTATTTAGGTTGGACACAGTCCCTGCCCATATAGGACTCACAGTCTCAGTGCTTACAGAGAGTCCATAAATCTAGTATTCCAATTCTAAAAATCCTACTGAATAATCTGAGTGCATATGTGCTGATATGGCCTTAATCCCCATTTTACAGATGAGGTAACTGAATCACAGAGAAATGAAGTGACTTGCTCAAGGTCACACAGTAGATAAGTGGCAAAGCTGGTTAGAACCCAGGTCCTTCTGGCTCCCAGGCCCAGGTTTTATCCACTAGGTCATGCTGTTTCTTAAGATTTGACATCTACAATAGACCAGGCTTTAAGCTTCTTTTAATCAACTAATCAACAGTATTTTTAAGCATTTTCTGCAGAGCACTGTACTAGGCACTTGAGAGAGTATAATAGAGGTAGTAGACAGGTTGCCTGCCCTCGAGGAATTTACAAGCACTGAAATAGATTGGCTTCTTGTTCCCTGCCTATCAGTAATGGATTAGGATTTCCCATCCCGGAGGGTTTCAAGGAGTGGAGGCGATTTATTGAGTAGAACAGCTTCAGTGACAAGATTCTCCATTACTTCATGAAGGACCATAATGTATAAACAGAGAAGCAGTATGGCCTAGTATGGCCTGGGAGTCAGAGGAGATGTATTCTAATCTTAGCTTGGCCGCTTGTCTGCTGAGTGACCTTGGGCAAGTCGTTTAACTGCTCTGTGCCCGTTTCCTCATCTGTATAATGGAGATCTATTACCTCTTCTTCCTCCCCTCCTTAGATCATGAGCCCCCTGTGGGACAGGGACTTTATCAATCTTATTAACTTGTATCATCCCCAGCGCCTGGAACAGTACTTGTTACATAGTAAGCACTTAAATACCTATTATCATTATTTTTACTGACCACAAGGGGTTGAGAGGGGTACTTCTAGGTGTGGAAGAGGTGTGGGGATGTAAGACGGAGACCTGCCTTTGAAACAAATCTGTACAGGGAAGAAAATGTTAGCAAAGAGAGATGCCTAAATGAGCTGACAGTTGTCTGGAATTCATCAATGATAGATGAAGGTGGAATTACCTTGTATTAGCCTTGTATCCTGAAACCAGACACATTTATATTTACTTCAGAACTGCTGCAAAATATATCATTCTCTCTTCTTGGCTGCCAAGCTAGATGGATAACAACCCTTGAAATATGTCCCATCTATTTGACCTTCAGAATGTCTGATCATCATTGGACAACAGTGCTTTTCTTGGAAAGACAAGGGCACATTGAGTAGGCAAACTTCTCCCACAAAACTGGTCCTCTCTTTAGAAACCACACCACCCCTCCCACCCCCATTTAGGACAGAGAACAAATTGGTCCATGAATTCTGGGCAGTTAGCATTGACTGCTAGAGAACATTTCTAGGAGGAAGTATATCTATCCAGGTGCATTGATTTAGCCTCTGGGTAATTCATACCCATAAACAAGTTGCCTGTGAATGTAAGCTGTGACAAACACAGGTGTCTAGGCGATTATGAAAAGCCGGTTATTGCAGAGAAGATCTGATTTGAGCCTACTGGCATGGGCTACTTATTCTGACTGTTTCACAAAATCAAACAGCACACCTGCTTCAAAACGGAGGGGTCCAAATAAATAACTGAATAAACATACATTCATGGAACTATTCAATCAGCTTTCAGTCAGGCAACTGGCATATTCCATTTTTAGAAGCTAAAGGTGCACTTTCAGGATGAGAGCTGAAAGGAATCCCATCACAGAGATTCTAAATCTGCCCTCCTTGATGCTGCTCATTGTGTCATTGTGGGACTTGAGCGATATCACAGACATTCTGTCCCCTTGTCGGCAGAGAGCCCTGTGGCTCAGAAGGAAGAGTAAAATCAGATTTTTGAACTCCTCATGAGCAGTGATGTGACTGCCACCTCTCCGAAATCCTTGTTACAGTAAGCACTCAATAAATACAATTGATAGATTAATTGATAGCTGGAAATCAAGATGACAGTGACTTCCAAGCATAGATGTAAGCTCAGGTGTCTTCAATAAACCCATCAATTGTATTAAGCATTTACTAGGTACGAGTGCTATACTAAGTACTTGGGGGAGTGTAATACATTTTGCAGATGATCCTTGCCTTTAAGAATCTTACACTCTAGTGGGGGAGACAGATATTGAAATAATCACCTACCTTGAGGGCAGGGATCATGTCTACTAACTCTATAGTAATCTCCCAGGCATTCAGTACAGTGCTCTGCACACGGTAAGTGCTCAATAAATACCTCTAACTGATTGATTAATCTCAAGTAATGAATTCTGTTTTTATAAATGGCTTTTATAATCACTAGATTATAAACTTCTCACTAGATTGTAAACTACTTGAGGGCAAGGTTCTTGTCCAAGCACTTAATAGAGTGCTCTGCATTCAGTAAGCACTCAATAAGTACCATCTGTTGATTTACTGATTAAAATCTCCCCTGAATTGGGCAGGGAAGGTCAAGGGGAAGTTCTGCCTTGGATGTTTTTTTGTTTCATCTTAGAAATTCCGCTGGATTAAGGCTGGGACTCTGGGTTCCCTTGAACATCTGGAATAGTCACAAATGTTGGATAATAATAGCCGGAGAAATAGTGATATTCATCATCAATCGTATTTATTGAGCGCTTACTATGTGCAGAGCACTGTACTGCTATGTGCAGAGTACTGTACTGTACTGTACAGATATTCATTTGGCATGTTGCACTAAGTATATCTCCAGCTGGGGCTCCACCCCAGAATTAATGTAACTTATGGCAGGTGGAAATGTCAGACAGCAGTTAGGGGAAGGATGAGGTGTTCCAGCAGCTGGTAGACACTGCAGGGAGGCGTAGAGCAGAGTCAGCAGCTGAGATGGGGGTATCTGCCTCGATACTGGCAGTCTGGCAGAAGCAGTGAGATTAAAGCCCCAACCTGGGAGTCAGAGGACCGAGTTGGGTGACCTTGGATAAGTCACTCAACTTCTTTGTGTCTCAGTTTCCTCATCTGTAAATTGGGATTTCATACCTGTTCTCCCTCCTACTTTGACTGTGAACCCCATGTGAGACAGAGACTGTATTTGGCCTGGTTAACTTGTATCTACCGCAGTGCTTAGCATAAAGCAGTTTATGCTTTGACATAAAGTAAATGCTTAACAAATACCATTAAAATGTCAGTTTTGCCCTCCCACATAGATATTTGTTTTCAGGCCCGAGGGAGGAGTGCCTTGGTATTGAGTCAGGATTGGAATATCATTTTGGGAAATAGTGATAGCTGATACAGCTAGAGCCTGGGAGTCAGAGAAGCTGGGTTCTAATCTTGCCTCTGGCCTGCTGTGAGACCCTGGGCAAGTCATTTAACTGTTATTTGCCTTAGTTTCCTCAACTGCAAAATGGGAATTCAATACCTGATCTCCCTCCTATTTAGACTGGGAGTTCCATGTGGGTCAGGGACTTTGTCCTACCTGATGGACTTACATCTACCCCTGCGCTTAGAACAGTTCCAGACACATAGTAAGAGTTTTACAAATACCGTACAAATAAACAGCAGAAAAAACAAAAAAAACCTGGGGTCTAGTCACCTAATTGCTGGGTCATCTTCCCTGCAGCCTGACCATTTAGCCCGTTTTATACCAACCATGTCTATGAACTCCACAGTACTCTCCCAAGCACTTAATATGGCACTCTGTGTGGAGTAAGCACTCAATAAATAACATTACTTAATTAATAGATCCGGTCCGGCACCCTTAGGCATTTGAAGCATGGCAGAATTTACATCTCGGTTCAGATGGCTGTCAGATTTCCATCGTGACTTCCTTTCTCTCCTTTTCCAGGCTGCTGGAATAACAGTTGAATCAGCACCTGAAACAGGCGGATGTGGTCTGCTCTCAGCTATTTCACTTACAAATTCCAGTGGCCCACATTTCGGCAGCACCACATCTTGCCTGCTCATTATTTTCATGCTAGAATTCCTCCTTTGACCTACTGAATGAAGAACCAGCCTTCAGATTCTTAGGGGAATAACAGCTCAAAGCTTGCCTCTCCTCCTCCCCATCTTAACATTTAACAGCAGGAAGGTCATCTAGAGAAGCAGCATGGCTCAGTGGAAAGAGCCCGGGCTTTGGAGTCAGAGATCACGGGTTCGAATCCCAGCTCTGTCAATTGTCAGCTGTGTGACTTTGGGCAAGTCACTTAACTTCTCTGTACCTGTTACCTCATCTGTAAAATGGAGATGAAGACTGTGAGTCCCCTGTGGGACAACCTGATCACCTTGTAACCCTCCAGTGCTTAGAACCATGCTTTGTACATAGTAAGCACTTAACAAATGCCATTATTATTATTATTATTATTACTATTATTATTACCACTTTCTTCCTTACACCTGTCCATTTGAGATCAGCTACTGCTAAGGAGTGGAGGAAAATGTACTGTGTTTATTTGAAAGGAAACACTGAGCACTATGAAGGGCAGAAGAGTGAATCCTATTTATATCTCTCTTCCTTTCCTTCTCCACTCTCTTCTTCCTCTTATTCCCCCCTCTCTTTCTCCATGTTTTCCTCACCTCTCTTCCCTGCCTATAAGGACCAAAAAGTACAGAGGGGAAGATAGACATTAAAATGAATTGTGTATGTGTACTTAAGTTCTAGGTCCAGAGATCTTTGTGACAGAGCTGAGACTCATCCCTCGTTCATGATAGAAGACTCCTTCAGCTATCACAGGTACATTTAAAATAACATTAGTATCCTCTTCTGAGATTAATTCAGTGAAAAACTAAAATGAGTAATTATAATAATAATCATTATGGCATTTGATAAGCACTTACTATTTGTCAGGCACTGTACCAAGTGCTGGGGTGGCTACAATCAAATCCGGTTGGGCATAGTCCCCATCCCATGTGGGGCTTACAATCTCACTCCCCAATTTCCTGATGAGGTAACTGAGGCCCAGTGAAGTGAAGCAAATTGCCCAAGGTCACACAGCACACAACTGGCAGAGTTGGGATAAGAACCCATGGCCTTCTGACTCCCAGGCCCGTGCTTTATCCTCTATTCAATGCTGTTTCCCATTCAGTTGTATTCAGTAATATTTGCTTCTACTTATTATCACTTAATTGAAATTGCCTTATTACAATTTTGGGATTGGGTAACACTCTTCTCACTAGTTCAGTGAATCATTTGCTTTCCTACTTACAAATTCATTCAGCAAACAGAGAGGTCAATCCTGTCAAAAACCTCCACTACTCTCGCTTACTCTGCTAACATCCTTATACATTTTCTGGAAACTAGCAATGGATTCAGCTACTGGTGGTTTTCAGTGGAACCTCATAACATCTTCCTTGGGGTGATTATTAAAGAAAGTAAAATAATCGAGAGGAAAATTAGAAATATTTATGACACCTCATCATGGACCTTAATGAGATTAAAAAGAATAATCTAATAAATTAGCTTCTTGTAGCAAGTTAAACCTAAAATTTTCTAATAGCAGGGGGTTAATTTCCCATCCTTTGTGATGTTAGCAGCTTTTCCAACAGCTAGGACATAAACTTGTATAATCTCACTTTCTCAGCAGGAAATAATGAGAAAAAAAGTGGTTTTGACAAATAATTATAAGTTAACTGATCTGAATTTACAAGAACAGATTATGCATTTTGAGGTGGGGGGGATTTAAGCCTTCCCAACTAATTACTCAAACTGCACCTCTCTGGTAGTTTTTGAATATGTTATTAGCACACCCCTAGAATACAATTTATTGGTGTAACCCCTGTGCTCAGGGGTCAAATGTAACCATTTTAACAATATTTTATTCTAAAATCTGGGCACTACAATTGCCTAGGCTATGTAGCCATGCTTTTTTTTATTATATTTAAGTGCTTACCATGTGCCAGGCATTGTATTTAGCACTGGAGTAGATACAAGCTAATCAGGTTGGACAGAGTCCAAGTCCCACATAGGGCTCACAGTCTTAATTCTCATTTTACAGATGAGGTAAATGAGGCATAAAGAAGTGAAGTGACTTGCTCGAGGTCAGACATTAGGCAAATGGCAGTGCCAGAATTAGAACCCAGGTCCTTCTGATTACTAGGCCCGGGCTCTAATCTAGAAACTCCAATGGAGGGTGTCCTTGGGAGAGTTTAATAGTGTAGGTAGATTAGACTTTAAAATATTGGCATAAAAGTGACTGGTGTATATCCTGGACAGGGAACAGACCAGCCGAAATAGGAATGTGAAACACGACACAACAAAAATGGTAAAGCAGATTAGTCTGTCCACTGTGAGGGATTACCTCCAGGTCAACCGAGTGTTACTATCTGCTCTCATTGCATAAAAATAAGTCTGCAACAGTAATACTTACTGAGCACCTAAATGATGCAGTGCACTGTATTAAGCACTTGGGAAGCACAGGATAAAGAAGTGGCTTGCTGCCGGCCCACCAGGTGCTTAAACTGCAATGAGGGAGACAAACATAAAAAAGTTTACAATGAGAGTGGTCACAAAATGTCAGTCGTGGCTGTATTTACCACCAACGCTAAGAACACTTCTTGACACATAGTAAGCGCTTAACAAATACCATCATTATCATTATTACTATTATTATTATCTTCAAATCATCTGATCCCTAACCCATTCATTCCCACTGAATCATTATAATGCAATTTTACGATATTACCAGGTTCTTCAAGACTAAACCACAGAGGAGAAGCAGCATGGCCTAGTGGATAGAGCTCGGGCCTGGGAGTCTGAAGTACCTAGGATCTAATTCCAGCTATGCCACTTGTCTGTTGTGAGACTTTGGGCAAGTCACTTAACTTCTCTGTGCCTGTTACCTCATCTGTAAAATGTGATTTCCCCTTGGCCATTTTGCTTCTCTGATAGATTTCTTACTCACATGCTAGTCAGTGAGCGGTTCGGTCTGGCCGTGATTTTCTACCACTGCCTGGCTTTCAAAGGAGCCCCCTGTGCCTGCACCTAGGTGTCTGAAGGGAGAATTTGACCTCTGCTTTGAAAAATCCCAATTATCCATTGCTTGGGCACTGCAACTACTACCACAGATGGAACAGGCTGCCAATTACCTGAAATGGGTCAAAGATTGAAGGCGCAACATGCCAACAATGGTCTCTGGTAAATAATGGATTTGGGGTCCAAGAATGAATGTGTGTTCAAGGGGTTGTGGTTGCCGTTTATAAGGTAGCATATTAACGTCAGGCTGTAACTGTCACTTTTAGTTTCAGTGACAGAGTGTCCTGTTGGGGACAGAACTGACCTGTGCTGACATGGCCCACTGGAGAGTATTTGTCTCCGTAGAAACAGGAAGGGAAAGAAAAAGTTTAATTTTTTTTAATGGTATTTATTAAGAACTTATTATGTACCAGGCACTGTTCTAAGTGCTGGGGTAGATACAAGTTTATCAGGTTGGACACTGTCCGTGTCCCACATGGAGCTCACAGTCTTAATCCTCTTTTTTACAGATGAAGTAACTGGGGCACAGAGAGGTGAAGTGATTTGCCCAAGGTCACACAGCAGACAAGTGGTGGAGTTGGGATTAGAACCCAAGTCCTTCTGACACCCAGTCCTGTGATCTGTCCAATGTACTATCCTGCTTCTCCTCAGTCACAATATCTCATATTTTTATGACATATTATGAACACCACAGACTTCCACTCTATGAGGTAGTAACACTATAATGACCCCATTTTCAGTGTTGAAATGGAAATTAACTCCCATAATAATAACACCTGTGGTATTTGTTAAGTTATTGATCAGAAATATTTATTGAGCACTTACTGTAAGCAGGATACCGCACTAACTACTTCTTGGTGGCAAACTCGGAGCTAAACACTTTGAGAGACATAATATGAACAGATCTGAAACAGTCCCTGTCCTGCATGCGGCTCACAGATCAAGGGAAGGGAGAACAGGTACTTAGGGAGAATAGGTACTTAATCCCCATTTTATGGATGAGAAAACTGAAGTACAGAGAAGTTAAGCGACTTGCCCAAGGTCACTCAGCAAATAAGGGGTGTAACTGGATTAGAACCCAGGTTCTACTGGCTCCCAGGCCCATGCTCTATCCACTAGGCCACACTCCTCTCTGTGCCCTGAGTCTTGACTACCAGGCCAAAGTGCAGCCTAAGGGATCATCCTTTGTCTTTTCACTCTACAGAGAGTCCTGATTGATCCAAAATTTCCGGTTCTTTCCCTCCTAAGACAACATCTCCCACCCCTTTCCCCTCCTTGTCTTTCCTCTTCTCACCTTTTCCCACACACTTGGCCTGAGGTGGCTCTAATGGTGAGGATGGGGTTTAGGGGGACATAGAGAAAGAGACCCCCCGCCTTGCCTGACGGAACCATAGGTATGAGATCAGGTCCCATGGAACCTGACATGTTGGGACATGTTAGGATTTGTATTGACTCAAAGTTTTTTCCTTCTGTCACTGTAAAACAAATGTTGTGACCATTTATTCATTCATTCAATTGGATTAAGTGCTTATTGTTTGCAGAGGACTGTACTATGTTCTTGGGAAAGTACAATACAGCAATAAACAGTGACACTCCCTGTCCACAATGAGCTCACAGTCTAGAGGAGGGGAGAAAGATAGTACAAATAAATAAAATTATACCTATATATATATATTTATTATGTGAGGTTGGTGTGGGGTGGGGGTTGGGGGGACAGAGCAAAGAGAGTAAGTCAGGATGATACAGAAAGGAGTGGGAGATGAGGAAAAATGGGGCTTAGTCTGGGACGGTCTCTTGGAGGAGATGTGCCTAAGGCACATCTGGTTGACTTCTCTCAACTTACACTAAGCCCTGGGAAGAGTACAACCCAATAGAATTGGCAGTCATAATTCTTGTCCACAAGGAACTAATTTGAGCTACCCATTCTACAACTCCTGACTTCCAAATGCCTCTATCTACTTATAACAATAATCATTTGAATCAAAAATTGAAGATTTTTATCAGAATGCACTTGCATGAAAAATGTCCTAAAACCTGAAGCCCATGAATTATAGATGGATTCACTAGCTAAGGAGACAGTGAACAAGAAGAATCACTTTAATAACAAGAACCATGTGGATAAATTCTTCATTTGAGCAACCTCTTAGCTATATAAAGTAAATATATCATTATTATCATGGCATGTGTTCTGGAAACAGTGGCTGCGGGAAATATGGAAAACTAATCTTCTGGGATGCTCTCTTTCAGGTGAAAGGAATTATGTGCACAGCAAAGAGATTTTTTTATGGTATTCGTTAAGTGCTTACTACTACTACTAATAATAATGATGGTATTTGTTGAGCGCTTACTATGTGCCAGGCACTGTACTAAGTGCTGGAGTGGATACAAGAAAATCAGGTTGGACACTTTCCCTGTCCCACACGGGGCTCACAGTACAATCCCCATTTCCAGGTGAGGTAACTGAGGCACAGAGAAGTGAAGTGACTTACCCAAGGTCACATAGTAGGTAAGTGGCAGAGCTAGGATTAGAACCCATGACCTTCTGACTCCCAAGTCTGTCCTCTCTCCACCATGCCATGCTGCTTCTCTTGCTGCTTACTAAATGCCAGGTATGGAACTGAGTGCTAGGGTAGAGACAAGCTAATAATAATAATAATGATGGCATTTATTAATCACTTTCTATGTGCAAAGCACTGTTCTAAGTGCAGGTTGTCCCATAGGGGGCTCACAGTCAATCCCCATTTTACAGATGAGGTAACTGAGGAACAGAGAAGTTAAGTGACTTGCCCAAAGTCACATAGCTGACAATTTGGCAGTCCAGACACAGTACACACCCCACATGGGGCTTCCAGGTTTAATCCCCATTTTGCAGTTGAGGTAGCTGAGGCACAGAGAAATTAAGTGACTTGCTCAAGGTCATACCTCAGACAGGAGGTAGAGTCGGGATTCAAACTGAAGAGTTTTCCTGGTTCCTGAAAGAGCCAGAGAGTTTGGGACAGGGGATTTTTTTCCTTTTTTGGCCTGTTTAATTGACCTTAAACCCACCCAATACATGTTTAGTCTCTGGCTTTGATTGAGAAGACCCTGTTTTCCCACATTGTAGGGGAAAATTGACCTGCTGAGGTTCAAACCTTATTAACTTAGTCCAGAAGAAGGATTCTGAATAACGGATTAGAAAAAGGTGTTGAAGGAGGGCAATCATTTCATAAAGTCATCATTGCAGCTAGGTATTTGTTATCAACCTGGTTGTTCTCCACATGAACCCCTGGAGGAAAATAATGAGGTGTGATTTGTTCAGTGCTTAGTGTGTGCCAAGCTCTGAGGTAGATACAATACGATCAGAGTCCCTCTCTCATTCATTCATTCATTCATTCAATTGTATTTATTGAGCACTTTGTGCAGAGCACTGTACTAAGCACTTGGAAAGTACAATTCAACAACAGATAGAGACAATCCCTACCCATCAACAGGCTCACAGTCTAGAAGGGGGAGGCAGACAACAAAACAAAACAAGTAGACAGGGTTCATAGTCTGAGGCAGAGAGAACAGGCATTTGATTCCCTTTTACAGATGAGGAGACAGAAATAAATGGCTTGGCCACAGTTAAACAGTGGACAAATGGCAGAGGGAGAATTAGAATCCAGACCCTCTGACTCCAAGGGGGTGCTTTTTACACTAGGCCATGCTGCTTCTTCACCCTGCTTTTGTAAGACTCCCTAAAATCCCGGACAAAATACCTGATTGACAAGGTTGGGTGTGGTATCAGTCAGTCAGTTGTATTTATTGAGTGCTTACTGTGGGTAGTGCACTGTACTAAGCACATGGCAGAGTGCCATATTTTATACTCTGGGCAGTCTGTTTCTGGGCATGTAAATTTTGTGTAGTGTTCAGGGTTTGGGTGCAGATTTCAGCTGAAAATTGCCCCTTTTTGGCATTCAATGTGCCCACAGAGTTAATAATACCCAGTGTTTTTAAAGGCTTATAATTTTCTCAAAACTCTTTCAATTATTTCATTTTATCCACACAACATTCCCCAGAGGTAGGAAGAGGCAGGGGTTATTGATTTCTATTTTGTGGAGGAGCAAACTAAGGCCCAGAGAGGTTAAGTGACTCACCTTAAGTCACCCAGTGAGCCACTGGAAATTCTGAGACTAGAACCCAGGTTTCCTTTCCCTTAGCCCCGTGTTCTTTCCATTAGACCACACTTTCAGACCTCTACCTGATTTGTGCCTCTTGGAACCAATGTTCTGGCCAAATTTCATTCTTAAGTGCTGCTGGTATTTTTTCCCTTTAGACTGAAAGCTCATTGTGGGCAGGGAATGTGCCTTCCAAATCTTTGTATTGTACTCTCCCAAGTGCTTAGTGCAGTGCTCTGCACACAATAAACACTCAATACATTCTGTTGATTGATTCCAATCAATGCTGGTTCCACTGGGGTTTCCCTCGGAGGCCTATAAGCTAATTTCTTTTCAAGTAGACTGTTTTGCTCATTTAAAACATCCCCAGTTTTCTAATCTTAGGAAATTAAACATTATTGAACTTTGCCAGATAGTATCTAATGAATGAGGCTTGCTTCTGATGTAGTTGTCTCCCTTGAGCTAGTGAAATTCAAGGTATTTTATATCACAGTTGCTTAAGGATAACATTCAGTGAAACATTTCACATTTTGGTGGAAATTGTGAGATGCTAGCTATGGCTGAGCTTGAAAAATGCCTCATTCATTAATTCATTCAATCATATTGATCGAGTGAGTATAGTGTGCAAAGCACTGTACTAAAAGTGTGCAAAGCACTGTACTAAGCGATTAGGAGAGTACAATATAACAATAAACAGACACATTCCCTTCCCACAGTAAACCCGATAATACAGAAGCTTTTCCGCTGGTTGCTAAGGAATCACCACAGGCTCAGAAATGAATGGGGAAGAATCTCCACTCCCTGTTTCTTTTTTTTTATGGTATTAAGCGCTTTCTATGCATCAGGTACTGTACTAAGCGCTGGGATAGATACAGGCTAATCAGGTTGGACATAGTCCCTGTCCCACGTTGGGGGTGGGGGTGGCGGGGGAACGCAATCTTAATCTCCATTTTACAGGTGACAGAACTAAGGACACAGACGTTAAATGACTTATTAAAGATCACACAGCAGACAAGTGATAGAGCTGGAATTAGAACACAGGTCCTTCTGACTCCATGCCCTATCCATTAGACCATGCTGCTTCTCTTCATTTGGAAACCATTGTGCTAAAATTATAATGGGGTCAGAAATAAAACACTGTTCCACCAAGAGCCTTTATGGAAAACTGACCCTTAGGTGCTTGGGATCATACACAAGACATAAAAGACACAGAAGACACAGACTCTGCCATTCAACTGATTGAAACTTCTAGGAGGAACAAAAATAACTGTATAATAAGAAATAATCTTTGTATTGATGATATCAGCATATATGAGGGCACTGTAGAAGAATAGGACCACTTATTTATCGCTTAACTTTTCTGAGCCTCAGTTTCCTCATCTGTAAAATGGGGATGAAATACTTGTTCTCCCTTCCTCCTAAGCCATGACCCCTATGTGGGAAAGGGACTCTGATATCTGATTAACTTGTATCCACTCCAGTGTTTAGAACAATCAATCAATCAATTGTATTTATTGAGCGCTTACTGTGTGCAGAGCACTGTACTAAGCACTTGGGAAGTACAAGTTGGCAACATATAGAGACAGTCCCTACCCAACAGTGGGCTCACAGTCTAGAAGGGGGAGACAGAGAGCAAAACAAAACATATTAACAAAATAAAATAAATAGAATAGATATGTACAAGTAAAATAAATAGACTAATAAATACATACAAACATATATACATATATACAGGTGCTGTGGGGAAGGGAAGGAGGTAAGGCAAGGGGGTGGAGAGGGGGAGGAGGGGGGGAGGAAGGAGGGGGCTCAGTCTGGGAAGGCCTCCTGGAGGAGGTGAGCTCTCAGTAGGGCCTTGAAGGGAGGAAGAGAGCTAACTTGGCAGATGTTGGGAGGGAGGGCATTCTAGGCCAGGGGGATGAAGTGGGCTGGGGGTCGACGGCGGGACAGGCGAGAATGAGGCACGGTGAGGAGATTAGTGGCAGAGGAGCGGAGGGTGCGGGCTGGGCTGTAGAAGGAGAGAAGGGAGGTGAGGTAGGAGGGGGCGAGGTGATGGAGAGCCTTGAAGCCGAGGGTGAGGAGTTTCTGCCTGATGCGCAGGTTGATTGGTAGCCACTGAAGATTTTTGAGGAGGAGTGTAACATGCCCAGAATGTTTCTGGACAAAGACAATCCGGGCAGTGGTGTGAAGTATGGATTGAAGTGGGGAGAGACAAGAGGATGGGAGATCAGAGAGGAGGCTGTTACAGTAGTCCAGATGGAATAGGATGAGAGCTTGAATGAGCAGGGTAGCTGTTTGGATGGAGAGGAAAGGGCGGATCTTGGTAATGTTGCGGAGCTGAGACCGGCAGGTTTTGGTGACGGCTTGGATGTGAAGGGTGAATGAGAGAGAGGAGTAGAGGATGACACCAAGGTTGCGGGCCTATGAGACGGGAAGGATGGTAGTGCCGTCAACAGTGATGGGAAAGTCAGGGAGAGGGCAGGGTTTGGGAGGGAAGACAAGGAGTTCAGTCGTGGACATGTTGAGTTTTAGGTGGTGGGCAGACATCCAGATGGAGATGTCCTGAAGGCAGGAGGAGATGCGAACCTGGAGGGAGGGGGAGAGAGCAGGGGCAGAGATGTAGATTTGGGTATCATCAGCATAGAGAAGCCGTGGGAGTGAATGAGGTCACCAAGGGAGTGAGTGTAGATGGAGAACAGAAGGGGACCAAGAACTGATTCTTGAGGAACCCCCACAGTAAGGGGATGTGCAGAACAATGTTTTGCACATAGTAAGCACTCAACAAGTACTATTATTGTTATTTGCATGATTCTGTCCCTGTCTTAAAGAAACTTATAGATGGGGAAAAAAAGGAGTCAGAACTAATTTACAAATAATGAAAGCAGGAAGATAAATAGGTTTAATTGCTAATATCAACAGGATAGAATAGGGAAGAAATAAGGGAGGAAATAAATGGGGTCTGGAGCTTGGTATATTCAGATTTGCTGAGGGTGGTTATATGTGGCTATATATGTTTGGATTGTTATGATTTGTCTACATACGATTATGCGCATCTAGAAGAACAGGGAAAAGTTAAAAACTCCACTTTTTATTCCAGTCCTTCCAGAAGGAGTACCCTTGCCCTCCTCTAGCTATAATCAATTTTAACATCTTTCTCTCCAACTAGATTATAAATTCTTTGAGGACAGGGGTCATGTCTACCAACTCTATTGTACTGTACTCTCCCATGTGCTGAGTACAGCTTTCTGCACACAGTAAGCACTCGATAAATACCATTGATTGACGATTGGAGGAGTTTCTCCGCTCTCAAAGGCATTCCAAGTCTCAGTGGCCACCAGGTGTCACTTTCTAAAAAGAGCTCACACCTAAGGTCCTCCCTTCAGGGACTGTGTGGAGATTAAATTTATCTGTTAAATTTACCGAAAGAGAATAGTGGTCTATTCCTTGACATTGGACATTGGCCAGGAAGGCGATCAGGGATAATCAAATTCCTCAACCTGCTCTGAGCCCTTATTTAGGGCCTAATTCTCTCAGGGGCTCATGGACAGCAAGCAGGGTAGAAGCAGGGGCATGGGAGTTCGGGGTTTTTTGTTTGTTTTTCGGGGGTGGTTTTATTGGTATTTGTTAAGCGCTTACTATGTTCCAAGCACTGTTCTAAGAGCTGGGGTAGTTACAAGGTTATCAGGTTGTCCCACGTGGGGCTCACAGTCTTAATCACCATTTTCCAGATGCGTAACTAAGGCACAGAGAAGTTAAGTGACTTGCCCAAGGTCACACAGCAGACAGTGGCAGACCCGGGATGAGAACTCACGTCCTCTGACTCCCAAGCCAGTGCTCTTTCCATTAAGCCACGCTGCTTCGTGAGAGTTGGAGAATCTGGGTTCTAATTTTGCTCCATTTCTTGTCTGTTGTGTGAACTTTGGCAAGTCACTTCAATTCTCTGGTCCTCAGTTTCCTCATCAGTAAAATGGGGATTCAGTGCCTGCATTCCCCCCTTCTAAACTGTGAGCCTGTTGTGGGCAGGGATTGTCTCTGTTGCTGAATCGTACTTCCCAAGCACTTAGTACAGTGCTCTGCACACAGTAAGCGCTCAATAAATACAATTGAATGAATGCTCTCCATCTTATTTCAAGTGCTTAGTATAGTGTTCTGCACACAGTAAGCCCTTAATAAATACGAATGACTTTAATACTTAAACTGTAAGCCCCCTACGGAACAAGGGACTACGTCCAGTCTGCTTGACACATACTAAGTTCTTAACAGATATACTACTACTAATAATAATAATCACAATAAAGATAATAGCAGCAACAATCCTGGATATTCAGGGCTTTAAAGATGAAAATAAAGAGATTCTAAATGCTTCCACACCCCCCAGAGCAAAAGTTCATCGCCATCAGTATATATTGAGCACCGATTCTTTATAGAGCACCAAACTAGTACTTGGGAGCATACAAAAGAAGAAGAAGACAAGATCTCAGTCCTCAAGGAGTTTACAATCTCATGATAATAGGTGGGAAAAACCACCAGATCTGAGAGGGTGTGATTTCATATTTCATCTGTGCTAGAATATGAATCGAAAGAGAGTTTCTGAGCCCAGATCCACACATCACCAACATGTGAGAGGGGCTATGACAACTCCTACAAAAACGTGGTCTCAGGATCATATCTAACTCAACTATATGATAGAAAAACATCTGAGGTGGGTGAAAGAAATAATCCTAAAAACTCAAGGTACTTCTGATATTCTGTTGGGCCACTAAAACAGAACAATTGTTAGACAGAAAGGTTAAGAGGTGTTATTCTTGTGGTGTGAATAAATTTCTTGCCTAGAAAAAAAAAAAGCTCTTGTGAGCAGGGAATGTATCTACCAACTCTGTTATATTGTACTCCCCGAAGTGCTTAGTACAGTGCTCTGCACACATTAAGTGCTTAATAAATATGTTTGATTAATTGGAATGTGTCTTAGAACAGTGCTTGACATATGGTAAGTGTTAAACAAATGCCGTAATTATTATTATTATTGTTACCAACTCTGTTATATTGTATTCTCCCAAGCGCTTTGTACAGTGCTCTGCATACAGTAAGCATTCAAATAAATATGACTGATTGATTGATTGATTAGACCTGATGCAATCCATGGAGGAAAGTTACATGCAAAGAGTGGTTATAGAGATGACAAGATCAGGACTGGTGAAAATTTTCTGGGAAAACCTCCAGGAGGAGGAATTTAACATACACTTGATCACTTGCCCTGAAATGCTTCTGAGAAACTGAGGGAATGTTCTCAGTGTAGAATATTATTCTTTTCTTGTTGATTTTCTTTGAGCCAACTTCTAGAGGTGGTAATGAAAGGAGACAGAGGATGATCCTGTTGTTTTTATTAATAATTGCTTAGGGTCATTTGTTAGCTTAATACCACCTTGTGTTTTGCTAAAATCAAACAAAATTACCCTAATTGCAATTACAAAATGTAAGAATAAGACATGCTCAAACATGCACTTATTAACTTCTCTACTTCATTAAAGAAAGCAGTGACTCCAGGCATTTTTTTTAAAATTGCAGCAGGGAATGTGGGATATTCCTGGAAAGTTTAAGCTCACTAATTCCCCTACTGTTTCTGCAGTGGGGAGGATTAGTTTTGAGAATAATCTTTCCATCTGTAAGTTCCTCCAAACAGCTTTGGGCAAGCCTGCTTCATGTGTGGTAATTCTACAAACAAGCTAGCCTTTGCTGTTTTGACTCACATCCCCTCTGCTTTTTCCTTAGACACTGCTATTTCTGCTCTGTTTTACATGTTGCCAATGGCCATATTGGATTATCCATTGGTGTTGCATTCTTTAGGGAAAAGCTCATACCACGCTTGCACTGGTCCAACTTAATGTCAGGTCAAGATAAGGTAACCAATAGCTCCTCTCACGTTAGACAGCTAATTTTGAAGTCAAACGGCAGACATCAAACGGCAGACATGTGGTGGAGCAAGGATTAGAATCCAGGTACTTCGGATTCCCAAACCCACACTCTATCCACTAGGCAAAACTACTTCTCTGGTAGTGAATGCTTATTTTACAGTTGAGGGAACTGAGGCACAGAGAAGTTAATTGATTTGCCCCAGGTCACAAAAGAAGCAGAGTCAGGATTAGAACCCAGGTCCACGCTCTTTCCACTAGGCCATGTTGCTTCTCTGTGGCAAACTCCAGGGTAGATACAAGACAATCAGATTAGACAAAGTCCTTGTCCCACATAGGGCTTACAGTCTAAGAGGGAGGCAGAAGAGATATTTCATCCCATTTTGCAGATGAGGATGAAGCCCTTTTACAGATGAGGATGAAGCCCAGATAAGTTAAGCAACTTGCCCAAGGTCACCCAGCAGTCAGGTGGAAGAACTAGGATTAGAACCAAGTTCCTCTGACCACCCAGGCCTATTCTCTTTCCCATAGGCCAGGAACCTTCTGCTTTCAAATGAAGAAGACAGCAAAATCCTTATCAATCTATTGATCAGTGGCATTTATTGAGTGCTTCCTACACACAAAGTAATGAATTAAACTCTTGGAAAACGACAGCAGAAGCAAGAGAAGTGTTTCTTTTCCTCAGGGAGTTCCCAGTTTAATCAATCCATCATTAGCTGGTATTTAATGAGAGTTTATGTGTACAGAGTACTGTAGTCAGTGTGTGGGTGAGTACAATAAAATGGGATAGATCTAATGCCTACCCTCTAGGAGTTTGGAATATAATGGATTATCCTTGCCCTCAAGGGGTCAAATGTGAAGAGCTCAGGCCTGGGAGTCAGAAGGACCTGGTTTCTAATCCCCACTCCACCACTAGTCCGCTGTGTGAACTTGGTCAAGTCACTTAACGTCTCTGCGTTTTGTTTACCTCATCTGTAAAGTGGGGATTAAGACTGTGAACTGTACTTAGGGCATAGGAAAGGACAGTAGAAGCAAGAGAAGCACTTCTTACCATTAAGGAGTTCACAGTTTAAACAATCTATCACTAGATGGTATTTATTGAGTGCTTATGTGTACAGAGCACTGTAGTCAGTACCTGGGTGAGTACAATAGAGTGGGATAGATCTAATGCCCACCCTCTGTGTTCGACCTGATTAACTTGTATCTACCTCAGTGCCTAGTACAGAGCCTTACTTTGGAGTCAGAGGTCATGGGTTCAAATCCCAGTTCCACCAACTCTCAGCTGTGTGACTTTGGGCTAGTCACTTAACTTCTCTGTGCCTCAGTTACCTCATCTGTAAAATGGGGCTTAAAACTGTGAGGCCCCTGTGGGACAACCTGATCACCTTGTAACCTCCCCAGTGCTTAGAATACTACTTTGCACATAGTAAGCGCTTAACAAATACCATTTTAAAAAAAATATTCCACCAGTCCAACCTCCTGGAAAGTCTTCCTAAAATCACATCTCCTCCAAGAAGCTCTCTGTAACTAAAGCATCATTTCTTCCATCTGCCCTCCCTTCTGCCTTAACTATGTATTTGGCTATATACTCCTCTCAGCCACACCCACTTAAGTAAATATTTCCCCTAGCTTTAATTTATTTTAATGTCTTTCTCCCCCTATAGACCGTAAACTCTTTGTAGGTGAGGAATGAATCTCCCAATTCTATTGCACTTTCCCAGTGCTTAGTACAGTGCTCTCCACACAGTAAGCACTCACTGAATAACATTAATTGATTGATGAATTAATTAGGATTCCCAATGAAGAAGAACATGGAGGGTGAAACAGATTGGCTTAGAAGCAGTTTCAAATCCGAATCTGAGTCCTATACCTTTATCCAACTCCAAGCAAGAGCACAGGCCTGAGAGTTAGAGGACCTGGGTTCTAATTCTGGCTCTACCAATTGCTTCATGTGTGACCTTGGGCAAGTCACTTAACTTCTCTGTGCCTCAGTTTCCTCAGTTGTAAAGTGGGGATTTGATGCCTGTTCTCCCTAATCCTTAGACTTTGAGCTTCACGTGGGGCAGGAATTGTGTCCCACTTGCTTGTCTTGTATTTGCTACGGTTCTCGTATATACTTAACAAGCATCACAATTATCGTTTACTGATTTATTCTCTTTAAAGGAAACACCCTCAATGCCTACTGAGAGTGAATTCCTCTCAGTACATAAGTGCCCCCTCTGCACTTATGTCCATATCTGTAATTTATTTATATTCATGTCTGCTCGTTCAAGCTCTCATCCTATCCCGTCTGGAGTACTGCATCAGCCTCCTCTCTGATCACCCATCCTCGTGTCTCTCCCCACTTCAATCCATACTTCATGCTGCTGCCCGGATTGTCTTTGTCCAGAAACACTCTGGACATGTTACTCCCCTCCTCAAAAATCTCCAGTGGCTACCAATCAATCTGCGCATCAGGCAGAAACTCCTCACCCTCGGCTTCAAGGCTCTCCATCACCTCGCCCCCTCCTACCTCACTTCCCTTCTCTCCTTCTACAGCCCACCCTGCACCCTCCGCTCCTTCACCGCTAATCTCCTCACCGTGCCTCGTTCTCGCCTGTCCCGCCATCGACCCCCGGCCCACGTCCTCCCCTGGGCCTGGAATGCCCTCCCTCTGCCCATCCGCCAAGCTAGCTCTCTTCCTCCCTTCAAGGCCCTACTGAGAGCTTACCTCCTCCAGGAGGCCTTTCCAGACTGAGCCCCTTCCTTCCTCTCCCCCTCGTCCCCCTCTCCATCCCCCCATCTTACCTCCTTCCCTTCCCCACAGCACGTGTATATATGTATATATGTTTGTACATATTTATTACTCTATCTATCTATCTATCTATCTATCTATTTATTTATTTATTTATCTTACTTGTACATATCTATTCTATTTATTTTATTTTGTTAGTATGTTTGGTTTTGTTCTCTGTCTCCCCCTTCTAGACTGTGAGCCCGCCGTTGGTAGGGACTGTCTCTATGTGTTGCAGACTTGTACTTCCCAAGCACTTAGTACAGTGCTCTGCACACAGTAAGCACTCAATAAATACGATTGATTGATTGACTGATTGATTGTATCCCCACTCCCCCAGGAGTGTAAGCTCATTGTGGGCAGGGAACGTGCCTGTTATATTGTTCTGTTGTACTCTCCCAAGTGCTTAGGACAGTGTTCTGCACACAACAAGTGATCAATAAATATGATTGGACACATAGTAAGTGCATGACAAATATAAAAAATAACAAAAAAGACTTACTACCTGGAGATGATCAAGTACTACAGTGTTACCAATAGCCATGGCTCCTTTTCCTGATGGGCTTTCATTTTGCTCCATTGCTGAAATTTGTGCCAATGCTCCTCCAGACTGAATTGGACATGGTTCATTCCCACTTCTGCCCATTTTATTATTGCACAGATGTCTGGTTCTATTTCATACCTTATTACAAAACAGGTGCTAAATTGTCTTTGGCTGCCTTCTTGGACCTAAGGGGTTCTTGTGGCTATCCCTAATGTAATTAAACATTTACACTCAATTAGGTGAAAATTGTGTAGCCATCTCGTGCTGAGAGCTTGCTTGTTCCACCCAAATTTTACTGCTGTCCATCAGGTGCTAACAGAGGAAAGTCCAGCTTTCTCAGGAGTATTTTTTTTTTTTTTTTTTTTTTAGAGGCAAGGGAGTAGAAGGAAAGGTGGTGGAATATTTAGAAACCCAAGAAAGGAATTGGAAATGTCTATCACTTCTGGATCGATTTGGGGTCATTTTGAATGTGGAAAACGATAGGCACGAAGTGCAGTGAGGAGTGAGTGAAAATGTACTAAGTGGGTGAAACAGTGCTGAGAGAATGATTAGGGAGGATATGACCAGAAGGTTAGGGGAAATTACATAGGGAAATTATTCCTGGAGGTGGTGGGATTTTAGAAGAATTTTTGGATTCTGAAACTTTCTCCTCTAGCCATGGGTCAGCTTTGCTCTGTAAACTAGGAGCAAACTTCTTGACAAGTTTGTGCAATCTGGTTTGTGCATATATTAGTGGTGGTAATAGTAGTAGTAGTGGGAAGAATCCCAGCTCTGCCACTTGCCTGCTGTGTGATCTTGGGAGAGTGGTTTAATTTCTCTATGCCTCAGTTTTCTCATTTATAAAATGGGGATTCAATCCCTGTTCTCCCTCCCACATAGATTTAGAATCAAGGTGGGATAGGACAATTGCTTGGATTAACATGGTAGCAGCTTGAATGGAGAGGAAAGGGAGGATTTTGGCTATGTTGTGCAGGTTGAATGGACAGGATTTAGTGATTGATTATGTGAGTTGAAATAGAGAGTTGAATAAAAGATAATGCAAAAGCTCCAGGCTTATTAAGCAGTTCCTTTGTGCAGAGCACTAAACCCTCGACAAGCAGCATGGCCTAGTGGATTTTAATTCCAGCTCTGCCACTTTGCTGTGTGGCATTGGACAAGTCACTTTACTTCCTCTGTGCCTCAGCTACCTCATCTATAAAATGGGGTTTAAGACCATGAGCCCCATGTGGGACAAGGACTGTCTCCAACCTGATTACTTTGTACCTCCCCCACCTTTAGAACAGTACTTGCCCAGTACTTGCCTGGCACATAGTAAACTCTTAACAAAGTGTAATTCATAAGATTTGGTAGATGTGATCTCTGCCCTCAAGTAGGCTTCAAGTTGGATGTAAGTGATGGACCCAGGTAGAGTTTATTTCATTCGGTTCCTTTTCCTGTTGGAAGTTTCCTTGATTCTTGAGGGGTGTCTTCCCTGACCCTGATCTGTTCTCCATTGCCATATGTATGGTGGTATTTGTTAAGCTCTGTTCTAAGTGCTGGGGTAGATAAAAGGTAGTTGGGTTGTCCCACGTGGGGCTCACAGTCTTAATTCCCATTTTACAGATGAGGTAACTGAGGCCCAGAAAAGTGAAGTGACTTGCCCAAGATCACACAGCAGACAAGTGGTGGAGGTGGGATTAGAACCCATGGCCTTCTGACTTCTAGGCTCCTGCTCTATCCACTACGCCTTGCTGCTTTTCTATTGGCATCTCCCTCAAGGAATAGAACCTGGATCTGTGTCTCCACAGTATGCCTAATTTGGTCTTATTCTGGAGTGCCCTTGTTAGCAAAACCTTGGCGTCTCGCACCCGGTTGGAAAGATCCCTGTTTCCAGAGAAGCAGCATGGCCAAATGGAAAAAAACCCGGGCCTCAGAGCCAGAGGACCTGGGTTTTAATTGTGGCTCTGTCACTTGCCTGCTGGGTGACCTTGGGCAAATCACTTAACTTCTCTCTGCCTTGGTTTCCTCATTTGCAAAATGTGGGATTAAATATCTTCTCTCCCTCCCTCCTAGCCTTTGAGTCTCTGGTGGGACAGGGACTGTGTCTGACTTGATTATCTTGTATTTACTCTAGCACTTGATACAGTGCTTGGCACAGAGTAAGTGCTTAACAAATATCATATTATTACTATCACCATTATTCAAGCCCCCAAATGGTTCCTTATGGTGAACTGAAGTAGCCAACTGTTGGAGCAGAGACTCAAACAATCAGGGGCCTTTGAAACAGAAAAACAGAAACACAGTCCCTTGATGCATAAAGAATGAATCCTTTCAGACACCTGGGTCATCAGTGGATGCACCATCTGTTTGTCTTGGGCTTGAAAAACATTATTTTGCATGTTTGACCAGGGATTAGTCGAGACGCAATAGCAGTAACTGTGGTATGTGTTAAGTGCTTGCTAAATGCCAATCACGGTACAAGATAATCAGATCTCACATTGAGCTCACAATCTAAGTAGGAAGAAGAACAGATATTGATTCCCCATTTTGCAGCTGAGGGAACTGAGGCACAGAGAAGTGGAATGATTCACTCAAAGTCACACAACAGGGAAGTGGCAGAGTTGGGATTAGAACCCCAGTCCTCTGACCCTCAGGCCGATGCTAAATGTGATTGAATGAATACTCTTTAGACTTAGCCAAGCTGCTTCATCACACTTTCCTTTCAAGAAGTCTTGACCAGAGGAAGGCAGTTCAGGAGAATGGTGGCTCCCTCAGTCCATCGGTCAATCATTTATTGAGCACTTATTGTGAGCACAGCACTGTACTAAGCAGTTGGCAGAGTACATTGTAACAGAGCGGCGATAGCTCTCAAACCAGATCCCCTGGAAGGATGCTTAGGTGCCTTATGTATATATAAAAAAGGAGTGATTTATTTCACTTTTTCCTGAGTAAGTAACCAAACTACTGGGTCACTATTTGGAAAGTTTCCAGAGAGTGAATGCAAGAGGGGCGAGGTTTGAGGCTAATGGTGGATCTCTGAAATGTGGCGCAAGCTAATTGCAGTATGAATTGCTTCCCTCCCGCCCAATATTCCCTGCTGACTGCCTGTCTGGTGAGTTTGGGAAGCAAACTGATGAAATTCCTCCCAGCATGAAATCTTCCAGGCATGGGGAATTTATCTTCCTTCAGGTTAGGTGACAGAGTCAACCTGCAGATGGACAGGCTACCCAGGAGGATAGAGAATATGGACGATGTAATTGACAGCAAAAAGACATGACCGAAGCTTCTCCAACACAGGACTGCTGCTCTGTTATGCAGAGTTGTAGTAGTACTGGCTCAATAGAAAGAATTTTAGAACAACCATTCTCTGTCCTATGCAACTGAAAGAACTAAGTCACTGCAAGTTTCTCTTCTGGTTCAGATTCAATTAGCTCCCTGTTCCCTGGATTCTTCAAGATTTTTGATGAATGCAGAGTGAGTCCTAAGTCAGTTTAAATTAATTGATCAATCAATCATATTTATTGAGCACTTACTGTGTGCAGAGCACTGTATTAAGCACTCGGGAGAGTAAAATTTAGCAGAGTTGGTAGTCATGCTCCCTGCCCATTCATTCATTCATTCATTCAATCGTATTTATTGAGCGCTTACTGTGTGCAGAGCACTGTACTAAGCATTTGGGAAGTCCAAGTTGGCAACGTATAGAGACGGTCCCTACCCAACAACTGGCTCACAATCTAGAAGGGGGAGACAGACAACAAGACAAAACATGCCCATGAGGAGCTTACAGTCTAGAGGGGGAGACAGATATTAGCATAAACAAATAAATTAAGGATATGTACATAAATGCTGTGGGGTTGGAGGATGGGGTGAATGAAGGGGTGCAAATCAAAGTGCAAGGGTGAGGCAGAACGAAGTTGGGGAAGAGGAAATGAGGGCTTAGTCGGGCAAGGCTTCTTGGAGGAGGTATGCTCTTAATAAGGCTTTGAAGGTGGAGGGTGCCATCGTTTGTCAGATACAAAGGGCGCTCCACTTCTGGGTCACAGGCAGGAAGAAGAAGCAGCGTGGCTCAGTGGAAAGAGCCCGGGCTTTGGAGTCAGAGGTCATGGGTTCAAATCCCGGCTCTGCTTGTCAGCTGTGTGCTGACAATTACTATGTGACAAGCACTGTTCTAAGCGTTGGGGTAGATACAAGCTAATCAGGTTGGACACAGTTCCTGTACCACGTGGGGCTCACAGTCTTAATCCCCATTTTACAGATGAGGTAATTGAGGCCCAGAGAAGTGAAATGACTTATCCCAGGTCACACAGTAGACAAGTGGCAGAGCTGGGATTAGAACCCAGGTCCTTCTGACTCCCAGGCCCATGCTCTATTCACTAGGCCATGTTACTCTTGGCTGATGGGCAACAGTTTATTAAAGTACATTTTTCTCCAGGAATGTGTGATTCACTGGGGGTTATTAACAATGGATTTGCCAACTGGTTTCCACCATAGCAGGCTGGCTTCAGCAGTTCTCCACCATGTTGGTTTTACAGAAGCAGCATGGCCTAGTGGAAAAAGCATGGACCTGGGCATCAGAGGACCTGGGTTCTAATCACTGCTCTGCCACTAGTCTGCTATGTGACCTTGGGGAAGTCACTTAACTTCTCTGTGCTTTAGTTACTCAGCTACCTCACCTGTAAAATGGGGCTTAAGAGTGTGAGCCCTATATGGGACAGAGATCGTGTTCAACCTGATTATCTTGTATAAACCCCAGAACTTAGTACAGTGCCTGGCACATTGTAAGCGCTTAACAAATACCATAAAACAAGAAGCAAAAAAAGATGTTGGAGTTCCACATGTGAGTAGAACAAGAGCAAAGATGCTCTCTGGGCATGTCAGAAAATCATGGCTCTGCTAATCCACCAGTCTTTGTATTGTACTCTCCCAAGCACTTAATACAGTACTCTGCCCACAGTAAGCACTCAATAAATACCATGGAGTGATGAATGATCACACAGCCTAATCTCTCACCCTTTCCTTCATCCGGGGTGCAATGCTCATTAGAGAATCACTTGCCTGTTTGCTTCTGCCTTAATCAGAATAGAAAGGCAAGCATTATATTCCAATTGTTGAATTTCAGATTTGTCTGAGGGGTTGAGGCAGTAGCAGAGATTCTGAATAAATTCAGGCATTTAACTCAGGCAGTCTGGATTTTTCCAAAGGTGGGGGGGTGAAGCTACAGTTTTACCTTACCACAGTTTCCACCATCTTCAGTTTGAAGAGACCCAGGAGTTTCATGATGTAGTCTCATCAGAAGAAGGGAAGCCACTTTTCACCCAGCTCAGACACTCTGACCCTTTGCCACTGTTTAATACTGTCCAGGACTGTAAAATGTGTGTAAATATGCTCGTCACATTCCAGGATCATGAAGCTATTATAACACTGAGCAGATGTGGAATAGTACACATGTGGCTGTGCTAAATATTTCTGCTCCCTCAGTCTTGAAAAATTGAGATTTTTCATACAGGTGAGAAAAGAATCCGAAAAAACTCAGTACATTGAGTGTTCTGGTGAATTCCAATACCATGCTAAAAGATTTTTGGGCGGATCTATCCCCAGTAGATGGAGTTGTTCTTCAGATCAATCAATTGATAATTGATATCTATTGAGCACAGGCCTGGGCATCAGAGGACATGAGTTCTAATAGTGGCTCTGCCACTCATCTGCTGTGTGACCTAGGGCAAGTCGCTACCTTCTCTTTTTTTTTAATGATTTTTGTTAAGTGCTTGGTGTGTGGCAGGCACTGTTTTAAGTGCTGGGGACTGTCTACAAGGACACAGTCCTTGTCCAACATAGGATTTACAGTCTTAATCTTAATTCTCTGTGCCTCTGTTACCTCTTCTGTAAAATAGGGATGAAAACAGTCATATATGGGAAAGGAACTGTGTCCAACCAGATTATCTTGTATTTACCCTAGGGCTTAGTACAGTGCCTCACATATCATTAGCACTTAACAAATAAATCAAGAAATATATCATTTTTAAAAAAGAGCAGTTACTTCTCAAAATAATCAAGAAAGCTGAGAAACATAGGTATGGTTTGTTAGGAGGAATTGGGGCAGGGGTGAGTTTGGATAGTAAAATCTGCCTTCTTTCAGTGAGCTGTTGCCAGATTTTCCGTACAGGGCCCTGTTACTTCTATTTGCTTTCAAAGTTTTTCTGACCGGCTTTTGTTTCACTTTTCACAGTCCTTTCCTTCCACTTGGGATGTTGGCAGGGAGTGTGTGTTGGGAGTTAGTTTTTCACAACTTCCTTTTGTTCTTCTCCAGTCACCTATGTCTCCTGCACCCTTCTCCTGAGGAAGCTCAGCAACTGCAGCTTACGAATTTAATTGATCATTAGAATGTCCTCGGGGATATGTCTGTGAACGTAGTTTAACAAAATGTCAGCTGTGGAGTAGACAGTCATTAGGAAGAATAGAGTGAGTCATTTATCTTGATCAGCCCACTGACTGGAAGGTAACTTTCCCAGCCAGCTGATACCTCGCTGGCAGCCTCTTCCGGCCCTGAATAGAAAGGGAATAGTGGAGACTTCTGGGGTTTTTTCCCAAGTTGGGCATTGGAGAGTTTGGTTGCATGCTCATTGGTCCCTGACTAGCGGAAAACAGTTTGGATCTGGGAGTCAAGAGACCTGGGTTCTAATCCCAACTCCTCCTTTGGCCTGCGGTGTGGCTCTGAGCAAGCTGCTTAATTACTCTGGGCCTCAGTTTCCTCAGGTAATAGTAATAATAATAACCATCATATTATATATTATTATATTATAATATTATTATCATTATTGTATTAGTTTTTTATGGTATTTATTAAGAACTCATTATATGGCAGGCACTGTACTAAGCACTGGGGTAGATACAAGCAAATGGGGTTTGACACAGTCCCTGTCCCACATGGGGTTCACAATCTCGATCACCATTTTACAGATGAGGTAACTGAGGCCCAGAGAAGTGAAGTGACTGGCCCAGGGTCAGAAAGCAGACAAGTGGCAAAGCCAGGATTAAAACCTATGACCTTCTGACTCCCAGGCCTGTGCTCTATCCACTATGCCATGCTGCTTCAGATATAAAACTAGGATTTAAAAAACCAAAAAACCTTTTCTCCTTCCCTCTCAGACTGTGAGTTCTATGTAGTGCCAGGAGAAGGTCTGCTTTAATTATCTGTATCTAGTTAATTGGTCAGCCAAGTGCTTGGCCGTTAGTAAGCACTTAATAAATACCACAGCAGAACCCAGTGTTAATCTAGCTACAATATTATTTCCACTGCAGAAGGCTTTTTTAAATGATATTTATTAAGCGTTTACCATGTGCCAGGCACTGTAATAAGCACCAGGGTAGAGATTCAAACAATATAGGGTGAGGGGCTGCATGGTCAATTGGATAGAACAAGAGATTCATTCTCCTCATTCAGCCACTAACCTGCTGAGTGATTTGGGCAAGTCCCTTAACTGCTTTGTCCCTCAGTTTCCCAATCTGTAAAATGGGTATAACAGGCACCTCAGCCTACTGGAAATAGAGTCAGGTGACCTGGACTTGAGTCACAGCTCTGCCACTGGCTTGACTGTGTGACCTTGAGCATGTCACTGCACTTCTCAACCTCAGTTTCCCACATCTGTAAAATGGGGACAAGACATCCCATTAGCTTTGGCATGTCATTCAATTCAATTTAATCATATATACTGAGTGCTTACTGTGTGCACAGCACTGTACTAAGTGCTTGGGAGAGTACAATATAATAAACAGACAAGAAATACTGCAATTATTATTAAACAAATCATTCAGTGAGTGAATCGATCGATTGTATTGAGTGCTCACTGTGTGCAGAGCACCGAATTACATCCATGGGAGAAGGTACAATATAACAGTGTTGGAAGACATGTTCCCTGCCCACAAGGAGCTTACAGTCTAGAGGCGGAGAACAGTGTCAAGTGATTAAAGCATGGTGCCTGGGTCTCTGCCTCTGTGGACCTGGGCATTTTGGTGCAACTGATTGATTGGTGGAAGATCACTCTCATCTACTGCATATCCTATCATGTGGTCATTGAAAGTCTGCTTGAGAGTGCCTGTGGAATTGTTTAAACAACCATGGTTCAGGGCTGTGGAAATGGGGCCTGTAGAAAACATCTGCACTGTCCTGTTGTGATGCAGAGTAGAAATGATGATAATTATCCTTAACCTTTATGAAGAGTATTTCAGAATCTATTTTTTGAACAGCTTGGTAATGTTTTCCTGTGTGTATATAAGGAAATGTATTAAGTTGATGTAGCCTATTTAACTGATTAATTGTTCTTTTGAAATGAGTTGTTGGGATTTCGCTCTATTCTTCCTGTAGAGAAGCAGCATAGCCTAATGGATAGAGCACAGGCCTGGGAGTCAGAAGGACCTGGGTTCTAATCCCATCTCTGCCACTTGTCTGCCTTGTGACCTTGGATAAGACACTTCGCTGTGCCTCAGTTACCTCATCTGTAAAATGAGGATTAAGACTGTGAGCCCCATGTGGGGACAGGGACTGTGTTCAACAAACCTGATTTGCTTGTATATATCCCAGTGTTTAGTACAGTGCCTGGCTCATAGTAAGTGCTTAACAAATACCACAATTATTATCATTATCTCTTGCCTCCGCTCCTTCCTCTCCAGCCAAAGTGCTACCATCCTCATAGAAGCTGTAGATTACAAGAGGCTAGAAAATCACCTAAGCCTCCTTGCTGGTCTCACAGACTCAGGTCTTCCCCTTCTCCTCCTATCTACACTACCCACTGCTGCACAGATCACCCTCTTGAAGCATCGTTCCACTTACATCAATCAACCAATCATATTGATCAATCATGAGTGCTTACTGTGTGAAGAGCACTGTACTAAGTGCTTGGGAGAGTACAAAACAACAGAGTTGGTAGACACATCCCCTACCCACAGTGAGCTCACAGTCTAGAATGGGAAACAGATGTTAATATAAATAAATAAATTATCGATATGTTCATAGGTGCCATGGGCCTGAGGCGGCAGGGGTGAGTGAAGGAAGCAAATTAGAGTGACATAGAAAGGAGTGGGAAAAGAGGATATGAGGGCTTAGTCAGGAAAGCCTTCTTGGAGGAGTTGTGCCTTCAGTAAGGCTTTGAGGGTGAGGAGAGTATGAAGAGGGAGGGTGTTTTAGGCCAGAGGTAAGATGGGGGCGAGAGGTCAGAGTAATTTGGCGGTACAATGAGTACAATACACATCTCTCCTCTCCTCAAATCCCTGCATTGACTTTCCATTATTCTTTCACTGACTAGCATGAACCGATTTACAATCCGGGAAGCATCACCTAGAAAAGCATCGGTCTTTTGTGGCCAGTCTGCCTCAAATTCCAGTGACTTTTTACTCTTCTTCTGTAATTTCAATCCACTTAGCTTCCAGTCAAGGTGGAAAAGATCCAAAATGGTGACTTTCTGTCCTGTCAGTTCTTCGGAGCTTGCCCCTTCCCATCCTCATCTCCCTCTGAGATCTCCTCCCCCTTTCTGTCCCTGCTCTGAGAGGAAAGTTGCCACCTGGGCATGTAAGATACACTACGAGAAACATTTCATCTGCAAAGCGAAGGAAATAAAAGCACTTCACTCCTCGAGCTCAAGAAGGTTCCCGCCTTAGATTTCAGCTACCAAGTGCTGTAACAGGCTGAGTCTTACAGTTGAACCCAGAAGGTGCTTTAGACGTCTTATCCTAAATGGTTGGGTAATGGAGTGGATGGTTAACAAGTTAATTAGGCTTCAATTCAGAGGTGATTGCACGTCACTGGTGGTCAGAGAATGATTCCTCTTTCCAGTGGATATAATCATCCGGGGAAGGTATTTAAAGCACCGTGGGATCCATTTCGATGAAAGATGTAATATAAATTCAAGATCATTATCATGGTGATTTTAATCAGAGGTAATTTAGGAAACGGTTCCAGCGAAATACAGAGATTCGGTCTTCCTTTCTTCCTTTTCTCAATGTTCATTTGTTAGGCAAGAATGGAGGATGCAGTGGTGTCTGCAGAAATAAATCGTAGGTCTTTAGCAGAGAGAGAGAGACACACAGAGAGAGGGAAGGATCCATCTCCCCTCTCATTTTAAAATTTGAAATTCTCCAGAGTGAATAATACCTGGTTTAAGAAATTACAAATTTGAACACGATGTGCTTTTTAGTGTGGGAAATATGTTGGGCAGTGTGGGTGTTATCGTTATATTATACCTATTGCATGTCCAATTATGAGAGTTGGATGGCCAGGGTCGGATAATAACTCAAGCCTTATAGGGACTTCGACTTAATGGGCAACTTTTCTTTTTCTACATCCCAGCAGTATCACCCTTTGAACCCAGACCTGCCATCCAGACCATAAATACAGTTTCATGGTTCCTGGTGCCCCATTTTCTCAATTTGGGGAGTAGAATGTCTCAAGAGGGGATGGATAAAAGAAGCTGGGCTTCATATCCATCTTACCTTGATGATTAGGATTCTAAAACTTCAGAACATCATCATCATCAATCATATTTATTGAGCGCTTACTATGTGCAGAGCACTGTACTAAGCGCTTGGGAAGCACAAATTGGCAACATATAGGGACAGTCCCTACCCAACAGTGGGCTCACAGTCTAAACAGTGTGTGTAACTGTGTTACAGGAATGAGGTCAACCCAGACCCTATAATCTGCCAACTATCTTGCATTGGACTAGAATCCCTGAATAGTTGTACTAGTAGCTGGTGAAGCTTAGAGCTATGCAATTTAGCATAATGGAAATGTCTTAGCCGAAATGTCAAAGTCAGTTCACCTGTGCTAGGCAGTAGCAGCATGAGAAAGAGTCAAAGGCAGATGATCAAGTGATCAAAATGTTGTTCAAAGACAATGGCAGAGACTTGAGTTTTTATTGCGAGGAATAAACCCAAGGTAAACCACTTCTACATCTTTATCAAGAAAACTCTATGTATACACCTACCAGAATGACTTCATTACAGAAGATGGGACATTCTGAAGAGGGGGTATCCATGGGGTTGCTATGGGTCGAAAATGACTCAACGGCATTTGAAGAAGAGTAGTAGTCATAGTAGTAGTATAAATAGCATATATTAAATGCCTACCATGTGTCATAGTAGTAGTAGAAATAGCATATATTAAATGCCTACTGTGTGTGCAAAGCACTGCACTAAGTGCTAGGTGAGAATCTGACATGGTGACATGGTGACTCAGGGGCTCAAAATCTAAAAGTATGAAAGCGGGGAGAAGTGCCAACAGTTATATAAGGAAAGGATGATTTTTGTTCTGACTTGAGCTTAGTGTAGATACATATTAAACTCTGCTGTATTTAACTGATGAGTGCATTCATTCAGCAAACGTAGACCTCCCTCAGAATGAGCAAAGTCAATTTTTGGGAAAACACCGATATGATTGCAGTATGGAATAAATGCTCCTGTATCATTGATCTATAATGTACTGGCAAAATTTTAGACTACAGTACAGAAAGCTGACAGAATCTATTGGTAATGGCCTTTCTCTCTCTTATCTTAACAATTAAAACTTAAAAATGACTTCTTTTTTACTTCAGTAATTTTGACATTCTGTTCTGAACAGCAGTATTACCAAGGCTACGGTGAATAGCAATGGAGTTTGTTGGCTTTTGCTTTTAGCATCCCAAGACACTATCACTTTGCCATGAATGTGATAACAAGACCCAGGCTCTTGATATTTTGAACTTCATCAGTGACCCCGAACTTGGATGAATTGGGAGTTCAAAATGGCAGCGGGATAAATTATTTGAATGGAAACTCTTCGTTCATAACTATTCATTTCATCCTAAAAATCTCTATTAATATTCTCCCAGTGATACAATTAACCAGAGCAAAGCATCAGTATCTGACCCTGAAACGCTATTTATCAAAAAAGGTTTCAGATGTGGCTTTCTGTTCCCTCCATGAGTAATTGAAGTCCATTCTAACTAAATCTTCTAATTATTCACAAGCCATCACTCTCAGAGAGTGTGCTCAGTAAACATGAAAGTATCCATGACAGACCAAGATGTGTGATAATAGATCTGGAAGATCTGGGTTGTGAAAATCGTTAATTTTTCTCAGATATTCTTTGAAAAACATCAACTGTGGCAGCATGGTGATCTTATCCAGAAAATGAAAACACAGATGCTAGGTGGTGGGGCGATCTCAGTTAATTTGCATTTCTCAGACAGATTAAATCTAGCTAGAATGGTGGGCTAGATTTTTAAGTAGTTCACACACCTGTTACTTTCCTGCCTCCTTGAGCCATTTAACTTAATAAGATGCTTGTGCCATTGGTTGAAGTGAATGTTTATGGGGATCGGGGCAGGGGAGATGTCACAGTGACCCCAAACCTGGGGGCTATGAATGGTGGTAGGTGGTTTTCTGGCTTTCCTTTGCTTCTGTCACTCAGTTGGGGGTTGAGGTGAACAGCAACAGGAAGGAAAGAAACAAACATGACAGATGAGAGAAATTCAATATTAATCCACATTCCACTGACACCCCTGCCATCCCAGTTGTCTCTGGACAACAAGGCTGCTAAAGGGACAGTTAGAGCAAGTGCTTAGTACAGTGCTCTGTACACAGTAAGTGCTCAATAAACACAACTCACTAACTATTTGCCTAGAAACTATTTTGCCTTTATATAATGATAGATGCCATCTTGGATATTGTCACACTCTTTATGGAGATGAGGCGGATCATAAGAAACACAAATGGTCAGCCAATGACAAGAATAGTTAATCACCAACGTCAAAAATCAAAGTCTCATTCTTGACAACAGTTGATCTCTAAAACATGCCATGGGACTAAGGTTAGGGTCAGGGTTAGGACAAGAGACAGGGCCATAGTGAGTGATAGGGCAATAGTGAAGATTATGGAGAAGGTTAGGGTTGAGCGGTATAATTAAGGCTAGTGTTATGATCATACATGGGGCTAAATTTAAGCTAGCGATTTATAGTTTCAGAATGACTTTGTGGGTAGAGCATGGGCCTGGGAGTCTGAGGACTTGGATTCTAATCCCAGCTCTGCCACTTGCCTGATTTATGACTTTGGACAAGTCACTTAGTTTCTCTGTGCCTCAGTTTCCTCATCTGTAAAGTGGGGATTCAATAATTGTTCTCCCTCCTCCCCACTAGATTGTAAATCCCATGAGGAACAGGAACAGTGACTCATTTGATTATCTTATATCTACTGCAGCATTTAACACAGCACTTGGCACAGAGAAAACTGAACAAATACCACAAATATTCTCTCTCTCTCTCTCTCTCTCTCTCTCTCATACACACACACATATAAAATACTGGATGGAGGGTTCAGGACCATAGTCACCTCTAGACTGTAAATCCAGGAGTCAGAAGGACCTGGGTTCTAATCCCACTTCATCACCCGTATACTGCTTAGAACAGTGCTCTGCACACACTAAGCACTCAATAAATATGATTGAATGTGACCTTGGTCAAGTCACTTATGTGTGCCTCAGTTATCTCCTCTGTAAAATGGGAAAAGACTGTAAATCCATGTGGGATGGACTGTGCCCATCCTGATTAACTTGTATCTACCCCAGCACATAGTTCAGTGTCTGGCACATCATAAGCCCTTAACAAATACCATAAAAAGCCCCTCCTCTAGACTGCTTATGGGCAGGGAACATTTCTACCAACTCTGATGTATTACACTCTCCCAAGTGCTTAATATAGTGGTCTGCACACAGTGAGTGTTCAATAAATACCATTAATTGATTTATTAATTGATTGATTCTCCCCACTTCCAGCAACAATCCCTGATTATGAACCCCAGCTTTCTTCTCAGTGTTCTAAATGAGTTACAGGTTTCACTTATGCAGTAGAACTGAAACCACAATTAAGGTTCTGGAGAAATGCTTTAATGAGAGATTTCTCAACCCATTCTTAAATAGCTATGTATTTTAAGTTTATGCTATTTGGCAATGGACCCTCTTTGTAGGGTAACTAGAAAATTCTGTTTTCACTGAGGATCAGCATAAAAAGTTGCAGGCCTGTTTAAAAAGTTTCTGAACAAAGGTTTTTGGTCAATTCTAGGAAATATGTACATGTTTTAGTTGGAAACATGACCGATGGTAAATCCTTATCATAATAAATAGCAAAGAATGTTGTTTTGTAGAAGGATTGCTAATTGCCCTCATACAATTCTTTATCACAGAGACAATCTCTGGCATTGATTATTATTATTATTATTATTATTATTATTATTATGGTATCTGTTAAGCCCATACTATGTGCCAGATACTGTTCTAAGTGCTGAAAAATGATCCTTCTGCATTGATTGAGATGTTAAATTCAATTACCTTGTAAAATACAGTAGTAGGTTAATTCCTACTATTTTCAGGGACTTGGATAAATGTGGGGAAAAGAGAGGAGGTTTGAAAAAAGTCTTAAAACATATTAGATTATTTTCTGAGTTGAGAAAGATGGGAAGGGGATTATTTAAGGGGCAATTTTCTTGAGTCATTCAGTATACATGGTGATGGAGTCACTTGTCAAGAATGATGGATGAGCCTTGATCCAGTTGGGAGAACCTGTGGGGAACAATGGATTCTAGTGTTAGTAGTTTACAAAGCACTACTCAAACTCTCTCAACCCTGTCAGGCATGACCCCGATGGGGTCCAATGGGAAGCGAGTGAGTATTCAGGCAAGAATTCCATGTAAAAAGCTCATTTATAAAAATAATAATTGTAGTATTTGTAAACTGCTTACTTTGTATCAAGCACTGTTCAAAGCACTGGGGAAAACACAAGGTAATCAGGTCAGATGACGTCTCTGTCCATTTAGAGTTCCTGGTCTAAGTAGGAAGAAGAACAGGTATTGAATCCCCATTTTACAGATGAGCAAATGGGGCTCATCTGACCAAGTGGCCACAGGACAGTGCAGCTGTTAAGTCCTAAGCTGTGGGATAGATAAAAGGTAATCAGTCCCACGGGGGTCTCACTTTCTAAGTAGGAGGGAGAACAGGTATTGAATGCCATTTCACAGCTGAGGGATCTGAGACATAGAGAAGTGAAGTGACTTGGCCAAGGTCACACATCAGGTAAGTGGTGGAGCTGGGATTAGAACCTAGGTCCTCTGACTCCCAGGCCTGTACTCTATCCACTAGAACAAGCATTATTTAGCATTTCAAGCTATTCCATTAGGTTGCAAACTCCTCCAGGGCAAGGACCATTTTACTTTCATTCATTCAAATTTATTGGTCACTTAAGGTGGTGCTCTGTACTAAGCACTTAGGAGAGTACAATAGAACAAGAAACAGACACAATGTTGCCTTCTCTCTTGGCAAAATGCTTATTGTCACTTATAAAATTCAAAGGCCCTTTTTCTTTAAAGTGCAGTTGAGCAGGTTTTGTGATTTTTCGTGTGATTTTTCAGCTCTGTGAAAAGAATGATAATTGTGGTATTTGTTATGCTCTTCCTCCGTGCCAAGCACTGTCCTAAGCACTTGTGTAGATACAAGATAATCAGGTCCCACTTGAGGCTCACAGTCTAAGTAGGAGGGAGAACAGGTATTGAGTTCCCATTTTGCAGATGAGAGAACAGGAACAGGAAGCATGATCATTGCAGTTGCTCAATTTGCTCTTATTTACTCTTTGCTTAACAACTATGTGCTTATTTGTGCTGTGTCTACTAAGCAGTTCATTTGCTATCTCCTTATATTGGTACCTCCAAAGGACACTCATTGGGAAACTATCTTGATGATTTTCAAGGATACTTGTAGCCTTTTCAGTTGGAAGAATTTTCTAGCTTCCAGGATCCCACCCTCAAACCCACAAGCATCAGATTGGTTGAACAGGACAAGGGGGATGAATAATCCTCCTTTATTCTGATAATGATGAGTAGAATGTCTGATAGGACTCCTTTCATTGTGAATTAGTCTAGTCTTGAGGTCTTGATCAAATTAGTAATTGTCAAAGTTCATATCTGCTGATAAGAGCAGATGCTTTTGGGTGGTTGAAGGGTTCATTCATTCATTCAATCGTATTTATTGAGTGCTTACTGTGTGCAGAGCGCTGTACTAAGTGCTTGGGAAGTACAAGTTTGCAACATATAGAGACGGTCCCTACCCAACAGCAGGCTCACAGTCTAGAAATGGAATGGAATCTTGGTTTCTGTCTCCATTTGGATGGAAAGACAGGAGCAGAGCAGCTATGAAAACCACACAAGAATCTAAATAACAGAATCTTAACCCCACTTTTTGAAGATGTTCTGGAGGATTGAAGATGTCATTGTGACTGTAGTGTTTACAGAGTTTTATTTGATGAACTAGGAGTATGAAATTTTCTATGAAATTTTTTTTTCCATTTTTAGGACTCCAAACTACTGGACCTGGGCCATAAGAGATATTGTTTCTAATTCCTGGGTGACTGTATATATAGTGTGTCACATTTATGTTTGATGGCCTTACATATCTCTCTGTATTATATATATATATACGTATGCAATATAAATGAGAGAAAGGGAGAGGGAGAGAGAGAGAGAGAGAGAGAGAGACAGAGAGGGAGAGAGAGAGAGAGATCACCTTCATACACAAGAGCTATTCCAAGACCCCAGGAATTCAACCAGTTGAGTTGCTTAATCTTTTTCAAACTTGTACTCTAGACTTCTGGACTAGTGTGGATTTCCTCCAAGATGGTGGCCACTTCAACATACTCATGGAACGGCATTAGATCGTGGCTTGGATCCTTTGCGTAACTCCTCTGGAAAAATGAGAAAGTTCCCCCTTATACTACTGAAGCCGTTTCCCCCTCCTGCTACCAGATACTAGAACCAATTTTGAGGAAGTGTTATTGCTCCATCCTTAGTGTTTGAACCTTCAAAAAAGGCCCTTTAGGTCTACCTCAAAGAGGAAAGGAGCCTTTTAAAATTCTCTCTGCAAACAGCAGGTAGGGAATAGGGGCAGGCCAGAGTCAGGAAACGCTCCCCCGGTTCTTAAGTTGATCTCTCGGGGTTAATTTCGAGGGTCGATTCTCAGCGATTTCAGGCGAGACAAGCAGGTTTTATCAGGAAGGATCTCGCTGGGCCTCAGACAATGACACCACACAACGGCAGAAGAGCTCAAACAGAATTGGGGTGGAAGCTTGCCTGGGGACTACCGTATTAGAACAAATGTCAGCATCCTCACTACACGAATGAGGAGCTCGAGTCACTTCTGCTAAAGCCAGGGGAAGTTGTCTCATTTTACGGGAATCATGAAGAGTGACATCTCTCGGTCCACTTCCGATTTAGCCTGTGAATTTCTTTCCTTTTGATGCTGGTGTGATTTTCTTATTCAACCCCGTGATAGCCCAGGGTGAAGATGATGTATTCCAACTTAATATTTGAGTGAAGCTATTCCCTAACGTACCAAGCACAGAAAGCTCTCCTGAGCCAGTCGACAGAATGAATATGTCTAATGTGACAAAGTCACTTCTTCTTGAAGATTCCAAGAATACGGTAGGAGAGTCTTCCTCCAAATGCAAAATATGTTTCAATCAGGGTCACTGGAGAATTCCTCTGTTCTGTCACTGATTCATAGAGAGGAAATTGGAAGAGCCAAAGAGTGCCTGTCTGTCTTTGATGTTTTTTAATGATGATTCTGAGTAGGTTTCCTGATCAAATTATTTTTTGAACCCTAAAATATAGGATAGTTAGGTCAACCCCATAAAAATGCATTGATTTCAATCAGGTCATTGAAGGATCTGCCTTTTGTTTTGCCTGTCATTCAATCAATGGTATTTATTGAACACCTGTCACTTGTAGTGGACTGTGCTATTGGGAGAGTACAAGAGAATTAGACCACACAATCCTACAATCAAGAAATTTATAATCTAGTGGAAGAGATGGTTGCAGAATGATTTACAGAGGATGGAGAGTTGGATATCTGAATAAGTTCTTAAGTATTGGGTATGTAGGTTATGTATGTGTATCTGGAAGTACATACGCTGAGAGGTGACCGGATTTTGCTGAGGTGGAATAATTGAGAGGATATGACCCAGAGAGGAGATAAATTAATCAGAGATGGCATGCTTCCTAAAAGACTTCCATCTCAAGGTTGACTGTATTCATTCCTTTAACCATAGGCATTAGTCCTGAAATGACTTTATAAATTTCTCCCCCAAATGGAAATGTCTCTTGAACTGACTCTAATGCTACAGCACATATTGTATATATGTATATATGTTTGTACATATTTATTACTCTATTTATTTTACTTGTACATATCTATTCTATTTATTTTATTTTGTTAGTATGTTTGGTTTTGTTCTCTGTCTCCCCCTTTTAGACTGTGAGCCCACTGTTGGGTAGGGACTGTCTCTATATGTTGCCAACTTGTACTTCCCAAGTGCTTAGTACAGTGCTCTGCACACAGTAAGCGCTGAATACGATTGATTGATTGATTGATATAGAAAACTCAATTTTTTAACTCCTTTTTCTCTATGGATTCCATATTTCATAACTCAGTGAGATGCACCAAACATTACAGGTCTAGAGTTTGTCCAATCTGGTAGTCATCTATTACTTCCCTAAGATTGTCAATCTCTAATATCAGGCCCTGGAATAATATTGCTGAAGTGACAGCAGAAGATAGAGCAATTTTACCTTTAATCTAATTTGGACCAACTTCATTTGATGCCTTCTTTGGGAATGTCACTGATTTTTGAGGATTCAGTCTTCTCTAGGCTTGAAATAAATATTACTTAGAAAAGTGCTACCTTTTCATCAAAACTGATTGGTTTGGCATGTAAACCTAACACATCTTTGAGCTGATAAAAAACCTAAGCAAGGCCATTACTGGGTCAAGCCAATGGTCTATCTAGGAACACTGCCCTGCAGCATGGCTTAGTGGAAAGAGCACAGGCTTGGGAGTCGGAGGTCATGGGTTCTAATCCCGGCTCCGCCACTTGTCAGCTGTGTGACATTGAGCAAGTCACTTAACTTCTCTGTGCCTCAGTTTCCTCATCAGTAAAATGGAGATTGAGACTGTGAGCCCCATGTGGGACAATCAGATAACCTTGTATCTCTCCCAGCACTTAGAACAGTGCTTGGCACATAGGGCTTAACAAATACCATTATTATTAAAAACAGTGGCCGTGGGAATCTTGGAAGAACTATTTGATCATTGCTCTCTTTCAGTCAATCAAAATTATTTATCGAGCCCCTACTGTGCACAGAACACCATATGAAGTACTTGGGAGGGTACAATAGGGTTAATACGTAAGATCCCCAATCTTCAGGAGCTTACCATCATAATATTCAGATGAGTCCTTTAATAACACTAACTTTTCCTCTCTTTTCCTCTAGTAATCTATTAGAGCACTCTCCTCTATGCTTTTATCCAAAATGAATTTAACTGAACAGAACTGAACCTGTCTCCAGCATACAGATCTGGTTAATCCCCCAATAAAGGGGATTCTATTTTTGTCCTTAAACGATAAACTTCATGCTTTGATAAATGTTTATCTTAGAATAGTAAATGGTAGCATATCTCACAAAAGGAGATTAATGGGTCCTGCAATAAGGGAAGATTGCTTAATCTTGAAGAATGTTACTTCTCAGCCTATGTAATAAACTTACCCAATAATGTTCATCTCAGCAAATATGTTAATAATAATAATGATAATAATGATGGCATTTAATAAGTGCTTACTATGTGCAAAGCACTGTTCTAAGCACTGGAGAGGTTACAAGGTGATCAGGTTGTCCCACGGGGGGCTCACAATCTTCATCCCCATTTTACAGATGAGGTAACTTAGGCACAGAGAAGTTAAGTGACTTGCCCAAAGTCACACAGCGACAATTGGCAGAGCCGGGATTTGAACCCATGAGTTCTGACTTCAAAGCCCGGGCTCTTTCCACTGAGCCACGCTGCTTCTAGGATTACAGTTCCAGTTCCAGGGTGTTACAGTTCTAGGATTGGCCAGCTCCCACATCTGACAGTATATGCATAGGTTCAAATCCTTATCTAGGAGAAGATAGGTACTAACATGGCTCTAAGATTTTGGAATAGGCATTTATGCATGTCTATTTGCTAATTTCTGCTTACTTTCTATTCAAACCCCTGATATCAATAGTCATAGGGTTGTTTCTTAATCCTCTATGCTTGAAAGGCTTGTGATTTGTCCCAGTTAGATTGTAAACTTCTTGAGGGTAAAGACTATGCTATCTACTCTCCTGTACTGTCCTAGAAGCCTAGCCCAGTGCACAAAGTAGGCACTCATTAAATACTCTCTATGGGCTGATTAAGTAAAGCACATTATCATCATGAAGCATCCAAGACATAATGAAATAAACCTTAATATGACTCTAGAATCAGGAGTCCCAGACAATATCAAATTTGACTTCTGAACCTTTCATTTTACTTCCCCTGCTTCTTAGTGTGGCTGCTTTTTTCCTTTGTGTGTTTTTTTAAAGTATTTGTTAAGCGCTTACTATGTGTAAGGCACTGTACTAAGCACTGGGGTAGATACAAGATAATCAAGTTGGACAAAGTCCATGTCCCTCATAAGGCTCACAGTCTTAATCCCCATTTTATAGATGAGGTAACTGAAGCACAGAGAAGTGAAGCGACTTTCCCACGTTAACACAGCAGACAGGTGGCGGAGCCAGGATTAGAACCCAGGTCCCTCTGATTCCCTCTGTATGTTAGTTAAAAATTGAAAATACCATGAGACACTCTTGGATTGGATCCTGTCTGCTTGATGCCAAGAGCGCTTTGGACAATAATGGATCTTGCACGGAAAACAAGGCTCAGGGGACACTTCACAATGTGTTGCACTTTGTGCCCCAGTGGGAATATGACTGGTAGGAGCAGGAGATGACGAGGGAGTGACTCTGAACAAATCTCTTACACTACAATCAATTCCTGCATGGAAATTTTCAGTCTTGAAGTCTCAGAATTGAGGCTCATCTCTTATTCTCAGTGTGAGAAATCATTACCACCATCATCATCATCACTCCATCAACTCGGCCCCAAAGATATCACAATGACATATGTATGTGGGTGACTATGCCAGAAGTTTTGAGTTAAATCATGTTATTGACATCGAATCTTCTCCTGGCGCAGATAAGATTTGATGTGCCCTTGACGTGATCCTAATTCATTTTTCCTTGTGCTTTTTGCGAGACCACAGACCTCACTTTATAGGAGACCTGGGGGTCCCAACTCAAAGTAAGCGGCAATGCATTGGCCTGTTTTGAATTCCCTAATTTTCTAAGGCCTTTCTCCCAATGAAAATTAAGCCAGCCAGCCTGAGATACGGAGGATAGACTGTCCTGGGAGAGAAACAAGTCTCAATCTGTTTCTCACCTAAGGTGATGGTTTCCGGACACAGGAATGATGAAGTTGAAAGGCCGCACGGCTGCTAAAGAAACCAGAAGTCAAAAGCATAAACAGTAAGCTTGCAGAGAGGTGTCCCATGCTACTTGTTTTAAGGGAACCAGGGTGGTCTTGGGAAGAGAAGCAGCATGGTCTAGCGGAAAGAGCACTGGCCTGGGAGTCAGGGGACCTGGGTTCTAATCCTGGCTCCTGCACTTCTTTGCTGTGTGACATTGGGCAAGTCACAATTTCTCTGTGCCTCAGTTCCCTCATCTGTAAAATGTGGATTAAGACTCTAAGCCTTGGGCGACTCGGGCTATTTCCCACTTGATTAGCTTGTATCTACCCCTGTGCTTAGTACATTGCCTGGTATGTAGTAAGCGCTTAACAAATACCAAAAAAAATGATTCTTTTCTCTCCATTCTAGATTTGTAGACCAGTGGTCAGATGCATGATTGGGTCTCTGCCACAGTCCATTAGGTTAGTTAGCCTGATAGCATTCTGACACGCCTCATCCTCAAGTGAATCTTTGTCCATATTTCACAGGAACAATTGAAATCATATCTCCACCTGATGCAGAAATTCATCAACTGAGAAGAAGCTCTCATCAACAAAGTGCTCCAGGCAATGACACCAATCACTCTCTGCTTCCTGCTGCTTCCTTGGTTGTGCATTCCAAGAAAAGTGGCTGTGATGAAACACCAATAAGCTTGAAGTTATTTTTTTCCTCTTACCTGTTCTGAAACTTTGTTTCCAGCTTGGCTTTTGGGGAGGACAGAATTCCCCCAAGAGAGCTGAGACATGAAATGGTGGCAGTGTGGACTAGTGGATAGAGCACAGGACTGAGAGTCAGAAGGACCTGGGTTAATCCCAACGCTCACTTGTCTGCTGTGTGGCCTTAGGCAAGTCACTTCACTTCTCAGTGCCTCAGTTACTTCATTTGTAAAACGGGGATTGAGACTGTGAGAGTAGGCCTCTCTGGTTCAAATTAAACAACAGAAATGGTTTCCCACAGAGGAGACTGTGCAAGTGGAATTCCTTTCCCTATGGCATCACACAGACTGAAAATATCAGTAATGACAGAGAAGCAGCATGGCCACGTGAAAAGGGCACGGGCCTGGGTTCTAACTTCCGCTCTCCATTTGCAGCTGGGTGACTTTAGACAGGTCGTTTAGCTTCTCTGTCCCTCAGTTACCTCAAAGAGGAGAAGCTTACAGCCCAGACAATCATTACACCATTCTTCCCAGCATCCTCTACTGTTGGAGATAGGTCAACTGTTGTGGTTGGACCATGGGCCCAATTCACTAATGTTGCCGCTTATGGGGACTGTAAGCTCCTTATGGGCAGGGAAGCTATGAACTAATCCTGTAGTACTGTACTCTCCCAGGTGCTTAGTACTCAATGAATACCACTGATTGACTGACTTCGCTAGGTTAAGTTTGCTACTTATGGGTTGCAATTGAGTGTGTGCAGACAGCTGTCCCTTCTTTCCTCAGCTCAGAGGGAGGCTGTCGGTTCTAAGCAAAGTCAAGACATCTCTGACCATGGAAATATAAGCTCTGGACAACAGCAACAAAGACCTTGCACGTGCCAGGCATCCACCGAGATAGTTCTGACTGGAGATGATGACCCCTCAATATTTAGCACCAAACCCAGAGGGGTGTTATTTTATATGCATCACAAGGGATCCGAGATTGTTCACATCAGGCTGGGAAATGATATATGGAATAAAAATATCCTGCTGCTTTTGAAATAAGATGCACAGCTCTGGAAGTAGTACATATTTTCAGTGTTTCTCTTTCTTAAATACTGTGCTTGCCAGTTTTAGCTTTAGCCCCCAGTGGAAACACTAAATAGTGGAAGCACTAGAGAAGCAGTGTGGTCTACTGGATAGAACATGGACATGGGAGTCAGAGGGCCTGGGCTCTAATCCCTTGTCTGCTGGGTGACCTTGGGTAAGTGACTTCGCTTCTCTGTGTCTTAGTTCCCTCATCTATAAAATAGGGATTAATATTGTGAGCCCTATGCGAGTCAGGGACTGTGTCCAACTTGATGAGCTTGTATCTACACCAATGCTTAGAACACTGTTTAGCACATAGTAGGTGCTTAACAAATATCATGATTATTAATTGTAATTACCATTTTGCAGGCTAGGCTGAGTTGGTTTAAAGGCTTGGTGCCAACCAGAATGAAATGGACTGGGGAGGGTTTTTTATTTTCTATTTTATGGTATTTGTTAAATGCTTACTATGTGTCAGGCACTGTCCTAGGTGCTGGGGTACGTACAAAATAATTACTTCGGACATATTCCATCGCCCACAAGAGGTTCACGGCCTTAATCCCCATTTTATAAATGAGGTAACTGAGGCAAAGAGAAGGTAAGTGACTTGCCCAAGGTCACACAGCAGACAAATGGCAGAGATGGCATCTGAATCCAGGTCCTTGTGGCTCGCAGGCCTACGCTCTATCCACTAGGCCACGCTGCTTCATGCTGTGTCCTGGAAAGACACATTTGGGCTGAGCTGGAAATATTCCTGGGACAACTGTCAAGTACTTCACACCCCCTGACTGTTTCTAGCTCCAGAAGGGCACAGGTTTGGTTATTTTCCTTGTTATATAAAATTGCAGAAATACATTTTCACAGAAAACACATACAATGGTTAAACATCCGCCATTGATCAGGCTAAGCCTAGGGTGTTATTATGATGGGAGTAATTGGTCTTTTAATTCTATCAGCTTGTGACATTTTGTGTGATTAGTTCTTTGCATATCCATAAATTATTTGTTATGTCTTCAAATTGTTTATATTAACGCCTGTTTCCCCCTCCAGACTGTAAGCTCATTGTGGACAGGGTGTGTGTCTACCAACTCTGTTATACTATACTCTTCCAAGCATTCAGTACAGTGCTTGGCACACAGTAAGACCTCAATAAATACCACCGATTGATCGATATGGGGCTGTAAATTTTTGAGGACAAATATGTGTTTTATTTCTGTTGAATATTCCCTAGTGCCTTGTATATTATTCTGCACATTGCTGCCAAAACTCAAACATGGAATTATATGGGTAGGTCACATTTCTGCATTGAAAGTGAACAGATGAACTAAGTAAGGTATTTGTAGTTCTTTGCAGTAGTTACTTTAGATGTCTGCCTCTGCGTTTTCAAGTGGAATTCTAGAACATAGCAATCCCTTTTATCACACTCTCTTTTAGAATTCTTTCTTGAGAGTACTATTGAATTTTAATGCTAGTATTACAGACAGGGCTAGTTCACATCCAGATAAGGACTCAAAATTTCCCTTGGCTTAAGGGACTACTCTCCCCATTCCTTTGAAGTCTTTTGACTGACATGAATAGGGTGATTAAAGTAACTGAAAAGCAATGTTACCTAGTGGATAGATCACGGGCCTGGGAGGCAGAAGGACCTCGGTTCTAACCCTGTCTACACCTCTTGTCTGCTATGTGACCTTGGGCAAGTCACTTGATTTCTCTTTTCTGTGCCTCAGTGTTGGGTAGGGACTGTCTCTATATGTTGCCAACTTGTACTTCCCAAGAGCTTAGTACAGTGCTGTGCACACAGTAAACGCTCAATAAATACGATTGATTGATTGATTATGTCATCTGTAAAACAAGAATTAAGACTGTGAGCCCCATGTGGGACTCTGTCCAACCTGATTAATGTGTATCTACCCCAGGTCACACATAGTAAGCACTTTTCAGTATTGGATGTGATTGTTGAAAAGTCTTACTTACTACATGACCTTGGGCAAGTCATTTTTCTTCTCCGTGATTCAGTTTATTATCTGTAAAATGAGAATTAAATACCTCTTCTACCTTCCCCTTAGACTGTGAACCCCGTGTAATACCGGGTCTGATCCAATTATCTTGAATTTACCTCAGTGCTTAGCACAGTACTTGGCAAGTTAGTAAGAAGTCAACAGATACTGCAGCTATTATTATTATCATTACCCACGTCTAGACTGTAAGCTTGCTTTGGGCAGGGAGTGGGTCTTCCAACTCTGTTATTTTGTACTCTCCCAAGTGCTTGGTACTGTACTCTGCAGATAGCAAGCGCTCAATAAATACAATTGATTAATTGGCTGATCTATGCAGAGCCTCTTAATAGAGCCCCTGGTAACATCTCAATAAATAGCTGGACAACTACCTTATTGGATCCAGTGAGTTTCTCCTATCATGGGGATTAACTGTGTATTTGTTAAGTGCTGACTATGTGCAAGGCACTGTACTAGACCCTGGAGTAATTACATGTTTATCAGGTTGGACACCTGATAAAACTGTGGGCAATTGCAAGACTGTAAATTCCTGGAGGGCAGAATATGTGTCTTCACAGTGTGTCTCAGTGTAAAGAGCATGGGCTTTGGAGTCAGGGGTCATGGGTTCGAATCCCAGCTGTGTGACTTTTGGCAAGTCACTTAACTTCTCTGTGCCTCAGTTCCCTTATCTGTAAAATGGGGATTAAGACTGTGAGCCCCCCATGGGACAACCTGATATCCTTGTAACCTCCCCAGCACTTAGAACAGTGCTTTGCACATAGTAAGTGCTTAATAAATGCCATCATTATTATTATTATTTTACTTCCATCATCCTCCACCATGCACTCAAAACAGTAATCTGCACACAGTAACCACTCCATAAATATTAAAAATAATAATTATAATACCAGGCTCTGTGCTAAGTGCTGGGGTGGAGACAAGCAAATCGGGTTGGACACAGTCCTTGTCCCACATGGGGCTCACATTCTCAATCACCATTTAACAGATGAGGTAGCTGAGGCACAGAGAAGTCAAGTGACTCGCCCCCAGTCACACAGCAGATGTGTGGCAGAGCTGGGACTAGAACCCTTGACCTTCTGACTCCTAGGCCTGAGGCTCAATCCATGATGGTATAATGCCTAATTTGTAGGTTTGTGCATTTATGGGATGTTTACCCCAACTTTTCAAGTGCACACCACTTTTGTTTGATTTGACTCCCCATAGTGAAACAAGACAGATTCTCCCATCCCAAAAGTAGATTCATACCTTTCAAGCAAGCTTGTCCATGTGCCTGCTCAGTTTCAACTTGGTTCTAACCTTGGTCTGCTCAGAAGACTGTCTTCGGTTATTCCAGCACCTCATCCCTTACACAGCTTTCTCCTGACAAGCTCAAGTATTTCATTTAATGATTAGGCTACTGGCTTGGGATTGTGTCCAACAGTTTTTTTTTTTTTTTTTTTTTTGCAGAGAACCTTACTAGGATGAATTGAGGTTTCACTGAGCTCCCTAAATTATGAGAAATTAGATTCGGATAACAATCTTTTAAACACAACCTGACTTTCAATGAGTATTTAATCTTGGAGCCGCAATGTTTGCAAAGTGCTGCCTTCCTAATATTCTTCATTGAACCGAAATCACTGCAAACATTTCCATGCAAATTGTTTTGATGCACCCAGAGCCTGCCTTATCACACTACTGTGGTTTCTTGTGTCTATAGAGAGATGGGCTGAAAGCCTCAGTAATATTTTTTCCGTGTCAATATTCCTCTGGAGAGACTCAGTGTAATCAAAATAAAGCCGGTTTTGGTTTAGTGGGGAAAAGGTGGGGTCAGCAGGCCAAAACAATCTTTTTCGAAGTCTGAAATGTATTCTAGGATCCAGCCAAAATAATCTGTGATGGTTTCCCTCCAGAAACAATTCAAGGTTAAATATGGAGAAATCAACCAAGCCAGCAGTGAGCTCTTTCTCTCTCAGACATACACATGCCTTTTCTCTTCTCTCTCCTGCTTTCTCACCTTTTCTTTTTCCTCCTTTTCTCTTTCCCTCTCTCTCCTTTTCTTTCTTTTTCTCCCCCTTTCTCTTTGCTTTACCTTTTTTCTTTCCCTTTCTCTCTCCATTTTCTCCTTTCCTCTCTTTCACCTTTTCTCTCTCCTCTCCCTCTCTATTACTTTCTCTCTCCCTTTTTCTCTTTCTCTTTCCGTTTCCTCTCACTTTCTCTCATCTTTTCTTTCTTTTTCTCTCCCTTTCTCTCTCACCTTTTTTCTCCATTTTTCTCTCTTCCTCTCCCTTTCTTTCATGCTTTCTCTCTCCTTCTCACCCTCTTTCACCTTTTCTCTCTCACCTTTCATCTATATTTTTCACTCCTGATCTCACTCTGTCTATCTCTATTTTTCTCTGCCTTTCTCCCTCCCCTCTCTCATATGATCTCCCTCTCTCTATCTCTCCCCCTCCTTTCCACCTCCCATGAAACTCTGGGCTACTCCCAAGTCGTTGTAAATAGTCTTGGCTCCCTTGATCCCCCCCTTTGCCTGAGAATGAAACATGAAGTACAGGATTCAGGTATTCTCTCTGTGCCAGGAGGGTATCATGACCAAGAAGAATCACTTTGATTTCTCTTCCTGCTGCAGCTCTGGGTTCTTCTATCTCCCTCACCCTACCTCTCTGCCCTTGTCTCTTCCAGCTGTCTCAGTTCCATTCTCTCCTGCCAGGGCATCCCACCAATGCCTGATTCCACAACTCCCTGGCAGTGCTGTACGTGACTTTTCCAGATTGTCTTATGGTGCCCTGGGGGCACAGAGGAGATGAAAAACACAGGCTCTGACCTTGGAGACACAGAAATGACCAGCTCTCTACTGAGAGCAGCAAAGCAAGATAGCAACAAAAGATCTTGAAAGGCCAGGAAGCAGCAAGGCTACTCTTATAATGCTTGCATCCCTACCAACTATCAATCCAATTGGTACTGATCAGCTCTTCAGTATTTCTACTGGGGGAGGAGTGATATTTGGTATTTAGCAATCACTGTAGGATAACTGGCTTGCAAAGCAATCCAGTTAGCACATTTTCACTGTTGAAAATACAGATGGACATTTAAATTGATGCCAATCAATTTATCTTTCTACATCCTTGATGTCAGAGATTGTGTCTGCTTCTTTTAATTGGACTCTCACAAGCACTTAGTATAGTGCCCTGTACCAGTAAGTGCTCAATAAATCCCATTTACTGAAAGACCAGAAAGCATGAATGCATGATGGGGGGATGATCAGTTGCTATTTTATTCTGAGGAATTGGAGGAAATAATAATAATAATCATGGTATTTATTAAGCATTTACTATGGGCCAGGCACTGTACTAAGCACTAGGGTGGATGCAAGGAGATTGGATTAGACACAGTCCCTGTCCCACCTAGGGCGCACACTTTTAATCCCCATTTTCCAGATGAGTTAACTGAGGCCCAGAGAAGTGAAGTCACTTGCCCAAGATCACACAGCAGATGAGTGGCAGAGTCGGGATTATACCTCTTGACCTTCTAACCCCCAGGCCCATTCTCTATCCATTGCGCCATGCTAGGATTTAGCCCTTTGGATAACAGGCCCTACAGTTCCCTAGCAGGTAGCGCAATTCATCCTGGATCTGAGAATCCAGAAAGAAGTCAGAAGGGAATGGTCACACTCCAAAGGAACATCTGGACCTCACGTTTATAGATTCAAGTAGGTTGATGAGGGAAGGTTGGTCATAAGCCAAGTCAACCTGAACCTTATGGGCGATGCAGAAGCAAGTGGTTTTCCTCAGTCCTTGTGTCTACTTCAGAGCATCACTCAATAGATCAATGGTATTTACTGAGCGCTTACTGTCTACAGAGCACTGTACCTCCCAGTTACAACAGAGTTGGTAGACACAGTTCCTGGCCACCAAGTCTATCCCCTTCTTTATCTCCCTAACTCCAGAAGAGCACTGAATCCTAAACTGCAGGAGGATGAACCAGCAACAAAGCTCCTTGTTGGATCCACTGGTCTGTCACTGTAAGAAATAACTCCTTTTAAGCCATGGGCTGCCAAATTACTGAGCCTCAGCTATCTGTACCACTGAATCAGAAAACAAGATGTGTGGGGCACTGAATATTTGTGTTCGAAAAAGGTTTTCAAAATGAATGCAGTCCAGGAGCCAATCCGGGCTTTGTAAAATGCTGCTCTCTTCTGTGAGAATGAACTCATCTGCCTGAGTATTTGAGGTAGAATAAAACTCTATGGATATACTTCCAGAACGATTGCAGATGGATGTGGGGTGTTCTGGGAGAGGTGTCCATGTTGTCGCTATAAGTCAGACATGACAACAGCATAAGACATGACATGTTTAAGGGAGAGAAAGGGATGTTGGGAAGGGCTAACACCTGAACAACGGAAGTTCGGATTGGCTGTGGCCATTACACAAACCTTGAGACCAATAGGAAAGGAAGCTTCAAGACTATTCTCTCTCTATTCCAAGATCTACGTGTTCCTCTCAGCTCTTTAATAATATAGTCTATCGGGCAGGTTGGGGCTAGCAGATTCAGGACTGAGAAGAGAGCTTGACAGACTCATTCAGCGCTAAAGAAAAGAATAAGTGAGAAAGTAGGAGTACTTTTCACCTTTAAATCATTTTCCAGCTTTCTCTACAAATCCCCCAGAGGAATGAAGAACCAGACCGTGAAAACCAGAAATGGATGGCAACTGGAAGCAAACTCCTTTAATTTCACTGACTGATGGAAAACCAACAAACTCCCTCCAGCTAAAAAACCAGTAGTCAGGCAGCAAAACATTTCTCCTACCCATCAATCATCTAGGAGCCTTCAATAATGCATAGAAAGGACTTCTTTCAAAAGATGATCATTTTTCCCCTAGTAGCAATCATATTTCTGTTTATCCTATAAAGTGGTTGTTGATAGCAACCATTAAGCAGGGTATGAGGCTGAAGGGGAGGAAACCATGGGTACCATTTTGTAGAGATGGGAGATTTTACTTAATTCTGGGGTGTTTTTCAAGGGGAAATCTAGGCTTGCTCCAGACCCTCTATGTTCCCCTCCTAAACAACTACCCTGTCGAAAAAGAAATCATGGCCATGACAGAGGGAGCCTTGAAATTGAAAATAGGAAAAATTGCCAAAATAATCATAAAAATCATGGTATTTGTCAAGCACCTACCCTGTGCTGAGAACTGGGGTACATACAAGATGATCCAATCAGACACTGCCCTTGTCCTACATGAGCTTGCAGACTAAGTAGGAGGGAGGACAGATACTTAATGCCTATTTTGCAGATAAGGAAGCTGAGGCACAGAGGAGTAAAGTGATTTGCCAAAGGTCATGCTGCAGGCAATCTGGAGATCTGATTACAGGAAGCATGTGGCATAGAGGATAGAGAATGGACCTGGGAGTCAAAAGGTCATGGGATCTAATCCCAGCTTCCCCACTTGTCTGCTGCGTGGCCTTGGGCAAATCACTTCCCTTCTCTGCACCTCAGTTAACTCATCTGTAAAATGGGGATTAAGACTGTGAGCCCTCTGTAGCACAGGGATTTTGTCCAACCCGATTTGCTTGAAATAATGATGACAATAATAATAATTGTGGTATTTGTAAAGTGCTCCCTATGTGCCAGGCACTATACTAAGCGCTGGGCTGAATACCTTAGCAGCTTGGCTTAGTGGCAAGAACACGGGCTTTGGAGTCAGAGGTCATGGGTTCAAATCCCGGCTCTGCCAATTGTCAGCTGTGTGACTTTGGGCAAGTCACTTAACTTCTCTGTGCCTCAGTTCCCTCAACTGTAAAATGGGGATGAAGACTGTGAGCCCCACGTGGGACAACCTGTTCACCTTGTATCACCCCAGTACTTAGAACAGTGCTTTGCACATAGAAAATGCTTAATACCATTATTATTATTATTACCTTGAATCCACCTTGTACCTTATATCCACCCCAGTGCTTAGTACAGTGCCTGGCACATAGTGAGTGCTTAATAAATACCATTAACAACCCAGGTCTCCTGGCTCCCCGTTCTGTCCTTTTTCTACTAGGCTAAGATGCTTTTTTTTCCCTAAAAGATTCTGGTGCCATACTGGGAATGGATGGGAGACAGGCCAGCTGAAAACCCAACAGTTGGCTTCTCAATCAATCAGTGGTATTTATTGTGTGCTTATAGAGGGCAGAGACCTAAGTGCTTGGGTCTCACCTCTTTTTCTCCTCCTCAGTGGCAGATGCAGTACAAGAACTGAAATGTTCATTTTCAACCGGGATGGGGAGGACTGTTCATTCACTCTAAAAATGAACCAGAAGAGCAGTAGTTTTCATCTGGGAAAAATCATCCTCTCCAGATGCATGAATCCAATAATTTTCATTGATTGATTGATTGATTGGCAAGCTTTCTAGGAGGGATTGGGCAGCAGCAGTAATATAACAGACTAATTTATTTACCTCCTCACCTTTCTTTCCTCCTGCTTCCCCGCCCCATTCCTTGAGCTGATTGCTTCTTGGGGCAGGTGCCTCGTTATTAAAATCAGGTGAACCAATTACTGACATAGGAACCAGTCAAACTGTTTGAGTGTGAGAAGATAATGAAGTCTGGCATTTCAAGCCCACTGACCTCATTTATCTGGGTTACAATGACTCAGAATGGAAAATTCCCAGGCCGGGAGGAAGAAGACCTGTTCCATTTTAAAAAGACCCCTTTAAAAGAGCCATGGCTCCACCCAAAACTGACACTTTTCCTGCTGGCCTGTGGAGAGAGGGCAAGAAGAAAGGCAGAATAGGCCATTTTCATCTGCAAACGAAATCTAACAAACTGCTCAAATAAAATAAAACCGCTTTGCTGCAGTGAAGTGCATAGAAGTCCCACATTCTCTGCATTAAGCCTCCTCATCAAGTAGGGAAAAAAATCTCTAGCTTACTCCACAATCCACTATTTATTTGAGCATTACTTCCTGAAGGGCTTATAAGATCTGGCAGTCCCAAAATAAACCTGGAAGACTGGAGATGTCCCCTTTATAGATTTTCCTCAGCCTAGGTCTAGGCCTGTGTAATAGCCTGAGGTACGAACACTACCCAAGTGCTTAGTTTGGTATTCTGTACCTAGTAAGTATCTGAGAAATACTACTGATAGGTTGATTGACCGGAGATGAAACAGAAGCAGTGTGGAAGTCTATTGGAGAGAACAAGGGGCTGGGAGTAGGGAGACCTTGGTTCTAATCCCAGCTCTGCCACTTGTCTTCTGTGTGACCTTGGTCAAGTCACTAACCTTTCCCTTTCCTCAGTTTCCTTATCTGACAAATGGGAATAAAAGACCAACTCTCCCTTCCTCAGACTCGATCCCTCCGTGGGACAGGGATCATATCGCTTGTGGTGATCTTGTATCTATTCCAGCACTTGGCATGTAATAAGCAGTTAATAAGTGCTACCTTGGTTATTATAGGGGCACAGTCTTAGTAATGATGATGTTAATAATATTGATAATAATAAATGGTGGTATTAGTGAAGCGTTTACTATATGCCAAGCATTGTTCAAAGGGCTGTGTAGATGGAATATTATCAGGTCAAACACAGTCTCTGTCCCATATGAGGTTTCCAGTCTAAGTAGGAGGGAGTAGGATTTGATCCCCATTTTTACAGATGAGGAAAATGAGGCACAGAGAAGTCAAGTGACTTACTCAAGGTCACACAGCAGACAGGTGGTGGAGTCAGGATTAGAACCCAGGTCCTCTGAGTTCCAGGCCCATGCTGTTTCCACTAGACCAAGTTGTTTCTCTACTCATTCATTCAGCTGATCAAGGTGTCCATTTCTAAGCCTTCTATTGCTGCTGCAACCATGTGCGATGACCCGGAAAATGAACCAGCCACACAGCTTAGATAATGATCATGATTCGACATATGATCATCTTGTTTTCCCCCACCAGAGAAAGGGAAATTAATCTGCTTCAACTTCATCTTTAGTTACAGCCCCAGGGACCCTGTTCTCTTAGTCTCCTTAGAAGGAATACAATTTCTTGGTCACAAGTCCTAGTACGAAAGTGGGGTCTCTACAAGACAACTTTAGGTAACCAGGCTCTCTTCTCTGGATAACATCTCTACATCCAACATTCCATGTCCACATTCCTGTGGTTTCCCCAGATGCTTCAGAAAAATCTAAGATGAAGAAAACAGAACTACTGAGTTCTCGTGACACACAAATCCAGGAAGAAAAATCCATAATGCCACAAACATCCCATGTACTCAGAACCTATATCAGTTAAACTGCTTATACCACCAATTAAAGTGTAGCCAAGAAATTTTAATTAATGATTTGGAAGATTTATTCCCTGGGTGAGCCATGCTGTAACACTAATTCACACACTAAATGGAAGCCGAAGCGCCCCAGTGCCCGAGATACATCACCATTTCACCCCTTATGTAATGAATTGGACTTGGGAAGGCAACAGGAAAGTTTTTAATTGGGGACATGGGGGTTTCGAGTAATGTATCAAGCCAAATGAATAGACGAGATCAGTTGCTTCCTTTTCAGTGGAGCATGTGTTATTTAAATTGGTGGGTGGGTATCATTAGCAAGGAAATGGAGTTTGCTCCGGGAGAGAGTTGTTTACTCTCCCACCAGGCCTCTCTTCAGCCATAATGGAAGCTGGGCTCCCGGAAAAGAATCTGGGGAGAGGAGTCAACTGGGAGAGAAGCGTGAAAGGTACCAGTCAAATTCTCTGGTGGACGGGTTGGGGAAAAGGAGGGCGGAATCAGGGCTGGCTTCAGCATGGCACAGTGGTTACAGCACTAGCCCGGGAGTCAGGTGGTCATGAGTTCCACCTCTTGTCTGATGTGTGACCTTGGACAAGTCCCTTGCCTTCTCTGTGCTTCAATTCCCTCATCTGTAAAATTGGGATTGAGACTGTGAGCCCCAGAGGGACAAGGACTGTGTCCAACCCAATTACCCCAGTGCTTAGAACAGTGCTTGACACATAGTAAGCGCTTAACATCACAATTATTATTGTTATTATCGTTAAGCAGAGGAAGCAGCTACCTCAAGGCACACAGGTTGAGGTGAGGGTGTGGTGAAGAACTAGAAATCCCCCAGTTCAAGCCAGAGTCCACTGGGAAACAAGGACTCTGAAGCGAGAAGGGAAAGGGGGAAGGGGTCAGAGGTCAAGTGTGCCTCCCCTTGGCCCCCAAAGAGAAACAATTTAGATTTCAGGGGATCACACAAGGTTCCATGAGCACCAGTCGCATAACATAATGGCTTCACAGGGAAGAGAAGTGGATGACAAGTTTTTTCCCCTGCCTTGAGAAGGTCAAACATCTGGAGCCGGATCTGGTCTGGAGAGAGGATAAAGTGATGCCAATCATGGCAAGTCGACAGGAAAGGGAACTTCACTTGGGAATGTTCCACTAGAATATTATCCTCTTGCTCTTAGAAAGGGAAGTAACTCCCATTAGGGCACTGTGAAGGTTCATCTTCACTAGGCTTTAAGCTCCTTGAGGGCAGGGATTATGTTTACTAATTCTATTAAACTGTCATCTCCCAAGAGATAGTAGAGTGCTCTGCACACGTGAGTGCTCAGTAAATTCTACTGATGGATTGACTGATTGATTGAGATTGCTGGAACAAGTGGCTATCTATCTCAGTGCCACACCAGACTGGGACGTATTATCCATGGGAACATTTCTGGGCTTTTAGTTGCATTTTATTTTCTTATATTGCTTTCTATTTCTCCTTTTGCCTGGGGCACTAGCCAATTACAGGAACTTATAATGGGCAAGAGCTTAACAGAGGCTTAAATCAAATTCTGCTTGGGCACTTCAGCAATTTTGTTTTTGCCACCATAAAATGTACCAACTCTCCTTAAAGAAACTCTAAATTCTCTCATTTCTATCTTTCCACAAGCCACTTTTTGCACTTATTTATCATCTATCTATATCAATGCCTGTTGCCCCTCCCCATGAGGGACAGAGGGACTGTGTCTGACCTGAATAACTTTTATCTACCCCAGTGCTTAGAACAGTGTTTCCTATATAGTAATGGCTTAACAAATGCCATACTACTACCTTCTTTCGGTACTTGTGTGTTTCTGTATATTTTGATTGATTATTCAATGTATCTACTTTGCTTTCTTTATTTTTGTTAATACTTTTATTTGTGCCTCCCACTTTATAATGTAAGCTCCTCGTGAGCAAGGAATGTACTGCATCTCCTCAGTGCTTAGTACAATGCTTGGCATGTAATAAGTGCTTAACAAATACCACAAGTATTATTATTATTATTACTTTCTGAGACAATTGGCAGGGCCATGATTGGAAGAACTGAAGAATTACAAACCCCTTGAATCTGTAGTCAACTCCAAAATGGGCTCTTGAAAGTAGTAGGCATAATAATAATAATGACATTTATTAAGTGCTTATTATGTGCAAAGCACTATCCTAAGTGCTGAGGTTACAAGGTGATCAGGTTGCCCCCAGGGGGCTCACAGTCTTAATCTCCATTTTACAGATAAAGTAACTGAGGCACGGAGAAGTTAAGTGGCTTGCCCAAAGTCTCACAGCTGACAACTAGAGGAATCGGGATTTGAATCCATGACCTCTGACTCCACAGCCCATGCTCTTTCCACTGAGCCACGAAGAATCTAGGCTATCCTGGGTTCTCAAGCAACATTCGGAGACAACAGTTGCTGGGAGGGTGGGTTACCTGTACAGAGACTGGATAGGAGAAAAGAGATCAGCCCTTTTCCAAATGCTAAATGGGTGAGGGCCAGAGAGACATTTTTTTCTCCCATTAGAATAAAAAGCCTTAGTGGCTTCATTAGGTGTTATCTCACCCAGTTAACATCAAATGTGGAAAGATGAATGACTAGTTAGAGTCTCAAAAAGAAAAGAAAAAATAGGCTCACTGACAGTTGGATTGCTGACTTTTCCACTGTGCCTATTCCAGAAATATTCATCCTACTAGTGCCTATAAAAGTTCTCCAGCCTCTCTGCATGTGGGCTGAACATGCTTAATCTGACAAAGCATCCCATCCATCCTGCCTTCTTAACTTCACAACATCTCTTAAACCAACCCTCTGAAATGCACTCTGCTGTTGCTGGGAGAGGGACAGGTCAGAGGCAGAGGGTAATCAATCAATGAATGATATTTATTAAGTGCTTACTCTGTGCAGAGCACTCTATTAGGGACTTAGGAGAGTATAATAGAATTGGTAGATGCTTTCCCTGCCCACAGTGAGCTTACAGGCTAGAGGGGGGTTTGCTGTCTAGTGGGGAAGCTAAGGAGTGCAGTGTCCGCAGTCTGTGCAGATTTTCTGCAGAGCTGGAGTCTTTCACCAGGGACTCACTCATTTAATTCAATCATATTTATTGAGCAAATTACCGTGTGCAAAGTGCTGTACTCAAGGCTCAGTCTTGAGATTTCAGGACTGAGAACCTGCACAGAGGAATTGATTATAGTGCTAGTGGTTTGTGTGGTAACACTCTCACTGTTGCTCCTGCCAATCACACTTCCTCTGGGGCATGAGCAATTAGGCAGGTGGTCGGTACAGTCCTTGGCAAAGCACTTTGAGAAGCACTTTCTGTGTGCAGAGCACTGTATTAAGTGCTTGAGTCGGGAAGACAGCTTCAGCTTCAACAATGGGAAAGAAAGGCACTGTCTTACATTTTCTTTGGCTAAGGGAACAGGATTAAACTTGACAGAGCCTCTCCAGGGAATTAAACTCAGGGACCTTTGACACTGAAGACCACCGTGTCTTTTCTCTCTCTAGCTGTAAGAAAGGAGTCACAGCTGATGGCAACTTCTCAAAAGCAGTGGGTCCCAGGAGATCAGATGGATTCGTCTTTTTCCGTGGCTTCAGACCCAACCTGTCAGAATGGAACAGGATCCTCGGGCCATCTGAACTTTTAAAACTTTCCAAATGGAAATAAAATTGAAAATGTTTTTTTATGGGAGCCCACTATTATTTATTGATTGCATAATGGAAAAAAAAAGCCTGTTTTCCACTGCATGGTTGATTGTGCCAAAGTTCCCTTGGCAAATCCAAACAGAAACTCTTTTCTACCCTAAGACTTTAGAGGAGGGAGAGTGAGTAGTAGATATATCCTCTTTGCCATTATCTCAACAATTTTGCATATCTTTGACACTTGTGCATTATTTTATGGCATTTGTTAAGTGCTTACTATGTGCCAGACACTATTCTAAGTGCTGGGGTAGATACAAAGTAATCAGGTTGGAAACAGTCCATGACCCATGTGGGACTCATAGTCTTAATCCCCATTTTACAGATGAGTGAGCTGAGGCTCAGAGAAGTGAAGTGACTTGCCTAAGGTCACACAGCAGACAAGTGGTGGAGCTGGGATTAGAACCCAGGTCTTTCTGACTCCCGGGCCCATATTTTATCCAGTAAACCACCCTGCTGGTTGTGCAGTCATAACCTCTCTCTCTCTCTCATCGGCTTTCATTCTCTATTATTTGGGCACTTTGAATAATGACTAAAAAGTTAATAATGCCAATTATAAGATATTTACCATGTGCTAGATGGGGAAAAATTCAAGGTCATTAGATAGGACACAGTCTCTGTCCTCCTTGAGACACACAATCTTATGTACACATTTACCGGTGAGGAAACTGAGACAATAGAAGTTAAGTGACTTGCCCGAGGTCACTCAGCTGGCTAGAAGCAAAGCTGGAAATAGAACCTGGGTCTCCTGCCTCTAAGACCCATTTTTTTTTTGTTTTGTTTTGTTTTTACTAATCGACCCTGCTTCTTGTTTTCCCAAGGAAGACATTAAGTAGTCCTCCCTTACCCTCTATTCCTGGCTCTGGCTCCCAGTAACAATAATAACGATGGTACTTGTTAAGCGCTTACTATGCATCAAGCACTGTTCTAATTGCTGGGGTAGATACAAGGTAATCAGGTTGGACACAGTCCCTGTCCCACATGGGGCTCAAAGTCTCAATCCCTATTTTACAGATGAGGTAACTGAGGCACAGAGATGAGAAGTGACTTGCCCAAGGTCACACAGCAGACAAGTGGCAGAGCCAGGCATAGAACCCATGACCTTCTGACTTCCAAGCCCATGGTCTATGTACTATGTCATGCTGTTTCTCAGGCCCGGCCCCTGGAAGTTTACAGGTCTGATCCTGGTCCCCAGAAGAACACAGCCCTAATCCTCTTCCTCTGTTCCCAGGGGGTACATCTTTTCTGAATTTGGAAGTTGTACATGAACACTTAGCAGAGCCAGGTTTCCAGGTCCTTGCTAACAAGAAGTGCTGACTCCCCTGAGCACCTTTACATCCCCACTGCACTCAAAATGAGCAGGTGGTTCCCAGTCCCAAGGCTAAATAAAGCACCTCAGTTTTCTCATCTGTAAAATGGGGACACTTGTTCTACCCCTCTCTTGGCCTGGGAACCCTATGTGGGCCAGGCACTGTGTCAAATTTGATGAACTTGTCTCTTTCCCTAGGACACTGCAAACCCTTAATACCGTCATTATGAATAGCCTGAAGAGCTGAACCTAACGTACTAAGCACTCAATAAGTGTAGTGGATTGATTGAGACTACCATTTTATCAGTGGTGGAAGAGGAAATCCTATTAAGTCTCTTCTGATTCTAATTTGGTCCACTTTATTGGGGTGAAATGATCTTAGGATCTTGTAAATTTTGCATCCAAACTAGATTAGGCTCACAAACACTGGGGAGAGAATCGCAGTGTGGCTTTCGACTACCTCAAGGCTCAGCAGACCTCATCTTTGTAGCGTATCAGGGATTCCAGGTCAAAATCAGACATGAAATATAGATTTTCATGTCAATTTGAACAACAACCCTGTGAGCTTTGAAACTCCCTGAGAATCCAATGACCGATTAACAGACATCATATTAGACATCTCGATTTGTATGCTCTCGACCTGTTTGCCTGTTTAATCAATGAAATTCCCTCTCCTTTGAAAACAATGAAAACCATGGGGGTTTTTTTTGGGTGGGGGGGCAGGGGTTGGACTGGCCAAATTTTTAAATGTCTCAATAAGCACACATTCTATTTTTGTAGTTGGTGTGTGTAGCTTCCATCCCCCAGCTCACCTCCAAACCCACTGTGATTTAATTGCATACAGAAATAATACAGCTGATCATTCAGCTCACCCACTTAACAATGCACAACACTCAATTCTAGCGTGAGTTAGTCTTCCATAGCAACAAGGTCCCCAAATGGAGAACAAAAATAACTTTAACACAGGAAAAAATGCTACAAAAAGTCCCAAAAACAAAGAAGTTGATGCACAGGGGAAAATGTCACAATGTAGCCCCAACTATAAACAAATCGATACATTTTTCATTGAGAATTGAAAGTGAGTGGCTGAAAGGAGGAGGAAAGAGAGGGCAGAAGAGGCTTCAGAACTTCAGCCATGGCGAGTCAAAGAAGAATCTCCAGGGATGAGGTTATTACGATCATTAACATTTGTTAAACCCTTACAATATACAAGGAGCTGCTCTAAGCTCTAGGGTAGTTCGAAGAAAATCCAACTAAGACACTGTCCTTAGCCCATAAGGGGCTAACCACTTAAGCAGGGGAGGACAGATACCTAGACAAAGAAAATAACACAAACGGAGACATTCAACAACAAAGTATCTATAATAAAAAAAATGTTACAACTAAACAAGACGAGAGGATGCTTGTGAGTCTCACTTGGGTGGCAGGCAAACAATCCTCAGTTATACATCTCCACAACTTCCCAGTGTTCTAAATCTTGAAAACTAGAGAGCCGAGAGAGGAAGAGATTTATTCTGCACACCTATGAAAACCAGGGAGAAGGTGAGGAGAGACAGAAGCCTTAAAATGAACTATATGGCTCAGTGAGGGTTAGAAGGTGTTAAGGAAATCCCTAAGGTTCATCATCGCTGCCTGATTGATCAAAAGTTGGTGATATAAAGAAGATGAGATGCACACTGTTACAGTGATTTTTTTGTCTCTAAATTTCTAAATTTATTGCTGAGCTTCTGGTGACAATGTCAGTCTCCTAGGAGGAACCATTGGGTCTGAAATTTAATGCATCCATCCTCAAGATTTTTACTAAATTAGGAAAGAGGCTCACCATTCCAGAGTTATTCCTAACCTGACTACTTCAAAAACACTATGGCCAAGAAATATAAAACTAGGTATCTAATTCCTTGTTTGAATCCTCCCTCCTTAGCTGCTTTCTAGTTAGTATTATTGAGTGCTGTGCACTGTGCTGGGTATAGTAAGCACTTACTATGTGCTAAGCACTGGAATAGATAGATACAGGATAATCCAGCTTGGAGATGATCCCCGTTCCATACAGGGATAGAAGACCGAGGGGGAAGGTAAGCAGATTCAGTCATTCATTCATTCAATCACATTTATTGAGCGCTTACTGTGTGCAGAGCACTGTACTAAGCACTTGGGAAGTACAAGTCAGCAACACATAGAGACAGTCCCTTCCCAACAATGGGCTCACAGTCTAGAAGGAGGAGACAGACAACAAAATAAAACATGTAGACAGGTGTCAAAACCATCAGAACAAATAGAATTGTAGCTATATGCAAATCATTAATAAAATAGAGTAGTAAATATGTACAAGTAAAATACATAGAGTAAATATGTACAAATGTATACAAGTGCTGAAGGGCAGGGGTTGGAGGGGTGATGGAAAGGGGAGGAGAGGAAAAAGGGGGAAACAGCTATAGAGAAATATAAGTGACTTATCCAAGATCACCCTAAAGGCCAGGGGCAAAACTGGGCCTCAAACCTCAGTCATTCACTCATTCATTCATTCAATTGTGTTTATTAAGTGCTTACTGTGTGCAGGGCACTGTACTAAGTGCTTGGGAGAGTACAATATAACAATAACTCCTGGCTCCAAATCCCATCCTCCCTCCAGTAGGCCATGTTGTTTTGCACAACCAGCAAGATGCTGATTTCTCTCCCCACAAACACATCTGCACATTCCTCAGCTCCAGCTAGATGGGTTTTATAGGTCATTCAGAGCAGTGCATTTCTTTAATTGCTCAGGCATGTGAGAGTTTTTTTCCTTCATTTCTGCTCTCTCAGCTTCTTGTTTCTGAAAACCTAGCAGATGTGAGTCTATGCTTGAAGGACCACGTGATGCGAAACGTTTTTCCCACTCTCCTTCTGCCTTTGAAGTATTTTGATGTGAATGTTCTCAGCTCAGATCCAGGATGACAGTCTCCTGGTGATCAATCAATCCATTGTTATTGAGTGCATACCATGTGCAGAGCACTGGACTAAAGCACTTGGGAGAGTACAGCATAACAGCATTGGTAGTCACATTCCCTGCCCACAAGGAGCTCACCGTTTAGAGGATAACAACTGTGGTATTTGTTAAGTTCTATGTGTCAAGAACTGAACTAAGAGCTGGAATAAACACAAGAAAATCAGGTCATACTGGGGATTACAGTTCAAGTAAGAGGGAGAACCCATTGTTGGGTAGGGATTGTCTCTATTTGTTGCCAAATTATACTTTCAAAGCACTTAGTGCAGTGTTCTGCACACAGTAAGTGCTCAATAAATGCGATTGATTGAACGAACAGGGATTGAATTCTCCATTTTGCAGATGAGGGCACTGCGGCCCAGAGAAACTAAGTGACTTGCCCAGGATGACAAGGCAGACAAGTGGAGGAGTGGGGATTAGAACTCAGTATTGTGCCCTTTCCACTAGGTTACACTGGTGATGAAATTCTATTCTTAAGAAAATTACATGCAATTGAGGGGAGTATTCTAGGTAGACAACATCAAGCCAGTGGCTGTCTTTGCAATAAAATCAATTTGAGACGGAGGCTCTACAATATAAATAATAATAATAATAATAGTACTTGGTAAGCCCTTACTATGCATCAATACTGATAACAATAATAACTGTGGTATTTGTTAAGTGCTTAACTATATGCCAAGCACTGTACTAAGGGCAGGAGTAGAAACAAGTTTATCAGGTTGAATACAGTCCTTGTTCCACATGGGGCTCAGAGTCTCAATCCCCAGTTTACAGATGAGGTAAATGATGCACAGAGAAGTGAACTGACTTGCCCAAGGTCATACAGGTCATTCATTCAGTTGTATTTATTGAGCACTTACTGTGTGCAGAGCACTGTACTAAGCACTTGGGAGCACTCAGTATAACAATAAACTCATTCCCTATCCACGACTGGAAGTGCTATTGTGTTGCCCCAGTAATGGCATTGCTGATTCATTCATTCATTCAATCGTATTTACTGAGTGCATACTGTGTGCATTGCACTATGCTATCTGCATGGGAAAGTACAATACAACAATAAACACTCACATTCCCTGGCCGCTGATTTTATTATAGGTTGGAGAATGGGCAGCGTTAATCAGGGAAAATTTCCTGGAGGAGGAGGGTCTTTTGGCTAATTATGATTGCCACCCCCTTGCCCCTCTCATTTACAAACTGGCAGTAATTGGGGCATAGCACTCTCCTCTCTGTCTTCCAAGTGTCAGAAAAGCTGAGTGCATTCTTGTAATAAATGTTACCATCCTTATTATTTGGGTGGAAAGTGGAGCATAAAGAGGTTAAAAGCAATTTGCCCGAAGTCACACATTAAGGCAATTCAAGAGTCCAAAATAACACTACCTAGAATATCATGCAATAAATACAACGTACCATAGTGCCCTGTTTCGGACTTGAAGAACAGCAGCAAATTTGTTGTCCCAGACCTCCTAAATATAGACTTCAGAATACTCACCTGCTATTTAATCCCAAACTAAAGCTTGGTTTTTTTCAAGGTCTGATTTCTTTAGGTCATTTAGAAGTTGGTACTAATATTTTGATCAATCCATCAATAGTACCACTTTTTGAATGCTTGGCACAGTGCTTAGGTCTTGGGAAAGGTCAGCAGAAGTAAGATATACAGTATGGCTTAGTGGAAAGAGCACGGGCTTGGGAGTCAGAGGTCATGGGTTCTAATTCCAAATCCATCAATTGTCAGCTGTGTGATCTTGAGCAAGTCACTTCTCTGTGCTTCAGTTCCCTCATCTGTAAAATGGGGATTAAGACTGTGAGCCCCACAGGGGACAACCTGATTACCTTGTATCTACCCCAGTGCTTAGAACAGTGCTTGGCACATAGTAAGCACTTAACAAATACCATTATTATTATTATAATACATCCCCTGTTCTCATTGTCCAGTAGCTCCCTAACCCCAGTTCTTCATTGTCTGGAGTGTGCCCTCTTTGGAATAAGAACCTCCTCTTGACTGTAAACTCACTGTGGGCAGGGAACACCCCTATCAACTCTGCTATACCGTACTCTCCCAAGTGTGTAGTACAGTGCTCTGCACACAGTAAGCACTCAATAAATATGAATAATTGATTGCTTTTTGATGACCTGTCCTCAGAAATTAACCTGCAGTCTAAAAGATCCTACAGTCGGGGAGACATCTTCATCCACTTTCGTTTTCTTCCCTTTAAAATGTCACGATTGCATGGAACATTATCTTCAGAATGTCTAATCTTTCCACAACCACTTCCCCCGTTATATGCCATTATCTAACAATTTCCTTACCCACCAGGAGTTACGATACCCGTTCTTTTAGACAGCTTTCCATTCCTTTTTTTCTCCCTTTCAAGATAGATGCAAAGAAACGAACCACTCGGTGGCTTCAGCAGCCTATCTCCCCCTCTCTGCTATCGTTTTTGTTGTACTAATTTTCTCTTTTAATTGCCTTCCGCCGAGTGCGAATGTGTTTGAAAAAAGAGAAATTCGGTCTTAATGGCTACCGGAGCTGAAATAGTCTCTTGTGTTTGATGTTTGGCAGTTTGATTTTTTTGCTTCTTCTAATTATCCTGTTAAAGTGCTTCTGGTTCATCTGTGAGGTCCCAATCATCCCCTTTACCAAGTTGTTTACCGTTTTTGAATGTCTTCAGTGCACAGATTTTGGCAACTCCTCTCCAACTGCCCAGGCCCCCTTGCGAGGTAGATGGCTAGAATTACAGAACAGACTTGGTCCTAATCCTGGCTCCACCTCTTGTCTGCTGGTTGACTTGGGCGAATCACTTCACTTCCCTATGCCTCAGTTACCTCATCTGTAAAATGGGGATTAAGACTGTGAGCCCCATGTGGAACAGAGACCGTGTCCAACCCAATTTGGTTGAATCTACACCAGTGCTTAGTACAGTACATGGCACATAGTAAGCGCTTAACAAATACCACAATTATTGCTATTATGTTTATTCATTTTTTCTGCATTGTAACAGTAATGATGATGGTTACTATGTGCCAAGCAATCCTGTCCCTTTGAAGGTGGGTGGGGGTGGGGGGTCAGGTATCTTAGCCTCATTTTTACAGAGGCAGAAACAGAGGCCCAGAGAGGTTAGGTGACTTGCTCAAGGTCACATACAGGCAAGTGGTGGAGCTTGGGCTAGACTCAGAATCTCCTGACAATGGATCCTGTGCAGTTATCACTAGACCAGGCTGTAATGAACAGCAAAGGGTAGCCAAACAGTCATTCCAATTAGTCATGCCCAGCTTTGGGTGAGTTAGCCAGAATGCTAAAAAGAAGAGCTTGGAGTTGAGGAGATGATCTGGGCTCTTCTGGCTCTTCAAACCCTGCGTAACCATTTATTACACTCTTCCTAACTCAGCTTCTCACCTATAAGTTGGATCTCTCCTAATAAGACTTCAATCAGGCGAGACTTTACCAGGTCTTGGAGAAGAAGCATGGCTTAATGGACAGACCCTCAGCCTGGAATTCAGAGGACCCGGGTTCCAATCCAGCCTCAGTTTCCTCATCTGAAAAATGGGGGTTAAATTGCTATTTTTTCTTCCGCTTAGAGTATGAGTCCCATGTGGGACAGGGACTGTATCCAACTTGATTACTCCAGTGCTTAGATCAGTGCTTGGCAGATAGTAGTAAGTACTTAATAAATACCACAGTTATTCTTATTATTAATAATAATAATGCTGTTTGGGTGAGCTCACAGAACAGATAATGGAGAGAATATCCTGGAATGCTCTCCCCTTTCATATCTGACTCTCCCCATCTTTGAAGCCTAATTGAAGGCACATCTACTCCAAGAGGCCTTCCCTGCCTAAGCCCTCATTTCCTTTTCTCCCACTCCCTTCTATGTCACCTTGATTTGTTCCCTTTATTCACCCACCCCTCAGCTCCACAGCACTTATGTCCATTTCCATGATTTATTCATTTCTATTAACATCAGTCTCCCCGATCTAGACTGTAAGCTCACTGTGGGCAGGGAATGTGTTTGTTATAGTGCTATATTCTACTCTCCCAAGCACTTAGTACAAATGCTCTGCATATAGTAAGGACTCAGTAAATATGATTGATTGACTGATTGAGATGGAAATCTAAATCCATTTAAAGCCCTGCCCCTCTCTAATCCTTTAGTACTGGTCTGAAGTTTAACTTATTTTGAGGATATTCAATAGATGGGAAGGCAGTTGTGCCTAGAGGAAAAGAACAGGGGTCTAGGAGCCAGAATACGAGAGTTCTAGTCCTGGCACTACCTCAGGCCTGCTGCGGAGTTGAATCAGCACTTACCATGGACAAAGCACTGTGCTAAACACTGTGGCAATCCATGATAACAATCAGATGAGGCACAGTCTCTGTGCCACAGGGAATTTCTAGTTCTTGGGCAAGAACTTTTCTGTACTTCCGTTTCCCCATCTCTTAGAATGTCAGATTGTTGTGTGAATACCAACTCAGTTGTATTGTCCTCTCCCAAGTGCTTAGTACAGTCCTCTGCACACAGTAAGCACTCAATAAGTACCATTGATTGAATGATTGATGATGGCTACTCAAATAAGATACCTTTCTTCCCAACCTTTAAGATTGTGAGCCCCACAAAGTGGCACAAACTAGGTCCTACTCATTGTCTTGATTCTACCCCCCCACCCCCAAGGTTGGCACAAGAGCAAGTACTTTTTAAAAAAAATGTTTGTTTAACACTTACTACATGCCAGGCACTGTTCTAAGGGCTGGGGTAGATACAAGGTAAGCAGGTTGGACACTGTCCCTACCCACCCTGGGGCTCACAGTCCTAATTCCCATTTTACAAAAGAGGGAACTGAAGCCCAGAGAAGAAGTGACTTGCCCAAGATCTCACAGCAGACAAGTGGCAGTGCCAGCGTTAGAACCCAGCTCCTTCTGACTCCCAGGCCAGGACTCTAGCCACTCACTATGCTTCTTCTGAGCATCGTTATTCGGAGCAAGGAGCGAGCCAGGATAAATAAAAGGGGCTGGATTTTGGTCAAACAACCCTCCTCAGCTGTCTCCCCCTCTGTAGCCAACGGGCATTGGGTGAGGAAATGAACAAGTGGGGCTCAGGCCCTGAGGGGACTCGCCATGTTCAGGCTGGTCTAGGGAGCACAAAGCTGTACTGACAAGCTCTTCCATGTCCTCCAATGTCAGATGTATTTATGATGCTGTGCTTGCCTCATTTGCTAGCAGGTAGTGCGGGAGAGACCGGAGAGAGGAAAGCAGATTTAAGGCTGCCGTGATTTGGAGGACCGTTTACTGCAGATTAGAAAGAAGATCTTGGAGGGATCTGGATGCCGTTGTCCTGAGGCTCTCCCCCTAATTCCACCATACCTAGATCCCCTCCTCAGAGAGGGTCTCAGAAGAGCCCCATCTTCTGCCTCGGGGACACAATTTAGCTCAGATTCAATCCAGTCAGATTCCTGACTGGACCTCTCACTTCTCCAAGCTGTCCTCACAGAAATTCTATTTTTTTATGGTATTTGTTAAATGCTCATTAAGTGCCACACACTCTACTGAGTGCTGGAGTTGATACAGGGTAATTGGGTTGGACACAATCTCTATCCCACATAGGGCTCTTATTCTTTATCCCTATTTTACAGATGAGGTTACTGAGGTCCAGAGAAGTAAAGTGATTCACCCAAGGCCACACAGCAGACAAGTGGCAGAGCTAGGTTTAGAACCCAGGTCCTTCTGACTCCCAGGCCCGTGCTCTATCACTAGGCCATAATGCTTCTCAATTCCTCTCTCTCCCATTTCAACAGGGACTCTTTTATTCTTTCATGCAGTCAATTGGATTTTTTGAGTGCTTACTGTGTGCAAAGCACGGTATTAAGTGATTGAAAGAGTACAGTATAACAATAAACAGTCACATCCCCTGCTTTGATTACCTTGTATCTACCCAGCACTTAGTACAGTGCTTGACACGAAGTAAGGGCTTAAGGCATACCACAGTTATTATTATTACAGTTTGAAAGGGCTGTAGATCCAGAGTCTGAGCTGTCTCTGCTCTGGGAAAGTATATATAAGTGGGAATGAGACAAAAACATTCTCCTTTGAGGAGTTTGTTTAATCTATAAATGCAAGTGGGGAGAGGTTTGGAGAGACATGACAAATGCAGCATACACAAAATAAAAAGGATCTCACCTTAAGGGTGAGAGGGCCATAAGCACCTGAGTCCATATCTTTATGACTTCGCCATACCGGTAATTTATTTAGTGTCTGTCTCCCCCATTAGATTGAAAGTCCCCCAAGGGTAGGGGTCATGTCTACTAAACTCTATCAATCTCTCTCAAGCGCTTAGTTCAGTGCTCAACACAAAGTTAAAAGGAGTCAGAATCTGGGAGATCTGAGTGTGCTGACCAGCTGATAGATTCATGGGCTGCTCCATGGGAGACTGTAACACGGCATAAAGACTTAGTACATCTGGCTGCCTAGATCGCCTCAGTTATTTATAAAACAGCCGCAGCTGTCTCCAAAAGCCTCTTCACATAATCTGGAGCCTTTTTATTCACTAATGAATGGCAGGTTTACTTTAAAGCGTGCCAGAGAAGAGCTGGAAGCCCATTGCAAAACAACAGCAGGGAAAGAAGCGTTTATGTTCCCCCAAAGTAGCTCACAACCCTAAAAATGATCCACAGTCAAAGAGTGCAATGGCAAGAACGTTAGCCCCGTTTGTCTAAAACATTAACAACTCTATCAAGAGCACCTGCTTTCTAAAATTACATCTCAGAACCAGTGGAGAAGTGAGTTGAGATGACAGGCAAATAAAAACACAAACTTCCATGGTACATTACAAGACTATTGACTATATGAGCCTATTGCCTAGGTGGAGCTGGAACTGGGGAAAACCGAAGTCTGGATTGGGTCTGCTGGGGAATGTATGTGAGTTTTCCCGGGATTTTTCTCCGGCTGGTTTTGCTCGGATGAAGTCAATGGGATTGCAGGGTGGAGTTGGTGGTCCCGAAACTGTTACTGTTGGAAATACAGGTTTGGAACAATGGATATCTATCCCAGGATTCCCTGTCCTTATTTTCTCTATGAAATCATAGTGGACTGCTCACATATCAATGTATTTAAACCCATGATTCCAGATCGACCTACCAACTCCATTCCATCCACATCACCACAGAAATGCAAGGAGAGAAATGTCTTATAATTTTGTGTCTTGCATCTACCCCGGTGCTTAATACAGAGTTTGGTATGTAGTAAGCGCTTAAGAAATACCATAATCACCATAGGTATCATTGTAACCTCCTGAGTCGCCTAAAGAGTAGCGTTCCACACACAGTAAGCAATCAATAAGTACGACTAAATAAAAAGTGACACATGAAGACTTTAGTAGAACTAAATTTCAATTTTTGAGCTATCCTGTTTTTGCTTCAAAGAGAGACTTTCACTGGTCCCCAAACATCAACTCGTGAAAGTAAGAGACTGTGTCTGGGTATGTCTTGTTGCAGGCCAAGAACTTCAAGACTGAGTAAACACACCATAGTATAGTCCAGTTCCTGGCTTCTAGGAGGAAAGTGAAGTTATCAATCCATGATATTTCTTGAGTTTTTACTGTGTGTATTCTCCCAATCGCTCAGTACAGTGCTCTGCACATAAGTGTTCAATAAATACCACTGATGATGATACAGAGCACTGAACTAAGCACTAGGGAGAGTACACTACTGCAGAGTTGGTAGGTCAGTTCCTCCTCAGACTGTTCCAATTTTTTTAGTCTTAGGACCTTAGGGGTGTTTCGTTAACCCTTGGGAGTGCTTTGAGGAGGAGGGGAGAGGCAACTTGGTCTCCACAGAGCCCCCTCCTCCATTGGCTGGGGTTCTTAGTGCAGCCATTTTGCTCTTGCCTGATTAAGTTCAGGACACTACAGATCCAGGGACCGTGATGAATCCTCACCTGTTTATTTCTCTAAGCATTTAATAAACACTACCTAGTGAAAAGAGTGTGGACCTGGGAGTCAGAAGACTCGTTCTCTAATGTCAGCTCTGCCACTCACCTACTGTGTGGCCCTGACAAAGTCCCTTAGCCTCTCTGTGCCTCAGTTTCTTCAACTGACAAATGGGGATAAGCTCCCCTCCCTCAGACAGTGATCCCCATGTGGGCCAGGAACTGTGCCTGTTCTGAATGTCTTGTGTCTACCTTAGGGCTTAGTGCTGTATCTGGAATTTAAACACCATTGGCATCTTATTAACCTTATTAAGTACTTAATATTCATTCATTCATTCACTCAATCATATTGAGCGCTTACTCTGTGCAGAGCACTGTACTAAGTGCTTGGAAAGTACAGGTTGACAACATATAGAGACAGTCCCTACCCAACAATGGGCTCACAGTCTAGAAGCGGGAGACAGACAACAAAACAAAACATGAGTCAAACACTGTGTTAAACACAGAGGTAAAAAGGTAATCAGGTCAGGGAAAGTCCCTTTCCCTCACCTGGCTCAGCATCTAATAGGTATGGCAAGCAGCTATCATATGCCCATTTTATAGATGAGGAAACTGAGGCTGAGTTTAAGTGCCTTCCCTGTCACACAGTAAACCAGTGTTGGAACTGGGATTAGAGTAAGATTCTCTTGTGCTTTCCATTAAAACCTGCTACCTCCCTATTAGGCAGGGACAACCTGACATCACTAACTCTCAATCCCTGGTCCTGGCCTTATTACTAAAATAACTTGGTATCGAGGGCGCGCTTGACCTTTATTGATGCATTTCTACTTTCACTCCCTGTTCTGCACCAAGCAAAGATAAAGGAAATCCCCTTGTGGGTAAAATTGCTTTGAGTAAAAGCTTAAAATCCCTACCTTCCATTCCACAGAAGATGGAAAAGGGCTTCTATTCATGAAAAAAGGTTAATGCCGTCAGTTCTGTGGAAAAAAAAAATATTTGAAATCAGAAGTGTCAGGGCCTGAAAGAACCAGAGCACATTTTAGCTACTGTAGAAGAAGTTGTTGAAAATGTCCGCTCTTCAGATTTAGGGACTTTCTAGAATGTTCAAAGAGGGTATTTTTTGTTAAACAGAAGATTTGCAAATGTTTTTTCTGATCCAGAGTTGAGATCTATGAAGGTTAAGGGTTATTAACTCTCATAAAGGCTTGACAGTTAAAGAGACTTTCACAGGAAGAACTTTCAAGGAGATAGTGGCAAAATTAGAAATAGCTTCTGTATTCTGCCCCAGGATTATAATTAGAGCATGAAAATTCATGGCATTCCTCCTCTAACCCTAAACCTAATTTAGGCTGCATTTGAAGACAATCCACTAGATGGAGAGGACAGTGACATTTTCCCCAATCTGGGGGAAACTTTGGAATGTCTTGTAAAAGTATGGCATTAACATAGAGGAATTGAGAAGAAGTTGATGGTGACTTGAAATTTTTCTACAGATAAAGTGCATAAATCAAAATATGAATAAATAAAAGTGTACAAATGCACATGAGTACTGAGGATTGAAATGAAATACAAAAGTACTGAAAGTGGGTGTTGGGCTGATGTTTATGGGGTGTTGCAAATGAATCAATGAAGTTTATTGCGCACTTCTTTTGAGTGCAACAATGTACTAAGTGCTTAGGGAAGTGCAATACACTACAGTTGGTAGACATGATCCTTGCCCCTCTAGTTACCAATCTAGAGAAATAATTAATTGGACAAGAGTCAAGACTGTAAGCATATGGTAGGCAGGGAGTTACAGATGAGGTAACTGAGGCACAGACTAGTTAACTGACTTATCCAAGGTCACAGTGGACAAGTGGCGGGACCAGGATTAGAACCCAGGTCCTCTGACTCCCAGGCCCGGGCTCTACCCACTGGACAATGCTGCTTACCTCTCTGTAATTTATTTTAGTGTCCATCTCCCTCACTACCTTCTAAATTATGGTCGAATCCCAGCTTAGACAATTAGCTGTCGTGTGAATTTAAGCAAGTCAATTGACTTCTCTGGGCCTCAGTTTCTTAATCTGTAAAATAGGGAGTTAATATCCATTTCCCTCTTTTAAACTGTGAGACACATGTGGGGCAGTGACAGAGTTCAACTCGATTAGCTTGTATCTACTCCATTGCTTAGGACACTGCATGGCAAAAAGTAAGTTCTTAACAAATACCATTATTATTATTATTATTATTATTATTATTAGAATAATAATAATGGCATGTTCCATCTTTGATAGGGAGCTACTTTTGGTTCTGAATCTAGTCCATCCACATCTAAGTCCAGCTGACCCAAGTGGACAGTACATTAACTGGAGACATTCTTCCCTCTCAAAATTACTTCCTAGACCTTAGAGAAACAGTGTGGCCTAGTGGAAAGAGTATGGGCCTGGGAGTCAGAAGGACCTGGGTTCTAATCCCAGCTCTACCACTTGTCTGTGTGAATTTGGGCAAGTCACTTTACATCTCTGTGCCTCAGTTACCTCATGGATTAAGACTGAACCCCCACCTCGGCACTTAATACAGTGCCTGGCACATAGTAAGCCCTTAACCAATACCAAATATCCTTGTTAGATCCAAGCAGAACTATGCAACCCCATAAGGAGATGGGCAGTGACAGAGGGGAAAACAAAATAGTAAATCAATCAATTGTATCTACTGAGTGCTTACTGGGCATAGAGCACTGTAATAATAATAATAATGGCATGTGCAAAGCACTGTTCTAAGTGCTGAGGAGGATACGAGGTGATCAGGTTGTTCCACGTGGGGCTCAAAGTCTTAATCCCCATTTTACAGATGAGGGAACTGAGGCACAGAGAAGTTAAATGACTTGCCTAAAGTCAAACAGCTGACAGGTCGCAGAGCGGGATTAGACCCCACAACCTCTGACTCCCAAGCACATGCTCTTTCCACTGAGCCACGAAGCTCTTGGGGGAGTACAGTATAACAGAGTGGGCAGAAATGTTCCCTGCACACAGACAGCTTAAAGTCTAGAAGGTGAGCTAATATCCACAGCCTCATTTTCAGCTACTAGGCGGTGAGGGGAGTGAAATCTAAATTTCATCCCGGATGAAAATGAGATGACTATTCCTTTCTTTGGTGACCACTTCATTTCTAAACTGTCCTCTAAAAATCTGCTTTCTCCCTTTGTCTTCTCTGATTTCAGAGAGAACTGATGTCCTTCACTGGGATGGGAAAGGTGTGATAAATGAAACTGTTTTCCTGGATTCACTGAAGGATGCTTTGGGTATGTATCTTAGACAGCACATCCATACCGGAGAGTGGAGAGGAGTTCTTCCTCAGCCCAGGTAGTCAAAAAGATTTATGCCGGAAATAATATTCCAGCATGTATGTTCAACTGACTTTTTAAATCTAATGGTTTTAATTGAGGTACTAAAGGCTTATAGGGTAGCAAGGATAAAACAAATACTTTACAACAATGATATTGTAAAATATTAATGAGGGTAGAGCTTCTATTTGCTGCATCAAAGCTTCTCTATCCTTTTAAATGAAGTCATTTATTTTTACTAGGTGAAATGATGTAATAACTCACCTTCTGTCTTCCAGGATGGAACAATGGAAGGAGATGCTTAGGCGTTAATTCTAGGTGGTAAGGCAGATTCCAGAATCCTACTTTGCACATTTTAATAGGATGACAGTATCTGGCAGAAATAAGAGAAAACAAGGTCAGAATGGAAAAACCATGACAGAGAACACCAGCAAGATGCAATAACAATACCAGAGGCATGTTCTACCTGATTACCTTGATTCAATTATATTTATTGAGTGCTTACTGTGTGTACAGCAGTGTACTAAGCACTTGGAAAGTACAATACAGCAATAGAGACAATCTCTGCCCATAGAGAAAAACCACACGTCCATTCAATTTCTTGAGTTATGACAGTGTGCTTTGGGACTGAGTTCTTACTGTATGCAAGGCACTGTAGTAAGCACTTGGGAGAGTACATTACAGTGGAGATGGAAGACATAATTCCTGCCCTCAAGGAGTACATTTTGACCTGTACTGCTTACATGCAAACAACCCTTTCTTCCAACTCCTCACTGTGCTCTAAGCAGACACAAGTGGTTGGAAAAACGTGTTCTAATTCTCAAACAGCGTTCTATCTAAAATGCACAGGGACTACTATGGTATGGAAGAATTGGGTGGGTTAGAGAAACACGAAACTCTCAGTCCAAATAGACCTTTTCTTTTTTTGAGCCTCTCTCTCCTCTTTTCCTCATGCTCTCTGCTAGGTTATCTCAGTCAATTAATAGTATAGATTGAGTGCCTATTGTGTGCAGAGCACTGCACTAGTGCTTGGGAGAGTAAGATAGAGTCAGTAGACTGCCATGTGTGGGTTGCAATATTAAGTGCTTGGGAGAATACAACAGAGCAAGTAGAAATGATCCCTGCCCTCAAGAGGCTTACTAGCTGATCAAGAAGCTGTTGAGGACTCTATCATCCCCATTTTCTCTTTCATAGATTTCTCAATCCCCAGAGAGGTAAAGTAATGAAGACGGTGTAGATAATCTCCCCTCCCCATATTTCTGAGTAGGTCTCAAATCAAAGGCAATCTCCCACTTGCTCAGGGGTAGGATTTTATTTGTTTTAAAGATAATATTATTTGCTGAATAGGCTGGGATCCTTTCACTGGGCAGAAGCAGCAGCTGGGAATTAGCTGTGTGTCCTGTCCCCCCCCCCCCCCACCCCCAGCTAGACTGTAAGCTTGCTGTGGGCAGGGAATGTGTGTATTACTTTACTCTTCCAAGCACTTAGTACAGTACTATGCACACAGTAAACCCTCAATACAACTAAATGAATGTCTAATTTCCTACTCTTTCCCAACATTTAGAACAGTGCTCAGCCTCCAGTAAACACCTTATAGTCAATAACATTTATTGATATGTTCTGTGTGCTGGGCACTGTACTAAGCATTTGGGGAAGACTATAATACTACACAGTTGGTAGAATTCTATTCAAAATTCTATTACTAGTAAAGGAGAAAGTCTCTTTAAAGAGAAAAATACTTTACTGGTATATAACTCTGGGAAACAGTACTTTATTGTACCTGCCCTAGAGAGGTGACTTTTGCTTTAGTTTTAACAGATTCCATGAAATTCAATTATAAATAATAATATTTATCAGAGTCTCATCCTCTCTCCTCTGGTCTTCATTTATGTGGTCATGTCATAGTTCTATTGACATTGTCTCAGTCACCACCAGACAACTGGCCATAAATATATTCATGGGACATCAGATTCTCTTGCTAGTGGTGATAAAGTAGAACAGATATTCTTTCAGTAAAATAAAAAAGTATTTACTTTTTTATTGAAGGAAATGTATTGGATATCTGCATGAGAAAAGGCATCTTGTTATCAGTCTTTTATTAAGGGTTTTTCCAGCACTGAGAGAAATATGAAATTTTCTTCAGCTCAAGTCAAATCAGAAAGGAAGAGGTGAAAGGTGAGATCGACTGGTAAGATTCTATTCAATGCCAGATACATAGAGAATTCATTAAATCATTACACTGGTTATTCTCTGAACTTCTTGTTTTGGGTCTTTTTTTTTTTTTGAGAGAGATTCCCCCCAAACAGATGCAAGTATTGGGAGATTCCTCTAGCCTGTAAAGTCCTTATGGACAGGGAACTTGGCTACCGATTCTATAGTGTTGTAGTCTCCCAAGGATTTAATACGGTGCCCTGCACACAGTAAGTGCTCAATAAATACTACTGGTTGATTCAGATCATTCTTGGTATCCAGTGAATTCACCTTGGGGAAAATTCTTGGTAAGCAATACTGTTGTTCATTAGCCATTCTTAAAGGTGCAATCCATGAGAGGAAGAATGAACAGTCAATGACAGATGAGAATTATTTAAAAAAATAATTTATAGGTATGTACATAAATTCTCTAGGGCTGAGGGGTGTGTGAATAAAGTACTGGTATTGTGATGGTACTGTAATTGTAATATTGTATTCTCCCAAGCACTTATTACAATGCTCTTCACACAGTAAGAACTCGAATGAATGAATGTGGATTTATCGAACAGCAAAACCCATGAGTGTCAGCACCTACTTTACAGCATAGTATTCCCCAACCCCAACCCATTTGATTTGAGAAGCAGTGTAGCCTCATGGAAAGAGTACAGGCATGGGAGTCACAAAGACCTCGGTTCTAACCCCTCTCTGTTGTGTAAACTTGGGCAAATCACTAAACTTCTCTGTGCCTCTGTTCCCTAATCTTTAAAATGGGTTTTAAGACTGTGAGCTCCAAGTGAGATATGGACTATGTCCAACTTGATTAGCTTGTTTCTAACCCAGCACTTAGTACAGTGACTGGCAAACACGACTGCGAGCCCATTGTTGGGTAGGTACCATCTCTATATGTTGCTGACTTGTACTTCCCAAGTGCTTAGTACAGTGCCCTGCACATAGTAAGTGCTCAATAAATACGATTGAATGAATTTTGGAACAAAAAATGCAGCACGACAGTTGTCTACCCTCAAGGAGTTTACAATCTAATGGGGGCAGAATCCTGACATTAGAATATTAATTATTAGACTACTAGAATATTAGAGTTTAGGTGTTCAGGGCTGGATCTTTTGACTCCTAACTTGTTTCTCAATGTCAGACTATACATTATTTCCTATTACATATTCTTTTTTGCCATCAAAAACTTCCCTTCACCATCCTAATCTTGAGGCAAGGCAGGGTATTACTGTTTTTATTCTTCTCAAGACGAGCAGGTTATAACTTTGGCAAGATATTGGCAATGAAACATTACACTGTCCTGTCATTGTAGCTTCCCTAAGATATATCAATCAGTGGTATTTATTGAGCGCTTAGTGTGTGCACCTACTTTTATACTTGGTACATTTCATTTTCAAGCTGGCCCCTGTGTTTTATTCCTTCAAATCAACGGTCTTTGTCAAGCAACCTTCAAAAAGCTAACAATCGAATCATTTTCCATCTAATTTCAGATGTTTGTTTCCATTTCTACTTTTCCCCAATCTGTAATTTATTTTAATATCTTTCTCCCCGGTAGACCATAAAATCCTTGTGGGTAGGAATCATATTTATCAACTCTATCTTAGTCTCCCAAATGCTTAGTATGGTGTTCTGCACACTGTAATCACTCAAGAAATACCACCATGTGATTGATTTTTCCTTCAATACCCACTCCTCTATTGTTTTAAAATAGTTATTTCCAACTGGCAGAGCCCAGGGAAGGAAAGCTTTGGGAAGATTTGTTGCCATTCTTATTCAAGCATGAAGAGATTATATTTTCTTGAATGATACGCCACACTTGATGGCTTAAATGAATCAATGATCGTCAGGAGCTTGGAGGTTATTGATGGGTTTAAAGCATTATGAGAAGGCGGCTTTTCAGCTTGGTATCCCCTTTCCCCAGAATTATTGCACCAAATCCCTACATTGCTTATTCCTCACTGGCAACCTCAGATGGAAACCTTAATTTAATCCACAAAACCACCTGACAACAACCTTCCCACTTCTTGGATGGAAACCCGATTCTGGAGATCTTACAAGGACACTACACCTGTTTTATAATGTCTGGCCTTCTGACATTGCTTTTAGAAGAGAAATAATGCATGACATTAAAATGGAACTGTAAGCGATACTGTTTTTTCCTCTTTAAACTTTGTGAGGAGAGCACCTGGTAGGAAAAGGAAGATGAAGTGCAACAGAAAGGAGCCAAGAAGGGCTGCATTTTCTTTTTCTTACCTCTAGCACAAATGTGAGTGCCTATGTTATTAGAAAAAGATTGGTGGCTATGACTTAAGGAAGATGATTTTAAGAGCCAAATTTTTAATACCCTGCTCCATTCCAGGCAGTAACAGAATAAAGGACTCTATTTTGGCAGAAACAGAAACAAAGGGAAGAAATGAGGAAAGAGCCATTATCTGTAACCCGGGAGTGAAAGACAAGAAACCTCCTTCCTGCATTGGAGGAGGAATGTTTGGTTAAAACTTTAATGAAAAAGTACTGAAGGTCCAGCTTTAAAAGATTTTAATAATAATGATGATAGTAACAATAATAATTATGGTATTTAAGTTCTTACTATGTGCCAAGCTCTGGGGTAGATACAGGGTAATCAGGTTGTCCCACATGAGGTGCATATTTTTAATCCCCATTTTACTTGCCCAAGGTCACATGGTAGACAAGAGGCAGAGCCAGGATTAGAACCCACTTCCCCTGACTCCCAAGCCTGAGCACTTTACTGAAGTAGGCATGAAAGCCTAAAAGAAAAAAAATCCCAGGAGCCATTCATCATGGCTAAACACACCACATACATCGTGAGGTTATAGTTCAGAATGGAATGAGCCAATCAGTATTCGAACAGACAAAATACAAATAAGTTAAAATAGATTATAAATACAAGATTACCTTCTAGATTATAAACTCCCTCTAGATTGTAAACCCATTGAGGGCAGGGACCGTATCTACCAACTTTGTGGTATTGTACTCTCAAGTGCATAAGCTCATTGTGGACAGGGAATATATCTATTTATTGTCGATTTGTACTCTCCCCAGTGCTTAGTACAGTGCTCTGCACACAGGCAAGTCACAACTTCTGTGCCTCAGTTAGCTCATCTGGAAAATGGGGATTAAGACTGTGAGCCCCACGTGGGACAACCTGATTACCTTGTATCTACCTCAGTGCTTAGCACATAAGCACTTAAATGTCATAATTATTATTATTAATAAATGCCACTGACTAGGTACATCTAGAGCCACTGTGACTTCCACTCTGGTTTACCCGTGAAGGTTTAGCTTCCTTATTGATGATGAATGATGATAATGAATCAAATTACTTCTCAAACCCCAGCAACAGGAAACTAACCATTGTCCCCCTTCTAGACTGTGAGCCCACTGTTGGGTAGGGACCATCTCTATATGTTGACAACTTGTACTTCCCAAGTACAGTGCTCTGCACACAGTAAGCGCTCAATAAATTTGATTGATTGATTGTCACTCATTTTCTCAGTCTGGGCAGACGTTCAGAATTTCTCTGAAGTGACTCAGATTACATTTAGTAAAATTTAAAAAAAAATGATTTTATTAAGCACTTACTATATGCCAAGCACTGTTCTAAGCACTGGGGAGGTTACAAGGTGATCACATTGTCCCACAGGAGGCTCACAGTCTTCATCCGCATTTTGCAGATGAGGTAACAGGCACAAAGAAGTTAAGTGACTTGCCCAAAGTCACACAGCTGACAATTGGCAGAGCGGGGATTTGAACCCATGACCTCTGACTCCAAAGCCCGTGCTGTTTACACTGAGCCATGCTGCTTCTCTATACCTATTCAGGACAGATGTCAATTTTCCCCTGCTAAAGTGTGGGCTTCTTGAAGGCAAGGATTGTGTCTACTAACTTGTGTAATTCATTCCCAAGTGCTTAGTACAGAGCTCTGCAGGCGTTCCATATATATCATTGGCTGATTGAGGATGTCTCCTTCCAAGGCCAGGGCTTCACTGCTGCTGCTACATGGACATCTCCCTTGTTCTCTACCCTTAAAGGAATTCTTTATCCAAATCATCCCATAACTACAGTTTGACATTTGCCCCGGACAGACGGTGTGATGAATCACAACCTATTTTCACTCATTAAATCATAGTTAATTTCTCTGCACTGTAATCTGCATTTAATCATTTGTCTGGAAAGATCGACTAACTCAGACAGTCACTCCCAAAGCTCTGCAGAGACTCATGTTGGCTTTCATAACAATCGCGGATATTTCGGTGCACGACAAGGAAAAGTTCATCATTTTTCAGCTTCGGCATCAAGTGGGGCTATGAATTCTCCTTGTGATATGTAAGTTGGTTGCCATGTTAAAACTGTCTGACAAATGAAGTGAAGCTGGATGTTTTAGTACTGATAGGCAACTAAAGACAGCTGAACAAATTCTAGAGTAAGGATACTACCACTGTGTAAATCTTCCCTCATCCATTAACTGCATGCAAACTAACATTCGTAAACCTCTGGTTTATCCAGCTCCTTCCAAAAGTTACCCAGGAGTCACAGGATGTGGTTACCCTGGCAACCCTACATCTTTTAACCATCGCACAAAACACGGGAAGTAAAACAGGACTTGGAAATCCACACACCCTAGCCCCTTGGGACATTCTCCGATCTTGGGGGATGCCAATTCCTAAATGGAAAGTAAAGCCATAATAATAATGATAATAATTGTAGTATTTGTTAGGTGTTTACTATGTGCTGGGCACTGTACTGAGAGCTGGGGTGGATATAGAAAATCGGGCTGGACACAGTCCCTGTCCCAAATGAGGCTCACAGTCTTAATCCCCTTTTTAGAGATGAGGTAGAGGCACAGAGATGTGAAGTGACTTATCCAAGACCACAGAGCAGTCAAGTGTTGGACTCAGGTCCTTCTAACTCCCAGGCCTGTGCTCTGTCCATTAAGCCAGACTGCTTCTCGAGGTGTCTTGGGATCAGGAGGGCCATGGCCAAGATTCAGGGCTTACACCTAGGAAAATAATATGCTTTCCTAATGGGAATAGCAAAGACAGTGTTCAGGGCTTGTTGGAAAAGAGGAAGAATGAAAGAGCAGGAGATTCTTTGGGTCCTCAGAGTTCAGGGAGGCTGAGGGAAGACAGCTGGGCCGAAGTCTCAAGGGAAGAGTACACGGAAAGGGCAGAGAGACTCACCTCTAGGGAACTCTGGATCTTCGAACAGGAGCAGGACTGCTCAGAGGATAGACTTATGTAAAAAGATCAGGAAGACTATTGTGAGAGAAGAAGAGAGAGGATGAGAAGATAGAGGGGAAAAAAGAAAAGAGGAAAAGGAATACACCCAGTTCTAGAACAAGAGGGTTGTGTTCTTGCCAAACCCCATGTTAAGGAAGGAAGCAGAGTTGTAGAGTGGAAAGACCTTGGGTCTGGCAGTCAGAAGAATCTGGGTTCTATTCCCAGCTCCCCAATTTAAGAGTTCTCTGGCCTTGGGCAACTCAATTTCTCTGTGCCTCAATTACTTCACCTGTACAATGGGGATTAAGACTGTGAGCCTTTTGTGGGACAGGGATTGTGTACAACCTTGCATCCACCCAATGCTTTGTTGCTTACAACAGTGCCTGGCACATAACAAGCACTTAAAAAATACCACAAAAAGAGGAAGACACACAGAAGAACTCACACATTCTGAAGCCAAATGCAAGAACACAGGGACACAAACATTTTCTTCTGAGAATGAGACACTCTAAGTCCAAACAGATGCCCATGGTTAGAAGAACATTCTCTAACAGCATTTGAGCCAAAACATGCAGGGAAAGCACCTGTTCAACATGAACTGGGTAAGTGTGTCTAAATCCAATGAAAGGAAGGTAATCATTTTCCCTTCCAGTCTTTGGACTGAATTAGAAATGTCATCTTTGCTAGAGTTGCAAACAGGTTTTTTTAAATGATATCTGTTAAGCACTTCCTATGTGCAAGATACTGTACTGAACACTGGGTTAGATACAAGGTAATCAGGTTGGACACAGTCCATGTCCCTCATGGGGCTCAGAGTCTTAATCCCCATTTTACAGAGGTCACTGAGGCATAGAGAAGTGAAGTGACTTGCCCAAGGTCGCACAGCAGACAAGAGGCAGAGCTGGGATTAGAACCCAGGTCCTTCTGACTCCCAGGCCAATTAATTAGTCCTTCCTGGATCTATGCAGAACATGATCCCGTTTGTTCAGGAAGAGATGAAAGGCCTTAAATCCATATTTGATGCCCACCTGGAATCCCCAAGTGGACCCACAAACTTGTCGGATCACAGAGGTGGAAATATTTATAACCTTAGAGATCGATACAGCCGGTCCATGGGGCCAAAAGGAGAGAGACACCACAGAAAACCCCCCGGTGTAAAGAACACAAATGCTTTGCGATATGTACATTGCAAAACACCACCTGGGTAGTGGATGATTCGGGAATCACAAACGCCAATTCCAAACAAACAAAAAAAGCCTGACAAAACAGGGCCTTGAGCTGAAAAAGAAAAAAAAAAAATCAGTACAATCATTTGGAATGATGAAGCCACCTCTATGGGAATCAATATTTAAACAACAGTGTTGCAGTGCCTCTTTTGGTTCCCAAACCATTGAAAGTACAAATGTTGCCCCGATTTATGACATAGTTGACATGGATCACCTAGCAAATTATATAATCTATTTTTTGAAATGGTATTTGTTAAGTACTTACTACATGTCAGTGCTGTACTAAGTGGTAGATACAAGCCAATCAGATCACAGTCCATGTCCCACTTGAGGCTTTCAGTCCGATTCCCCATTTTACAGATGAGGCAACTGAGGCCCAGAGAAGTGAAGTGATGTACCTTAAGGTCACACAGCAGACATGTGGTGGAGCCAGGATTAGAACCCAGGTCCTCTGACTCCCAGGACCATGCTGTTTCACTAGGCCATACTGATTCTCTAATTTAATCTTGCACCATTTTGACAACTGCGAGCACTGAAGCCGAGCAACAGATGAGGGAGAAACACTCAAGTGGGTTAAAAATAAAAATTGCAATGAAAGTCTTTATTGTTTTGAAAAGGGGTATTCAGTCAATAGTATTTGAGTGCTTACTCTGTGCAAAGCACTGTACTAAGCGCTTGGGATAGTACAATATAACAGGGTATATGTGCACACATGCATGCGCACACACACACACACACACAAACACACACAGTTCCCCTATAAGTGTCCCACTAGATTGTAAATTCCTTGAAAGGGATAGTATCAACCAATTCTTGTACTGTACTCCCCCAAGAGATTAGTATAGTGCTCTGTACACAGTAAGTGCTCAATAAATACCACTGATGGTCAGGCTTAAATCTTAACTCTATTTTAAGAAAAATACACATTATAGCACCAACCTTTGACACCTCACTTAACGGTTTATGCATTCTATCCAGATACTTATTACGTCAAAAGAAAAATTCCTCAACAGCCTTCTATCCAAAAGGTGTAGTGGAAAGACGTTTTGTGAAAGAACCAAGTGATTTAAGGGCAAGACTCTCACATCATTACAAAGCTGATAACATTTTTTATTTCACTAAATCAATCATTTATTGAGTGCTTACGTGCACAGTGCACTGTAGTTCGGCGAGTACAATATAACAGAGTTGGTAGACATGCTACCAATGAGCTTACTCTCAAGAGGGGGAGACAGACATTAATATAAATAAATTATGGGAATGGACATGTTTGCTAAGGGAGGAGAGACTAAAGGGTATAAATCCTAGTGTGAGGGTAAGTGAACTTGGCAATGAGGAATTTAGGAATGCTAAATAGCATATTATTTTCATGCTCACTTTATGAATGGAAAATTCAGCTTACACTCAGGCATTCATTCACTCATTCAATTGTATTTATTGGGCTCCTACTGTGTGCAAAGCACTGTACTAAGCACTTGGGGGAATACAATAATTAGACACATTCCCTGCCCACCACTCCCTACTACAGTTTAGATTTGTTTCTTATGGAATAAACAGGAGCTTACTAAGAAGCTGCATGGCCTTGTAGAAAGAGCACAGGCCTGGATCTAATCCCAGCTCTTCCGCTTGCCTGCGGGTGACCTTGGGCAACTCACTTAACTTCTCTGTTCCTCAACTTCCTCATGTTTACTGTCAGATTTAATATCTGTTCATCCTCCTGAAGAAAATTCCTCGACAGCCTTCTATCCAAAAGGGTAGCGAATAGATGTTTTGTGAAAGAACCAACCTTGATCCACATGGGACAGGGACTGTGCCCAAACTCATTAGGCTGCATATTCCCCATACTTTAGTAAAGTGCTTGGTACACAGTCGCCATTATTATCTCCTTCCTCATCATCTCACACATACACCCAAACACAAATACTCTCCCCTCCCACTCAGGCTTACTTACCAGGTTCCACCTCTCACTTCACTTGGTGAGATACCCAAAGATAAATTAAACCAAAGTGTGCAGTCAAATATTCTCTGATGGCCAAAGAGATAGATATCTTTAGAAATCCCACTCCACCCATAGTCCTTTTCTCCAGGGCACTTCCAGGCCCACTCCGGGATCTCAGAGGCTTCTCCATCTCTGTGGTCACTCCTCTCTGAATCTGCAAAGATCCAACACATTAGTGAAGCATCTTCTAGAATATGTGTGTTATAGGCAGGGAGCATGTCTGCTAATTATGCTGTATTGTATCCTCCCAAGTGCTTAATACAGTTCTCCGCCTACACTACGCACTCAATAAACACCACTACGGGCACCTCCTCTAGGCTGGAACTGTGGATGTGAGTAATTTCTTTAATCTTGATCCTTGCCCATATTTGAACACTTCTGCAAAGATGCTCTTCCTCCCTTCCTTTCCCAGTGAGGTTTGAGTTATGAAACACTCTTTGCTTCAGCCAAGCTCTCACACATCCATTTTAATGCATTCCAGCTTGTCTGTTTTGTCTTCCACAAAGAATAAATATGGCTAAACGTATCAGATGAAATACAATGAGTGATTACATTCAAACTCATTTTAGGGAGATGGCCACTAGGTCCCTAACTACTCCCCTCCAATATATGAAATTTCACCCCAATAAAAAAATAATGATAATACTTGTTAAGTACTTACTATGTGCCAAACACCATTCTAAGTGCTGGTGTAGGTACAAGTTAATCAGGTTGGACACAGCCCCTTTCCTACATAGGGCTCGCACTCTTAATCCCCACTTCAGAGATGAAGGAACTGAGGCACAGAGCTGTTAAGTGACTTACCCAAGGTCGCACAGCAGACAAGTGACAGAGCCGGGACTAGAACCCAGGTCCTACTGACTCCCAGGTCCACACTCAATCCATTAGGCCACACTGCATTTTATGCAAGAACATTTCCTATTCATTTGCTCATTCACCCAAACTTTGTTATCCCATTAAAAAGTGGCAACCCCAATTGACATTTCTGCTCCCAATTTTGAGTTAAAGGTAAACAGTCTGTGGAAAGAGACTTTCAATGTTACAACAAACACAGGAAGATGGGAAGAGAAGTTGCCATATCCCTAAACTAAAAATTTCCTCTATGATTTTATTTCTTTCTCAGTCTCTGTCCCCAGGCTTCTCTCCTTCCAATCTGAATTTTATCTTCCCAGGCATTACATTCTATTCCGTGGAATATAAAAAGCACCATAATGTTGAGGGAATATCTGGAAAAACAAAGCAATTGGCTTGTTGATGTCTTCATGCTTTAGGGAGGAAGGTAAATACATTTTAGAGATGAAGAAAACATCAACAGGTATACAGAAATTCATGGCTGAGAAATCCATAATGCATTATTGGAGGGGAAAGTTAGGAATATTAATATCAATCAATCGTATTTATTGAGCGCTTACTGTGTGCAGAGCACTGTACTAAGCGCTTGGGAAGTACAAGTTGGCAACATAGAGACAGTCCCTACCCAACAGTGAGCTCACAGTCTAAAAGGGGGAGACAGAGAACAAAACCAAACATACTAACAAAATAAAATAGAATAGCTATGTACAAGTAAAATAAATAGAGTAATAAATATGTACAAACATATATACAGGTGCTGTGGGGAAGGGAAGGAGGTAAGATGAGGGGATGGAGAGGAGGACGAGGGGGAGAGGAAGGAAGGGGCTCAGTCTGGGAAGGCCTCCTGGAGGAGGTGAGCTCTCAGTAGGGCCTTGAAGGGAGGAAGAGAGCTAGCTAAGCGGATGGGCAGAGGGAGGGCATTCCAGGCCCGGGGGATGACGTGGGCCGGGGGTCAATGGTGGGACAGGCGAGAACGAGGTAAGGTGAGGAGATTAGCGGCAGAGGAGCGGAGGATGCGGGGTGGTCTGTAGAAGGAGAGAAGGGAGGTGAGGTAGGAGGGGGCGAGGTGATGGAGAGCCTTGAAGCCGAGGGTGAGGAGTTTCTGCCTGATGCGCAGATTGATTGGTAGCCATTGGAGATTTTTAAGGAGGAGAGTAACATTCCCAGAGCGTTTCTGGACAAAGACAATCCGGGCAGCGGCGTGAAGTATGGATTGAAGTGGGGAGAGACACGAGGATGGGAGATCAGAGAGAAGGCTGATGCAGTAGTCTAGACGGGATAGGATGAGAGCTTGAACGAGCAGGGTAGTGGTATGGATGGAGAGGAAAGGGCGGATCTTGGCAATATTTCATCAGTGACCTTGCAGATGGTGCTAAAGAGGGCTTCCAGTATGCAGGTTTCTCCAAGGGTCCTGTGGTTACTGTTGGAGTTGGAAGACAACAGTCCCATGTTTTGATCTCCCACAGTGGGAAGGACACAGACCTGAGAGTCAGAGGACCTGGGTTCTAATGCAGGCTCAGCCATTGGCCTCCTATATGACCTTAGGTAGGTCACTTCACTTCTCTGTGTTTCAGTTCCCTCATCTGCAAAATGGAGATTCAATACCCATTCTCCATCTAATAATAATGGTATTCATTAAGTGCTTACTCTGTGTTAGGCACTGCACTAATTGCTGAGGTGGATACAAGCAAATCTGGTTGGACACAGACAGTCCTTGTCCCACACAGGGCTCACAGTCTTAATCCCCATTTTACAGTGGAAATAACAGGTGCAGAGAAGTGAAGTGACTTGCCCACAGCCAAACAGCTGAAAAGTGGTGAAGCTGGGATTAGAACCCATGACCTTCTGGCTCCCAGGCCTGTGCTCTATCCATTATTCCATGCCACTCCTCTGCACTGTAAGCTCCTTGTGGGCAGGGAAAGAGTCTGTTTATTGTTATAGCATACTCTACCAAGTGCTTAGTACAGTGCTCTGCACACAATAAGTGCTCAATAAATATGATTGACTCCTCCTTGGACTCTGAGCCCCATGTTGGATGTGATTCTCTTGTACTTACCCCAGAGCTTAGTATGGTGCTTTGCATGTAGTAAGCTCTTAAATACCATGATTATCATTATTATCAATCACTATCAGGTAATGTCATCTTCTGATCTTATAGTCTTACCACCAGTGGTATTTATTGAGTGTTTACACTGTGCAGAGCAGTGTGCTAAGAATTTAGGAGCATGCACTACACTAAAGTTGGTAGACACATTCCCTGCGCACAATGAGCTTACAGTCTATTGCCTTACGTTTAAATGAAGAAATTACTGAGTTGCCACTGAGTGGCAAATACCACACTAAGCAATTTGGAAACTACAGCTGAAGGAAAAAAAAAACCCACCAAACACAAAAAACCCACACACATTCTCTATGCAAAAGGAGCCTTCAATCTAGTGAATATGTTCCAATTTCCATAGCGGGTTTCTCCCAAGACCTTTGAAGCACTCAATCTGTGTATTCTCCCTGGCTATTTCTAATTTTGGACTAACGAACTGTTGGTTAATGAAGCCACTGCCAAAATAACAGCAAGCGGTACCTCACCATACAGAGGCAGAATTAAGCTCTCAGTAAGGGAGGAGGGTATAGATACACATCTCCTCTGCCACCCCAGGAAAAATCTCCAAGAAGCAACTTAAAATGCTTTCCCCATAACCGTGGAAATTCTCGCCCCTTAAAGCAGCGCTTAGTGGCTAGAGCATAGGCCCAGGAGTCAGGAGGGCCTGGTTTCTAATCTTGGCTCTGTCGGCTATGTGACCTTGGGTAAGTCACTTCATTTTTCTGGGCCTCAGTTACCTCATCTGTTAAAATGGGGATTAAGAGTGTGAGCCCCTTGTGGGACAGGGACTGTGTCCAACCAATTGACTTGGATCTAATCCACTGCTTAGAACAGTGCTTGGCATATAGTAAGGGCTTAGCGAGTACTATAATAATAATAATTATATCACAAATTCCCCCTTCTCGGGAAGTGAGTCTTCCCATGATTGAGACTGGTTTAGCTGGGATCAAATCCCTGATAAAGTTCCATCCACTCTATTGTACTTTCCTAAGCACTTAGTACAGTGCTCTGCACACAGGAAGTGTTCAATAAGTACCATTGATTGAATCCATTTCCCATTTTCAATGATAAGGGATTTTGCAAGAAATGAAGCCAAATGGCTTCAGTGGGGTGAGATATTTGCTCTCAGCGCACTCAGTTTAGAATCCTATAATGCAGTCATCTCAGGATCCTAAGCATACTGATTAAATATTCATAAAGGAAATTAAAAATTGAAATGGTATTTTTTATTAAATAAGGGCGTATCTGTATTAGCCATTTTGACCGCCCTCAGTGGATTTCTTTAGCCGCTCGACAATCGCCTTTCAGAAGGTAATTTCTTCTCCTTTTTAGTACAGGCAAAGATCCGCACTGCAGAATGCACTTTCCAAAAATGCCCTTTTCCCCCCCCCTCCCACAAGGCTAAATTCACTTTTATTCCAATGACTTTAAGGGGAGTGGGGCATGAGAATTTGACTTTGTTAATATTCAAGCTCCCTTCTAATAAAATGGATAAGTAATTTTATTTCAGCAGTTAGCACCTACAGAAACCCTGCAGCACACAGCAACAGATATGGATTTTACTGCCTTGCGCAAAAATAGTTGCAAAATGCTTCACTCTAAACCACCGAGGGCTGGACTTGCCCCAAAGAGCCTATTTCTCCTCTTCCTGCAAAGGTGTGTGAAAGGTAAAAAAAAATAACCCTCAATTCCCAGTTGGCAACCTCTGGGAAAGGTATTTGGAAATTAAGGGCAAAGGTGAAGGAGAAAACAAGCTGCATGATGAAGAATTCCCACTGGGAATACTGTAAAAAGGGGTATTGTGTTCCACCCAATGATATATGTTGAAGTTCATAGCAAAGGTGAAAAAGGAGGTTGCCTAGTGGATAGAGTACAGTATTGGGAGTCAGAAGGACCTGGGTTCTAATCCCAGCTCCTCCACTTGTCTGTGTGACCTTGGGCAAACCACTTCACTTCTCTGGACCCTCAGTTACCTCAACTGTACAATGGGGATTAAGATTTTGAGCCCCATGTGGGACATGAACTGTGTCCAGTCTGATTAGCTTGTATATAACCCAGTGCTTAATATAGTGCCTAGCTCAAAATACTGATGCCATTAAAAAAATTAAAAGAACTGGGTAACACTCACAGTGTAATGCCCTCGAGGGCAGGGATGGTGTGTACAAACTATTGTATTGTACTCTCCCAAGTGTTTAGTGCAGTGATTTGCACAAAGTGCTCAATAACTATCATTAATTTGTACACCTTTCTTACAGTAGACACCTCCTTTCATGTCACACACAAACACACTCCACAGACTAGATGCTCAGTGAATTCTAGTGAGAATGTGGATGAGTTGTGGGAGCCATTGTGGCCTTGTGGAAAGACAGCTAGGAGTCAGAAGACCCAAATTCTAGTCTTGGCTCAACCACTTTGTGTCTGTATGACCTTAGGCAAGTCACCTAATTCCTCTGAGCCTCAGCTTCCTCATCTGTGAAATGGTGATAAACCCTGTCCTCCCTCTCCCTTGGATTGTGAATCCTGGGTAGGACAGGGTTTGTGTTCTGATCCCACTACCTTGTAATTACCTCAGTGTGTGGCAGATAGTAAGCACTTCATTAATAAATATGATGGTGATGTATCTATTTGCTTTATGCTGTAAAGAGCTTTCCCTAGCTGTAGAAAATAGGGGACTTAGTGTGGTAAAAAACCAAACCAAACATTGGAGCAATTTCTTCAGAGCCCACAATTCCTAATAATAACAACAGATCCTTAAATGGAGAAAAGAGGTTCAAGACAAAAAGCCAATTTTAACTCAACCATCTCTTGACATTAAAAAGATCTGGCATAAAGTATCCTCAGTATCCCCCTGAAAAGCAAGCATTACCTAAGAGGCTTGAACCTACTATTATCTGCTATACTGAAGAAGTGCATGCAGGGTATTAACTACCACTCAGTCAATCAATGGTATTTACTGAGCATTATACTAAACACTTGGAAGAGTACAGCAGAAGGAAAACTTTTCTGCTTTCTTTTCTCTCAATGGACAAATGGCTCCCTTTCTCCACTGCACAATGCTCTTTTTCCCTGTTGATACACCTGACTACTTGAAAGAGACACCATTTTGAGGGAGAACCTTCTGGAATCCTCATTGCCATGTGCAAGACTCCCACAGGGAGTTTTTAGCAATCAGTGGTATTTATCAAGGATCTAAGGAGCTGCAAAGCAAAGTATCCTTGGTACTTGAAAGAGATTCTCCCCTCAAGGAGTTCATACTGAGGAAGACAGACATCAATTTTTCTAAGAATTCAGTGGAAGGTCTAAAGCCTCAAAGCATAGGATAATAATTGTGGTATTTGTTAAGCGCTTACTCTGTAGCACATACGGTACTCGGGGCTGAGATAGATACAAGATAATTAAGTCCCAAATGGGGCCCCCAGTCCAAGTTAGAGGGAGAATAGGTATTGAATTCCTATTTTACAGATGAGGGAACTGAGGCTCAGAGAAATCAACCGACTTGTACAAGATCATACAACAGATAAGTGGCAGAACTGGGATTAGAACCCAGGTCTTTCTGACTCTCAGGCCCGTGATCTTTCCACTAAGCCACCCTGCTTCTTGGGATGGTGCCAGCTCCCAATGGGGAGGAAGGAGTATTTCTTAACTGTATTACACCACTCTATTTCTCTGTAATGTTCAACCACTTAATGTTCAGACAGATTTCTGAACCAAATCGTTACTGAAAATTCATCTACTAGAGGCATAATTTCATCTTCCAATTCATTAGAGGTCATTACTCTTTAGGAATATAGGTCAATGGACATATTTTCACTCCAAACAGCATCTAAATTAATATTCTATGTTCCATTTGGAGAGAATAGGAGAATGATTATGTAACTGGTGAACATGTCTTTTGAGGTTAAGTTCACCAAGAAAAAGGATGCATTCTTTCAAATGCAAAGCGGGAGGATTGACCTAATCAATAACATAAATGCACAATGCATTAAGGATCACGGGTAGGAATACATAAACAGGATCGCATTGACTACTCCTGGTACTGAAAGGAAGTTCATGTGTGCTTTTCCTCAGGATAAATGAAGGTAATAGCATTTATTGAACACCCATTTGGGTTTAACCCACTGCTCTAAGCCCTCTGGAAATACAGCAAAACCTCAAGACATGCTCCCTTGCCACAAGGAATTTATATTCTAATGGTAGGAAGAGAAATTAAAGTATTTACAAATAGAGTATAACTGTACAGTTGCTCATACATAAATGAACATTTACATACATAAATGAGCAGTTAAAATTAGATCAAACTAATAGTTTGGGGAAAAAATGCTTTATAATCAGGTAAGGCCTCAGTTTGACCAAAATAAAATTTTTCTTCTTGGTTCATCCAATTCTTATCTGTAGTTCTGATGCCAGGAATAAGCAATAACCTCCTAACAAAGCATTCTGGGAAAAGGGTCAAGCCATTACATTATCTCTTGTACCTCTCAACCCTTATGTGAAAAAGCAACCAATGTAACTTCCTTGGGGAATTCTGACAGTTTCTCCACCCATTGGACTGTGTGCAGGGCAAATCCATTCAGTGAGGACACAGGAGTTATTTCTGTGGCAGTGTGGATTTACCCCCTGCTCCCACAAATCAGCTTATATCTTCCCTCAAGTGGCTGTGGAGAAACAACTCTGACAGCAGATAGTTTGGGAAAAGGAAATGCGATCTTAAAGATGAAAGAGCCCAGAGTGTAAATGTGAATCTAGAGGAAAGTGTAAGAATAAGGACCAGGGAGAGCGGATAACCTCCTCCTCCTCCTCCCCCTTTCAGAACCTAATTTGATGGCTTGGATTTCCTGTTTCTGGCTGCTTTGGGAAACTGAGCTTTCATTTGTTTGAGAAGCAGAGGATTGGTCCTTCGAGGAGTTAGCGGAAGACAGGAAGTTGCAGCTGTTGGTGAAGCTAGCCAAAATGGCCTCTGAGAGCCCCCCCTCCCCCACCACCACCTACATACACTTCTCCCCCCGCCCCCACCACCACCCCGGCCATCCCCACCAGTTCTCTCCTTCCCTTGACTTGAGAGAAATGAAATTCAGCCTGAATCTGATTTTGGCCCCTGGGTGATCTTTCTATGCTGATTTAGCTGCAGATAAGTGAGTAGCAGGGCCCCTGCAGTTTTCTGTCTGAATAATCCAAAGCTTTCAGAATCTTGACAGTGACTGCTCTGGGCTAGTGGATTGTGACATCTCACTGAAATATAACTACTCACTAGGGCATATTTTTTTTTAAAAAACAAAAAACACAATTTCAACTCTGCATGACAATATTCTCCTTAAACCATTAAATTAAAAATCCCAACCAACTTAGAGGTTTAAAAAAAAAACCAACATAAAAACCTTTAACTAGTTAACAACCTGTTAAGGACATTATTACATTTTGGATTTACCCTAAATTCCCACAATGGGCCATAATTTAACCACACTACAAAGAGTGTTGAGGATCAGCTGAGGTAGCTAAAAGCCCCACATTTGTGAAGGCTTGATGTAATAATGATGGTATTTGTTAAGCGCTTACTATGTGCCAAGCACTGTTTGATTTCTTACGGGTGTCCTGCCCAACTTTGAGGTTGGCCTGGCTAGAATCCAGAAATCCAAGCTGGTGAAAGGAATACCACCCAACCCTGAAATTGCAATGGAGGAAGAGGTTGCAGAAAACCCATTTTCACTTTGAGGCAAGTTTGTTGAATTTTCTTCATCTTTGGTGTCTGTAGGGGATATTTTTGCTTTGAAATCCAGCTATTATCAGTTGAGATCCATTATCCGTTCTTACATATCCCTCTATTTAGAGTCTTCAAAAAACCTAGAGCTTTGAGTCAAATAGAAAAAGTTGTTCTGCACAGAACTTCATTAAATGAAGAGCCCTCTCCTCTGATGCTTGCTTCACTGTCAATTGCTTCTTCACATCGACAACATTCTCACAGTGAGATTGGTACATTTGACTCTTTCCTCCATCTGTGACTACTGAATGAGGATGAGCACTTACATGTGAAATTTTTTTGTAAAAAAGAATAGGCAGAAGTCAGATTATTTTAGGCCTTTCAATCCCCAAGGTGTATTCTGGGGGCACACACGTTTCTCAACGTGCCTTGTAACTAGGTTTTGTAGAATGCAGGCAGGAGGCAGGAGGCAGAGGGGTGAAATTTGTGGGATGAAGCACTAGGGTTAATCTTTAGCAAAGTCTAGTCCCTGTACTCAAGGAATTTTTATCTGCTGTATTGTACTTTCAATGGCTTAGTACAGTGTTCTGCACATAGCAAGCACTCAGATACCATTGGATGATCAATCCTAAAATAAGCAAGATTGATGAGCTCTGAGGGGTGAACAGAATGGGATAAAGGTGGAGGTTCTATTGATCTCATTCCCATTAGGACCCTGCTAAGGGAACTAGAAACCACTTATGTCAGACCCTCATCTCTCACCACCTTCCTGATGCCATGATGTTGGAGGAATCCCCCAGGTGACCCTACTACTCTGGGAACACCCTCAGGGTGAAAGAGGGAAAGGGAAAACATTTTGCCTTTTTTTAAAAAATGGTATCTGTTAAACACTTTCTATGGGTCAGGCACTGTACTAAGCACTGGGGCAGATACAAGCTAATCAGGTTGGAAATCAGTCCACATCTCACATGGGGCTCACAGTCCTAATCCCCGTTTTACAGATGATGTAACTGAGGCCCAGAGAGGTGAAGCAACTTGCCAAGGTCACACAGCAGAAAAGCAGTGGAGCCCTGATTAGAACCCAGGACCTTCTGACTCCCAGTTACAGATAAGGTGACTGAGGCACAGACTGACAGCACTGACTCCCAGTGCTCTTTCCATTAGGCCACACTGCCCCTCTAATGGTGGCCTAGTGGATGGTGGAGAGCCTTGAATCTGCCAGACAGGAGCTTCTGCTTCATCTCCAGGGAGGTAGGTAGCCACTAGATGGAGAGACTTGCACCAAATGAATTTTTAGAAAGATGGTCTGGGCATCAGAGGATAGCATGGATTGGAGAGGGGAGAGGCTGGAGGCAGGAAGGTCAGTGGAGACATGGATTCAGTAATCTAGTCAGGAACACCAGCTCCTAGGGAATATGTTTTTTCTGCAATTTCACAGGCTTTGGTTGGTTCTTTAATAATGTTTTAAATGCTTTTCTTAAAAATGGCATTTTCTTATTAACTAGCCTCAGAAATCTGATTTTATTCCAATTTCTGGTCTTTCTATATACAAAGACACAAGAAATACAATCATTTATGTCTCAGCCTTTGCCTTATCCCGCATCTTTAATTTCCTACTGCCATTTTCAGAGGGTCATTTTCTCTCTCTATTATTTGTCAAAGATAGCATATATTGCCCTATAGATTTCTTTTTAAAAGCAAATACACACACACACACACACACACACCTTTAAATGCTAGCTGAAATATGAAATCCAACACAAGGATCATTTTTCATTGTGACACTGTGGGTATCTTCAACTTGCTTTGTAGTTCTGATTATCTATGCAATATTCTTATCCATAAATCCTTCTTATGCCAATCTTGTTTTCTTTGATATAGTATGGGACTTGGAATATTAGCAGGCTTGGTTAGTGACTGTGATACTCCCTCAGAGGATTACAGACCTTCTGAGACTTTCTTTGAAAGTCTCCTCACTTTTCATTTCAATCCATTTTACTCAGGCTGACAAGCATTTATAAGCCTTCGCCTTTTAAAAATCCAAAGAAGTCCCCCAAACACCACTGGCTCCACCACTTGTCTGCTGTGTGATCTTAGGCAAGTCGCTTCACTTCTCTGTGCCACAGTTAGCTCATCTGTAAAATGGGGATTAAGACTGTGAACCCCATTTGCGACATGGACTGTGTCCTATCTGATTAACTTGACTATACTTCAGAGCTTAGTATGGTATATAGTCAATGCTTAACAAGTACCATAAAAAAGCAACAAAGAAACAGATGGTTACCATCAATCCAGCAAATACTGTTAACCTCACTTACCTGGATAATTCAGGTAATAGGGCTTTTGCTCTCAGACATATATAGAGACATGTGTATTATATATGCAAAAGTTACCTTTATATTAAAAGTTACTTTTTATATTTAAATAAATGGCATTTCTTAAGTGCTTGCTGTGTGCCAAGCACTGTAACAAGTTTTGAGGTAGATACAAGCTGATCACAAGACAGAGATACTGAGGTAGATGTAAGCTGTATCCACGAGGGACCAAATCTTAACCCCCATTTTTTTTTAATAGATGAGGGAACTGAGACACAGAGAAGTTAAGTGACTTGCCCAAGGTCACAGCAGACAACACTGCAGGCTGAACCATTGGGAACATGGTGGGCATGTATTTTTTAGGGGTGGGAAATCATCTGGATAAGTTTTAGGTCATTGCCTGACTTGAGTGGCTAGCAACAATCAGAAGTTTTTCATGAGTGATGAAAGCCCCCAGAAATTCCCCTCAAGCAATGCGAGCCCCAGAATCAAAATTTATGGTCCATTTTTGAATCCTGGTTAAAAAAAAAAAAAAAGTGCTACAGCTGGGGCATTGCTCCACTAAACTGTAAGCTCTATGTGGGCAGGGAACATGCCTACCACATTCATTCATCCAATCATATTTATTGAGTGTTTATTGTGTGCAAAGCACTGTACTAAGCACTTGGGAGAATACAATACAACAGAGCTAGTAAACATGTTCCTTCTCACAATGAGCTTACATTCTAGTGGGTGGACTGCCGAAAAGAACTTCATCACACCATTGTGTTAATAATGCTAATTGTGGTATCCCTCTAAACTGTAAGCCTGTTGTGGGCAGGGATTGTCTCTATTGCTGTATTGTACTTTCCAAGTTCTTAATACAACTCTGCACACCATAAGCGCTCAAAAACAAAAATACCACTAACTGCTTAATCACTGGAACACTCTTAGCCTAGTCAACTCTCCTGAAAAGGGAGATTGGTAACCAAGATTTAAGGAAGACATAATAATGATAACAGTATTTATAAAGTGCTTACTATGTGCTAAATTCTGGGGCAGATACAAAATAATCCAATCGGACACAGTACCTGTTTCATATGGGCCTCAGTTAAAGAGGGTGGGTGGAATTTGATTCCCATTTTACAGATGAGGAAGCCAAGACTTCAAGGGGTCAAGTGACTTGTGCAAGATCACAAATCAGGCAAGCAAAGGAGCTGGGATTAGAACCTAAATCTCCTTACTTCTAGTCTCATGCTTTTTTTTTTTTTTAAAAAAAAGGTATTTATTAAGCACTTCCTATGTGTCAAGCACTGTCCTAAGCACAGAGATAAGTAGGAGGAATAACAGGTATTACAGATGAGGTCACAGGCAGAGACTCAAAGTCAAAGCTGAAGGGAGAACAGACAATGAATCCCCATTTTACAGTTGAGCAAACTGAAGCAAATTTAAGTGAAGTGATTTGCCCAAGTCATTCTTTCTGGCTATCTGTTGGTCTGATCCAAAAGAGCCCCGTAGTAGCTACTGCCTGGAAATTCCACTACTTAATACAGTGCCTGGCACAAAGAAAGTGCTTAAATATAACTAAAAAAAAAAAAATACCACTGAAAAGAAGTTTTACCTGAAGAAGGAGAATCAGCAAAGACCTCTTTTGAAGGTAAAGGAACAGAGAGGAGGAAAAACTTTGCATTCAGTTCTTCTGGTGAATTGTACTCTCCCAAGTACTTAGTACAGTGCTCTGCACATAGTAAGTGCTCAGTAAATGCTACTAAGCCCCAGATATTGCAGTGAATATTTTCAAATTGCTCATGAGCTTCTTGTGAACTGAAGAATTCCATGTTCCATTATTGCAGAACAGAGAACCCATATTTAAATTCGTAGGAGAGGAAAAAACCCAATAGAATTATGCAACTTTAGTTATGCTCTGTTAGAGCACTCTTATTTACGAAATGATTTCAGGCCCTACTTTGCTAGCTTATACAGGGGAAATCAGTTTGTGTGTGCTCTATTTTTGAGGGGGGAAAATAAACCCCCGATACATATTTTCTGCTCCCTCTCCACCCCATCCTTCTCTTCCCTTTGTAAATCTGCCAAAGATGAAGCCCCTATTTAGAGATTTGGTGTTTTGTGGCTTACTTCCTGCTGAGAAGCTTCAAGTGCTATTGATTAGTAAGGAATTAGAAATTACCATTTGCAGCCTTGTTTTTTCCTCCCACAACATAGGCCTCTGTCAGTGTTCCCCGAGTCGGTCGGTGCAGATGCATTGGCTTGGAAGCTGCTAATGCTAGGGAGCTGAATATTTTAGAGAAGCCTCATGAGCCAACTTCCTTTTGTGGAATAATTTCTTTATGCTACTGAGGTTCCACTGTTTGGGAGAACCTGAGGCTTTTCTGAATAACTTAGCTGGCATTCTAGTCAAATCCATTTGGAGAAGGATAAGACCAGAGGAAATCAGTGCCTCCTCAGTCTCTCAGAACTATCCCAGATTGTCAGCCAGCAGGATGGCAGGAAAAGCTAGTTGGGTTTGTGCCTTGGGTGACTATTCATACAATTTTCTACTAGACAGTGTTCTCAGCTAGCCTCTCCTCTGTCTAGGGTTGATACATCAGATGCTGAAGTCTGGTATTGTGATTTTAATGTCCAAACTTCACTCCTGTCACCACATCCAACATTGCAGAAAACACCACCCTTGTTTACAGTGTCTTTGATTGAATAATGTCCTAAAATAAAATAAAGTCTATTGCTTGCAATGCAATCAGAGTGTCCGTCGTATCAGTTTCAGAGCAAGCTAATGCTTGCTGTAAATGTTAAGGATGGGTATAAATGAATACATAAGCACTCAGCTTGGGAATTGGGAGTTGATATGGGAAGATTTATGGGAAGAAGTGGGTTTTTAGGGGGATTCTGTACCAATACTCCTAATTTGCAGGAGTCCAGATCGATTCACACTTCCTTCTCTCAAGGAGAAGCCCGAACGATAACCCCCTTAATCTCCATTCCCACTCTCTTTCCTTGGTTTCAGATAGATATCCTGAAGTAAGACAAACACTTACTGAATGCTCTGAGTGTTATAAAATAAAGATATAGTGCCTGCCTTTAAGGAAGGAGTGTGGCCAAGTGGAAAGAGGACAGACTGGAAGCCAAAGGAACTGGTTTCTCATCCCAGCTCCACCTCTTGCCTTCTGTGTGATCTTGGGCAAGCCATTTCCCTTCCATGTGCCTCAGTTTCCTCAATTGTAAAATGGGGATTTGATACTTGTTCTCTCTCCTACTTGGACTGAGCCCCATGTGGAACAGGGGCAGTGACAACTTTGTTAGTTGTATTAAGCACATAGAACAGTGCTTGACAGATAGTAAACAACACATAACATTCAAAGTGCTTGCAACATAGTAAGTATATAATAATAACAAATAAATCTAGGAAACTGAGTTCCATGTAACTCACTTTCCAGGGCATAATTAGAATTATTTGAAAATGTTCCTTGCTCCCTAAACCAGGGAAACTAAGAAGTCATTCAGTTGTTTTGGGGATATATAAAAAGGAAAGGGTGAGCTCAAGAGCTAATCTAACTAGAAGAAATACTAATAAAAATGTCTCGGCTTCACAGTTGACATTGAAAATGCACTTTGTAATGTACTGTATATGCCACGAAAAGACAAACTGAAATTGAATCTGTCAGTGCTTTGTGAAATCACAGAAAGCGTGTGTCTCCCAGAGTGACTCCATCCCTGAAAGAGGTGAATGGAAGGTGAGATTGGAAAATAGATATTTACCCATGTATCCTGACTTCCTGGGGCTCCTAGAATGGAAGGGACTCAGCCATAGAATCACATTCACCAACTCATCTCTCTTAGAACAAGTCTCATTGTGCTTCATGACACCTGCTTTGGTTCACCTTCAAGACTGCACTGATGCGATTCCATTTTAATCTGCAGCAAGAATGTAGAAAGCCAGTCCTTTCCTCTCTCCTCATCCTCCCACTCACATTTGGGCACCAGAATGGTACAGATTAAAATTTCATGAGAGCAAAATATCCTATATGCTCGGCACAATGCATCATGAATTATGTATTATGAAAACTAGATTTAGATCACATAATAGTCTACAGGCTTGGTTGTTTGTTTCTTTAACTTCTTAAAGAATTCTCACCACCCAGAGAGTGAGATTTAAAACATGAACTCAGAATGGTCTTTCTGAAGTTCCTGAGGAACCGGAGCACTCTGCTAGTTCTAGGAGATGATTTCTCTACTGAAATTGTGTGCAGACCTTGATTTCCAACCCACAGAACTGAGAGAGTTTTGACCATGAAGATCTCCATCAGGGAGGACGAGAACAAGGCTGCAAGAGCTTGACATTCCTTCATTCAAATGTATTTTTTGAGCACTTACTATGTGCAGAATACTGCACTAAGCATTTGGGAAAGTACAACAGTGACATTCCCTGTCCACTACGAACACACAGTCTAGATTGGCAGTAATCAGGGGTGTGAAACTGACTCCCATTTTTGAATCATGTGTCTTGGAGCTACAAACAAACATGACACACAAGGAATACAGTGAGTCTAAGTCTCCCCAATGGCTTTTCCAGTCATACCCTCTCTCATAGGTGAATTTCACCAGCAGTGACATTTTTGCCAAATGAGTACAACTAGACAAAATTAGTCAGTCCATCTTATCTAATAAGTAGCTACTGGCTTTACACTTGTGAGATAGGAAAATTGAATTTTATATACATATATACATATAAATAAAATTTATACACACACCACCACACATATACATATATTGGCAGATCTCTAGTCTATTAGCTCAAGAGTGAAAGATAACTGAAAGTTTACAGATTGTGTATGTATATAACTCATGCTCTTTCATTAGTGGTATACGCTTTCATCATTTATGTACATAGTATTTTTTTCATACTTTATTGCTTTGGTCAATATTTTGTGCATCTTTGATGTCCTGAATTACATCTTTAAGTTGTGTTATGTCTGTTGATGACACTGCAGTGAAATGGAGAGCAGTTGTCTAAAGTTTGAAAGAAGCCAATGCTTTAATTTCCTGTGGCAAATTTGTGTAACTGTGTACCATCATTTGTCTAACACTATTTCCAGGGAGTTCATGAAAAGCTCTCAGTGGGTTCGAGTAGCACAAAGCATTTGGGAAAGTACAATAGGAGTAAATTTTGCAGTTTCAGTCTTCAGCCTCATTTTACAGAGGAGGTAACTGAGGCACATAGAAGTTAAATGACTCACCCAACTTCACACAGGAGAACCCAGGTCCTTCTGACTTCCAGGCCTGTGCTTTATCCCACTAGGCCATGTTACTTCTGCATTAACTATGACAACACAACAACACTTTCTGAGTTACAATGTGGGCAGTACTGAATAACACACTAGCTTTTTCAATCCCACAAATAAACACAGAAAGTTTTCACCATCAGGATACCTTCCTCAATTACAGAAGAAGACAGCTACATAGATATGGTCAGGCAAGCAATTAATAACTTACTTGGCCAGTTTCATGCTTCATCATCTAGTTTTTGCCTTAAATGAAATCCAGCTATGCTTGTCTCAAGGTTCTCCAGGGAAAGTGTTGTACTGCAGTGCTGGACAGCCATAAAAAACAGGAACACTTCAGAACTGCACTCAGCACTTAGAAGCTACAGCAGAGTTGGTAGACATTCTCAGCCCACAGCCTAATCTCTAGACTGTCCTCTAAACTGTGAGCTCATTGTGGGCAGGGAATGTGTCTGCTTATTGTAATGAAGTATTCTCCCAAGTGCTTAGTACAGTGTTTTGCACACAGTAAGCACTCACTATAATTGTATGAATTGTATTATAGTCTAGAGAGAAAGGCATTTGATATTTACCCCACAGCACTTATGCATATACCTATAAATTATATTAATAATAATTGTTGCATATGTTAAGCACTTACTATGTGTAAATCATGTTATACACAGTCCCTTTCCAACTTGGGGCTGAGTCTCAATCCCCATTTTACAGATGAGGTAACTGAGGTTCCCGAGATGTTAAATGACCTGCCCAAGGTCACACAGCAGACAAGAGGCAGAGCCAGGATTAGAACCCATGACCTTCTGACTCCCAGGCCTGGACTCTATCCACTATGCCAAGCTACTTTATACTACAGTTTTCCTCGCCCTCTGGACTGGAAGCTCATTATGGGAAGGGAACAGGCCTACCAACTCTTTTGTATTGTACCTTCCCAAGCACTTAGTACAGTGTTCTGCATAGTCATCACTCAAATATCATTGATGACGATGAGCAGGAGGAAGAGCTTACAGCCCAGGAGAGAATTTATTGAATTTAAACAAACAGTCACAATCTAAGGCAATAGCAGTTTTAAGTGATAGCCAACTATTCAAGTAGCCTAAGAAGTGCTGGCAGACTTATTGGCTGCATTCTTATTGATATAGCACTTAGTACAGCACCTGACACATACTAAGCAATTAAATACCTCAATTATTATTATCTCCACTTTCCTCCTTGGCCATATCAAGGGGAAGAGGTGCGAGTGAAGTGGATATATCAAGTAGAAGCCTACATCCAAAGACCTCAACACTGGAGAATAACCACACACATGTACTTCCCAAGCACTTAGTACAATACTCTGCACACAGTAAGTACTCAAATACAATTGAACATATAGAGTGTGTATCTGTCCATTGGCACAAATAATGGAGAAGTAATAGGCATGTATAGAAACAGCAAGCCACATACCTTCTGCCAGCCCAAATTCTAAGATCTAACATCCTCCTCCTTTCAAGGGGGCTCAATAAATACCTTTTACTACCACCTTAATCACCTGCTAGAGCTACTGCTGCTCTCTGATGAGCCACAATTAGAAACATTCAGAGTCCAGCAGAACAGCTGATGAGAATTTCCTGGAGTGGATCAATGGAAGTGTGTGTCGGGATGAGGAAATCAATCAATTAATGGCACTGATTGAGCACCTACTGTGTTCAGAGTGTTTGCAGAGGGGCTATGCAGTGGGAGGTGAAGGGGGAGAGGTTCAGAAGAAGGGGGTAGAAGAGACTAGAGAAATTCAAGCGGAATGATGAGATTGCAGGGAGGGAACTTCTCAAAATGGTGGAAAAGCCCAGTCAATTAGTAGCTGAGATTGGAAATGGGTGTGAAATGTCATGGCCCCTTGCCCCTCTATTATGAAAGTTGATTAGGTGAAAGAGAAGCAGCATGGCTTAGTGGCAAGAACATGGGCTTGGGAGTCAGAGGTCATGGGTTCTAATCCTGACTCCACCACCTATTAGATGTATGACTTTGGGCAAGTCACCTAACTTCTCTGTGCCTCAGTTACCTCATCTGTAAAATGGGGATTAAAACTGTGAGCTCCACATGATGCTCTTGTATCTACCTCAGGGCTTAGAACAGTGTTTGGTACATAGTAAGCACTTAACAAATACCATTATTATTATTATTATGCCATGCTTCCCTAGCTTGTCAGCTTCCCAGTACCTTCTCCCCTGAGGTTCTTTCCCAGTATTCTAGAATTCCCATTATTTAATTTATCTGTGTCACTGGAAGCCATTCTTACTAGACAGGGCTTCTTCCATAGTGGACAGGGACTTAGAATGTCCTAATTATTTACCCTCACGCTTAGCACATTTCTAGAGCTTAATAAATACTGTATTTAGGTAGAAGAGCAGATTGGGGTTTGGATCCAGCTATCTAAAATTCCCACATGACTTTTTATTAAAGGAAATTAAGCTCCCTTGGTTTAATTTCTTAATTTCCTTTTCTTAAAATCATATCTCCTTCAAGATGCGTTCACCAACTAATCCCTCATTTCCCCTATTCCCTCTCCCATCTACATTGCCTATGCATTTGCATCTATACCTTTTGATTATTTGATACTCACCCCACTCTCAGCCCCATAGCACTTATGTACATAGCCATAAATTATATCAATGCCTGTCATCCTCTCTCAACTGTCAACTCCTGGTAGGATAGGGCAGGTGTTTACTAACTCAATTGTATTATCCTCTCCCCACTACTCAGTAGAGTGCTCTGCACATATTAAGCACTCAGTCAATACCACCGATCAATTTACTTTCACCATCTGTAAATAATTTTTATCGGTCTTCCTCGTGAAATGACATATTCCTTAAGGGCAGAGAATGTGTATTTGTTTGCTGTTGTAAAGTGTCTAGCACTCAGTAAGTGCTCAGTAAATGCCAATGAAAGAATGGACAAATAAATGAAGTGTTTTACCAATAACTAAGCATTCTTTCTGGTGTTTATTAAGTAGCTCCTTTCACCAAGTTGCAGCCTGATGTAGTAGAGAGACAACGGGCTTGGGAGTTGGAGAACCTGAGTTCTAATCCCCAGTTCTGCCTAATAATAATAATAATAATAATAGTAGCATTTATTAAGTGCTTACTATGTGCAAAGCACCATTCTAAGTGCTGGGGAGGTTACAAGCTGATCAAGTTGTCCCACGGGGGCTCACAGTCTTAATCCCCATTTTACAGATGAGGGAGCTGAGGCACAGAGAAGTGAAGTGACTTGCCCAAAGTCACACAGCTGACAGTTGGTGGAGCCGGGATTTGAACCCATGACCTCTGACTCCAAAGCCCAGGCTCTTTCCACTGAGCCACGCTGCTTCCCCCATGTCTGCTTTGTGACCTTGGGAAAGTCACTTAACTTATCTGTGCCTCAGCTATCTCATCCCTAAAATGGGGATTCAATCCTACTCCCTCCTACTAAGACTGTGAGCCCTATGTGGAACAGGGACCTGATTAACTTTTACCTACAATAGTGTTTGGCACATAATAAGCACTTAAGTATTATAAAATTAAAAAAAATCCCATGACATTTTATCACTAGCAACAGCCTTCCATCTAGACTGCAAGCTTGTATCTAGACTGTAAACTCTTTGTGGGCAGGGAATGTGTCTGTTATTGTTATACTGTACCCTTCCAAGATCTTAGAACAGTGATCTGCACACAGTTGGTGCTCAAAAAATGATTGCGTGAATGAATGAATGAGTGGTTCCCACATTTCCCTGCTATGAGAGAAGGGGTTGGATATGATGAACTCTCATGAGTCCCATTGACCCTACCAATCCATGATTCCAATCCCCAAGCTTGTTCTAGTTGACTCTGTCCTAGAATTGCAGGAAAAGACCTGGGTTCAATCCATTAAATTGTAAACTCCTGAAGGGCAGGGACTCCAGCTTTTATTTCCAAGGACCTATTATGGTGCTCAATAAATCAATGAATCTTGGTTCTAATACTGCCTGGATGGCCTTGGGTAACACACTTAATCTCTTCCTGACATTTTATGATTATCTGTAAAATTGAGTTTATAATATCAGCACTCCATCTATCTCTTACCCTGATTGAAAGAATGGGGTAAGGATCCAAACTGCTGAAAAGAAAAGCAATAAGGACCAGGAAAGGAGCAATACACAGGAAAGATTTTATGCAAACAATGGGGGATAATAAGATTTAGAAAGAAAGAACAAAAAGGAGTTATGTGACCAAACTTTAGAACAAAATAGAAACCTGCAGTGAATTGTGAAGTTTGGAAGAATGGGAAATCAAAGAAATATTACCCACTGTTAAAAGACAAAATTACTAAGGAAAAGCAAAGCATCCTATGGTAAGTGCAGATGGAACTGAAATTGTCACAGAAGATACCATTTAAGGGGAGATGAACAGTTCAGAGCAATGTGTGTGAGGTAGGGGAGAAGAAGTTCAAGTATGTTTATTACTGGAACTTTGGAAATGCAGAAGATTTCAGGTTGGGTGGGTGAAGGCATTCTGAAGAACAGAAATTTGTTCACTAAAACTTTAGGAGCAGTTTCACAAATTACTTAAGAAAGGATATGAAGAACTGAAAATAATAGATGCTACAGCCATTAAGGTTGTTAGAGGTTTGGAAAAGGAATATTGTAGAAGTATGATGGACATAATAAATGAACAAGTTTCTATGGTAATTAATGCAATTGGAAAAGAGCACTATTGAAAGGTAATTTCCAACATGGAGACTGCTCTATTCACTTAGAAGAAAAGACGGGAGTGAAAAAGATGAAGAAAATTAATTATCTAGGTCAGATGGTTGAAGTTTGAAAGTCATTTGTAATCTGTTAAATAAGGTATTTTGTCGCTTAAGGAATGTTTTCTTTTGTATTGTAAAGACATCTTTATCTTATTGCTATTTGCTGCATTGATCTAGAAAAACCATCAATAGGAATAGTCAGTGAGGAAATTGATGCCTTGGAGCTCTTTGAAAGACTTCACTCTGCAGCAGCACTACTACCTTCATACAGTCAATTATTTATATTTCCACTACTTTAATGGTAAGGATTTTATATCAGTATCCTCTGTTAGACTATAAACTCTTGTGGACAGAGAACGTGTCACTTCCTTGTTTTGTAATTCCAAGCACTTAGTTCAGTGTAGGGCAACCATTGAGTGCTCAATTTAAAAAAAAAAAGATTTGTGGAATTTCTTAACTACTTACTATGTGCCAAATACTGTGCTAAGCCGACCGAACAGACACAATAAATACTTTTACAACTGCTAAAACAATAAGAGTTGCAACAGCAAAGGAAGTGGAAATTTCTACAGAGCAGATGTAAATCCAATAGCAATTTACACTTTAAAGAAGGAAAATTGGAAGGTGGAATTGGGCCGTAAAAAAGAAAACACGGCATTTTGCAATACGGCATTTTGCAAAATCCTAAATGCTCCAGCCCTGGGTTTCCTGTTAATTGTCATTCTCTCATATTTAGAGATTTGTTTTCACCCTCTGGCTGATTTTCTTCAGATCCCTTGAGATGTTAATGATCTCTGGGACTTGTTTTCATGATTACCCCAGGGACTGTGAGAGTATTGACTAAAATGTCTCATCGACTCTTTACATTTCCCTGCTAGTCTTTAAAATCTACTTATGGGCTAATGCTGATTAAGAGGGTAAACAGATTTTTTTCCCCTGCCACTAATTCATTACTATTTTTTTAATGATATACATGAAAACAATGTTTATAGACTTCTTTAAGGGTTATGTTTTTAAAATCTGATTATAAATAAGTCTCTGTTGGTCAAATTCTAGAATATAAACTGTGGGTATTTCTTATTTGTGGCTGGAACCTATTTCTCAACCAAAATATTTCTATCGGGGAGCAGCTGTTCACCCTGAAAATGGATTCCACCTTTCCCGACCCGATCTAATATATCACATTATGAAATAAATGCATAGGTGTATCAGATAACATTTATGATTCTGTGCCTGCATGTTTTGCCGAAGGTAAATAACCCTTCACGAGGCAGATGGGATAGGCACATTTTCAAAGAAAGTCCCCACCATCTCCTGTCGGGGAGAAATGTACTTCACTAGCAATAAATCTCTACCTGAAGAACATCATTAATATTAACCGACCTAGTAGTCACTGCCACTCTATCCTAGCCACAGGCAATGACTCTGATAGTCCATCCATCAGTGAGGCTATTATAGTCCACAGGCTTTAGGATAGGAAATCAGAGCTTTGAGGGCCAGAGAAGGGACAAGGGAGAGGAGGCAGATTGACCCAAACACAGTGGCAGCATTGTGTTGGCAGCATCCATCCAGTGGATAGAACACCAGTCCGGGACTCAGAGGAACTGGGTTCTAATCTCGATTCTGCCACTTGTCTGCTGTGTGACCTTGGGTGAGTCATTTCACCTCATTTTACCACATCTGTAAAATGGGGATTAAGACTATGAGCCCTATGTGGGACAGAGATGATGTCCAACATGATAAGTTTGTATCTAACCCAGCACTTAGTACAGTGCTTGGCACATAGTAAAAGCTTAACAAATACCATGGAAAAAAAAAGATGGCCCCATCTAAATAGGGCATATTTAATTCTCTTCTAGATGATAAACTCATCCTAGACTGTAAGCTTGTTGTGGGCAGGGCATACATTCATTGTACACTAACTATGTGCAGAGCACTGAACTAAGCAATTGGTAGAAAACAAAACAACAGAATTGGCAGATATGTTCCCCACCCCTAACAAGTCTAAAGTCTAGAGTTTTCTGTCTTAACATCCCTGTGCCTCAGTTTCCTCATCTGTAAAATGGGAATTTAATACCTGTTCTCCCTCCTACTTATACTGGGAGCCCCACGAGGGATCTGATTATCTTGTATCTACCTCAGCACTTAATACAGTGCTTGGCAAATATTGAGAGCTGAAAAAATGCCACAATTACTATTATCATCATCATCATTATTACTATTATCATTATTCCATGTTTGCAAAACACTGTACTAAGTTCATGGGAAACTACAGTGCAGTAGGTAGACATGATCCTTCCCCTAAGGAATATTGGGACCAGACTGAGGAGTGAAAAGTCCTAGATCCTAACCATAAATCATGTTTTCCATTAAGTGGCTGGGTAGAACAAGACCCATGGATCCAAAGACATTTTTCCCTCATTCCTTCTAGACTGTAAGCATGTTGTGGGAGGGAATGTCTGATGTATTGTTACACTGTACTCTCCCAAGAGCTTAGTATGGTGCTCAGCACACAGCAAGTGCTCAATAAATATGATTAATTGATTGATAACCATTGCTTTCCCTTCCCTGCACCCACACCTAACCCTGTGTGTGGGAGAAACCATTTAAAAGGAGACAATAGAGTTCAGTCCTGGGCTGGTTCAACCCATCATAAGGGATCAACAATGAATTATTAAGGGGAACTAGGTGTGTTGGATGATACATGCATAATTATAGGTGTAGACATCGAAGAGATCAACAAACACGTTGTTTCACCAAGGATCCTGTTGCTATTGGCAGTTAACAGAATTATGAGCCAATTCCTGCTTTTCTTCTTTAGAGGGTGAAGCAAAGATCACTCTTCTGAGCCAGTAATGTCAACAAATTTGGTCTTATTATACTACTTGCTCTATGGAAGCAATTACCTGGGAAATGGTAAGGTATCCAACCTAGCTGATATTCAGCCCGTCTCTCGGTTCTCACAACTCCACCATTTTTTATTATTAGCATCATTAGCTTAGTGTTTCAATGGTAGAAAAAAGCATTTTTTTCAAAAGAAAATCAAGTAGGCTAGGGATTTTCTGGCATGAGCTGGAATCTGCAAAGATTCCAAATGAAAGTTTTCATTCCAATACCATCATTAAATCTGGATATTTTAAATTATCTTCCCACTGAGTTTATCTCATTTGAATTTTTATGAGCAAAATGAAATAACATGAGAATGTAAACAACCAGTTTTCTTGAAAATATTAACAGAAATTGAAGAATTTCAACTACTCAATTTGTACATTTTTTTTAATTTCTTTTCCCAACTCCCATTAAATCGCAAGATCCTTGTGGGCAGAGAATATGTAATGAGCATGACTGGTATTTCCCAAGTACTGAATACACTTCATTTGCTCCCAGTAGATTCTCAGTAGAGGATATTACTATTATTTCTACCCGAGTGCTTAGTACAGAGCTTGGCATGTAGTAAGCATTTAACAAATACCACCATTATAACTACTACTATTAGTACCATGGCAGTGATTACTACTTCTACTGCTAATTATTGTCAACTCCCATATGCTCTATTTGAAGCTGTATCATTTTTTTTTTTAAATGGCACTTGTTTAGCACTTACCATGTGTCAAGAACTGTTCTAAACCCTGGGATAGAAGGCTGTAATTTGATATAATTTCACAGATGCCAAAGCTTGCCCACATGGCCACAACCCATCCATTTATTTCCCTTCTGTACCTTCAAATGGAATATATTTCAACATGTGAGCCTGTGGGTAGGGAAGTTGTCTTCCAACTTTGTCATTTTGTCCTCTCCCAAGCATTTAGTACAGTGCTCTTCACACAGTAAGCACTCAATACATATGATTGATTGATTAACTGAATAAATACAATTGATTGATGGATTAACTGAATAAATACAATTGATTGATTGATTGATTGAATCGCAGGATGCAAAGACATTTATGTTGTCTAGTGGACTGTCTCTTCCTCACCTATTCAGTAACTTGAAAGAAAAATATTTCGTCTATCTGCAACGCTGTCTTGAGGCAAAAAAAACCCTGTCATTCTTTGAAGAGTGCACTAGACTCCTCCTAAGAATATAAGAAGGGAACACAAAGGGTCTTTACTAGGCATTTTGGCCAAGAAGAGGCTATATGTAACTGCTTCTTTCATTTGCAGTATTTGCTAAACTGAGAGCATAAACACTCTTGCCAAAAAGGTCATATTTTTCTCCAGTCCCTTAAGCAGCAATCCTCCCTTTTCTATCTCTCCCTCCAATTGGCTCTGTTTCCTCAACATATGTCCCTGGTCCGAGAAATGAAAATCTTCCACTTGTAATTCTCTCTGCAGTTCCAAGTATTTCCGAGATTATGAATGCAGAGAGATTAATCTATCTGTAGCCAGGAGAACACTTCTGAGAAAATCATTGTGTCAAAAGGATAATTGTAAAAGGTATCAAGTCTCCCCTGACCTTTCCCTTTTATAGTTTTCAGGAGACAGCTAAGAGCTCACAGAGGCTGCCTTGAGCTGATCATTAGGGCAATGGGTCAGAATTCTGAGAAGAAGCCATCTTCATGAGGAAAATCATCTTAAAATGGGTCAGAACCTTACCCAACATGCCTTTATTCTTCTTTCTCTCTACACACATTCTTTTCTATTCCTGGGATGCTCCTATAGAATAGAATGATTGTTCCCCTGCTAGTCCTTTTTCATGTTTCCTTTCCTTTATTCTTTCTTGCCTTGTTTCATTTCTCCCATTTCCAGTCCTCTCATCTCCCATAGGCAAAATAGATGTCATTTGGAAAGTGATACAAAAATACACTTACAGCAAACAGGTCTATATTACAATATGGCAAGGAGTGACATTACTCTGTGAATTGGTTTTACTCACAGTGGGGTTCTAGGAGAGCAATGTTTATATGTGCAAAAACCAATAAAAGTTTTTTTGAAGAAACAATGTACATTGTACTGAATATTACAATCATTTACCCCAAGGCAACATTATGGTTTTTCAAATGAGAAATGGGAAAATTTTCCCATCCTAAGGCATAATTTTTCTCATTTCAGCACCACGGTCAGCACATCCATATGTTTCCAGAGTGTCAGAGGCATTGTTAGCGGCCGTACTCCGAATTTCTGAAACACGCACTGCACCAAATAAGCATTTGAACTCCTGTAAAGTGAAGTCTGTTCACCATTCTTTGTTCGACATCTTTCTGGACTCCTTCAAAATCGTTCTTATAAATGAAAGGTGCTGTTAATATGCAGTTAGTTACATGCATTTCTGCACAAGCAGCCTTTTAGATGTAGTAAGCTCTTTAAAGTATTACAATTATTATTATAATTATTATTATCCAAATTAAACTACTATATTGAAACATACTGAAAAATCTCTGTCCTGAATCCAAAGACATCATTATTAGAGAAACCCAAAGGGCTAAATTTCAGTGCTCAGATTCACCTTATGATTCACTTCTTCTCTTCCTCTCTTCCACTCAAAGAGTCATTTCAGGTATGATTCCTATTTTGGAATTCTTGAAGTTCTGCAATTACACTGGCATTTTCAAGGAGACTGGGAGTTATAGTCCTTAGTCATGAATTCAAATCTTTCAATTCAGTTGGACTTAATTCTCTTTGAACTCTTTTTAACACTGGGCAAACATCTTACCCATTTAAAGTATCCACTGGTTAGAAGTCATTTTCTTCTGTTACAGAGAAAAAAGAAAAGAAAAAAGAATAAAAGGCTAGTTCGATTACCTAGAACAGTATTTGCTTCATTTAACTATGATAGCCATGAATGATTGACACTAAATTGCCAAAGTATTTCAAGTGTGCTACATAAAATGCCACCTATATACAGTCATTTGGGAATTCAAAGATGAGCTACAGTGAATGAGCTACCAGGGCTAGGTCTATATGAATATGATTAGTGATTCTGGCTTAAAGAGTCTGCCCAGCAGTCAATCAATAAATAGTATTTATGGGACACCTACTGTGTATGGCGTACTATTCTAAGCTCTTGGGAGTGTACAGTTAGGGTAAGTAGACACAATCCTTGCCCCTATAGGGTTTAAAATCTAGCTGGCTAAACAGAGACCAAAATAATTTACATATAAAAGGAAGGTAAACAGGACTTCTATATGAGTTAGGGTTTCACTTAGTACAATGCTCTGCATATGGTAAGAGCTCAATAAGTATGACTGATTCATTTTATGTCATACTGACTTGCTCCGTTCATTCATTTCCCCTCCCAGCCCCACAACATTTATGTACATATCTGTAATTTATTTATTTACATTAATGTCTGTCTCCCCCTCTAGATGGCAAACTCACCATGGGCAGGGAACATGTCTGTTTATTGTTACATTGTATTTTCCCAAGTACTTAGTACGGTGCTTTGTACATAGTAACTGCTCAAAATATATGATTGACTAACTGATTGATTAAAAGCATGTGGAAGTGCTAAAGCTCATTTTGAGTATTCATTAATTAATTAATTCATTCAATCGTATTTATTGAGCACTTACTGTGTGCAGAGCACTATACTAAGCGCTTGGGAAGTACAAGTTGGCAACATATAGAGACAGTCTCTACCCAACAGCAGGCTCACAGTCTAGAAGGGGGAGACAGACAACAAAGCAAAACATATTAACACAATAAAAGAAATAGAATAAATATGTACAAGTAAAATAAATAAATAGAGTAATAAATATGTACAAACATATATACATATATACAGGTGCTGTGGGGAGGAGATGGAGGTAAGGTGGGGGGATGGGGAGGGGAAGGAAGGGGGAGAGGAGGGAAGGGGCTCAGTCTGGGAAGGCTTCCTGGAGGAGGTGAGCTCTCAGTAGGGCTTTGAAGGGAGAAGGAGAGCTAGCTTGACAGATGTGCCCAGGGAGGGCATTCCAGGCCAGGGGTAGGATGTGAGCCAGGGGTCGACAGTGGGACGGGCGAGAATGAGGCACAGTGAAGAGCTTAGTGTCAGCGGAGTGGAGGGTGTGGGCTGGGCTGTAGAAGGAAAGAAGGGAGGTGAGGTAGGAGGGGGCGAGGTGATGGAGAGCCTTGAAGCCGAGAGTGAGGACATGCATGCACACTTGATGTCAGAGTCCTAAAGTGGTAGTTATGTGGTTATAACCCAGAGGGGAAGATAAATTAAACTGGGAAGACAGATATAATTTCAGATGGACTTTGAATATGTGGAGAGCTGTGGTCTGGAGGAATTGAATGGGGGAAAATATAGTAACTTTAAAGCATAAAAGGGAAACAGGTTAAACTTTTCTGCCAGAAGTTGAGATTATTATGCCTCATCAAAAGAAGATGTACCTCCCAGAGTCAATCAATACATTTTATTTATTGAGTCCTTACTCGGTGCACAGTGCTTGGGAATGTACAATACAACAAAGTTAGTAGACACATTCCATCCCTCCAAGGAGCTTACAGTCTAGAGGAGGGGCTAAGGAGAAGGAAATGTGGGGTGAAAGTTTGAGGGTAGGTATAGATTTCCCTCTCAATATTTTTTGGCTCCAAGAAACCCTTAAGTCATCTCTGATGTTTACACACTGCAGATGGCTTCTTGGACATTTTAAGTCTGAAACTCATTAGAGAAATTCTCATTGCAATGGAATATTAAAACATTAGTTCAATTGAAACTTGGAAAATATTTTTATTTGTCAGATAGATGATACTCAGGATATTCAGTATCTGGGGATCTCCATTTTGGCTGAGGCATTTATTTCTTGTGAGGTAATGGATAAATCACTTAATACCATCCTGTTTAAATGTTTGTAATGTCCCAAATGTGCCTCTCAGTAACAAGAAACACCAGAAATGCTTATGAAATTTAATAATTTCACAGACCTAAAGAGACTGTAGCATTACACAGTGGATTAGCTGTTTAGTACACTTTGTAGGCTGGACAGATGAGGCAAGCTGAGAACGTGAGGAGCGGGTCACAAATGAATGTGTGACTTTTTTGATTTGAGATGTATCATGTGCAACCAGCAGCCATTCCTGATTGGAAACACTGAAGTTGTTCAGGGGTCCTGTCATCTGTTAGGCAGAAACCATTACATGCCTCGAGCGCATGATGACACATTCCTCCGGGCTCTCCATCCTCAAACATGCAGTTGCCATTTTGTCAAATTGGACCTGAAAACACAAAGTTTGATTAAGATCAATCAGTGCAGGAAGGTTCATGAAAACTCTAATTTCCCGCCAATTAGAAGAAAACATTTCTGTCTGCCCTTGGTTTGCCAGTATATTCAGTCTGATCATCAGTATTCAGAATCTACAGGGTAACATTTCCTTCCTTTGGAGGATATCCTGCCTCAGATTGGTTCTTTATCTCTCTCTGTTTATCATGCCCATTCTTTCAAAACTCTGCTTGTAGAAATACTGGGATCGAGTCAGTTTCTGAGATAGCAGGTGGTACCCTGAAGTCTCTCATTTCATAAGAAAAATGATCAGGTCCTCAAATTAAAGGGGTATTATTGGATGCTTCAGTCAGAACAGTACAAGATGACTTTTAAAAAATATCCTAGGAAAAAGAGCAATTACCTACCCACGTGCTTGTTAAGAAAAAAATAGGTCAATAGCTAGGACTGGCTCTGACTTCTCAGAGCTCTACTTAACTGGATTTAGCCCATTTGCATTAGAAGGGTCTTTGTTAATAAGCCCCAGTTCATCTCTCCAGGGCCATTTTGGAAGATAAAATGGAGGTCAAGGCAGTGTGAAGGCATTAGTCCATCTTCACTATAATGGAATGACTCCAGAGTGGTTAAGCAGGTCAGTGTGGGAATCAAAAAGGCCAATGAAAATCCAGGAACTCTCCATCTTTGACTGCACAAGTTGCCTCTGCATTTCTCCCAGTGATGATTGCTACATTTCTAGCCACTCTCCTGGAAGAAGAATCCCAAACTATCCATAAAACACATCTCTAATGGGCTGATTCCCCGGCAGCCTCCACTAAATCTCCGCAGAGCACTGACATAACTTCAATCATGCCATCCACTTTTCTCAGTGTTCTTCCCTTACTATTTAGCAGATGGCATTGCACAATTAGGTAGCAGGTGGCCGTTTTTCCAGACCTTGAATGGGAAGAAAGGAAAATCAATATCATGAGTTTTACTGCAAGGTATGGTTGAAAGTTTAGCCCTGACCTATTGCAAAGCATATGATTATCTCTCAGGGCCCATACCCTTGGAAATGGGTGGAATTAGCAGAATTGTTTTGAATGGTGAACGTAACATGTTCATTCATCTGGCTACAGCCAAAATGTATGTCTTGAGTTGGAGACGAGTGTTTAAAATGAACCTGGGGTTTACCTTAAGAAACTAAATCCCAGAAGTCTATGCTCCAACTCAATTCAGAAAGAAAATGATGGACAATCCAATTATGCATTCAAACCAGCACCAGCCTAATCTCTTTGTCATCAGAATTCATCTCTGGAATTCTGACTCAATTGTTATAAGTGTAGCCTTGCTGAAAGACAGCCCTGGAAGGTGGAAAAAGGATCCTCTGGAAGTCGCCTCACTCATTTCTTGCCACTCCGAACTGGAGCTGAAGTTTGGAATCAATGAGATTCCATTCAAAGCCATGTCCTTGGGAAAAACTAATTTTGGAGTCCTTCAATCAACTCTGAGAGAGATTCAAGTGCTTTAATAAGTGATAGTTATGCTCTTCATTAAGCACTTACTCTGTGCTAAAAATACAAGGTTAGGAGATTGGACCCAGTCCCTGACTCACACGGCACTCACAATCAATGTAATTTCCATTTTTCCAGAAGAGGAAACTGAGTCCTAGAGAGATTAAGTGACTTGCCCCAAGTCACAGGCTAGAACAGTGGCAGAGCTAAGACTTGAATCTGGGTTTCCTGGCTCCCAGTACTATGCTCTTCCCACTAGCCCAGGTGGCTATAATGGTCTTCACAAGTCTCCAGTTATCCTAGGTCTACTTTTTTTTATGGTGCTTTTTAAGTGCTTAGTAGGTGCCAGGCACTGTACTAAGCACTGGGGTAGATATAAGGTAATCAGGTTGGACACAGTCCATCTCCCACCTCGGGTTCACTGTCTTTATCCCCATTTTACAGATGAGGTAGCTGAGGCACAGAAAAGTTAAGTGACTTGTCCAAGGTCACATGGCAGATGAGAGGCAGATTAGAACCCAGATCCTTCTGACTCCCGGGCCCTGGCTCTATCCACTAATAATAATAATAATAATGTTGGTATTTGTTAAGTGCTTACTATATGCCAAGCACTGTTCTAAGCACTGGTAATCAAGTTGTCCCACATGGGGCTCACAGTCTTGATCCCCATTTGACAGATGAGGTCACTGAGGCACAGAGAAGTTAAATATATTCATTCATTCAATTCATTCAATCATATTTATTGAGCGCTTACTGTGTGCAGAGCACTGTACTAAGCGCTTGGGAAGTACAAGTTGGCAACATATAGAGATGGTCCCTACTCAACAATGGGCTCACGGTCTAGAAGAGGGAGACCGACAGCAAAGCAAAATATATTAATAAAATAAATAGAATAGTAAATATGTACAAGAATTGCCCAAGGTCACACAGCTGACAAGCAGCGGAGCCGGGATTAGAACCCATGACCTCTGACTCCCAAGCCCATGCTCTTTCCACTAAGCCACAGTGCCTCTCTACAGTTACAGTTGCAACTCCCTTTGGCCTGATGGGACCTTCTATCTTGGTCCCTACACACAAGGTGTTCTTTTCTTTTTATAATCAGTGAGGACTCTTTTCAAGGTGACAAGCTACCTATTTTTCTTTCTTGGCTTTACAAAGAGGTAACGTGCATAGTGTCTAAGGCTTCAATTCATAGCTAAGGTAATGCCTTCGATCTAAGCTTTAATGTAGTTGCAACCACCAGCCATTGATTTTTGGTTAATATTGAACAACTGTGATATCGATCATAACTACATGAAAGGCGCCAAGAGGCCAACATGCAGAACTCCCTGCAGCACATTTGAGAAGACTGAGTTACCAAAAGAAAAGAAAAGAAAAATCTCCACACATGAGAGGAGTGTCCTGAAACCCTGCAACATGAATGAATAGAAGCCATGATTTGCAGGTGGTGTTTCCTTGGATTTTTTGATATGTGCTAGATGAATTGAAACAATGCAACTACTTTTGACAACTCCCCGTGAGGGATAAAATATCTGCAGCCACTGTACCAGATTTCTCTTGAGGTTACACTCCATAATGTCAAAATCAGATGTGTCATATTGAGAAAAAAGATGGAATTTCTGCCAGAGGTGGAAATCCCAGTGGTTTGGGGTGATAGAGTAGTCTAGTCGAAAGAGCATGGGGTGGGGATTTAAGTCTTGTCTCCTCTTCTAGCTGTGTGGTTTTTGGCAAGCCACTTAATCCTCCTGGACCTCAGTTTCCTCACCTGTAAAATGGGGATGAAATGCGAGTGTTTCCTCCCTCTTGTGAGCCCCACATTGGACAGGGACTGTGTCTGATCTAAGTGCACTTTGTCTAACCCAGAGCTTGGCCCATAAGGAAGTACTTAATAAATACCATCATCATTGTCTTTAAATGCATTATCTCTAGCACTCGCAGCTGTTAACATTGGATAATAGTAACTGGATTTAGGAATAATTCTCAGTGGGCCACATGAGGAACAGGCAGGAATTGTGTTAGAGATAGTCCTCCCCAAGGAGAAGTGAAGGGAAATTTAGCAGGGTCTTTCATTGGTTATAGTCTTGGATATTTAATCTCCCATAGGAAGAACTGAAAAATATCTCTTTTTCCTTTCTCTCCAACATCTCCTAAACCTTCTCTGCCCCAATACTGTCCTGCCAACTCTCAATTATCTACAGAAATGGGATCTAGGGAGAGCACAGGTAATTAGAATCCACAGATAATACTTGAACTTCTTTTTTTGGCCCATTATTTTAACCTCCCATAGGTGGACAAGGATCGGAATGGACTGGTTTGAGTTTTCATCACCTCTGATTTCCCCTGACCACTGGCTGGTTGAGAAGCTAATGAATAGTGAAATGGCAATAGGGCTGGCAGCGGGTGAGAGGAAGAACAGAGGGTCTAGATATTCCAGTCACTTGCACAACTGAGCATGAGATACAATTTCCACATCCTGCTGGTGGAAAATGTGAAAAAGCAATGCTCCAAGGCAGCCCCAGTCCTGACCAGATTCCAGACTGACTACTACCTGTGAATGGCCCATCTTGACCAGCTGACTGAAAAATTCTTCTAACCTAAGCTTCTGAGAGCCGCACAGGTGAACACAGCAATGAAAACCTTTCACTTTCCCTCCCTCCATTCGCAAGGAGAGCAGAAAATGGGAGAAGCAGAGGTTTAACAGCCCAAATTGGAGGCTTTCAAGCCAACAGAAACAGTCACACTATATGAAATGGGAGCCATGGGTTTGCCCAGAAAAGAAGGAATTGGGAGGGGAGAAGAAAAACAAAATGGAGTCACTATTGCCAGTTCTCACTCTTCCTAGAAAGTAGTGCTGAGATATTGATCTAATAATAATAATGGTATTTATTAAGCACTAACTGTGTACTATCTGGTGCCGAATTGTACTTTCCAACCGCTTAGTACAGTGCTTTGCACACCGTAAGTGCTCAATAAGTATGACTGAATGAATACTAAGTGCAAGATTAATGGCTCAGAAACAAACCCTGTCCCACTCTGGGTTTATAATCTATCTTATCCTCAGTTCGCAGATTAGGAAATGGAAGCCCAGAGAAGTTAAGTAATTTTCCCACCATCACACAGCAGGACAGTGGCACAGCTGGGACTAGAGCCTGAGCTTCATGCTCCCAGACTCATTTTCTTACTACTAGAATGTGCTGCCATCCAAAACATTTTAATGGGGGCTAGTTAGGTTAGTTAGTCAGTCAATCATACTGACTGAGTGCTTACTGTGTGCAGAGCACTGTTCTAAGTGCTCAGAGAGTGCAATAAAACAATCTAATAGATATATTCCCTGCCCACAATGAGCTTACAGTCTAGAGAGGGAGACAGACATTAATATGAAAAAATTCCAGATATGTTCATAAGTGATGTGAGGTTGGGACAGGGGATGAATCCACAGAAGGAGTGGGAGAAGAGGAAAGAAGGGCTTAATCAGGGATGGTCTCTTGGAGGAAATGTGCCTTTAGTGAGATTTGACAGGCTGAAGAGCTGGCTGACCTGGCTGAAGCAGAGTCTCATTGGCTTCATGATTGCTGCTTGGTTGGGCTATTGTTCCAGGCTGATCCGACTTCTAATTTAACCCTGAACATATGGTCAACATATACATGCCTGCTAGCTGACAGTTTCCATAAACAACACCAAATTTTGCCTTATTTCCCATTATTCAATTGAAGCGACCTAGGAGAATCTACAGAAAAGTGAAAAACCATGGGGAAAGTTTGCATATTGCAGAACCTGCAATTTTCCCAAAGCCGCGATTTCCAATTGTCCCAGGATTTCAGCAGGTAACAGTATTTGTCAGGAAGCTTTCCACAACTGACACACTGATTGAAATTGGAGTAAACTTATCAATGTGTAACTGCCAATATTCACTTTTAAATATGGATATAACTGTCAGGAGGTACGGATGCCCTCCCTCAGACGGACGAGCAAAGCTAGCCATGCAAACTAAATGGCCAGCCGGCATCGATCTGAAAAATGAGGAGTTGTCAGAAGAGGTTGAGTCGCTAATGGTGAGGGGTGGGCTGAGTTCCAGATGGCCATCTTAATCACACACCCCAAATCGGAATTCCGCCCTTGATTAGATTGCTAAGGAAGGGGTGGTGAAAGCTGATTTTGAATTTCCAACAGACCAGTATTCCCTCCCTGTTAATCCTCCTTGCTCTAGACAAGACTTTAAACGCACTATCTAGACCATAAACTCATTATGGGCTGGGAATGTATCTTTCATACTGTTGTATCGTACTCGCCAAAGGACTTAGTACAGTATTCTGCACACGCTAAGCACTCAAAAAATATGACTGATTTCGAGGTCTCAACTTGGCAACCAAGTGAGGATGGGGTTTATCTCTCCTCATTCCACCCTGGTTATGTCTCTTATACGATCATCACACCCCCTTTTTTACAAAATTATTTTTCTCCTTTGCACACCTCCAGGAAAGGAAGGGCTATTCTAGTTATGCAGCAGTGGTTATTGTCAGTTCACCAGTAGTATTTATTGAGCCCTTCCTGTGTGCAGAGCACTGCATTAAGCACTTGGGAGAGTAAAATCCTCTTCATTCATTTTCACTTGCTCTCCAATGGCTTCATTTAGCGGAGGTTGACAGTAGTGAATTAAGTGCTGGAAGAGTACATGGGTGGAAATTAGACATGGACCACAGTGTTAAGCACTTGGGAAAATATAGTAGATATACCACTGCCCACAAGGAGTTATTCGATAAACGCTTTCCCTAACCACAAGGTTCTTACAGTATAGAGGGGGAGACAGGCATTGATATAAATAGATATAAGATGTTTAAATGATATAGATCCAAGTGTTTAGGTGACACAGAGAGAGAGAGTAGGGAAAATGAGGGCTGATTGGGAAGACCTCTTGGAGGAGGTGTGATTTTAATAAGGCTTTGAAGTCGGGGGAGAGAGGTGGTCTGCAATCAGTATTCTAGAGCCACTAGAAATCTGTCCGAGAATGTCTAAAGGAAATCAATGTGCCTAGTAGAGTAAGGTGGCCATTCACCCAGTTTTAAACTGGACAGTCTGGTTTCTAAATGGCCCATTACCTGTCCAGTAAGGAAACAACACTAGGAATTTTCAGTCCGGGATTTTTATTTTGGAATACACAGCCTCCCTTCCCGACGTCAAGTCCTATACTGATAATAACTGTGGTAGTTGTTAACCATTTACTGTGTGCTAAGCACAGGACCAAGTGCTTGAGTTGTCAAACTGTACTTTCCAAGTGCTTAGTACAGTGCTCTGCACACAGAAAGCGCTCAGTAAATACAATTGAATGAATGAATGAGTGAATGGGTGAGGCAAGATAATCACGATGGTCCCAGTCCCTGTTCCACACTGGGCTCTCATATGAAGTGGGAGGGAGAACAAATGTTTAATCCCCATTTTACAGATAAGGACAGTGAGGCAGGGAAGCTAAATGGCTTGCTCAAGGTCACACAGCAGGCAAGAGGTGAAGCTGAGATTGGAACCCAGATCAGCTGCTTTCCAAGCCCATGATCTTTCTACTAGTCCGAGCAGCATCAGTGTTTAAAGAGAACCTTGGGGGGTGGGGAAAATGGCAGCTGGGAAGCAAGATGTTGGAGAATCAGAGGTCACCCACAAGAGTACTCTAGCATGGAAGGACTTTGGCAAACTGATCTGATGGTGTCACCAACATTTCACTGTATGGCTGTTGATACTACTGGGCACACTTCAAATGGCTAGATTTTGGGGCTAAGATAGCACAAATCTGTAAATATTAAGGGAAGATCTGCATTGAATATCATACCGTAAAAGTCACCTCAGCAATGGGCAATTCTGCAGGTCCCCATAGTTTTTGAGATGTGTTAGTCCTTCCAACAGGATGTTCTAAAAAGGTAATTATATTAAATAGATTGTAGGATGCAGCTTTTACAAAGCTTGCGAGTGATTCTCTGAGAGGCATCTGTTCTTATAGGGCATCGATGTATTGCCCTGATATCACAATATTGCAGGGAGGGTGACTGTTCACTCTGTTTATCTCCTGCATTTTCAATTGTTCTAAAAAGAATAAACCGCCCCTTCCCAACTCCTCCTCCCCCCCTAAAAAAAAACATTTCCAGGATAAGGAGAGCATCAGAGTGGGAAATTTGCAATGTAAAATTATAGCCATCTCTTCAGTGAAGACAGTGAAATTCTCTCATAATTCTTGCCTTTATGACCCGATTGGGTGGAGGGCCAGAGCTAACTGAGATATTGTTCATTCTCAAAATATCTGAGAGGATTAAATTCTTTCCCCTTCTGCAAAGGAGCAAGTGCATCATTTTCCTGAGCTGTGCTGAGCCTTGGTTTTCCTTTGGCTGGGATGTATTGTCAGCCATTTTAAAAGAGAACTTGAGTCCTGACACTGGAGATTTTCTGCATCTCTAGACATGACCCCAGTTGATTCTATTTTTCCCTTGTTCTTTGTGTGTTCAGAATAGAGTTGTTGAGGATGATTCTCTGGGAGGTATCTCCTTGAATCCTGCTTCCAGCTCTGACCACCTAGTCCTGAAAGGACTAGAGTGTGTTCCAAAGGATTTGACCTTTCTCTCAAGGCCCTCTGGAAGTTAGTATAGTACTCTGCATGCAGTAAGCATTCAATAAATATGAATGAATGAATGAATCAGTTTGTGGTACCTTCTGTTGATGGGTTGGCACACCAAGTTTTCTTTTCATGGCATTTTTTAAGTGATTACTATGTGTGAGGCACTGTACTAAGTGCTGGAATAGATACACAATAATCAAATTGGGCACGGTCCATGTCCCTCATTTTCATTCAATCATATTTATTGAGCACTTACTGTGGGCAGAGCACAATACTAAGCCCTTGGGAGAGTACGGGGCTCACAGCTTTAATCCCCATATTACAGATGAGGTAACTGAGACACAAAAAAGTGAAGTGACTTGCCCAAGGTCACACAGAAGACAAGTGGCAGAGATGGTATTAGAACCTAGGTCCTCTGACTCCCAGGCCCATGTTCTTTCCACTAAGCCAAGTTAAAACAGTGTTTGGCATATAGAAAGTGCTTAACAAATACTATTGTTATTATTATTTCTCCAAATTGTAAGTTCCTTGAGGGTGGGTATTATGTCTCCCAACTCTACATTGATCTATATTGCTCTACACTCAGGAAGTACTAAATAAATGCCAGTATTATTACACTCAGGAAGCACTTGAAAATCCCACTGATGGATTGATTCAACAGACACATTTTCAGGACCCAGCGATAATCCTTAAATGGTACAATCCCAGCAATTCCTTTGAGGTTCCCCAAATCATAGACTGACTCAGCTTGAAATTCCCAGTTTGGGCAACCCAGATGTTATACTGAAACTATTCATTCTTAGACACTGGATTATCCAGTGCTTAGAACAGTGTTTTGCACATAGTAATCACTTAACAAATACCATTAGTATTATTATTATTATTATCCCCACACTGCTTCCATGTTCTGCCCTCTGGAGGAGACCTTTAGAGTATAAGCTCCTGATGGGCAGGGAATGTGTCACCTTTTTTTCAGTATCTCCCAAGCACTCAGTCAGTCAATGATATCTACTGAGTGCTTACTGTGCTTGGGGGAGTACAAACAACAATATAATAGAAACTTTTTCACTCAGGAAAGTGCATTGCCTCCACTGAGCCCTCAATACGTCCTATTACTACAACTGTTACTGCTACACTCCTGCTGCTCCTCCTCCTCCTAATACTACCAAGAGTTGTGCTAGCAATGTTGTATGGAGGCATGGACAGTAGCTTTGGGACTGAAAATCACCAGCTCTCAGCTGCAGGGGCTTTGCCATCCTCCCAGAATCTAAGGGAGAGTTTCTAATGGAGTTGGGAAGTCTTTCTGATTTCCTGAGCCACATCCTCTGGCAAGTCCACAAACCAGATTGCGTGAAAAGGTGGCATAATGGTACAATCCAAGCTATTTCTCAGAGCATCCCCAAATTAGGGACCAACTCTGCTTGAAATTCCCAGTGTGGGTACCCTGCACTCTCCCAACTGCTTAGCACAGTGCTCTGCACACAGTAAATGCTCAGTGCCAACCACTCTCACTGGGTTTCCATTGACTGAGTCCTAGTAAGAACAATAATGAGTATATAATTATATATTACGTTATAATCACATGTTATTACATGCTATTAATGATTGCTAATGATTCATAGTAATAGCAATTCACATGGCCTAGTAGAAGGGTAGAATTAATCAAAGGGTCTGGAAGTCAGGAAGCCTGAGTCTCTGCCACTGGCCTGTTGTGTGACCTTGGACAAGTCACTTAACCTCTCTGGACTTCAATTTCCTCAACTTTATGATGAGGGTAGTATAGATTGCGAGCCCTGTGTGGGACAGGGATTGTGTATAGTGGTCTGCCTGGAGTAAGCACTTAGTAAATTCTTTTAATTGATTGACTGACAAACAGCCTAATTGATGTTTATACTTCCTTTCCATTTGGAAGTTCTTTCTTCTGTCCAAATTACATCTCCCCTGTTATATCACATCGTCTTTCCTCTAGTTCGTGACAAACAGCCCTGAGGGAATCCCAATCTTCCACAAGTAGGTTGGGGGAATCCTTTCCAATTCCCCAGAAGAGAAAGCAGGGAGGATGTGGGGGGAGCAGCTAAGGAATCAATCAACGATATTTATTCAGCACTTATTGTATGCAGAGTAATGTACTAAGAGCTTGGAAAAGCACAATATAAGGGAGTTAGTAGACAGGTTCCCTGACCACAAGGAGCTCACAGTCTCAAGGAATATACCATTTCTCCAGTATCCTCTCCTCAGTGTTTCATTGGGTCTTGTGCAGAGGGTACTAAATCAATCAATCAATTGATCGTATTTATTGAGCACTTACTGTGTGCAAAGCACAGTACTAAGCACTTGGGAGAGTACAGAATAACAACAAAGAGACCCATTCCTGCTCACAATGGACTCACAGTCTGGAGGAGGTAAAGGCATCCATAGGGATATGGTGGTCCATCCCAAGTTTGTTCTAAAATTCCTGATTCAGAATTCCATGCCACAGCTGCCTAGTTACCTAACTTGATTGTCATCAAGCAGATTGGGAAAATTAACATTGGCCTCTCTCACCTTGTTATGTCATGCTTTTGAGGCACAACAATATACCTAAGGGACCCTTTTCATGGGGTAGAATACTGCATCGTGTTGACAATATGACTTAGAATGATTAGGGCCTGACAATATAATTAGGAATGATATACTCTTTATTCGTTGGCATTATTGCCTCTTAAATTTATATGTGACAAACCACTTTGTGTTCCTGTTTGATGAAAACCTGGAGTGGCTTAGTGGAAAGAGCACAGGTTTGGGAGTCAGAGGTCATGGGTTCTAATCCTGGCTCTGCCATTTGTCAGCGCTGAGACCTTGGGCAAGTCACTTAACCTCTCTGTGCCTCAGCTACCTCATCTGTAAAATGGGGATTAAGACTGTGAGCCCCATGTGGGACAACCTGATTACCTTGTATCTACCCCAGTGCTTAGAACAGTGCTTGGCACATAGTAAGCACTTCACAAATACCATTATTATTATTATTATTATTATTATTATTATTATTATTAGGGTTTAAACGGACAGGGATGATCATTACACTTCTTCCACAGTAGATCCCTTGCTCTCAACACCAACCACTGAACAACTTTGCCTACATGAGGGGAATAGAGAAGAGTCTAGGGAGGAAACCCTAAAGGAAACCCCCCTAGACTGAAAACTTGTTTTAACAATAATAATAATAATGGTATTTGTTGAGCGCTTACTATGCACCAGGCACTCTACTAAGTGCTGGGGTGGATGCAAGCAAATTGAGTTGGACAAAATCCCTGTCCCCCATGGGGCTCAAGTTCTCAATTCCATTTTCCGGATGAGGTTACTGAGGCCCAGAGAAGTGAAATGACTTGTCCAAAGTCACAAAGCAGACAAGCGGCAGAGCCAGGATTAGAACCCATGACCTTCTGACTCCCAGAAGGCCGTGCTGCTTCTCTTGTGGGTAAGGAACATGTCTATGTACTCTGCTATAATTGTACTCTCCCGAGAGATTAGTAGAATGATTTGCACACCATAAGTGCTCAATAAATATAATTGACTTATTGATTGACACCCACTACTTTTCTTTTCTAGATACCCATGACTACATCCTGAGGAGAGGGCATTTGAAATATATATGCATTTTATTTATCTACTCATTGATTTATATTAATATCTGTCTCCCCCCCTAGACTGTGAGCTCACTGTTGGCAGGAATGTGTCTGTTCATTGTTATATTTTGTACTCTCCCAAGCACTCAATAAATGTGATTGAATGAATGAATAAATGAATTTGGAAGCCTGATTCTCTACAGCTATTGAAAAGCCAAGGTTCATGGTCTATGAATTAAAAATATCTAAAATAGACCAAAAAAGCACACAATAAGTGCTCAATAAATACGATTGAATAAAAATCCATTCCAGCATCTAGAGCTATATCTGCCCTCTCTAGACTGTAATCTCACTGGAGGCAGGGAACGTATCTACAAACTCTGTGTACTCTCCCAAGGGCTTGGTGCAGTGCTCTGCACACAGTAAGTACTCAGTAAATAGCATCAGTTGACTGATTGAAAACAAGGACAGGCCGACTAAAAACACCATGTCCAATATAAACCCAAACAAATGGCCATCTTTCTCTTTTATGCTTAAAGTTATTTAATAAGCATTTATTATATGTCTGGAACTGTGGTGATACAAGATAATCGATTGGACACAGTCCCTGCCTCACAATGAGTTTACAGTCTGAGAGAGAGCTCACGATCTATAATAATAATAATAATAATGATAATAGTGATGGCATCTGTTAAGCACATACTATGTGCAAAGCACTGTTCTAAGCAATGGGGAGGATACAAGGCAATCAGGTTGTCCCACATGGGGCTCACAGTATTAATCCCCATTTTACAGATGAGGTAACCGGGGAACAGAGAAGTTAAGTGACTTGCCCAAAGTCACACAGCTGACAAGCAGTGGAGCTGGGATTAGAACCCATGACCTCTGACTCCCAAGCCCGGGCTCTTTCCACTGAGCCACGCTGCTTCCCTATCTATCTCTTCCCCATTTTCAGATCAGGAAACCGAGGCACAGAAAAGTTAAGTGACTTGCCCATTGGAACCAGGACCATATTGCCACACCATCGCCTCAAGAAGCAGCATGATGTAGTGGAAAGAGCACAGGCCTAGGAGACAGAAGGTCATGGGTTCTAATCCCAGCTCCACCACCTGACTGCTATGTGACCTTGGGAAAGTTCCTTCACTTCTCTATACCTCAGTTACCTCATCTGTAAAATGGGGATTGAAACTGTGAGCCCCAAATGGGACAGGGACTGTCTCCAACCCGATTTGCTTGTATCCACCCCAGCACTTAGTACAGGGACCGGCTCATAGTAAGTGTTTAACAAATACCGTTATTGTTATTATTGTTATTGTTATTGTTGTTATTATTATTATTGTTGTTATTGTTATTATTATTATTATACAGACTCTCTCCCCTAGAAACCTGCTTTCTACACCCTGGAATTAGAACAAGGTAGTTTGCCATCCGGAATGATCTGGTCCATTCTTTTCCGCCGTCTGGCTCTACAGACTACCCCTAATTTAATAATGGTATCAGAAGACTTGCTGTCTATGGAATATGGAATTGTTTAATTTCTCCCATTTATGTGAATAGAAATTACTCACTAAAATTTAATTCAGGGAATTTCAGCCTCGGTAAACAGTTAATTCAATGAAGACGTTGTACAGCAAGTCAGCAGCTACTCAAGTTATTTTTGTGCTTTCAGGACTGTAGATAATAAAAAGAAAGCTGCATCTTGGGATATTTTCAATTCAAGTTCCTTCATTATGGTGTCAAGGAAAGTCATTATATGACCGAGGAAAATGCTTCTACCCTACACACACTCACACATACACACAGACAACACATACGAAGCATAGTCTCCTAAAGTGGGCTAGCATCTCCAGCCTGGTATTAACTCTCAAGCGCTTAGTACAGAGAACTTCCCATAGTAAGAATTCAGTAAATACGATTGATTAATTGAGCTGAACTGGATGCTTTAGAGTACTGCTTTGGAAGCAGCCTGGCCTGAGCTTGGGCCCGGGAATCAGGGGACCTGGGTTCTAATCCCAACTCAACAAATTGTTTTCCGTGTGACCTTGGATAAGTCACTGCATTTCTCTGTGCCTCAGTTTCTTCAACTACAAAATGAGGATTAAATCCTACTCCCTTCTACTTAGATTGTGAGTCCCATGTGGGACGGGGACTGTGCCCAAATTTGTATCTACCTAAGAGCTTAGAACAGTGTTTGACACAAAGCAAGCAATTACAAAATAGCATTTTAAAAAAAGACTCTTCAGCCTGGTTTTTGCATTCCATTTCCTCTCTTTCATTTCTGGGCTTTTCTCTTCCAGAAGCCCCACAGAGCTGACAGGGACCCTGGTGCCAGAGAGGATACCATTTCAGTCGGTTGTATTCTGGAGAGCCGGGGGGAAAAGCGCTCTGGCAGAGATAATAGCCCTGAAATATTGATGTGGAGAATTTCGTGTTTCAGCACGAAGCCTGTGGCAAATCCTTCCGAAGAAGGCCTTGTCCTCCCTCCACATCTCTGGGTCTCCATCCACATGAAATAAACATCTCCACTCCAGCCAGGCTGAATGCATTTTAAGCTACTGAGTTGGAGAATTATGACAGCCTGGTGAAAAAAGAGCCAGAGTGACGAGGCTCTCTTTACAATGTCATGTGGTCCACTACAATGTAGTGGAGCAGAAAGGAGGAATGTGGGGTCTGGGAGGAATTTGACAGACAGAAATGCACATTGCCAGGAGATGATCTCTTGTCACCACAGAACTTTGGAAAGTCAGATCTGTAATTATCTGCTAGCAAGGAAGAAATCATTGTGATCATCATACTGACCTCTCATATAGGATCGAGAAATCCATCAGAACTAGGAGATATGCAGTACGTATCAGAAATCCTAAGTGGTGTCAGGCAACTACCAAAGACTTTAGAAATTGCTGCAATTGCAAGCTGGTATCAAAAGATGGTTTTGTTTCCTATTAGCTTCTTGTTTTCAGAAATAATTGTCCAGTTCTGGTGTACTGCCACCTGCCCCTCAGTGGAGACAACAGTAGCTTCGTAGAGAAAAGCCTAGCACCACAAGGGGAATCTGAGGTCTACCCTTCCAACTCCATAATAATAATAATAATTGTGATATTTGTTCAGCACTTACTACGTGCCAATCACTGTACTAAGCACTGAAGTGGATACAAACAAATCGGGTTGGACACAGTCCTTGTCCAAGGACTGTAACTGAAGCAAAGAGAAGTAAAGTGAGTTGCCCAAGGTCACACAGCAGAGAAGTAGAGGAGCTGGGATTGGAACCCATGACCTTCTGAATCCCAGGCCCATGCTCTATCCACTATGTCATGTTGCTTCAGTCCCCTGGCTCTCTCTTAATCCTGTTTACAAAGGCCCGAACAAAGTGAATCATCAATCAAAATCAATAGCATGACACATTGAACCCCCACAGTTTTCATACAGAGCACTGTGTTGAGAATTTGAGAGTGCTCATTGGAGGATTCCTTTCCTCAAGGACAAAAGACACGGATCAAATGATTTACTGTTAGGAGACGAAAAGGGAATGGAAAGATGGATAGGTGAATGAAAAAGTGTTAAGGAGAGGAAGGCATAATTATGGTCTTTTTTTTTTTCCTCTTGGTGGAGAAAAATAATCAGGGAAGGGCTGGATTTGGGTCTATCATTACAGCAACCAGGGGAGAATGGGCTATGGGAAAGGAGCAGGGAGGAGTGAAAAGAAGAGAGAATGGGGGAATCTAGGAGGGAAGAGGATGAGTGGAAAATTCCAATAGACTCTCAGCTCCTTGAGGGCAGGGATCTTGTCTACCAGTTCTAGCAGCAAAGCCTACTGGAAAACGTGTGGGAGTTGAAGGACCTGGGTTCTAACCCCAGTTCTGCCAATTCCCTGCTGCATGACTTTGAGCAAATCACTTCACTTCTCTGGGTCTCAGTTTCCTCATCCGTAAAATGGGAATTCAATGCCTGTTCTTCCTCCTATTTAAACTGAGAGCTTCCAGTAGAACAGGAACTGTGTCCAACTTGATTAACTCGTATCTACCCAACACTTAGAACAGTGCTTTACACATAGTAAGCACTTACCAAATACCAATACTCTCCCAAAGCTTAGTCCAGTGCTCTGCATATCTCCTCCAAGTGCTTAATAAATGCCATTATTATTATTTCCCCTACTCCCTCTCTTGTCTGTGTCACCTAAGTACTTGGATTTGTATCCTGGGCAATGAGTATTTCCGTCTGTCAGATTTCTCCCAGACTCCACATTCCTGGTGTCTGTTCCACTTCTTCCACTTGGTATTGTAAAGAGAGACTTGCTGTGCTGGGTCTTTTTCCACTGGACCGTTGTAATTCTCTGACTCGGTAGCTTAAATTCATCCATCCTGGCAGCAGCAGGGATGTTTGTTTCATGTGGATGGAGACCCAGAGATGAGACAAGGCCCCATTGGAAGGGTTGGCCGCGGGCTTCACGCTGAGACATGAAATTCTCTGCATCAATATTTCAGTGCCGTTATCTCCACCAGAGAGCTTTTTCCTGGCTCTCGAGAAGACTGGAATCAGGACCCCTGTTTGCTCCCTGGAGTTTTTGCCAGAGGGATGCCCAGAAATTGGAGCGAGTCAGAGTCTGCCAAACCCAGGTTGGCAGAATCTAGTCTCAAGCATCCAGTTCAGCTCCTCCTGCAGATGTTCAATTATATTCATTCTATCTTATTTATTGAGTGCTTACTGTGTGCAAAGCCCTGTACTAAGCACTTGAATGCAACCTTTAGTGATCCAGTAAGGTGCCGGTACTGTTTCTCCTTCATTCAGAGACTTGCTAGATCATAAGATTAGTAACATTAATAACTAACTAATAAGATTAGTAACACTATTGTAGCTCATAGTACAGTGTTCTGCATACAGTTGACGCTCAACAATTGTGATTTGAAGCTTCTTGAGGGCAGGGATTTCATTTAGGGCAGGGATTTCATTTACTGACACTGTTGCACTCTCCCAAACTCCCAGTTGATTCTAAGCTCCTCGAGGGGAGGGATCATATCTACAAACACTACCATACCCTTCCAAGCTCCTAGTACAGTGCTCTGCATAGAATAAGCCTTCAATCAGTTGGGTTTTTTTCTTACAGTATCTGTTAAAGTGTTCCAGACACTGTACTAAAAACTGGGGTAATCAGGTTGGACACAGTCTGTGTTCCTCATGGGGCTCACTGTCTTAATCCCCATTTTACAGATGAGGGAACTGAGGCCCAGAGAAATGAAGTGAGTTGCCCAAAGTCACACAGCATACAAGTGAAGGAGCCGAGATTAGAACCCAGATCCTTCTGACTCCCAGCCAGTGCTCTGACCACTAGGCTATGCTGCTTCTCCAATCAATACAGGTCATCGAATGTTTGATTGAAGAAGATGCCTTGGTAAAGAAGCAGCATGGCTCAGTGGAAAGAGTACGGGCTTTGGAGTCAGAGGTCATGGGTTCAAATCCCAGCTCCACCACTTGTCAGCTGTGTGACTTTGGGCAAGTAACTTAACTTCTCTGTGCCTCAGTTCCCTCACCTGGAAAATGGGGAGTAAGACTGTGAGCCCCATGTGGGACAACCTGATCACCTTGTATCCCCCCCAGTGCTTTGAACAGTGCCTTGCACATAGTAAGCACTTAATAAATGTCATTATTATTGTTATTATTATTATTAAAAGACTTAACACCTCTCCTCCACTGTTTTGGTATTTATAGCTTTTCTGAGGCAGGTCCCAACTGCTATACTGAGCAGCCAGAACTCAGAAAAGACAAAACCATTTGCAAAAGTTAAAGGAACTTGAATGTAAATACTTGACTGACCTCTTTGTCATTCTTCCTAAGGATTCCCCGTGCACTGAATTAATTTGTAAAGTGTTCTATGTTCCGAAGGGCACCTGCTTTCTAGTTCATGATAATACATCTTCATTTAGCTCACAAGTAGAAGAGAGGACCCTTTTTGCAAAACACGTCTCCCACATAAGGTCTGAATTGATTGCCAAAATAAAGGCTGATAGCAGCGATATTTTATCTTTATATACTACTTTTATAAAATTTGGAGAAAGTCACAGAGGCAAAAAGCAAGTGCATTTCCCTTTTACTGAAAGATAAATGGCCTCTCTTGGTGATTACAGCCCATTAGTTATTTATAATGTTTTTGCCCATTATATCGTGAGTTTGTTCACACAAAACAGCTTGTTTCCTAGTGAGCAAAGACATAGCCTGAACATATGAAAATAGCTGGGAATACATAGGGCAATTGTTCATGAGTGATTAAAGCTTGGAGAAGATGGGGAGCGTGGTATCCCCCAGAGAAGACCCAACGGAATTAACCAAAACTGCAATATTTTTCCCAGAGCCCTCTCATTTTTCTTTTCCAACTGAATTCCTGCAACCTAGTCCTCTCCATGGAAAGAAGAAAAACCCAGGATCGGAGTGACAGCTGGAATGACTGTAAGCTCGTCTTCTAGACTGTAAACTTGTTACGGGCAAGTAATGTGTCCACTTGTTGCTGTATTGTACTCTCCCAAGTGTTTAGTACAGTGCCCTGCACATAGTAAATGCTCAATAAAGATGACTGAAAGAATGAATGAATTGTATTGGAGGAGTTGGCTTTGCCATGATGCTGAAGAAATGCAAGAATTGGGGTCAGGGTAATGGGATTGTTTCTTGGGATGAATCAGAGGTCCGGAGAGAAGTTTGTAGTGGTATTATGACCAGGAAATGACATGCTTTGCAAAATGTATACACTCATATGAAGTAGCTTGGATCAATTTCACTGGGATTGCAAGGAGATGCCAGTGTGGTGGAATGGAATGATTCTGAGGGGGACAATGGCTTCCAGCCAGTAAATGAGGCTTAGAGGATAGAGCACGGGCCTGGGAGTCAGAAGGACCTGGGTTCTAATCCCAGCTCTGCCACTTGTCTGTTGGATCACCTTGGGTGAGTCACTTAGCTTTGTTGGCCCTCAGTTACCTCATCTGTAAAATGGGGATTAAGACAGGGAGCCCCATGTGGGACAGGAAATGTGTCCAACTTGATTCTCTTGTATCTGCCTCAGAACAGTGCTTGGCACACAGGAAGAGCTTAACAAATACCACAGTTATTAATATGTCTAGATCAAGGGGGAGGGAGGGGCAGCCCATGAGCCATCCCCTCGCCCAGTAGAATTGATCTGGGTTCAGAACACTCTTCAGTATAACACCATTACTTTAGGTTTCTCAACCTAACATATGGAACATGGATGGGCCTATAACTTCTTAGAACAGGGCACCTGGTATCCACATCTCTCCTTCGTGGTCACCCTAGGAAACCCCAGAGAGGGTGGTGGACTTTTGAATTATGGGTAAAAGGGAAGTGTGGCTGATCAGGCAAGATGGAGTTAGACTTGTCTCCCCACCAGGTTGAGTCCCCTTGGCAAACTGTAATCCTTTCACAAGCATTAGGATAGTTTGGCCAAGGGCCAAGGTGAGCTGGCTAACATCCTGGTCCCAGAAGGAGTTTCAGGTGTATGGGAACCACCTTCTTTGAAAGATATTTCCAGGCGGAATCCATCAATTTAATGAGCCGGCAAGCCTGCTGCCAGCAAACGTAACTGTAAGTAGGCCTCTGCGGCCTGCCAGGGAGAAGAGAACAGGTTGGACTAATTAGGGAATCAATCCCAGGAGCCTAGAGCTCGGCTATAGGTTTGAATTAGTGATGGTCAGACCTTCAAGTGTGGAAGGGACTGTCCGAATTAATGCTCTAAGGGAAGTAATCTGAAGTGAATCCTGCTTTGAGGAACAAGAGCCCTGAGAGAAAACTCCTTGCTCTGCCCCTTCCAGGTCCTTAGGGATTAGAAATGGAGCATGTGGAGTTTATTCAATCGATCAATTGTATTTATTCAGCAGATATTTATTCAGTGAATGTATGCAGAGCACTGTACTACGTACAATATGACAGAGTTGGTAGGCACACTCCCTGCCCTCAGTGAGCTTCCAGTCCAGAGGGAGAGACAGACATTGATAATAATAATCATTATGGTATTTGTTAAGTGCTTACTATGTGCTAGGCACCATTCAAAATGCTGGGGTGGATACAAGCAAATTGGACTGGACACAGTCCCTGTCCCCCATGAGGTTCACAGTCTCAATCCCCATTTACAGATGAGGTAACTGAGGCACAGAGAAATGAAGTGATAAATTAAGGATATGTACACAGGTGCTGTGAGGCTGAGGGAGAAGTGAATAAAGGATGCAAATCCAAGTGTCAGGGCGATGCAGAAGGAAATAGGGGAAGAGGAATTGAGGGCTTACTTAGAGAAGGCCTCTTGGAGGAGGTGGGCTTTTGCTCAGGCTATTATTCTATTAAATTATTCTTGTATTTTTCCATGCTCAACACTTAGGCACAGAGATCTACTTTTACTTGAATTTTCAGTGGTGTACTCAGTTATTATTTTGCTATTTCTCTTGATATATTCGAACCACTTCTTGGTAGGTCTTGCTATCAGATCTATCCATCGGTAGTGTTTAGTGATCTCCTACTGTGCACCGAACACTTTTCTAAGCACTTGGGGGAGTACATTACATGTATTGACAATTGGAAGCTAAGTGCTACAAGAGGTTTTTAGTACACAAGTGGGCAAGGGAGGCAGAAATTCTGAAACGGTATTTGTCGGGGAATATAATTTTGGGGAGATTAGAAATTAATCGAGGAAGACCTCCTGGAAGAGGTGTGATTTCCGAAGGGCAGACATACCCTGCTTGTAAGTAGTGATTTTCTGGCTGTCTTCCCCTTTAGACTGTAAACTCCATGAGGATAGGGAATGTGATTCTTGTTTCTGTGTTATTCTCTCAAGTGCTATACATTTACATGTAAGTACTGAGAATAGGTACAGATATGTAAATGCTAAGCTTGAACTCCTTAAAGTCAGGTATCACACCTACCAATTCTAATGTATTGTACTCTGCCAAGCACTTAATTCAGTGATCTACACAGAGTAAAGGCTCAATAAGTACCATCTGTGGATTGATATTTAGATCCTAAATTCACGGAGCCATCAGATCTCACTATCATTAATCCAGATTTTCGCTGAACAGACTGCTTCAACTCTACAAACTGTAAATGATTAAATAAAGAATTATTTAAAGAAAATTCAAGTGCTCTTCTCAGAAGTCTTCTAGCTATAAATTGAATGGTTCTTTTTTTTCCTTTGACATCTACAGTACTAAAGCTTCTGAAACAATGGCTTTTTTTCCTCTGGGATTTGAATGTTTACATTGTTTTCCAACAGCTATCCAATGTGGTAATCCACTCTTTGTGGGTTTTTTTTTCCTTTTTGACACAAAACTCCTACTTTTTTTCGAGATAACAAAAGGGCAAGCTGTTTTACATGGTAGTTTTATTGCTTTTTATCAGATGTTTGTTTAGACCCAGTGAAGTGAAAACTCAGACAATAGCACTAGGCTGGATTCAGTGGAAGATTATAGTGACATATAGACCGGTTTGGCATACAGCTATTAGGAAAGTGGTAACTCTTGGAACAGAGACTTTGAGAATAATAATAATAGAGAGAGGCATTTAGTATTTTCTTTGTGCCACGCACTCTACTCTTAGTAGAGGGTAGCTACAGTAGAAGAAGATTGGACACAATTCCTTTCCCACATGGGGTTCAAAGTCTAAGGGACAGAGAGAACAGGTATTTTACCTCCATTTTTATAGGTGAGGAAACAAGAGGCCCAGAAGTGACTTACCCAAGGACACACAGCAAGCAAATGGAGGATATAGGTTCAGAATTCAGGTCTCCTGACTCCCAGGTCAGCTAGATCACTCTGCTTCATTATACCATCAGGATTCAGACTTGAAAAGTTGTGGATGCTGAGGATAATAAGTAAGATAGTATAGAAAGAAGCATTGCTTAGACCTGTCTGATACAGAAGGGACTGTCAGTAGTAGTGGTAGTAGTAGTAGTAGTAGTAGTAGTAGTAGTAGTAAGGGTACTTATTGAACACCTAGAGGGTGCAATGTAATATCAGTTGCAACATTCCAACAGTCTATGGATCTGCTAACTGGAGGAGGGGAGATATAGCTAATAACCATTGATTAGTCAATCTGCCATCACCTCTGTTCCCCGAATCTGATTTCCAACATCATTAAGCATTTTTATTGAGCACTTACTGTGTGCAGAGCACTGAATTAAGGATTTGGGAGAGTACAATACAGCAGAGTTAGTAGACAACTTCCATTCACTCATTGTTTAAACTCAGCAAAACTCTTAATTGATTCAATCATAATTCTTACCATCCTGCTTCCAAAATGTTTACTGGGAGGTTGTCAGAAGTTTATTTCCACTAGACTGTAAGGTCTCTGAGGACAGGGATCATGCCTATCAACTCTTTTTTTAAAATGGTATCTGTTAGGCACTTACTTTGTGCTGGAGACTGTACTAAGCATTAGGATAGGTACAAGCTAATTAGGTTGGATACGGTCCATGTCTCACAAGGGGCTTACATTCTTAATCCCCATTTTACTCTATTGAATTGTGCTTTCCCAAGAACTTAGTTCAATGCTCTATCCATAAAAAGCATTCAATAAATGCTACTGACTGATTGATTTTCCAAGTCAAAATGAGCATATTTTTCCAGTCAGCATAACGAATCCAACTATCAACATCTTGTGATTCAATTCATTAGCAGCTACAATATTAATTACAGAGTTATTAAATATCTTAGTAAATGAATCCTAACACATTTAAGCATTGTTTTGCAAATAATGATTGCTCATTAATTAGAAGGGATAAATGCACAAAGTAAACAGAAATTTGTGCCCGAAATTTCATGTCAATGAGACCCAAAGCAACATGTGTTTCCTGGGGTGTCTACAACACTTTCTGCAAAATATACCATAGTTGTTAGTAATACAGGTCTCTTACCTTGTACGCTGTTGACTTTATTTTCCTTTTCTTTTCTGCATTTGCCAGAATAGCTAGGCCAATAATCTGGAACCGGATGTAATTCACGTTTGTTCATTATACACTAACCATTTGGTGGTGCCTGCAATTAAATGCTTGGGTTAGGAATTCTCTGAAGGCCATTCTGGTGATTAGAGATATTTTCAGAATTTGGGAGAATTCCGAGAATTCCCTCAACAGATTCACTTTCTCAGAGGCTAAATCTGCATGGGGCAAAACCACCTTTAGTTTGAGAAAGGACAGCTTCATGACCCTAATACAATTTACCTCATAAACTGGCTAAAGACGACATTTGCTTCTACCATTTTTCATGTAAATTCATCATAGGAGGTCAAAAAATCAATCGCTGAGGATGTGCAGACAGGGCCTTTTTCAAAAAGAAAGTGGTTTATGCCTCCTGATTGACCCGCCGGTCTGCATTATTGACAGCTCTCCCAAGATGCCTAGAATCCTGAGATTATCCTGTCTCCCACTTGGCCAAAGAGTTGAGACTGTCAGTTTGCCTCAAGACTGTAAGCTCTTTGTAGGCATTGAATGTGTCAGTTTATTGTTATAGTGTACTCTCTTGAGTGCTTAATACAGTGCTCTGCACACAATAAGTGCTCAATAAATATGATTGAATGAAGGATGAGACAGATCTGGAAGGAGGGTAGCTATCTGCTAAGGGGCTGTGTTGATTTTATAGCTTGTAGAGGTCCTTTCGAGTGGAGTGGGTCATCAGTCATCATCATTATCATCAATGGTGTGTACTGAGCACTACTTGTAAGCATTGTACTAAGCTCTTGGGAGAGTACAGTACAATAGAATTGACAGATACTTTCCCCAGTGAGTTTACAGTCCAGAAGGCAAGGCAGGGAGTGGGGTCAAAACAAAACAAATATGTTTGTACATATTTATTACTCTATTTTACTTGTACATATTTATTCTATTTATTTTATTTTGTTAGTATGTTTTGTTTTCTTGTCTGTTTCCCCCTTCTAGAATGTGAACCCACTGTTGGGTAGGGACTGTCTCTATATGTTGCCAGCTTGTACTTCCCAAGCACTTAGTACAGTGCTCTGCACACAGTAAGTGCTCAATAAATATGATTGAATGAATCAGTGAATGAATCAGCTGTAATCCAGTAATATATAAGATTTTCCCCACACGGATCAGACCAAATAGACAGTTCCCTCCAGAAAATTCCCCTCCAAAAATAAGTATGGCCCCTCGCCAACACGATCAAGGGATAATGTTAAATGCCCCTTGCTGTGTTCATTCTGCTGTTTGCCTTTTGTCTTCCCACACAATTCACAAAGAATTAATAAACTACCTGTTATCTTTGGTGGTAAATACACCCAGTAATGGCTGATCGATAGAACCCAGAGCACGACATAGATAAATAGAAAACGCAGTGCATGAATTAAGATAAATTTATTTAAGGCCCCCATTGGCCTCATTTAAAGCTGGAAAAACAAATAGCATTCCTTCTGGATCAATGCCATGGGCTGGCTCTGACCCAATTATTTATGCCAGAAGGTAAGTGTGAGGAGGGAGGAGAATGAGGGGTCGAGCAGAAAAGAACCAAGTCCCTTGGAGAAGTAAAAAGGGGAGAAAAAGCTATTTCTTGGCCTTCCCTCCGTCGTTTATCACGACTGGGGCTCTCCGGATCATTAGTTAATTAATGTTCAGACCTGCATTGCCAGAGAGATGATGCAGTAGCTTGGAGTGTGCACTGCCTACATATATCTGGAGCCATTGAAATGAGCACTTTCCATAAGTTACCTTTGGAAGGGCCCCACGTAAGAAAAGGAAGAGAAGGGAAAAGAGAAATCTCTTTAATCAATTCTCTCCTTGTTTTGGCTTTCCCCAACTCCTCCCCCTTGGACTCAGCAAGCACTGGCTGTCACAGTCACAGCCACAGCAGGAAGACAGAAGAGCCCTCCTCCAGGGATGAGCCCAGAGGATATTTATGAAACAACTTGCTAAGGAATTCTCCATCCCGCCACCCAAGGATTGAAATTTGACACCCCCTTTAGAGAGATGCAGTCTTTGTACTTCCTGTCATGTTTCTGGGCTAAATAACTGATGCTCTGATGCTTCACACATATGAATCAGACCTCCCATAGCCCCTTGGCTGGGTCTGCAGGACAAGAAACCCGGCCGGGTGAAAAAAACTTCACTTTCTCTGGTCGGGTCTTCATGGAAGCGTTTGCAACTGGTTCCTTTCTCTGCAAGTCAACGTGGAATGGCTGAAATGCGTGATCTGTTAGGTGGGTGCAGGATGGGTATTTTTTCAAGGGCATTGTGCTTTCTAATTAGTTCAGAAGTCCATCTTATTGACAGCTGGAAGGAATTCCTAGACCAGGATTTCTGGATTCCTTAGAGTGGATACACCCTCGCCAGTTCTCCCTAACACTTCTGACACACAGTCTGATCTGCACACTTCACTCCCCTGGCCCCAGCTGAGCCCAGATCTCATCTATTTCACCGCCGACCCCTTTTCTGTTTCCTCCCCCTAGCCTGGAACTCTCTCCACTTGGGCAAGTCACTTCACTTCTTTGTGCCTCGGTTACCTCATCTGTAAAATGGAGATTAAGACTGTGAGCTCTATGCATCATCATCATCATCATCAATCGTATTTATTGAGCGCTTACTACGTGCAGAGCACTGTACTAAGCGCTTGGGAAGTACAAATTGGCAACATATAGAGACAGTCCCTACCCAACAGTGGGCTCACAGTCTAAAAGGGGAAGACAGAGAACAAAACCAAACATACCAACAAAATAAAATAAATAGAATAGATATGTACAAGTAAAATAAATAAATAAATAAATAGAGTAATAAATATGTACAAACATATATACATATATACAGGTGCTGTGGGGAAGGGAACGAGGTAAGAAGGGGGGATGGAGGGGGGACGAGGGGGAGAGGAAGGAAGGGGCTCAGTCTGGGAAGGCCTCCTGGAGGAGGTGAGCTCTCAATAGGGCCTTGAAGGGAGGAAGAGAGCTAGCTGGCGGATGGGCAGAGGGAGGGCATTCCAGGCCTGGGGGATGACGTGGGCCGGGGGTCGATGGCGGGACAGGTGAGAACGAGGTAGGGTGAGGAGATTAGCGGCGGAGGAGCGGAGGGTGCGGGCTGGACTGTAGAAGGAGAGAAGGGAGGTGAGGTAGGAGGGGGCGAGGACAGGGACTGTATCTAACCCGATTTGCCGTAACCACCCCAGCACTTAGTAGATTGTCTGGAACATAGTAATTATTATTATTATCATTAATTATTACCACTACTCTCTCCATTCAAAGCAGTATTAAGGTCACATCTCCTCCAAGAGGCCTTCCCTGATTAAACCCTCTTTTCCCTGGCTCACTCTCCCTCCTATGTCCTCTATGCACTTGAATCTTTGGCCTTTGGATGTTTGCTATTAACCCCATACCAACCTTACAGCATTTTTATACATATCTTTAATTATAAATTATATATTACACATTTACTCATATTAATGTCTGTTTTCTCCTCTGTACTGTAAGCTTGTTACAGGCAAGGAATGTGTTTGTTTATTCTGCTGTATTGTACTTTCCCAAGTGCTTAGAATAGTGTTCTGCGCATAGTAAATACTCAATGAATACCACTGATTGATTCTTTGATTGTCATCAGCACTATCCCTGCCTACTATTGTAAACTCTCCCACCTAGTTGTAAAATTCCAAAACCAAAATATTCACTTCTGTAGGAGATCTGGACACGAGAGAAAGTCTAAAGAGCCCATTGCAGTTTTGTTTGGGGTTTTTTTTGGTGGCATTTGTTAAGCACTTACTGTGTGTCAGGCACTGTATTAGGCTATGGGATAGATACAAGATAATCAGCTTGGAAAAAGTCAGTTTAGAACCCAGATCCTTCTGACTCCCAACTCCCTCTTTTCTGCTTCTATCTCTCTTTAACCATGTGTCTCTTATGGGAAGGGGACTGTGTCCAATCTGATTATCTAGTATCTACCACAGTGGTTGGCATGTGGTAAGTGATTTTAAAAAGCCATTATCATTATTATTACTATTATTATGACTGACCTCCATGCAGTAACCTTCAGTATCCTCAAACTGCCTCCTTAGGAAACAGATTTCTTCATCAGTAAAATGGAGAGAAAATACCAGTTCTCCATCTCTCTTTAACTATTAGTCTCTTATGGGACAGGGAGTATGTCTAATCTAATTATTTTGTTCCTACACAGTGGTTGGCACATAGTATGTGATTAATAAAAGCCATTACTACTATTATTCCTATTACTATCACTGACCTCCATGTGGTACCCTTCAGTATCCTCAAACTGCCACCTTTGGAATAACACTGGGAGATTAACAGGGGGAGGAGTTAATCTCTCCCTCCGTGGGATCTAAATCAGCCATTTCAGGAAGTCCATTTCTGCAGCCCATCACAGAGGCCAGGCTTCTGCCTCAGAGCTGTAGAAGCAACTGTTTGGAGGATAGGGAGGCATTTATGGACTCTTCCTCTCCCCGAGCCCACCTAAACTCTACCTGGAAACCGCCCAGTGAGAGCAAAGACAGGTGTCTGTGATGTTTCACTCAGTTCCTCTTTAAGTGAATCACTCCCAAATCAAATCATCAATCGTATTTATTGAGCGCTTACTATGTGCAGAGCACTGTACTAAGCGCTTGGGAAGTACAAATTGGCAACATATAGAGACAGTCCCTACCCAACATTGGGCTCGCAGTCTAAAAGGGGCTCACAGTCTAAAAGTCAAATCCATTTTAGAGGCTGTGTGGCCTAGTAGAGAGTGCACAGGTCTGAGTTAGAGGTTCTAATCCTACTCCACCACTTTTCAGCTGTGTGACCTTGGGCAAGCCACTTGACTTCTCGGTGCCTCAGTTTCTTTATCTGCAAAATGGGGATTCAATATCTGTCCTCTTCCCCCTTTGACTGTGAGCCCCATGTGGGCAAGGACTGTGTCCAATCTGATTTTCTTGTATCTACCCTCATGCTTAGTACAGTACTTGAAGCATAACAAGCGCTTAATAAATGCCACAATCATTATTACTTAAATTCTCAGTGCCCCAGTTTCCTCATCTGAAAAATGGGGATTCAGATCCCTGTCATTTGATACCTGTCCTCCTTCCTCTTTAGACTGTGAGCACCTTGTGGTATAGGGACTGTGTCTAACCTGTTTATCTTATATTTACCTCAGCACTTAGTATAGTTTTTGGCAAATAATAAGCGCTTAACAAATGCTACAATTATTATGACAACTTCTCACTATCTCAGTTTTCTCTTCTATAAAATGGGGATTCAGTACCTATCCTCCCTCTCCCTTAAACCTCAGTCTGCCTTGTAGTTCAGGAACTGTGTCTGACCTGATTAACTTGTCTCTACCTAGCATTCAGTACAGCGCTGGGCTCATAGTAAGCACTTCATAAATACCATAATAATTAAATCAGTCAGGCATCATTTGGATGAGGAGGAAGACAGGGAATGGTTTCGCCTAAAGCATTTTTTTTTTTCTTTTTGGCTGGTTCTGAAGTAATTCCAGGGGATAATGAGGTCCTGAACTGCCTGACTTGGGAAGGGGGAGGCAAATCTGAACAGATCAAAGAGGTGCAACTTTCAGACAGGCTGTCTTGTGTGGGAAGAGAGATAGACTTCAGTATACTGGGGGGAAGGGGAAAGGATGCAACTAAATGCAAACAGGAGATCATGCATGCAGCTGTCATAAAAGGGAAGGCGGAATGGCTTTTTATCTTCTCCCTCTATCCCTGTCATTAATTCTGTGAGAGGGTTGGGTGTCTGGGGAGAGTTCGGTGTCTCGGGATTTTATTTAACCACACTAACAGAAGGACTCTATTTAGATGGGTGTTAGAGGCTGACAGGGGGAGACGTTCCCATTGGACTTGTGAAGGTGAGTCTCTCCTTCCAGCCTGAGTGGCCATTGTTAACCACAAAGCCTAGAAGAGGCTCATGGGAAATGTGGGGAAACATCTCATAAAGCGACATTTGGGCTCAATAGCTGGGCATTTTCCGCTGGTCTCCTCCCACCGCCTTTATGGCAGAGGGCATTTGCATAAAAACAGGATCTTTGTCCCTTTGGAGTTGATAGGCACGGAGGCTTATTTCCCAGAGGGATTCACAATCCTGCGATGTCATGCCTGGCAGTGGCAGGCCCAAACCTGAGGCAAAGGACAGAAGGCTGTCAGATTAGCAGGGGCAGCGAGGGTGGCAGGCCTGAATAGGAATCTGGGATCCATTTTCCATGCAAATGTCTTTGTTGTTTCACACGGAATAAAGGACCAGGACTGGAAAGGATGCATGCTGGGAAAACAACCTGTTTTAGGGGAGCCGGGCTGACTTATGAGCAGGAGACTAAGAATCAAAGTTGTAATGCCCCTGGAATCCTGGGTGTAATCTTTCTAAGCCCCCTAGTTTCTCCTTCACTACGTGGGAATAATGACCCCTGGCCTGTCCCAGCAGCCAAAGGGTATCATGTGAAACAATGAGAAGGTATCTTATAGAGTTTCCATGTTACTTTTTAAGGCTCAAATGTCCCCTTCAGATTAAGTCTCCTTTTCATGGAAAGACCACAACCCCTGAGCATGAGAGGTTTCCTCAGGATTTAGTCCACCCTCAGAGATGGGCCTCTGTGAGAAACAGGTGGACACAGAGAGGCGTGTGTATAGGCAGGGCTGGCCTCTGCCTAGCAGGAGCCCTCAGATGCTCACTTATGTTATGATCCAAAGTAAACCCTGTGTCTACCGGGCTGGTTTCAAACCCAACGGCTACTTACATGGCTGAAGATCTTGGCAGTTTTTTTCTTTGTTTTGTTCTGTTTTAGTTTTATGGCATTCGTTAAGCACTTACTATGTGCCAGGCACTGTACTAAGTGCTGGGATAGACACAAGCTAACCAGGTTGGCCACAGTCCCTGACCCACATAGGACTCATGGTCTTAACCTCCATTTTAGAGATGAGGTACCTGAGGCACAGAGAAGTTAAATGCCTTGGCCGAGGTCACACACCAGACAAGTGGCGGAGCCAGGATTAGAACCTAGGTCCCTCAGACTTCCAGGCTTGTACTCTATCCATTAGCCCACACTGTTAAGGGATATGCCACCGAACATTTCAAAGGCTTTCACAAAAGGTAATGTCTGTCATCGGGGGTGGCATTTGGAAGGAGAAGAAGGGACAGAGTAGAGTAGATATATCCAAATCCATAAATTATATATTTACATTAATGTCTGTCTCCCTGTCGAGACTGTACTCTCTATAAGGGCAAGGAACGTACCTACCAACTCTTTTGTATTGTACTCTCCCAAACACCTATTACAGTGTTCTGCACATAATAAGCGCTCAATAAATATGACTGATTGACTGATTGATAGTCGAGAAAATTGGCAATTTCCAAATCGAGGGAGCCTGGGGGAAAATCCTGGACATCTCTAAAGATGATTGCCTGTGAAACCTGCGGATGCAGAGGTGATTTCTGCTAGAAAAGTATCTACTGATCTTCTTCCTGGACCCTGGAATATTTCTTTTCTACTGAATGGAGTTGCAAGGGGGACAGCATAGCAGAGAAAAACAAAAGCAATGAGAAGCAGTGAGAAATAGCATAGTGCACGGGTCTCAGAGTCAGAAGGACCTGGGTTCTAATCCCCTCTCCACCATTTGTCTAATGGATGTCCTGGGGCAAGTCACTTCACTCCTCTGGGCCTCAGTTCCCTCATCTGTAAATGGAGGTTAAGACTGTGAGCCCCACTGGGGACATGGACTGTGACCAACCTGATTAATTTGTATCTACCCCGGTGCTTAGAATGGTGCCTGGCTCACAGTGCTTAACAAATACCGTAAAAACATCTTCTATTTGTGTAGTGTTTTATTATTCTACAATAGTTTTATCGCAATTATCTCATCTCCATAACATCCCTGTGAGGTAGAGGAAAGACAGGCATTATCTCTGTTTTACAAATGAGAAAACTGGGGCTTAGAGCAGTTACAGTTAAGTCATTTTCTTGAGGTCACACAGCAGGCCAGTGGCAGGGCTTGGACAGAAATTCAGATTTCCTGACTCCCAGACTAGAGCTCATTCCACTGGGGGAATCCTCTCTGTGTGCTCCAGAGTAATAACAGGTTTGTGTTAAGCTTTTATTATGTGCCTATCACCATATTAATTGTTGAGGTAGATACAAGATAATCAGGTCCCCCTTGAGACTCACAGTCTAAGTACGAGGTAGAACAGGTATTGAATCCCCATTTTGCAGATGATCAAACTGAGGCATTGAGAATTAAAGTCCCTGTCCCATATGGGGCTCACAGTAGGAAGAAGAACAGGCTTAAATAATAACAATAATTGTGGCATTTCTTAAGTGCTTACTACATGTCAGGTACTGTACTAAGTGCCAGGGTAGCTACACACAAATCAGGTTGGACCAGTCCCTGTCCCACATAGGGCTCACAGTCTTAATCCCCATTTTCCAGATGAGGTAATTGAGGCACAGAGAAGTGAAGCAACTTACCCAAGGTCACAGAGAAGATGAGTAGCAGAGCCAGGATTAGAACCCAGGTCCTTCTGACTCCCAGGCCCGTGCTCTATCCACTAGGCCACACTGCTTCTCCTGGCTTACCTGGGGAGACACAGGGATGTCCACGTGAGTTATTTCTGGATCAGAGACTGAGGCACTGAGGAAATGTTATTAATCTAAAACTAAATGAAACTTTACCAATACATTCATTCAATTATATTTATTGAGCGCTTACTGCGCACAAAGCACCGTGCTAAGTGCTTGAGAGAGTACAATAGAACAATAACTTGCTGTAGAACAACCACGTGATGTACACAAAATCAGCAACATGTCCAAATGCAGTCTGCATTAGGCGTCCCAAGATGGCAAATCCTCAGGCACTAGGTAATCTCCAGATTAACCAGCTGCTGTGGACAGTCTCATTCATCCCAAAACATGGTTAATGTCCTGAGAAATATTAAACATGCCTGATATATATTTGAGATTGAAGGCAACCTGTTTCCAACAAAAGATATATTAATAACCACTAGAGCATTTAGGATGAGCATCATCTTAGGCACCACTGTGCACGTTGGGTAAAAATCAGCAATTGTTCTTGATAAGGCCACAGCTCTCCTCCTCTTGACTCCCCCAAATTAGCAAACAATGGAATTCCTGATTCTCCTTCCTGCTGGGATAAATATTCCATTCCAGCTGGGATAAAAATTACGTTCCAGCGAAAACAATAATATGGACTGTGGATGTTTTCAACACCATAGGAAATAGGTCTTGAAATAGCACGACAATTCAGTTATCTACTTGGAGACCGAAAGCCCTATCTCCGCTTTTCCGTCCTTTGATAGTGTTTTGACCAAATCAACGTGTGAGTGGTTTGAGTGGTAAATCTACATAGAGAAATTACAAGAGCAAGTTTTGTTTTTTCTGGTTTGGGCCAGGAAGGAAGCCACAGCGAGGATAGGATGAGGTAAAGGAAGCCAACCCTGATGAAAATGGCTGCCTTCAGGTCTTCCGTTTCCTTGTTCTTGTAATAGGTCAGCCCAGTATTTTTCCTTTGTTTAGTTTTAGGAAAACAACATACTCAGTAAGATACAAGGGCTTCAGAATTTTGGAGCATTGCCAATGTTTGATTTTAAGTAACCCATCTCCCTCTGCTTGGGAAGCAGTGTTCCGTGAAGCTCACTTTTTGAAAGAAGAACCATCCTAAGTACATCAACACAGTACAGGCGTGTCATTTTCGTGTTGACTGAGAGCCAACTGCATGGTGAAGAAATTTGAAGCTTAATGGAAAATCAAAAAAATCTATTTTGGAATTGGATGCTGACAAGACTTTAAGCTGAAAACTCCATCTCCTCTGAGGAAATAGGCATTCAATGACTTTAAACAGCATTCATTTGATGCTAATTGATTGAAGGTCATAAAAGAAAAGAAGTGGGTTATTCTTTGGGGAATATAATACTTAGCAGCCATAAAATTTCCTCCCAAATGACTCCCTTTGTTGCAGGCCTACATCTTCTCTCTCTTTCCCTTTCTTTATAGACTATATGGAACAGCCAACATGATCAGAAGCTACAATAAATCTTGACCCCTTTCTAGGATGTGGGCCAAGTTCAATAGCAGGCACTTAAATGTTGTATCACCTTCTGCAGACAAAGCTCTGAACCAGTGTTTTTTCCAGAAACAATCAACTGTTGGAAAGAGAAAGATGGAAGTGACTAAGGTCAGCCAGGATGGAGAAGAGTGAAATAGGTCCATGATTCTTTTACCTCTGCAGAGTTCCTGAGTTCTCTTGGACAACCCACTAAATTTATCATTATGTCTATTATTATCATTTGTCCTCAAAAGTGAGATTAAGGTATGGAAATAATATTTGTTAAGCACTTACTGTGTGCCGAGCACAAGCACTAAGCACTGATGTAGACGGTCTCTGTCCCACATGTCTCACACAGTCTAAGTAGGAAGGAGAACAGGTATTGAATCCCCTTTTTATAGATGAGGAAACTGAAGCTCAGAGAAGTCAAGTGACTTGTTCATGGTCACACAGCAGATAAGTGGAGGAGCATAATTAGAACTCAGGTCATCAGGTCCCAAGGCCCGTGCTCTTTCGGTTAGGACGCTTTGCTTTCCTTAGGTTAAGAGGGAAGTTCCAAGGACAGGAAGTGTTGTGGGAAACAGCAGAATCTTCAGGGACACTGAAAGTAGGAGTGACTCACTGGCACCTAGTTAGCATGATAATTAAAATGCATTTTTTTTCCATGGTATGAAGCCAAAGAGGATTGGTTCTCCCTAAAGACCTATAATAACTAGGTGTCAGCTAATCAATCAATGACATTTGTGGAGCATTTACTACATTCCAGGCACTTTACTAAGCACTTCTAAGAGTGTGCTAGATTAAGTAGACCCCAATTCCTGCCCTCAAGTATCTCCAAATCCCTAGTCCTGGAGCACCTAGGGGTCCCACAGAGCCATACTGAAAAACTGGAGTGGACTGGGACTCATCCTCAAATATCTCGAATTTGGAAGAGAAAATTCTGACCAGGTTGAAAAAGGAAGGAATCATCACAAATACGTTTATTCCCAAGCAGTCAGTGTACCACATGCACCATCATATCACGTGATACCGATGGATATTTTTATTTTGAGAGATTTCAAACTGAATCATGGTGTGCACAGAACACATTAATAAAATTATTTCTGCTGGAGGCTCCCAAGGAGCTTAAGAGAAAAGAGAGGATGGTAATATCAGAGTTCTACGCACCAGTGGCGGTTATAGTGTCAAGGAAGACATTCTTGCTTTAGGAATACGGAAATGAAGGAGAGGTATTAACTGTCAGTGAAGTCCACGAAAATAGCAATGCCCCTTCAACTCTCCCCTGGCCATCCACCCTAATTTCTTTTTTTCTTCTGACTTGAACTGGGAATTGACTGTAACTTAGGGAAATGCTTAGAGCAAAAAGTGGCTCTTTCAGGGTGACATCTATCTGCAGCTCTGTTTTGTGAAGAAGTTTGGCAATCTCCAAAGCACAAGTACAGTGAGACTGCTGTTCTATAAACCTATATATCCATGCACAGGTAAGGATGCTATCATGTTATGCAGTTGAAGTAACAGTACGTATTGAGCAGTCTTTGAGTGCAAAGCATGTTATAAACTTAGTCAATCATACTTACTGAGCAATTACTGTGAGTAGAGCACTGTACTAAACACTTGGAAGAGTACAATATAACAATATAACAGACACATTCCATGCCCACAGTGAGTTTACAGTCTGGGGGGGAGGCAGACATTAATATAAATAAAGAAACAACAGTTACGTACGTAAGTGCTGTGAGGCTGGGAGGGGGGATGAATAAAAGGAGCAACTCAGGGCAATGCAGAAGGGAGTCTAAGGGGTTGGGAGAGTACAATAAAACAATAAACAAATATATTCCCTAGTCACAACAAGCTTACAGTCCAGAGGGATGTTCTAGATGTTCTCCCATACCTTAGATTGGTCATGCACATGTGAGTAAGAGCTCACCTTCAATAGCCTCGTATATTTTAAAAGTGAACGGGTCTACAAAATATAGGAAAGTGACTTAAAGCCATTTCATGAATCACCGCCCTCCTGAGTGGAGTGGAATATAACACAAAGGCTGGCAGTCATGGAGTCAGCGATTACCAAAATACATTGATCAAGGGGATTTGTGGTGGTCTTTGCATGCTGTAATAGCTAGATGGAAAATACTCAGGATCCCTGGTATCTTGGTTTGGACCCTAAGGCTCAGAGATAGCCTCCTTTTGGGGCTACATAATGCCCAGAAAGACCCATCTTCCTAGATCCTCAGCCACTGCCTTCTTGCGGTTGCTTGCCCATAGCAGGGCTTTATGGTGGTATTTTTTAAGCACTTACCAAGTTGTCAAGCACTGTCTTAAGCTCTGGGGTAGATTCAAGTTAATCAGTCCCTTCTCCCTCATGGGGCTCACATTCTAAGGTAGGGAGAGAACAGGGATTTCATCTACATTTTACAGCGACTTGGAGTTAGGAATGAGATCGGGTGGAGCAGACAACAAGGAGAGAGGAGACTCCATTTTCCTAGCTCAGCTTATCCACAGACAACACAGCCCTGTTTTTCTTATTTCTGTCTTCCCATAAGCTGTGTTTTTCCCCCCACGACCTCTGACCTATCCTTCCCACCCAGTCCTTCACTAAATCCCCACCAACCATTTTGGGTATTAGAAAAATGGAAAGAGGACCAGGGGAGTGGTGAAGAGAGGGGAGAGATATAACTCCAGGCTGCACGGAGATAATGTTAGCTGAGACATCTAGATGAATACCAGCGCTCCGAGCAGTTTTCATCGTATTGCTTTTGCTATCCCAGCAGCAACTGGGATCTCATTTAATTTATACTGTAATAAAATCTCCTATTGATTTTAATAAAATTGAAGAATATCATTTTGAATGAAATCCCTAAGGTGCCCACTCCATAAAAGCTGACTTTTCTTATTTCCTCTGCCCACGTACATTACAATTCAGGACCGGTTCCTTAGAACTGGAGCTCTTCTTTTAATCTGCCTCCAAAAGCAGAGGGGGCATGAGTTAGAGCTGTGAGAAAGCACGGGACATCTTTGAACTCTGGAAGTCTGGAGATGCTGTTGTCGACAGAATGCGTTGAGTGTTTATTTATTTATATTTTTCATTTTGTAAGCATCACTGAAGCTCTCTTACAATGCTCTGTCAACTTGTTTTTGAGCCTAACTGGAAGAAAGCACAGTCTTTCCTTCCCCACTCCCTCCTTCGTGGCAACGCACCATGCATTGTGGCCAAATGGATAGAGCATGGTACCGGGAGTCAGAAGGACCCAGGTTCTAATCTCAGCTCTGCCTCTTGTCTGCTGTGTGACCTTGGGAAGTCAATTAGTTTCTCTGGGCTTCTGTTACCTCAGCTGTAAAACAGCGAGCAAGGCTGCTAGCCCTATGTGGGACAGAGACTGTGTCCAACCTGATTAGCTTGTATCTCCCCCAGTGCTTAGAACAGTGTTTGACGCACAGTAAGCACTTAACAAATACTATTATTATTATTATTATTATTATTATTATTATTATTATTATTATCCTCAGCAATTGTCTCACAGGTTTGAGCTAGGATCCAGCAATGTCTGATGCTTTGTTTCACCAGGTCTATCAAATGCTTCCTCTGCTGTCCTGGGTTTCAGTTTCCTGATTTCAGTTCACCATTCAGTGGCTGTTTGAATCTCCAGGCTGTCACTTCTTCTTCTCCCATGTCCTGGCATAGGTGTGCTAAGGACAACAGAACTTTTTTTTCTTTGAATGGCATTTATTAAGTGCTTACTATGTGCAAAGCACTGTTCTAAGCACTGGGGAGGTTACAAGGTGATCAGGTTGTCCCATCGGGGCTCACAGTCTTAATCCCCATTTTGCAGATGAGGTAACTGAGGCCCAGAGAAGTTAAGTGACTTGCCCAAAGTCACACAGCAGACAAGTGTGACAAGTGTGACTTGGAAAGGGCATGGACTTGGGAGTCAGAGGTCATGGGTTCAAATCCCGGCTCCGCCAACTGTCAGCTGGGTGACTTTGGGCAAGTCACTTAACTTCTTTGGGCCTCAGTTATCTCATCTGTAAAATGGGGACTAAGACTGTGAGCCCCCCGTGGGACAACCTGATCACCTTGTAACCTCCCCAGGGCTTAGAACAGTGCTTCGCACATAGTAATCACTTAATAAATGCCATTATAAAAAAAAAGTGGCAGAGTTGGGATTTGAACCCATGACTTCTGACTCCAAAGCCCGGGCTCTTTTCACTGAGCCATGGAAGACTGAAGAGTTCTATAGAAGTAGAAAACAAGATCCCTGCCCTCAAAGAGTTTACAGTCTAGACATCGATGGTATGTCTTGATTATTTGTTGAGCACTTAATGTGTACAGAGCACTGAATTAAGTACAGTTCAATAGTTAGTATCTCTGCCCACAAGGAGTTTGATAGAGAAGCAGCATAGTCTAGTGGAAAGAGCCTGAGCCAGGGAGTCAGAGGATCTGGGTTCTAATCCCAGCTTCTCCTCGAACCAGCCGTGTGATGTTGGGCACATCACAACTTCTCTGTGCCTCAGTTCCCTCATCTGCAAAATAGGGATTCAATACCCATCCTAACACCTACTTAGAATGTGAGTCCCATGTGGAACTTATTATCTTATCTCAGAGAAGCAGCGTGGCTCACTGGAAAGAGCCTGGGCTTGGGAGTCAGAGGTCATGGGTTCTAATCCCAGCTCCACCACTTGTCAGCTGTGTGACTTTGGGCAAGTCACTTAACTTCTCTGGGCCTCTGTTACCTCATCTGTAAAATGGGGATTAAGACTATGAAGTCCATGTGGGACAATCTGATTATCTTGTATCCTCCCCCGCCACCCCACCCCCGCCACCGCCAAGCGCCAGTGCTTGGCACATGGTAAACTTTTAACAAATGCTATTATTATTATTATCTCATGTCTACCCCAGGACTTAGAATAGTGCTTAACTCAGAGTAAGCCCTTAACAAACACCATGGCTATTATAGCAGCCTAGGCAGGGAGACACATTAAGCAAATTTCAGATAGGGGAAATGGTCAACCATAAGAATATAGAGGGATTACTTGTAATTTGGAGAAGCAACATGGTCTAGTGGACAGAGCACGGACTTCGTAGTCAGAAGGACCTGGGTTCTAGTCCCGGCTCCACCACTTGTTTGCCATGCGACCTCAGGCAAGTCACTTAACTTCTCTGAGCCTCAGTTACTTTATCTGTAAAATGGGGATTAAGACTGTGAGCTCCATGTGGGACAGGGACTGTGTCCAACCTGATTACCTTGTATCTACCCCAGCACTTAGAACAGTGCCTGCCACTTAGTAAGTGCTTAACAAATACCATTAAAAAAATGGGGATTGCAGAACTGACAACCACCTATGTTTGGACCTGCAAGTTGGCTTTCACCATCCAGGCAATCTGTCTCTGATGTCACTGGGAAGACTGGAACTGTATCCGAGCAGAGCGAGTAATCCTTGGAGGGCCCATTCATCCCAGAGCTCTCAAAATCACTTCCCAACACCTCCGCTTCCTTTAAATGAAGCAGCATGGCCTGGTGGAAGGAGCCCAGTCCTGGGAGTCAGAGCACCTGGGATCTAATCTTAGCTCTGCCATTTCCTGCTGTGAGACCTTGAGCAAATCACTTCACTTCCTCTATGCCCCAGTTTCCTCAACTGTAAAATGGGCTTTCAGTACTTGGACTATGAGCCCTAAGTAGGACAGAGTTTGTGTCTGACCTGATTCGACTGTCTCTAACACAGCACTTAAAACAGTGTTTGACATACAGTGAGTGCTGAACAATCATTGGTTCTTCTGACTGATCTTTTATGAGGAAATGGAACATTAATTGAGCTGCCCCGCCCCCTGCCACACACACACACACACACACACACACACACACACACGCCACCACCACCACTACCATCGGTCACAGCTTATTTTATTAAAGTAACACATTCATTTATTCATTCATTCATTCAATCGTATTTATTAAGCACTTACTGTGTGCCCAGCACTATACTAAGCACTTGGGAAAGTTCAATACAACAATAAACAGTGACATTCCCCGCCCACAACGAGCTCATAGTCTAGAGGGATGCTATCCCCACCCCCACAAAATGTCTTCAGTATTCCACGTTTATTACCTAAATGATACCTCATTTTTGTCCTCACAATCGCCCTGGGTGGTAGGGGGAAAGTTGGGTGTTATCACCCCCATTTTACAGATGAGAAAACAGAGGTCCGGTGAGATTGAGTGACTTAGCCAAGGTCACACAGCAGGCTGGTGGTAGAACCTGAATCCTCCCAGGCTTCCAGCCCTAATGCTCTTCCATCTCCAACCTCCCACAGAGAATATGAAAATGAAAACATCGGGCCTCAGATTCTCCTAGAGGTTAGAGAGGCAATATTGGGAACGATTAGCCACTGCTTTCAAAACAAATTCCCAGCCGTGAATCCAGCCCTCTGGGCCAGCTGCCGTGCCCCCCTCCCCCAACTGGACCAACTGATCTCCGTAATGGTGCTTATGCATCATTCGATCAATGCCGTGATTACGCCGCAAAACAACAGCCCGAGGAATGCTGGCTCACAGACCCTAAAGGCGAGGGGATGGGCATAAGTCTCCAGCTGAGGTGATGGGTTGCTGCTTATTTATGGAATAATGGCACTCAAGCTCAGCGTAAACAAGAAGACCGGCGCATATTTCAAATTGTCACTTCCCCATCCTCTAGTTATCACTCTCCTCTGTGCCCTCATCATGGATGGGGGCTTAGCCAGGATAATAAAATCAGAGCTGTTTCTCTTGACGCCTCTATAAAGGGGGCTTGAAATTGGATTTCTGCGAAACGTGCCTCACGAAGCAGGTTGGAATAAGTTCCCTTTAAAACGGCACCAAATTACAACAACATGACACATTCCACCCAGTGCGTCTCAAAGGGTATAAATTAGGTTCTGGGGAAGGTACATTTACTCTTGCAAGACACTAAAGTACCATTTGGAGGACTGGAGGAATAATTTAATAAATAATACCCCCGTGGCCTGAAAAACTAAACGTTGGCAACTTCCAAAGAGCCCGATTCATACTGAGGGAGTAACATAGTCACAGGAAGAGATCTGGAATTGGTAGAGTACTGAAGAGCAGTGAGGTCTAGTGGAAAGAGCAGGGGCCTGGGGGTCAGAGGACCTGAGTTCTAATCCCAGCTCCACCACTTGTCTGTTGTGTGACCCTGGGCAAGTCACTTCACTTTCTGTGCCTCAGGTACCTCATCTGTAAAATGGAGATTAAGACTGCAAGCCCATGGGGGACATGAACAGTATCCAACTAGATTAGCTCGTATCTACCCCAGTGGTTAGTACAGTGTCTGGCACATAATAAGTGCTTAGCAAATACCATAAAAAGAAAAATCAAGGGTATTGTAACCAACCTGATTGTCTTGTATCTACCCCAGCATTTAGTTCAGTGTCTGGTACATAGTAAGCACTTAACAAATACCGCAAAAAATAAATAAATAAAGGGACTGCCTTCAACCTGATTAGCTTATAACTGCTCTAACATTTAGAACAGTGCTTGGCACATAGTATGTGCTCAACAAATACCTCAATTATCACTGGTGATAATAGTATAATTGTGTGTTCCGTGGGTGCCATGCTCTGTATACCAAGCACTTAGAAAAGTTCAGCAGAAGCCAGAGATGCTGTTCCTGTCCACAAGGTGATTCCACTCTAATAGGTGTAAGCTCTAGACTGTAGGCTTGTCATGCACAGTGATTGTGTCTACTTATTGTTGTACTGTATTTTCTCAAGCACTTAGTACAGTGCTTTGCACTCAGTAAACACTCAGCAAATACAATCGAATGAACAAATGAATAGGTATCAGCAATAGTGGTGGAATGTCTGTTGTGTAGAGATGGTGATGAGCCCTTTGGGGACATTCAACAATAGTAGCAGAGGTGATCCCTGCCCTAGGAGAGATCCTAAACTAAAGGAGCGACAACTGGCATAAATGAACACATTTTCACAAAAGAGTGCAAGTAGGTACAAATTATAAACATGTAGAATTAATGTAAAATAGCAAATATATAGAGAAGTGCTGAGATGGCCAGTGGCTCCCATGACCCAACAGGTGAGGTGAATAATCAGGGTAGGTCTCCTGGGAGCAGCGTGGCACAGTGGAAAGAGTCTGGGCTTTGGAGTCAGAGGTCATGGGTTCAAATCCTGGCTCCGCCAATTGTCAGCTGGGTGACTTTGGGCAAGTCACTTAAATTCTCTGGGCCTCAGTTACCTCATCTGTAAAATGGGGATTCATTCATTCATTCAATCATATTTATTGAGTGCTTTCTGTGTGCAGAGCACTGTACTAAGCGCTTGGGAAGTACAAGTTGGCAACATATAGAGATGGTCCCTACCCAACAGTGGGCTCACAGTCTAGAAGGGGGAGACAGAGAACAAAACAAAACATATTAACAAAATAAAATCAGTAGAATAAATATGTACAAGTAAAATAAATAAATAAATAGAGTAATAAATACAAACAAACATATATACATAAATACCGGTGCTGTGGGGAAGGGAAGGAGGTAAGGCTGGGAGGATGGAGAGGGAGAGAGGAAGGAGGGGGTTCAGTCTGGGAAGGCCTCCTGGAGGAGGTGAGCTCTCAGTAGGGCCTTGAAGGGAGGAAGAGAGCTAGCTTGGCGGATGTGGGGAAGGAGGCCATTCCAGGCCAGGGGGATGATGTGGGCCGGGGGTCGACAGCGGGACAGGAGAGAATGAAGATTAATGGGATTAAGACTGTGAGCCCCCCGTGGGACAACCTGATCACCTTGTTACCTCCCCAGCGCTTAGAACAGTGCTTTGCATATAGTAAGTGTTTAATAAATGCCATCATCATTATCATTATTTTAGCCAGACTTAGAAGGATGGGAGGGACATGAATTGGCATGACTGAAATGGAAGGGCTTTGGAGCACGGGGGGAAAGGCATGAGTGTCCTGAGGTGAGAAAATCAAGAGTGAAAGATGGTTAGGAGGTTTGTTTGGGAGGAGCAAAGAGAGGTGGAGAGAAAAAGAGTATAGATGACTAAGGGGTTGTTTGCCAATGAGAAATAGGTCTTTTAGTCCCATAGGGCTTTGTGAAGATGAATCCACACCCAGATACGCAAGGGCGGTCCAGCTCCCAAATTCAAATTTGTAGTCCCAGAATTCAGCAGGGTCATGTTGGAGTTTGGCTCAGAGTTGGGTGGGCCTCAGATCACTGAAGGGTTGCCACCCCTATAAGTTAGAGTATCTCATCATTTTGCCACTGTGACATGGTCATCTTAGGGGGCTGTTGGGACTATAAATCTCAGCAGCCCCCAGGGACAACTGGGAGCCTGGACATTGGCAAACCCACACACTACGGAACTAGTCCCCTGCGACTTTACAGGCCAGGAAGTTGAACTGGAGGAGGAAGGCTTAGTAACATGCCCAACTTCAATGTCTTCTCCCTTTCCTGGTAGGAGTCAGGAGTAACAACAGCATGAAGGTATTAACAGAACTATCTGGCTCTAGAGCCCCACCGATTCCAGCCTCTAATAATAGCAATTATAATAACTTTGTTAAGCATTTGCTATATGCCAAGCACTCTACTAGGCACTGGGGTAGATATAAGATGATCAGGTTGGACACATCCATATCCCACATGGAGGTCACAGTCTAAGGGGGAGGGAGAATAGATATATAAACCCCATTTTCCAGATGAGGAAATTGAGGCACAGAGAGGTTAAGTGACTTGCCCAAGGTCACATAGCAGATAATGACAGTCAGGATTAGAACTCGGGTCCCCTCACTCACAGGCCCATGCTTTTTCCGCTAGGCCACACTGCTCCTGGGATCCGGGATCTGATCATGGCAGAAGCGAGAAGGAGGGTGCTCAGAAATTCATGGTGGGAGATGCTTTTAAAGTCATCTATCTCTCATTCCCCTAGGATGTGGAGATCACTCTTGGTGTATCTATTGAACTCTACCAGTTCATTTTCAAAAAACTCAAGCAATTGGGTTCCTGCATGTGCTACAGAGATGCATTTCCACAGTCCAATTCATCAAACTACTGAGCAATGAAAAGGGAAGAGTCAATATCCGGAAGAAATTATATCTGGCCCGATTCCTTGCCCTTCACCAGGAGGATTTGCCCTCTTTAAATGCCATAAAAAACCCAACCCTGCTTCTGCCATTTCTACATCAAAGCTAAACAGGTTCCAATCTGATAAATTCCCAAATGTATGTGGAAAATGTTGGTTGTGAGCCAACATTTCATTAAACACTCCAATTTTCCTGTATCCTTAAAGGATGCATTTGCTATTCACTGCTCCTGATCTCCCTCTGAATTGCACCCCGTTCCTTGAAATAGGAACCACACAGGTAGAGACCAAAAATCATTTGAGGCTATCAGAGAGACAGCCTGCCATACAGGGTGTGCTATTTTCTCATTATATGGCTTTCTTAAGGGAAATAAGGAATTAATTTCACATTACATTTATACAGTCAACAAGACATGAGCTGAATAGTGAGTAAGAGCCCAGAGGAAATTGTCTTGTCACAGTGTATAAGGCTTTGGTGGGTCCATTACATTAGCTCTGCTATGTGACTGAAATAGAGCAATGGTAAAGATTTCCATTTTCACTCTGCTTGGCTGCGTTTATTTCTTCCATCTCATTATTAGCTCCAAATTCACCACTCTAACAAAGCATGGCAACTAGGACAATTAGGAAAATGAGAGCATTTTGTGGGATGCAAAATTGTAGGCAAAGGCAATCCGATCTGGGGTGGGGTGGGGGAGATTGTCTTTGAATTCAATACAGGGGCGATCTTTCAACTTTTCAGAATGGGTAACGCATATCCCAGTTCCTCAAAATCCTCCATAGGTTATGCTTTCCTCTCTGCATCAAGCAGGTCCTTGGCTTTAAGGCATCCAATAGCTCTCTCCCCTTTTTATTTATCAACTCTTTTCTCTCTGCCCCGCTCACATTCTTCTCCATTTAAGCTGGTCACTGTTTTCCTCCCACTCACCAACCAAGGATTTGCCCAAAATTTCACACGCAATAAAAGGACACAGCAAATATTATTATATTGTACTCTCCCCAATCTGTTAACACAGAACTCTGCATGCAGTGAGCGATCAATAAATACAATTCACTGATTGACTGACAAAGCATCCTGATGTCTCAGGAGCCATTTTCTGGAGGAATATGGATTTCCTGCAGTCCTAGAGGGTTTCTCCTGCGGATACTTGAGCATCCCCGCTTTTCATGGTATTTGTTAAGCGCTTACTATGTACCAGGCTGGTACAGATACAAGCTGATCAGGTTAGACACAGTCCACGTCCCACATGGAGTTCACAGTACTAATCCCCATTTTCCAGATGAGGTAATAAGTCATAGAGAAGTGAAGTGAAAGTGTGATTCATCAGCAATGCTGTGGTTGAGTAAGAAGGATGAGACCGAGGGGGCTGTAGCATTCTGGGACCTCTAGACTGTAAACTGCCTGTGGTCAGGGGTCATGTTTACATTTTTTATGGTATTTGTTAATCAATCAATCAATCAATCAATCTGTCAATGGTATTTATTGAGCCCTTACTATGTGCAAAGCACTGTAATAACAAGTGGGAAGAGTACAATAAAGCAGGATTAGCAGTCACGTTCTCTGTTCATAACGAGTTTACAGTCTAATGGGTGAGGCAGACATTAATATGAATAAATAATGTACAATGTATAATTTAAAGATATGTACATATCTTGTTAAGTGCTGACTATGCACAAGACACTGTTTTTACCAACTCTGTGCCCTCCCAAGTGTGTAGCACAGAGCTCAGCACACAGTAAGTGCTCAATAAAATAACACGGAGTGATTGATCTGGGATTCCTTTGGTGACATCAACCTAGGTCTGTTGCTGATTGACTTTGTGAATCAAGGGAATTCTTTTTCTAAACTGTCAAAAGCTAGAATCCACCCACAATTGGATCTTTGGTTTTTTAGATGGATCCATGGATAGAACAGGGCAGAGTCCTTCCTGGAGGCAGGGGAATGGTCGAGATGACCTCTTCCCCTCCCTTTTGGTCAGAACCTCTGGCTCTGGGAAGTACAAAGGGATCTTTCCTTTGTAATATTCCACACACCAATCAATCAATCTGTTTTCAGAGCACCATACTAAGTACTGTAGAACAGATTTGGCAGACACAATTCCTGCCCATGATGAGCTTACAGTCTAAAGGGGTTCTAAAACTGACAAACTGCTATGTATGCAGAAAATTCAGAGAGAGAGAAAAAGTGAGAATCACTGGATTATATTGGATATGTCTGTTTCCCTTACCATTTAAATTCTTGAGAACAATGACAGTCACACCCTGACCATGGATACCCAGACCTTTTCAATCACTGTAGATCCAGCCTGGGGTTTAAAAGGTTTCAGTGAGGTCATATTTATGCACAAATCTGATAACACTGAGTCATCTCTGTGCTAAAATAAATAGAAAGTGATAGTATGCATTGGCAGTAATTAGTGTTTTTAAGAGACAGTTGAAAACGTACCAATCACTCTTAGATCATGACCAGATTTTTCTTGCATTTAGGCTTGAAGACAAAGAGGAATTCCTCTACAGTTGTGTCCCATTTATTTGGGTTTCTCTCAATAATAATAATAATTGTGGCATTTGTTAAGCACTTACTATGTGCCAGGCACTGTACTAAGCCCTATGGTCGATACAAGCAAATCAGGTTTAACACAGTCCCCGTCCCACAAGGGGCTCACAGTCTCAATCCCCATTTTACAGATGAGTAACTGGGGCCCAGAGAAGTAAAGTGACTTGCCCAAGGTCACACAGCAGACAAGTGGAGGGGCTGGGATTAGAACCCAGGACCTCTGACTACCAGGGCCATGGAAATTCCTCAATGCAACTTAACATCTGGGCAACACAGAACAGGGGCCGGCAGGGGAGTAAGATGCATGGCTAGGCATGTGACGTGTAGACTTTCAGAAGATGAAGTTTATATGGCACATAGGGCTAATTAATTACTCTCAAATTCCTCTTGTAACTCATGAATTATTATTGAAGATCAATCAATTAATCAATGATATTTATTAAGCACTTACTGTGTGCAGAGCACTGTACTGAGCACTAGAGTATGAAAATATATATTATGTCCTTGTAATGTTCCAAACGCTGTGCTAAGCTCTGGGTAGACACAAAATAATCTGATCAAGCGGGGTCTGTGTCCCACATGGTGCTCAAAATCTAAGAAGGAGGGAGAGCAAATACTATCATTATTTTGGGGAACAGCAAATGCAGCTAGAACTCCATGTTAGCCAACTACCCCATGTGGTGGGTTGTTTTTCTTTCATAATCTCATCCTTCATTTCCTCAAACCACTCCTGTTGGGCAAAACTCCTAAATCAGTGCTGAACATGGCCTTAGGAGTTCTCTGCTGAGACTTCTAGCTCCTTGTCCATAATAGCTGGATCTATCTGGTTTGGGAAATAGAAATTTTGTTGGTTTAACGATGAGAGGTCTAAGGGGCCCAAACATTTGGTGCATTCTCAAGGAGACATTTAAGATTCCTGCAGAACTGTATCTTCTCTCTGTAGTCTGCGGGAGAATTTCTCAGGTACTAAATGGAAAATGTGCAAAGCAGGAGATAAAGCTCACCCTATTTGGTGTTTCTCTCATAATACAGCCCAGTGAAGAACACATCTCGAATTGCACTGCCCTAAGCAAAGCTCCTCTCCTGTGTCCTGGGAAGGATTTAAGATGTAAAAATGTTTCCAAAAATAACCAAAAAAAAAAATTAGGGCTCATGAACCTGTCTGCCTTCTTCTCTTCTTCTTTTCTCCTCGTTCTTTCATACTATGATGTTTCTGTATTTCAGGCATTTTGCTGGAATTTTGCTGGGTTCCTCATGTAGGATGTCTCCCTGGAGAATTCATCCCTCTGTTCCTGCTCTTCTGTGAATCCATTCTGACCCTAGAGCATCTGGCTATCATCTGGAGTTCAAGAGACAGTCCTTTGAGAACTTCTCTGTACAGGTGGCTACCTCTCACTGGACATGCATGCCAGAAAGCCTGCCAAAGATTACAAGTGGCTTTGCAGAATCAGCTGTGCCCTTTAGACTAATGATAAATCTGAAGAAAACTGAAATCATGGATCATCTTGCACCTGGAAAATCTAAGAAACACTGATCTGCATGGGCGACATAGAGCTAAACACCATTACAGAATGCTGGTTCCTAGGCAGCCCACTCTCCCATGATGCAAAGAGAGATAAGGAAGGGGAAAAACTCACCTCAATCAATCAATCAATTGTACTTATCGAGAGTTTACTGTGTGCAGAGAACTGTACTAAATGCCTGAGAGAGTACAGTATTATCGAGTTGGGAGACATGTTATATTATACTTTCCCTGGGGAGATTGTTCTATAGGATGTAGCAGGAATGTGGTATATATAACTGCCCTCACATTTCGCTCCTCGAATGCTAACCTACTTCACTGTACCTTTATCTTGACTATCTTTCAACTGTCCTGCCTCTGTCCTGGAACTCCCTCCCTCTTCAGATGATCACTCTCCTCGTTTCAAAGACTTATTAAAATCCCATCTCCTCCAAGAGGCCTCCTGCAATTAAACCCTCATTTCCTCTTTTCCAACTCCTTTCTGTGACACCCTTGCCCTTGGATTTGCACCCTTTATTCAACCTCACATATCTGTAATTTATTTGTTTATATTAATTTATTTCTCACCCTCTAGACAGAGAAGGAGAATGGCATAGTATGTAGAGCATGGACTTGGGAGTCAGAAGATCATGGGTTCCAATCCCAGCTCCACCACTCGTCTGCTGTGTGACCTTGGGCAAAGTCACTTTGCTTCTCTGTGCCTCAGTTACCTCATCTGTAAAATGAGGATTGAGACTGTGAGCCCCATGTGGCACAGGGACTGTGCCCAACCAGATTTGCTTGTATCCACCCCAGTGCTTAGTACAGTGCCTGGTATATAGTAAGCACTTAACAAATACCATAGTAATAATAATTATAATAATAAGCTCTTTGTGGGCAGGGAATGTGTCAGTATACACTCCCAATTGCTTAGTATTCATTCCGGCTCCACCACTTGTCTGCTGTGTGGTTTAGGGCAAGTCACTTAACTTCTCTGTGCCTCAGTTACCTCATCGGTAAAATGAGAATTAAGACTGTGAGCCCCACGTGGGACAACCTAATCACCTTGTATCCCCCCCAGCGCTTAGAACAGTGCTTCTCACATAGGAAGCGCTTAGCAAATGCCATTATTATTATTATTATTCATTCAGTGAATGCATTCATTAGTAGAGGTGCTTTGCACACTGAAGCCCTCAATAAATACAAGTGATTGATCGATTGATATATAAGGCTCCAGAGCTAAATGTAAGTTTGGTTGTTGTGTTGCTAAACAACTTTGTCTTTGCCTTGTAAAGTTGATCTGCAAGATTCAAGTTCAACTGCCTTATAGTCCAGTTTACTCCAGCCATCTCAAGTGCCATTTCAATGGGCCATTTCAACGGAGCCATATGGCATACTCAATCCAGAAAGAAGTGGTTCTCTTTGAGCAGTAATCTCAAGAGGATTGTGAGAAATACAGGCCAAAGCAAACACTAAGCCAGGCCCACAAGCAACGAACATGAAAGTGCTTTTGTGAATCCATCATGGCGAAGACTGCGGGACCATTTCAGCTCAACATACATCATCTACCACAGAATTACATACACAGCTTGAATTAAGTATGAGGGTAAATAAAATCAGATCAGACAAAGTCCCTATCCCCCAAGGAGCTCACAGCCTAAGGGGGAGGGAAAATGAATATTTAGTACCCATTTTATAGAGGAGAAAACTGAGGCACAGACAAGTGAAGTGACTTACCCAAGTTCCCACATTAGGCAAGTGGCAGAGCTGGGTTTAGAAACCAATAGCATGAAGGACTGAGGTCAGTGTACCACAAATGAATACAAATAGCCCCCTCATTGTTCCTTCCAGATGAGTGGCAAGGGAATTATGGGAAATCAAACTGTGGAAATAAATAGGAAAAGGCGAAAACATATTTTTTAAGTAACATATAAAATCCCCGCGCCCTTCAGAAACAAAAGAAAACGTATTTCCCTAGGAGTTAGCTTCCCACAAACCCTCATCTAATGAATAGTATTTACCTGAGAAAAACACCATTTCAGCCTTCTAGCACTACACACACAAAAAAATTAGAACGAGTCTCTCCTGTGTCCTCTTATCTCTAACACAATAGGGAGAGAAAATATTCAGGTCCAATGTTATTATTATCATTATTACTACTTCCATGATAGACTAGCCTTCTCTGCCAGGTAATTGTGCAATCAAGCAGTTTTTAAAGCTCTGTAATGTTCCGTAGGCTACATACAATAGGCAATGTTTCCATCTACCATATAATTATATACACTGCTTGAATGCTGACCATAGTCAAAGAAGGGAAAAGAAATGGAAGGAGAGAGATGAGGAAATTATTCATCAATCGTCATTATTGAGCATTTACTGTGTGCAGAGCACTGTGCTAAGCACTTGGGGGTCTAAATATAACAGAGTTGGTAGATACATTCCCTGCCTACAATGAGCTTACAGTCTAGAGGGGGAGACAGATTGTAAGCTCATTATCAACAGGAAATGTGTCTGCTAATTCTGTTGTACACACCAAAGTTCTTAGTACAACGTTTTGCATATAGTAAGTGCTCATTAAGCATGATTGATTGACTGATTGACAGACATTAATATAAATAAATGAATTACAGATATGGGTATAAATGCTTTGGGGCTGAGGGAGGAGTGAATAAAGAATACAAGTCCAGGATAAGGGCGACATAAGGGAGTGTGAAAAGAGGAAAAATGAGGGCCTAGTTAGGGAAGGCTTTTTGAAGGAGATGTGCCTTCAATAAGGCTTTGAAGGTGGGAAGAGTGATCGTCTGTCAGATATGAAATGGGAAGGAAACAGCATAAACATTTCTGAATCTGCAGAGAGGATGGTTCGTTTCTGAGCAGCTCTTAGTTCTTGTCAAATATCTCCAGACGAAAAATGCCGCTACATTGACGTTTTTTCAATCTTTTGTGTAATGTGCATTTAATGTCACATTCCTAATTTCAGTTTGATTTTACATTTGTGAATATACCAAAGGTTAAGGAAGTCTGAACATTTTGTTTTTATTTTAGCCTAAAGGATTTTGGCTTCCTCCCCATCCCCACCATCTATGGATTCCAGTTTGGGGTTCTTTCCAAGTCCTTTCTTCATGGTCGGGGATGTTCAACGACCTTGAAACCCAAAGCAAACATCAGTTAAAAGATCCAAACTTGGGCCGTCATCCCTGTAATCAGCCTTACCTGCTCAGTGAGTGCCCGAAGCCAAGCTTTGCATCCGCCCTGACTGATCGCAGTCCTGTCAGCTCCCAGGCTGTTCCTTGCATCATTGCCAATGTCAGACTCAGCTCTCGCTGGTAATGTCCACAGCCCCTTAAAATTTACTGCCATTATATTTGAAGCTGTTACCTTTATGTGGTTTAGTGGTGTGGCAATTACTACTTTAAAAAAAAGGAAAAAAACTTTTTTGAAGATTTATAGGCTAATAGTACTTTAAAACCAACTTGGAGCCTCTAAAAGGATTCTGGGAATCTTTCTCAGGAAAGAGCTGAGACAACCCCCAGCTCGCCAACGGGACCTTAGAGGAGTTGTCGAATTGGAGTGGACCTCATGCTTTGGTACAGAAACCCCGGGAGCTGGGGTGTCTGTGGACATGTTCTGAGAAGAACCCGGAGTTTATCCCCAAATTTCAGTCCCTAAGGCCCCTTTTCCAGCATGGTTTTGGGGGCTCTTGGCTTTATTCTCTGAAACCAAAGGGATAGGGCTCTTTATATTCAACAGTGTAAGCTCCTCGAGGGCAGGGAATGTGTCTACCAATTCTGTTGTAGCATTTTGTTTTGTACTCTCTCAAGTGCTTAGTACAGCGCTCTGTGCACGGTAAATGTTCGGTAAATATCATTGATCTATTTGGCCTGGTGATTTCTGCTACATTGAGGGGATTGTGTTCAATCAATCCATTAGTCAATAGTATTCATTGAGCACTTATGGCAAGCAGAGCACTGTAATAATACTAATAGTTGTAGCATTTGTTAAGCTATTATGTGCTAAATGCTAAGTTAATCAGATCGGGCACAGACCCTGTCCCATATAGGGCTCAGAGTTCAAGAGAGAGGGAAAACTAGTATTTAATCCTCATTTCCAGAGGAGGAAACTAAAGCCCAGAGATGTTAAGTGACTTATCCAAGGTCCCCCAGCAGGCAGGCGCAGAGCTGGGATTAGAACCAGGGTCCTTGGATGCCCAGATATGTGACCTTTCCTCTGGGCCATGCTGCTTCTGAGGGTTTCTGAATGAGATTCTCCTCAGAACCAACTGGCTAGTGCTCTCAGGGTCAACTTGTCTTCCACCCAGAGAGGTGACAGGTGCATTTCCTTGGGGTTTGCAGAAAAGACGTCACCAGCTGCCTGCACCCCACAAGGATCAACTAGCACTTCTCCTCACAGGGTTAAATTTTGAGCTCAGCCTCTTTAAACACACTCAGAGGCTGCTCTGATTAAAAATAATGGTGCAGTTAGTTATGATAATGCCATTTTAAGAAGAGAGCATCATGTTCGGGCTTTGAGGAGATTGTTCTGTTTTGGCTGGGAGAAGCTGTCGGGCCTTTTGCAACCTTGCCAGCTATGATGGAGCAAGAGGCTTCAAAGCAATCTGAAATCTGGGAGGTGGAATCCTGTGGTTGGGTTTCAGAGTGCCTCTCTGAGTCAGAGGGAAAGCGGGAGGGAAGACAAAAAGGTGGTTCCCAGGGATGATTATGGTATCTGTTGGGTGCTTACTATGTGTTAAGCTCTGTTCTAAGCTCTGGGGTAGATACAAGTCAATCAGACTGGGCACAGTCCTGTCCCATATAGCGATCACAATCTCAGCAGGTTGGAGGACCAGGTATTTAATTCCTATTCTACCATTGAGGAAATTGAAGCCCGGAGAATAGAAATAATAATGATGGAATTTATTAAATGCTTACTATGTGCAAAGCACGGTTCTAAGCACTGGGGAGGTTACAAGGTGATCAGGTTGTCCCACGAGGGACTTACAGTCTTAATTCCCATTTTACAGGTGAGGTAACTGAAGCACAGAGAAGTTAAGTGACTTGCCCAAAGTCACAAAGCTGATAATTGGCGGAGCCGGAATTTGAACCCATGACCTCTGACTCCAAAGCCCTTGCTCTTTCCACTGAGACATGCTGCTTCTCTTGAAGCTTGGAGAAGTTAAGTGACTTGACCAAGGTCAAACAGCAGACAAGGGGCAGAGTTGGAATTAGAATTCAGGCCCTCTGATCCCCAGGCCCATGCTCTTTCCACTAGGCATAATGTGTCTGTTAATGGTCTGTGCATTAAAACTGGTGACGTCAATGTAGGACATTAGGGAAAAGGTTATCATTCTTGTGAAATGATGTTGAATTACAGTCCCACATGGGACAGAGACTGAATTCCAGCGCTTAGAACAGTGCTTGACACATAGTAAGCAGCTTAACAAATGCCATAAAAAAGAAATATGCAGCATTATTAATAACGGTAGGATATTCAGCTTCTCAAGAATGAACCATTTTATAAAAATATGACAGTTTAGAATTGAGGGCTTTATAGGGGAAGTACCCATAAAGAGTTCTTTGTGCTTCAAAAGATTTTCTTTGAGGAAAATGAATGCCAGATCAAACCTGCTGACCACAGGGTTCCTTTGCAAAGGCAAAGGACAAAGTTATAAAGAAACAGCTGGAGAAGCCAACGTGTTGCAAAGCAGAATGTTCCAGAAGAAGGTCAAGATGAAAGTTGGCATGGGAATTTCTCATCGTCATGTCCACTTAGTCAGGTCAGGGGTCAACATCAAAGTTCAAAATAGGTTTGCTGAATTTTGAATAAATTCCTTCTTTTTTTAAAAAAAGCAAACAGAACAACAACTGAGAGCAACACACACGATTTGGAAAACAAGAATATAAAAGAAAATTCCCATAATTGAAAAGGGAAGAGAAGAATAGTCCACCAAGGCTATTTCCCTTGAGCCCTGGAAGGGTCTGTGTTGTCATTAAAAAGCAGAGTGGCAGACATTTTTTTTTTTGCTATCAAACAAAAGCACCAACTAACATTGGCATACAGCGGCTGCTTACATTAAACCCAAGTACATTTTTAACTGTTTTGACCTCCTGTTTAAAAGCACTTTGAATCATCACATTCAAACAACCTGGCAGAATATTTTCTAATAAATCTTGAGCCTGGCAGTTACATATTCTAAACCACGCTGGAGAAAAGGATTACAGTATTTACTACAGAGACAGGGAGATTGATTCTCCCTTGGAAAACCTGCCAGGTTTTTTGATTTAGAGAGCTGATGATCAGTAGCGTGTTTAGACTTGATTTATATCAGTTTTCTTCTTGGCAGGTTTCTTACCAAATGATACAGGCTAATTTCCTCAAGGATGTTTTCTTTGGGTGTACCCCCGCTGGGAACAGTGGTCTGTGGAAAAAAGAACGTTAGGATTGTTCCGATTTCTTCCTAACCAGTTCTCAATGATGTCTGTTATTAAACTCTCAGCCTTTGGACCTGGGTAAAGTCCTAGGGCTTGGCTATTCCCACAGTTCTATCAGGATTCTTTGATGGAAAGCAATCGACTCCTATTCCCATGATCCTCTACTTCCCATGGACATCTTAGTGTGGGGAAGGGGAGGTTATGTTCTCCAACCACCTCCCCCTTCCTCTCTTCTCTATATTCCCCTACTCTCTCTTCTCTACGGAGGAAATTAGGGATATGGTACAAGCACCATAACCCGAGCATATCCCGAGCAAGGCTGGGTTATTATTCATTCATTCATTCATTCAATCATATTTATTGAGCGCTTACTGTGTGCAGAGCACTGTACTAAGCGCTTGGGAAGTACAAGATAGAGACGGTCCCTACCCCACAACGGGCTTACAGTCTAGAAGGGGGAGACAAACAACAAAACAACTCTATTAGCAACTCCTACTCACCCCTTATGCCTTCAGGCAATGTTGATTAGCTTAAGAGGGAGATAAATTTTGTCTCAGGCAATTAGAATTGACTAAGGCAAGCCAATTGAAGAAGCATGTCAACTGAAATAATAATAATAAGAAGAAGAATGGTATTTTTTAAGCACTTACTATGTGCCAAGCGCTGTTCTAACCTCTTCGGCTCCATGAAGAAATATAAGGCGAACAGGAGCAACTTCGCAATGGGACATTTTGAGCTCTGCATCACTTTAATGCCTACATTTGGGAGGCAAGACATTGTCTTTCATTCATTATTTATCGAAAATTATTTATTGAAATGAATTATTCCTATTAACATCTGTTTCCCCAGCTAACGGCTGTCTCCCCAGCTAGACTATAAGCTCATTGTGGGCAGGGAACGGGTCTACTACCAACTCTGTTTTGTACTCTCCCAAGCGCACAGTGCAGTATTCTGAACATAGTGAATGCTCAATAAACATGAATGGCTAAGTGATTGATTGATCAATAGGAAATGCAATTAAGCCCAGATCTTTAATCAGGATTCATCTAGACCTGCAATATAGAAACCCAGTTCAATCAGGGGTCCCAAGCGTAACTGCAAATCTAATCTGAATGGAGAACTTTGATGATCCTACTTTTTTTTCCTTCTTGAATTGGGAAGACTTAATTCTACTTTTTGTCTGTCAAAGGCGAGTTTTCTCTTTAAACTCTCCCTGTTGTCTAGGGCAGTGCTTTCAGCCCTAGTAGACCTCTCTCAGTTCCGAGGCCTGTCAAATCCCAACATTTCAAACTGCCTTCCAGACTCTTTCCAGCCCTTGAAAGGTTTTGAAATGCTCCTGTCCCACGAAATTAGATATTGCTTTCAGGATTCAGTTAGCCCACAACCTACATCGCTCAGAAATTAAAGGAATGTTGGTCAAGTGGTCATTTTATACAGACAGTCCAGACAGTTTTCAGGTGGTACGTTCCTGTCCAGTAGCATGGCATAGTGGATAGAGCCCGGGCCTGTGATTCAGAAGGTCGTGGGTTCTAATCCTGATTCCACTGCTTGTCTGCTCTGTGCCCTTGGGCAAATCACTTCACTTCTCTGTGCCTCAGTTACCTCATCTGTAAAATGGGGATTGAAACTAGGAACCTCACATGGGACAGGGACTGTGTCCATCCTGATTTGCGTGTATCCATCCCACAGCTTAGTACAGTGCCTGGCACATAGTAACAGTTTAACAAATACCACACTTATTATTACTGATACTGTACCCGTATTTTTAGTTTTGGTTTCCAGCCTGCCTCAGTTCCCACCACCAAATCCCCTGATTCAGCAGTAACAGGCTTGTAAGCAGGGAAGAAAAATAATAATAATTGTGGTATTTACTAAAAGCTTACTGTGTGCCCAACTCCTCGGTTGCCTCTGGTACCTCCAGGTTGGCAAAGGAGTACCTGGAATTCTTCCATTCCACCAGTAGATCACCTGTACTGTGGTATTTTTTACTTAACAACTTACTGAACACTGTGCTAAGCGCTCAGGTAATCACAGGATACTGAGGCCCGACACAGGGCCTGTCCCAAACAGGGCTCACAGTTTAAAGTGGAGGAGGAACAGGTATTGAATCCCTATTTTACAGATGAGGAAACAGAGCCATCGAGGAGTTAGGCGACTCGCCCAAGGTCGCGCAGCAGGCAAGTGGCGGAGCCAGAATTAGAACCCAGGTCTTCCAACTCCCAGGCCGGGGCTCTTTCCACTAGGCCATCCTGCTTCTCACCTAGTTGCAAACAAAGTCATAAGGAAAGTCTATGAATTTCTCGGTGAAGTCGATGAGATCAGGCTACAGATCATTTTTAAGTTCTCTCAAAGTAGCATTTTGCAACTCTACCTCAGAAAGTCACATTTCTTCTACCTCACCAACCCACATTTCCTCTACTTCACACATCCCTTCCAAGAAGACTGTCCTACTAAAGCTCTAATTTCTCTTTTCTCCCACTCCCTTCTGCATCATCCTTGCACTATAATTTGTCCCCTTTATTCAAATCCATAGCACTTGTGTATGTATCTGTAATTTAATTTATTTATCCCTCTAGACTGTAAGCTTGTTCATTCATTCATTCAATCATATTATTGAGCACTTACCATGTGCAGAGCACTGTACTAAGTGCTTGGAAAGTACAATTCAGCAACAGAGACAATCCCTGCCCACAACGGGCTCACAGTCTAGAAGGGGACAGGGGGCATGTCTACCAACTCTGTTATATTGTATTTTCCCAAGCACTTAGTACAGTGATCTGCAGATAGTAAGTGCTCAAACTCTATGACTGACTGATGAACAGATTGAAACCCAGTCTTTGAAGATCCTGGTAGAACAAAAGTGAAACAAATATAATTGAAGACAGCTGAGAAAACCAGGGGCTCCCAAAGCCTTATCAACAGAGCCATATGTTTCACTTAAGAAAAGGCAAATATATGCAAAGTTTTTATTCCTCTCCCATCTACTCAATTTTATCAACAGCAACAGCGATAGAACCTTAAGCAACCAGAGAAAATGAACCCGGCAGATGTAAAGGAAGCTGAAGGGAAAGTGTCTGCTAATTATGTCATATTGTACTCTCACAAGCACTTAGTGCAGTGCCCTGAACATAGTGAGCACTCAATAAATACTACTGATTGTGAATTATTGAAGCCCCACCATTATAACTACAATAAGCACCTCTTAACACATGTGTAATGCATGACAAATTTTTCTGTTAGAACTATTCATCAATTCATTCATTCAAACATATTTATTAAGGACTTACTGTGTGCAGAACACTGTATTAAGGACTTGAAAAAGTACTATACAACAATAAACAGTGACATTCCCTGCCCACAACGAGCTCACAGTGTAGAATGGGGGAGACAGACATCAATACAAATAAATAAAAATTCCAGATACATACAGAAGTGCTACTTCCCTGTTGTTAATTCATTGAGGAGCAGCATGGTCTAGTGGTATGGAAAACAGGGGAACTGGGTTCTAATCCTGACTCTACTACTTCCTCTGCTGTGTGACCTTGGAAAAGTCAGTTAACTTCTCTGTGCCTCAGCTAATTCAACTCTGAAACGGGGATTAAATCCTCTATCTTCTAACTTGGACTGTGAGCCTTTTGTGGAAAAGGAACTGTGTCCAACCTGATTATGTTATATCTACTCCAGTGCTTAGTACAGTAACTGGCACAGAGTAAGCGCTTAACAAATACCACTGAAAAAATAAACATATAAGTATGCTACAGAAGGTACTTTACTGTTTCTTCCCTGACACTTCTACCAATTGACAAGCTATTTCCTGTAAACAGTTGGCTCCCTCCTTCACAGACCTTCCTGAGATCCATTGGAGACCCAAGCTCCCGAATCTGTATTTATTTAATGTGGCTGAACCCATTTTTAAAAATCTTATTAAGGTTAATTATCAAGATTAATTATCATCAAAAATTGATCCATGGAAATCAATGATGATTACTTTTTGCATATGGGAAGAGACAATCTCTTACCACCGACAATTTCGCATATTAAAAATATTTATGAGGGGGATGCACAGAGTGATTAAAATAATCTACTTTGTATCAGTCTGCATCAAGACAATTACAAAGTGATTCAATTAATTAAAAGTAAAACTTAATTAAAACGAAAGAGCATTTGAGGTAATGCATCAATACTTCATCTCCCAGTGAGATGAAATATGAATACGAAATTTCCAACAGGCACTTTTTGCTCATCTGAATCTCAGGAACAGGAAGAAGTAAATGCTTAAGTAAATTAATCAGGCTATACATTTAATATTAGTTCATAAATAAACATAAATTGCTCTTAATAAAAGAAGATTGTAAACCTTAACCGAGATGGCATCGGTAACAGATAGCAATTAGAACTAAATGGATATATTAATGATTCTAAAGGAATCCCTTTACTGTTTAATTGCAATGCATCCAAAAAGCAACATCCAAAAGTTAATAATATTTAATATGTCTAATTGATATTGAAGTATCTCGCTAGTGAATTTCCAGTAAAATTATAAATGCTTGAATTATCTACTATTGATAAGAAAGTCATTATCACTCAGGATTGTCGGCTGATGTAATTTTCACTTAATTACATGACAACTAGATTCATCTCTTATTAGAGCCTCAGCAATCTTTGAACAATAAATTGATATTTAATTAACATAGGTAATCTTAATGAATGCATTCTAGAGAGCAATGGTGCTGGTCTTTCTCTTTTATCTTCTTACTATTGCATTGTCACTTATTTGATTATCACCTTCATCCTCAACATCTATGACTTATAACGATGTTAATTGTGGTATTTGCCAAGCTCTTACCATGTGTTAAGAACTGTACTAAGCACTGGAGTAGATAGAATACACTCAGATAAGACATGGCCCTATTCCATGTAGAACTAGTACTGAGTCCCCATTTTTCTTGTCTTATGCCATCAAGTTGTTTCCGACCCATAGCGACACCACGGACACATCTCTCCCAGAATGCCCCGCTCTCCATCTGCAATCGTTCTGGTACTGTATCCATAGAGTTTTCTTGGTAAAAATACAGAAGTGGTTTACCACTGCCTCCTTCCGCACAGTAAACTTGAGTCTCTGCTCTCGACTCTCTCCTATGCCGCTGCTGCCCAGCATGGGTGAGTTTTGACTTGTGGCAGATTTCCTTCCACCCACTCGCTAGCCACTGGCCAAGCTAGGAATGGAATGGGTATGCCTCTGCTTGACTCTCCGTACCGTAGCCGAGATTGGTAGAGTACTGGAAACTCTCCATGTGCAACCCTGAGAGAGAAACCCCATTTTATCTATGAGGAAATTGAGGAACAGAGAAGTTAAGAGACATGCCCAAGATCACACAGCAGGTAAATGGCAGACCTGGAATTAGAACCCAGGTCCTCTGTCTCCCAGACCAGTGCTCTTTTCACTAGACCACAATCTATTTCTACTTGTTTAGTTTTGTTGTCTGTCTCCCCACTTCTAGACTGTGAGCCCATTGTTGGGTAGGAACTGTCTCTATACGTTGCTGATTTGTACTTCCCAAGTGCTTAGTACACTGCTCTGCACACAGTAAGCGCTCAATAAATACGAATGAATGAATGAATGAATATACATTCCAGAGGTCCCCTGACTGCAGGAGGGGCTCTGTGGAAACTTACAGGGAGTAGAAATTACTTAATCCTGCCTTCTTTGACTTAACAATTTGGAAAACAGAAGAGAGAAATCTAAATAGGTCAAGGCTGCAAAGTTGTAGTGATATAATGCACCGCTTGCTTGCTGGGTGGCCTTGGACAAGTCACTTAACTTCTCTGTTCCTCAGTTTCCTCATCTGTAAATTGGGTATTTAAGAGTGTGAACTCCATGGGGAATAGGGACTGTGTCCAACATGACTAACCTGTATCTACCCCACGGCTTAGAACAGTGCTTGGCACAAAGTAAGTGCTTCACAAATATGATCATTATTATTATTATATGTAAAATAGGGGTGAAATCCTTAGCCTGTACAACCATATGGTACAGGGATAGAGTTTGACCTGATTATCTCATATCGACTCTGAAGCTTAGTACAGTGTGTGGCATATAGTGAGCACCTGACAGATACCACAATGATTATTTTGTGCTATAGGATACCTAAAGCTATAGGATGAAATACACACAGAGCTTGTGAGAGCTGTCTCTCTCCTAAAGGATGCCATCTTCTCATTTTTGATGACGTGGAAGAGCAGGGATTAGAACCTATGTCCTTCGGACTCCCAGGCCCGGGCTCTGTCCACTAGACTACACTGTTTCAGGACGATGTTCAGGCTGTTATGCACAATTACATGTCTTGGGCCACCAGGAGTTCAAATCCAGGCTGACTCTTTCTGCTTTCACCAACCCCGGCACTTTTATCTTTATAACTCATTCACTGACTCCCGAGAATGAGCCCCCAGCGTCTTGCTCTAGTTCTGGCAGAAATTCTAAGCTATGCACATTAACACATTTTTTTTTCATTTTCTGTATTGTCATTATTACATTTAGTCTCCACTGAAGTAATCCCCAAAGACTCCAGACATAAAATCCCCTGAAAGTATGCTTGTGTGCCTGAGCTCATCCTTTGAATTTGAAGATGGACTCTGATGGTGAAGTTCACTATAAGCTCCTTGAGGACCACTTGTCTGCTGTGTGACCCTGGGCAAATCACTTGAGTTTTCTGTGCCTCAGTTTCTTCATCTGTAAAATGGGGATTAAGACTGTGAGCTCCATGTGGGACAGGAACTGTGTCCACCCTGATTAGCTTGTATCTATGTCAAGGTTTAATACAGTGCCTGGCACACTGTAAGCACTGAACAAATGACATTAAAAAAGAACAGTTCTTTCTTCTCTTTTCCACTTCCTATACCTACCCACCCCAACTTTACTTCTCCCTATGGGTGATGGAGAGAAGACAGAAGACAAATGGCAGAGCCAGAATTAGAACCCAGGTCCTCTGACACTTAAGCCCATGTACTATCTATTAAGCCACAATGCTTCTCTAATTTCTTTCTAAATTTGAATGCATCCTCCAAACTGGCTCCATTCCATTATTATTAACAGGAAAAACCGTAGCAATAATAAAATACCCTGGAACGCGGTAGCCATTTTCTTTTTTTCTGGGTTGTTTTTTTTTTGTCCCTTTCTTTTCAAGACTTTTTAAGGTTAGGGCTGAAGATGATGAAAGGTGAGCTTTCAGAGCAGGGGAATACTATGAGCCTCATTCTTGATTTGCTGTAGTTCTTAGCGTAACAACAGGACATGATTTCATGATCCTATAGTAGCAATAGTTATTTTTTTTCCTCAGCCAGGCAAGCTTCACACTTCATTTTTCTATTCTAGCATTCTTGATCTGACTGCATGATTATTGATTTTTTAGAGTTACTAAACTGCAACATTTACTGAGTCATTCAGTCTTTTATCATATCCAATAGCACAGCACATTTCAGAAATAACATCTTTTTGGTTCCTTCATGGCTTCTGCAAATCAAATTTATTTTACCATTGAAAACGTCAGAGAACCCAGCCAAAAATAAAAAAGGAGTTTTTTTCTCCAATTGGTCCCTGAAATGGCAAAGTAAATTTCCAGCTGTACTGAGGAGATACAAAAGTTGTGCAGTTTCCTAATTTGCTTAATCGCTTAGCACTCAGCCTAGAGATTGTAAAATCCTTGAGAGAAAGGACATTGTTACCTTACTCTCCTAAGCACTTTATACAGTGTTCTGTAAACAATAGGAACTGGATCAATACTATTGTTGGAGTGTTTGATTGAAACTAAAGCATTCTTAAAGAAATAGAGTTCAACTACCCATTTGGGGAGGAAGCCTGGTTTTAGAAGAGAACAAACTGAACAAAGTTAAAGGTGATTCAGTGAATGTGAGGACAGCAAAATAGACTAGAAGTCTAGCGTGTTGCTTCCAGATATTTTCCCAATGTTTGGTAAAAATCCTTGAAACATTATTCACCTGTCCAAATAAAACCAGTCTTTTTACCCAGGGAAAAGTTAGGGAGCTCTTTCAAGTGTGTGCTTAGTAACAACTGTTTAGTTCAGTGCTCAGCATACAGTAAGTGCTCAGTAAAAAACATTGATTGATTGATTGATTGAAACCAAAAGTCCATCCAGCCCAGGATTCTGTCTTCAAGAGTTGCCACAAGATGTTTGAAGGATCAAATGATAGTTACCCACCTGGAAACCCAGAAGAATAAAATTCATCTCGTTGCCTAGGGCATTTGAAAATGGCAGCATGATGGTGGCATGAATGGATGGGAAGATCACTGTAGAAACACATAGCACCCAAGAACAACTTGTCTTTAGCTAGGCAGTCGCATTTGTAGCTCCAGGTTCCCTTTTTTTTAAAAAAAAAAAAACCAGTATTGCCATCTACCGAAAGCCTTCTGGTCTAGGGGAACCAATCAATCATTGGTACTTATTGAGCGCTTACTATGAGCAAGGCACAATACTAATCTCTTATCCACTCTTTGCAGTGTTGCATATCTGCCTGATTTCTCTGAATCAATCAATCCATTATATTGAGCATTTACTGTGTGCAGAGAACTGAATGTAGCATTTAGGTGCGGACCTTATAACAGAGTTGGTAGACAGGGACCCTGCCCAGAAACAGCTTACAGCCTACACTTCATCCAATTCATTCGATTGTATTTATTGAACGCTAACTGAAAGAGCCCGGGCTCTGGAGTCAGAGGTCATGGGTTCAAATCCCGCTCCACCAATTGCCAGCTGTGTGACTTTGGACAAGTCACTTTACTTCTCTGTGCCTCAGTTACCTCATCTGTAAAATGGGGATTAACACTGTGAGCCCCCCGTGGGACAACCTAATCACCTTGTAACTTCCCCAGCGCTTAGAACAGTGCTTTGCACATAGCAAGCGCTTAATAAATGCTATAAAAAATACTATGTGCAGAGCACTTTACTAAAAACACTTGGGATAATACAATACAACAGTAAGTAGACACATCCTCTGCCCACAAAGAGCTACTAGAACAGTCCACCATATTATTTGATGTTGTATGTACTTCACTAGGACTTTATAGATTATTTGTCTAACCTCCCTACAAAGGGTCACCTGCTTAAACTTACCATGCCAAGTAAAATGGAGAGACTGGGATAATTCAAATATTATCCAATTTAATTATATTCATGGCTGTCTCTCTCTCTAGACTGTGAGTTCATTGTGAGCAGGGAATATGTCTGTTTATTGTTCTATTGTACCCTCCCAAATGCTTAGTATAGTGCTTTGCACATAGTAAGCACCCAATAAATATGATTGAATTAATCCAATCTCCTCCCACCGAGCAAAGTGGCGTTTCCTGACTAATTGTTCTTAGACACTTAAAACACCCACGTAGATAGTTTGGTTGCCACTTTTCAATACATCAGTTGAATTGTTAGTGAGAGCTTAGAGCAAATCTAGAAAATGATGCATCCAGACCCTTCTTCAAGTTCTATCACTCACGCTGCTATAACCAAGATAATACTATTGTTCCAGTGATGGGTAGATTCATGATGGGTTTCTCTTATTCAATGGATGGAAAATTATATTTTACTTATGAGTGGGTATTTATCCAGTGTCTTCAATCAATCAATCAATGATATTTGTGGAACACTTACATTTTTTTTTCTGTGGTAATTGGTAAGTACTGAACCAGACACAGTACTAGGCTGGGAAGCTTACTGTGTGCAGAGCACTGTAATAAGCACTTGGGAGAACACAGTACAGCTCTACTATTTTACTACTACTACTACTATGATTTCTACTGCTACTATGACTACTATTACTACTGCTACTACTATGATTACTACTACCACTACTACTATATCTACGACTTCTCTAGGACACTAAAATGTTTTCAGAGAGGTGGCTTGGCATTAGCAGCAGTCCATTTTACTCAGGATCAAATTGAACTGATGGAAATGTCATTTTTTATTACCAGGTTGTCATTAACAAACGTAATTTATTTTGGGTCAGGGAAGAAGTTAGCCCAGCATGAAGGCCTAGAGAGATTTGTGTTGTATTACAGTGCTTTATCAGAGATAATCCTCAGCAACTCAGTTCAAACAACCTTTCAGAACTGGAAATCTCTTCTAAGGAGACCGGCTCAGAATATTAAAGAGGGACAGGATTCAAAGCATTTTCAAATTTGCAGCTGCATGAGACATTGAAGCTAGTCTCCTGGAATCTTTTCACTTGCTGAGAACCTCTTTTCATCTGTATTTAAAAAGGACAGCTCTCGGCAGCATTTTAATTATGTATTTGTTTACAGTTTTAGAAATTGTATCTGCCTCCTTCAACCTCTGCCCGCCTTGCAAAAAGCAACTCGAATTAACTTGGAAATCATTTACCGGTCGATGCTTTCTTTTCATCTTCGGAAACTCACCAACAGGATAAACCAGCAAATTGCGGATCAAAACCATGCTACGGTTCAATTGTCTTGACTTTCCCGAAATGCAATGAAAGTTGTTACTTCCATCAGATTGAAAGGATCTTGAACTGGCTGAACTCAAGTCTATGTTCTCTTTTCATTAAGAGGCATGGAGAGGAAGAATGAGTTCATTATACATTAAAGGCATCCCAAGATGTAACTGTTCTAATAAACCCTCTGAGTTCTTATTCATGTCTGCCAGGGGGGAGTATATGTATGACTCTATATCCCGACCTGTAACCTTAATGATAAGAATTCTGAGATTCCTTGAAGACTGGGGCAAGGAATAAAGACAAGTCGAGACCTAACTTGATTGCTAAAATGAGAGTGTGACCATTGGAAGGGAATTACTCAAGTGCCTCCCCCTTCCCTGCCTTTGGGAAACAGCATGGCCTAGAGAAAAGAGCATGGACCTGGGAGTCAGAGGACCTGAATTCTAATCCTGACTCCCCACTTGTCAGCTGTGGGGCCTTGGGCAAGTCACATAACTTCTTTGTGCCTCAATTCCCCCATCTGCAAAATGGGGATTCAATGCTTATTTTCCCTCCTATTTAGCTCGTGAGGCCCTTGTGGAACCTGATTATTTCTGTCTATCCCAGAGTTTAGGACAGTCATTGGCCCATAGTAAGCGCTTAACAAATACTACGGTTATTGTTATTATTATTATTATTATTATTATTGTTATTATCATTATTATCACCTCGGCAGCTGCACTAGGTGAATTGTCTTGGATTACTTCACCACCTTCATCATCATCAGTGGTCTTTACTGAGTGTTTACACTGTACTAAGCATTTGGAAAAGTCCAATTCAACATCTCCCCCATCAAAATGTAAGCTCCTTATGAGCAGGGAACGTATCACTTCCTTTATTTACCCACACACTTAGTACAATGCAGTTTATCCACTGATCACTCAATATATTCCATCACTCTGTACTGGATGCTTCGGGGCATATGGTATTCACCCCACCCTCAGCCCCACAGCACTTAAGTACATGTCTATAAATAAATTCTTTCTTTTAATGTCTGTCTCCCCCTCTAGACTGCCAGCTCGTTGTGGGAAGGGACCATATCTACCAACTCTGCTGTATTGCAGTCTCTCAAGAGATCAGAACAGTGCTCTGCCCGCAGTAAGCACTCACTCCCACTTCCAGGGCATGAAACTCCCTATTGAAACAGGATGTGGAGAAGAAAGGGTGTTAAAGACAGATGGGAAGAAAGGATGGCTATAAAGTCTGGGATTTCAAATGTGCTTTTGTGAAGCTGCAGGGCATAAAGTTCCTGGAAGTGTAGTATTTACCATTTGTCTATTGGACTCTTCCAAGTGCTTACTACAGTGTTCTGCACATGGTAAGCAGTCAATCAATACCATTGATTGATGGATTGATAGATTGAGTACAGTGACATGTGCATTTCTATTAGATGGTAACCCTTAGATCCAGAGAGAACTTATTTTTGAGTGCAACTCAGGGGCCCTCTGCTCTTTATTTTAAATCTGTGGATTTTAGCCCCAAGATTTTCCTTCTGAAATCACTTCAAAAGGCCCACTGCTACCTCCAAAGACCATCAAGTAAGCCTTGCCTGGGGCAAAACCAAATGAACCAGAAAGAATCTAGAGAGGATGTTCTAATGTAAAATGATTTATTTTTCCAAAATGCAAATAGGGGCAGTGTAAGTTAGGTTTACATAAAAATTAAAGAATTTAGGCTTGGCTGGATGTAGGAAAAATAAAGAGGTTGAGAAATGTGCTCGTATGAGGAAAAGGAGAGTAATTCATTATTTATATTAATGTCTATCTGCCCCTCTAAAGTGTAAGCTCTTGGTGGGAAAGGAGTGTGTCTGTTTATTGTTATTTTATACCCTCTCAAGCTCTTAGTACAGTGCTCTGTTTACAGTATGCACTCAATAAATACAATGGAATGACTGAGAGGAGCAAGCTATGACACTTTTTTCTTCAAAAAATAACAAAATCTATGTCTTTATCATAATCACATTGAAGGTTAATGCCATGTATTTAGATGAATGATCAGGAGAGAGGATTTTCATCCTACTACAACTGCGCATGTGTGTCTTCCTTACCCCATTAAAATGTGGAGGTTTGTAATTTATAAAATCATTTCATTGTCTGCAGGATCTCCCAATTATCGTTGACTTAATTGTGTGTGCAGAGGCTAATTGTTTATTGACATTATTTAGTTTCCATCCTGGGGTTAAACAATTCACAAATCTTCACATTGAATAGTGGTATAGCACAGAATTCAGGGTGCATGCAGTTGGAGTGGAACAATCTTTAGCTACTTGTAACTTGGAAGGGAGAAAGTAGATTATAGAAACTCCCAAAGAGGAGGTCTGTTATTTTTATACTTTTAAATACTTGGTCTACTGCTATGCAAGAGTAGGTGCTCAATGGAGTCTGGGACCGCTTCCCGTCTGGCACAAGCTATGATGTCTGGTCCTTAACGTTTAGGTTGAAACCAAACTTTAGGCCGTAGGTCCTCCCACTGAGGTGCATGGTTTAGACGCTGCCCCACTCTTCATACTGACTTCACATGGAAACACGAACGTTCTGGAGCAATTTGGGAGTTTGAGAGGATCCTCTGGAGAAACAGTCTAGAATTATGGGAAATCTGCACTCTTCCACAAAATGGCATCCTGTGATGTCATCATCTTTCTCCCTAGGTCCATTGTAGCACAAGAGACAGGTCACAGGTGCCTTGTCTAGAGTATGTATGTACATATATATCTGTAATTTATGAATTTATATAAATGTTTGTCTCCCCCTCTAGAGTGTAAGCTTGTTGTGGGCATGTAAAATGTCAGTTTATTGTTATATTCTGCTCTCCCAAGAGCTTAGTATAGGCCTTTACTCACAGTAAGCACTCAATAAATAAGATTGAATGAATGAATGAATATGGAAGGGCCGTCATGGGCTGCCTTATGAATGAATGAGTGACTGTAAGAACACTAGAAATGGGAAACAATATGGCCTAGTGAAAAGAGGATGGGCCTGGGAGTCAGAAGACCTGGGTTCTAATCTCTGCTCCACCACCAGTCTGCTGTGTGACCTTGAGCAAGAAACTTCACTTCTCTGGTCCTCAGTTTCCTTATCTGTAAAATGGGGATTCAGTAGCTGTTCTCCCCCCTACTTTCACAGTTACCTCCGTGTTGGACAGGTACTACTCCAGTGCTTAGTACAGTGCTTGGCATATTGTAAGCACTCAACAAATACCACAATTATTATTGTTAGAATGAAGTAGGCAAAAAAGCTACAGACAGCTAAATAATAAAGGCTCATTCTGTATAGAAATCGCTCATCCTTACTGATCTTAATCTCTTACTAATACGTCTTTTCATTGTTGTATTGTATCCTCCCAAGAGTTTAGTACAGTGCTCTGCACACAGTTAACTGCTCAATAAATATGACTGAATGAAGAATGAATCACCATCAACTGCCACTATTTACAATAGGGATCTTATCTCAAAAGTTTGCTCCTGAAAAGAGCAGCCATTGTGAGTTGCAGGGAGAAGCCCATGGAATAAAGAAATGGTCTTCCCTTGGTTGTCCCTAGGTTACTTTGGGAGAAGTTCAGGTAACTAAAAAAAGTTCTTATAAATAGCAAACTAGAGGTAGTTGGTTACTTAAAGGAACCCTCCCGACACACACCACCACATTTTGACATCTCCAAAGAGCAGGTACAGTATCATGCAGTTATTTTCATACCACTAAATTCTCCTAACGAGTTCCCAATTTAATAGAAAATGAAGATCTCCAATCCCTCCTGAGTTTTAATAAATGTGCTCTGGAAAGTCAATGGTACATCAGGTGGTCTGCTCTTGGTTCTATAAAAGAATTATTTAAAGAAAATGTTGTGCGGAGAAAAGCCAAGAGGCAGCGAAGGGTCTGTTATAAACATGTGGATGTATAGACCTTCCAAACTCCCCAGGCGCCCATTGGAAAAATACCCCTTGGGAGTCATCGAGCCCAAATACCTCACTCTTCTCTAAAACTAGTATCCTCTGAAGTACTTAAAAGGCATAGATGAAAAGATTTTTCAGAATGTTTTGAGAGCCTAGCCTCGGTAAAACAGAGATCAACTCATCCGTCTCCCGAAACTCCCACAGAACTCCCACAAGCAGAGCAGTGTTTGAACTCTCCATGAGCACTCAGTAGCTCTAAGGATAGGGAAAGGGAGGGGAGTCTGGATTACTGATCACGTTTTTCATAGTATATCGATTTACCTGTCCTTCATTTTCAAAGGGGTCACTCCTGGCGGTCAAATGCCGACGAGGCCTGCGAGGGTGTCTGCAAAGGCCACTGCTAGGCTGAAACTTAATAAAGATGATAATGATTGTGGTATTTGTTAAGTGCTTACTGTGTGCTAAGCATCGGGGTAGGTACAATACAATCAGATCAGCTCAATCAATCGCATTTATTGAGCACTTACCGTGTGCAGAGTACCATTCTAAGTACTTGGGAGAGTACACAATAGCAGAGTTGGTAGTATAGTATACTTTCTCTGTCCACAATGAGTTTATGGGCCTAGAGTGGGAGACAGATATTAGTATAAATAAATACATCATGGATTTAGATATAGGTGCTGTGGGGCTGAGGTAGTGGTCAGTAAAGGGTACAAATCCAAGTGCAAGTATGATGCAAAGCGGGGTGGAAAAAGAGGAAACAAGAGTTTAGTCAGGAAACCCTCGCCTAGTTGAAGAAGGTCTCAATCGAAGTGGTGGGTAGGGAGAATGGATATTTAATCTCCAATTTACAGAAGATGAAATTGAGGCCCAGACAAGTGACTTTCTCAAGATCACACAGCAGGATTAGAGCCAAGAACTCCTGACTCCCCATCTTATATTCTTTCCTCTAGACCACTCTCTGCTTCCCATAGTTAGTTGCTAGCAAATACCACAATTATTATCATCATTGTATTTACTGCTATTATCATCATTATTACTATTATTATTATGGCAATATTTGGGTCAGGAAGTTTACAGGTGCGGGACATTAAGGTAAAAAAAGAAATAGAAAGATTTAGAGAATGAGGTCTCTGTCAGTACACCTGAAAGATGTGGAGAGGCAGTGTTCTCTAATGGTAAGAGCATGGCCCTGGGAGTCAGGAGATCCGATTTCCAATCCCAGCTCCGCCGCTTGCCTGCTCTGACAATTGCCATTAAAAATAAAAAACCCCACCAAACTCCATCTTCTCTGCTTAGATCGTATCTACCCATAGTTTAGTACAGTACAATTCAACAAGGTCATAACAAAGGCCGCTATTACTACTATTACTATTGAGGATGCTGGCGTACAGATACAAAGCTTTTTTAAGGAGAGCTAACACCTAATCATATGTCTTTTACATCCTTTCCCTCTGATAGACTGCTCAGCCCAACCACATCAATGCTACACAACCATCAATCAGTCAATAGTACTTATTGAATGCTTGCTGTGAACCAAGAACTGTAGTAATCTCTTGGGAAAGTTAATATAGTAGAGTTGGTCAATAAGGTCCCTATGCTCAAGGAGCTTACAGTCTAGTGAACAGATTCCAACATGGACAGGAATAAAAATATCCACTAGAGACTTTATAATAAGATAATTGTGGTACTTGTTAAGTGCCTACTATACTTCAGGCACTGTACTAAACACTAGGGTAGACACAAGGTAGTCACGTTGGACATTCCCTGTCCCACATGAGGCTCACAAACTAGGAGGGAGTTAATCCCCATTTTTTGGGTGAGTCAACTGAGGCACAGTGAAGCAAAGTGACTTGCCCAAGGCCACACAGCAGACGAGTGATGGAACCAGGATTAGAAACCAGGTCTTCTGACTCCCAGGGTTGTGCACTATAGTAATAATAATGATGGTATTTGTTAAGCGCTTACTATGTGCCAAGCACTGTTCTAAGCACTAGGGAGATGCAAGGTTACCAGGTTGTCCCAGATGGGGTTCACAGTCTTAATCCCCATTTTACAGATGAGGTAACTGAGGCACAGAGAAGTGAAGTGACTTGCCCAAAGTCACACAGCTGACAAATGGCAGAGCCGGAATTAAACCACAGACCTCTGACTCCCAATCCCGTTCTCTTTCCACTAAGCCATGCTACTTCTCAATCCACTTCTCAATCCGTACTTCTCTACACTAGGCCAGGCTGCTTCCCAATCACTTTAGACTGGTTGTCACCCATGGATTCTCTCCTCTCTTCCTGAGTCATTTATCTGAGAAAGCAGACCAGAATAGAGGCCAATTTACCTTTGGTTGCCAAATGCAAAGCACCTGTCACAGAAATCTAGATGTCTCCTTTGGCAGGTGAGTCGGTTTCACCCACATGAGCAATTCATTCGGTCAAATACGGCGCGATTCGTATATGTGGATTTTCTTTTTGCCTGAATTTGTGTAAAACCTAATTCTTTGTGAAAAGATGCTGTCAGAATTCAGAATGTTGCCAGCCACAGTATCTGAGATTTCAGAACTGCCTCCTAACTGTATTTTCCCCTTTCCCAACAGATTAATTAAAATGAAAATCAACAATTTTAAATGACAGCCAGGAATCCTCAAAAACACACTTACTGAGCACCTGATCTGTTCTACTGATGTCAAGAATGCTTCTTGGGCCTCTGGTTTAACAGCAGGAGTCTACCGGGAGTCTAATTATAATTCCTTGGGTAATTAAAACAACAGATGTTATAATTAAGAGACTCCTCATTAAATCACTAATAACTGAAGCTTGAGGTGAGTTTTCACTGAATGACTGCAACGAATTACCTTTCGAAGTAAAAAAAAAATGCATGAAGGGAAATGTTCAACAAGGGGATAAAATCTGTTTAAAGTTTCTTTTTCTTCCTTCCGAAGTGCCAATGGAAACAGCCGGTGATGAATACAAGGGAAATAGTGTTGCCCTTGGAAAGTCAATGATACTTTCTGTAACAAAGAACGGAGCAGGTGGATGAAGAGACTAAAAAGAGAACGCTTAGGTTCATTTTCCACTTAATGAAGAGTATTTCACCCCTCAGGCAGAACACAATCAAGCAAGCAAAGTGGTACTGACATTTTCCTCTCAATTTCTAATGCAGTGTGTTGACAAATAAACCCCGATGGCACCATGGTTTCCAGGTAAACAGATGAAAAAAACTCATTACACTAAAATTCTCTTCCCCTCTAGCCTGTAAGCTCATTGTGGGCAGGAAAGATGTCCACCTACTCTGTATATTCTACTCTCCCAAGTGCTTAGTACGGTGCTCTGCACAAGGTAAGCACTCACTAAGTATGAATGATTGATGGATTTATTGATTCCCAAGGCTTTAGGAATTTCCAATTCCTTTCTCAAAAGGGGAAGAGGGAGTTAATATCTGGGTAATGATAATGATGATAACTGTAATATTTTCTCTTCTCCTTCTCCCTTCTGTGATACTCTTGCACCTGGATTTTCACTCTAAATTCACTCCTCCCACAGCCCTTATGTCCATATCCACAATTTATTTATTTATATTAATGTCTGTCTCTCCCTCTAGACAAGATCAAGGGACAGTGAGAAGGTTGGCATTAGAAGAGCAAAGTGTGTGAGCTGCATTGTTGTAAGAGAGCTTGGTTGTGGTAGGAATAATACTATAATGTCCATAATATACAACTGGAACCAGAATATTACTCGTGTGCCTATAGATATGTATTTTCAGAATATTACCAGTATGTCCATAGCATATATATTACCAGCGTATATCATATATAATATACTTGGTATACATGTATATAATATACATTATATGATCTATTATAGTAGAATTAGAATACAGTCAGAATAGGACATCCTGGTATATGCATTTGTTGCTGACTTTCTGAGAATAACAGGCAGTGGAAGGAGAGTGACAGTAGAAGGCATTTTTTTCTTGTATTATGCTACTGAATCATCTCCGACCCATAGCGACATGATGGGCATATCTCTCCCAGAACACCCCACTTCCATCTGCAATTGTTCTGTTAATGTCTCCTTAGAGTTTTCTTGGTAAAAATACGGAAGTGGTTTACCACTGCCTCCTTCCATGCAGTATACTTGAGTCTCCACCCTCAACTCTCTCCAATGCTGCTGCTGCCCAGCTTAGGGGAGTTTTGACTTGTAGCAAATTTCCTTCCACTCTCTAGGCACTGCCCAAGCTAGGAATTGAATGGGTATACCTCTGTTGACTCTCCCTCCTGTAGTCAAGACTGGTAGAGTACTGGAAACTCTCCAGGTGTGACCCTGAGAGGGGCAGAAGGTGTTGGGTGTGTGAAAATGAAATTCATCACCACCCCATAGCTCCTTTCCCTCCAACTCCACTAATTCTCTGAAAGTCCGTGCTCAAGTCCATTTATTTGTAGGATTATTTTTCACAGCGTGGTGGTGAAATATTTTCAAGGCCTCCGAGATTTCTTCATAGCCCTTTGATCAACTAATATGTATCCAGTTCATTAGCTGCTCAGCTTACCACTGCAGCGTAAATCCCTTTCTTCCAACTGTTGAGAAATAAACAATACTGGGTAAAGGGCTTCTGGTCATTCAAAGAGGAATCAACTGCTAGACTTCCAATTTGTTAACCTCGGCACAATACAAAAAGCCCAAATATTTCTCTGTCCTAGAGTAGCCAGTCATAGTGGGAATGTTTACACCAGTCACGCTAAATTACTTAAAAGCCATGTGTCTAATGGCTTTAGCAGTCTAAGACAAAGCAATAATAAAGTCCCTCTGAAAAAGCAGACAAAAAGATATTTTCTAAGATTCGAGTGATCCATCTGCATATCGTTAAGAACTGAACTTTAACTAAAAATATTTCTGGAGGCGATCACTAGATATATATGTATATCTAGTGATCGACTCCAGAGTGCAGAGCACTGTACTAAGTGCTTGGGAAGTACAAGTTGGCAACATATAGAGACAGTCCCTACCCAACAACGGGTTCACAGTCTAGAAGGCCACAGAGCCACACAGCCACAGAGAAGTTCTGTGACTTGCCCAAGGTCACACAGCAGAGGAGTGGTGGAGCTAGGATTAGGAGCTAGGTCTTCTGACTGTGTTCTACTAAGCACAGTATTTGGTCACTACTTTGAAAATGTCTCTAGAGCACTTCATTCAGAAGAGGGTAATTGTCTGGGGATAGATTTTCACTACGTTCACTCAATCAATAGTATTTCAGGCAGGGAATGTGCTATTTGTACTCCCCCAAGTGCTTAGTATAGTGCTCTGCACAAAGGAAATGCTCAATTAAATACCAGTGATGGGTTGATTGGGGGCTTAAACAGTGAGGGCCTCAGTTATTTTACTGTAAAGTAGGGATGAAGAGGGTGTTCAGTACAGTAAAATTAGTAGACATGATCCTTGACTTCAAATTCCTCACAATCTATTATGCTTCTGAGACATATTTCAGAGGAAAACTAATTAGAGTTAAATAAAACTTTTCTATAGTCTGTCACAAAGCAAATTAGCTCTCATGGGTAGCTCTCTCAGTCCTAAACTCTGGTATAGTATAAGAATAAATTATTGTGGTTTCCATCAACTTTTCCATTTATTACCATCATTTTTGAGGGGTTAAATAAGGCAAAACTGCTCCCTTTTTCCAGTGTGACTCCCAGACCTGGGCTCTTTCCACTACACCATGGTGCTTGCTGCCTTCTCTGTGACTACTTCACTCAATCAATCATATTTATTGAACGCTTATTACGTGCACAGTACTACACAAAGCACTTGGGAGAGTACAACAGAATTACCCCATACAAGCTTACAATCTAGAAGGGGCTCTGACAATTGGTGAATGAGGATAATTCACGTGAAGCAGGATAGCTTAGTGGAAAGAGCCCAGGCTTGGGAGGCAGAGGATGTGGGTTCTAAACCTGACTCTGCCTCTTATCTGCTGTGTGACCTTGGGCAAGCCACTTAACGTCTCTGTGCCTCAGTTACCTCATCTGAAAAATGGGGATGAAGACTGTGAGCCCATGTGAGACAACCTGGTTACCTTGTATCTACCCTTAACTTCCCTGTGCCTCAGTTACTTCATCTGTAAAATGGGAATTAAGACTGCGAGTCCCACGTGGGACAACCTGATTACCTCATACTGCCCACACCCCAGCACTTAGAACAGTGCTTGGCACATAGTAAGCACTTAACAAATACCATTATTATTATTATTATTATTATTATTATTACCTCAGCACTTAGAACAGTGCTTGGCACATAGTGAGCGTTAAACAAATACCATAATTATCATTATAATTCAAGTGGAGTTTTCAAGTGGCCTGGACAGGATCTTCAGGTCCTGCGTCACTGCTTAGTACAGTGCCCAGCACTTAGTATAGTGCCTGGCACACAGTAAGCGCTTAACAAATACCAGAATTATTATCGGGTTGCAAGGCATTCTGAAAGAGAATCCTGGTCTTTCAAGGATTCAGCCTAGTTATAGGAGTGGACTTTTGTTGGGTTTTCTGAATCCTTAAGGAGACACTCCTATTGACATCAGACTCTAGCATCTGCCCCCCTCGAGGGAAAGGCAATAGGCTTTGGATTTCTCCGGGCCTCCACCAGCAGAGTGACACATAGACAGACTCAGTCTGATGGAAACCCAGGGCAATGTCAGCTTGTAAACTTATTCAACCATCAGCAACCCCAAGGGGCTTGCAAAGAGCAAAATAATCTAATCTCCCCAAGTTCATCCGGAGACAACACGAGGTTGAATTTTCTGAAACGAAAAAGTCAGTGTTGCTGTCAGGCGGGCGAGATGCACGTTATTAAAAGGAAATAAGATGAGCTCGGGGCTGTCTGGGAAGGTTTGGAGACAGTTCGGCAGCTGTGAAAACCTTGCCTCCGTTGTTCTGCACCTGTTTCGGACTCTCCCCACTTTCAAAGCCTATTTTGAAGGCACATCTCCTCCAAGAGGCCTTCCCTGCCTAAGCCCTCATTTTCCTCTTCTCCCACTCCCCTTTTATCAGCCTTTCATTTGGATCTGCTCTCTTTATTCACCCCTCCCTCAACCCCTCAGCACTTATGTACAAATCCATCATTTATTTATTTATATTAATGTCAGACTACCCCTCTAGACCTAAAGATCGTTGTGGGCAGGGAACGTGTCTACCAACTCTCCTGTACTGTACTCTCCCAAGTGTTTAGTTCAGTGCTCTGCACATAGCAAGCACTCCATAAATATAATTGATTGATTGATTGAATGACTGAGGAGAGATGCTCTGTGACAGACATTTTGGCTCCACAAGGTCCCAGAACAGAGAGTGTGTGATGTGCTTCCTCAGAAAGCCTCCTTTTGTGATTTCCTTGTGCTTTGACCCTTGATGGTCCCCAAGATGGAGGAGGGTGTTCAGCTCATGAGGATGAAAACCCATCTCCAGAGTGGAAAGTCGATAATAAAAATGATAATCAAAATAATGGTATTCCTTAAGCGCTTACTGTGTGCCAGACACTGTTCTAAGCACAGATGTAGATACAAGATAATCAGGTTGGACACAGTCCCTGTCCCACATAACACTCACAGTCTTAATCCCCATTGTACAGATGAGGAAATGAAGGTGCAGAGAAGTTGAGAGACTTGCCCAAGGTCACACAGCAGACAAGTTGTGGAGCAGGATTAGAACCCAGGTCCTTCTGTATCCCAGGACTTTGCTGGGAAGTGGGAAAGGAATGCACTGGCTTTGGCCAGAGTTGGATAGAGATCAAGACAATCCCCAGAGACAAAAACTAGGATTTCCACAAAATGGCAGCCAGGACCTCATTACACATGTGACACTGTGGGCGTCACCTTCTCTGTTATCATACAGGCCTATCGCAATATAAAAATGAACAGACCCATTCCCTGCCCACAATGTGCTTACTTTCTAGAGAATGAGACAGCAAGGAGGGATTCGGGTTAAGGTTAAGGAAAAACGTGGAGCTCAGGAGTGGATTTTGGGTAAACCATAGAAAATGGAAGTAACTTAAGAGATACTGGGAATCTTCCTATCATCCTATCCATTGTAACCATCCTCTCCATCCAATCCATTATTGTTGTATTGTACCCTCCCAGGTGCTTAGTACAGCACAGTAAGCACTCGATAAATATGATTAAATGAATGAATGAATGAACTAACTTTCAGAGGTATGATTCAAATGGAGTTTTCAAGTGGTCTGGACTGGATTTTCAGGCCCTGCGTCAGCACTTTGTACAGTGCCCACTTGGAGGGATCAGAGAGGGACCACGAACCATCCTAGCTCTCTGAAGCGGCACAGCATAGTGGGCAGAGACTGGGCCTTGGAGTCAGAAGGTCCTGGGTTCTAAATCTGACTCCTCCACTCATCTGCTGTGTGACCTTGGCTGAGTCACTTCACTTCTCTGTGCCTGAGTTACCTCATCTGTAAAATGGAGATTGAGTCTGTGAGCCCCACACGGGACAGGGACTGTATCCAAACCCGGTTTGTTTGAATCCACCAGAGCATTTAGTACAGTGCCTGGGACACAGTAAGTGTTGAACAAATACCATAATTAATATTATTATTATTATTATTATCATCACAGGTAAGAAAACTTTTCTTGGGGTCTTGGGAAAAGCGATTGGAGGAAGTCCAACTGTATCTGCCTCACGACCCGGATCCCTGCCAGATGGCAGAAGGAACGTTTTCTGTTTCATCACGACTTACTGGCTACATACACCATTCTTGGGCAGGTGCGGAGAGAGCTGCTGCCTTGGGACACCACAGACTCCGCTTCAAACGTCCTCCATTTGGCAGCGTCCAAATCACAGTTTGCCAAGCAAAGCACATGTGTATTTTTAAGGGGAAGTGAATCCATATGTTTCTGATTCAGCTTATACTTTAATGATCAAAACACCGCATCTGTGCATAAAGGTGATGACCGAGAAGCCTTACTTCATCTTTCTAATGGGCTATTTAAAAGGAAATTCGTCGGGAGTTAAAAGAATCCAACTCATTCCAAAGTTGGTTTCACAGTTACTAGAGCAGTAGGAAGGAGAAGCAGCAGAGGATTCTGGGAAGAGCTCTTGTTTGGAACTTTTTTGAGGGATGGCACTGGGTAATCTCCTTGGGTTTGATCACCTCCCTGCTGGGGTCCTGGGCTAGGCACCTCTCCCTGGGTGAGGAAGATGATAAAGAAGCAGCGTGATGTACTGGAAACAGCACAGGTCTGAGAGTCAAAAGTCCTGGGTTCTTATTTAGAGTCCACCACAGACCTGATGTGTGACCTCGGACACGTCTCAACTTCTCTCTGCCTCAGTTCCCTCAGCTGTAAATGGAGTGAAGACCGTGAGGCTTATGGAGGTCTGGGACTGTGTCCAATTCGATTATCTTGTATAATAATAATAATAATAATAATGGTGGTATTCATTAAGCGCTTACTATGTGCCAAGTACTGTTCTAAGCACTGGGGTAGGTACATGGCAATCAGGTTGTCCTACGTGGGGCTCACAGTCTTCATCCCCATTTTACAGTTGCGGTAACTGAGGCACAGAGAAGTCAAGTGACTTTCCCAAAGTCACACAGCTGATAAGTGGTGAAGCTGGGATTAGAACCCATGACCTCTGACTCCCAAACCCGGGCTCTTTCCACTAAGCCACACTGCTTCTCTTGTATCTGCCTCAGCGCTTTGTACTGTGACTGGCATATAGTAAGTGCTTTGCAAATGACATAAAAACAAACTCCTTGTGGGCAGGTATTGCATCTACCAACTCTAGGCACATACTCTCCCAAGTGCTTAGCACAGTGCTAGGCACACAGTAAGTGCTAAATAAATGACTGCCGGAGTCTTAGCATAGGCACTGCCCTTACTAGGCTGTAGGCATGAACACCTCTCTCTGCTTCAGCATGGGGCCAGAGAGTTTCTTGCCACCTCATGGCTTATCACAGTGCTGCCACTGGCCACTGGCTTGGTCCTTTTTTCTTTTTCATGGCATTTGTTAAGTGCTTACTATGTGCCAGGCATTGTATTAAGCGCTAGGGTAGATACAAGGTAATCAGGGTGGAAACAGTCCCTGCCCCACAGAGGACTCATCGTCTTCATCCCTGTTTTACAGATGAGGTAACTAAGGCACAGATGAATGACTTGTTCATGGTCACATAGCAGACAAGTGGAGGAGCCGGGATTAGAACCCAGGCCCCTCTGGCTCTGGACCTATTCTCTATCCACTAAGCCATGCTGCTTCTCCACCTTTAACCATCAAGATGTGGTGTCATCATAGAGAAGTCAGGATTCAGGCTTAATATGAGAGAAGATGGGTTGTTAGTCGAAGCTGTGGGAGAAAGAAAAGCATTAGTCAATGGGACTGACTGGGGGATCTTTAAATGAAATAATAATAATAATAATGTGTTGTACTTATTATGTGCCAAGCACTGCACTAAGCCCTAGAGTAGATTCAGCATTATCAGGTCTCTCATGGGCCTCACAGTCTAAGTAGGAGGGAGAACAGGTATTGAATCTCCAATTTACAATTAAAGAAACTGAGGCACAGGAAAGTGAAGCAACTTGCCCAAAGTCGAGCAGCAGGAAAATGGAGGAGCTGGGATTAAAACCCAGATTCTCTGGCTCCCTGGCCCATGCTATTTCCACTAGAACACAATGCTTCCCACCTGCTTAAGGAATACAGACCCAAGTGAATAGGTGGCACAGAAAGGGAGGCAAATAGAGTGGGGAGATTAGAAATCATCCAGGGAAGGCTTCTTGGAAGAGAAAATTATGGTATTTGTTAAGCGCTTACCATATGCCAAGCACTGTTCTAAACGCTGATGTAAATACAAGGTAATCACGTTGTCCCACGTGGGGCTCACAGTCTTAATACCCATTTTACAGATTCATTCATTTATTCATTCATTCATTCATTCATTCATTCATTCATTCATTCATTCGTATTTATTCATTCATTCATTCAATCGTATTTATTCATTCATTCATTCATTCAATCGTATTTATTGAGCGCTTACTGTGTGCAGAGCACTGTACTAAGCACTTGGGAAGTACAAGTTGGCAACATATGGAGATGGTCCCTACCCAACAGCGGGCTCACAGTCTAGGAAGGGGAGACAGACAACAAAACAAAACATATTAACAAAATAAAATAAATAGAATAGTACATATGTACAAGTAAAATAGAGTAATAAATCTGTAGAAACATATATATAGGTGCTGTGGGGAGGGGAAGAAGGTAGGGTGGGGGGATGGGGGGGGATGAGGGGGAGAGGAAGGCGGGGGCTCAGTCTGGGAAGGCTTCCTGGGGGAGGTAAGCTCTCAGTAGGGCTTTGAAGGGAGGAAGAGAGTTAGCTTGGCGGATGTGCAGAGGGAGGGCATTCCAGGCCAGGGTCATTCCATTCCAGGCCAGTTACAGATGAGGTAACTGAGGCACAGAGAAGTTAAGAGGCTTGCCTAGAGTCACTTGGCAGACAATTTAAGAAGGCTTAGAAGATGGAGAGAGTGGGGGTATGTGAGATATGAAGGGCGGGTGGGAATTCCAGGCTGGAGGGAGGGTGAGAGCACAAGATTGGTAGCGAGACAAGCGAGGTCAAGTTCGAGGTAAACATGTCGGTTGGCACTGGGGGGGGCAAAGTGTGTGGGCTAGCTTATAGTAGATGAGTGAGGTATAGTAAGAAGGGGAGAGCAGATTGAGTGCCTTAAATTCAATGGTAAGAAGTTTCTCCTTTGACGCAGAGATGGATAGACAACCGCAAGCGACTTCATTGCCGCCTTACGTAAAGCACGTCTAAACAACCCACCTATGCCTAATTAAAGAGTTTATTAGTAGTTTGCAAATGAGGCACTCGGGAAGAATTGCATCTTCATTGGACTCGTAGCATTATTAGTATTTTTCCTTTGATATTTCAGTCGTCATCCGTCACTGCCGTCTTCTTCAGAAAAGTGTAGGATTATTGTAATTATAGATGACAACACTGAGATAAATGGCTCTCAAGAAATAGTTTGTATCCAAGGAAACACCAGAGAATGTTACAAGTATCCACATTTTTTTGGATATCTGCATGGATGGAACAGAATATAATTTGGGGAGAAAACAGATCAGCAGGACAAGTTCCTTCAGATGCCTGCAGAGAAATCAGATTCCTTGTCATGCTGAATGACAAAGCTATTTGTTTCCCATTTTTCTGCTCCATTAGCCGCTTGGCTTACTGAGGAGAACACACAGGGGGTTTTGGTGTGGCTCTTCTCATTATTGTCTGGGGATTTTTTTTTCTTTTTAGCTATGATATTTGGATATGTTGATATTTCCCATAAGTAGCACTTCTGAGGAATAAATTACCACAGAAAGCCACTGGGAATCACAAGCTAGAGGCTGAGAAGCAGTGTCTCCTAGTGGAAAGAGCCCGGGCCTGGGAGTCAGAGGACCTGGTTTCTAATCCCCACTCTGCCATTTATCTGCTGTGCAACCTCGGGTGAGTTACTTCACTTCTCTGTGCCTCAGTTACCTCATCTGTAAAATTAAGACCATGAGCCCCTCGTGGGACAGGGACTATGTCTGAACCGATTATCTTGTATCTACCCGAGTGCTCAGGACAGCACTTGGCACATTGAAAAGAAAAATATATCAAACACTTCATGGCCTAGAGGAGAGCGCATGGATCTGGTAAACTCCAGTTCTAGTCCCAGCTCTGCCATTTGATCTGCTGTGTGACACTGGTCTGTTTCTCTGTTTCCTCATCTGTGAACTAGGAATAGGATACCTTCTCGTCCTACCGTTTAGACAGTGAACCGGATGTTGAACAAGGGCCTGTATTTAATTAGATAATAAGGTGATATCATTTTTGAGCACTCATTCTGTACATAGTGCTGTAGTAAGTGCTTGGAGGAGTATAATAGATTTAGGAGACTCAATCTCTGCTCTCAAGGAGTTTATCATATAGTGGGGGAGACGGCCATTAAAATCCAATACAGGGAAGAGACTGAATATTGGGAAATGTGTAGCCCTAAGTTGGGGAGACCAAGGGAATTTTTGCTCTACTTTTGCTTCAGTCAAATAAGAAATGGCTCTAGATATTCATTCATTCATTCATTCAATCATATTTATTGAGCATTTTTTGTGTGCAGAGAACTGTACTAAGCTCTTGGGAGAGTGCAATACAACAATAAATAGACTCATTCCCCACCCACAATGAGCTTACAGTTTAGAAGGGGCGAGACAGACATTAATATAAATAAATAAATTTATAACCGAATGATGCCCTATGAGAAGAAAAAATTAACTCTAGCAGTCACTCTCCACTCCACACAACTTGATTCTGAAGAGACATCTATAGCTTACTGAGAGAACATAGGCCAGTGGACAGAGTAAGAGACAAAGTCCAGAGATTTCATTTCTAACACAAGCTGTACTACTGCCCACTGGGTGACCTTAGGCAACTCAATTGATGTTTGCCTCAATTTCCTCATCTGTAAAATGGGGGTAAGCTATCTGGCCTCCCTGCCTTTTAGTTCTTGAGCCTCATGTAGGAAAGAAGCCATTTCTTCTGATTATAGAGCTTCTATCCAATACTTGGCCAAGTTCTTGGATACTAATAAGCACTAAATAACTACCATAACAATTACTATTATGGGTAGCATGTGAGACTTCCTGAAAAAAAAATAAACCCAAGAAAAATCATAGTGTGAAGGACAGAAATGATGGGACAAATCCTGTTGAGATCAAACTACCCCAAGAAAGCAATTCTTATACTTAGCTGGGAGTAAATTGCAACTGATAACATGGTATCTTAATAACCATCCCCTCTTCTCTAACTATTCATTGGATTAGTATGAATCATAATGGCTTTATTTTGCGTTAATATGAATGTGAAATGTAAAGTCATGCTAATTCTTTGGTAATTCAGCATTATTCAATATGCCATTAAACTTTTTCCAGAGCTTTCCTGAGTGGAGATATTTCTTTTTTTCCCCTAAGGAACCTGTTCATCTAAAATAAGAGAGAGTTAGTGCTTTGGGTTGATTCTCTGTGACTCCTCTCAGGATTTAGTATGCTAACAATTACTCATTGAGAACAATGCTCAGAAGTTCAGATGTATTCATTTGATTTGTAATTCCACAGTCATGAAACATGAATTTATATCCATTTGTTTGTCATTGGTGCTATCATATCATACCCTGGAAGCTGGTTTCTATGTCCTGTCCTTGTTACCAGCAGAAATTTTTGAAGATATTTCTGGAGCCAAGTTTCTGTATAAGAAATGTCCTGCTCTAATTTTATATCTATGTATCTATGATACAAACATAGCCTGAAAAAGCATATTTTATCATTCAGTCAATCGATTAATACTGTGTGCTGATCACTCTACTAAGTGCTTGGGAGAGTAGAACAGAGGCAGAAAATATAATCCCTGCCCACACGGAGCTTCCGATCTAATGAAGGGTGACAAATGAAGTAATTCAGTAAGTATATAAGGTAATTTACAAATGAGAGGGAGTCAGTCAATCAATTATATTTATCAAGTGCTTACAGTGTGCAAAGCACTATATTAAGCACTTGGGAGAGTACAATATAACAATATGACATAAATTTCATGCCTGCAAAGAGTTTACAGTCTAGAGGGGGTGAGAAGTTGTCAAAACAATAATGTCTAATATGTACAAAAGCAGAATGAGAAGTAGTGAGTGTGAAAAGTTTCAGTTAGTGAAAAAGTGCCAAAATGATCAAAGGGTAGAGAAGACGCGGGGAAAAGAATATCTCCTGAAGGAGGAGAGATTTAGACTTGTTTGGCAGGGCTGACATTAGCATTTCACTCAATGATGTTTACTGAGAGCTTTCTTTGTGCAGAGCACTGTTCTAAGCACTTGGGAGCTCATTAAACCTTATTAGGGATCATGCGAAGGGTTAGAACTAGGGTAGGGCTGGGTTGGAACAGGATTTGTATTAAGGGCGAGCAACGTATAGGGAAATGGAAAAAATGAGTTATGGCTAGAATTCGAATTTCATAGAGGGTTGGTTAAGTTTAAACCAGGTTTTGGGTAAGAGATAGGCATTTTGTTTCAGTGAAACATATGCAACCTTAAATTAGACTTTGACCTCTTATTCTAGTATTTTTTAAGATGGTTAGCATATGGGAACATAGATTCATATCCTGGTTTGAAAGCCCAGAGGAATGACAAATATTTTTTGGAAAAATATCTATTTTCCAATGTAGTGTCCAGTAAGTATGGCATTTATTGAGTACCTATTGAGTGCAATGGTCTGTACTATGCACTTAGGAAAGGACTTTGGATTCACAAGGTGAGTTCCCAGCACCCAAAGGAGACTACATTCTAACAGAGGAAATAAGCAACCACTACTAAAATCAACCCAATTTTGCAAAAACAGAATTGAGGTTGGTTTTTCAAGACCTTTTCACATCTCTGCCTCTCCAGCTTGAAGTAGCCTGTCCATCATTTCCCTGGGGCTACTTCCTGTCCAAGCAAATCCAGGATTTTCCCAAATACATGGATACTTTGGAAAAGAAAGCACCAAACCTTCTTTACTTCATGTTTTTTCTGGACAACTTATTTTTCTCCCAGTGTCTCAAACCAAAAACAATCAGAATTCTCTAAAATAAAGAGAATTAAGAGCAATTAGGGTCATCTATTTTGAAAAAATGAATGAGTGCATGAATGAATGAGGTTCCATTATTCTTCGCGTGTCCCATTCTCCTAATTGATGAGTTGTGCTTTGGGGGAAACTACCTAATTTTTGAAACATGCCAGCTAGTCCATTAGATTATAAACTCCTTGAGGGCTCATATTGTGTTCTACTTTGTATTTTATTCAATAGTATTTATTGAGCACCAACAGTATTGGAGAAGCATATGACAAAGGATAAATAAGGCCCTGGCCTTCTGGGGACTTAAGTGGTCAGTATAGTGATCTGCCCACAAAAGATGTTTAATAAGTATTGATGAAAGTGATGACTTGGAATCAAACTGAAGTTTTCACATGTTTGTGTTCCATTCTTAATGTCTGGAAAAGTAAGTTCCATGAGGGTAGGAGAAAAGAGATTTTGATATTTAACCCAGCTGCAGTCTCAAGCTTAGTGAAAAGGGCATGAGTTTGCACATCAGAGGACCTGAGTTTTAATCCTGGTTCTGCCACTTACTGGCTGCATGACCTTGGGCAAGTCACTTATTGTCTCTGTGCTACTGTAAAATGGGGACTCAATAGACTCTGAACCCAATGTGGACAGGGACTGTATCCGATCTGATTATCTCATATCAATCAATCAATCAATCATATTTATTGAGCGCTTACTATGTGCAGAGCACTGTACTAAGCGCTTGGGAAGTACAAATTGGCAACACATAGAGACAGTCCCTATCCAACAGTGGGCTCACAGTCTAAAAGGGGGAGACAGAGAACAAAACCAAACATACTAACAAAATAAAATAAATAGGATAGAAATGTACAAGTAAAATAAATAAATTAATAAATAGAGTAATAAATATGTGCAACCATATATACATATATACAGGTGCTGTGGGGAAGGGAAGGAGGTAAGATGGGGGGATGGAGAGGGGGACGAGGGGGAGAGGAAGGAAGGGGCTCAGTCTGGGAAGGCCTCCTGGAGCAGGTGAGCTCTCAGCAGGGCCTTGAAGGGAGGAAGAGAGCTAGCTTGGCGGAGGGGCAGAGGGAGGGCATTCCAGGCCCGGGGAATGACGTGGGCCGGGGGTCGATGGCAGGACAGGCGAGAACGAGGTACGGTAAGGAGATTAGCGGTGGAGGAGCGGAGGGTGCGGGCTGGGCAGTAGAAGGAGAGAAGGGAGGTGAGGTAGGAGGGGGCGAGGTGATGGACAGCCTTGAAGCCCAGGGTGAGGAGTTTCTGCCTGATGCACAGATTGATTGGTAGCCATTGGAGGTTTTTGAGGAGGGGAGTAATATGCCCAGAGCGTTTCTGGACAAAGATAATCCGGGCAGCAGCATGAAGTATGGATTGAAGTGGAGAGAGACACGAGGATGGGAGATCAGAAAGAAGGCTGGTGCAGTAGTCCAGACGGGATAGGATGAGAGCTTGAATGAGCAGGGTAGCGGTTTGGATGGAGAGGAAAGGGCGGATCTTGGCAATGTTGCGGAGCTGAGACCGGCAGGTTTTGGTGACGGCATGGATGTGAGGGGTGAATGAGAGAGCGGAGTCGAGGATGACACCAAGGTTGCGGGCTTGTGAGACGGGAAGGATGGTAGTGCCGTCAACAGAGATGGGAAAGTCAGGGAGAGGACAAGGTTTGGGAGGGAAGACAAGGAACTCAGTCTTCGACATGTTGAGCTTTAGGTGGCGGGCAGACATCCAGACATCCATGATGTCTGTATGATCCAGACATCATATCTACCCTGTACTCGGCTCATAGGAAGCGCTTAACAAATACCACAGTTATTTTTATTTAAGCCAGATTTCTAAAACTGGTACTGATTGTTTCTGCAATGTCAGGCAGCACTGGGAGAAATTCCAAACAGGAAACATTTAAACTTAAATCCCTTCTGTCACCGACGAAAGCCGGATTAGTTTACTCAAAATGGTAGCATCCTCCCTTGTCTTCTCAAACAGAAAGAACCCATTTTGCTCCAGAGAAAACCTTCTGATGTTCAGTTGTGGGGAGGGGGTTGCGAAGGCAGGCCATAAAATATGGGTTTTAACATCCTAGTACAACTAACCTTTTCCTGGCTTTTGTTACAATGTTGTTAAAAGGAATTGACTTCAAGACTCCTATAGACAGCAACTACCTCTGAGCTCTAATAAAAGCAAAAATAAATGCCCACTGTCCAAAAAGCACGGCATCTTTGTTTTCAGTGACAGTGATTTTGCTCCGTTCTGGATTGGATCTGAAGAGAAAAGGATCTGTTTTAGTTGGCACCACAACTATCGATCGTTTCCAGCTGAAATTAATGGAAGTGTTTCTGCTCTTTATAGCCTGTAGGACTGACGTAGGGGAGAAACGAGCATGTATGTCTCTCTGTGATTCTCCTCACCGTTACTTTCTAGAATAACTGCAAAGAACTGATTCGTTCCTTTTCTAGCATACCCTTTTAAAGCAAGTGAAAAGCACCAGGGAACCTGGACAACAAATAACATCTGAGGTGATATTTTGAAGAGAAAAATCATGTGGGGATTATCAGGGAGTTTATTGTGGTAAATATTAAAAATAAAAATAACCCTTGGCGAAAGAAGAGAAAGAAATTAGGTGTCACCATTGGAAGTGTCCACAACCCACTTCTATCCTTTAACAGAAAGAAATTTGGGTTCCTTTTATCTACAACAAATCCAAGTTTGGAGTCTTGGTCAGTGGATATAAAGCCTGCCTTGTGTGGCACGTTATAAAATGAAAAATATTACAATAATGATTCCCTAAATGTAGTGCAACTTCTGAATTTGTCAATGAGTCCCCAGAGACACCACACTAAAAAGCTTTCTGGGCATTTTTGAGTTCCTCACTCCCTAGAACCGTTGAAAGTCACTGAATGTGCTGGTTTTTTTCTTTTCACATAGATGAAGGAAATCCTTTATGGAATGCAGTGTGTGTGTATATATAGAAATGTACATTATGTGCGTACATATGTAAACACAGATTTTAAATGCCAATTCAGGAGTGCGGGTAGTCCTATGAATGCTAATTGAGAAGATCCTATCGCTTACTTTAGGTTAATTACTCCAAATAAGCTAAAATATTGCTTGGAAACAACTCCTCTATATGGATTTAAACATGCTAATCCCTTTCTGAATTTAAAAATTACTGAGTCTCTAAAACATCACCCATGTTGCATTTCAAAGTGAGGTGGCCTAGGGGAAAGAACGTGGAGCTGAGAATCGAAAGTCCTGGGTTCTAAATCCCAGCTCTGCCATGGCCTGTTGAGTGACTGTGGGAAACTCACTCAACCTCTCTCTGCCTTCATTTTCTCATCTGTACAATGGGGTTAAGATACTTGCTCTCCCTCTCCAGATGGGGAATACAGCCTAAGTAGCATGAGCACAAGTACTGAATCCCCATTTTGCACATGAGGAAACTGAGGCATGGAGAAGTTACGTGACTTGCCCAAGGTCACACAACAGGCAAGTGGTGGAGCTGGGGTTAGAACCCAGGTCCTCTGATTTCTAGGCCTGTGCTCTTTCTACAAGGCCACAGTGCTTTCACAGTGGGCACAATGCATTGTAGAAAGCACTGGGGACATACAAAGCAAGAAAGAGACATATTCCTTACCATAAGGAGGTACCACTCTAATGGGGAGTTGCTTAATGAACATTTTTTGAGTCACCAGACTCAACAAGGGGAAGAAGCAAATGTAACCTTCTTCAGATCTATTTCTGTTTCTATAGTCTAAATTGCACAAACTCCAAAGTGTTTTAGGGACCACAATCCCCTCCTTCTGACCACTAGCGACTGGCCAAGATTTTGTTATCCACCCAAATAAAATTAGTGTCGAGTCTTTTTGTGAACCGCTTTTTCCATCAGGAATTGATTTTTTTTGGAGCTTGGGTGGAAACAGCGCTAAGTATTCATATGGCCGTAGGTGAATTCATTTGACACTCTGAATGACTTATGCGGAATTGGGAAGAATTTTTTCTTTCCTTAATTGAATCTAGGTGTTGAGAAAGTGAGAAGATTTTCACTTATCAGATTACAGAACCACAGCACGTTCCAAAGGTTTATGTAAGGAGATACACTTGTAATACATATTTTTACCCTCGACGACAATGAAGTACAAAGGGAGGGAAAGAGTGTCTGACAGGGACACTGATTAAAACCAAATACAGACATTTTTAACAATAAAGCCTGCCAAGGCATCAAGGAAACCGATGACTCTACACATAATAGCACAGAGCATAAAGGCTCCAAAGGCTCCAAGCAGGACTCCTTTATGAGGCTGACATTCCAGTTGACTGGGAAAGAGAAAAAGTTGGGAGGAGAGAGAGAAGGTGAGGCGATCCAAAATAGGTTGGGAGATTTGGGGGCCCTTCAGCTCTTCCTTCTGGAGTAGACTGGAGGGTCAGTGGAGAGTAGCCCTTGAAGTAATAGGGTCCAGAAGGAGTATCCTCAGTTTCTCCCTCTTTGCATTTAATTGGAGAAATCAATGATTTAATGAGTGCCCCTACTCTATCCTCATGACCTAGTGGATAGAGCATGGACCTGGCAATAAGAAGGACATGGATTCTAATCTCATCTCTGCCACTTGCCTGCTGTATGATCTTGGGCAGGTCAGTTAACTTCTCTGTGCCTCGGTTACCTCATCTGTAAAATGGGGGTTAAGACTTTGAGCCCCATGTGCGACAGGGACTGTGTCCAACCTGATTAGCTTGTATCTACCCCAGGGCTTAGTATAGTTATTGACACATAATAAGCATTTAACAAAAACCATCATTATTATTACTATTATCCGCCACAGAAATTCACCATGAACTTGATCAATCCACAGGACAAAGAATGGGAGTAAACCTCTTGATTTTAACATATTTACTGATGTAGAGGAAGAGAGAGCCAGCTCCTGATGTGAGGAAGAAGAGATCTTAATGTTCTAATAACAGTAATAATAATTATAACAATAGTATTTGTTAGTGCTCACTACTTGCCAAGCACTGCACTAAGCCCTAGGGAAGACAAAAGTTAATCAGATCAGGCTCAGTCCCTATCCCACATGGGATTCACAGTCTAAGTAGGAAAGAAAACAGGTTCTGAGTCCTCATTTTACCAATGAGGAAACTGAAGCACAGAAAACTGGGGTGGAGCAGGATTAGAACCCAAGTCCCATGTCTCCTAGGTCCTGCTGCTCTTTTTGGTAGGGAGAAATGCTGTTTGTAACTCTGCCTTTGCATTAAGACAGTAAAGTGGAATCAAAAGTCGATTGAAAAAGAACAGCCTAGTGGAAAAAGCACAGGACTAGAAGCTGCAAGATGGGGGTTTGAGTCCTGGCTCACGTTACCTCTCTTGGCCTCAGTTTCTTCATCTGTAAAATGGGAATAAGATAGACTGGGGGCTTTGTGTGGTTCAGACACTGTGTCTGATCTTATCACCTTGCATCTACCCCAGCGCTGAGCACATAGCAAATGCTTAATAAATGTCATGACCATTATCATAGCAGAGAATTGGAAATTTGAAATCAGGTGATTGGGAGATAGGGGGAATGTATTTATTCATGTCCATCATCAACGACATTTATTGAGTACCTACCTTGGGCAGTGTAGCGTAACAGGGCCTTGGGAACCTACAACGGAGAGAGAAGATGGAATCAATCAATCATATCTATCGAGTGCTTACTGCACTGTACTAAGTGCTTGGGAAAGTAAAATACAATAGAGTTGGTGGACACATTCCCTGCCCACAACAAGATCACAGTCTAGAGGGGAAGGCAGCCACTAATATGAATAAATACACAATCCCTGCCCTTGAGGAAGTTATCTAATTGAAACAGGTTAAAGAGCAAGAGGATTGGTACAAATGAGAAAAATGAAAGTAAACAGTTACATAAACAGTCCACTAGTTTGTAAGCTCTTTGAAGCCAAGGATCATATCTGCTTACACTACCATATTCTCCCAAGTGCTTAGTTCAGTGTTCTGCCTACAATAAGCACTCAATAAACATCGCTGATTGATTGACTAATGATGAATAAATAGAGAGATGGGATTTTGTGATGAGGAAGGTAGAGGTTTGTTAGGGAATGTCTTTTAAAGCACCATTTTGAAGGGGTGGATTTGAATGGCAAATGACAAGGCAAAAAAGGCAAAGAGTGATGGAATGGAGACAGTAACATCAAAAATGAATCACAGTTAGGGACTTAACTAAGGAAGAGCAGAGAGTGTGAGCTGGGGATCCATGGGAGAAGAGAACAGAGATGAGAGGGGGTGAGGTGTTGGAGAGCCTTGAAGCCAATATCTAGAAATTTCACCAACTCATTCTGATCATTAGAGTTGTCTCAGCTCCTTAAAACTGCCTTTCAAGAGGTAAGGAGCACTCTACATTTTCAATTTACTTTTTCTTAAGATGTCCTCTGAGAGGTGTCTTGGGTAATAATTTTGCACATGCATTGTCCTTGATGCTTCAGCAGGGTTTCGAGATATATTAGCTCAGTTCTAGGGAAGACTCAATTTGTAATGAGCTATGACCAAGCTACTCCTTATATGCATCCTCACAGACTTTTTTTGCTGAAACGTCCTATAACCATGGTTACATCTTGCCTTGGGGTTACATCAGTCACTTCAAAACCTCCACTCTCATTTGCCACTGCAATATTTGGGACATAGATCTGAATTATGGCTGGATAAGTTAGTTCAGCTTTGAAAAATCATGAAATAACGCATTCTTCCACTGAATTATCTTCCATCATGGCGTCCGTCGCCATCCGTTCAAAGATGAATGCTCTAAACTTCTCATGCCTTGCTCGATATCTGATTGGAAAGTCTCCTAACAGGCCCATGGAGATTAATGAAACATCAGGAGCATAGTAATGCAGTTCATTCAGTTAAGAGTTTCCACTCCCTTGGGTGATACACGGCCTGAATGTTTCATCTGGCAATGTTGCTCTTGATCCTCAAGAGTAAACAAGAACTCTTTTTATCCAACTAGTTCCATCAGCTAAAACAATTCCCCCATCACAAAGAGACAGAAGCAGATCCATAACTCGACAAGCTTGGGTATAGTCAGCTGGCAGGGACTATCTGTTGGCTGGGTGTTCTTGGTGAACCAAAAATGACGCAGGACTTTTGGGAAGATTTAAGTTTTGGCATCTTTGACATATTTAATGCTCTGTGCATTAACAAAACTGGAGGCTACTGGAAAATTGTGTAAAAGATATTTCATTCAGAGGTCAAAGAAGACTTTGCCTAAGTGATTATTGTGCTGGTGGTAGAGAGAGCTGGGAAAAAGAAGAGATACATTTTGGAAATTTAATTGAGAGGAGTGTATTCTCCATTCTTTCCCATCTTTGTATTTTTCCAGCACTTAGTACAATGCTTTGCACACCGTCAGTGCTTAATAAATACTAAAGACTACTAAAAATGAGAGGTGAGTATTCCTATTTTTCTATTTTAAGTGATGTAAAAGGGTAGGTGAATTGTAAACAAGGAATGAAGAAGAAATTATTTAAAGATGCAATGAGGTAAAACCTCAGGCTGTGGTCCGGGAGAAAGAAGAAGAAGAAGAACAGTGTGTCTGTTGTTATATTGTACTCCCCCACGCACTGAGTACGGTGCTTTGCACACAGTAAGTGCTCAATAAATATGATTAGTAATAATAATAATAAATACTATTGAATGAATGAATGAAAGAAGAAGATCAGCTTGACATTTGGCAATTAGACATGGTGGCTCTTTTAGAACAGACGCTTCAGGAAGATTTCAAAACCAAGAGGGCGAAATGAAAACCATGCTTGTCACTGAGGGTAGCGAATGCTACAGAGAATCATGGGAAAATCCTTACACGCTCAGTGTGTGGAAAGGATTGCCAGTTCTACATGAGTCTTATCAGCCACACCTGCACATGCTGATAAACTATCACCATCAGTGGAATCTTCAAACCCTGAAAGGCAGGTGCACGCGTATGTGGATTTTCATCTATTTTTTTTCCTTGCTCTGTAAATGGACCACTGCTTTCCAAAATGAGTTTACTGGGGAAGTGACAGAAATGTGTGTCTGTGTTGAAATCATGAGACCCTTCACTGACATAGGCGATTGGCCAAAACCTAGGACTCCTTACCATCGGCTTTAAGGTACTCCATCAACTCTCCCCCTCCTATTTCATCACACTGATTTCCTACAAAACCCAACCTGCAATCTTCGCTCCTCTAATGGCACTGTGCCTCAATCTCACCTGTCTCATCGCCTACCCCTTGCCCAAACTTTCCCTCTGGCCTGGAAATCCCACCCCCTTTTTATTTGACAGACAACCACTCTCATCACTTTTGAAGCCACGCTGAAATCACACCTCCTTCAAGAGTCCTCCCTTGACTAAACCTTCATTCCCACCCTCATCTCTGCTCCTGCTGCATCACCCATGAACTTAGATCTGTACCCTATAGGCACCCCACCCCAAGCCTCACAGCATTTATGTACATATTCCTACACGTTCCCATTTTCTCTGTCTCTAATTAATTTTATTTATTATGTCTCCTCTTCCAGACTATAAGCTCTTTGTGGGCAGGGATCATGTCTACCAACTTGATTGTATTGGTTCTCTCCCAAGCATTTAGTCAAATGCATTTCAGGCAGTCAGACATTTATAAATACCATTGACGGATTGATTACTCTGACATACCTATCTTACATACCCTATAACTTATACACTAATTCATGTCAATATCTCTTTTACCTTTTTCCTCCTACCTGTAATTCACTCACTTTAATCATGGCGGTATTGTTAAACACTTATTAAGTGTGAAACACTGCCCTGAATAGGAGTAGATGGACACATTTCTTCCTCGTGGGGTTTTAAAAGATAATTTCTTCTTGCTCTGTTTTCCACCCTAGGAGGTGGGGAACTGATCCAGGGGCTATGAATTTTTCCATAAAGTAGATTCATTTCTACTCTTCAACGGATTTACATTTTCAACCTGAGCTAATGGAACTGCCAGAGGCTTGGGATGTCTGCCATGGCAATTTTGGTTCACATCCAGACCCTCAGACCTTTTATATTTTTTGAGAAATACCTTCAATTATTGTGTTATTAAAAATAAATGTCTGCAACATTTTGTGAAATGGGACAATTTGAAGTCCTGGTGGTTGTTATCATTTACACAAGATCATCTTCTCTCAGAGGGAAGAACACAGACAGGTGCCTGCGGTTATTGTCAATGGCTTCTTGAGTATGGTGTTGGATTTCCCATAGTGCTCTTTGGGAATCTCTAAAGATTGAACCAGACAACAAGACCAGAAAGTGTTAGTGTTAGTATTAGTGCTCAGAACAATTTTCCTGAATTATTCAGGTATTGCTATGCATACTCCTCCATACAGGTCATAAATCCTGATTCATATCCTATTTTTTACAAGTCCACTTTTCTCCAAAATAGTGAGCACCTAGAATCTTAAATACACTTCTCTGCAGGGATTATGGGGAATAGAAGTGGCGCTTTCAATTTATTTTCATTCACTATAAAGTCTTTTATTGTATACACAGAGTCTTATTTTAATTCATTATATTTGTGAATATAATGTAGCCTGAATGTAGCCCTGTTGATTCTGTCTGGTCATTGGTTTCCCTTCTACATTTTAATGGGGCTTGTTCTATCGCCTAGTCCCGTGATAGGAGATATCCCCCTTTGGAGACAATTACAACGTAAATGCTACTCAAACAGGATTCTGTTCCTTGAAAAAAGATATGATCTCATCCGAGCTTGACTGTCTCCATAATTTGGAAAAGGGCATACAGATTTGAGTTTCCATGTGTAACCTTTAGCAGCCCCTGAGTTTATAAGGATGCATTTGGTATTTAAATTGCCAGACAGTGCTCTTTAAAAGGTCCTGCTAACTTTTGCACTGTAAAATGATGTGACATCCTAGACAGAGGTCACTCTTAGATATTTTTTACTTCAAATCAGATAACCACACTATAAATCAGATAATCAAAAAAATGGAAGTATGAACATTCTGAATAATTATCTGTAACATCAGGAGCATGGAAGAGTTCATTGAGCTTTGTTGAAACCACAGTCAGCCTTGTTCGATCAATCAGTTGATGGTATATTTTGGGCACTTACTGTGTGCAGAACACTGTACTAAGAGCTTGGGAAAATACAATACAGTTAGTAGACACGATCCCTGCCCACAATGAGCTTATAGCCTAGAGAGGGAGACAGCCACTAGAATAAATTACAGTGAGGGAAATTAGTAGAGTACAAACAAAGTACCCTGCAGGAACTGAAAGTATAAACTTTTAACGTTGAGTTTGAGAGAAGAAAGGGGAAACATTTGGTCCAACCCTCTGCCTTCGAACCGGTGTATGATTAAACCACCCAAGAGAGAGAAGAGTCTGACCATTTCTTGACATTTCCAAAGATGGAGACTCCACCACCCTGCTGAGAAGCAGCATGGCCCAGTGGAAAGAGTATGGGCCTGGGAGTCAGAGAACCTGGGTCCTAATCCCACCTCTGCCAATTACTTGCTTTGTGACCTTGGGCAAGTCACTTAACTTCTCTGTGCCTCAGTTACCTCACCTGTAAAATGGAGATTAAGACTGTGAGCCCCACGTTGGACAACTTGATTACCTTGCATCTACCCCAGTGCTTAGAACAGTGCTTGGCACATAGTAAATGCTTAACAAATACCATAATTACTATAGAAAGAGAGAGGCTGCAATATACTTGTAGTAAGGAATCTACCAACTTTACTCTGTTCTCCCAGGTGCTTAACGTGGTGCTCTGCCTACAGTATGTGTTCAGTAAAAACCATTGATTGATGGATTAACTCCCCAAATCAAAAGGAGTTGTCAATGTCAGTTATCACTTTGTGATAGAAGAAGCCAGAGACTCCTCTAGATCTTTATAGGCAGCCACTTCAGTTTTTTGATACTCCAGTGGGAAAGACCAATTCTTGTTTTACTTCCATCTTCTTTCATTGTATGTTTTTTGTTAAGCTCTTACTATGCACCAGGCACTGTACTAAGCACTGGGGTAGATACAAGTTAATCAGGTTGGACAGTCCCTGTCCCACAAAGAGCTCAGAGTCTTAATCCGCATTTTACAGATGAAGTAACTGAAGCACAGAGAAGTGAAGTGACTTGCTCAAGATCACACAGCAGACAAATAGCAGAGCCGGGATTAGAACCTAGAGCCTTCTGACCTAAACCTAAATATCTTCCCTCTGCTAACCAGAAAGCCAGAGATAAATAACACTGTGATCCCTGCCACTCTCCATACTGGTCTCTATGGACAGTGGCTCCTTACAGGTTACAGAGGTTGAACTTGTGCTCAAGATCTCTGAAGGCTTTACCATATGCATTTGCATAATTGCCCCAATCTTTTTCAAACCAAAACAGGGGCAGGTTATTACATGGTGAACAATGTCTAGAAATTACAGGAGCAGGAGAAGAGAGAGGTAAGAAGGTGTTTGGGACTGTGTCTCTTCTATTACACTGTCTCAAATTCTAGGTACAATAGGCATTCAATTAATTATTTTAACACCTCTGCTCCACTATACTGTTTCCTTTCTTCCTTGACCTGTATCTGTATTCCTCCCTTTCTACCCTGGAGTTTGTACAATTCCATGGACTTGTACCCCTGACCTGTATCTGTGGCATTCCGACCTGATTCTCCTTCCTATCATGCCACGCCCCACTCCTTACAAAAATAATCTTTTATTTCCTCCTCAATAATTGGGAGAATTATGTGAGGGGGAGGCAATTATGTGAGTGAATATGGTGTTCTGGGAAAAAAAATCACCTTCCGAATGTCTCCTAGGGCTTTGGCTATCTCTTCTGACTGACAGATTATCAAGAAATACTGTTAATTAAGTGAAGAGAGGTGGAGTGGATTTTGAGGGAAGGGCAAGGAGGGGATGGAGAATAGGCTTAGTACAAGCTCCTCTTTTGCTGCTGAAACACAACCCTGATTTATTGATTTACCGAGTTCTTTTCAAAGGGAACTCAACAATAGGCCCTGTGAATATAGCCAGAAAAAACAAGAGAGTTATTCTCTATCTCAATGCCCTTATTTTCTCTCCTCTGCCTTCTCCACATAAACAAACTGCTAAAAGGCCAAACCTATGAATTATCACAGTGCAAGGGAAATAAACAGGTGAAACATCTGAAGCAGATGATACTTCCAGGGACTGTGTTTCTTCCAGCCAAAACAATTTCCTCCCCAGAGTTCCTGCCTGGAGAACATCAGAAACATTCTGAATTGGAATTTCAGATGGGAAAATGGCAAAGAGACACTTTTGGGAGCTCTGATTTTACTGGGCAGAGTTGGGAAGATGTCTCTCTCCCAAGACCCATGAAATCTTTTGACAGTTCTTTGCCAGCAGGCTGGTGGTTTCCCAGAATCCACTGTTGTTAGAGTCCCTAAAGGCATCTCACCTGTTAGCCTGCTGATGTTAATGGGATTTGAGATGAGTCCTTTTCATCACCATTTAGCAAGACTCAAAAACATTTGGTTGAGCTAGTGCTGGTGGGATATTTCTGTCATGAGATGGAGTCTTTGTTGAGCATCGTTTCCAGAAATCAGCTGCCTGGGGGTATCTGTGCTCCTACAATTGCAGAAAACCTCTGACAAGTGACAAATTCTTCTTGGAAGGAAGGAGTGAAAGACTTAATGAAGGAAAATTCTCAAGGCCTGATCGCTCACTTGAAAATCCCGTAAGAGCTTCTTTCACCTCGCAAAACAGCCACTGAAAATGGAAGAACATGACTGTACCCACCTTGGCATCTTGTTCCAGGTTTAATGGATTCTAATAGCAAATGCAGAAAAATGCGCAGCAAATTACAGCAGCCAAAACACTGCATTAGTGTTTCGGTCACCTGGAGAAATTAAAAACACATCTTAGAAAAACTTAATTTAGATAGTCCTACAGGCCCATTCGCTAGAATGAGTTTTTAGGATGTGTTGTGACTGAAGCAAAATTGAGCGTATTAATGTGAACAGAATCACCGGTAAACGACCCTTAAAAAATGAATATTAGCATTGCTTTTAGAGATCATGTTTTTCGATGGAATTGTCAGATAAACCTTCTCCCGTACTCTCCTATTGCTAATTGCACCGTTAAGAAACAGCAATCTATTCCAGTGGATTTGCTTGTGCTTTAATTCATCATCATAAATGTAATTGAGCCAATGAAGGAACTGGCAGTATAGTTCTATAAAGATGAAACAGACAAAATAAATGATTTTCCCATGGTCCTCTGAAAAACAGCACCCTTTTGCTAAAAAACATGGCATCCTCCCTAACTAGGGGATGATGAGTGGGAGGGGAAAAGATAAATACCAAAGGAATATGGATATTGCTTTACCCCACTGAATTTTTCTGAGCCAGCAACAAGAGAATATTAATAATAATAATGGTATTTGTTAAACACTTACTATGTTCCAGGCACTGTACTTAAGCGCTGGGATGGATGTAAGCAAATCAGATTGGACACAGTCCCTGTCCCACGTGGGGTTCACAGTCTTCACCCCCATCTTACAGATGTGCTAACTGAGACCCAGAGAAGCAAAGTGACATGCCCAAGGTCTCACAGCGGACTAGTGGCAGAGTCAGAATTAGAACCCAGGCCCATGCCCTATCCACTGGGCCATGCTGCTTCTTAGAGATAGCAGAAGAGATGGCAGCTCTCTTCTTCTGGCCAAGCTGTTAGTTCAGTGCTCTTCACAAAAGAGGCATCAGTAAATACCACTGATTAATTAATTGGTTGAGCTCCATCCTTTCCTGGGAAGCCATTGGTGTGTCCTCTCTAAGCCAATTGTGGGGGATATCAGATGCCAGCATAGCCTAGTGGATAAAGCATGGGCCTGAGAGTCAGAAGGACCTGGGTTCTAACCCCAGCTCTGCCACTCAGCTGCGGTGTGACCTAGGACAAGTCACTTTACTTTTCTGTGCCTCAGTTACCTCATCTGTAAAATGGGGATTAATACTGTGAGCCCCATGTGGCACAAGGACTGTGTCCAACCCAACACGGATGACTTGGTTTGAGCCCTGGCTTGCTTCTCCCCGACCAGCTGGATCCTCTCTTCACCAGGGTCACTGGCTTATCTCTCTTTCTGTCCCCCATAAACCTCACCTTAGGATGCCCTCTCTGTCAACCCCCCAAAACCCACAGATCACCATTCAGTCCTGTGCCAACTGTTGGACAATATCCAGCTTCTTTAGCAGCCCTCCCTATTTATCAACACACCGGGTCAATGTTGTGAGAAGGAGGATGGGCTTGGATAGAGCACGGGCCTGAGAGTCAGAGGATCTGGGTCCTAATCTCGACTCTGCCAAGTGCCCGTTCTGTGACCATGGGCAAGTCACTTCCCTTCCCTGGGCCTCAGTTACACCATCAGTAAAAACACAGATTACATCCCTGTTCTCTTATGTCTGACCTGATAATCTTGAATCTACCTCCGAGCTGCATATAGTGCTTGGCATGTAGTAAGCTCTTAAGAGTGACTGCAATTACTGTATTTACAGTCCTCTGCACAGAGTAAGTGCTTAATAAATATCATTGATTTATTGATAGATTGAGAGATGAGTTTCTTACCACAAGATCTAACCTCTTGGTAGCAATAGCTATTTGCTTTCTGGTACCAAAGACGTGAAAACGGGCTTCAGTTGCTGCTCCATCAGTATATTCTCAGAGAATTTGGGGGCTTGGAGTGGAAACATTCCGCAGAAGAAGAAACACAGTTATGGAGGATGAGCTGAGTCTAACAGTCAAGGTCCCATTTTTTTTCATTTATCCATATTCATGGGAAATGGAATAACAGGAACAAAACTTACTGGGCAGCATCTGGGAGCCCTGCAATCTACTAAGTACCAAACAGACAAGTAGCATGACCTAGTGGATAGAGCACGGGACCCTGACGTAAGAAGGACTTGGGTTCTAAACCTGGCTCAGCCATTTGTCTGCCATGTGACCTTGGGCAAGTCACGTAACTCCTCTGTGCCTCCGTTCCCTCGTCTGTGAAATGGGGATTAAGACTGTGAGCCCCATGTGGGACAGGGACTGTGTCCAAACTGATGAATTTAATCTACCCCAGTTCTTAGTACAGTTCCTGGCACATAGTAAGCTCTTAACAAATACCATAAAAGATAAAAATAAGTGCTGAGGTATTTTTAATCGGGGCAGGCCTCCCAAACCTTTGGGAGTGTAAACTCCTTGAGGGAAGGAATGATGCCTACAGTTCTATGATTCTGTCCCAGGCATGTAGTACAATGTTCAGCACACATTAGGCGTTCAATAAATTCTACTGACTGATTAATTGATCTGGGCCCATCACCCAGAGACAGGGGTTCTAATTCCACTCTGTCATTTGCCCACTGTGTGATCTTGGGAAAGTCACTTTAATTTTCTGCCCCTCAGTTTCCTCATTTGTAAAATGGGGATTAAATACCTTATCTCCCCACCTTAGGCTGTGAAACCTACATTGGACAGGGACTGTGTCTGCTTTGATGGAACTGCATCTTCCTCTATGCTAAGCACAGTTCTTGGAACCTAGTGAGTGCTTAAACAAATACCACTATTATTATTATCATCATTGTCATCATTAATAATAATGATAAGAATAATAGTAATTCTGTCTGGAGAAAGTTTAATGCAGGCACAGTGCTAATCTAGAGAATTGCATTTAACAGCTTGTTCCTTCCCAATCCAAAAGATCTCCCCCACCCCGATGATGCCCACCAAATAATTGGGAAATAGACCATTCTTGCAAACATCCTTATTTAGCCCTAAAAGTAATTATCTGTGGATATTCAAAAAACATAAAATCTATAGTAATTACAAGTTTTGCATCTTCTGTCACTCACAGCGCGTGAACCCGAGAGGAAATTTTATGCTTTGCCGTTTTACCGTATGTCAATATCTGCTCCGTTTTCCGTTCAAGTGGGTTTTGTGCACCCTTCTGGAAGACTGCAAAATGAAATGCCCATTTAAATAGGCAGGAATTATTCACAGGATAGTGATTGCTTTTCATCAGTTGCGTCAATTATATGTTGCAAGGGGACTGGGGAAAATACACTTACAACTTGTTAAAAAACACTTCTTGAAACAATTAAAACCTTGTTAAACATAGGCATGAAGAGGTTTTAATCAGGAACTTCGGTTCTGGCACCGGCTTGAACTCCGCTTTACACTCAATCAATCGCATTTATTAAGCGTTTACTGTGTGCAGAGCATTGTACTAAGTGTTTAGGAGAGTACAATACAACAGCGTTGGTAGACACATTCCCCGCCCACAATGATCTTACAGCATAGAGACAGTCCACTGTCAATATGCACTCCTAAATTTTTGGTTGAATAGTCCTGGGTTCTAACCTTGGCTCTGCTTCACTTCTGTTGGGTAACCTTGGACAAGTCACTTCACTTCTCTCACCCTCAGTTACCTCAGCTGTAAAATGGGGATTAAGACTGTGAGCCCCCATGTGGGACTGGGACTGTATCCAACATGATTAACTTGTATCTCCCCCAGGGCTTAGAACAGTGCTTGGCACATCGTAAGTGCTTAACAAGTGTTATTATTAAATAAAAACAACCAGTCCACAGACGAGAAGTGGAATTTTTTACAGACGTTATGTCAGAAGGGGAAAGAGGTGGCTGAGAACTGCAGAGCACTTTACTAAGTACTTGGGAGAATACAATGTAACAGAAACGGTAAACACACTCCCTGCCCACAACAAGCTAACAGTCTAGAGAGGGAGACAGGCATTAATATAAATAAATAAATTACGGATATAGTCATAAGGACCTGGGCTCTAATCTCTGTTCAACCACTTGTCTGCTGTGTGATGTTGGGCAAATCACTTCACTTCTCTGGCCCTCAGTTCCCTCATTTGTAGAATGGGGATTAAGACTGTGAGCCCCATTTGGGACAGCAACTGTGTCCAGCCCAATTTGCTTGTATCAATCATGGGGCTTAGTACCATGCCTGGCACATAGTAAGCACTTAACAAATACCACAGTTATTATTATCATTATTATTATTATAAGAGAAGAGGATGAGTCTACCAGACAGGTAACAGCTGGTTCACAAGATATCTTATCCCAAATTCTACTATTACCTCAACTCCCATTATATTTTCAGTTGTAGGAGCAGGAATAACAGGTATCATTAAATAAGCATTAGGGTCCAACAGGGCATGTTTTAGTGGACGATTACCATATGCCTGGTGTGCACTGTGACAAATTAAGATTCAGTCAACCAAATAGTGTAATAATGGACCAGTGAAACACCCCCTGGGGTGTGTTAATGCTATTAGGATCTGGATCTCTTATTGTTACATACCATTTAAAAAATTTTACAGGCCTCTTTTTCACCTCCCATTTGAAGAATGACTGCCGAATCTCTGCTAGAGAGAAACTGAACATGAGAGAAGGACAGTAAAAAATCACCGTGATGAATATCTGCTTTTTGAGCTCCTTGTGGGCAGGGAACGTTTCTGCCAACTCCGTTGTTTCATACTCTCCCAAATGCTGAATACAGTGCTCTGCGCATGGTAAGCACTCAAAAAAGCACTGAATGATTCAATTCTGCAAGAACTGCTCTTCTTGTTTGTGGCATCTGATCTGAAAGAAAGGAATCAGGGACTGCTTAGGTGCTTTTCTGACATCCCTACACAACAAATCCTTAATGAATAGACTGGTTGTACCTTAAGGTTCTATTCATTTATATATTTTATGGTATCTGTTAAGCACTTATGTGCCGGGCACTGTACTAAGTGCTGGGGTTGATATAAAATAATCAGGCTTGGCACAAACCATGTCTCATATAGGGCTCACAGTCTTAATCTCCATTTTACAGATGAGGTAACTAGGACCCAGAGAAATTAGGTGACTTGCCCAAGGTCTCACAGCAAACATGTGGCAGAACCAAGATTAGAACCTGTGTCCTTCTGACTCCCAGGCCCGTGCTCTGTCCACTAGGCCACACTGCTTCTCTTTGTTTAATAAAAAATTGTGGAATTTGTTAAGTACTTTAGATATGCCAGGCACTGTACAAAGTGCTGGGGTAGTTAGAAGATGATTGGATTGATGTTAATATTCAGTCTACTGAATATTTTTGTCCATAAAGTGTGGCATATATTTGGTATTGGCTTTGCCTCTTCAGACTTATGCCCATGTTAACCTTTATTTAATAATGTCATCTTTGAAACCAAAGCAGATCTATAATGTAAAATATATATAGAGAGAGAGATACTGGATGATATATAGCTATATATATATATATATATATATATATATAAAATCAATCGTATTTATTGAGCGCTTACTGTGTGCAGAGCACTGTACTAAGCGCTTGGGAAGTACAAGTTGGCAACATGTATGGCAATATATGTATAGAACTACTTAGAATGCACACATTCACCTCAAAGAAATTCAGTAAAAATACTTGAGCAGGTACTAGATGCAGAATACTTCCCCACTTGTATAGTGCTGATGATATTGAGATATTACAAAGAGTAGTAAGAGCTGGGGAGAGATAGAAGAAACATCAATTCAGATATGGTCTAGGCCTCACAGGAGGTCAGTGGAGGCTAGTGGAAAAGAGCATAGGAATGCCAGTCAGAGGACTTGGGTTCTAATCCTGACTCCACCACCTGTCTGCAGTGTGACCTTGGGCAACCACTTAACTTCTCCAGGCCTCACTTTCCTCGTCTGTAAAAAGGGGGAATGCCTGTTTCTCCCCATTAAACTGCGAGCCCCCATGGGGGACAGGGACTCTGTCTCATCTACTTACATTGCATCTATCCCAGTGCTTAATTCAGTACTTGGTCACATAACAATTGATTAATAAATATCACAATTAAGGTCAGACCCATAGGCAAAAATAGCAGAATAAATTAAACAAAAAAAACATGTTACACACACACACAACGATTCCCAACATCTGCTACTATCCAACTGAATCCTCTGATTCATGCTCACAAAACCATCCCATTGAGAAATAAGTGAAAGGAACACACAATGAGGGTGATTATCATTGCCAATGGAATGATGATTATTATTGTTATTACTATTATTATCATTTCCCCAGTGGTCCCACAGAAACAGGATCCCTGGCCTCCGATACAGAGAATTTGACAGGAAACACTTCCAGTAGAGCCAGGATTTCAACCAGGAGTGACGATGTTTCGCATGTTTGCGTTTCAATCCCAGATCGGTCCTGAAGTGGGCTTGGTTTCCCAAATATCCATATGTCAGGATTCGGGCACTCTCTGACAGCGCTGATGGTCGAGAGGATGTAAACGGGCCTCTGCTGGTGGAGAAGTTGGAAAAAGGCAGAGAACAGCACGTGCACACTGAAAAAATCTATGTTCTGATACTGGAACAGCCGCTGAGGCAGGGATTGGCTCCCAAGGGCCAATATGAGTTCTGTAGCCTCTGTTACTTTTAATTACAGGGATATAACTGCAAGAGATTTTTTTTATAAAGTTGAACAGTCAAATTGGAGTCAACAACTTGGATTTGGTGTGGGTTGCCGGCTGCAGGCTTTGCATAATGTCATCCAGTTGAGTTCCACAGCTGTTAATCCTCTTACTGAGTGAATTGTGCTAGCTTCTCCTGATAGGATAGCCCCCAATCTCAAGCCATTTAATAAGATCTCTGAGGGCTTGGAGGGGAACTAATTGCTCTGTGTCCTCAGGTGTTACAGGCTTAAAAATCTTTGACATTTGAATCCAGGGTTCTCTGTGAACACCACCCCCCATCCCCACCCTCGGTCCGTGATCCCAAAGCATTTCATGGACTGGCTACTGTAGTGGGTGGCTGTCCATCGAGGGAAGAGGTGACAGACATCCAATTGCCATCTACCAGGGGGAGAAAATTGGCTTGAAAACTAGGGAGGATGAAATATGACGACAAATTTTCTAGTTGGTCCCCTCCGCCCTCCCTTCCTCTTAACAGTCCTTATGGCCATGACTAACTTTAATTATGGTATGAAGTACTTACTGTGGTCCAGGGTACAGGACCAATCACTGGGGTAGAATCAATACCATCAGATTGGATATCATCACCCCTGCCCGACACGGGGTTCGTAGTCTGAAAGAGTGGGGAGAGCAGTTATCTGATCTCTATTTTACAGATGAGGAAAGTGAGGCCTAGTGGGGTTAAGTGACTTGATCTAGATCACACAGCAGGCCTGTAGCAAAGATGGGACTAGAACCCAGATGATCCGACTCCTTGCCCTAAGTTCTTTCTACTTGGCCACCATACTTTCTGACCGGGGGAGGGACGGCAGGTCTGTGGGGAACTCCATTCCACATTAATCACAACCACCCAACAAGGAACAATGTTTTTGTGTGCCTAATGTGGCCAGGATTGTAACTTCTGCTTTGGTCTTTTCAGCTATACATGCACACATTGGTGAACGTCACCAACAGAGGGGTCTTCTTTTAATATGAAGGATGGCTAAAAGTATATATTGTTTATATGTATTTACTGTGGAGAATTTCTTTCCTTCACATAATTTGCTTACTACCCACAATAAATATTGATGATGACATTACTGTTGTCGTTTTTGATGATGATGCTGATAATGGTAACAATAATCAATTGGGATGCTTTTATTTCTGAAGCCCCTTCTGATATCTTTAGAAGTTAGACTTCAATCTCTCAGCCTCTATATCATTTCAGAGGTAGGTTTAGGTAATGGTCATCCTTAAAACTGAGAGTTTCCTAATTAATGTGCATTAGTCTACCAGCTCAATTAGGAAGCAAGGGGAGAAGGCCATTTCGTTGATTGTTTTAATGAACATGACTGATGTTTAGTTATTTGTTCTTCTTGGGACTATTTTCCCCTGAATCTGCATTCTCCTTGCTGGTCTCAGAAAAGCACTTTAGTCTCAAGGGTAATTAAAAAGGGAAAGTCAAAGGAGAAGGTGATTTCTAAAGCATAAAATGCTCAATGGGTCCCAAATGTTACCGTATGAAAAGGAAAAGTTATTGTCATTTGCATCTTAATACGCCCTTAAGAAATTGTAAATGGGTAGCAGAAAATGGAGTGAATGAGCAGACGCTGAAGACTATAACTGGAGTTGGTGTGATTATATAGGAAAAAGGAATTCTCCAACCAAGGAAAGCAAGTCACCCTGAATCATTTATGAGCATTTAGCAGCCAAGATGAAATAAGCAAGGTGCTATTGTCGGAACTCAACTTCATTCATGGAATCACAGGGTTGGAAGGAATAAGCAGATATCATCTAGAACCTCAGAGGCTCCTGAAGATTGAGAGTTGAAGTCTGAGGAGGTTCTTGTAGCTTCATTACGGGAATGCCCCGTGGCCTAGTGTGATAGAGCATGGGCGTGGGAGTCAGAAGGACTTGGATTCTAATCCCATCTCCTCCACCAGTCTGCTGTGTGACCCTGGGCAACTCACTTCACTTCTCTGTGCCTCAGTTACTTCATCCATAAGATTAAGACTGTGAGCCCCATTTGGGACAGGGACTGTGTCCAACCTGATTAGTTTATAACTACTCCAGCATTCAGTACAGTGCCTGATAGTTGCTTAACAAATACCAAAAAAAATAAGCCCCACTCTGCCTCCTGCCATTCTGAGTTCAGCAGAAGGCTCTGAGATTCCTCAGAACAGCAATAGGGTGAGGGATGAGACTTGAGAGGCTTTGGAAGTGAAAAATGCTCTTGGCCAATCAGATTAGTGAACTGACGCCAGGATTCCCCCTGTGGGACCAGAGGAAAAGTGAGTTGCCCGCTCTTTTCCCCACTGTTTTCCACATATACGCCCACCATCTACGTCTGTCGTTCTTCAACAGATCAGGTAGATTCTGTGGGTTTAGAGCGATGAAAGGAAACCGCATTCCCTACCCACAGAGAGCTTACAGTCTGAAGAAAGAGCTTACAGTCCAGAGGAGGCAATTCAGTGATTTGCATGTAGTCATTTGTTGTTCCTTTCCTAACAGGGGCCTCACACCTGAGAATAAAGCCCCTGCCCTTCCTCTTGCATGCCGTGTGACCCTGGGCAGGTCACTTAACTTCTTTGTGCCTCAGTTTCCTCACCCAAAAATGGGGATAAAATACCCCTTCCCTCTTTCTCTTCAAATGTGAGCCCCATGTGTGACTGGGACTGTATTTGGTTTAATTATCTTATTCCAAAGGCTAGCAAGGTGTTTTGCACATAGCAAGTGCTTAATAAATATCACTATTATTGTTATTTTCCAACAGAAGAGTGCTTGTTCTTCCTGTAAATTCTCCTAAAATTAGACAGCAGTGATGAATAGTATGTTTGCCAAAGAAACAGAGTGCTGACATAGTGGAATTTAAACTTTTCCATCTCCTCCTCTTGCAGCAGATGTTATCCTATATAGGGTACAATAAAGCATCATTGACTATCAAATGATTCATCAAATACATAAGCAACTACCCAATCTACAAACATTAATCAACTTCTCGACTTTCAATAAATCATCATACCGTATCCCTAATTCGGACAGCCTAATTCCTAACTCTGAACCCTAACCTCAGCCCTGTGCCACATCTTAACCCTAACCCTAATCCTAGCTTTAAACATGACTTTTGGACGATTGCATCTGTGGTCAACTGAATTTGGATTTTTGACATTGTGGTTGAAACATGCATGCTAGGAGAGGTGTTTGTCATCAGGTAGTTCCATTGGGTAACTCTGACACAAAACTGTAGTCCTTGAACTGATCCAATTGAATAATAGCAAGTGCCAATTATCTGATTTATCAAGGAACCTTCTAATTTAGATTAGGTAGTTAGAAACAGAGAAACATTTGAAATGAAAATCTGGGTTAGATCAGTATTATATCTCCATGATTGCCTTAATGTATCCTCAGTGGAAGAATGTGAAGGGTTGCCTTTAGTTAGGATAGAATGGAAGGCTCACTTTGATTGCATTAAATCCAATAAATAAGCTAGTTTTTATTGTTTCATAAATATGCAAGACCTAGAAAATTGCTCTGTGAAAATGCTTTGGAATCTATCATCATGATGTGGAATCTACTTTCTAATGCTTCAAACTTTCTCCTCTGACTCAGCATGGAAGCATGAATGTCTCTAAACTCACCTTGAACTTATTATAATGTTCGGGCTGTTCAGAGAATCCATTTGCTTCCCTCCCACTGTGTGAAATATTTTCTTTTTGTTTGTTTGTTTCAAACCTGCTGCCTTCCAGCTTCATGGCTACTAACTCTCTTGTACTAGCCCAAGCTCTTATTACAGAGTTCTGTATAGTATAAGAACTCAGTAAATACTGTTTATTAATTAACTGAAGAATTGGAGGAAGTGTGGCCCAGTGGGAAAAACGCAGTGCTAGGATTCAGGATACTGAAGTGCAACTCTCAGCACTGCTCCTGGCCTAACATTTGATCTAGGGCAATCACTTAAACTCACCAGATATCTGTTTCTTTATCTGTAAAATGGGCTCAGGACAGATTGTGATCCTTGTGTGGGCCAGGGAATCAAGGCTCCCGTTTCATAATTTTGTATCTACTCCAGTCTTTAGCATATACTAAGTGCTTAAGAGACGCCATGATTATTAATAACAATTGTGGTATTTGTTAAGCACTTGTATGTTCCAGGCACCGTCTTAAGAGCTGGGGTAGACACAAGCTAATTGTGTTGGACATAGTCCCTGCCCCACAGGCGGCTCTCAGTCTTAATCTTCATTTTACAGATGAGTCCCAGAGAAGTGAAGTGACTTGACCAAGGTCACACAACAGACAAATGGCAAGGCAGAGTTAGAACCCAGGTCCTTCTGACTCCCAGATCTGTGTGTCCTCTTGTTCCAGCGTTTGGGAATGGGTGAATAATTGTTTTCCATCTCCACTCCACTGAAGCTTTTTAGCAATCAATCAATTGCATTTACCAAGCCCCTACTGAGATGATGCATTGACCTTACCACCTCCAAGTAGAATAGCCCCAGAAGATAACTGAAGCAGTGGCCAGGAACCAGCCATTTTGGACTACTTTTGATCTTACCAGTCACTGAGGCACTCAACAGGCCCCAAGAACTCCCCCCAATCTCCAGCCCAACTTCTTTGTCTCTCTCCATAAGACCATTTCACACTAATGACTCTGATTTCCTGAAATCTTGGCAAAGATTCCCCAGTCAGGATCCCTACCTGTTCCCATCCTGTGATCTGAGTTTCCATGGTCGTCAGTCAGTCAATCATATTTACTGAGTTCTTACTGTGTGTGGAGCACTGAACTAAACACTTGGACGAGTACACTATAACAATATAACAGACACAATCCCTGCCCACATCAAGCTTACAGTCTAGAGGAGGAGACAAACACTAATATAAATACATAAAATTACCAATATGTACATAAGTGCTGTGGTGCATGCAGGGAGGATGAGTAAAGGGAGCGAGTCAGGGTGATGCAGAAGGGATTGGTAGAAGAGGAAAGGAGGACTTAGTCAAGGAAGGCCTCTTGGAGGAAATGGGCCTTAGATAAAGCTTTGAAAGTGAGGAGAGTAATTGTCTGTTGGATATGAAGAGGGAGAGCGTTCCAGACCAGGGGCAGGACAAGGGTGACAGGTCGGCGGCGAGATAGACGAGATGGAGGTAGCAACGTGAAGCATTGCTGTTGTGTCCTCAGCTCAACCCGGACTTTTTTAAGTGATCTCACTCAGACATTCAGATGGTTGTCTTAATTTCTGCCTGAAGGTTGGGAGAGCAGACAGAAGGGGGAAGGTCTGAATATTGATGAAACTGAGATGGGAGGGAAAGGAAAGTGGATACTAACAGTCCTGGTAAATCCTGAACTGATGTATGGGGTTTTCAGACATCTCAGGGGCCACAAAGCATAATGCAATAATGTCACACACCATTTTATGAAAGCGTGTCTACAGTCACCAGAACCTAAGTAGCATGGCCTAGTAAGGAGTAGTGTGGCCTAGAGGAAAGAGACCAGGCCTGAGTCAGAGAACCTGGGTTCTCCTCCCGACTCCACCGTTTACCTGCTGTGTGACCTTGGGCACATTGCTTCACTTCTCTGTGCCTCAGTTACCTCATCTACAAAATGGGATTAAGAGTGTGTGCTCTAAGTGGGATAGAGACTGTGTACAACCTGATTATCCTGTTTCTAACTCAGTGCTTAGAACAGTGCCTGCCACATAGTAAGCCCTTAACAAATACCAAAAAAAAAAAAATGAGGTCAATATGCTCAGTGATATCAGAAAAGTATGGGTTCCACTGAGCTTTCTGGGAATCCTGTTCCTTGCCAATATCTGGTTTCTGTCCTTCAAAAGTCGACTTGATTCCCACATTATAAAAGAGATGCAACCCAGGTCTTTTGGACACAGGGCTTCACAGCTATCTGGCTGGATACAATTAATTCTGTGCACCTCCTGACATGGCTTCTGTAGGATATGCCAAGAGTGAGCAAAGAAAGGTCTCCCCAGAGGCTAATAGGAGATGTTACTGAGTGGACTGAACTCTCTTAACTACAGAACTTATTCTAGACAGAATAGCTCCAATCCTAGCTAAAAATGCACTTTTATACGCTGAAGAAGCCAACGTTAACTTCATGAAAATCTAGTGATTCCTGGAGCATTTCTCAGGCACTCTATCATTCAATCAATCGATTGATAGTATTGATTGAGTGTTTACCATGTGTAGAGCACTGTACTAAGCCCTTGAGAGAGGGCAGTGGAAGAGTTGCTAGACATGTTCTTTGCACACTAGCAGCTTATCGGCTCCACCACTTGTCTGCTGTTTGACCTTAGGCAAGTCACTTCACTTCTCTGTGCCTCAGTTACCTCATCTGTAAAATGGGAGTAAGACTGTGAGCCCTATGAGGGACAGGAACTGTGTCCAACAGATTTGCTTGTATCCACTCCAGTGCTTAGTACAGTGCCTGGCACATAGTGCTTAACAAATATCATAATAATAATTATTATTAGAAAGGGAGACAGACACTAATATGAATAAATACATTATGGATCTTTACATAAATGTGTTTCCAGTACTCTACCAGTCTCGACTATGGGAGGGAGAGTCAAGCAGAGGCATACCCATTCCATTCCTAGCTTGGGCAGTGGCTAGCGAGTGGAAGGCAATCTGCTACAAGTCAAAACTCACCTGTGCTGGGCAGTAGTGGCATGGGAGAGAGTCAAAGGGGGAGATTCAAGTTTATCATGCAGAAGGAAGCAATGTTAAACTACTTCCAGATTTTTACCAAGAAAATTCTGTGGATCCAATACCAGAATGATTGTAGATGGAGTTGGGGTGTTTTGGGAGAGACGTGCCCATGGTGTCGCTGTGGGTTGGGAATGACTTAGCATAAGACAAGACATAAATGTCATACATTCATCCAATCATATTTATTGAGTGCTTACTGTGTGCAGAGCACTGTACTAAGCACTTAAGAATGGGGTGAATTTAATCAATCGATGGAATTTGCTGAGACACAAAACACTGCTCCAAGTAATTGGAAGAGTACAAAAAAGCAGAATCAGTGGACTTGTTCCGACAATCAATGGGATTTATTGAGTACTTACTGTGTATCGAGTACTGTATGATCAGCCAATCAATTAATTATATTTAATGTGTGTTTATGATGTGCAGAGCACTGAAGTAAACACTAGAGAGAGTACAATAATGTAGACACAATTCCTGCCCTCAAGAATCTTATGCTCTAGCAGGAACATAGTAAATCCTTCATAAATAGCATCTCTCTCCTCAAGCCAGAGATGGTGTTTGCTTGGGTCTGTGCCCTATAAGATTTTTTATTATTCAACCCACCCTCAGCCCTGTGTACAGGAAATATGTCTACTGACTCTGTTGTACTGTAATTATTATTTATAATTATTGATATTTGTTAAGCGATTTCTATGTACCAGGCACTGAACTCAGTGCTGTGGTTTATACAAGTAAATTGGGTTGAACACAGTCCCTGTCCCATGTAGGGATCACAGTCTCAATCCCCATTTTACAGATGAGGTCACTGAGGACCAGAGAAGTGAAGTGACTTGCCCAAGGTCACACAGCAGAAAAATGGCAGAGTCAGGATTAGAACCCATGACCTTCTGACTCCCAAGCCTATGCTCTATCCACTATGCCACGCTGCTCTTCATTTCTTATTTTTATTGTAATAAAAATAATGATAATAATAATTGTAATATTTATTAGGTACTGTTTTTACTATATGCCTAGCGTTATACTAAGTACTGGGGCAGATACAAGATAATCTGATCCCACATGAGGCTCACAGTCTAAGTAGAATGGAGAACAGGTATTGAATCCCCATTATGCAGATGAAGGAACTGAGGCACAGGGAAGTGAACTCACTCACCCAAGGTCAAAGAGCAGACAAGTAGAGGAGAAAGAATTAGAAACCAGATCCTCTGACTCCCAGGCCCCTTGATTTTTCCAATAGGCCATGCTGCTTCTCCTAAGTGCTTAGCACTGTGCTCTACACACAACAAGCACTCAATAAATATCATTCATTATTGATTGATTTGCTTAGCCCTGGGAGAATCTGGAAAGGAGGTCTCCCCGTAAGGAGCTTGCAAGTGCCATTTCATGAGGTGCTTAGCCAGTTTCCAAGTGGATAAACTCTGATATCCAATGCCAATTGTTTTCCCCTCAAGTGAGAATGGGATTATTGCTGAGGAAAGCCACATGGCACTCCTGTTAGAGCTATTATGCTGCCAATCTGTTTAGGTTCTTGTTTTGGTTTTTTTCTTTTTAGGCATCAGTGTGCTTCAGAATGTAAAATCAAATCTGATTTAAAATGAAAGAATGGCATGCAAGACGAGAACAGTGAGCTAGTTGATCCAGGGGCGGGGTTGAAAAATTTCAAGAGGATGTGAAGGAGTGCCAGCTCTAAAAGCCTCTGCGGAAATCCCTAAGCAAATACAGTGCATGATAACTGTGGTATTTCAGTCGGTCATATTTATTGAGCTCTTCCTGTGTGCAGAGCACTGTACTAAGCGCTTGGGAGAGTACAATATAATAATTAAACAGACAAATTCCCTGCCCACATTGTGGGTAAAATGTCATGTGAGATTCCAACAGGAATCCTTAGAGAAAAAAATGGGTTGGATCAGGGTGCAGGCTTATGTTGTTCCAAGAGTTGAAGGAGGGGAATCAATCAACAGTATTTATTGAGCGCTTACTGTGTGCAGAGTACTGTACTAAGTGCTTGGGAGAGTAGAATTTATTTATTTGTATTAACGTCTGTCTCCCCCTCTAGACTGTAAATTCATCGTGGGCAGGGAATGTGTCTATTGTTATATTGTACTCTCCTAAATGCTTAGCACAGTGCTTTGCACACAGTAGGTGCTCAATAAATACGACTGGATGAATGAATGAATGAATAGAATACAAGAGAGTTGGTAGATGTGACCCCAAACCACAGAGAGTTAACAGTCTACAGGGTGGCTCAGTGGAAAGGGCACAGGCTTTGGAGTCAGAGGTCATGTGTTCAAATCCCAGCTCCACCACTTGTCAGCTGTGTGACTTTGGGCAAGTCACTTCACTTCTCTGTGCCTCAGTGAATTCATCTGTAAAATGGGAATTAAGACTGTGAGCCCTACCTGGGACAACGTGGTAACCTTGCATCTCCCCAGTGCTTAGAACAGTGCTTGGCACAAAGTAAGCGCTTAACAAATACCATCATTATTAGTATTATTCTTACTATAGAGCACGGACCTGGGAGTCAGAAGACCTGATTTCTAATCCCAGTTCCATCACTCGTCTGCTGTGTGGCCTTGGGTAAATCACTTTGCTTCACCATGCCTCAGTTACCTCATCTGAAAAATGGGGATTAACTCCCTCCTAGTTTGTGAGCCTCATGTGGGACAGGGAATGGGTCCAACGTGACTACCTTGTGCCTACCCCAGTGCTTAGTAAAGTGCTTGGCGTATAGTAAGCACTTAACAAGTACCTAATCACCTTGTAACCTCCCCAGAGCTTAGAACAGTGCTTTGCATATAGTAAGTGCTTAATCAATGCCATCATTACAGGGGAAATCATGAGAAACCAGATCTACAAATAATAATAGAGAAGCCCCCAAATCAAATCACAGACAATTCTATAGCTGCTGTAATGCCTTTACAAGGGTAGGACAGTGTGTTTGTATGATGTAATTTAAGAAAAAATGGTATTTGCCAAGGCTGAAGAAAATTATGATACAAGATTTCCATTGACGTGACAAAGGTTCCGGTTTACAGTCACCTCAGCTACTTCTAAGATGGCTCTCGTTTGGCCTGAAATTACAGTATCATTGTTCTCAGGTGTTTTGGGATTAGAAAATAAGAAAACAGTTGCAGATTGTCAGTTCATTTGACTCACCCAGGATTATCATCTTGAAAACCAGAGCTTAATCCTTTCTGAGTTGGTCGGGGTGGTTGATATGTCCTCTGGACAAATTTTAAATTGCATTTTTCAAGCTGAGGTACCACGCCAGACCTTCTAAAATGGGAAAAGCTGGGGTTTGACCTCACCCCACAGCTTTTACTTCTCTCCCCATAGAAGGGTGTGTGTTGTTTCCCCAACTCCACAGAAACCTGGGTGCTCTGTCCCTGGGCCATCTCCTTCTTGAATGGCTGATCAAGGGTGTTTGTCACCTGCATGGCACAGAGATTGGTAATGATTAATGAGGCGGGGGATCTGGCAGACAGATGATGGATGAAAGATCACAGTGGAATTGACAGGATTGTCGCAGGAGCTTTGGCTACATTAACGACCTCAAAGTCCCAGGAAAACTCTTCTCAGTTCCCCCTTATGGCGACAGAAAGACCAAAAAACTCCCTCAATGGCAATGATCGTAAACCGCTACTTCTCAATCGATCAATTAATCAATGGAATTTATCAAGTGCATACTGTACTTAAAGTGTTCTACTTAGTGTATGGGAGAGTAGTTGGTAGACTTACTGTTTGCAGGGCACTGTACTTGGCTCTTGGGTGGGTCCCATATAACAGAGTTGGTAGACATGTTCTCTTTCAGCAAGGAGTTTACAGTCTAGATTAGGAGACAGACATTAAAATAAATTACGGATAAGTTTGAAAGTGCTGTGGGGCTGAGGATAGGGTGAATAAAGGGTATAAATCCATGTGCAAGGATGACACAGAAGGGAGAGGGAGTAGGAGAAATGAGGGCTTAGTTGAGAGTACTGTACTCTCCCAAGAACTTAATGCAGTGTTCTGCAGATATTAAGCACTCAATAAATACAACTGAATGAATGGATGAATGAAGACCTCCAGGAGGAGATATGATTTCGAATATGGCCTTCCGGTTTCCAAAGAGTCACCCGTTTTCTCTATCCCAGAATGACACAGGCATTATTTTATTAGGGCGAGCTCGGCTTCAAAGAGCAGCCCAGGTCACATGTGGCCAAGGTTGCCATGGTGATTATTCATTTTTATTGATTTCTTCATCGGCTGAGTTTGCTCCAAGTGGCATTTTAAGGATTGGGGTCCAGAGCTGGGGCTGCCCCTGCTGACAAACCTTTCACGCTGCAGGAGGCGGAAGGAAGAGGTACATTTCCTTCCATGAACCGGTCTGTTTCGTATTGACAGAGGACTGTGCTTTTCCCTGACAGAGTCTGCCATCTGTGTCAAAAAAGCACACAGTGAAGGCAGCTCTCAGCTGCTTTTGCCAAACAAGAGAAGCAGCATGACCTATCCCCCTGGCCTGGAATGCCCTCCCTCCCAACATTCGCCAAGCTAGCTCTCTTCCTCCCTTCAAGGCCCTACTGAGAGCTCACCTCCTCCAGGAGGCCTTCCCAGACTGAGCCCCCTCCTTCCTCTCCCCCTCGCCCCCCTCTCCATCCCCCCGTCTTACCTCCTTCCCTTCCCCACAGCACCTGTATATATGTATATATGTTTGTACATATTTATTACTCTATTTTACTTGTAAATATCTATTCTATTTATTTCATTTTGTTAATATATTTGGTTTTGTTCTCTGTCTCTCCCTTCTGGACTGTGAGCCCACTGCTGGGTAGGGACTGTCTCTATCTGTTGCCAACTTGTACTTCCTAAGAGCTTAGTACAGTGCTTTGCACATAGTAAGCGCTCAATAAATACGATTGATTGATTGATTGATTGATTAATGGGAAGAGCAAAGGGCTGAGGGTCAGAAGACCTGGGTTCTAATCCCAGTTCTCCCACTTATCTGTTGTATGATATTGCACTTAAACTCCTTACCGTCGGCTTTAAAGCACTCAATCTCCTTGTCCCCTCCTACCTCACCTCGTTACTCTCTTATACAACCCAGCCCACACACTTCGTTCCTCTAATGCCAAGTGGAGCTCGATCCTGTCTCTCGTGCAGAACTGCCTCTGGCCCAGACCGCCCTCCCTCTTTAATATCCAACAGACGATTAACCTCCCCTTCTTCAAAGCCTTATTGAAGGCACATCTCTTCCAAGAGGTTGTGAGCCTCTTATGACTGTGAGCCTTATGTGGGTTGTGGACTGTCATCCAACCTGATTAGCTTGCATCTACCCCAGCACTTTTTACAGTGTCTGACACATAATAAGTGCTTAAAACTATTTTTAAAAAGTACCATTTTTAAAAAAAAATGGGATGCTAATGGGAGCGGTGCCCTGTGTTAAATTCTTAGGAAGTACAAAACAGTGCCACAAGGAATTTATACTGTAACAGGAGAGGGCGGAGCACAAAATATTTAAAAATAGAATGTATGGAATAAATAATTGAGGAGCAGCATTGATCTAGTGGGAAGAATCCAGGATTAGGAGTCAGAAGGCCCATGCCTTAATCCTGGCTCTGCCACTTGCCAACTGCATGTGATTTTGGACCAGTTCCTTAACTTCTTCATGCCTCGGGGTTTCATCTGTACAATGGGGATAATGTCTTTCCCCTTTAGAGAATGAGCCCCATGTGGAACAGGAATTATAACTCACTTGATTGTACTGTGTTTTTCTCTTGTCCTATGCTGTTGAGTCATCTCCAATCCATAGCAACTCCATGGACACATAATAATAATAATAATAATAATAATAATAATAATGGCATTTATTAAGCACTTACTATGTGCAAAGCATTGTTGTAAGCGCTGGGGAAGTTACAAGGTGATCAGGTTGTCCCACGGGGGGTCACAGTCTTCATCGCCATTTTACAGATGAGGTAACTGAGGCACAGAGAAGTTAAGTGACTTGACCAAAGTTACACAGCTGACGATTGGCAGAGCCAGGATTTGAACCCATGACCTCTGACTCCAAAGCCCGTGCTCTTCCACTGAACTACGCTGCTTCTCATTTCTCCGACAATGCCCCACCTCCATCTGCAATCGTTCTGGTGGTGCATCCATATAATTTTCTTGTTAAAAGTACAAAAGTGGTTTACCATTGCTTTCTTCCATGCAGCAAACTTGAGTCTCCACCCTCGACCCTCTCCTGTGCCTCTGCTGCTCAGCACAAGTGAGTTTTGACTTGTAGCAGATTGCCTTCCACTCGCTAGCCATGCCCAAACTAGGAATGGAATGGGTGTTCCTCTGTTTGATGCTCCCTCCCATAGCCGAGACTGGTAGAGTACTGGAAACTCTCCAGGTGCAATCCTGAGAGGGGGGTACTGTATTTACCCCATGCTTAACACAGAGCATGGCACGTTCCAAGCTATTAACCAATATCACAATTATTATTATTAATCAGGCCTGTCTACATACCTCCGTGACTACATTAAACCCCTCTCCCGCACCCTCTGTGATAAATACAGCCTTGGGGGAAAATAAATATGAAGAAGTATTTCCCCTTCAGGGTGGCAGGGACAAAGTCATAATGAATTAAAACGTGTCTCCGTTATGTGCTGGAAAATTAGCAAGAGCTTGCACTAATGGAAATTCAGTTCTTTGTGCGTACCAACTCCTTCTAATCCTTCGCTCCTTCATAGCAATGAGAAAGGCCCAAAGCAACAGATTAATCCAAACATTGGCAGCGACCAAGATAAATTGAAGGTTTTAAAGCCCGCATTGAGATAAATTGCGATTAAAAACCTGTGCTCTCTTCTTCTGTAATTTCTACAAAACCGAGAATTTTGAAAAGTCGTATGCTCTCTTAAGTGATGCTGTTTTCACACCAAGCAACTGTACTAGGGAGAGGGATAATTAGATCCAGAAGCTTTTGAAGTGGCTATTCAAGCCATTTACCTTGTGGAGGGGATGAACGTAACTTGGTGAGGAGCCACTTCAGACTGGCCACTGGCCACCGGATGCTAGCCACAAACACAAGGTGGGGTGGGGGCAGCCAAACAGGCCACACACATTGACTCAGGGGACTACTGAATCACACCAGATGGGTCAAGAGCCAAAAGATGGTGTTTATCGAGCTCTTACAGTGTGCCGAGCACTGTACTAAGTACTCCTCATACTGTGTGTTTTCCCCCCTCTGTAATTTATGTTAATGGTGTGGGCAGGGATCATGTCCACTAACTCTATGGTACTGTACTCTGAACAGTTCTTAGCACACAGTGAGAGCACAGTACATAAAAATGGTTGATTGATTGACTGATTGATAAGATAGAAGTAGTACACCATGATTCAGCCCTCAAGAAGCTTCAAGATTAGTTACACATCAGTTGCCAAGAGAAGGGATAACAATTTGTATCCTGGAAGAAGAAAAGGATAACAGTTGGTGTCCCAGGGAAAGAAAGGGAAAATAATTTGTTCTCCGTGGGTAGAAGAGGGTGCTGATTGTATTTTTGTGCCTTTTGTATTTGTTAAGTACTTACTAGGTGCCCCAAATTGAACTAAGTGCTGGGATAGATGCAAGATATTCTGATTGGACACAGTACCTGTCCCATTTGGGGCTCACTGTCTTAATCCCAATTTTCCAGATGAAGTAACAGGGAAGGCAAGTGACATGTCCAGGGTCATACAGCAGACAAGTGGCAGAGCCGGGATTGGAACCCAGATCCTCCTGACTTTCAGGCCAATCCTCTATCCACTAGTCAGTGCTGCTTCTCCAAATATAAGCAAAAAAGACAAAGTCCCTATCTAAGGGGAGGGGAAATGGGTATCAACTCCCCATTTTACAGATGAGGAAACTGAGGAACAGAGAAGTGAAGTGACTTCCCCCAGGTCACACAGCAGACAAGTGGCAGAACTGAGATTAGAACCCAGGCCCAGGCTCTTTTTTCTAAGCTACACAGCTTCAAGGTATTCTAATTGCATCAGGTGTCCTCTCATTTAATTTAGGGTGTTTGTATTAGGATTAGGGGCAAAGAGGAGGTAGAAAGGGTAGATACCATCCTATGGAAATAGGATTTGGGATGAAGAGCTGGCTCTGGCCTCCAGTACCAGTATGAACCCGATTTGCTTGTATCCACCACAGCATTTAGTATACAGTGCCTGGCACATAGTAAGCGCTCCACAAATACCACAATAATAATAATAATTATTACTACTAATAATAATAATGATGGCATACTATGTGCTTACTATGATGACATATGAATCATATGAATAATGATGGCATAGTAAGTGCTTACTATGTGTGAAGTAATGTTCTAAGCACTGGGGAAGTTACAAGGTGATCAGGTTGTCCCACGGGGGGCTCACAGTCTTAATCCCCATTTTACAGATGAGGTAACTGAGGCACAGAGAAGTTAAGTGATTTGCCCAAAGTCACACAGTGGACAATTGGCAGAGCTGGGATTTGAACCCCTGACCTCTGACTCCAAAGCCCATGCTCTTTCCACTGAGCCATGTTGCTATCACTACCTGTCAACTCCTCTTTGTGTCTCTGAGTATCGGTGGCTAGGTTTGGGAAGGGTGGAACAAAATTCATGCATCCTCAAGCGTGAGTCATGGGGTCATTCTCTGATCCCGTGATCAGGGGTGGTGACAGTGCTGAGAGCTTAGTACAGTGCTTTGCACACAGTAAGCGCTCATTAAATACAATTGAATGATGAATGAAGAACAACTGAAAAGAACATGAGGATTGAAGGTGGATTTTTTCCCAGAGGGGCCAATCCACTGAAGTAAAAAACCTCACACTGTCAAACATTTGCTCCCCAAGAACAGCTCCCGCCCAACATAATTAAGGCCCTGACAATGATGACCCTTTTCTGAATGATTCAGAACTCACCTGCCCCCGCCAGAGAGATCAACGGCCCCCTTTATGGAACATCCGCCACTGAGATTCTTTTTGTGCATATTCAATTAGTTCTGTGGCAAGGATTTCTGATCAATATGGCATTTTCCTAGTGAAATAATAGAATAAAACCTATTATTAGGTAATTCTGAATCCTGTTACTGATCTCTGCGGGTGACAGCTAATCTTTACTTTAATTAATATGTGACGCGTTAGTTAAACAGAGTCATTCTAATTTCCCTACTGGGTTTTCCAGTCACTTGTAAAGTTGGCAGCAATGTTGAATAAACGGGAAACTTCTGATACCATGAGAAGCGGTATGGCCTACTGGAAAGGACGTGGGCCTGGGAGTCAGAGGACTTGGGTTCTAATCCCAGCTCCAGCATTTCTCTGCTGTGTGACCCTGGGTAAATCACTTCACTTTTCTGTGCCTCAGTTCCCTCATCTGCAAAATCTCCCTGCTCTCCCTCCCGCTTAGACTGTGAGCCCCATGTGGGACATGATTACTCTGTATCTACCCCAGCACTTAGTATACAGTACTTGGCATATAATAGGTGCTTAACAAATGTCATTACAATTATTACTATTATTATTATTATTATAACATGGCTTGCCATTATAGTGATGGCACACATTCTCAAACTTTTCAACCCATATTTAGGATCAAAACCAGAATCCTATTACTTAATTGCTTATTCATGATCATTTTTATGGTATTTGTTAAGGGCTTATCATGCACCAGGCACAGTACTAAGCACTTGGGGTAGATACAAGCTCATCAGGTTGGACACAGTCCATTGTCCCACATGGGGCTCACAGTCTTCATTCCCATTTTACCGATGCGATAACTGAGGCACAGAGAAGTTAAGTAACTTGCCCAATGTCACACAGCAGACAAGTGCAGAGCTGGGATTAAAACCCAGGTCCTTCTGACTCCCCAGCCCGGGCTCTATCCACTAGGCCCCATTGCTTCTCTACCCTTTTCTTTTGTTTCATCTCTCTACCTTAACAACCAAACCATTTGCTAAGATTTCCATAGCTTCTATGTTCTCCAACACACTGTTGCTTCATTCTCCTTCCCAAGATCACTCATTGTCTGCTTATTGTTGTGTCGAACTCTCCCTAGCACTTTGTACAGTGCTCTGCACACAGTAAGCACTCAATAAATATAACTGAATGAATGAATCACTGGGAGTGGTAGATGGTATCGTGCCCATTTTACAGAGAAGCAAACTGAGGATTAGAATGCAAGGGATTTTATCAAGGTCACAGAACAGGTCAGGGGCAGAGCAAGGACACAAACCTAGTTCTCTTTGTACACTTTTCACTGGCATCTTCCACCTCTGGGATTTTTGAGCACTACTGGTGAAGAAGGGCTAGCTTGTTCCTTTGGGGAGCTGGCATTCTTACTCACCCCTTGCTTTCCTATCCTGAAAGTCCCTGAACAGCAATTAAGGAGAGTTTCTGGGCCTGGGAGACAGAGACCATGGGTTCTAAAAATCAGGGCTCTGCCAGTTGCCTGCAGAATGACCTTGGATAAGTCACTTCACATCTATGTGCCTCAGTTTCCTCTATTGTAAAAGGGGATTCATTACCTGTTCTCCCTCCTGCATGAACAGTGAGCCCCTTGTAGGACAGGGGCTGTACCCAACCTGATTATCTTGTGTCAACTCCACAATTAGTACAGTGATTGGCCCATAATAATAGCTTAACAAGTATAATAATAATAAAAACAACAATAATAATAATGGTACTTGTTAAGAGCTTGCTATGGGTCCAGCATTGTTCTAAGCACTAAGGTAGACAAAAGTTAATCAGGTTGAACCTAGTCCCTGTCGCCCATGAGGCTCACACTCATCCCCATTTTACAGATGAGGCAACTGAGGCACAAAGAAGTTTTGGGTCTTGCCCAAGGTCACACAGCAGACATGTGGCAGAACTGGGATTAGAAATATTATAATTATCGTTATCATTATTATCATCATCATCAATTGGTTAAATATATCTTAAGGGCTGCCCTTCTGAGAAGGAAACTGTTAACCTGTGGTACAAAGCATTGTTTGATCCTAACAGGACCCAAAATCTAATCATGCCTTTACCTTACCACATATTCCTGGATGCTCAAACAATCTGTCCATCTGTCCCTTCCAATTCACCACGCACCTCCTCTAATATGATTTCATCAGCCAGCCAAAGCAGGAGTTAATAGGCGCTATAATTTCATCTAAGGACTAATGCCCCAGCCTTATGTATCCACTGGAAAATTTCAGAGCCTAATGAGATTTTAAATCTCATTCGCGAGATAGTATAGGAAGGTGTCAGATTGCAGTCTTCCCATCCACTGGTTTTACCTTCGCGCAGCTGAGAATGAATAATGAATGGAGTACATGCATTGCTCGAGTCTTTCCTCATGAAATTCACATTCTTTTTTCTCCAATGAACACTCTAGATGCTATCAAAGAGAGAGTTCTTAACTGGGCCTCCCCTGGGGAGAGCGATGTCTTCGTAATATTGATTGACTGAGATTAGAGAATGCCACTAGTCTCCAGGATATTCTGAAAAATAACATGGCAAGCGGCTGGAAATAACCCCTCTTGGAGACAAAATCCTGATCCAAATGCAATGGGGCATGGCACATGGTCGGCTGATACCCATACTCCTTAGCGGCAGTCGCCATGATGGGCCTGATCCTGTAGAGAGAGGAAGCGAGTTAACTTGGATCCCCTTAGCTCTTGTGGATTAACCTTTCCCCCTGGAAACAAAGCAGAATAACCGGCCAAAAAAGGCCAAAAAAAAAAGTCCGTTTGAAAGAAGAGAAGACAGATTTTGTCCTGGCCACCTCTCCTTTCCCTTTTGTTCTTCCCACCCAGTTTGTTCTGGAATAAACAAGACTTCTTTAATGGCCTGGCTAATGATCAGCCTAAGGCTGGACTGAGTAGAGTATGTAAAAGAAGGCTGGGTGGGTGGAGAGGTGAGAAGGCATATATCCCACAATGCCTTCTGGGTAATGGGGGATATACTTCAAGATTTTTCTGGAACATCACAATGACACACATTCACTCTATCTATGAACAGCATAGCCTTCTCTCTGGGCAGGTCTAGAATTAAGAGTTGATACTGACCTCGCTTGCAAATGAACAGACGCATTCATGGAATCAGTATTTTTTCATTATCGATGTCTGTTTTCATTTGGAAATATCCCAAAGGCATAGTGAACCCTTGGCTCTTGAATAAACAGAGTAGGATAGGAGCAGTGCAGAAGAGATAATGAATGATTATAATGCACTAATGATGAGAAGAAGCATGACTTAGTGGAAAGAGCACGGGCTTGGGAATGTGGACCTGGGTTCTAATCCCAGCTCCACCACTTTTCTACTGTGTGACCTTGGGCAAGTTACTTAACTTTTCTGTGCCTCAGTTCCCTCATCTGTAAAATGGGGATTAAGACTGAGGTGGGACATGGACTGTGTCCAACCTGATTAATTTTAATCTATCGCCAGCTTTTAATACAGTGCCTGGCATATAGTAAGCGCTTCACAAATATTATAAAAAACATGATCTGGAAAACACATATCTTCAGTGTTTGCTCTGCACACTGGGTTTTTCCAACATGCAGACTGTCTCCCATCCATAGCCTGCTCTCTTCACTGTGTCCCCAAGTTCAGGTAAGCTGTCAGCTGTGGGGATGAGGCAGGTATAAAATATCCAGTATCCCCAGAGAATAACTGACACACAGAAGGATTCCTGAGACAATTACCAGGCTCCAAGTGGGTTTCTTAAAGACTGTCCTCTCAGTTAGCTTTCCCAGTAGTGTGGAAGCTCATTGTGCGCATTGAATATATCACTGGCTGTTTTGTACCTCCCAAATGATTAGCTCAGTTCATGGTACCCTGCAAATGTTCAAAATGTTCAGAGCTCTGTGATTTTCATCTAATCTGTGCAAACTAGGAGCAGAAGCAGTATGGCCTAGTGGATAGAGCATGGGCCTGAGAGTCAGAACGACCTGGGTTCTAATCCTGGCTCCGCCACTTGTCTGCTGGGTGACCTTCTGTGTACCTCAGTTACCTCATCTGAAAAATGGGGATTAAGACTGGGAGCCCTATGAGGGACATGGACTGTGTCCAATCTGATTACCCTGTGTCTACCACAGGCACTTAGAACAGTGCCTGGTGCATAATAAGTGCTTAAAAAATACCATAAGAAAGCTTCCTGACAGACTGAAAACAAGGCAGTGATATGGGCGCAATTAAGGTGGATCTGATTTTTTTTTCCAAGAGAGTGTTGGTTTTTCCTCATGCAGACACAGCTAAAGTCACAGACTAAAAGGAATTAAACATGTAAAACTCCACCCCTTTTCCCCCACCATCCATTTTGCCTGAAGCAACTTGCAACAAGCGGCATGTCCTGGTGATAAAAATAAGCAAATAGGTTTCCAAGGGAAAAAAGGCTTCATGAAATCCATAATTTATGCAGTTTGTGAAGAGATGGAATATTCAGTGCCTATGCTTGGGGCTAGTGACACTAGTTAGCATTAGGAGAACAACTATCATTAAGGCTGGAGGGGAGGAGTCCAGACTGTCTCTGTTTTTAAAAACAGAAACCTTTGAACATTCTACAATCTTTGACAACTCAGGTTTCCTGTTTGAAACAAGCGATAACAAGGAATTATGCCAGTTGGATTTTTTTTAAGGCTAGACCTGCCTGTGATGTCTCCTCAAAGCCGGGTGACCTCACTAGACAATTAGCTGGCTCCTCCTCCTCCTCCTCATCATCATCATCATCATCATCATCATCAATCGTATTTATTGAGCACTTACTATGTGCAGAGCACTGTACTAAGCGCTTGGGAAGTACAAATTGGCAACATATAGAGACAGTCCCTACCCAACAGTGGGCTCACAGTCTAAAAGGGGAAGACAGAGACCAAACATACTAACAAAATAAAATAAGTAGAATAGATATGTACAAATAAATTAAATAAATAAATAAGTAGAGTAAAAAAATATGTACAAACATATATACATATATACAGGTGCTGTGGGGAAGGGAGGGAGGTAAGATGGGGGGATGGAGAGGGGGACGAGGGGGAGAGGAAGGAAGGGGCTCAGTCTGGGAAGGCCTCCTGGAGCAGGTGAGCTCTCAGCAGGGCCTTGAAGGGAGGAAGAGAGCTAGCTTGGTGGATGGGCAGAGGGAGGGCATTCCAGGCCCGGGGGATGACGTGGGCCGGGGGTCGATGGCGGGACAGGTGAGAGCGAGGTACGGTGAGGAGATCAGCGGTGGAGGAGCGGAGGGTGCGGACTGGGCTGTAGGAGGAGAGAAGGGAGGTGAGGTAGGAGGGGGCGAGGTGATGGACAGCCTTGAAGCCCAGGGTGAGGAGTTTCTGCCTGATGCGCAGATTGATTGGTAGCCACTGGAGATTTTTGAGGAGGGGAGTGATATGCCCAGAGCGTTTCTGGACAAAGATAATCCGGGCAGCAGCATGAAGTATGGATTGAAGTGGAGAGAGACACGAGGATGGGAGATCAGAGAGAAGGCTGATGCAGTAGTCCAGACGGGATAGGATGAGAGCTTGAATGAGCAGGGTAGCGGTATGGATGGAGAGGAAAGGGCGGATCTTGGCAATGTTGTAGAGCTGAGACCGGCAGGTTTTGGTGACGGCTTGGATGTGAGGGGTGAATGAGAGAGCGGAGTCGAGGATGACACCAAGGTTGCGGGCTTGTGAGATGGGAAGGATGGTAGTGCTGTCAACAGAGATGGGAAAGTCAGGGAGAGGGCAAGGTTTGGGAGGGAAGACAAGGAGTTCGGTCTTCGACATGTTGAGCTTTAGGTGGCGGGTAGACATCCAAATGGAGATGTCCTGAAGGCAGGAGGAGATGCGAGCCTGGAGAGAGGGGGAGAGAGCAGGGGCAGAGATGTAGATCTGGGTGTCATCAGCATAGAGATGATAGTTGAAGCCGTGGGAGCGAATGAGGTCACCAAGGTCATCCTGTTTTGTTGTGTTTTTATTGGAGAAAAGATGGCTAATTTGAAAGGACGAGTCAAACAATGGCAGGTCTAAGACATTTCCCCCCGGCCACAGAGGCTGGATATTCTCTCAATAATAATAATGATGGTATTTGTTAAGCACTTACTATTTGCAAAGCACTGTTCTAAGTGCTGGGGGGATACAAGGCGATCAGGTTGTCCCACTTGGGGCTCACAATCTTAATCCCCATTTTACAGATGAGGGAACTGAGGCACAGAGAAGTTAAGTGACTTGCCCAAAGTCACACAGCTGACAATTGGCAGAGCCAGGATTTGAACCCATGACCTCTGACTCCAAAGCCCGGGCTCTTTCCACTGAGCCATGCTGCATCTCTCAAGCACTGAGTACAATGTTCTGCACACAGTAAGCCCTCAATAAATACTATTGAATGAATGAATGAATGAATGAAAGTGAAGCAAAGTGGTCTAGTGGATAAAGCACGGGCCTTGGAGTCAGAAGGACCTGGGTTCTGATCCCAGCTCCCCGACTTGTCTGCTGTGTGACCTTGAGCAAGTCACTTCCCTTACTTGTGCCTCAGTTACCTCATCTGTAAAATGGGGATTAAGACTGTGAGCCCCATGTGGGACAGAGACTGAGCTCGTGGACAGGTGCTACTCAGATGTACATGACATCACTCACATGATAATGGTGGGAGCTGAGATTTAAGACCTGAAAATCGATATCCCGGATGCAGAGAGGCATCAAGTAAATTATCCATCCTGGTCGGGGGCTGACCGGCTGAAACTGGAACGTCCGATATAAAACTGGACTTTCGATCACTTAAAGGTAACCACTAAGGTCCATAAGAAAACATGTTTGGATAACTTCCAGGCCAGACCCCTGAATCTCAGCCTAAGAAACATAAAATATCTGTATTTTCCTTCCTGTTATTTAAAGGCAATCAATCCCTGAGTTTTCTCATCAATCTAATTCTGTCACAGCATGGGAGATGTTTAAATTCCCAAAGAACATTTATTTGCTCTTGATGATGGACATGCTGGGAGTGACACCCTCATCCCCAGATTCCGTCAGGTGGGTGAATGGAAAGGGATGGAGAGGACTCTGTGAATCGGGGATGATAAAGAGGAATATATCAAATCAGCCAGTTTCAAAATGGGTGAGCAAATATGCTTTCCACCCTCCCTTGACTCCAACATGAAGCCTGTTTAATATTAATGTGTGGATTTTTATGGAGATAAATGCTTTTGCCTGCATCCCTGACATGAGTGGGTTTTTTTCTTTATTTAAAAAAAAAACCCTGTGAACTCAGAGAGTTCCAGGTATTTGTGTTCCCTCTTTAGTCTTCGGGCAGTAAGAGGGTCAGTGTTCTTGCTCATTTCCATTTTGATTATTTTCTTCTGTGAGATAAGTGTGAGGTCTCCTGAATTAAACCAGGAGGCACAGGTTCTTTGATTGGGGACTGGGGCTTTGGAAGAGGATCCTTCAGCTGCCTTCATTTGCTTTTCAGCTATGGGTTCCTTGACATTTAATCAATCATTCAGTCATATTTATTAAGTGCTTACTGTGTGCAAAGCACTGTACTAAGTGCTTGGGAGAGTACAATATAACAATGAACAGACATATTCCCTGCCCACAACAAGCTTCAGGAACAACCTCTGGGTTGGATCACCAAGCTTCTCTGTGGGGAATTAAGTTTGTTGGTTCTAGAACCCTCCAAGGGACTATTCTTCTTGATCAGAAATGGTGGGGATGGAGTTGTTACCTCTGACTCAGGAACCAGAGATTCCAGGAGGGCCCCATTTTTGGGTAGAATAGAAGCCTTGAACTTTTCCCACACCATGACTAGGGTGAAGGGGAGTTTTAAACAAAATCTCATCTCTCTACATGTAGGCTTGCGAATGTTCTGAACATATTTGTTATCAGGAATGCCTCATTGTCAAGGCCTGCACTGTCTCCAAATGCTGGGTCAGCAGGTTTTATTAATCCAGAAAAGGGAGAAAGTTTTAGAGATAGAGTCAACCCTGGATGGTATTTCTTTTCTTCTGCCTATGTCTGCCCAGTACCATGAATTAGCCAGTGTCCTTTGGGACTGTTCAAGTCTCTAGGTGCTGAAGCTATTGGAGGATGGGAATGGATTTTCCATTTCCTCAGTGGGGAAGGCAACTGCAGGGCCGCAAGCTGTAAGCAGTAGGAGCAGCAGTCCTAGTGGTAGTAACTGTGGCATTTGTTAAGCACTTACTATGTGCAAGGCACTACACTAAGTACTGGGTTGGATGCAAGCAAATCAGGTTGGACTGAGTCCCTGTCCTACATGGGGCTCACAGTCTTAATCCCCATTTTACAGATGAGGTAACTGAGGCACAGGGAAGTGAAGTGATTTGCCCAAAGTCAAACAGCAGATACGTGGCAGACTTCTGACTCCCAGGCCCATGCTCTATCCATTAGGCCATGCTGCTTCCCTAGTAGTAGTGGTGGTGGTGGTGGTGGTATTTACTGAGTGCCTACTGAATTAAGTGCACTGCAGTAAGCACTTAAGAGATTCAAGAGGAGCACAAACACATAACCTACCCACCAGGAGCTTATACCCTAATTTCTAGTGGGAACACCTCCTGAGATTCATTACCATTGTTGAAACTACAAACCTGGGTTTCAGCTAATATTAATTACACTTAGTTTATAATAATAATAATTAAACATGATGGTATTTGTTAACTACTTACTATGTGCTAAGCACTGTTCTAAGTGCTGGGGTAGACACAGGGTAATCAGGATGCCCCACGTGGGGCTCACACTTTAGATCTCCATTTTACAGATGAGGTAACTGAGGCACAGAGAAGTTAAGTGCCTTGCCCAAGGTCACACAGCAGATGAGTGGCGGAGGCGGGATTAAAACCCACATTCCCTGACTCCCACGCTCTTTCCACTAAGCCACACTGTTTCTCTTACTAAGCTACGCTGCTTCTCTGTGGATTTTGGATAAAATGCTGTTAGGGAACTAAAGAAAAAAAAACACTTCTGACAACACGCATCCATCTGTAAGCAGGCCTAGGAGTAAGAGGGTTGAGGGCAGGGAATGTCTACCAACTCTATTGCATTGTACTCTCCCAAGAGTTTAGGACAGTGCTCTGCACACAGTAAGCTCTCGATAAACACCACTGACTGATTGAATACAATGCAATGCTAGAAGAGCTTACTGTGTGCAGAGCACTGTACTAAGCGCTTGGAAGAGTACACTATAACAACAAACAGACACAAAGCAGCATGGCTCAGTGGAAAGAGCACGGGCTTTGGAGTCGGAGGTCATGGGTTCAAAACCCGGCTCCACCAATTGTCAGCTGTGTGACTTTGGGCAAGTCACTTAACTTCTCTGTGCCTCAGTTACCTCATCTGTAAACTGGAGATTAAGACTGTGAGCCCCACGTGGGACAACCTGATCACCTTGTAACCTCCTCAGAGCTTAGAACAGTGCATTGCACATAGTAAGTGCTTAATAAATGCCATTATTATTATTATTATTCCTTCCCACAAAAAGCTTACAGTCTAGAGGAGACAGACATTAATATAAATAAATAAATGTGATGGAATGTTCATCAGGAATTTGACCCCCAGAGATAGAACCATCCCTGGCAATCAAAGGCTTAATCTTACCTTCTTTCCTCGTAAGAGTAGCAAAGGAAGCTGGACTTTTAATTATGAATTTTGACTTTTTGTAGTATTTTATTGTTGTGTTATTTTTGTGAATTTAATAGAAACTGTTCTAGTCAGATCTATAGTTGAAAGCTCTGAGGACCCAATTAGAACTTTTGAAAGATTTGGAGCCAATAATGATTACTTTACCATTCTTACTTAAGCCTGGTGGGGAAGGTGGATGGCGGGGATTGAGAGCAAAAATAAGATGATCAGGAGAATGAAGGTGCATCCTTATTTATTAAGCCCTTACGGTGCGCCAGGAGCTGAGGTAGATCTGTGATCATCATATCAGACACTCCCTGTCCCATACGAGACTCAGGGTCTTAGACGTGGGGCAACTGGTCCCTTCTTCCCATTTTTTGGGTGAGGAAACGGAGGCCCAGAAAGGTAGGTGACTTGGCCAAGGTCACACAGCAGGCCAGGGGCTGAAGTGAGGTTAGGACCTACGTCTTCTGACTCCCCAGCCCTTGCTCTTTCCACTAGGCCCTGGAGAATGAAAAGTGGCATAGCCTAGTGGAAAGAGCACAGGCTGGGGAATCAGGGAACCTGGGTTCTGATCTTGGCCTCGCCAACTTGCCTGCTGGGTAAGCTTGGATAAGTCCATTATGGGCAAGGAATGTGCCTGTTTATGGCTATATGTACTCTCTCAAACTCTTAGTATAGGGCTCCACACACAGTAAGCACTCAATAAATACGATTGAATGAGTGAATGAATGAATGAATGAATGAATGAATGAATGAAAGTCACTTCACTTCTCCATGCCTCCATTTTCTCATCTCTAAAATGTGTCTCTAGACTGTGAGCTGGTTGTGGGCAGGGAATGTGTCTACCAACTCTGTCATGCTGTACTCTCTCAAGCACTTCGAACAGTGCTCTGCACAGAGTAAACACTCAATACATACTATTGACTGATTGATATAATGGAGATGCAATACAGTGCCCTGTCCAGAATAAGTGCTCGATTGATACCATCGATTTATCGACTAAAGCAGTGTGGTCTAGTGGAAAGATCACGGGCCTGAGAGTCAGAGGACTCGGGTCCTAATCCCGGCTCTGCCACTTTTCTGCTGCGTGACCTTAGGCGAGTCACTTATCTTCCCCATGCTTCAGTTTGCTCATCTGTAAAATAGGGATGAAATCCTCTTCCTTCCTACTTAAACTGTGAGCCCCATGTGAGAGAGGAACTGTGGCCCCCAGCTTATTTTGTATCAATCATAGCGCTCAGTAGACAGCCATGCTGCCCCTTTTAAGGGTCAAAAGGTTCAAAAACAGGCAGGAGAAGAGAAGAATCCCAGAGACCAGATCTACTAGTGTCAGCCCCATTTCCTCCTCTCCTGATGACATCTGCAGACAGAGAACGGGACTCAGGTATCCTTGCTACGTACCAGGTAAGGAAGTCAAAATACCAGCATCATTTCTCTTTCCTACGAGAAAGGGCAGGCAATTTCCTGCTGTTTCCTGGATGCCCCAAACTGAAGCAGGGGGAGTTTCAGGAAGCTGCTGTGATTATCTTATATTTTCAGCCTGAGTGATTGTTCGCCTCTATTTTCTCCCTAAGGGTGAGCAACCTTTTCTCAGGGACTAAACAGGAGAAGAGTCCTGTTGTTTTGATGGAAACTGGCAACAGAGGAGAGCAGAATAAAGCACAGGCCTGGGAGTCAGAAGGAGCTGGGTTCTAATCCCAATTCTGCCATTTGTCTGCTGGGTGGCCCTGGACAAGTCACTTCACTTCTCTGGGCCTCAATTGCCTCATCTGTAAAATGGGGATTAAGATTGTGAGCTTCATGTGGGACAGGGACCGTGTCCAACCTGATTAGGTTGCACCTGCCCCAGTGCTTAGTAAGTACCTGGAAAATAGTAAGTGCTTAATAAATACTATTTTAAAAAACAAAGCAAAACAAAAAAACAGTCCATCTGAAGGAGGAAATTGAGGTGAAAGCTCTGGATCTTCAGCCCTCTTCTCTGCTAGAATGAAACCATGACCGGGGTCATAAATACTACTACAAATAATAATTTGGTATTTGGTAAGCTCTTACCATGTGTCAAGCACAGTTCTAAATGCTGGGATAAATACCAACTAACGAGGTTGGACACAGCTCCTGTCCCACATAGGGCTCACAATTTTAATCCCCATTTTACAGATAAGGTAACTGAGGCACAGAGAAGTGAAGTGACTTGCCCAAGGTCACACAGCAGACAAGTGGCAGAGCTGAGATTAGAACCCAGATCATTTTCTCTCCCAGGCCCACGCTCTATCTCCTAGTCCACGGTCCTTCTGCTCTGAAAACCTGGTCAGGCCATGGGATGCTAAGTGAAATTCTCATTCTAGAGCCCCTAGAGAGGTTCATCAGGAGATCCCAGAGCTGATGCCTTCCACAGAATCCTTCTCTCATTGCCTATAACGTGGTTGAGAGGCAGTGTGGCCTACTGGAGTCAGAAAACCCAGCTTCTAGTCTCAGCTGAGTGACCTTAGAAAAGACCCTGAACATCTCTGGGCCTCTGTTAACTCACCTGTAAAATGGGGGCAGGATACTTGCTTTCTCCACCTCTTAGATTGTGAGATCCATGTGGGGTGGAAACTGCGTTCAGTGTGCGTCACGTCTTTCTGTCTCCTCCATTAGATGGCTCATCATCTAATATGCCTTGGGACAGTGGGAATGAATCAGAGAAGACATTTTGGAGGAGGTGGGTTTTCAGAAGAGCTGGGCAATAACCCACTGAAGAGATTTATACCTGAGTGCTAAAGGGATTGAAGGGGTCTTTTTCTTATCACCATGTGTCAGTCCTGCCCTCTCCTTCAGACTCAGGAAGAACAGAAGGTGAATGTGATATGCTGGCTTTTGGAAGCATGGGATTCCCCAAATGATGCCCACTGATTGTTATCACAGTCTAAACCAAATTGCTGCTCTTTGCAATTTACAGAAATCTCAGCAATTCCCCTCAAAGGTTTCAGCTGCACACGTTTTCCTCGGATGGCCACGGGGCCGAGAAAAACGTACCCAACAGACTCGTTGCAGACTCAAGAGTTAATAAATGGTAATCCATGGGCAGAACACAACTGGAGCGGATGTTTAACCCAGAGGTTTTTAGGGAGTTTTTTTTTCTTCCTTTCCCTGTTCGGTCTCTCCTGTTTGAGGGCAATTTTCAGATCTCAGTGTCTCTAGATGTTGCCAACCTGGACTTCCCAAGCGCTTAGTACAGTGCTCCGCACACAGTAAGCGCTCAATAAATACGATTGAATGAATGAATGAATGAATGAATGAATCTCAGATAATGGAAAAATACATGGTCGGATTTAGGTCACTGTGTTTTGTGAGGCTATTATTATTCGAGGTAAGCGCCGTGTTGGAATATTAAATAACAGTGACCCGTGTGAGGGGAGGGATTGACTTTAACCTCTTGGAAACCGTATTTACATTTTTTAGCATCATGAATAATGCATGAGGTGAGATGTTAAGGTTGCTCTCAAAGTCAGCCGCATCTGAATGGGGAGAGCCAACAAAGTAAGGAGAGAGGAATGGGATTTTATTTTTCACCCTCTTCGGCATTCTGGAAATAGCTCCAAAGTTGGATAGCCCACTGAACATCAAAGATTAATTTAGTCTCCAATGGGAGGAGGAAAAAAGGGAGGGGGGGGGATTAAAACAGATCCAAACAAACTGTAGGGCAGAAAACAGATGAGGAAACACCAATCCCAAGAGTGTGGAAATTCAGTCCAGAAATCAGTGGTTAAATTAGGGTAGAGAATATATTCCTTCCTACATAAATCATTCCATGTGTGGTCAGAGGTCTGTGATTTGACCCTTACAGGTTGGGAGACAAATGTCTTCTAAAATCTGGAAGTTACAAATGGGCCAGTGAGTTTTTTATGGTATCTGTTAAGCATTTTCTATGTTCCAGGCACTGTACTAAGCACTGGGGTAGATACAAACTAATCAGATTGGTCACAGTCCCTGTCCCACATGGGGTTCACAGTTTTAATCCCCATTTTAGATGAGGTAATTGAGGCACAGACAAGTTAGGTGACTCACCCAAGGTCGCACAGCAGATAAATGGTGGAGCTGGGATTAGAACCCAGGTCCTTCTCACTCCCAGGCCCTTGCTCTATCGACTAAGCCATGCTGCTTCTCTAATGGAAGTTAATGGAAAAAATATTCATACTAGACTCTACCCCTTTTTACGATTCCATGATCTGATTCCATGATTCCATGATTTTACGATTCCATGATTGACCTGAGGAACAATCCCCTAAAATCACATTCCCAATGGAGTGCAATTGTCAATAAACCAATTAATAATAATGATTATTATGGTTTTTAAGAGCTAACACTGTGCCAAGCTCTGTGCTAAGCCCTAGAGTTGATGTGCTGCAATCAGATTGGACAGAGTCCCTGTCCCTCAAGGGACACAAAGCCTAAAGCGGAAAGGCAAGATGAGGCTGATTTGCCCAAGGTTACATAGCAGGCAAGTGGCAGAGCCAGCATTCGAACCCAAGTCTCTCGACTCCCAGCCCTGTGGTCTTTCCACTAGGAATACTAAGTATTTTTTATGGTATTTAAGTGTTTACTATGTGCCAGGCACTGTTCTAAGCAGTGGGGTAGACACAAGCCAATCAGTTTGGACATAACCCATGTCCCACATGGGGCTCACAGTCTTTGAGTGCTTACTGTTTTCTAAGCACTGAACTAAGCGTTTGGGAGAGGATGCAGTTAGAAGACATGATCTCAGCCCTCAAGGACCTTAGAGCCTAGTGGGAGGAGACAGATACAAAAAGAGGAGAAAAGAAAAATGATATATAATGAATCAATTATGTGTTCAAACTCTTTTCCCCTGATGGAACTGTTAGAGAAAATAGATTTTTATGCATCTATATATTTAGATTTAACAATTTTCCAGAACATCACTTTAATAAAGTACTCCAGTGTGCAAAATTGGGTTTATTTTTCAGCATATTTGATGCTTCATGAAGGAGAGAGAGCCCTACCCCAGAATGTTCTGTTCTCAGCCCCTATGACAGGGAAAACATTCATTTTCCCTCAGAGGTGTTTCTCTAAATCATTTACTTATCTCTCTGCCTAGCTCTTGTGACTTACCTGTGAAACAGGCTAGAATCATGTTCCAGAGGAAAGGCTTTGCTTGCTGAGAAACATTAACCCACTGCATGCCAGGTTCTGGGATCGCTAATTGGAGTCTAGTCTATAGTAATCATAAGCTCACTGTGGTCAGGGAATGTATCTGTTTATTGTTGTAGTGTACTCTCCCAAATGCTTAGTACAATGCTTAGCACATGGTAACTACTCAATAAATGATTGACTGACTCTAAGTGCTTAGTACAGTGCCCTGCACACAGTAAATTCTCAATAAATATGATTGAAGGAATGAATTGAATGAAAGAGTCTCATCTGGTATTGGATAGTAACTGGGGATGCTCCACACGAATTTTACCCTCATGAAGATTGCTTTCTTTGTTCAGAATTTGCCCGACAAGCTGCCCTTGAAAATGCCTTTCCCTCACACATCCATGGAGTCTGACTTGACTGGAAGTTTTATGAGATTAGGTTAATCAATCAGTTAATCAGTGGTATTTTTTGAGTACAGAGAGCTGTACTAAGTGCTTGGGAGAGTACAATACAAGAAAATTAGCAGACATCTTCCCTGTCTGTAACGAGCTTAGGTTAATCATATTAAAAATGTACTATGGGCCAAGAGCTGGGATGATCAGATCAGACACCTTCCCTGTTCCCTACTGTGACTCACATCTAAAAAGGAGGGAGAACAGGTATTTTATTATTAATAATAATAATAGTGGTATTTATTAAGCACTTACTATATGCTAAGTGCTGGGGTAAATACAAGGTAATTGGGTTGGATACGGTCCCTGTTCCACATTGGGTGCACAGTTCTAATACCGATTTTACAGAAGAGGAAACTGAGGCACAGAGAAGTTAAGCGACTTGCCCAAGGTCACACAGCAGACAAGTGCCGAAGCCAGGATTAGAACCCATGATCTTCTCCCAGGCCCGTGCTCTATCCACTATGCCACACTGCTCTAGACTGTAAGTTCATCCTCTAGGCAGTACGCTCGCTGTGGGCAAGGAATGTGTCTGTTATATGGTACTCTCCCCCAAGCACTTAGAACAGTGTTCTGCCCATAGTAAGCGCTCAATAAATACGATTGAATAATTTGGAGAGGAGTTTCCAATTCTAGAGACGGATTATCAGAAGGAGCTCATAATATGTCAAAGGTTGAAAGATCAACAGCAAGTCTAAGAACAGTAGGCAAAATTCCCACTCCAATCTTCTATTCAACTTGCACCTGTTGCTTTGGAATGATCCTTTCTTCATTCCTTATTTTCTTCGCATATTGCCACAAGGAACTCAACCCTTGAAAAAACTGGCACTACTACCTTCTGACCCAGAGAACTCCAGGGTGAAGGGAAATAAATAATGCCAATCAATTACATTTCTCTATGTTTTCCAGTGGGGATATAGGCCTATTATTCATCTTTTTCTAGGACCTTCCAACTTTTTCCTCCAGCTGGGGAAAGAAAACTCGTCAATGTAATTCACCTTTAATATTTATTGAAACGGCATTTTTATTACAAAGCCATTTGAAAAGGGAAGCCCAAAGGAAAATGAATCTTGTGTTGCCATTTATCTGAATATATTTAATGGGCACCTGTCCCTCCTGGAAATATTGCGTATTCCTTTTTATTATTCATTCACGATAAAAATTACCATGGCTGGCTCGGTGCCTTTCTATGGGCAACAAAGAAGAAGAAACACACTTCTGCCTAATTTGTCAAAATCACTATATTTAGAATTCCTCTTCTGACCTAGATTCCTGGGTCTCACTCAGTCTTTCCTCTGCTGAGCTTCAGACAGGCAGGGTATGAACCCAAGGTTTAGAGAGCTCAGACCCCAGAAAGATGATTAAGAAGAGGTCCCTGCTCTAGGGTAAGCGTCAACATTTGGGAATGAATGAATGAAGGTCTGATGGCCCTCTGGAAATAGAAACGAGACAATGGAAAAGACTTCTAGACCATAAGCTCATAATGGGCAGTGAATCTGTCTGCCAATCCTGTTTACTGTATTCTCCCAAGCCCTTAATACAGTGCTTGGCACTTAGTAAGCGCTAGATGAATACCATTGATTGACTGAATGACCCTGGTGGGGTAGGAAAAAAACAGGAAGGCAGTGGGAAACTCTCTTGTGTGAAAATAAGGCACAGGAAAGCTTGACTGAAAGAAATGTTGCCCTGGTAGAAAAAGCGTAGGACTGGAAATCATGAATCTTGGGAATGTGATACTGACTCCATCTTCTGCCTGCACTTGAATCAATCAATCGATTTACTGAGAATGCACTGTACTAAGCACTTGGGTGAGTAATAATAATGATTGTGATGTTTGTTAAGCATTCATTATATACCAAACACTATACTAACCTCTGGGGTAAATACAAGAAAATCAGGTTGGGCACAGTCCCTGTCCTACATAGGCCTCCCAGTCTCAATTCCCATATTACAGATGAGGGAACTGAAGCACAGAGAAGTTAGTGATTAGCCCAAGATCACACAGCAGACAAGTGGCAGAGCTGGGACTAGAACCCAGGTCCTTCTGACTCCCAGGCCCGCACTCTATCCACTAGGCCATGCTGAGTTGGTAGACACATTCCCTGCCCACTTTACTGGAGATATGGGGATTATATTATTATATTACATTATTAACCTGGGGATTAAATCCATTCACCCCTGCGTCTAATCTGATTATCGTCTATCTACCCCAGGGCTCAACACAGAGCTTGGCACCTAGTAAGCACTCTACAATTATCATTCAGTCCATTCAATTGATCTGTTTTGATTCTCGCCGCATTCCACTATGGCTTGAACCTTTACTCTGACTTGGTCTATCTTGTGAGCCTGTTTCTTCAAAGTGGGGGGCTTGACTCCTTGACTTGTTCTTCCCAAGATGCCGTGTTTTTTGGGTAAGAGAAAAAGCTCTGCCCTAAAGCCTGGAAACATGAAACATGATCATGTCATCAATTTAAGCATCCAAATAATTTAAAACAATAATAATAATAATGATGATAATAATAATAGTGGTTTTTCTTAAGTGCTTATTGTGTGCCAGGCACTGTACTAAATGCTGGGATTGATACAAGCAAATCAGGTTGGACACAGTCCCTGTCCCACATGGGGCTCACAGTCTTCCTCCCCATTTTACAGTGAGGGAACTGAGGCACAGAAAAGTGAAATGAATTGTCCAAGGTCACTCAGCAGACAAGTGGCAGAGCCAGAAATAGAACCCAGGTCCTTCTGATTCCCAGGCCCGTGCTCTATCCCCTAGGCCATACTGCTTCTCTTATCTCTTTCTCCTGGCCCATACCACAAAAAGGAAGTCCCATGAGCAGAAATATAATGGAACTGTCAAAGAAACTGTTTGGTGATTGGTGGGGTCTGGGTGGTGTGCTGGAATGTGAGCAGCTTCTGACATGAGAGAGCCGCAATTAAAAATAAATCCTGTACGTTGCTCTGTTGGCATAATAAAAGAGAGGTCAATTTGCTGATACAAATGTTTCTTTGCTGATCCTGCATGTGAAGGATGTTCAAACAAACACGCTCCCCTTTGGCGGCTCACAGATTGAGGGGGGAAAATTGAATTACAATCCTAATATCATTTGTACATCTGGAAATTTGTTCCAGTAATTAAATGCTAATAAAATGGGTGAGATGAGAGGGAGAGCTTCCTTAAAGATGACTCTCGACTACCCAAGGTCAAAAGGAAATTATAAGTAATGTGTTTGAGAAGTTGGATCATCCTAGCCAAATAAATGTCACAACTGAAACAAGCGGTAACTCAATTTTCTATATTTGAACCTCTCATTATATCCCTGTGCCACTGAAAGACATATTAGATTCCAGAGAGGTGACATTTAAGGTCTCCCACTGAAAATCCAGCCCTTAATTATTTTATGGAGGTTAATGTGGCCATAGAAAGGAGTAGCTCTGTCTTAACGGTGAAGAATAGATTCCGATAGAAACTAGTTTAATGGAAAATTAATGTGTCTGGCAAACATTGGAACATTGGGTGGGGGGCGTGGGGGAGGTTGAGAGAGAAGAAAGCTTCCCCTTTATCACCTTTCCAGTCTAAAAGGTTACACCCTGCAGGCAGTTTCTGTAAGGTTGTGTTAGTGTCCCCACAGAATGACAGCTTACAGCATTAGCAAAGATGTCCGAGATTGAGTCATCAGCATTAGCAGACAGAGAAGAAGAATTTCCAGCATTACAATAGAGCAGGAGTATTTTCACAGCAGGCTCCCCTGGCTCTCCGCTCTGATTTTCAGACTCCTGCATGGGAAAATAGACCTCCTGTTCCATTTGCTCTAATATCACAGGGGCACAAGAAGATGTACATCACCAAGGAACGCCAAAGGAGAGGTCCATTATTTAGTCTGGAGATCGGGGAGAGGGGTAACTTCATGGCAAAGGGAGAATTTCACGTTTGGTGTAAAGAAGAACTTCCCAAGGGCTGGTTCCCCAGAGGTCATGGAATAGCTACCCTGAACACCTCTGTGAATAATATCCTGAGGCAGTGTGTCCTACTGGAGGGAGCAGTGGAGTCAGAAGACTCCGGTTCTAGTCTCAGTTCTGCCACTGGACTGCTGTGTGCCTTTGGGCAAGTCACTTAACATCTCTGGTGCACACTTGCCTCATCTGTAAAATGGGCAAGAAAATGCTTAAATTGTGCACTCCATTTCAAACAAGGGACTGTGTTCGGTCTGAAAATCTCGACCCCCACACCTGGGACAAGAGTGGGCCACAATGACATTTGCTTACAATATTAATAGTAATAATTGTGGTACTTGTTAAGTGTTTTACTCTGTGACAAGTACCATACTAATCACTGGGATAGATACAAGATAATCAGGTCCCACATGGGGCTCACAGCCTAAGGACTGAGAACAGGCATTGAATCCTCATTTTGCAGATGAGGGAACTGAGGCGCAGAGAAGTTAAGTGACTTGCCCAAGGTCACACAGCATGTACGTGGCAGAGGCGGGATTAGAACCCGGGCTCATGCTCTTCCCTCTAGACCAACTGCTTCTCTATTGTTGCCCTGCTGGGCAATGCTAACCAAAAAGTGCATGCACGCATGCACACACAAACACACACACACACAACTTTGCCTAGGGTTATACAGGTGGAAGAGTTCCCTTTTCCTTTCCAAACTTAGGTGGGGCCTGTTTCAGAGCCCCACCTAGTCGCTCCACAAGAAGCCCACCTGTTAGAGGGGGGGGCAGGGGGCGTGACACTCACCTTTCCACGTGTTTCTCTTTGTCAATCTCAGAGTTGGAGGCATTTTGACAGACTCCATCATCCTCCCCAGCATTCCCGTCGGCAACATATTTTTATAAGGCGGTGAGGGGGGTCCTGTACAGAGCAGCTGGGAACAGTCCACCAAGCTCCAGGTTCCAGTCTTAGATACTGTTCTGAGTATTCGCCGAGAAACAGCGTGGCCTAGTGGATAGAGCCTGGGCCCAGGAGTCAGAAGGACCTTTGTTGTAATCCCGGCTCTGTCACTTGTCCGCCGTGTGACCTTGGGCAATTCACTTCTCTGAGTCTCGGTTACCTCATCTGTAAAATGGGGAGTAAGACTGTGATCCCCATAAAAATATTCCTAATAATTGTGATATTTGCTAAGCGCTATGTGCCAGGTACTATAGTAAACTCTGGGGTGGATATAAGCAAATCTGGTTAGACATAGTCCCTATCCCACGGGGGGTTCACAGTCTCAATCCCCATTTTACAGATGAGGTAACTGAGGCATAAAGAGGTGAAGGGACTTGTCCAAGGTCACACAGCAGACAAGTAGCAGAGCCGGGATTAGAACCCAGGTCTTTCTGACTCCCGAACCCATTCTCTACCCACAAGGCCATGGCGCTTCTCAGGGACAGTGTCCAACCCAATTTGCTTGTATCCACCCCAGCACTTAGTACAGTTCCTGGCACCTAGTAAGCACTTAACAAATACCATAATTAACTGATTAATTGTACTCAGGGCCCAGATTACATTAGAAACCAGATCCCCTGAATCCCTGGCCTGTGTTCTTTCCAATAGGCTACACTGCTTCTCCTCCAATCTCCCCAACATTAATAAATCTTTTAAAACAAAGGGAAACTCACTCCACCAAACGAACTTACCACCCAGAGAAGGAATCTTCTTCTGCCCTCTCAAAGATCCCAGCATTTAGCACCAATAAATACAATTAGTGTTATTATTTTCACAAGGAAATATCATTGCCCTTCACACACACACACACACACACACACACACACACACACACACACAGAGATCTGATTTTTTTTTTGCCAGCAAGAGACTTAATTCTGAAAAGCTAGAATAAAGTAGCTTCTCTCCCAGGCATTTCTGATCTAGTCTGTCATTCTTTCTCACTTACCCACTGACAAAATACTTGGTTTTACAAGGATCTATTTCAGTTCTTTACAAATTTTCCACAAATAGAGACGAAACGAAGCCTGCAGGGGCACAGAGGTAAAGGAGAAAAATTGGTGTGTTAATTTTGATTGCCCTGGCTTTAACTAATTAATCAATTACGGCACTTATTAAGCACTTAGTATGTACTGTTCTAAGCACTGGGGTGGATAAAAGGTTACCAGGTTGAACACAGTCCCTGTACCACATGGGGCTCACAGTCTAGGTAGGAGGGAGGAGGATTTAATCCCCATTCTATGGATGAGAAAACAGGCCCAGAGAAGTGAAGTGACTTATCCAAGATCACCCAGCAGACAAGTGGCAGACTCAGCTGTCAACACCGAGGACTTGAAAACAGGTACACCATTTAACCAAGAACCCTACCCTGAGAGTAATAATTTTTCCCTTGCCTAGAAAGTTCAACAGTGGGTGCCGGATACCACCCAGAATCCTCTCTGTGGTTAGAACCCAGATCCTCTGACTCCTAGGCCCGGGCTCTTTCCACTAGTCCATGCTGATTCTCTGTCCACCCCAGACTGCACTGCATGTTGAGTGTTTGAGGGGCCAATATGGATGATCCAGTGTGTTCTTTATTCCGATCGTGCCAACACGGTCAAGAGCAAATGAAAGACAACATATGAAAAAAATAAGCGCAAGCCACCCATCCATGACACATCGACTTTACAGGTATCCACTCCAGGAGGTGAGGGGGGATGATCTTCCCACAGATGTCTTAGCCGGAACCCAAGTCTCACTCATTCCAGCTCTCTGGCAAGACCTGAGAGTTTCCCATGAGGACTCAAAAGATTCAAGATGGCACCTTCTTATCTGACTCCTGACTCCTCTCAGTTTCCACTAAAATCCCTCTCACTTTTTCATCCCCAAATGCCCGATGAAAAGTCAGGCTCTCAGACTACGCTACATAGTACGTCGAATTGGATCCATGGTCATTGGAGCCAGGTGGCTACAGATTAACAGGATGCTGATAATCGAAGGGAACATCTCTCTCAGCTCCCAACACTGACTTGAAAACAGGTGTACCATTCGACCAAAAACCATACCCAGAGAGCACTGATTTTTCCCTGGCCTGGAAAGTTCAACAGTGGGTGCCAGATACCATCCAGAATCCTCTCTGTGGTTAGACCTTCCTCTTGGCAGGACCTCCTTTATTTTCATGGAATTTGATAAGTGCTTACTATATGCCAGGCACTGTTCTTAGCACTGGGGTAGGTTCAAGCTTATCAGGTTGGACATAGTCCCTGTCCCACGTGGGGCTCACAATCTTAATCCCCCTTTTACAGATGAGGTAACTGTGGCACAGAGAAGTGAAGTGACTTGCCCAAGATCATGCAGCAGACATGTGGCAGAGCTGGGATTATAACCAAGGTCTTTCTGACTCCTACCCACTAGGCCATGCTGCTTCTCATTCCCTCCTCAAAGAGGGGATGGGAAGAGTCTCATGCACTAGTCTGGCCCCAGTGTTAGTTAAGTGAGAACAAGATGGGAGAGGGATACAGTCAAGTGGGTTTGGTTTGGACATCACTGGGATGAACCTAGTTGGCTTTGCTGTGCTTTTGCTGGTGAAGAAATCCTGGCTTTTCTCATAGCAGAAAGTCAAGACTGATTTATAATGGTCAGTTCAGGAGAATTGCATTCTTCTAGCAGTATCGGCCTGGGGCACAGGGATTTCCCACTTTCCATGTGCGCCTGCTCTCTCCCCACTCATTTTTGAATCGACCGCAGTCTATCCGTTTGGCAGATCAGGGGAGAGCTGTACAGTCAGTGGGTGACCGGAGAAACTCCGGCTCTTTCAGAGATATGCGGGGCACTTAACGATTACCCAGAAGCCCCCACAACCCAGTACGCGGTCCGGCTCCCTTCAGACCGACTGTGAGCTTTTGTTTTCCTTTCTCTAGTCAAGACCCACGGTTATGAGGCACTCTACTATAACGTAAACACTGTTGTCTCGGGCAACACAGCCAACTGAATCAGAGGCAATCCCAAAAGTTTCAGGAGTACACACCATGACACTCCTTCTCTCCCTCAGGGTCTGAGCTCTGGGGTGTCAGGAGCAGGGTCAACCACTAAGACTGGGCTCTCTTCCTTCCCGCAGAGTGATGATACTTTCTCTCACTGAAAAGTGTTTCTTCCTCAGTGCCCTAACTGAATGGAGAGGGGGTGGAAAGAGAGGTGGGGGTGGGGGAGAAAGACAGGAGTGGGAGAGAAAGGGGGAGAGGGAAAGAGAGGGAGCGAAGGAGAAAGGGAAGTTGGGAGAGGGAGAGCAGAAAGAGAGGGAGAAAGGAAAAGGGGGAGAGAGGGAGAAAAAGAGGAGAGAGGAAGAGAGGAGAGAGACGGAAGGGGATAGGAATGGGGAGGTCATTAGATGAGGGGAAAAGGGATCATGGGGGGCAGAGGGAGAGGTAGGAGGAGGAGTAAGGACCCAGAGAAGAGTAGGGTGGGAAAGAGAGAGTAGAGAGTAGCAGGGCAAGGGCCAGGAGAGGGAAAGTAAGCTTGGCCCCTACCCGCACCCATCTAAAGGCTCTTCAACTCTCTTTCAGAAACTTAGGAAACAGAGAGTAGCTGCCCCTCACCAATAAACTCAGCCTCTAACTCTCACTCCAGGCTGTCGGCATTGAACCTCATCCAGGTTCGGGCCGGTTAACTACAAACCGAGACACTCCGAGGATGCTTACAGAAAAACACCGAGAAGGACAGAATCTCGGAGATGCGCAGATGAGATTGTTTATCGGAATCCTTCCTTTACATACGCCTTTCCCGGGAGCCAGTTCCAGTTCTGGTGAGCTTCAGACTCCCCTCCGCCTCCCTGGCAGTTCCGCCGTAGGGATGAGAAGTCTGCCATGCCCAACTGTTCAATTTCCTAGCTGTTCGCAAGAACAAAGTGCCACATACAGGGGGGATGCTAATAGCTTCTGTCTTGGTTTATAACCCCATTTCCATCCTTCATCACTTGCCTTTGAAGCACTTAGTGCCCCCAAAGAACATCTACGAGCGGGTGAAAGCTTGCAACCTTCAGCCAACTTAATGAGCTTTTTTCCGCTGCCGCTATAAAGCTCTAGGTCTCGTGTGTGCGTGTGTGTGTGTGTGTGTGTGAGTGTGAGTGTGAGTGCATGGTGTGTGTTTGTGTGTCTTTGTGCGTGCACTGGTGGGCGTCGGGGGCACAGCAGGTCTGAGGCTGGAATATCATCTGGGCAAGTATTCTCTGGGCAAGCCCGTGTGGTTCTTCTCCCTCAGGGCACTGTCCACAGTCCGGATGTATCTGTCAATCAGGGCCTTCATCTCCTGGGTGAAAGGCTCGAAATCCTTCAGCTTGGTCCCAAGCCGTTTGAAGTTGCCGTCTTTATTGTTCTGCACGCACAGCAGGCGGTCTTCAGCCACAGTCACGTTGAGAAAGGCCACCATGGCTCGCAGCTGGGGGATGAGGTTCCGTTTCAGGTCTTCATAGTGAACCACCAGCAGACGTTTGCCGTACTTGAGCCAGTCCAAAACATGGGAGGCCCACCATGAGGCATAGCTGTTGACAAAATCTGGCCACTCTAGGAGGTGAGAGACAGGAGAACAGCAGAGGGTGAGGGAGAGATCTACGACTGCTCGGCAGGTTCGAGGCAGACATCTTCTCCAAGAGGCCTTCCCCGACTAAACCCTCATTTCTGCTACTCCCATTCCCTTCTGCATCACCCTGGCACGTGGATTTGCTCCCTTTATTCACTCCCACCCTCAGTCCCTCAGCACTTACGTCCATAACTGTAATTTAGTCATTTACATTAACGTCTGTCTCCCCGCTCTCTTATCTCCTCCTCTCCATCCCCCAAGCCCTACCTCCTTCCCCTCCCCACAACACCTGTATATATGTTTGTACAGATTTATTACTCTACTTATTTTACTTGTACGTATTTACTATTCTATTTATTTTGTTAATGATGTGCATTTAGCTTTAATTCTATTTGTTCTGATGACTTGACATCTGTCCACATGTTTTGTTTTGTTGTCCGTCTCCCCCTTCTAGACTGTGAACCTGTTGTTGGGTAGGGACCGTCTCTATTTGTTGCCAACCTGTACTTCCCAAGCGCTTAGTACAGTGCTCTGCACACAGTAAGCACTCAATAAATATGACGAATGAGTGAATGAATGTAAGCTCGTTGTGGACAAGGAACGTGCCTATTGACTCTGTTGTACCGTACTTTCCCAAGTGCTTAGTACAGTGCTCTACACACAGTAAGGGCTCAATAACTGATTGAATTCCCCTGCAACATTCCACTTCACCCCCACACCATCCAAATAACCCCACACTAGCCCTCAGCCACCAGCAAACTCCAGAATTTGTGCATTTTATGCCCGTCCCGAGCACTTTTGCCTATATGCTATTCCATTCACATGTCTGTCTCCCCTGTTAGAATGTCAAGCCCCTTGTGGGCAAGTGCTTAGTACAGTGCTCTGCACACACTAAGTGCTCAATAAATACGACTGAATGAAGTACTGTGTCTGAACGTGTTTCCCAAACATTCGGTATACTACCTGGCATCCAGCGGATGCTGAATTAATAATCACTGTGGTATTTGTTAAGCTTTTACTATGTGCCAGGCACTGTACTAAGCGCTGCGGTGGATACAAACAAATTGGATTAGACACAGTCCCTGTCCCGCATGGGTCTCACAGTCTTAATCCCCATTTTACAGATGAGGTAACTGAGGCACAGAGAAGTGAAGTGACTTGCCCAAGGCCACACAGCAGACAAGTGGCAGAGCCAGGACTAGAACCCATGATCTCCTGACTTCCAAGCCTGTGTTCTGTTCAGTCTGCCACGCTGCTTCCACTACTACTCCTAGAGAAGCGAGAGAACCGTCTGTAAACACGGAGGGACATTCCCTCTGGTGAGGCACCAATGGGAGGCCCAAAGCCTTGCCTTCACCTTGACTTTTCCAGTTCCTCTCTGTTGCATATCCCAGGTGGCCAGCACACTTCCGGTTGAATTCAGCCATCAGGGACTTGTAAGGGTTCCGGATCAGTAAGATGGCGGAGTCGAACATTTCTATTTCTCGCTTGCCGCTCTCATGGGTTTTCACACAGACAGTCCTCCTGCTCCTCCAGTGATCCTTCTCCCCTTTAAAACCTTGACAAAAACAAAGATGAATACGATGAGAGGATTTCCCCACTTCTCTCCCCACGCACTGAATTCACCCTTTCCCACTAAAAGCAAACACACAAAACCTTGACTTGACCCCTCTAGACTGTAAGCTCATTGTAAGCAGGGAATTTCTTCTTCTGTAAAATTGGGGTTAGAATACCTGTTCCCCCTCCCCATTAGACTGAAAACCCCCGTGTAACAGGAACTGTGTCTGCTCTGATAGTATTAGATCTACCCCAGCGCTTAGCACATAGTAAGCACTTAAAAAATCCCCCAATTATTATTAGGTTTCTCTCCCCAGCTTTTAAAAGGCAGGGAGGAACAAAATATAAAATGCAAAGAGGTGTGCTGTAGCGTTCTATAACTGGAGTTGTTACTCCGGAGTGTTGAGCGTGATAAAATTTAAAATGTGAGAACAGTAGATTTCCCCACACTTAGAGGGCTGAGAGAAGGTTTAACTAGACACTGTAAATCCTCTTCCCACAGGCCTTTCCCAATTAATTCCCCACACTCCAGACCGTAACAACCTAAAAGATACCTCTAGCCCAGATGAATCTATATACACCCACCCTGGCTATATGTGTATAGCTACATATAGTCCATTGTACGTTCAATTATTGATTCTGATGCCACTATTTGTCATTTTTCATGTCTCCAGTTAGTAGGTGAGCTCCTGTGTACAGGAAATGTGTTTCATCAATCAGTACTATTTACGGAGCCTTTGTTATGTGTGGGGCACTGAACTAAGTCTGAGGACGATAACTCTGTCATACTTTCCCAAATGCTTAAGCCAATGCATCGCACCCAGTGGTGCTCAATAAATACCACTGCTACTACTACTAATAATAGTAATAATAATTCTGGTGTTTGTTAAGTGTTCATTATGTGCCAGCACCGTACTAAGCACTGGGGTGGATACAAGCAAATTTGGTTGGACCCAGTCCCTGTCCCACATGGGGCTCACAGTCTCATTCTCCATTTTACAAGTGAGGTAACTGAGGCACAGAGAAGTTAAGTGATGTGCCCAAGGTAACACAGCAGACAAGCGGCAGAGCTGGGATTAGAACCCATGACCTTCTGACTTCCGGGGCCATCCTCTAGAGGTGTCATTTTTTCTGAGGGCAGGGATCAGACCAACCAGCTCTACTGAACTCTCCCAGACACATAGAACAGTGCTCTGCACACAATAAATGCTCATTAAATAACGTGGATTAATTGAACTTGTACTTCCCAAGGACTTAGTACAGTGCTCTGCACACAGTAAGTGCTCAATAAATATGATGGAATGAATGAATGATTGATTGATGCTTCTTCCAACAGGAGAAACTGGTCTCATTGCCAGCTGCCTAATATTAAACAAATCCTTAAAAACAAAACTCGAAGAGTCACGGTATCCAGGTTGTTACCAAAATTAAATAATTAATGCCTAGGCAAGGATCCCGCAAAACAAATTACCAATCGATCAATCAATCGTAAGCGCTTGGGAGAGCACAATATAACAGAGTTAGTAGATACATTTCCTGACCACAAGGAGCTCCCAGTCTAGTGGGTTCACAACTGAACAATGAAGAAAATGAATGGGGCCATTTTACTTTGGATGCGACTATGTATCAACTGAGTTACCTTTTGGAGTGTCTAATGGTTGACCTTGACTCCTTTGAAAAGATTCTCAGATTAGATAACCACCATCTGGGTGGATTCGTTTTCCAGTTAATTGCACTCCCTTTGGCAATCAGTCATCAATCAATTATATTTATGGAGCCTCCACCATGTGCAGAGCACTGTAGTAAGCTCTTGGAAGAGTAAAAACAGGAAACGTGGTCTCTGCCTTCAAGGTGCTTTACAATTTAATAGTTAGTGTAGCTAAGAACCATTTGTCGATGGTGATAATGTCCTCCTGTCAAGCTTAGGAGTTCAGTTCAAAAGGTAGAAAGTAGGGGGAGGAGTTTTTATTTCTCTGCCTGTACTTTCTAAGAAGATTTCAATAAAAAGAATCTTCAGGGAGATAACTTTGGCTTCCACAATATACAGGCAAGATAAAAGTCCACAAGCCAACCTGAAGTCAGCGGGGAGAAAGATTTGAAACAAGTTGCTAGGAAAGAGATTGTTTTCTTCCCTGGTTGTGTATTTTTGCAGTAATCGAGATCAGCTGGGTGAACACTGGGTGGATTTTCCTTTCAAAATAACCTGCATCATTTGCGGGTGACAAAAATTGGAGCTGCAGAAAAAATGTTTTCCAATTCTCGGCGCTAGGCATCGGATGAAGAACAAGTTAGTATAGCCCCAGCCTGAAAACAATTTCAGTTTTAATGAAGATATTATCGACGGCATCATTCATTCTGAAACAAAATGTTTGTGCTAAAGCAATTTAATGAAACTCTTCATCTTACTGTGATGGCAAGGAGTTGCTTCGCCAAATTTAGATTCCAGCCAAATCTTGCGGGTTTCTCAGTTTTGAATAGAACCTAATCCTTTCGCCATTTAAATTAATTTACTCTTAATAGAATGAGGCATCCCAGTTTCACAGGAAAAAAAAGACATGAAAATCATGAAATTCTTGGGGTTTCATGGACCTTTTGATGAGTTATGAAATCAGAAAGGCCCCAATAAGATCAATCTGCCCTTTTCCACAGGGGTTTTAAGAATGGAAAAGGCAGCTCTTTTTAGTCCTTCCCAATACATGTGGGAAGAAGAAAAATGAAAATAATAATAGTAATAATAATAATTGTGGTGATTGTCAAATACTTATTAGATGCCAAGCACTGCACTAAGTGCTGGGGTAGAGATAAGATAATCAGATCCCACATAAAGCTCACAGTCTAAGTAGAAGGGAGAACAGGTACTGAATCCCCATTTTGCAGATGAGGGAACTGAGGCAGAGAGAAGTGAAGTGAATTATCCAACGTCACATACTAGGCAGAGCCAGGATTAGAACCCAGATCCTCTGCCTCCCAGGCCCAGGTTCTTTCCACCAGGCCACAACCAGAACACCCAATGTATGTCAAGGTTCTTCTTCCTGTGTCTTTCTTTAACACCTTGGGATAACCATACCTTTGTTATAGAGGGCTCCATCAAAGTAGTAGCTTCCCGTGTAGTATCCAGTGGCGTGTTCTATCAAATGTCGGGTCCAGGTATTCCCTGCTCCGGGAAAGCTTGATAGGGCGACAAATACCTTGGATTTGGAGGGCAGGAACTTCCTGTCCGTACACCTGGTGTCTGGAAGTCCAGAAGAATGGTGGGGGTTAACAGGATGGCTTCTCGATCACTGATCTGACATTCGTCGCCATCAGATGTGGAGCCTAAACCCCTCGCCACTGGAAGCCAAGATCAAGAACTCTGGGGGCCTGCAGTTCCTGGAGGGGCTGTGGTGGTTTGAAACCAAGGACTATGATTTATTTATATTTTTATTATTCAATTACTATTTATTTATATTAATGTCTGTCTCCCCTTCTAGACTGTAAGATCATTGTAGGCAGGGAATGTATCTGCTTAATTGTTCTATTGTACTCTCCCAAGAGCTTAGCACACAGCTCTCACACAATAAGCTCTCAATAAATACAATTTACTTACTGATAATAGGAATCTGTTAAGTGCTTACTATGTGTTAAGCTCTGTTCTAAGCTCAAGGGTGGATACAAGCAAATTGGGTTGAAGACACTCCCTGTCCTACATAGTGCTCACAGTCTTTATCCCCATTTTACAGATGAGGTAACTGGGGCACAGAGAAGTGAAGAGACTTTCCCAAGGTCACACAGCAGACCAGTGGCAGAGTATGGGATTAGAACCCAGGTCCTTTCTGACTCCCAGGCCCATGCTTTTTCCACTAGGCCATGCTGCTTCTCTGCTGATAGTGAAACCATCTACTGATAGGCCTGTGTGGAAATGGTTCACTAAGAAAACAACACTGCTCAACGAAAAGTTCCTGGGAGAATCCTCTCTAAGATAATGATAATAATAATAATAATAATAATAATTGGCATTTGTTAAGTGCTTACTATGTGCAAAGCACTGTTCTAAGCGCTGGGGAGGGATACAGGTTGTCCCACGGGGGGCTCACAGTCTTAATCCCCATTTTCCAGATGAGGTAACTGAGGCCCAGAGAAGTTAAGTGACTTGACCAAAGTCACACAGCTAAGTGGCGGAGCCGGGATATGAACCCATGGCCTCTGACTCCAGAGCCTGTACTCTTTCCACGGAGCCACGCTGCTTCTCATAAGATGGGGGAAAGGGATCATTTTCTCTTTAGTTAGTTATCTTATTTCCTAAGCACTTAGAGAAGCAGCGTTGCTCAGTGGAAAGAGCACGGGCTTTGGAGTCAGAGGTCATGGGTTCGAATCCCAACTCTGCTACATCTGCTGTGTAACCTTGGGCAAGTCACTTTACCTCTCTGAGCCTCAGTTACCTCATCTGTAAAATGGGGATTAAGACTGTGAGCCCCACGTGGGACAACTTGATCACCTTGTATCCCCCTCCAGCGCTAAGAACAGTGCTCTTCACATAGTAAGCGCTTAACAAATGCCATCATCATCATTTTTTTTTATTATTATTAAGTGCCAAGCACCATGCTGGAGAATTAGCCTTGCCTAGTGGAAAGAACACGGGCCTGAGAGTCAGAGGACCTGGGTTCTAATTCTGGCTCCTCCACTTGCCTGCTGTATGGACTTGGGAGAGTCACAACTTCTCTGTGCCTTAGTTTCCTCATCTGTAAAATGGGGGGTTGAATTCCTGTTCTCCTTCCTACTTAGACTGTGAGCTCCATGTCAGAGACTATGTCAGATGTGATTATCTTCTATCTACCTCAGATCTTAGCACATAGTAAGCACTTAAATGCCAGTCTTAGTAGTAGTACTAGTAATACTCAAGCGTAAACAGAAGTACTTAACAAACACCATAAAGGAAAAACAAGAACAAAAAAACCATTATTGGATGGTCCAGCAATGGTCCAGTTTGGGGTTTTGCCATAATGGCAACAGGATACTTTTGTGACCTTCCTGGTCCTTCCCTCCTACAAGAACAAGAGGATGATGATGGCCTTTAGCAACAGCTGCCATGGTAACGGGCCGTTAGCAACTGCTGCTTCTAACTTGTGGGAGAAATAGGCTTAATATACAAGAATCTTCACTCTGAGGTGAAACAATTGACTTCAGAAAGACACGGTTAGAGTAATCATCAATTAGGAGCAATCCCTGGGGGACCTATTATAGTGTATCGCTCTGGGAGTCGGAGAGAAAAGCAGAAAGAGGGCCTCTGTCTATTTTCTCATCTGGTTTTGCAAGTGGAGTTAAGCTTGCAATTAGTCACAATAACTCAGCGTGTTTGAGACTTTGGAATGCATCGTAAAGCTGAGGGTCTCAGTGATCTGAAGTCGCTCAACAATTCAGGGCTATTAATTAATTGTGTGGTCTAGGATGGGGGGAATGATGGGGGACAATTTCCATCCAATACCTTGATTGACGAGCTGGAAGGAAGAATTGAGGAAAAGCTCGTCCCATTTGGAAATCAGGGTTGGGTTGCTGACATGTTGGAAAGAGGGAGGAGAATTCCCAGTGGCAGAAGGAAATCATTCTGTGTTATCAGATGACCATCAGCAGGGACAAGGATCAAGCAGTTATCCAACACCCGTGGTGTGCAGGACGTTGTACTAAGTTTTTGGGAGAGTATAACAGATATAGTACACATGATCCCTCAGTGAGTTTTCAACCTAGTGAAGAAACAGAGGCTGAACTATATGTCAGATGGAGGTATAAAGATGGGTACCTGAATGCTGTGGAGAGGTGGTAGATCTTTATTATTATTTTTAATAATAAGAAAAAGCATGGCTTAGTGGCAAGAGCACGGGCTTGGGAGCCAGAGGGCATGGGTTCTAATCCCGGCTCCACCACTTGTCCGCTATGTGAACTTGGGCAAGCCACTTAACTTCTCTGTGCCTCAGTTATCTGTAAAATGGGGAAAAAGAATGTGAGCCCTATGTGGAACAACCCGATTACTTTCTATCTACCCCAGCACTTAGAACTGTGCTTGGCACATAGTAAACACTTAACAAGAACCACAGTTATTATTATTGCTCAGGATTTTGGCCAGGCATGAAACTCTAGTGGTGGGTGTTGAAGAAGCCCTAGTCGAAAGAAATGGAGCTCTCTATCAAGGGGCAAGATGCAGGATTATCCCCCATCCCAAGTTGATCAACCTTTCACCCCAAAAAGAGTGAAATGGAGCATCTGGGTAAGAACTGCTATGTGGTTTTGGAAAGTCAAGGATGGAGGGTCACTGGAATATTAATAGCAGTAATGATAATAATATGTTAAGTGCTTACTACATGCCAGGCGTTAGGGAAAATAGGAGATGATCAGACTGGACACAGTCCCTATCCCACATGGGACTCACAGTCTTACCCCCTATTTTACAGATTAGTCCATGCTGCTTCTCAACTGTGACTCCAGGGAAGTCTATATTGACCCAATAAGATTACTACAATTGGAGTGGAGGCAGCTCTTCTGATGTGGGTTCTAATCCTGGCTCTGCCACTTGTTTGCTCCAATTTGTACTTCCCAAGTGCTTAGTACAGTGCTCTGCACACAGTAAGAGCTCAATAAATATGATTGATTGATTGCTCTATGACCTTGGGTAAGTCACTTTACTTCTCTGTACCTCAGTTACCTCATCTGGAAAATGGGTATTAAAATTGTGAACCCTATGTGGGCCAGGAACTGTGTCCAACCTCATTACCTTGTATCTACTCCAGCACTTAGGATGGTGCTTGGCACACAGTAAGCGCTTAACAAATACCATTACCATTATTATTATTATTATTATTAAACCCACCACCCTGGCTACCCCCACCCCTTCTTCATTTTCAATGAAAAACTTTTACCTTGAACTGGCGTCTGATAGGCCGCACAGTAATCTCTGTTCCTCGACATCTCAGACTGGCCGCTGACCCCTACCATCCTTCCACAGAGCGACTGGTCAACACTGTCGTGGAGAGGGAAATGCATTGTGGGATACCCACAGTAGCACTCTGGGCCTCTAAGAACAGCTAAGGGAAACTCCTGTGTAGGGGAGAGAAAAAGGAGAAAACAATGGGGTGCAAGAGAGGGCAATGGCTCTGAAAGGTTCTTTCCATCACTGGGTACATTACGACGATAATAATGGTGATAGAAAGGTTGATAAGCTTGAGCATGGGGGATAACCCTGCATCCGTAGGCAGAAATACCAGAAAACTATGTGAAATGTGAACACCCTTGGGACTCCATATCTGATTGTTAAATTCAGTGTTCACAGCTCCTAAAAATGCACTTTTCTGAAGCTCGCCTTCCTTGAAGGATAGAACTAAATGGCCCCATTCCATTTCATCTTTCGAGTCAGTGGAACTCCTTGCATTAGCAAATGGCCCTGGGTTAACTGGGAAAAGCCTTACAAAATCCTCTCATAAAAATTATATTTTCTGAACTACAAAATAAAAAAGAGAACTCTTGTCTATTCATCTCAGACTGTTTAAACTTGCCCAGATCTAGAGCTCGCTGATGATGGAGATTTACTCAGCCTGATTTCTCTGCTTCTCATCCTGAGCAATTTTCACCCAGAAAGGTAGTAGAAGTATCTGTATTCAGGTGTAAGTAAAGATTTGTATTCCAACAACACCACTTAACGTTTTGTTCTTTCCTCCTCTTTCCCCCGGGCCATCACGTAAGGTTTAGTTTAAAAGACGAGCCATGCCGGTGAGTGCATCCAATTTTGAAAGAGAAAGAGAGAGACTCATAAAAATCCCCTCTTTTTATTGTCAAACGTTCACCCGTACTTTGCTGAATTCAAGGCCAAGGGCCAGAATGAACCAAGCAGGACTTTTATCCTCTCCCTATTTTCTATAAAAACAGAGAATGTGGGGGCGGTTGCAGTGGTTCTAATGCATCATGATCTGATCCAAACGGCAAGCCGGGTCCTTTTGCATTCTCGGAATTCATGCCCGCATTATATACATGTAGGTTTATTTTCCTGGCTCTCTGTTTACAGGGCACGGTGCACCTCATCCTTAATTGGCAAGAACGCCTGACTCCGTTGGGGAAAGTGAGTTGCCATGGAAGGCAGCCTTCCATCTTCTGTTCATGCCTTTAATTTGAAATGATGGTCTGACTGCCCTTTCTCCCTCACCCTGCTCCCCTCTGAACAGGGCTGTGGCAATGTTCTGTGGAGGCTGGTCTCCCTCCAAAACACTTACATCTCCACCCCCTCAAACAGGAACGCCATCCCTATGCCAGCTCTCAACCTATTGATCTACTAGTTATACTTATTGCGTGCCCGTGTGCACAGCGCTGCACTAAGCTCTGAGAGAGTATGATAGGAGGCAAAATCTTCACCCACAAGGAGCTTACAGTCTAATGAGGCACACGTAATTTACAGACGGGGTGCTTAAATAGTGGAGTAATCCAGGAAATGAGAAGCAGTGAGGCCGAGTGGATAGATACGGGCCTGGAAATCTGAAAGACCTCAGTTCCAGTCCTGGCTCCACCACTTGTCCGCCGTGTGACCTTGGGCAAATCACTTCACTTCTACTGTGCCTCAGTTACCTCATCTGTAAAATGGGGATTAAGACTGTGAGCCTCTGTCCAACTTGATTAAATTGTATCTACCCCAGTGCGTAGAACAGTGCCTGGCACACAGGAAATGCTTAACAAATACCATTAAAAAATATACAAAACTGCATTGGGAGACAGAGTGCATATGTGCCTGAGACAGTGCTCTAGGCTCGGCATATTAGTGATGAAGAGGCTGGATCAGATCTGGTCCCTCTCCTTGAGGAGCTGAAAGTTGGAGGAGCTAGGTTAGGGATGGGGCGAATTGCTCCAGGCCCCAGGGCATTCTGGGATCACCTGAGGGGGCAAGACCCCGAGCTGATTCTTGGCACAGACTCTGGAAAGGTGAGAACCAATGATCTGGGTGGGAAATTTGAAAATCTGATAGGGAAGGAGGCAGCAGACATAAAGAGATAGGAGGCAATTCTCCGAGGGGAGAAAGAGAGAAACCATCTCCCCCGACTGACGTTATCTCTTTGGCTTTCTCTTTAGCGTGTCAGGCAAGCCTTGCCGATAGGGACCGTATCAGCCAGAAGAAGTCTGAAGGGATCGGCAGCCTCCGCGGGGGTATCTGCTCAGAGATGGCGGGGTGGGAGGGAGTCTGCAAGAATGGATAATGGGTGAGAAGCCCTTCAAGGCGACATCTGGCCGACGTTGTAAATACAGGCCCATTCTGCATTTTTGACATTAAAAGTGTTTGTCCCTCTCCTTCTCTGAGAAGCCTCCAGATTGTTTTCCAGGAGAGGGAAGGAGGACTGAGGCATGACCCGAGATCGTGAGTCATAAATTACTTCCATGTTGTCGTTAAGCGGGGGGGTAGAGAGGCCTCATGACTCAAGTTAACCTACTCGCTGTACCTCCATCTCATCTCTCCCACTGCCTACCTCTTGCTTATGTCCTTCCCCCTTTTCATCCAGCAGGACAGAGCAGCCCCCATCTTTAAGGCCCTTCTGAAATGACACCTCCTCAGGTGGCCTTCTCTGATTAACCTCTCCTCTCTCCACCTTACATTCCCTAATTGCCATTACAGCATTTCTGTGTCACCTAAGTACAACCCCCTGTAGCACTTCTGTATCTTTATACTCTATCACTTCCTCCTGTCTTTAATTTATTTTAGCCCTATGTAAGCTCCTTGGGAGCAGGGATCACATCTGCTTATTCTACTGTATGCTCCCAAGCACTCAGTTCAGTGCTCTATACACACTGGACGCTCAGTAAGTACTACTGACAGATTGCTGGTTGATTGATTATGATTGCTGGTTTCCCAAAACCAGCTCCTTAATTGAGGTCATTACCTAAGGACCCAGGGGTCCTGTAGTTTCGTTAAGTGCTTACTGTGTGCCAAGCACTGTACTGAATGCTGGGGTAGAGCTAAGATAATCAGGTTGGATACATTCACTGTCCCACTTGGGGTTCACAGTCTATATGGGAGGGAGAACAGGCAGTGAATCCCTGTTTTAGAGATGGGGAAACTGAGGCATAGAAAAGTTAAGATATTCACCTAAGGTTATACAACAAGAAAGGGGAAGAACCAGGATTAGAACCCAGGTCTTCTGACTACTGGGCCCATGCTTTTTTCCACTAGGATATGCTGCTTCTCACGCTCCAGCCCCCTACCTTAACGAGTTCCACTCTTTCCTGTTTCAGCCAAAACCAACTGGCTTGTGCTAAATCTTAACGTCAGAGCACCTGGAGGAGTGGGAAGCAGAGAGGCAGAGATGGGTCGAGGAAGAGGAATTATCACACTTCCTTCTGGTGAGACATTGCTGACCCTCTAATGCGCCCCCCGCCCGCCCCCCACCCCCTTCTATCCCACATCCCAATCCGGAAAAGCCTGGTCAGGTCCGTTAACGCTAGACGAGACAGTCCTATTGATGCCAGCCTTCAAGGAGGGCGGCTCAGGTTTCCAGAGCAAGCCGATCTTTGGCATATGAAAAATCTACCTTTTTAACTTGTGAAAGAAATCTAAACTCCACATAAGGATTGTTCATTTGCACTGGGATTCCAGAGAAGCAGCATGGTGCAGTGGATAGAGCATATGAGGCACAGTGGCCTGGGCATGTGAGGTGAAGGGAAAGTGTACGCACCCTGAGGGTGGGAATCATGCCTGCCTACTTTACTGCACTTCCAAGCTCTTGGTACTGTGCTCTGCACACAGTAAGCATTCAGTAAATACCAGTAACTGACTGATTCATAGCAGAATATCCTCTACACTGTAAGCTCATCTCTACACTATACCTTCACTGTAGGCAGGAAGAGTGTCTATCTACTCTGTTGAACTGCCCTCTCCCCAAGCGCTTAGTACAGTGTTCTGCACAGAGTAAGCGCTCAGTAAATACCGGTGATGGTGAATACCCAAGTAGCTGCTGGATGGAGAGCTAAAATTGGGAATGGAAAGCAAGGAGCACAGGGGAAATGATTAGCCACAGGAAAGGCTGCATCTCAGCTGAAAACTGGGAATGAACTGTCTCGGACAAACCAGAGTGGAACATTGTGTCTGCTAATTCTGTTGTACTGTACTCTCCCAAGCACTTAGTACAATACTCTGAACACAGTAGGTGCTCAATAAATACCATTGATAGATTGATAGTTGTCAAGGAAGGAGTGACTCTCCTGGAGGTAAAGACTGGCAAGATTCCTGAGACAATCATCAACTGGGATAGCACCAGGCACTGTAAACTACAACCATGACAGCACAACAAAGAACAGTATGCGAATGTGCAAAGAGACATCATTTAAAAAAATAATATTTGTTAAGCACTTACTATATGCCAGGCACTGTACTAAGAACTGGAGTGAATACAAGCAAATTGGGTTGGACACAGTCCATGTCCCACTTGGGGCTCTCAGTCTTAATCCCTATTCTACAGATGAGGTAACTGAGGCGTGGAGAAGTGAAAAGCCCAAGGTCATCCAGCAGACAAGAGGCAGAGCCAGAATTAGAACCCAGGTCCTTCTGACTCCCAGGCCTGTTCTCTATCCACTAGGCCACGCTGCTTCTCCATTTGACCTATTCAACAACTCACCCATAGGTGGTTTCTCCAGTCAGTGGTATTTGCTTCAAACACGAGGGACAACTCCAAATGGGAATATACTGGCCGCAGACTGCTTTAAGGGACAATGTGGCGACCACTCCCCTGGACATCCTATTTCTGCTCAGAGTTAGCCAGTTTTGTTAGCCTTTCAAAGGACATAAAAGAAGAATGGATCGTTAAAATAACCCGGATTTATTCTGTAGAAGCAGCATAACCTTATGGAAGAGCAAGGGCCACAGAGTCAGAGGACTTGAGTTCTAATCCCAGATCTGCCACTTGCTTCCTGGGTGACCTTCAGTGAAGTCACTTAACTTCACTGTGCCTCAGTTCCCTCATCTGTAAAATGGGGATTAAGACTGATTGAGAGAGAGAGAGGAGAGGAGACCACAATCTCCACATGGGACAGGGACTGTGCCCGATCTGACTGCATAGTACTTACCCCAACACCTAGCACATAATAAGTGCTTAAATACCTTAGTCATTATTCACAAAAACAATTTCTGGAGTAGGATTGCAGGGGATGCAAAAGTGGAGGGAGGGAGAAGGATATAGTGTCCAAATCCCTCTCTTCCTGCACGCTGCCCTCCTCCTCCTCCTCCTGTTAAGAAGCTAATGAAATTCAATTTTCTTCCCAAGACGGCGCTGGGACAAACGGCTCTGGGATTTAACCCGTGCCTCATTCCAACGAGTCAAAGCCCTGAACCTCTGCACCCCCAACCGTTATTGACACGGAAGGTGGTGATTATTTAGTTCCCAGTCGGCAGGCAGCGAGGGCCTGAGGAGAGATAAAAGTGATGGACTGCTGCTCATGGAAAATGAGGCAGACTCTCCACTTTAGCCTCCAGGAGATGGGGCATGTCGGGGGGGGGGGCGGGGGGAATGGCATCAGTGAGCTGGTGTTCTGCAGAGGCAGGTTGGTGATGGACACTCTGGGCAAGGCGTGATGTGGGGTAGGAGACTCCAATCCAGTCTATCAGAAAACCAAGCATGAAATAGGAACGTGGATTCTGTGGGGATGGGAGAGTCCCACACCCACTTAGGGAATCTGGGAGGCAGAGAAGACTGAGAGCGAAAAATCAACAAGGCCTTGCATGTGGAACAGGATGGTGAAGGGAAACCAAAAAGATGAGAAAGCAGAGTTAAAGCACTCAGCTTCCTTGAAGCCATTTCTTCCCTGAGGTGGGATCATTCCCCTCTCTAATACCCAATTCTCAGGGAGAGAGGGCCTGGATTGTCCAGATAATTTTCCCAATTTTCCACCTCAGAGCAGCTTCCTTGGATGTTCTTGCCCCTCTGGAAATTGGAAGCTCATCCTCTGCTCTCAGGAGGCGGCCAGAATCTCAGGAAAAACACCTGAAGGGGTCTAGGCAGCACTGAGGGGAAAGCTGGTAGCCTCAGGATGGGGGCAAGGAGGAGGACAAGAAGAGAGAGATGGAAATGGCACCGGTGTGATTTCCATGTTTAATTTGATTGCTACAGCCTCAAATTGGCTGTCCGTGCCTCAGGGAAAGTGTTTTTTTCTCTCAAATGAGACACCTGGATCAGACAAAGCTCCCTCCTGTCTTCCTTGAGGGTTCCAGATTGAGATAGGTAGGACCCCTCTGCATCCCGCAGATCTGGGGAGATGGGATGACAATATCTCCCAGCCAAATGTGTGCACTTGGTGAGTGCGGAGTGGGCCCAGGGGAAAAGCAAAAAATCACTGCTGCCAAACCCTGATTTTCACTTTGCAGTGGGGTGACATTTGCTGCAAATAAAACCCTGAATGGTGTTGAGCGGGAGCCAAGAGGAAATGGAATCATTTTCACGGAGATGGTTTTCCCCCCAGCTGTCTGTCCCCAAAACCAGGCGGGAAGAAGGGAAGAGGCAGATGCCAAATTGCCAGGCCAAGCCAGGCCCTACCCACACAATGGAGAGGGATCCTGGCAGCCTCCATGAGCCAACTGGGCGTCAGTTTAGTCATCTATAAAATGGGGATAAAATACCCAATTTCCCTCCGACAAACTGGGAGCCTCACCTGATGAACTTGGATCTCCTCCTGGGCATGTTTTTTTTTTTAATGTTATTTGCTAAGCATTTACTATGTGCCCAACACTGGTATAAGCACTGGGGTCGATAGGAGTTAATTAGGTTGGAAACAGTCCCTGTCCTGCATGGGGCTCACAGTCTAAGTACGAGGAACAACAGGTGCTGAATCGCTGTTTTACAGTTGAGGAAAGTGAGGCACAGAGAAGTTAAGTGACTTACCAAGGTCACACAGCAAGCAATCGGCAGAGCCGGGATTAGAACCCAGGTCCTTCTGATACCCAGGCCCATGCTCTCTCCACTAGTCTGTGCTACTTGGCACATAGTAAGTCTTAACAAATACTGGCATTACCATCATCACAGACCAGGCCCTTGTCTGCATCTAGGACAACTGAAGGTCAGAATGATGGAAGTGGGAAGAAGTGGAAATGAGATTTAAAACTTCAGGCCTGAGGAAGGTAATGATTTGCCCCCATCTGTGGGGTAGAGGGGCTGCTAAAGAATTCTAGCCAAATCTTACATGTGTACATGTGTCTCTCCCTTACTCTCCCCTTTTTTTTTCCTGCTTGATGTCTGTTCCTGTAGCATCTGCTCCCAAAGGATTTCGTGCCTCTAGATCTCCCCGGGGATGCCAGGCAAAACCCAGGATGGTGATTCATTCCTAAGAGGATGGCAAAGTAAGGAGGGATTTTCATGGCCTCTAATATTCAGACCCACTTCTGATTCCCTTAAGGAACCCTGTCTACTCGGCCTGTTCCTGGCAAAGCCCAGAGAAGATGTGGGTAAATTGGCTGGTAAAACAACCCATCAATTAATCACATTTACTGAACAACTACTACATGCAGAGCACTGTACTAAGCACTCACTGTACTGTGCTGAGCTCCTGGTGGGCAGGAAACGTGTCTTTGAACTCTATTTTAGTAATAATAATGGTATTTGTTAAATGCTTACTAAATGCCAGGCACTGTACTAAGCCCTGGCGTGGATACAAGCAAGTCGAGTTGGACACAGTCCCTGTCCCATGTGGGGCTCACAGTCTCAATCCACATTTTACAGTTGAGGTAACAGACACTGAGAAGTGAAGTGACTTGTCCAAGGTCACACAGCAGACAAGTGGTGGAGGCGGGATTAGAACCCATTTCCTTCTGTCTCCCAGGCATGTGCTCTATCCACTATGCCTAGACAGAACGGGAGTGGGACCCATTCCCCCAGAAATCTGCTAGGAGGGCAATTCTAGTTTCCGTAGTTTTTTTTTTTTTTGGCTCATCTATGCAGCCAGCTTCGACAGGGCCAACAAACAAAGGAAAACTGTCAAGTTAGTCAATTGCTACATTTCAGAAAATGTTCCCTTTGCAATGTGAACTGTCAGCTGCCTTGCTGAACTGGAGAACGGGCTTCAGTCGCCAATTTGGGCTCAACACACACACACAGCACATTTTTCATTAAAATGTCAAATCCTTGCACGTTTGCCCACTGTAGAGAGAATCCAAGATAATAACCCAGTCTCTCACTCCCTACAGCCCATTCTCCATCTCCAGAGCCTCGACTTGAATATGTCACCATTCTCAAGTCAGGGGAATGGGATTTCCCCTTGCAACTACTTGAACTGCTTTGTTTCATCAAGTATATTAAACTGTCAAGTTTCTGTACATTTGCGAGATGACAGGAGAATTTCAGATAATAATGTTGCTTTATTTACCCCATTACCATTTCAGCAACATCACTTGATTCTGAAAACACAAAACAACAGAAGCACCCTGGGGGAATTTCTGAATGTTCATTTCCATAAAAATTAAATATCTATGCATCTTATTTTTTTCGCCCCTTGAGCCCTGGTGGATCTAAGCAAGAGAGAACAGGAAAATAAAGAGACTGCTTTGTAAGAAAAGTTTTAAATCCAAGAGCATGCTGTTGGTAAAAGTGATAAAGGAGCATCTAGGAAAATGTTCAAGGGAACAATCTGTGGTGAAAACTGACATAACTTCTAGATGAGCTTCCATCCAATTATGAAGTGGGGAGGGGAATTACTGGGTGGGAGGAGGGGGATTATTGGGTGGGGAGGCAGGATATTCCACTATAATCATCCTTAAAGCAGCGTGGCTCAGTGGAAAAGAACCTGGGCTTCGGAGTCAGAGGTCATGGGTTAAAATCCCAGCTCCACCAATTGTCAGCTGTGTGACTTTGGGCAAGTCACTTCACTTCTCTGGGCCTCAGTGCCCTCATCTGTAAAATGGGGAAGAAGACTGTGAGCCCCCCGTGGGACAACCTGATCACCTTGTAACCTCCCCAGTGCTTAGAATAGTGCTTTGCACATAGTAAGTGCTTAATAAATGCCATTATTATTATTATTATTATCATTGCAATGCATCTCATGACGACAAAGTGGCTTTTGCCGAACACATATTGATGGCAAGAACTAAGTGTAAACTATGTGCCAAGCACTTTGGTCAGCACTGGAGTAGATTCAAGTTGTTTAGATCAGACAGAGTCACATGTGGGGTTCACAGTCTAAGAGGGAGGGAATGGATTGTAATGGTAATGGATTCCCATTTTCCAGATGAGGAAATGGAGGCATAGAGTCGTTAAGCGACTTGCCCAAGGTCACACAGGCAAATGACAGAGCTTGGACTAGGATCTGGGGGTCTTCAAACTCTTTCCACTAGACCACACTGCCTCATCTCTCTCCTAAAATGCAAACACACACACTCCTTCTGCCCTCAGGCATGGTTCTGATTTCATAGATTCTAGATGGAGCTGGGTTTCAAGCAGCCAATTTTTCTCTAGACTGTCAGCTCCCTGAGGGCTGGGATTGTGTCCTCTAACTCTGTCGTACTGTACTATCCCAAGCGCTTAGGACAGTGTGCTGCACACAGTGAGTACTCAATAAATACCACTTCCTGATTGACTGCACTCTCCCAGATGCTCAGTACCATATGCTGCACATAAAAAGCATTCAGATACCCTTGATTTTTGGATCCAAGAACTTATTCTTTAACTGGGGTTCTCTGTCAGGGTCAGAGAAGCTGAGAAGTCAGGAGAGTCTGGCTAGCTTGCAAAGATGACAAGCCCAAGGATCCCGTCTAATGGAGGGCAACTTTCCTAGGATATGTCCTTTCACTATAAGATTTTGATAGAACGCTTCTATGGCACTGGGCAAACAATGTACATCTGTCTAGTTACAATGTGACAGTGCGATGGAAGAGTCCAGGGGGCAGGTTTGGAAACAGAATTCCACAATCTAGGATTGCTGGCTGTATCAAAGTTCCAACGACTCCTTTCTCACCATCCTCGGCGGAGGCACTGAATTCTCCCTCTTTTATAATATTTGTTAAGCACTTACCATAATAATAACAATTCTGATCATGGTATTTGTTAAGCTCTTACCATTTGCCAGGCACTGTACTAAGCACTGGGGTGGATACAAGCAAATCGGTTTACCATGCGTCAGTGTTGTTCAAAGTGGTTAGCGCAAGCTAATTTAGGTCAGACAGTCCCTGTCCCACATTGGGTTCACAGTCTAACTAGGAGGGAGATTTTAATCCCCATTTTACAGTTGAGGAAATGAGCCACAGAGAAGTTAAGTGACTTGCCCAAGATCCCCCAGCAAGCAGAACTAGGATTAGAACACAGGCCCTCTGACTCCCAGGCCCATGATCTTTTCACTAGGCCACTCTGCTTCTTTTTTTTGCCCGAGTCCCTTTGGGACCCTCTGGCAACCTGTACCACTCTCAGAAGCTGGTGGCAGGGTAAGAATGGAGTGAGGAAGTCTCCCAAGGCTGGAAAGAGACCGCCTGCCTCCCCTTTGAAAATAGCCTCCTCGCTCCTGGACTCTAATAGAGCATTGGAAAGTCAAAGGGCCCTTGTGCCGAAGAAACAATTTCTGGGTGGGGAGAAAGGGGAAATTGTGGCAGCAGAAGTACAACACGTGGCAATGGCTAATGACTGCCCAGAACATTGCTCTCTGGCAGCTTCGGGCAGAGGCAGGAGTGGCCTGGGCTCTCCAGGTGTCCCTACCCAGAGAATTTATTAGGCTGGGAAAGACACTTGCCTGAGTAGAAGGCAGCAGCCTCCCGTTTCTCAAGATTATTTTCCACTCATTCAATCATGAGCCCTTGTTGTTTGGAGAGCACCATACTAAGCGTTTGGAAGAGTACAGTATAACAATATATAGATATGTTCCCTGCCCACAACAAGAGCTTACAGTCTAAAGAGGGAGACAGACATTAAAATGAATAAATATACTGCAAATATGGACAACAGAAGTGCTGTGGGGCAGAAAGGGGTGATCATCATCATCATCGTCAATCGTATTTATTGAGCGCTTACTATGTGCAGAGCACTGTACTAAGCGCTTGGGAAGTACAAATTGGCAACATATAGAGACAGTCCCTACCCAACAGTGGGCTCACAGTCTAAAAGGGGGAGACAGAGACCAAACATACTAACAAAATAAAATAAATAGAATAGATATGTACAAATAAATTAAATAAATAAATAAACAGAGTAAAAAAATATGTACAAACATATATACATATATACAGGTGCTGTGGGGAAGGGAGGGAGGTAAGATGGGGGGATGGAGAGGGGGACGAGGGGGAGAGGAAGGAAGGGGCTCAGTCTGGGAAGGCCTCCTGGAGGAGGTGAGCTCTCAGCAGGGCCTTGAAGGGAGGAAGAGAGCTAGCTTGGCGGATGGGCAGAGTGAGGGCATTCCAGGCCCGGGGGATGACGTGGGCCGGGGGTCGATGGCGGGACAGGCGATGAATCAAGGGTGATCAATCAATCAATCAATCGTATTTATTGAGTGCTTACTATGTGCAGAGCACTGTACTAAGCGCTTGGGAAGTACAAATTGGCAACACATAGAGACAGTCCCTACCCAACAGTGGGCTCACAGTCTAAAAGGGGGAGACAGAGAACAGAACCAAACATACCAACAAAATAAAATAAATAGGATAGAAATGTACAAGTAAAATAAATAAATAAATAAATAAATAGAGTAATAAATATGTACAACCATATATACATATATACAGGTGCCGTGGGGAAGGGAAGGAGGTAAGATGGGGGGATGGAGAAGGGGACGAGGGGGAGAGGAAGGAAGGGGCTCAGTCTCGGAAGGCCTCCTGGAGCAGGTGAGCTCTCAGCAGGGCCTTGAAGGGAGGAAGAGAGCTAGCTTGGCGGAGGGGCAGAGGGAGGGCATTCCAGGCCCGGGGGATGACGTGGGCCGGGGGTCGATGGCGGGACAGGCGAGAACGAGGTACAGTGAGGAGATTAGCAGTGGAGGAGCGGAGGTTGCGGGCTGGGCAGTAGAAGGAGAGGAGGGAGGTGAGGTAGGAGGGGGCGAGGTGATGGAGAGCCTTGAAGCCCAGGGTGAGGAGTTTCTGCCTGATGCGCAGATTGATTGGTAGCCACTGGAGATTTTTGAGGAGGGGAGTAATATGCCCAGAGCGTTTCTGGACAAAGATAATCCGGGCAGCAGCATGAAGTATGGATTGAAGTGGAGAGAGACACGAGGATGGGAGATCAGAGAGAAGGCTGGTGCAGTAGTCCAGACGGGATAGGATGAGAGCTTGAATGAGCAGGGTAGCAGTTTGGATGGAGAGGAAAGGGCGGATCTTGGCAACGTTGCGGAGCTGAGACCGGCAGGTTTTGGTGACGGCTTGGATGTGAGGGGTGAATGAGAGAGCGGAGTCGAGGATGACACCAAGGTTGCGGGCTTGTGAGACGGGAAGGATGGTAGTGCCGTCAACAGAGATGGGAAAGTCAGGGAGAGGACAAGGTTTGGGAGGGAAGACAAGGAGCTCAGTCTTCGACATGTTGAGCTTTAGGTGGCGGGCGGACATCCAGATGGAGATGAATCAAGGGAGCAAGTCAGAGAATGGGAGAAGAGGAAAGGAGGGCTTAGTGTCAGGGAAGGCCTCTTGGAGGAGATGTGCCTTCAATAAAGCATTGCATTGGAGGGAAATAATTGTCATTTTCCACTACCACAGACAACAGAAACTTGATTTGGGGGCTTCCAACCTAGTCCAAACACTTCACTCCTCTAACACTAAACTAACAATAACACTAAAGTAAGCAGTGTGGCATAGTGGATAGACCATGGGCCTGGGAGTCAAAAGGTCATGTGTTCTAATCCCAGCTCCGCCACTTGTCTGCTGTGTGATGTAGGGGCAAGTCAGCTTCACTTCTTTGTGCCTCAGTTACCTCATCTGTAAAAATGGGGATTGAGACTGTGAGCCCCACATGGGACGGGGACTGTGTCCAACTCAATTTGCTTGTATCCATCCCAGTGCGTAGAACAGTGCCTGGCCCATAGTAAATGCTTAATAGCATTATTATTATTATTATTATTATTATTATTATTATTATTACTCACTATACCTCGATCTTGTCTATCTCGCTACCAACCCCTTGCTCATGTCCTTCCTCTGGCCTGAAATACCCTTGACTTAATACACAAAGGAACAGAGACATGAAGTGATTTGCCCAGGTCACACAGCAGGCAAGAGGCAGGGTCGGGATTAGAACCAAGGTCCTCCGACTCCCAGGCCCGTGGTCTTTCCATAGGTCACACTGCCACCTAAAGTGTCTCTCTCAGGGCTTTGTGAGAATTGGGATAGATCCCTTCACAGAATCCCCAGTTCACACCCATCAGAAAGATCTCATCTCACGGTGGATAAAGAGAACACTCAGGAAGCCCTGTAAGGAGCAGGGCAGTGTTGGGAGGGCTGTGCAAAAACAAACCCATCATTAATGGCTCACAAATTTTCCCCTCTTGATTGAGGAGTAGAAAGAATCCATTAAGGCTCTGTGTTAAAGGCAAAACAATACTAAAAAGCTTTTAGGAGCCAAAAGCGGTCAGGGTGATTTGTAATGTGTGTTGGGCGGGAAGGAGGGATGCATTTGAGGGGGGGACATTAGCTGCATTGAAATGGAAAAAATGGCCCCTCTGAATAAAGCAAAGGGGAGGAAAGGGTAATGTCGGGGTTTTTTCTAATTTTTCTGTTTGTAAACCTAGCCGGGATGGCGTGATTTGAGATTTCAACCCAGCTGCCCTTTCTTGGGACTTCCTGAATGGTGGTTTTGTGTGGGGTTCTACAAAGACTCCAGGAAATAAGCGCATCTGATGGCCGCTTTCCACTCCCCAGATACACGGGGCTCTTTTGCAGCTCCCAGACAGCTCCTCCGCCTCACTCCTTCCGATGCTTTGTCACGGGGGGGCCTGGTTCCAGCCCACCCCTGGACAGAAGCCCGGAACAGATGTGGTGGTTGCTCTCAACCCATCACCTGCTCCTCTAACCCCCCATCCCAGCCGGGCATCACTTATAGACTGCGCTGGACACCCCCTAAAATGCCAGTTTCTTGTGGACAGGGGACATGTCTCATGCTTCTGTTCTATTTTCCAAGTGCTTAGTACAGGGTCTTGCATTCAGTAGGTGCTCAATAAGTACCATTACTCTTACTACATTAGGGTGTAAACTCCTTGTGGGCAGGGGACGTGTCTTGTTCTTCTGTTGTATTTCCCAAGCACTTAGTACAATGCCTCACACTTCAGTAAGTGCTCGATAAATACCATTACTCTTACTTCATTAGAGGGAAAGGTTTTTTTGATTGTTTATTTTTGGTTTTAATGGTATTTGTTAAGCCACGTGGGGCTCACAGTCTTAAACCCCAATTTACAGAAGAGGTAACAGAGGCACAGAGAAGTGAAGTGACTTGCCCAAGGTCACACAGCAGACAAGTGGCGGAGTCAGGATTAGAACTCAGGTCCTTATGACTCCCAGGCCCGTGCTCTATCCACTAGGACATGCTGCTTCTGGGCAGAGAATGTGTCTACCAACTCTGTTATATTGTACTTTCCCAAGCACTTAGTACAGTGCTCTACACACAATAAGCACTCAAATATTATTGATTGAGCTTATGCCCACTACTTTTCTGTCCAAGAATTTCCTAGTTCTCTGCCTGAATTACCTCTAAACTGCCTGCCAGTGTGTTTTCACCCTCCACCCAATGTCTTAGACGATCCAACATGCACACATTTTTCCTCCTTTGTTGCTAAATCTCTACAATTAGTGAATTAAAACTATTGAGCTGCTACATAGTGCTAAACACTATACTAAGTGCTTCAGAAAGCAAAGCAGAAGCAAAACACATATTAGTGACCCATCTCTCCCCTTACCTCCCAAATCTCTTAGGAAAGCCAGCTCTAAGGCAGACCTGGGACTGGTGCAGTTTTAATACTACCCCTATGTAACAGTCAATGGGATTTGTTGAGAGCTTACTACTGCAGAGCACTGTACTAAGCGGTGGGGATAGAATTCAATAGAGTAGGCAGATAAAAAAGGTTGCCCTCAAAAGGATAAAGGTTTCTTCTGCCACTCAAATGACCCTTCTTTGCAAACGAGCCAGTTTATCTCTTCAATCCATCTGTGCTATAGGGAGATCAATTTATGGTCTTTGAGCACTGGTATAGGCCACCAGTTTGAAGCCAGAAGCTAAATCTGACCCCAAAGCAGGCTCAGATTTGCTCAATCGCTTCTGACTCGGACATGGCTTTGATAAACTCTGTTTTAGAAGAGGTCGTTTCCAAGCCGGCAGCAGATTGGGAAGGAGTTGAAATATCAGATGCTTTTTAATAAATAAAAACAGTCTGCCCAGCTCAGAGACTGTATTTGACTTCCTTTGATCGCAGGAATGTCCTTGGGATCTGCCTGGGTTATGTGCTTGAGAGCCTGGAAGTGGAGAAGAGCCATATTTTAGGAGGACTCCGCAGCTGACACAGATAACAAAGATGCTGCCTGGATGTGTTTTTGTCAAGTATTTCAGTTTCACAAAGCAGCATCTGCTTTGAGAAGCAGTGTGGCCTAGTAGAATAGCACAGGCCTGGGATTCAGAGGACCCGAGTTCTAATCCCAGCTCCACCACTTTTCTGCCATGTGACCTTGGGCAAGTCACTTCATGTCACTGTGCCTCAGTCATCTCATCTGTAAAATACAGATTAACTCTGTGAGCCCCAGGGACTGTTTCCAACTCTATTATCTTGTATCTGTCCTAGCGCTTAGTAGAGTGCCTGGCATAGAGTAGGCACTTAACACTGCAATTATTATCATTAGTAATATTGTTACTAGCCTCTCTGGAAAGCTGGGTAGGACTCACTCTGCATAAGTTTCTCCACTCCTTCAAAACCCTAAATGGCTACCCATTCCTCTCCTCAAACAGAAACACCTGACCATCATCTCTGAGGCTCTTAATCAGCTCTCACCCCACTACTTATACTTCACAGAACCCCTAACAGACCTGGTCTATTAGAAGTAATAACAGTATTTATTGAGCATCTGCTCACTGCAATGCACCATGCTAAACACTTGGGAAAACACAACTGAAACATGGAACATATTCTCAGCCCAAAAGGAATTTACACTCTGAGGGAGGAGTAGCCTGGTGACACGAGTAGCCAAAATGTACTTTTCAGGTTTTAGAAAGGAAGGATTTGCTGGGGTTTGGAACCCTCAATTGTGTCCCGGAAACAGGGTAACATTTTAGTCTTCAGCCTCAGTGGAAAACCAAGAGCACAAGTGGCTCTCTCCCCCCTCTATCTTCGGCCAGCCTTCTGTTTTCCTCTCAAGAAGCCTACAACTGTATAAATTTAAAGGCTCACGGGCTGTTTCTCCTGGAGTGCTGAATATGCCCCTTGCCATTTCATCAATGGGTCTACAGTTTCTACTGAGCTGGTTTGATTTTAGAACTGGGAACAGTTAATTGACCATTTAATGCTCCCTATAAATGCTCATCCCTGAAGCATTTTGATGCTCATCTGAGTCCCACAATACCTCTGTAAATATTCTCAGATTCTATGTCTCCAGTCCCTACTTAATTTTAATGTCTGCCTCTTCCTGTAGACTGTAAGCTTTTTGCAAGCAAGGATCCTTGCGCCGACACAACTCTGTTGCATGTACTTTCCCAAGCACTTAGTACAGTGCTCTGCACACAATAAGTGTTCAACATGATCGATTGCCAAGTCCCCGAGAATTAAGATCTCGGGCTTCTGCATCACATTTTTTTACAGGACACTGAGGCCTTGTTTAGAAATTAGGTCTGTCTCCTTAAAATACACTCCTATTTGCTCCAGACCTGCTGAAGGATAATCCCTTGCCACAGTAGTGATCTTTCACAGTCCACCTGTACAAAGCTACCACGAGCGGACACCTTCTGCCCAGCTTCCCATATTAGAATCTGGGAAGAGACCACGATTGTGGGGTGATATTCTCTTTATTTTCTTTCATTTCCCCACCCCACATCCTGTGATGATCTACTTGGAGGATTCTAAGAAATGAGAGTTGGAGGAAAATGATCCATGCTAGGGAGTAAACTGCATCTGTGTGTCTTAGGATACTTTTTTATGGTATTTGTTAAGTGCTTACCATGTGCAAGACCCTGTACTAAGCACTGGGGTAAAATAAGAAAATCAAGTTGGACACCATGTCCTACATGGGGTTCACAGTCTTAATCCCCAATTTAAAGATGAGGTAACCGAGGAAACAGAGAAGTGAAGTGACTGCCCAAAGTCACAGTACAGACAAGTTTTGAAAGAATGTTCTGGGCTACTGCTATGGGAGGACTGAAAAAACTGACCTTGAGAGAAGGGTCTTTAGGTGCAAATTAACAATAAATTAGACTTAACCTCTGAACTCTCCTATTAAGGCAAGTAGCATGGCCTACAAGAAAAGGGCAGGAGCCTCAGAGTCAGAAGACCTGGGTTCTAGTCTGGCTTGGCCACTTGCCTGCTGTGTGACCTGGGGTAAGTCACTTAATGTAACTGAGGCACAGAAAAGTTATCTGTAAAATGGGGATTAAATTCCCCCTCCCTCCGACTTAGATTGTGTGCTCCACCTGGGGACGGGACTGCATCCAACCTGATTAGCTTGTAATTACCCAAGCGCTTAGAACAGTTCCTGTAACATAGTTAGCACTTAACAAACACCATAATAGTTACTACATAGTGCTCCACAAGGAAGGGAGGTTTTTTTAACGGTATCTATTAAAGCCTGTTGTGGGCAAGGATTGTCTCTAGCTGTTGCTGAATTGTACTTTCCAAGTGCTTAGTACAGTGCTCTGCACACAGTAAGTGCTCAATAAATATGATTGAATGAATGAATGAAGCAATTACAAGGTGCCAAGCCTTGTGCTGGCACCTGAAGACTCAAGATGATCAGGGTTGGTCACAGGACATCTTTCTAGAAGTGACACTTAGCTGCTCACAGTTTTCAAACTCCAAGCTACACTTTGATTGGAAAATGGGTGCCTAGTGGAAAGTCCTGACAGTAGCTTTTCAGTCAAACTCAGAGTAAATTCTGTGCCATGACCTGTATATTTTTCAAGACTTATTGAAGGGGGTAGACAGCCTGCAATTTTCAGATTTCCTTTAAAATCTTTGATTATTAGGAGGACGAAATCCCAAATTTGGAAAGTGCCCCTAATTCACCAGAGATCTGGGACTGTCAGTCAACTTGAATAGTATGGCAGAGCCTCGCACTCTGCCGTAAAACCAATCCCAACACAGCATCGTGCCTGATCCCAGGTTTCCATGGAAACAGCTTCAGACTTCCCCGTGCAGGAGAGAAGAGGGATCTTAATAGAGAGGTGGCTGTCTCCATCTCATGCTATCATCCAAAGCTCCACTGTCACATTCAGGCAGATAAAATCAAATGAGATCAGAGCAGATTGCCCCAGGGTCAGGACTTAACCTGCACTAAATTTTCCACAGTGAACTTTGAGTGTTCATAGCTAACATGTTTCTTCTCTCTTTGAAATTGTAAGACAGAGCCCAGAGGCCAATCCACAATCTACCTAATGGGCAATTGGCTCAAGTGTGATTTACCAGACTTCCAGTTTGGCGCACAACAACTTTTTTTTTCCTCCGGAAAACCCTATCCAGAGAAGCAGATTCCCGAGTAAACTGTTCTTTCAATCAAATCTGGAAGCAGATCTGTACTTTCTGGATTCTGTTGTCACAGACTTCTTCCTTTCCATGCTAAGTCTATTTGATGTTAGAGACTTGGGTCAGGAGATGTACCACAGAAGGTATCATGGGCTTCTAAATTTCCCCATATTAGTTGGAAAATACAAGCCAAGTTCCAGAAAATCTAAACATAACCCAGAGCCTAAGGCAAACACTATGATAAATGGCCCCCCCTAATTTTTCTATTTATCATCTGTCAGCATTCAATTTCTTTTTATTGAAACCATTGACAGACTCCAAAATGGACACCTGAAGGCTAATTTGTTTACCCCAATCTTCCCAGAATGCCACTTTTCTTTCCTATTGGGTGCAAAATTGTAAAAGCAAGAAAAGGAGAAAGGATGAATAATGAGAACTGGTCTTACTTTCTTGGAGCAAAATTCAGAGCACATCTCCACCGTCAAATTGGGCAGTATCAAAGAGTCAGGAAAGGTGTCTGTTAAATTTTCTGGCACTCTAAAACATCCTTGGTAGATAATATTCCTCCCTGCGGGGACAGGAAATAGATTTCTCTTGAGAAAACAGTGCCCAGAGTAGTCTGTTGCCGTTCCAGAGAATAACATTAGTTATTTGGGCTCCTGAAAAAATATGAATTAAATAGCATGCTATGAACAAAGTCAGAGTAATGGCGGTGTCCCGGGAAATAGCCAGGAATGCTTCTGTTCTGCCTCTGACCCGCAACTCACTCTTCCACATCAGCCCCAAAGCCATTTTAGATAGAAGTCTTCCAGGGGCTGGCGGAGCTATTGTTTGCTGCTTTTCTTTGAAGATTTCCCGAAAGGCTTAAAAGCCCAAATCAAATCGGTAAAGATTCCTGTGCACGACATCAAAAGCACGGTGGAATGTGGACGAATTCAAAACTGACCCAACCGATTCCCCACCTCCCCACATCTCCCCAGTTCATACAGCAGTCGGCTCTACTATAATATGTGTTTCCACAACATTGTTTGGATGATGATGATGGCATACATTAAGTGCTTATTAGGGGCCAAGCACTGAGGTAGATACAAGATCATCAGATTAGACTCAATCCCCATCCCACAAATAGCTTTCAGTTTTGGAGGGAGACAAGGCAGTGAATGTGTCTGTTTCCTGTTATATTGTACTCTCCCAAGCACTTAGTACAGTGCTCTGCACACAGTACGTGCTCAATAAATATTGAATTGATGAGTGGGTGAAAGGGATTTTACACCCATTTTGAAGAGGAAGAAACTCTGAGCAGAGCACTTTACTAAACACTTAAGATCAGTTAATGGTATATGAGTGTTCACTGCTTGTAGAACACTGTACTAAGCACTTGGGCAAATACAATACAACGGAGTTGGCTGATACTACAAGGAGGTTACAGGGGAAGACACATTAAAATAGACCAGGGATGGGCAAAGTAGGAGAGTATGAAGGAGGTGCTAGACATGGGCCCTGCGCTCAACTTAAAATCTTCTGTTTGGCTTCTTCCAAGCTAAGCAGCACTTCCCTGAATTTCATCAGGGCAACCTGAGCCCTCTGAAAATCTCAATCAATGGGTTGAAAGCATCAAGTCAGGAGGCAGGGAGTTTCGGTATCATTAGAACAAGGACATGATGCACATTGGCTCAAGGAGAAAAGAGACTTAAAACTTTGCCAGCACAGGCTAAACTCGGTTCTTGGAGTCTTTGACTTTTCATTTCTGCGCCCCCAAAATCAGAATCCTGCAATGACTTCAAACCTACTTAATCATATTTAAGTGCCTAGTGTGCTGAACACTGTACTAAGCACTTGGGAGCATACATTATAACCATATAACAGAGTTGGTAGCCACATTCTACCCATGAAGAGCTTACAGTCAGAGATGGACATTAATATAAATTACAGATATGGATGTAAGTGTTGTGGGGCTGAAGGAGGGGTGAATTAAAGAAACACATATGGATGCTATGACCGTAGACAAAATTACTGAATTATATACTGCTGGAATGAGGCAAAGCCTGCCTTCAAGAGAGACCCAGCTTCAAATTAAACATTTAAATCAACTAATTTGGCCCCCTGGAATGAGCAAAGCTGAAAGTGTGAGGGACAAGGCCATGCAGGACTTGCCATGATCCCATTTTTCACTAGCCTACCATTTACCAGCAGCCCTCTCACCCAGCCATTTTTGACTCTTCCTGCTTTCTGCCACTTACTGTCCCCCAGATCGTTTTTCTCTTTGAATTCCCCTGAAACATACTGGTTCTCAGCAGGGCAAAATATCCCAAAACACTGAGGTTTAAGAATCGATTTGCTCATGAAGACCTGGCTGGAATCAGGAGCCACACAAGGCACATCTGCTTCAGTCTTCAAAACTACCCCCCAACTCAGCAGAAACCAACAGTACTAAGAGTTCACCTTTACTTGTAAAGCCAGTCATGTTGGTTGATGCTGAGGAAACAGGATGTGCATCCAACTAAAACAATCTGTTTCTGGTAGATGTGTCAGGAAATCTTGGTAGGGTGTCCCTATCTCTACTTCCTTGCCTTTCTCCCTCAGCAAAACAAACAAACAAAAAATACATAAGCATAGAGTGGGAAACCACCAAAGTGACAACTGCCTAAGAGATTAGGTGAGCCTGTGATCACTGGTGAGTTTGCTTTTTTGGTGGAAACCAAGTCCCTTAGAGAAAGAAAATGGTGTCTCCATATTGCTACCACTGGATTGCTCCTAAACCTCATGTAGCTGCCAATTGAAAAGCATGGAAACATTTGAAAGGGTCTGGAAACAGCCCGGCTGGGGTGACAGCCTTGGGGTTGGTAGATGGGGCTGTGGGATGGGGTTGGACTCCACGTTCCAATGTGCTTTGGACAAGACTGGCTTAAAAAAGTCTTCTCTTTAGAGGAAAACCAGGAGGGTCCAGATTCCCAACCAGTACCTCTGAAGAAATTAAAAGTTAGACTAATTTAAGAAGAAAGAAATATTGGATCTTACTAGACCCTAAGACTTGCCTCAAAGACTTTTAAACAGTGATGGGAATCCCAGGAAGCCTCCAAACTTCTGGTCCGATCCCAAACTAGGAAGCTGGTTCAGTTTCTGACCAAGAGCTTGATGGGCAGTGAGGTGCATTCTGGGCCAATACTCAATCCTTCTTTCCCAGCTAATGAAATTCTCTTCATATGAGTGTGCAGCCTACAGTTTTACAGTGTCTGTTCTCAGTAAACGTTGCTCCAGGGGAGACGAACTGGAGTAAAATAAAGATTGCTCATCTGCACCTGTCTCATTTGGTTTGGCTACTTCTAATTAAGAAGTCATGATGCAGGGGACCATCATCTTAAAGTCCAAACCCCTAGGAGGCACAGGATGGAACTGGTGGTGGGAGAGGAGAGGGAGATGCAATTTTTAAGCTCTCATGACATGTGTACAGCCAGCCTTAGCAATGGTGAATAGAAGGAGGAAATCCCTGTGGTATGGCAGGAAAACCAGTCTCAAATCCACCCAGTTCTGCCTGAGGCATCAGGCCTAAGAGGTGACAAAATTCAGTGTTGCATGCTGGGTGACTTGAGCAAGTGACTTCACTGTGCCTCAGTTTCCTCAGCTGCAAAAGGGGGATAAGGTACTCCATTTTCCCTTCCCCTTGGACTGTGAGCCCCAGGCGGGATAGGAACTGAGTCCAACATGCTCATATTGTATCTACTCCAATACGTGGCACATAATATGTGGTTAAATATCATCATTTTCAATATTACAAGACTCAACAGAGCCTAGTGGATAGAGAACGGGCCTGGGAATCTCAAAGACCTGGCTTCTAATCCCAGCTCTGCCACTTGTCTGCTATGTGACCTTGGGTAATTCACTTAACTTCTTTGGGTCTCAGTTCCCTCATCTATCAAATGGAGATTAAGGCAGGGATTGTCTCTCTTTATTGCTTTATTGTACTTTCCAAGTGCTTAATACAGTGCTCTGAATACAGTAAGCACTCAATAAATAGGAACGAATGAATGAACATGGGACATGGACTGTGTCCAAACTTGATCAACTTGTATCTACCCCAGGGCTTAGTGCAGGGCATAGCACAAAGTAAGCGCTTAACAAATACCCCAATAAACATATAGATACCCGCTCACCAGAAGCTTACACTCCAGCTAGGAGAGACAGCTTTTTAACAACACCAGTGGTCCCACTTAGTGACGGAGCGGACATCCGGCGATCAATGCCCCTTACTTTTTTTTGCTCTGAGTCGCAGCTGATCATCCACGCGGTAGACGGAAAGCCGGTTGACACCCCCGCAGAGCGATCCCTTCTCACCCTTGCACTCGCTGTTGCACTCCTCTTGCCTGGCGCCGCCAGCGGGGAGCCTGTTCCCACAGTAGCACTCCGCTCCATACTCCAAGCCGGCATACACGTAAGCCCTGTGGGGAGATGGGGTTCTAACAATCGCTCGGGAACCATTCACCCCTAACCCCCGAAGCCCCCAAACATGGCTGAAGAACGGGGGCTGCCTCCTGCAGAAATAACACCCTGCAGGGATTGATGGGGTGGACGGAGAGGGCAAGTGGCATGGCCTAGTGGGAGTCAGAGGACCTGGGTTCAAATCCCAGCTCTGCTGTGACACCTTGGGCAAGTCACTTCATTGAGCCTCAGTTTCCTCACCTGTAAAATGGGGACTCAATTCCTGTTCTCCCCCCCCCCGCCCCCTTAGAGTGTGAACCCTGTGAGAGAAAGAGAATGTGTCCAACCTGATCATCTTAACACCCCCCAACCTCCCGACCTCCAGTGCTTACTTGAAGCATAAATGTTTCAATACCCCAATTATTATTAGGGAGCTTTTATGCAGTTCAAAGATAGCTTAAGACTATCGCAATAGCAACGCAATAGCTTAAGACTGAGCTGGATGGATAAATTGGACTGGGAAAGGTAAGGCACAAAAAGCATTAGATCGTAACCTCTTTAAGAGCAGGGAATGTGCATCTTGCTGTCTGCCCTGGTAGAATATAAGTTCTTTGTGGGCAGGGAATGATAATAATAATAATAATAATAATAATAATAATAACAATAAGTACTTGTTAAGCACTTACTATGTGACAAGTACTGTGCTAAGCACTGCAATAGATACATGTATATAATAATAATATTAATAATAATAATAATGATGGCATTTGTTAAGCACTTACTATGTGCAAAGCACTGTTCTAAGCGCTGGGAAAGATACAAAGTGATCAGGTTGTGACACGTGGGGCTCAAAGTCTTCATCCCGATTTTACAGATGAGGTAACTGAGGCACAGAGAAGTTAAGTGACTTGCCCAAAGTCACACAGCTGACAGTTGGTGGAGCTGGGATTTGAACCCATGCAGCCCCTAACCCACATAAAGGCTTGTGTTCTAAGAAGCAGGGAGGATGGAGTATTTAATCCCATTTTACAGATGAGGAAACCGAAGCAGAGAAGTTAAGTGACGAGCCCAAGTCACATAGCAGGCAAGGGACATCCCATTCTAGGCCCAGGATGAACATTTCAGGGAGGGCAGGGGGCAATGAGCCTGGTTTCCCCGGAATCCCACCAGGATTTCCTCCTCCTACACCCCATTGGCAATACTTAGTTGGGATTGAACCCAATCCCAACAAGGCTCTAAAACGCAAAATGCCCACGGGGCAAAGCTTCCGCTTCAACCTTGTCATCAAAATGCTTGCACAAGTCAGGCCCTGATTCAGCCCTCCTTCGGAATGTAAGTATACTCTGACCCTTCTTAGTGCAGCTCCTTCTTGCTTTTGTCATTCGGAAAGGGGACCAGAGAATCCCGGAGATCACCTTTACCTCTCGGCACAAGCTTCCTGACAGTGAGCGACAGTCATCTTCCTCAAGTCGTAGAACACAGCTCCTTTTAGGTGCCGCTCCCTGGAATCATCCCGGAAACAGCCGACATAAGTGCCTGAAGTCCATGGAACGGGACAAGCGTCAGAGATGCTATTATACATGGGAAGTGTCAAGTGTGAAATTTGCAGCCTTTGGTTAAAAAGCCTATCCCATTTCCTGCGGTGATATTGGGGCATGAGTAACCTTCACCGAGACAGATGCCAGGGTAAACAGGCCTAGAATTTCGAAGTATTTTGCTCCTGAGGGCTTTCTGAGAACGTTTTATTCCCAATGGCCTGATGAATTAAATTCGGAAAACAAATCATCACAGAAGTTGTGTGTCCAAGGACTGGGTTCTAATCCCGGCTCCTCTGCTTGCCCCGTATCTTCTCTCGGCCTGTTTTTTTCATCTCTAAATCAGGAATAAAATCCCTCTTGGGATATCCTCTCAATTAATTGGCTTAGACACCTGACTAATTCTGTTAAAGACAGACATCCCTTCTCTCAACCCAAGAATGGAAAAGGCCAGCAGAATTGTTTTTCCTTTCTACAGTGTAAAGAATCTTTCCTACAAACCTACAGCTTCTCCAATCTGTAGTATTTATCGAGAATTTCCTGAGTATGAAAGAGCACTACCTTGGACACAGAAGAGCAACATACTGACCACCTCTTGGGTGTGAAAGTAAAGCACTGTCCTGAAACCCTGGGAGAATATACGAAGCAAAACATATGTTCCCTTCCCTCTATGAGCTAAAGGTGGTAGAGGGCTAATTTAGAAGGTTATACTTATATTCACGGTCTTCAGCCAAAGGAAGACAGATCTGTTTGAGAATTCCCACATGTATTCTTTAGGAGTTCTGGTGGAATTTGTCACTATTGGGGTGGGGAAGGGGGGAGACAATCTGATTCTGCAAATGAAAATGGAGAGAAAAAATAAGATTCCCCCACTGACAGTGGCAAAGAGAACTCAGACTAAAAGGTAAATAGGATGAAAAACTACCAAGCTGTCACTTTGTAACTAAGAGGGAGGTGAAAGGAATCTAACCCTTAAAAGTTTCTGCAGAGATTTTCAGAACGTTGCAAATAAATCAGACGTTTAAATGTTACGCACACGACAGCGGATTCAAAGAACTACACATTGGTAATTTGCAAACATGCAATTACAAAATTCACAAGCTGTGAATGTACACCCACAATACGCTGTTAATGAGACGTGAGTTATGCACCTGTGATAAGGATTTTGAATATTTTACTGGGAACTTGGGAATTCAGTAGCTTGATTTCAATTGAAACACACCATATGGAGCAAACTACTTCTTTCTCGGCAAATACCTTACAACAGGGAGAAAAATAGTCCATGATCCCTTTCCATCATAGTCCTGCACAGTGGTATTTGTTAAGCGCTTACTACGTGCCACGTGCTGTACTAAGCGCTAGGGTAGATACAAGACAATCGGGTTCTAAATGGGGCTCACAGTCCAAGTAGGAGAGAGAACAGGTCTTGAATCCCCACTTTGCAGATCGGGGAACTGGGGCACAGAGAAGTCAAGTGACTTGTCCAAGGTCTCATAGCAGATGAGAAGTGGAGCCGGGATTAGAACCCAGTTCCTCTGATTCCCAGGCCTGGGCTCTTTCCACTAGGCCATGCTGATTCTCTATTAAGCTCTGGGAAAATACAATACAACAGAAGAGGTAGGTATAATCCTTGCCCTCAAGACGTTATGGACAGTGGATGGGGGAGACTTAAAATAAACTACAGATGGCTAGGAACAGGAGTACTGTGAGGGTGCAGTGAAAAATCAAAGAATTTATGGGATATGGGCTCAAGTCATGGGCGATATAGAAGGGAGGGCTTGTTGTTATCTTATGCTGTCAAGTTGTGTCCAACCCATAGAGATTCCACTGACTCATCTCTCCCAGAATGCCCCACTTCCATCTTCAATCGTTCTGGTTGTGAATCCATAGTTTTCTTGGTAAAAAATACGGAAGTGGTTTACCATTGCCTCCTTCCACATAGTAAATGAGTCTCTGCCCTCGATTCTCTCCCGTGCCGCTGCAGCCCAGCACAGGTGAGTTTTGACTTGTAGCAGATTGCCTTCCTCACACCAACCACTGGCCAAGCTAGGAATGGAATGGGTAGGCCTCTGCTTGACTCTCCCTCCTGTAGTCATAACTGGTAGAGTACTGGAAACTCTCCAGGTGTGACCCTGAGAGAGAAGGGAGGACTTAGGGAATCATAATAATGGTAACTGTTTAATAATAATAATAATAATAACTGTGGCATTTGTTTAGCACTTACTATGTGCCAGGCAACATAGTAAGCACTGGGGTGGATACAAGTAAATTGGATTGGACTCAGCCATTGTACCACATGGGGCTCACAGTCTGAATCCCCATTTTACAGATGAGGTCACTGAGGCCCAGAGAAGTGAAATGACTTTCCCAAGGTCACACACAGCAGATAGGTGGCAGAACCAGGATTAGAACCCATGACCTTCTGACTCCCAGGCACTTAGATAATAGGTGCTAAGCACTCTAAGCCCTGAGGTAGGTACAAAATAAGTCAAATACAGTCCGTGCCTGTCACGGGCTTAACAGTCTAAGCAGGAAGAAAAGAAGGTACTGAATCTCTGTCTTTTGGATGAGGAAATTGAAGCACAGAGAAATTGACTGATTCACCCTAGGTCACACAACAGAGCCGGGATTAGAACCCAGGTCCTCTGTCTCCCAGGCCCGGTCTCTTTCCACTAGGACAAAAGCTTGCCCTATTGAGAGGGTCAGCATGACTTCATGAAGAGGGAAAACAGTGGATCCAACAGTAAGGGCCAGGACGATCACAACAGTGTTAGAACACAGCCTTTTCTAACCCCTTCCTATTTTTTCATAGCCACAAGATCATCCATAATCAACCAACCAAAACATAATCATAATCACACAGTAAGCACTCAATACAATTGAATGAATGAATGAACCAAACAATTGTATTTATTAAGAGCTTAACTGAGTGCAGAGAACTGTACTAAATGCTTAGGAGAGCACATTACAACAGAATTGGTGGATTCTTCCCTGCCCACAGCAAGCTAACAGTCCAGAGGATAGATTTACAGTCCAGAACAGTCGATTATTGGAAAAATCAATCAATAGTCCTTACTGAGTGTCTTTTGAGTCCTGAGCACTGTACTAAGAGCTTGGGTGAGCCAATAGAATAGACACAGTTCTTGCCCACAAGGATTTAGCAATCTAGAAAGGGAGACAGCTAAGATGTTAGATAAGGACAGCTAGAAAAATGAAGATCAGATCAAATTAAGGGCCTATGTAAATATTAAGAACAGAATGCCAGGGACAGATGGAAAGAAAAAAAAAGATTTTCTCCCTCACACAGAGTCCACAGGCATTTGTACTGATTAAACTTGAGAACGCTAGAGATTAGAATGGTACAAACGTTTTTGGATGTTTTTTTTTAAATCTGTGCCTAAAAGCATCATCTTTGCTTTCTTATTTCGTATGACTGTAATAAGAGATTCTGAGAGGCAACAGGCCAAGAGGAAAGAGCCTGGAGGGGGCAGACTGGAGTTCGAGTTTGGACTGCCGTATGACTTTGGCCAAGTCACTTAACCTCTGTCTCAGCTTCTTCATCTGGAAAATAGGGATACTAACACAAGCCTCTTTCTACCTCACAGGGATGTCGTGAAGCTAAAACGAAATAAATGATGTACATTGGAAAGATAAGTGTTGTATACGTCTAAGGTAGTACATTCATGCAGATGACTTTTGGCCCATAGGGGAACCAAATCCAATATACTTTTGCTGAAATGTGGGGGGGGGGGGGGGGGGGGTCTTAGAAAATGATTGGGCAATACAGAGCCAGCCATTATTCAATTAATAATAATGATGGTATTTATTAAGTGCTTATTATGTGTTAAGCATTGCTCTAAGTACTGGGGTGGATATAAGGTAATCAGGTCGGGCACAGTTCCTGTCCAACTCAATTGTATTAAGGTATGAAATGAACCATTATTCTATAATTCTCCATGGCAACTCAAACCATCATTTCTTTGCTTTCCTAGGTATGTCCCATCTCATGGATGCCTTCACTGTATTTTATTGAAGTCAAACCCTACCAAGACCCATAGATAAACACTCTTAGACATGTCGGTAAAATAGAAAGGGTGAAGCGATGAGAAAGGGCTGCTGGGAGATCAGTTAATTCAGCAAGTTCAGTGAAGAAGGTTTTTTTTAGTTATACTTGGTATGAACGGGGCACTTTGAAAACTCACATTACTGGGTTTTTAAACAAATAGAGAGGTCAAGATAGAGTGAATGATTCTCAGGAAGGGCACTGACTCGGGATTATTAAAAATACCTCTAATCATGGCAAGAAACTATTGGTTAACTAAATATGATTTAAAGACAACACCAATCGTAACTGCTAAGTTAGAGGAGTGTGAATTTTAGAAGGAAATAAGGAATGATACATCATTTTTGGTTAGCTCCAAAAAAGTGAACTGAAGCAAAGGACTTCTGATGGATAGAGCACAGAGTGGGATGATTTCAAAGACTTATTTATTGACTTCAACCGAAAGGAAGGCAACAAGTTATTGTTGATGATCTCAGTTATGTTCATTTGGATGTGAAAAAGGACACAGGGTGATGTTATTAACAACAGCTTAGAAATGTTGGAATGTCTTTAAAAATGACTATTAATAAAAAATAAACTATCTCTGTAGAAGTTACTCTTTCCCCGACCTACCACCCAGAGTAAACTTACTGACTCTTTATTTCATTATGGATCTCTTCCAAAAGTATAATGAAATTCTAAGTGATTTATACCGCCTGCTGAAGTTTCAATTGCAGAGAGCCGGCCTTTCAGTAAACTGGCTTGCAGCCGGAGATTCGAAGCAACTCAAATTTTGTTTACATTCACAGTCTCCATTTCCCAGAGACGGTTGACGGGGGTCTTCCCTTGGGTGGTTCTGGCACAATCCTCGCTAAGGTTCGTAACGGAGTCCTTTAGTCATCCTGCTGTCATCAAGCCTTGCCAAGTTAGCATAAAACCCTGGGTCCATTATACGGAATAAACAGGAAATCCTCTATTAATGGAGGCTCCTGGAATGTGATTGGTTGGAAGAGGGACCCCACCCCTATGATGGCAGTGATTTGAACACTCTTGTTGGCAGGTAAGAAATAAGGTGGCTTCCCATCTGTTCTAAGGTGCTGGTAGAGTGTCAAAACCCTGAAGATTGGCCTCTGTGAATGCCCTTCACTTTCTATCTGCTCCACTCCAACTACCCATACAGCATGACCTGGTGGAAAGTCCTCTGGGAGTCAGAGGACCTGGGTTCTAATCCTGGCTCTGCCACTTGCCTGCTGTGTGACCTTGGGCAAGTCACTTCACTTCTCTGGGCCTCAGTTTCCTCATCTGCAAAATAAGGATTCAACACCTGTCTTCCTTCCCCTTTACAATGGGAGCCCCTTGTTAGGACACTGACTTTATCCAGTTTGATCATTATCTATCCCATTTCTTAGCACTCAGTATGTACTTAATTTACTCAATCATTGCATTATTATTATTATTATAATGTAAAGGAGGGGCTGTTGTCCCCACTGGTCTTTACCCCTACCATGGTAGATTTCTCATTATGGGCAGGGAATGTGTCCATTTATTGTTACATTGTACTCTCCCAAGTGCTTAGTAGAGTGCTCTGCACATAGTAAGTGCTCAACAATATAACTGCATTTCACTGGCAGTGGTGCCATCTGCAAACATGAGGGCAGCCTCCTCAATCTGGTTAGGAATGTACAGACAGGGAGTCATCCAAAGTCATGGGGGATGTTAATAGCAGTGAGATCCTAGCCATGCATCTGAGGGAGAATGAATATTTCCCATCTGCCACTCAGCTCCCAATCCCCCACTCGAGAATCCCAATCCTGCTCTCCCCCAACAGCTCCAGGTGCTCTGGAACCTGCATCCTTGACTTCCTCAACTGCCGGAAATTCCCAAAGCCAAGGGTCATGGAAGTCTGTCCTCTGACTGCAGTGTTGACCACCATTAGCATCATCAGGACATCTCCTCCAAGAGATCATTCCCGACTAAACCCTCATTTCTCATCCTCCCTTCCTTCTGCATTGACAACACACTTCTCTGTGTTTCTTCTTAAGCACCCCAAAACTCACCAGCACCTCAAAGCACTTAGCTAAGTATCCTTATAGTCTATATTTCCTCTCTGTAATTTATTTTAACATCTCTCTTATATTTTATTTTCCCAAGAGCTGAGTGCAGTGATCTGCACACAGTAAGCACTCAATAAATGCAATTGAGTGAATAAGAGCTCAAATAATATTAATAATTGTGACATTTGTTAAGCACTTACTACATACCAGGCACTGTACTAAACGCTGGGGGGGGGGGGGGGGATACGAGCAAATCAGGTTGGACACAGACCCTGTCCCACATGGGACTCACAGGTGCTGAGATTAGAACCCAGGTCCCTCAAACTCAGGGCACCCTTGGCTTTGATTTCTGATCCCCTATCCCTCGGCATTTTGTGGACTGACTCGTTTCCAGAGTGGTTTTACTGCTTCCAGCACTCTGCTGTAAACACAGTAATGACATTTATTTTAAGTGATTATCACGTGCCTAAGCACCAGAGTAGATACAAAGTGATTCCAACGGACACGGTCCCTGTCTTCCATGGAGGTCACCATCTAAAAACAGGAATCCAATCCCCATTTTGCAGATGGGAAAATAGAGGTTCAGAAGAGTTAAGTGAACTTGCTCAAGTCCCAGTGGCAGAACCAGGACTTGAACCAGGGTCCCATACCCCACAATCCCCCCATACCCCACAATCCCCTGCTCGAAATAATCTTGTCACGCATTGATAAAACCCAATTTGTGGTATTGGAGCACTTTACTGTGTGCAGAACACTGCTCCAAGTGCTTAGGAGAGTACAAAACAACAGAGTCAGTAGACCCATTCCCTCCCCATAAAGAACTTAGATAGGGAAACAGATACTAGAATTGCAAATATGTACATAGGATAGGGAACATGACTGCTAATTCTGTTGCATTGTACTCTCCCAAGTGCTTAGTACAGTGCTCTGCTCAAAGTAAGCACTCAATAAATACTACTGCTTGATTAAGTGTTGTAGGGTGAGAACTGGTTAGTTCCTTACAGTTCTACAGGTGTCAGCCCCTCTGTTCCAACCTCCATTCTCCTCTCTGTTTTCTACCATGGAGAGGAAATTTCACTGAGCTCCAATTAGAATAAAGACTCTGCAGAGGTGAAAAGGACTTTGTCCCTGTACTACCTGAAAGCACAGAACAAAGCATTGCAAATGAAGAGTCAGAAGAATTTGCCACATTATCCTTAGCCTTGCTTGCTTCAAAACACTGAATTCTAGATCCTGAAACATCTATTATCACTTGAAACAAAGGGCAGCTCCTCTCTGGGTTCACCAAAGGTTTCCCCCATTGCCAACCTCATGGAAAGGAACAAGAGATGAGCTGTAAATTGCTTTTCAAAAGAGAGAACCATTGCCTTGTACAATGTAACATTCATGGAACGAACAACAAAGGAATGTTGCTGGACTTCTTGTCCCTAGGTTTTAGCTTTCTTTATTCACTCACCACCTGAAAAATGTTCTTCAGTACCAGCAGGTTCTGAGTTTTCATCTCCACCAAAATATTGGGGTTCTGAGAGGAAGGTTTCCTTGAAGTTGAGAAAAATCCACACATTTAAAAAATGGGTGTTTTGGGGGGTTCACGTCTATCGGGAGTGGGCACTCTACATGGCAAAAAAAAGGCTTGTTTCTAAAATAAAGTCTGATCCTGCTTTCACAATGTTCAACGTTCAAACCAAAGGAGTGCGACAGGAACAGTGTTTGCTATCTCAGGACCACCTGAGAGCTGGTGGTTTGAGATCGTGGACAGTCAGCTCAGAAGTAACAAGCTAAGACAGGTTTTCTGATTGGCGACGGATCTGCCCCCCTCTGGATCTTCCATTACCATATTCCCCAGAGCTGGGGCAGGTGGAAGGATGTAGTCTGGGGCTAGAAATTCCCCAAATACTTCTCTGCCAATCAGGACGAGATGACATCAGAAGCTCTACAGGTGGGATCTGAGACAAGGACTAGTGCTTCAAAGCCACTGAGGTACACCCTGCAAACCAGGGCTCAGCATAATTCAATTTGGCACCATGCACATTTGGGTCTGAAACAGTTTTTTGCAAAAAATTATTTCCCTGAATCCCTCCTTTCCATAGTGAGGGTCCAGAAATCAAACAAGGAATAGAAACTTAGAGAAAAAAAAAGTCAGGGTGAATGTGACAGTATTCTCAGGGATGTAAGCAATATGGTAGATTCTGACTACTTACTAAACTAATTCAGAAGAACCAGCAGCCTTTGAGTCTGCCACATTCTCTCTCAGATTGCCAAATCAGTTTTGGACAAGTGGACGAGGCTTTGAGAACTATTACATGCACTTTCTAGCATTTTCAGATTGTAATAAATGACTGGACCAAGGTCATAAAGCAGACAACCAAAGCTGGAATTAGAATCCAGATCCTCCTGACTTCTAAGCCTGTGATCTTTCCAGTAGTGCTGGATAGAACACAGGCCCAAGGGTCAGAAGGATCTGGGTTTTAATCCGAGTTCTGCCAATTGTCTGCCATGTGACCTCGGGCAAGTCACTTCACTTCCTCTTGCCTCATCTGTTACCTCATCTGTAAAATGGGAATTATTATTCTTAGTAATAATAATAATAATAATGGTACTTGTTAAGTGCTTACTATGTGCCAAGCACTGTTCTAAGCATAGAAGAACATGTAAATTAATCAGTTTGGATGCAGTCTCAGTACTACATGGGGCTCACATTCTTAATTCGCATTTTTTTACAGACAAGGTAACAGGCACAGAGAAATTAAGTGACTTGCCTAAGGTCACACAGAAGACAAGTGGTGGAGCAAGGATTAGAACCCAGGTCCTTCTGACTCCCAGGCCAATGCTCTAGCCACTAAACCACATTGCTTAAGATGGTGAGCCCCATTTGGGACAGGAACTGTGTCCGACCTGATAAACACGTATCCACCCCAATGCTTAGCACAGTGCCTGGAACAGGGGAAGCACTCATATACATTTTAAAAAAAACAAAAGCATTTTATTGAGTGCCTATTTTGTGCTAAGCACTGTAATAAGTGCTTGGGCAAGCCCCTCTGCATATCAACAGGCAACAGAACTCAGACGTACCTTTGCTACCAGCCAGATCTTTCCCAGCTTTGGGGCCTGGGTTCCTCCCCACCTCTTGTTCACTCATGAACCGATGAAACCACCCTCTTCTCAGCTGTCTCAGCTCCGAGTTCCGGGACATGAGCCAACGGGGTCCGTACCTCTGTTCTGTCGCGCGATTCGGGAGCGTGTCCGCGAGGGCCTGGGAAGTCAGGCGGGAATTCCGGTCGGCCCCGGCCTCCGGAGAGCCCATTCCAACGGTCATCTCCGACGCCGGCAGAGCCTGCAGATGGACCGGTCCATAGGGGCTCTGTTGGACTGCCAGACGGGACCTCTGAAGCAGCAACACGCTCCCAGCCGTCAGATACGCCGCCGTGAGGACCAAGAGCAGAAACTGTGTCCGCCGAAGAAACTTCTGTAGTCTGAAAAAAGGTTTGGCCATGCCCTTTCTGAAGCTAGAGTCCTCTTCCCTTCGGAACGGCGTCTCAATCGCTGGTGGGGTTTGGGTGTTGCAGTCACCCCGTAACCCCTCTCCAGGTTTATCCCATCATCTGAGCCTCCACAACTCAGAGAAGGCTGCCTTTCGCACCTTCTCTCTCGTCCGGGTCCGAGTTAGAGTCTCATTGTATTTCGTAGCCAGGAGACCTGACGCCACGTGGCGTCTGAGGCCTCACTGGCAATCTCGACAGTGGATTCGTCATCCTCATCTGTTGGACTTCAAAATGGCACAATCTCTGGGAACAAGTGACCTGAAGTGTTTTAAAAAAAAGAAAAGCAGGGGAGACCATTTTAGTGGAACTATTTATCTCTCAACAAAGAATGATAAACTGAAGTTTTCTCTTCCAACATACCCCACGCTCCCAGAGGAGGAAAGGGAAGAAAATCAGAAACTGAAACAGTGAATAGCCTAAACTTTTGTTACAAATACTGAATGTTTCCTCCATTCCAAATATTGTGCTGGGTTAGAGTAATAATAATAATAATGGTATTTGTTAAGTGCTTACTATGTGCAAAGCACTGTTCTAAGCGCTGGGGAGGTTACAAGGTGATCAGGTTGTCCCAACGAGGGCTCACAGTTTTAATCCCCATTTTACAGATGAGGTAACTGAGGCACAGAGAAGTTAAGTGCCTTGCCCGAAGTCACACAGCTGACAGTTGGCAGAGCTGGGATTTGAACCCATGACCTCTGACTCCAAAGCTCGTGCTCTTTCCACTGAGCCACGCTGAGGATATTAGATCAGCAGACCAGACAGCTTCTGATCCATAGATTAGTGTAAACAGCACAGGGCAACCAGGCTCTGATCCCAGTTCTCCCACTTGCCCACCATATGACCTTGAGAAGCAGCAAGGCCTGAAGGAAATAGGAGATTATTATTAAAACGTAAGATTTCAGTTTCAAAAAGAAGAGAGGGGAGAGGAAGAGGAGAGAAGGAGCTATGTGGAATCGTCTGATGAGCAGATTTTCTTGGTGCGGGGACGGGTTTTTGCTTCATTTACACAGCGCTCTGTTGGATAAAGCTTTATTAAGTTTATCCACAAGTACCAGCTCTGTTTTCTAGCTCTGCTTGGGGCCACTGGCACCTCAGATTCTTCCCAGCAAGAGAACTGTCCCAGCCAGAACGAAAAAAAAAAAGCATTTTTATGTGGTGAATAACCTTTCAACTCCGGCCACAAATGAAGCGTTTGGCCGGGTGCCAGGTTTTCTAGGCTCTCGGTCAGTCACGCCTCTCTCCGGGCAACCGTGAAAGGCTCAAGAAGAGATCCAGTGTGTTAGAGAAAAGAAAATGTTAGGGGTGTTGGTTAACCTGAAGCCGAAGGTCCGCAGCAGAACGGGAATCCAGAGGTTGGAAATGGGTTTTGGGGAGGGTGGGTGGACCAGACTGTGGCTATTGGTGAGAAATCTGTTGGGTCCAGTTCTCAGTCAGGCAATCGTATTTAATGAGTGCTTACGGTGTGCAGAGTGCTGTACTAAGCACTTGGAAGAGTACAACAACAATATAACAGAGATGTTCCCTGCCCAGAATGAGCTTACAGTCTAGAGAGGGAGACAGACATTGATTTAAATATACGACAGAAGTGCTGTGGGACTGAGAAAGCAGATGAAGAAAGGGAGGAAGTCAGAGCGATGAAGAAGGGAGTTGAAGAAAAGGAAAAGAGGGCTTAGTCAGGGCCTCTCGGGGGAGAAGTGCCTTCAATAAGGCTTGAATAGGGGAAGAGTAATTGTCCACCAGATATGAGGAGGGAGGGCGTTCCAGGCCAGAGGCAGGATGTGGGAGAGAGTTCAGTAGCGAGATAGATGAGATCAAGGTACAGCAAGTGGGTTGGGATTAAAAGTGTGAAGAGTACGGGTTGGGTTGTAGTAGGAGTGTTCTCCTACTACAACCCAACCCGTACTCTTCACTCCTTTAAGGGTGAGGTAGGAGGGGGCAAGGTGATGGACTGCTTTAAAGGGCAGCTTTCAAAAAGGAACATGGAATGCACTGTACTCTAGGAGGGCAGAGGGGAGGGCAGGGGCAGAGGTTATTACTGCTCCATAATCGGTGACTGTGGGAAGTGTTCCCATCTCAAAAATGTAAGCAGAGTGGCTTAGTGGAAAGAGCTCAGGACTGGATTAGACCTGGGGTCAAATCCTGGCTCTACCACCTGCCTTCTTTGTCACCTTGAGCAAGGCACTTCTCTGTGCCTCAATTTCCTCATCTGTAAAATGGGTGTTCAATAACTGTTCTTGCTCCCTCATACTGTGAGCCCCATGTGGGACCAGGGCTGTATATGGCCAGATTATAAGAGTGCGTCACCCAGAGTAAGCACATAGCAAAACTTCATATTAACCATTATTATTAAGCCTCTGGAATTTAAAAAAAAAACACTTTAAAAATGCTACTCACTAGCTGTTATTTTCCACTCATTCCAATCCACTCACTTTTGACAGTCCAGTGGATCAAAAAGGAGAAGGGCACAATTTGGATGTTTGTTTTCTTGGCTTAGAAAACCACATAAAAGGCTGTGAATCTCTGACCAATCATATTTATTGAGCTCTTACCATGTGCAGAGTAATGTACTAAGCATTTGGGAGAATACACTATAAAATAGAGTTGCTAGATACGTTTCCTGCCCACAAGGACCTTACAGTCTATAGTCTGACATGCTCAGGAATGCTCAGTACTCTCAGTGTTCAGGGAAAAGAAGGTTTAGATTTTGCTTAATTCATATTCATCCGATTTGTTTCTCCCCCGACAGCCAAATGGATTTTCCTTTAGTTACCTTAACTACTCCCAAGTTGTTTCACACCTTCACAGCCAAGTTGTTTCACACCTTCACATCCAAAGAGCAAACTTCAAGGTACCAACTTGTGAAAGTTTCTCTAACAACATGTTATATTAGACATCTATAAAGGGCAGAGATCCTATCTACTAACTACAGTACTCTCCCAAGGATTTGACAAAATACATTAAAAGGGCAGCCACGTTTTTATTTGGGGCTATTTAAAAAGCTCACAAAGCACTGTCTCTTAGTAGAGAATTTTTTCTCTAAATTAGGTTCAGAAAAACTTGTGTTAGCAATTGGTCCTACTTGGAGGATATATTAGCAACTTTCCATAACAATAAAAATAATAGAAATAATAATCATTACGGTATTTGTTAAGCACTTATTGTGTGCTTGGCACTGTACTAAATGCTGGGGTGGATTTAAGCAATTTAGGTTGGACACAGTCCCTGCCCCACGTGGGGCTCACATTCTCAATCCCGTTTTTACAGATGAGGTAACTGAGGCACAGAGAAATGAAGTGACATGCTCAAGATCACAGAGCAGACAAGTGGCAGAGCTGGAATTAGAACCCATGACCTCTGACTCCCAGGCCAATGCTCTATCCACTACGCCATGCTGCTCCTCCATGAAAATAAGTGGTATTTGTTAAATGCTTACTATGTGTCAAGCATTGTACTAAGCATGGAGTTAGGCAGAAGATAATCAGGTTGGACAGTGCCACTGCCCCACGTGGGGCTCAAAGTCTGAGAGGGAGAGAGAACAGGTATTTAATCCCCATCTTACAGATGAGGAAATGGAGGCTCAGAGAACCAAAGTGAATTTCCCAGGGTCACATGGCAACAGCAAGTGGCAGAGCTGGAATCAGAACCCAGATCAACTAACCCCCAGGCTCGTGCTCTTTCCACCAGACCACACTATTCCTTTTACTGCTTTGATAAAATAATCACCGCCCTTGGCCATAAACAGGATCTTGTCTTAAAGAAAAAGCGGGGGTGGATGGGAAGAAGAGGTTCTTGGAAGGAAAGGGAGATTGGTGAAATCCTGAAGGGTTAATCTGACTGGAAAAATATCAAAACAGGGAATGTAAATCAAATATAATGATTTCAAAAGAAGAGTCACGCACTGCACACCCTTGTGGACGGTTTTGGAATAGATTACAATCACTGTTATTCTTGAAAATTCAGGATAATTGCCCACATTTATTTTCTATTGCACATTCAAAATGTCCTTATTAGAGTATGAAATGCAACTGTTTCCCTGAAGAAGTGGTGATTAATGAACGCTCAGATCATCATTCCTGCTCAGGAGGGCTTTTAGAGAGGTTGGAGACCCATTGGCCTGAGGCTGTTTGGAGAACATCTAGCCTGGAGGCAGGGGGCTGCCCTAGATGACGTCTGGAGACTGCATTCTCCCAGATTCTCTGATCTTGGAATGTATGATTTTATGGATGGTGTAATTTGTCCCATTTATGATCAATGCCACAGCTCATTTTTGATCCATAACCCAGGATTTCCTAATCCATTTTCAAAATCCCAGCCATATCCTGGAATTTGGGGGGAAGGAGGAGGGGAACGTCTTTAAGCCAAATTAAGGCACCCCTACAATTATTCAGCAAGCACATTCTATACACGGATAGCCAGTTCCATTCCTACTAAAGTACCTTAACATAAAAGACATGAGGAAAAAATTGGGCTATGCAGATAAACAGCAACAAGAAGCCTTGACTACAGAAGGAGGGAAAAAATAAGTAGTTCTAGGGTTTTTTTCTTCATCTGCCCTTTAACAGTTCCCACCTAGCCTTTACTCACCATTCATTTTGCTTTGTTTTCTCAGACTAGTAGTCAAATGATATTTGAGTGCTTACTTGGTATGGAACACTCTACTAAGCGCTTGAAAAAGTACAACACAACAGAGTTCGTAGATACAAGGAGCTTATGGTCTATGAAGTAACGTGGCCTAGTGAAAAGAGCACAGGCCTGTGAGTCAGAGGACCTGAGTTCCAATCCCAACTCCACCACTTCCTGCTGTGTGACCTTGGAGAAGTCACTTATCCTCTCTGTGCCTTAGTTCCCTCATCTGCCAAGTAAGGATTCAATACCTGTTCTCCCTCCTACTTACACTGTGAGCCCCATGTGGGACCTGATGATCTTGGATCTACCTCAGTGCTTGGAACAAAGTAAGTACTAAACAAATGCCGCAGTTACTATTATTGTCATTATGAAACCACGAGAACAGGAATGATTACAGTCCAACTGGAGCTTGTATCACAGGGGTGTACTTTTTCCCCAAAACAGACTCAGGATCCAGAAAATCCTATTTCCCAGACACTCTACTGCCTCTGAACTGGAAATAGTGTTTCGCAAAGGTCCTTTTTACAGCCAACTTGAGTGTGTTACCCTGAAATACTGCTGTTATTAAAGCTGGGTGTGAGGCAGCCAATCCTGAAGTTACAAAAGGCCCTCACCAGAGCAACTGCTACAAATATTCAGCTTGCCACCATTAAGAGGCTCTTTACCGGAGAGAAAGATCAGTGCCATTAGCACAAAGTGCCACTGGAAATGGAAAAACACCATTTGATTTTTCCATCGAGGGAAGCTAGCAGTTTAGCCAGGCTGTGCCTGGGCAAATTGCTGGAGATCATTTTTTGATGACAATTAAAAAATAAAGAATAAGATGGACATGAGGTAATATCTGCTAATGGAAAAGCACGTCATTTGTTTTTATTTAATTTATATGGCTTGAGGCAAATGAAATCAAAATGCAACCAAAAAAAGATCCACTTAAATGATTGGAGCTTTGTATCTTCTTGACGGACAGAAGGAGTCTTTCAAACTGAACGTTTTGCATCTCCAGATAAAAGTGGTGCAGATGTGGTTGCCACAGTGAAGCCCCTTGGACCAGCCCCTTCCCCTCCAACATGCATTAGGGCCTTTAATTATAATAATAGTAATTGTGGTATCCATTAAGTGCTTACTAAATGCCAAGCACTGTACTAAGCGCTGGGTTGGATACAAGTAAATTGGGTTGGACACAGTCCAACACTTGGGGCTCACAGTCTTAATCCCCAATTTTCAGGTGAGGTCACTGAGGCACAGAGAAGTTAAGCGACTTGCCCAAGGTCACACAGGAGACAAATGGTGGAGCCGGGATTAGAACCCATGTCCTTCTGCCTCCCAGGCCCATGCTCTATCCACTAGGCCAGGCTGCTATTCAGCTTCTGCTTCTCACAGAGAAGTAATAAGGACCAGAGACACCCTACAGGTTTCAGACTTGGGCAAAGACAACATTTGAGAGTGGAGGTCTGGGTTTCTAACGCTATTGCACTGGCCCAACTGCTTAGTGCAATGCCCCAATCGCAGAAGGTGCTCAGGAGAGATTACTGATTGCCTGCCATCTTTAAGAGCTCTCAGTGATTCCCAACTTGCAAAGAGGCAAGCCTTAAACCCTGGAATAGTTAAGATCATCCCTCAATCAATTGGTGATATTTTTTGAGTGCTTACTATGTGCGGAGTACTGTAACTAAGCACTGGGGAGACTACAACAGAATTAGTTGTTCGCGGCCCATAATGAGCTTACGTCTAGAGGAAGAACCGCCCTGAAACCCTTCCCCTCTCAAATCCAGTCCTCGGTTCCAGAGCCAATTTCTCCCCATGACTGCTGGTGTTCCGGAAGTGAACCCCAAACTGCTCGAGTGTGTGGAGGTAGGGTCAATGCCCCAAACCTGCCTGCCCCCCAAAGGCCCTGAATGAAGCTGGGCCCCCCTCCTGGTCTTCCCCCCCCGGCCCACCCCGAGCAGTAAACCTGACCTTCACTTTTCATTCCCGCGGGGTCTGCCTTTCTTGCATAACAGGCCAAGTTTTAATAGATGAATCCTTTGAGAGAATAAGCATGCTTGGCTTCTCGTGTGGTTGACAGAACATGTCTCTGACACAATGGATTAGGGTCTCATGTTCTGAAGCATTTCCACCTGAGAAATATTTGAACAACAACAGTGATAATAAGGTCATTGTGGGTAGGGAATAAGTCTGTTGATGGTTATATTGTTCTCTCCCAAGTGCTTAGTACAGGGCTCTGCGGATGGTATGCACTCAATAAATATGATTGAATAACAATTAAGTGCTTACCATATGTCAAGTGCTGGGGTAGACAGATACAAGATAGATCAGATCAAGTTGCCATTCCCCAAAAGCAGGAGAAAATTTTATACCGGTTTATAGGTGAGAAAACGGAGGCCCAGAGAAGGTCAGTGACTTACCCAAGGTCGCCCAGCAGGCAAATGGAGGAGCTGGGTCTAGAACACATTCCAAGACCACCCTCAGTCCCGTGCTCTTTCCACTACACGACACGTCTCAGAAACCTCACCTCCCCTGTATTGCGGGATTCAGACTCCCACCCTACACCTGCACACAGTAAGCGCTCAATAAATACAATTAAATGAATGAATTCAGAGACCAGCGAGTCTGTGGCGGTTCTATGGGTAATGAACAGTCTAACACCTGCCTACCATTAACACACGCGCCAGCCTTTCCTGTGAGGATTTGAGCACATCACGCCCCTTTCACCACTGGGAAAGAGTGCCTGCAATGCTACAGTTCACGCAATGGGCAAACACCCTTAATTTGAACGCCTACTAAAGCGCTTAGCTCTTAACTCATTGTGCTCAGCAGATGCCTTGATTAAGCTGGTTTCCGGGGTCTGCTTTTCTCTCAACCCGCTTCTAATCCCAAATTTAATCGCACAGCCATAACCAGTCAGTAAAAGGAAAGATCTCTTCAGAAACAAGTTTCCAAAACAATTCAGTCGACAGTAGAGAGGCCCTTTTCTGACTGACCAAGAAATCATTAGGCAGTAGCATTAATAGTAATAACAAAAATAATAATAATGGTATTTGCAATAATAACAGAGTATTTTTGATTTACAAACCCTCATGTTACTTATCTCATTTCTGCCCTCACAATAACACTGTGAGGTAGGTAGAAAGGCAGGTATTATCCCCATTTTGCTTATGGGTAAATTGAGGTAGAGAGGTTTGTGAACAGGCCACTGACAGAGCTCACACTCGAACCTGGGCCTTCTGACTTCCAAACAACTGTTGTTTCATCATACTTTTCCTGCTAATTAATGCCTCAGAGAACAAAAACAGGAGATGACAGCTCTCCTCACCTGAGGGGAAATATACCATTTTTCTCTGCCTGCAAAGAGGCAGATGGAGGAAGGAGAGAGAGAGAGAGAGAGAGAGATGGAAAGAAGAACGTTGGGTGCTCTCTGGGTCACTCAATAAATATATCACCCAACTCACTGACTCTAAGATCCCCAGCAACAGTTCTGTACTAATTGCTTGGGTATGGATCCCAGCTGGAGTGCAAAAATCTCCGTTAACTTGAGCCTCATAATTGAGTTCTTTGAAAACTTTGAAGTACTTCCCATTTTCTTGGCACTGGCCAGAAATGGGTCCTGCTTATACAAATCCTTTGCTTGCACCCAAGCAGCATGGCTCAGTGGAAAGAGCATGGACTTTGGAGTCAGGGGTTCAAATCCCAGCTCTGCCAATTGTCAGCTGTGTGACTTTGGGCAAGTCACTTAACTTCTCTGTGCCCCAGTTCTCTTATCTGTAAAATGGGGATTAAGACTGTGAGCCCCCCGTGGGACAACCTGATCTCCTTGTAACCTCCCCAGAGCTTAGAACAGTGCTTTGCACATAGTAAGTGCTTAATAAATGCCATCATTATTATTATTATTGCATGCCACGCCTCAGAGGATCACCAGAACCTGTTCCTTTGTGTGATTTTTGTCTGTCGTTGGTCCCCTCTCCCTGCCTTCTGTACTTGGATTTTGAGCTCCTTGAGGGCTAGGAATGGTGTCCCATGCACTCCCACGCACTTACTCTTCCCTGGTTCTTTGTACACAACAAGCATTTGAATATTATTACTAATAATAATTATTATTATTTTGGTATTTGTTAAGTGCTTACTATGTGCCAGATACTGTACTAAGTGCTGGGGTGGATACAAGCAAGTCGGGTTGGACACAGCCCCTTATTCCACGTGGGCCAAACAGTCTTAATCCCCATTTTACAGATGAGGTAACTGAGGCATGAAGATGTTGAGTGGCTTGCCCAAGGTCACCCAGCAGATGAGTCATGGAGCCAGGATTAGAACCCATGACAGTACTGATTCTACCATCTCAGAGCTGAAGTTCACCAGAGTAGTAGTAGTATTAATGGTTTTCGAGTGCATTTTAGGTGCAATGCATTGTGCTGAGCACTAGGAAATGCCCAAGACACAATCCCTGCCCATAATGAGCTTGGAGATAAACAAGATAGTTATTGATAGGGTGGTCAGCATTGAGGCTAGATATAAATATGCAAGGGCAGTGGTGATTATAATAATGATTATGGTACTTGTTAAGCACTTACTAAGTGCCAAGCACAGTTCTGAGCACTGGGGTAGATACACATTAATCAGGTTGGACACAGTGCTTGTCCCACATGTGACTCACAATTTTAATCCCCATACAGATGAGGTAATTGAGGCACAGAGATGTGAAATGACTTGCCAGAAGTCACACAGCAGACAGGCCAGGATTAGAACCCAGGTTCTTCTGACTCCCAGGCCTGTGCTCTATCCATTAAACCATGCTGCTTCTCTGTGTCAGGTCATTTCATGAAAGACTCCATCATCACCACCACACTCCTGGTGAATTTTCTGCCTGCAACTTCTTGGAAACCAGCATGACTGCTTTATAGTTTGGTTAAAAACCTAATGGAACCCAACTGGGCCTCTCATTACCTAACAATGGCTGGGAATCCTCCTTCCCTAGGTTTAGCCTTGGTGAGAAGAAGCTGAACAAATAGCAGACCATGGGAAAAGCACCTTTCAGAAGGTATTCAAAGCATCATAGTTGATTTCAGTCTCTTGCCTAAAAGTTTCCTAGAAGCGTGAACCGGAGTCTCCATGAAATCACCCTGCTCACAGTAACTCTGCTCAACAGCTGCCGCAGTCAAGGCTAAAAACACCGTTAGCTAGCTCACCTCAAGCCCAATCTTATGGCCTCTGATTGCCCACAGTTCTGCTTTGGAGAGCCAAGTGAAAAGGAAAACAACCCAAGGAATGTGGTCTAGTGGAAAGAGCACAGGACTGTACCTCAGTTTTCTCATCTATACAGTGGGGATTAAATACCTGTTCTCTTTCCCCTTAGATTGAGAGATCTGTGTGGGGCAGGGAATGTTTCTCTGGTCTGACCGTAAGCAGTTAGGTGCTTAACAAATAGCATGATTACTATTAATGATATATACACCTTCAGCTCTGTTTCAGGGATGAGAGGACAGGTCCTCATTTAAGGCTGTGGTTTTCCTAACCATCTTATCAAAAGCACAAGCTGAACTTCCATCAGCAGTTCCCAAACTAACACTCGGTGGGGAAATGCAGACATCTTAAGCAAATGGCAGAAGCCGAGTATCCATTATGGAGAGTTTTCATCTCCCACGACTGTTTCTTTCCCTTCTTAGATTCGCGCCACTGTGGCACCGATCACTTTAGAATCCTTTCTACAAAGGTCCGAACACCAGTCTATAGTACTGAGCACTCGTCTGCCAAGCTCTGTACTAACCAGTCGGCAGAGTGCAACAGAATTAACAGACAACATCCCTGTCCTCAAAGGAGCTTTCATTCTAGCCAGGGGGAATGTAAACATCCAAATAAGTTACAAGTAGGAGGAAGAAGTTAGAAGCAAATTGAGTGCCAGAGGCCAGTTTTATCCAAAGGGGGTGGCTTAGCAGGGGCTATTAAAACAAACCACTTATTTTAAGGAACTTAAAGAAAGCAGTTCTGTGGAAGAAGAGCTAATTATGATTCTTCCCATATGATGTTCAGATATGACTCATGGCAATTCTAACAGGTTGGCTTCTTTTAGCTCCAAAGAGATGCCTGAAACCAGTAGAAGATCTCCTAGCCAAACCCCCGTCTCTGAACCCACAGCACAGCTGAGTGGTTCTTATAAGTAAAAGTAGCACCCAGACCTAAGACAATAAACTAACTCCCTCCCTCGGTTGGATTGGATCAAGCTCAAGCAAGGTTCCAGAAGGCTAAATTTATTTCTCTTTCACATGTGAGAGCCAGCCACGGGTTTGTTTTAGTCCGCTGAGAAGAAGGTTACCAAAGACCATACACACAGGGGAGAGAAAACAAATTCATGAAATCAAGGTAATTTCAGTTAGAAAGAGAAGACACAGGGTATACCACAGAGGAGAAAAATCAAATTTGGTGTTTCTTCATCACAGAGAAAGCAGGTAAACTCCTGCAAGTGACCACTTGAGAACGAATAATAAAAATAAATATAAATAATGAATAGTGGTATTTATTAAGTGCTCACTATGTGCCAGGCACTGTACTAAGCACTGAGGTAGCTACTGTACATCAATCAATGGCATTTAGTGAGCACCTACTGTGTACAGAGCACTGTACTAAGTGCTCAGGAGAGCACCATACAACAGAATTGATAGAAACATTCCCTGCCCAGAATATGCTTACCGTCTAGCAGAGGAGAAAGTATATATGATTTATTTTTGTATATGCAGATTGGATGTAGTGCCTGTCCCATAAAGGGCTCACAGTCTAAGGAGGGAGAACATGTATTGAATCCCCATTTTACTAATGGGGAAACTGAGGTCCAGAGAAGTGAAGTGTCTTGCCCAAAGTCACAAGCATCAAAGTGGTGGAGCTGGGATTAGAACCTAGGTCCTCTGGCTCTCAGCCCAAGCTCTTTCTACCAGGCCACATTGCTTTCCACTTGGAACTAGAACAACCAAATTTCCCAGGTTAATCTGGAATTGAGAAAGTGCTGCAAAATGGATTCCCCAATCCCACTGAACTCCCTCCACAGCCCCTGACAGATCAGATTTAGTCAGTCAGTAGAGGCTAAACACTGGACACCAGGTGTGGCATTTGATGCTCACATGGTAATGATTTTCCATTTGTTTGTTTTTGATTCTCTCTCGGTAATGATTGGTCGTTTGTTTTTGGTTTTCATCTGGTAATGTTTTTTCCATTTTGTATGTTTTATTCGGACTTCAAGTGTTGTCACTTCCCTCATAGGTATTCAAACTTCTCAGTTTGTTCAGCTACTAAACGTTTTCCTCAAAGCCTTAGCAGAGCAGGAGATACTGGAAATCTTTCCTAAACCACTTCTTAGAAGAGAGAGGGAGCGTGCTGACATTTACAGAGGGTTGAAGGCAGATTTTTGTTCTTAAAACTGAGTTGTTTCTATAGCTTTCGGCATTCTTTCCTCACTCCGGATCTAAAATGCTTGCTTCCGAGGACATAGGTTTACTTTTATTTCTCAAAACGTTTCAAGAGATTTCCTCACTTGCGAGAATAAACACGGTCTTCCTTCTACAAAGAGGAAGTGTTTCAGAATTATACAGTGATAATCAAAACTGATCCTGCGGCCCCTGGAACAAAGTGACTCTTCTTTCTCAGAACGTTCATAACTAAAATGCACCCACCAAGCTTAAACTCCTGTTTTATACTACAACACTACAGTAAGGATGAATGGGATCAGGTTAGAATGATTACACAGGCAGCCCACTTCATGGAGGAGCAGAGATAAAAGCATGTACTTTTTATTATGACTCAATACCACCTATAAACCCTGTTGTACCTAGAGTTCTACGTTGCTCTTCACCAAACATATTTCATCAGAGGGCAGATTCCTCAAAAGGAGGACTATGTGTTGACTTTATATAGCAAATTTTGTTCTAAAGTTGGCTAAACTGGCTTTTTTTTTCCCTCCCCCTCTCATCCCCCCAAACCTAACCACCTATAAAATGATTTTATCTCTGGATTGTGTCTGGGTTTTAGATAGGGGATGACCTTTGAAATGTGGACAACACAGTCCATCCCTACCTCCAGAAAGAAAAAGCAGATACCCTTAGAGGTGGATAGCAAGTTATCATGTTCCGATTGGGACAGGCTGGGGATTTAGAAAGTGGGAGAGTAACAGGTTGCGAACCTACAAATGCTGAACCAAAAGACTATTTATCATCGCCACACCACAGTCACCAAATAGCAAACACTCTCTGGTGGTTATACAGCCAGTGTTCATTCGAGTGCGCTAAAATGCACGCAATAGAGGCAGAGGAATATGTGCTGCGCTACATTTCTAAGGAAACGGCTAGAACAGCGATCCCTGCTTTTTGATTCTGAAATGTATCACTGCCACGCAAATCGCATGAAACACACACGCACCTAATGTCTAAAAAGCTGTCCTTCTGCCTTTTATGTGACTTGCAAAAACAAAGCGGTTCTGTTGCTGCTGCATAAGTTAACGAGGCACGGTCAGAGGAATAAGATAAAAATCGACCGGTCCAGAAGAATCCTTTAGACTCTGAATCGGCGTGTGGCTCCTACCTAAACATATTCTACTTAGAAACAGCATGTACCCTCCCCCAAAAAACCCACACAAAAAAACCCACAAAAATTGCACCACTCCCGATCCCCTACAAGCCTCTAAACCTTAAATGCCATCAACCACAGCTGAACGAGAAAGGCAAGATTGCTACATAGCCTACATATACTAAGTGCCTGAAAAGAAAACGTTCTCCTTTCTTATTCTATTCTTCCTCAAAGACCCCCCCACCCCCCGGACCCACGCTTCTACTTTAAATATCACCCACTTCTACTTTAAATTTTAAGATGGCCCCAACTCCCAGGGGGAGGCAATTTTGCCGGCCAAATCCCCACACCATCCCCTCTACTCCAACAAGCGTTGGGGAGAACTAACGACGGGCTAATAAGTCATCCCCTTCAGCTGACTTTGCGATGCCTCCCCAGACCCCCCCCCACCAAAAAAAAGTTGTCTGTGCATTACTTTGGAGATAGGCGACATGTGCGAAAAGCCCTGATAGCGCGCTTAGTACAGTGCCCGGCACGTAATGAGCGCTTCCCAGATATTGCAATTCTTAAAAGTCCTGGGGGGAGAAGTGAGGGGCAACTCACCTGTCCGGGGCTAGTGAGGGGACTCGTGGGCTAGCAAGGGAGGGCGTTGGACCACCCGGGAAAGCACTAGAGAGATGGGGGAGGCGTCTTTCGAGGAGCTTGATGTCTCCCGGATTTTCGCAGCCGGAGCGATAATCCTTCCCTCTCCGGGGGGCTTCTTGCCCGGATCTGGTCGCCAGCCCCCCGTCCAGCTGTCTAAGGAGCATCAGTAACTAGCCAGCAGCGGGGCTCCTCCGCACATGCTCCGGTGACTCACCGGCGAGGCGGGGGGCGGGGGGCTGCGGAATCAAGCGCTTAGGACAGTGCTTCGCACCTCGTCAGCTCTGGCTGAGTTGGATGGATGGCGCCCGCAGCCGCAGGGAAAAGTGCTAGCCCTTGGGGCCGGCCGCTCGCCCGGCTCCATCCAGCCCCCGGACGCGGAGGACCGGCCGGGCGTTCGGCTCTTCTTCGGCTTCTCGGCTCTTCGGCTCCCCTGCAATCCCGTCTCCTGCCGCTGGGGGCAGAGCGCTACCCCCACCCGCCGGCCAATCACCGTCATCCTAACCATTGCGGGACTCATTCATTCATCCATCCACTCATTCAATCGTATTTATTGAGCGCTTACTGGGTGCAGAGCACTGCGCTAAGCGCTTGGAAAGTACAATACGGCAATAAAGAGAGACAATCCCTGCCCACAACGGGCTTACAGATTGGGGGAGGGGGGGGAGACAGACATTCATTCAATGGTATTTATTGAGCGCTTACTGTGTGCAGAGCACTGTACTAAGCGCTTGGGAAGTACAAGTCGGCAACATATAGAGACGGTCCCTACCCAACAACGGGCTCACAGTCTAGAAGGGGGAGACAGACAACAGAACAAAACGTAGACAGGTGTCAAAATCGTCGGAACAAATATAATTAAACCTATATGCACATCATTAACAAAATAAATAGAATAGCAAATATGTACAAGTAAAATAAATAGAGTAATAAATCTGTACAAACATATATACACGTGCTGTGGGGAGGGGAAGGAGGTAGGGTGGGAGGAGTAAGGGGAAAGGAAGGAGGGGGCTTAGTCTGGTAAGGCCTCCTGGAGAAGGTGAGCTCTCAGTAGGGCTTTGAAGGGAGGAAGAGAGCTCCTTGGCGGTTGTGTGGAGGGAGGGCATTCCAGGCCGGGGGAAGGACGTGGGCCGGTGGTAGATGGTGGGACAGGCGAGAACGAGGCCCAGTGAGGAGGTTAGCGGCAGCAGAGGAACGGAGGGTGTGGGCTGGGCTGGAGAAGAAGAGAAGGGAGGTGAGGTTGGAGGGGGCGAGGGGATGAAGAGCCTTGAAGCGGAGAGTGAGAAGACATCAAAACAAGTAAACTGGCATCACTCATTCATTCACTCAGCTATATTCAGCACTTACGGGGTGCAGAGCCCTGTGCTGAGCCCTTGGGAGAGGACGATACAGTAATAAAGAGCGACGATCCCTGCCCACAATGAGCTCTGACCTGGGGCCAAGCATGGTGCTAAGTGCTGGGGTAGCCCCAATATAATCAAAATCATAATGGGATGTTTGTTCGGCTCTGGCCAGGGGCCAAGCACTGGGCTAAGCACTGGGGGAGCCAAAATGCAATCATCATCATAAAGGGATGTTTGTTCTGCTCTGACTGGGGGCCAGGCAATCAATCAATCAAATTTATTGAGTGCTTACTAGGTAGAGAGCACTGTACCAAACACTTGGGAGAGTACAATATAACTGAGCCATCAGATTCCCAACCCACAAAGAGTACTGTGCCAAGCACTGGGGCAGCCCCAATACAATCAGGTTGGACACAGTCCCTGTCCCACAGGGGTTCACAGTCTAAGGGGAGGATGGGTATTGAATCCCATTTGAGGTGCTGAGAAGTCAAGGGGCTACCTGGGGTGACACAAGAGGCAGGTGGTGGAGCCTGGATAGGGACCCAGGTCTCCTGACTTCCAGTCTCACACTAGTTCCATTAGGCCCAGCTGCTTCTCTCCCAACAGGTGAGGGTCCCATCCTCTCTTGGTGAGCAGCCACTGAGGATCTACCTGGTTGCTGGGATTCAAGGAGAAGCAGCGTGGCTTAGTGGAAAGAGCCCGGCCTTGGGAGTCAGAAGTCATGGGTTCTAATCCCAGCTCTGCCACATGTCAGCTGTGTGACCTTGAGCAAGTCACTTAACTTCTCTGTGCCTCAATGACCTCATCTGTCAAATGGGGATGAAGACTGTAAGCCCCACACGGGACAACCTGATTACGTTGTATCTACCCCAGTGATTAGAACAGTACTTGGCACGTAGTAAGTGCTTAACAAATACCAACATTATTATTATTATTTAGAAATCTGATGAAGAGGAAGATGGTCTCATGGCTGCATCTCCTCTGGGGGTTCCTCATATTTTTATTATTGTTATTATTATTATTACTAAACAATGTTTTTCTCACTTGCAAGCCAGGAAGGGAAGAGCTAAGCAATACCCTTTTTTCCACACAACAGATTCCTGGAATCATCCAATAAGAGCATAAGAAGTTCTTACTTCTCAAGTGCTTACTATTTATTGAGCACCCACTGGGTGCAACACACTGCACTAAACAATAGAAAAAATACAAAGCGGGGATTTAACACAGTTTCTGGCTTCAAGGAGCTTACATTCTAAAGGGAATTTTGAGTGGGTTTGGGTTTTTCGCCTGTAGGTTGTGCCATTATACTAAGTAGTCATCCTTCACACTTGCCCATAAGAACTTTTTATTGTGCTCCCATCTGACTATGGCACAACTTGAGAAGCAGGGTAGTCTAGGGGATAGAGCACAGGCCTGGGAGTTGGAAAGACATGGGTTCTAATCCCAGCTCCCTCACTTGTCTGCTGTGTGACCTTGGGTAAGTCATTTCACCCCTCTGGGCCTCAGTTACCTCATCTGTTAAATGGGAATCAAGACCATAAGACCCATGTAGGACATGGACTGTGTCCAACCTGATTCGCTTGTATCAACCCCAGAGCTTAGCACAGTGCCTGGTACATAGAAACTGCTTAACAAATACCATTTTTAGGCAGAATATTTATTCCCACTCCTGGCCCATGCCCTCATGGGGGTAAGGGAAAGATATGAGGTGGAGCTTTTAGTTTCTGACCTTCTAGTGAGAAGGTCTTGCAAACTCTTAGGATTCTACTTTTAGCTTCTGCAGAACGAACAATCTGCTCGCCAAGTTCCCTATGACAGTAAAATTGGGCTGCTTCCATTTTTCACTGATTCACTTTACAAGGATCTTGTACTCTTGGATGTTGTTTCCTGCATTTTTTCAGAAAGGATCCTCAGAAAGAGTTACCTACAAACACCTACAATCAATCAATCAATCAATCAATGGTATTTAGTGAGCATTTACTGTGTGCAGAGCATTGTACAAAGCACTTGGGTGAGTACAACAGAGTTGGTAGATATGATGCCTCAATCTCACTGTATCGATTCTCTACCCACTTGTCCTAATTATACAATTTAAGGGGGAATTAAAGATCAGGGCAGAGGAGGGGGAAAAGGCAATGAGGTGAAATGGAAAGTGCCCACAACTAAGAGAGATTTAGGTTCCAGCCTCAACTCTACCAATGGCCTGCTGATTGATTGAAACCACCATGCAGAAGCCCAGTTCTAGTTTGTTCTAGGGGATTGAGTCCATCTTCACCACTAGCTGCCAAATGTGCGACCCTGGGCAAGTCATTAAACTTTTCTGTGTCTGAGTTTCCTTGGCTGTAAAAACGGGATTCAATTTCCATCTCTCTAGTAGACGGGAAGTCCCATGTGGGAGAGCGACTGTGTCCAACCCAATGAACTTCTATCCACCCGAGCAGTTACGACAGTGCTCGACTCAGAGTAAGCAGCATGGCTTAGTGGATAAAGCATAGGCCTGGGAGTCAGAAGGTCATGGGTTCTAATCCTGACTCCACCAGCTGTCTGTTGCGTGACCCTGGGCAAATCACTTCATTTATCCTAGCCTCAATTATCTCATCTGTAAAATGGGGATTAAGAGTGTGAGCCCTATGTGGGACAGGGTCTATGTCAAGCCTGACTAACTTGTATCTACCCCAGCACTTACAACAGTGCTTGGCACGTAGTAAGCACTCACCAATTATCATTATTATTATTATTAAGCACTATAACAAATGCCAAAGTGATAATAATAATAATAATGACATTTGTTAAGCACTTACTATGTGCAAAGCACTGTTCTAAGCACTGAGGGATACAAGGTCATCAGTTTGTTCCATGTGGGGTTCACAGTCTTAATCCCCATTTTATAGATGAGGTAACTGAGGCTCAGTGAAGTTAAGTGACTTGCCCAAGGTCACACAGAAGACATGTGGCAGAGCTGGAATTAGAACCCATGACCTCTGACTCCCAAGCCCGGGCTCTTTCCACTGAGCCACGCTAATACTCTTCCTACAGCCTAGAGGAGTTCTGATACCGGCTCCACCACTTATCTGCTGTGTGACCTCAGGCAAGTCACTTCACTTTTCTGTGCCTCAGTTACCTCATCTTTAAAATGAGGATCGAGACTGTGAACCCCAGGTGGGACAGGGACTGTGTCCAACCTGCTTTGCTAGTATCCATCCAAGTGCTCAGTACAGTGCCTGACACATAGTTAGGGGCTTAACAAATACCATAATCATTAAGTGAACAACATCTTCAGTCTGGCACACCTGCTGGGGTTGAAGGGAGTGCTGATGGTGAGCAGGATGGACACAGACTTCTGTCCAGAGCCTAGGGTCCTTCCAGGGATGACCACTCCCCACCCCGAGCAGTACCTGGAAGCAAAGGGAGAGCCCGTGTGTGCCAATGACTGTACCAGGGGGATTTGGGCAGTGAAAAACACAGGCCAAGAACAGCCGGTCCAATTTTCTTATAGGCATTCACCATCCAAGCTGAAAATGTTTTGCCGCATTTCAATGCAGGCTGAGCTTGGAAATGGCAAAGCAAACAGCTTTGGCTCCCATTCAAGGAAAAGAAATACCAGTAAGACCATTCTGTGGAGAAGAAACTAATGTGCAGTACTGTTACTTGTGATCTTCGACGCGTCCACCCGAGGTTTAGCGCAGTGTCGGACAAATAGTAAGCCTTTAATAAACACTCATCATGGGTAGGGAATGTGACTGCCCAACTCTGTCGTAACATACTCTCCCAAGCACTTAGTACAGAGCTCTGCATATAGTAAGCCCTCCTGAATGATTGATAATGTGAAGCAGCATGGGCTAGTGGAAAGAGCACGGGCCTGGGAGGCAGAGGACCTGGGTTCTAATCCTGGCTCTACCAATTGCTTGCTGTGTGACCTTGGGCAAGTCATTAAATTCTCTGTGCCTCAGTTCCCCTGTTCTCTTTTCTACTTAGACTGAGCCCCTTGTGGGACAGGGACTGTGTCAAACCTAATTAACATACCTACCCCAGCACTTAGAACAGTGTATTTGGTAACAGTGGTATTTGTTAAGTGCTTACTATGTGTCAAACACTGTTCTAAGCATTTGACACATAGTAAGCATTTAACAAACACTGTAAAAAAATCAATGTTATTTATTGAGCATTTAATGAGGTCAGAGCTCTTAACTCAGCACTTTTTTAATGGTATTTGTTAAATACTTACTATGTACAAGGCACTGTACTAAGCACTGGGGAAGATACAAGATAATCAGGTTGGCCACAGCTCCTGTCTCACATGGGGATCGCAGCCTTAATCTCCATTTTACTGATGATGTAACTGAGGCCCAGAGAAGTGAAATGACTTGCCCACGGTGACACAGCAGACCAGAGGAGCTGGGAGTAGAACCCAGGTCCTTCTGACCCCCAGGCCCATGCTCTACCCACTAGACCATGCTGCTTCCTGTTGGGGAATGAAGAAACGGCCCACTGGCCTTGAAAATAGACTAGTTGAGGAATTCCTCAAAGGGGTTTCTAACCAAGGCATGTAATGAAAACACGCATTTAAACACGTTTGAACTTGACCTCTGAAGAAGTGAAGAAGGTCAGTGAGTGAGACAGAGCCCCTATTCTGTAATCCAATTAGCTCATCAGACCTCTCCCGGGGAATTGGTTTGAACTTGCTTTCTTTCTCCCTCCCACCTACCCCATCTTCATCCCCCAGAAGACCCTCTCTCCCGAAACCTCGTCTCTACTTCCCATGGACAAGGGAGTTGGGAGCTGCTTTTCGGTCCTAATATGTTCTTACATCGAAAATGTGTGTAGTGAAGGTTTGGACATAAAGGTGAAGATGTCAAGTTAGAGAGGGAGGAAGGGCAGAAAAATAGCCACTTGAAATGCCTGGAGGGAATGATAGTGCCGTTCGGTCCACGGAGAAGATTCGTCTGTATCCACCTCAGCGCTCAGTACAGTGCCTGGCACATAGCAAGCACTTAAAAAAATACCACAGTTACTATTCACCTTCCCAGCATGCCTTGGTCACAGCCGGCCTGCTCCTCACTCAGGAATGACCAGAACCCCAAAACCTGGCTCAAATCCCCAGGGAGGGCATAGCCTGGAGTAGCCATTTTCACCTGTTCAAAAACAATCAATCAATCAACGGTATTTATTGAGCACTTACTGTGTCCAATTCACTGTGCTAAGCCCTTGGGGAGAGTATAATACAACAAATTTGTAGAAATGTCCCCTGCCCAAAATGAGTTTCAGTCTAAAATCAGAATATTTAGAATCTGCCGTTAGAATAATAATAATAATAATGGCATTTATTAAGCACTTACTACTACGTGCAAAGCACTGTTCTAAACACTGGGGAGGTTACAAGGTGATCAGGTTGTCCCATGGGCGGGGGGGGGGGTTTCACAGTCTTAGCCCCCATTTTACAGATGAGGTAACTGAGGCCCAGAGAAGTTAAGTGAGTTGTCCAAAGTCACACAGCTGGCAATTGGCAGAGCTGGGATTTGAACCCAAGACCTCTGACTCCAAAGCCCAGGCTCTTTCCACTGAGCCACGCTACTTCTCTACCTAAGAAAGCCTCATGGCCATATGTGGAGGAGACAAAAACTATGGGTAATGGCAAGGCAGAGCGTATGTATATAATAATAGTGATGGCATTTGTTAAGTGCTTCCTATGTGTCAAGCACTGTTCTAAGCACTGGGGTAGATATAAGCTAATCAGGTTGGACACAGTCCCCATCCCACATGGGGCTCACAGTCTTAATCCCCACTTCACATATGAGGTAACAGAGGCCCAGAGAATAATAATTATAATAATGTTGGTATTTGTTAAGTGCATACTACGTGCAAAGCACTATTCTAAGCGCTGGGGGTGGGGATATAAGGTGATCAGGTTGTCCCACGTGGGGCTCACAGTCTTAATCCTCATTTTATAGGTGAGGTAACTAAGGCCCAGAGAAGTTAGGTGACTTGCCCAAAGTCACACAGCTGACAATTGGCGGAGCCAGGATTCTAACCCATGAACTCTGATTCCAAAGCCCGTGCTCTTTTCACTGGGCCATGCTGCTTCTCTTAGTTAGAGAAGTTAACTGACTTACCCAAGTTCACACAGTAGACATGTGGTGGAGTCAGGATTAGAACCCAGGTCCTTCTAACTCTATTCACTAAAGCAGCAACATGGTGCAGTAGATAGAGCATGAGCCTGGGGCCAGAAGGATTTGCTTTGATCTACCTCAGTGCTTAATACAGTGACTGGCACATAGTAAGTGCTTAACAAATACCATAATTATTATTAATATTAGGCCACGCTGCTCTCTATGTATATGTATATGCATATGGGAAACAGAGGCCCAGAGAAGTGAAGTGACTTGCCCAAGGTCACTCAGCAGGTAACTGGAAGAGCCTGGATGAGAGCTCAGGTCCTCTACTTTCAGTCCTATGCTGCTTCTCAGTGAAGCAATTGCTGGGAAATTCCGATTTCACTAACAGGGACCTGTCTTGAGATCACATCTAGAGGCAGTAGAGAGAGGTTATTATATTCCAATTTGGCCAGGCTTACGATGGATATGGAGCCTAAGAAATAAAGGTAGCATTCCAGGAGGGGATCACGGATGCTTTTAAATTATGGAAGAAAGACCACTAAGGCAGAGGCTCCTGTAACCTTCAATTGAAATTAATTTAGCACAGGGCAGGTCTTTACTAAGATAATTATGGACTTTCCAGGAAACAAACAGTCTTACAAGGAGAATTTAATTATCTTCAAGGTGGACTGGGAAAATGCTATATCCTCATTTGAGTGGAAAGTGGTACTCAGCAGACTAAAAGTTGAAAGGAATTTTTTTTCTCAGCCCAAATCCCCCAGAAGCACTGTCTTGTGCTTCAGAGGAGAGTTTTCCATCCTTCCTTCAAACAAGAGAAGCTACAAAATCACCATCTTTGGAGGCATAAAGTCAAACGGAAAAGCGATGTGGCCTAGTGGCAGGCCTGGGAGCAGAGATCCCGACTTCTAATCCCTGCCCTGCCACTTGCCTGCTGTGTGATCTTGGGCAAGCCACTTAACTTCTCTGTGCCTCAGTTTCCTCGGTGGAAAAATGGGGATTCAATATCCATTCTCCCTCTTACTTGACTGTGTCCACCTGATTAAACTGTACATACTCCAGTGCTTAGAACAGCTTGACACATAATAAGCACTTAAAAATACCAAAAAAAAAAAAATGAAAATCAATTAGTGGTATTTATTTAGTGCTTACCATGTGCAGAACACTGTACTAAGCACTTGGGAGGGTACAATAAAACAGATTTGGGAGACACATTCTCTGCTAGCAACAAGCTCACAGTCCAGAGGGGGAAACAGAATGAATATAAATAAATAAATTACAGATACGGACATAAGTGCTGCAGAACTGATGATGGGGTGAATACCAAGTGCCCGAAGGGTGAAGAGGATGAAAAAGAAACATTGCCATCCCTCCTTAGGATGGTTGTGATTGGCTTTCAAACCTTTCAGAATCTACGTTTCCATCTGAAATGTTGATGGAGCAGGGTTCTAAGCGGGCACGTTTTTCAAATCACCTAGATAACAGGCATCTAAAAATATCAGCTATTTCAAATCCTAAAAAACAAAAATGGCTTTCCCTAAAAAAAGCCCTATGATCAGGACTGATTTTGTGGAGGCGTTCATGGTATTTATTAAGCACTTGCTATGTACTAAGCACTTGGGAGCGTACAATGCAACATAATTAGCAGACATGTTCCCTGCCCGTAATGAGCTTAGAGTCTAGAGAAGTTGTAATTAATAATAACAATAATAATGATGGCATTTATTAAGCGCTTACTATGTGCAAAGCACTGTTCTAAGCGCTGGGGAGGTTACAAGGTGATCAGGTTGTCCCACGGGGGGTTCACAGTATTAATCCTTATTTTACAAATGAGGTAACTGAGGCCCAGAGAAGTGAAGTGACTTGCCCAAAGTCACACAGCTGACAATTGGTGGAGCCGGGATTTGAACCCATGACCTCAGACTCCAAAGCCCGTGCTCTTTCCACTGAGCCACACTGCTTCTGACTAAGGTGTAAATGATTGCCAAAAGCATGCTGGTAGGGAGGACATTACAAGTGTCAGACGCTTTCTTCTCAGGTTATTATCAAAAGGAGATCCCGCTTCCATGGCTGAGGGGGAACCCAGGACTTGATCTGGGAGGCCGAGGAAATGACCATGGTATCTGTTAAGGACTTACTAAGTGACAAACACTGTGCTAAGCATTGGGGTGGATACAGACTAATCAGACTGTGCACAGCCCCTGTCCCACTCTAGACTCACAATCTAAGTAGGAAGGAGAACAGGTACTTAATCTAGACTGTAAGCTCTTTGTGGCCAGGGGACATGTCTACTGACTGTTGTATTGTTATATTGCACACAGCAAGCACTCAATAAATATGCTTGATTGATTGATTAAATACAATTGATTGATTAATCTCTGGATTACAAATGAGGAAACTAAGGCATGGAGAAGTGAAGTGATTTGCCCAAGTCACACAGTAGGCAGGTGGCGGAGTCAGGATTAGTACCCAGGCCTCTTGACTCCCAAGCCTGGTCTCTTTCCACTCAGCTATCATTCTTTCTCCTCTCCCTTTCCCCCCCTCCACTGGTCGGTCAATCAATCAGTGGTATTTATTGAGTGCTTACTGGCTGCAGAGCACTTGGGAGAGCATGATACAATAGAGTTGGCAGACAGGATCCTTGAAGAGAAACAGTGTGGCCTAGTAGATGCAGCATGGGCCTGAGAGTCAGAAAGACCTAGGTTCTAATCCTGACTCTGCCATTTGTCTGTTGTGTGACCTTGCGCAAGTCAATTCACTTCTGTATGCCTCAATTACCTCATCTGTCAAATGGGGATTAAGACTATGGATCATTTGCATCAGGGACTGTGTCCAACCCGATTTGCTTGTATCCATCCCAGCACTTAGTACAGTTCCTGGCACATAGTAAGCACTAAACAAATCTCATTATTATCATTATTGCAACCCCCACCCAAACATAACTCCACAGGGCCACAGACTGGGAAATTAATGACTCTTCAGCAACTCCCTCAGCACAAATCAATCACTACACCCAAATGACACCACATCTTTTTGGAGGCCCGAATTATTCTGGCAAAGAGACTGGGAAGACCAAATATGAGACTCCACTCCAATACCTAAATGTTTCCACTCTATGGCACTCCCAGCAATACACCGCCCCCAGGATTTCGGCTCCTTTAGTAAATTCATTACATTTTCCTCTATTACTACATCATGCCAGGAGCCAAACAGCACTCCAGGGGAAATCATCTAATTAAGAGAGGCTGCACAAAACATGCTCTCCCTTGCAAGGGAAAGCAGTAGGTGTGGGGTCTGCTTTGGGTTAAGAGCGCTGCTGGGAAAGGAAGGAAATAAGTGAAACTGGCGTGAAGCTGGAGATGTTTGCAGAGTGGTCTGGTGGAAAGACACCCCCCCACACAATCCCCCAAGCCTGGGAGTAAGTAGACTGGATTCGAGACCTTGGTCTGCGTACTGTGTGACCTTGGGCTTGTCACTTAACCTCATTGGGCCTGTTTCTTCATCTGTAAAATGGGTATTAAATACCTATTCTTCCCTCCCACATAGACAGTGAGTCCTACTTGAGACTGTGTCCAATTCGATTGCCTTATATCATCCCCAGGGCTTACCTCCTCTAAAAACACAAGCATTGAGTCTGTCACTCAAGGTAAACCAACTGCTGCTTGCAAAATGATACTTAAACATGGTTAGGTCTTTCTAGATTTCCCCAATAGACTTCTGCTCCATTTCAAGAATAGAATGGGCTCCTTACCACTGAGCTTGTTATATAAAGAAGAATGAAAATTAGGCTAGATGGAAGAGTTCTTTCAAACGAATTATCCGCCAAGAGCCAAGGTAAAAATACATTGACAGAAGCCTTCAATTAAAATCAGGCTGCTTTTGTTTACAGCTTGAAAGCTCAATCTTTCAACAAGTATGAACCATGTCTTCCATTTTTTCTTTTCCTAGTGGACTCTAACGGGCTTAAAGAAGGAGGATTTCACCTGACCTAAAAACACAACTCAGAAGTCCCCGATGTTGACTTGAGTCACAAAACACTAACATCGGCATCTCTGGAAACCTTTGTACAGCCTTCTTTTGGGGATTCGAGGCCGGAAAGTGAGATTATGTGGAGCATTTAATCAGAGGTCCTTTGTCCCCCGGTGACTCAGTCTTTCATTATCAGAAAGTGACGGGTTCAATTAAAGAGCCCCTGTCTAGCTCCACACAACAGAGGCCTCATGGGTTCAGACTTTCAATGAAGATGAGGTGATGACTCTTCCCTCCTGACTGGGGAGTTAGTATGCATGGCCTTTTATTGGATTTGAGGAGAGAAAGACAAAAGTCTCGGCAATTAATCTGTCTTTGAGCTGGCTCAATGATCGTGTTATTGTAGGGCTGCGTCTTAGGGGTGGCTCTGTGTGTGTGTGTGTGTGTGTGTGTGTGTGTGTGTGTGTGTGTGTGTGTGTGTGTGTGTGTGCGCGCGCGCACACCGTCTCCTGCCCCTAAAAAGCTTTTTTTCCCCACACACTGTTGATAACCAACAAAGGTAAAAATGATCTTTGAAGTTATTTTCCCCAGCCAGAGCCCAAAGCCCCAGAAGGGGCTTAAATAACAAAATCAATAATCATAATTAATTAACAATTATTATTACTAATGATAGTAGTGAGGAATCAATATCTGTCCTCCTTCCTACTTAGTCTGTGAGCCCCATTTGGGACCAGATGATCTTGCATCTATCCCATTGCCACTTGCCTGCTGTGTGACCTAGGGCCAGTCACTTCACTTCTCTGTGGCTCAGTTTTCTCATCTGTAAAATGGGGAAACAACTGTGAGCCTCACATGGGACAGGGACTGTGTCCAACGTGATTACCTTGTATGTACCCCAGTCCTTGGCTTCCAGACTGTGAGCCGACTGTGGGCAGAGATTGTCTCTATTTGTTGCTGAACTGTAGTTTCCAAGTGCTAAGTATAGTTCTCTGCACATAGTAAGAGCTCAATAAATATGATTGAATGAATTAATTAATCATTACCTAATTACAAATACTGTTATTTTTACTAAAAGCATTCTCTATATCATATATATCATATCAATTATATATATTGATTGCTTACTGTGTGTAGAACACTGTACTAAGTGCTTGGGAGAGTACAAAATAAGAGAGTAGGTAGATATGTTTCCTGTCTACATCAGATCTCCCCCTTAGCCCCAGAAGATCCTGACCCTTCACGCCCAATGAGATGCTTTTGCAGACAATGTCCCAAACTCCAACTTTGTGAGAATTTTCCCCTGAGCAAAATAGGTCAGAACTGGTGTTGGATAAAAGAGCATTTACCCTAGTTATCAATAAACTCAAAACGTGTGGTCCATGTGGTCATGGAGGCTGAATTTCATTTCCTTTCTCTGGAAGTAACTGCCTGACAGAATCATTCCCAAGCAATACCTTTTATACCACCCAGATGGATGAGAAAGGCAGACATTTTCAAGAATGCAGGTTAAAATTTCCCAAAGATGTATCCAGACCTAAATATTGCTGTGGGGAAACTCTCCAGGGAAGAGATTCTTTAGAATTTTCTCAAGGGAAAAATGGCTTTTTTTTTTTTTTAAAAAAAAAGGCAATTTTCAATCAATCAATCAGTTGATAGTATTTGAGTGCCAACTGTGTGTTTGTCATATAGTGAATCACTCAAAACATCCCAATTTAATAATAATTGTGGCATTTCTTAAGCACTCACTGGACAGGATCAAAACAAGATAATCAGATTGGATACAATCCCTGCCCCACATTGGACTCGCTGTCTAAGTAGGAGGGAGAACAGGCATTCAATCCCCATTTTACAAATGAAGAAACTGAGGCCCAGAAAAGTGACTAGCCCAAGGTCACATGGCAGGTAAGCAGCAGAGTCAGGATTAAAGCTCAGGTCCTCTGACTCCCAGGCCCTTGCTCTTTCCACTAGGCCACTCTGCCTTCCAAGCTCCTCTGAGGGTTGACACTCGTCACACATGAAATGAATAGCCAATGTCATCCTGAAAAAAGATGATGAGTCACAGCATGGGAATTTTTTCTGCAACAGGCTTTAGGGTAGAACAACAAATCAGTAAAAAACTCACCGAGATGAGGCTTGGGAGAAAAGTTGAGCCAAGGGGAAAAAAATTAGGAAAAGCCGTGGGAAGGATCCCTCCGGCACCTGGAGCCATTCCAACTGGGACCATCTGCGCTTTAACAAATCGATCGAGGTTATTTAATGAGCACCTTCTGAGTGTGAATAATAATTATGGCATTTACTAATGGCTTACTAAATCTTCAGTTAAGGGGGTAGATACAGGTTAGTCAAACTGTACACCATCCCTGTCCCTTGTGGGGTTTACAATCTAAGAGAGAGGGAAAGCGTGTATTTAATCCCCAATTTACAAATGAGATTTTGACCCCCAGAGAGGTTGTTACTTGCTCAAAACCCCACAGCAATGGTCTTGAGATTCCATGGATGTGCTCCAATTATTCACTTCCTGGTGTCCAACACCAGTGAATTCCCCCTATCCAAAGGTCTTCAATGACTCCCCAAGCCATTTAGAGCTCTGGAGAGGCACATTTGTTTCGTGCCAACTCCATCTGTTCGAAAATCAAAATGACAGGGATGTAACAGCCCTTGACATGCCCTGTCACTTTTTATTTTTCCCTAGTTTGGTCCCATCACCGAGCCAAACGCCCCGCTGTAAAACCAGGAACCACCAAGCCGGAACAAGCTGCCTCCCAGCAGCAGCTGAGGGCAGCCCCTTTGCATCCTGGGAAATACTGGGCCAATCAGAGGGAGGGTGGGTATGGTAATAATAATAATAATAATGGCATTTATTAAGCACTTACTATGTGCAAAGCACTGTTCTAAGAGCTGGGGAGGTTACCAGGTGATCAGGTTGTCCCACGGGGGGGCTCACAGTCTTAATCCTCATTTTACAGATGAGGTAACTGAGGCCCAGAGAAGTGAAGTGACTTGCCCAAAGTCACAGAGCTGACAATTGGCGGAGCCTGGAGTTGAACTCATGACCTCTGACTCCAAAGCCCGTGCTCTTTCCACTGAGCCACACTGTAGTGGTCTGGGCCTTGACAGAGATTAGAACTGGGGGCATTTTGCCCATCAGGCCTTAATATTGTTTCTTAAATAGGTTTTGAAGATGAGCTGCCATTCTGCTACTTGTTTTTTAAAAAACCAATTCCGTTGTTGAGCATCCCACCTGCTCTTTGGAATTGCAAAGACCTTGGGACGGTGGAGGTGAGAACAGCGATTCTAGAGTTAACTTCCATGTCCATTCCCTCTGTCTACTTGACTTCAATCCTGGTTCAAGAATTTTGCAACAGTAGGTCGCAATGATCCTCTAGTGCTTCTTATCTAATAAACGTTCAGTAAATACCATAATTACTACTGTTGTTACACTGGGCTGTGGGTATCCAGGACTTGGAGATTATGGTTAAGTAATTCTGGTAGCTTGAGTCAGAATCAGAAACTGAGAAATCGTTTTATCATAGAATAAGCATCAAAGCAAGAAATCAAAGAACAGCAGTCACTGTTCTATACCTCAAAGGGTATTTTCACCATCCACGGAAAGCGAATTCAGAATATGATCTCTTCCAACAATAGTACTTTCAGGAAATAGGGTGGGCATATTCTATATTCACACTTAGTGGTTTTCTAAAGGCAATAAGCCATTCAATGCAGCATTACATATCATCTCTCTACATATTATATTTACGACACTTTTAGCTCCGACTGGGCCGATTCGAACAATTCTCTCCCGGATATAAATTATTTTAAAATCACTGATTTGCATCACTCGGGTGGTACAATACCTAACCAGAAAGCATTCCAGCCCTTGGTAATTTTAAATCCATAGAAGATCTATGATTTTTTTTTTGGCCTAATTGAACACATAAGAGAACTAGAAAAGAAATGAGTGTTTGCCTTTAACTGGATTCATTTTTATGGAAAGCAATTTTAGACTTATTAGGCACTGTTGGCTTTTGAAATATAGTCACTAATGGCATCAATTTAAATATTTTCCTCCAGCAGAGACTTACAGAAAAAAAAAAACTATAACCCCAGATTAGAAATCTATTAAAAGAAGACCTTTGCATGGCTTTTTGTGGGCTGTCATTTACTATTACGGAAGCTGCCAGAGTCGAGATCTTACTTGGGAGCTGCAGATGGGAGAGACCAGAGCTTGGTTGGAGAATTTGAGGGGGTGGGCAGGGGGGTCCTGACCTGAGAGCACTTATTGAGCACTTGCTAAGTGCCAAGGACTGTACTATGTGCCAAAGAGTAGCTCTTTGTGGGCTGGGAATGTGCCTGTTTATTGTATTGTACTCTCCCAAGTGCTTAGTAATAATAATAACAAGAATAATAATGGCATTTGTTAAGTGCTTACTATGTGCCAAGCACTGTTCTAAGCGCTGGGGGGATGCAAGGTCATCAGGTTGTCCCACGTGGGGCTCACAGTCTTAATCCCCATTTTACAGATGAGGTAACTGAGGCTCAGAGAAGTTAAGTGACTTGCCCAAGGTCACACAGCAGACACATGGCAGAGCTGGGATTAGAACCCATGACCTCTGACTCCCAAACCTGTGCTCTTTCCACTAAGCCATGCTGCTTCTCTAACAGTGCTTTGCATACAGTAAGAGCTTGATACATACGATTGAATGAATGAATGCTCTTCGCACAATAAGTGCTCAGTAAATAAGATCGACTGACTATAGTATATGTTGATAGTACAGAGCCCATATCCCACATTGGGCTCACAATCTTAGGTAGACTATAATCTCATATATGAGTAGGGAATGTGTCTACCAACTCTGTTGTATTGTACTCTCCCAAGTGCTTAGTACAATGCTCTGCACACAGTAAGTGCTCAGTAAATACAATTGATTGATTGAGGGAGATCATGTATCTTCACATTTTACAGATGAGGAAACAGAGGTTCTGAGGAAGGAAGTGACTTGCCCTGTGTTACCTAGAGGGCAAGTGGCAGAGCTTATCATTTAGCAGGGCAGGCAAACACTAAAATCAAAGTGAGGAGAGAGAAGTAGAGTATAAAAGATATGCTCATAAATGCTTAAAGACATGGAGGACTGAGTGAGAAATAAGCTCATGTCTGCCAATTCTGTTATATTATACTCTTCCAAGCACTGAATACAGTGCTCTGTACATAGTAAGTGCTCAAGTAATGCCATTGATGCTGATGGTAATGATGATGATATGATGATCAATCAATCAATCAATCGTATTTATTGAGCGCTTACTATGTGCAGAGCACTGTACTAAGCGCTTGGGAAGTACAGATTGGCAACACATAGAGACAGTCCCTACCCAACAGTGGGCTCACAGTCTAAAAGGGGGAGACAGAGAACAGAACCAAACATACCAACAAAATAAAATAAATAGGATAGAAATGTACAAGTAAAATAAATAAATAAATAAATAAATAGAGTAATAAATATGTACAACCATATATACATATATACAGGTGCTGTGGGGAAGGGAAGGAGGTAAGATGGGGGGATGGAGAGGGGGACGAGGGGGAGAGGAGGGAAGGGGCTCAGTCTGGGAAGGCCTCCTGGAGGAGGTGGGCTCTCAGCAGGGCCTTGAAGGGAGGAAGAGAGCTAGCTTGGCGGAGGGGCAGAGGGAGGGCATTCCAGGCCCGGGGGATGACGTGGGCCGGGGGTCGATGGCGGGACAGGCGAGAACGAGGTACAGTGAGGAGATTAGCGGTGGAGGAGCGGAGGTTGCGGGCTGGGCAGTAGAAGGAGAGAAGGGAGGTGAGGTAGGAGGGGGCGAGGTGATGGAGAGCCTTGAAGCCCAGGGTGAGGAGTTTCTGCCTGATGCGCAGATTGATTGGTAGCCACTGGAGATTTTTGAGGAGGGGAGTAATATGCCCAGAGCGTTTCTGGACAAAGATAATCCGGGCAGCAGCATGAAGTATGGATTGAAGTGGAGAGAGACACGAGGATGGGAGATCAGAGAGAAGGCTGGTGCAGTAGTCGAGACGGGATAGGATGAGAGCTTGAATGAGCAGGGTAGCAGTTTGGATGGAGAGGAAAGGGCGGATCTTGGCAATGTTGCGGAGCTGAGACCGGCAGGTTTTGGTGACGGCTTGGATGTGAGGGGTGAATGAGAGAGCGGAGTCCAGGATGACACCAAGGTTGCGGGCTTGTGAGACGGGAAGGATGGTAGTGCCGTCAACAGAGATGGGAAAGTCAGGGAGAGGACAAGGTTTGGGAGGGAAGACAAGGAGCTCAGTCTTCGACATGTTGAGCTTTAGGTGGCGGGCGGACATCCAGATGGAGATGTCCTGAAGGCAGGAGGAGATGCGAGCCTGGAGGGAGGGGGAGAGAGCAGGGGCAGAGATGTAGATCTGGGTGTCATCAGCGTAGAGATGATAGTTGAAGCCGTGGGAGCGAATGAGGTCACCAAGGGAGTGAGTGTAGATTGAGAACAGAAGGGGACCAAGCACTGAACCTTGGGGAACCCCCACAGTAAGAGGATGGGAGGGGGAGGAGGAGCCTGCAAAAGAGACTGAGAAAGAATGACCGGAGAGATAAGAGGAGAACCAGGAGAGGACGGAGTCTGTGAAGCCAAGGTCAGATAGCGTGTTGAGGAGAAGGGGGTGGTCCACCGTGTCAAAGGCAGCTGAGAGGTCGAGGAGGATTAGGACAGAATATGAGCCGTTGGATTTGGCAAGCAGGAGGTCATTGGTGACCTTTGAGAGGGCAGTTTCCGTGGAATGAAGGGGACGGAAGCCAGACTGGAGGGGGTCGAGGAGAGAGTTGTTGTTGAGGAATTCTAGACAGCGCGTGTAGACAACTCGTTCAAGGAGTTTGGAAAGGAATGGTAGGAGGGATATGGGACGATAACTAGAAGGTGAGGTGGGGTCAAGAGAGGGTTTTGTTAGGATGGGAGAGACATGGGCATGTTTGAAGGCAGAGGGGAAGGAACCAGTGGAGAGTGAGTGGTTGAAGATGGAAGTTAAGGAGGGGAGAAGGGATGGAGCGAGAGATTTCATAAGATGAGAGGGAATGGGGTCAGAAGCACAGGTGGCCGGAGTAGCACTTGAGAGGAGGGAGGAGAGTTCCTCTGAGGATACCGCTGGGAAGGATGGGAGACTAGCAGAGAGTGTTGAGAGCTGGGGGGATGGAGAAAGGGGGGAAGAGACTTTGGGGAGGTCGGACCTGATGGATTTAATTTTGTTAATGAAGTAGGAGGCCAGATCGTTGGGGGTGAGGGAAGGAGGAGGGGGAGGAACCGGGGGCCTGAGAAGGGAGTTGAATGTACGGAAGAGCTGGCGGGGGTGATGGGCATGGGTGTCAATAAGGGAGGAGAAATAGTTTTGTCTGGCAGAAGAGAGGGCTGAGTTAAGGCAGGAAAGGATAAACTTGAAGTGAACGAGGTTGGCATGGTGTTTAGACTTTCGCCAGCAGCGTTCGGCAGCTCGAGCATAAGAGCGAAGGAGGCGGACAGTGGCAGTGATCCAGGGCTGTGGGTTAGTGGTGCGAGAGCGGCGAAGGGAAAGGGGAGCGAGTGAGTCTAGCTGAGTAGAAAGGGTAGAGTTGAGAGCAGTAATCTGATCATCAAGACTGGGTAGAGAGGAGAGGGCGGCGAGGTGGGGTGTGAGGCGCTCCAAAAGATGGGTGGGGTCCAGAGAGCGGAGATCTCTGTGAGGGAGTAATACGGATTTACAGGGGAAAGGAGTGTGAGTGAGGAGGCAGGTGAGAAGATTATGATCAGATGATGATGATGATGAAATGCTTGGGGAGGGGCAGAAGTGCTGAAGGCACAGGAGAGAGTGAAATCCAGTGTGGAGATGAGAGGGAAATCAGGGAAGGCCTCCTGGAGGAGATTCAGTTTTAGTAGGGCTTGAAAGATAGGGACAGTAGTTTTCTGCCGGATATCTGACATTAGTTAGACAATGGGTGGATAAATCACTCAGACCTTCAGTTTCTGCATTCCCCATAATGTCAGGGAGGGGAGAAAGACTGTCAGGCTGTTCAGGCATGTAGGCAAACTTCAGAGTTGGAAATGAGCTAAAGACTAAAGCTAAATCTAAACCCAATAGTAATAATAATAAAGAAGCCTACAAGCCAGTTGCCTGCTTCTCCAAAACCAGCAAATGGAAAAGAAACATCTTCGAGCATTGCATGGGGCTAGTGATAATCAATCCAATCAGTCAGTCATATCTGATGAGTGTTACTGTGTACAGAGCACTGTACTAAGCGCTTGGGAGAGTTCAATATAACAATTTAACAGAGTTGGTAGATATAATAATAATAATGGCATTTACTAAGCGCTTACTATGTGCAAAGCACTGTTCTAAGCGCTGGGGAGGTTACAAGGTGATCAGGTTGTCCCTCGGGGGGCTCACAGTCTTAATCCCCATTTTACAAATGAGATAACTGAGGCACAGAGAAGTTAAGTGACTTGCCCAAAGTCACACAGCTGACAACTGGTGGAGCCGGGGTTTGAACCCATGACCTCTGACTCCAAAGCCCATGCTCTTTCCACTGAGCCACGCTGCTTTTCTCAAAACCCGTCTAACATATCTATGTCTAAGATATGTTCCCTGCTCTCCCTCTGATGGGTAAAATCCCCTCTGAATGCCAACTAGTTGAATGTTCCATACCCAGCTTTGACTCTAAGGAGGCAGAATGGTCCAGTGGAAAGAGCGTGGGCCTGGGAGTCAGGAGATCTGGCTGCTGCATGACCTTGGGCAAGTCACTCATCCTCTTTTGGACCTCCATGTCCTTATCTTAAAATGGAGATAAAATAGATTGTGAACCCCAGGTAGAACGTGGACTCCATCTGATCTCATATTTTAGCATTTATGCTGAAATTTAGGTCATCGTAAGCCCTTAGTAAGTGCAATAACAGCAATAATTACCATTATTAATTGAGATAGAGAAGAACAATAAAACCCAAAGCCACTTCTCACAGACAGGGGAAAGCAGGATTTCCTTTTGGCAACAAAGCTGGCAAGCGGGTTCTTAAATGCATCCTAACAAGCTGCCACTCTGCAAGTGATGATCACGGGGAAAGCTGAAAACTGTGCTCAGGGACAAATGAGTTTTCCATTTATATTAAAATCATATCAAGGATTAGGAAGAAGAGCCACTGTAGGCAGGCTATGAGGGGTGGGATTTGAATGAGATTTCACTGTTATTAGAGGAGCTCAGCTTTCTGGATTTAGAGAATGAAAAGTTGCAAATATTGGCATGGTTAGGAGGGAAAGAAAATGGTGTGAGATATGAGATATCTTCCGTCCAGACATCTGTCCTTCCATTTATTCTCTCTCTTGCTGTCTCTCTCTGTCTCTCCCCATTCATGACTCTTTCTCTCAGTCCCATTTTCTGTGTTTCAGTCTTCATGTCTTGGTCTATGTCTAAGTAATAGGTAATCATAATCGTAATCATAATCATGCTTTTCCCACTGAGCCACTCTGCCTCTTATTTATTTGAGTTTGTGTTTCCCTTCATGGAATTTATAATTTAAAGGATTTTAATAATGTGCCGCCAAACAAAAACAGATTCTAAAATCCTGCCTTTTGTGATGACAAAATTAAATAAGTCAGTGAAAGCACTTTCGATAAATGAAATTGCCACAGAAATTTAAGGTAAAAAATATATGAAACACAATTGAAAGAATCATCCTGGCTCCACAACTTATCAGCTATGTGACCTTGGGCAAGCCACTTAATTTCTCTGTGCCTCAGTTACCTCATCTGTAAAATGGGGATTAAGACTGTGAGCTCCAGCAAATAGGAAGTACTTAACAAATACCATAATTATTATGAAAATTGGGGCAGATAGGGAGAAGAGGAAGAAGCCTTCTTGCTCTGTCAGCCAGTCAATCAACAGTGTGCCTGCTAGTGAGGGAGCTATACAACGGCCTCAGTGACAGATGCCCTGCCCGTGAGGAGCTTACAGTCTAAGGGGGAAACCAGGGGAAACACAAACTCAAATAAATAAGAGGCAGAGTGGCTTAGTGGGAAGAGCATGAGTCTGAAAGTCAGAGGATCTAATTGAGGTGAAGGATGGCTCACTGGAAAGAACACAAGGCTGGGAGTCAGGAGACCTGGATTCTAATCACACCTCAGTCTCTTGCCTACTGTGTGACCTTGGGCAAGTCATTTTACTCCTCGATCCTTCGGTTTCCTTATCTGTCAAATGGGGATACCTCTTCTTCCCTTCTCTTAGACTGTAAGCGCTATGTGGGAGAGGGATTGTGTCTGACCTGATTATCTTGCATTTACCCCAGTGCTTAGTACAGTGCTTGGTATCTAGTAAGTCCTTAACAAACACAATTATTGCTATTACTATTATCTAAATAGCAATCAAAACTATTTATCAAGTGCCTGTCTAATTGGACATGCTCCCTGACTTTGAGAAGGTTCAAACTAATAATATTAAATGAGCATTCACTGCATTAGTGCTTAGGAGAAGAGACACACAGTAAAGACTTTACAAGTACAATAATAATTATAATAATAACACAATAAATAGGCAAGATCCCTGCCTTCATGGAATTTATAATCTAAAAGATTTTAATAATGTGCCACCAAACAAAAACAGATTCTAAGATTCTGCCTTTTGTGATGACAAAATTAAATAAGTCAGTGAAAGCACTTTGGAAAAATGAAATTGCCACAGAAATTTAAGGTAAAAAATATATGAAACATAATTAACAGTGAGACACATAAGACATAATTGTGTGTGCCTTGCAGGAAGGGATCGTATCTGGTTATCAATAATTAAATAATAATAATATATTTGTTAAGCCCTAAATAATGACATACTAATTTCTTCCTGTATATTCTTTCCCCGCACTTAGTACAGTACTAGTCACACTATTACTGCTACTAAGCAATGGGGTAGATACAATATGAGCAGTTCAAACACAGTCCATGTCCTACAAGGGGATCTCTGTCCAAGGGGGAGGGAGAACTGGAACTTAAATCCCATTTTACAGATGAGGAAACTGAAGCACAGAGAAGTTAAGTGACTCACCCAAGGTCACACAGCAGGCAAGTGACAGAGCGGGAATTAGATCCCAGGTCTTCTGACTGCCAGGCCGAGGCTTTTTTACTAGGCTACTCTGCTTTCCTTTATAACTCAATTGTAATAATAACAACAATAATAATAATGGCATTTATTAAGCACTTACTATGTGCAAAGCACTGTTCTAATTGTAATTTTCCTTGCACTTAATACAGCACTACTGCTACTTCTACTATTACAGCACTCTACATAGAGCAGACACTCAATAAACAGTATGGATTGATTAACAGACTATCTAACAGGAGCTGAGTAAGTGGAGTTATGGGTGGGAGGATTAATCTGGAAACATTTCACAAAGTAAGGGGAGGTTTTAGAAGCAAGCCCAAACACAACACCACTCATAATACACACTCAGTAAATACCGATTCTAGTGATGAAAATGACATTTATGGGCTTGCAATATTCCCCCTGCTCCTCTTCTTCTCCCAGACTTTGGACCAGAACTGAATTCACATCTCCTTGAGGGCAGAGTTCGTCTACCAACCTTATCCTCATCTCTGCACACAGGAAGTGATCAATAAATACAACTGATGGATTCTGAAGTAAACGAGGTAGTTATGTCTGTGAACTGCAGAAAAATCTCAGGTCTAGACTCTTCTCTTTCCTCTTCTTTCAACTCCTTTCTACATCACCTTTTATTCACCCCTCCCTTAGCTCCACCACACTTATGCACATCATGAATGAGATTTCAGAAGGGAAGAGAAGCTTCTGTGACACCACTATTTCCCTTTCCCATTCACGACCACTGGAAATAACTCCTCTGTCTCAAATGAAAACTGGAGAAGAAATTAGCTGCCTCTCTCTTGTGGAGGCCTCTATTCTCCCTCTCTAGCTTTTTAAACATCAAATAGGGGATTTAGACTGAAATGTATTTAGAACGTTCTTATGATTAATACATGCTGAGAGGCACCATGACTTGGTGGAAAAAACAGATATCTGGGAGTCAGAGAGCCTGTGTCCTAACCCCAACTACTCCTGTGACCTAGGGGAAGTCACTTAACTTTTCTGAACCTCCGTTACCTCATCCGTAAAATGGGGATTAAGACTGTGAGCCCCATATGGGACATGGACTGTGTCCAACCTGATTATCATGTATCTATCCCAGTGCTAAGTACAGTTCCTGGCAGAGTAAGCACTTATTAAATACCATTAAAAATGAAATTAAAAAACCCACTTTCCCCCCATTGGCACTTGTTCATCTAAATTCCACTCAGGTATTGGACTAATGTCTTCAATCAACATGAACTCTCAGGAATTCAAAACTCTCTTGACTTTTTTTTTCTTAGGGTATTTCTCAAACAGATTTTACCCATAAATCCATGAGGCAGGAAGGGGCACTAAATATTTTCTGAAGTTACATATGAAGTAATTGGGACCCAGAAAGGGTAATATCTCTGCCTAAGGTCACACAGCCAAGAATAGGACCCAGAATTTCTAATTCTCAGGCCTGGGCTCTCTCCAGTGCTCCTCCTGCCACATATAACATTTTCCCATCCTTTGCATTTCGCTGTCCTCACTCCCTGAAAAAAGGTTGTAATGTGATCTTATCAATCAATCAATCATATTTATTGAGCGCTACAACCAGAGCACTTTATTAAGCCCCTAGGAGAGGACAATGTGTTCAAAACAGTCTCACGTTTACTAGTCCTAACCATAAAGGAAGCTCTGGGATTGATGGCGGGAAAGGCATTATAACGTAAAATGAACTACGGCCTGAATTTATTCTGGAGACAGAACTGTTGGGCAATTGGGAAGTCAAGAGTTAAAAGAACACGAGGCAAGAAGAAATTAAAAACAGAAAAAGGTAGTTGCCTCATCACATAGCAACCAGAGCAAATTATGGTGGAGATGATTATGAGGTAGAAAAGTCTCCCAGAATAAACATTATGTTCAGTATTAAATTTAAAAAAACACTTAACTATATCTTCATTATCATTCCAACTTGTGATCTGAACACGGCATTTTGCTGGAACAGATATTTGGTTTACCTTGGTTATGTTTTCTGTTTCTTTGGCTTTTTTTATATGCTTGTGTGTCTCATCGTTAGCCCTACATGCTGCTTGTCCACAGGCAGCTCTCTCTGGTCGCCTTTTTAATCCATTTCAACCCACAGATCAAGGATTCACCTAATGAGGCACAGAGGTGCTCTTTAAATTGAAATCCCCGTTGTCGGTCTCTGGTCCGCGGCTTGGGCTGAGGATATTTCTGTTTCTGGGGATTACGTTTGTTCATTTTCACAGCTGTGCCTCTATGCTGTCAGAGGAATTCAGCCGCAGAGGCAAAAAGTCCCTGCAGTTTAAACTGCTACCACCACCAGAATCCCTCCCAAATACCATATGGCTTTCTGCAGCAACCAGGTAAACAGAAACAGTCAACAGCCTATGTCATCACAGTACAAACGACATTTAATGGGGCACAGCTTCCAAGTGCAGACGATTTCTCTGGTCAGACGTGACCCTGGGAGTCTCTGGGGAGTGGGGATATTTACAATTCACCCTGCTCTCTGCAGGGGTAGTCCACTTAACCACTCCTCTCTCAGATCCAGATGAAAGCCGAGAGAAAACTGCCCATTTACCAACATGATATGGCATAGTGATACCTAATTCATTCATTCATTCAATCGTATTTATTGAGCGCTTACTGTGTTCAGAGCACTGTACTAAGCGCTTGGGAAGTACAAGTTGGCAACATATAGAGACAGTCCCTACCGAACAGCGGGCTCACAGTCTAGAAGGGGGAGACAGACAACAAAACAAAACATATTAACAAAATAAAATAAATAGACTAAATATGTACAAGTAAAATAAATTAATAGAGTAATAAATATGTACAAACATATATACATGTATACAGGTGCTGTGGGGAGGGGAAGGAGGTAAGGCGGTGGAGATGGGGAGGGGAAGGAGGGAGAGAGGAAGAAGGGGGCTCAGTCTGGGAAGGCCTCCTGGAGGAGGTGAGCTCTCAGTAGGACTTTGAAGGGAGGAAGAGAGCTAGCTTGGCAGATGTGCGGAGGGAGGGCATTCCAGGCCAGGGGGAGGACATGGGCCGGGGGTCGACGGCGGGACAGGTGAGAACGAGGCACAGTGAGGAGGTTAACGGCAGAGGAGCAGAGGGTGCGGGCTGGGTTGTAGAAGGAGAGAAGGGAGGTGAGGTAGGAGGGGGTGGGGTGATGGAGAACCTTGAAGCCGAGAGTGAGGAGTTTTTGCCTGATGCGTAGGTTGATTGGTAGCCACTGGAGATTTTTGAGGAGGGGAGTAACATGCCCAGAGCATTTCTGCACAAAGACGATCCGGGCAGCAGCGTGAAGTATAGATTGAAGTGGGGAGAGACAGGAGGATGGGAGATCAGAGAGGAGGCGGATGCAGTAATCCAGTTGGGATAGGATGAGAGATTGAACAAGCAAGGTAGTGGTTTGGATGGAGAGGAAAGGACGGATCTTGGCGATGTTGCAGAGGTGAGACTGGCAGGTTTTGGTGACGGATTGGATGTGAGGGGTGAACGAGAGAGAGGAGTTGAGGATGATACCAAGGTTATGGGCTTGTGAGACAGGAAGGATGGTAGTGCCATCAACAGTGATGGGAAAGTCAGGGAGAGGGCAGGGTTTGGGAGGAAAGATAAGGAGTTCAGTCTTGGACATGTTGAGTTCCGTCCACCAGGTCTACTGGACCTGACAACAGGGTCCAACTGCCCACAGAAAAGCCACGTGGCCTAGTGGAAAGAATTCAGACTCGGGAGGGAGAGGACCTGAGTTCCAATCCCGGCTCTGCCACATACTTGCTGTGTGACCTTGCGAGCTGTCTGTTCCTATAGCTTGTTCAAAGTTGCAGCAATTAGCTTAAGTTCTGCTGGGATTTTACTATTTACTACTTCCTTCTGAACTCTGACCTGAGCAAATTTAATTCGGTTCCTTTAATAATTTCTGATGAAGCAGAATGTGTTGAGTGAGCAAGATCTACAGTGCGGAAATCAACTTAGGCCCAGTAGCTCCACATTATGAAAGCAGTAAGACCAGGTATAAATTTGCTTTAAAAGTTACTATTTACTGTTCTCCATCTTCATTTTTTTCATTTGGGGGTTGACAGCTCTCTTGCCCTGCAATTCCAGCTTGCTGAAATGGGATTCTGCCTGTCTACTTGTTTTGCTGTCTGTCTCCCCGTTCTAGACTGTGAGCCCATTGTTGGGTAGGGACCATCTCTATATGTTGCTGATTTGTACTTCCCAAGCGCTTAGTACAGTGCTCTGCACACAGTAAGTGCTCAATAAATACGATTGATTGATTGATTGATTGATAAACACGATTGAATGAATGAATGAATGAATGAATGAATGAATGAATGAATGATTCTGGTACCTCACAAAGAAATACAGGCAGGAATAATATTTTCCTCTTCATGGGACTCTGAAAAGAGTACGGGTCTGGGAATCAGAGGACCTTGGTTCTAATCCCAGCTTGCCACTTCTCTGCAGTTGACGCTGGGCAGGTCTCTTCACTTCTCTGTGCCTCAGTTTCCTCAACTGTAAAATGGGGATTAAAGCTGTGAGCTCCATGTGGGACATGGACTGTGTCCAACTTGATTATCTTGTATCTCTCCCAGCACTAAGTAGAGTGTCTAGCAGGGTGAGAGAGCTGTCAACCTCTGAATGAAAGAAATAAAGATGGAGAACAATAAATTGTAACTTCTAAAGCAAATTTATACCAGCTCTGACTGCATAGGTAATGTGAAGCTTCTGAGTTTAAGTTGATTTCTGCCCTCTAGATAGTGCTCCTCCTCTCAGAGTCGCACCTGGAGAGTTTCCAGTACTCTACTAGTCTCGACTATGGGAGGGAGAGTCAAGCAGAGGCCTACCCATTCCATTCCTAGCTTGGGTAGTGGCTAGTGAGTGGAAGGCAAACTGCTACAAGACAAAATTCACCTGTGCTGGGCAGTAGTGGCATGGAAGAGAGTCGAGGGCTGAGACTCATTTACTGCATGGAAGGAGGCAATGGGAAACCACTCCATATTTTTACCAAGAAAACTCTATGGATACACTACTAGAATGATTGCAGATGGAAGTGGGGCATTCTGGGAGAGATGTGTCCATGGCGTTGCTATGGGTTGGACATGACCTGACAGCATAAAACAACAACAACAACAACAGATCATGCTACCCTACACATTCTGCTTCCTCAGAAACTATTAATAAATACTATTTAAAAAATGACTAACCAGGGAACCGCTGTGGTATCCGATTCTATCCCTGTCTACTACTGTTGATCACATTTGGTCCAATTAACGTCCTTCCATCAAACCACTCAGCTCCCAATACACCTCAGGCTCTCTATGCCTCCCAAACAAACCACCTAAACTATCTTCGCTTCAAAATATTGCTTTCACCTAGAATATGTTTCCCCTGACTCAGGCACATCTCTCTTCCATATCTGATTCCATCTCCTTCCTGGCTTTACCATCACCTCATGTACAAATCTACTATTAATCTATTGATTCCCAGGGACAGAGACTGTGTCCAACCCACCCCAGCACTTAGTACAGTGCCTGGCACATAGTGAGAGCTTAGCAAGTACCATTATTATTATTATTATTATCCTTTTCCCCCCTCTCTCCTGCCACCTGCTTCTCCCTCCACAAAATACCACACATTTTTAATGGCATTTGTTAAGTGCTACTATATGCCAAGTACTGTAATAATAATAATAATAATAATAATAATAATAATAATGTTGGTATTTGTTTAAGCGCTTACTATGTGCCAAGCACTGTTCTAAGCACTGGGGTAGATACAAGGTAATTAGGTTATCCCACGTGGGGCTCACAGTCTTCATCCCCATTGTACAGATGAGGGAACTGAGGCCCAGAGAAGTGAAATGACTTGCCCAAGGTCACACAGCTGACAAGTGGCAGAGCCAGGATTAGAACCCACAACCTCTGGCTCCCCAGCCCATGCTCTTTCCACTGAGCCACACTGCTTCTCTAAGCTTTGGATTAGATACAAGATAATGAGGTTGACATAGTCTCTGCCCCTCGGGGGGTTTACAGTCATGAGGTGTTGGGAGTGTGTGGTGACTCAATTTAGCATTATAAAAATCTTAGTTTATGATTGATTAATTGATTGATTGAGCTGAGCATTACCACCCCCATTCGAAGCCTGGTAAAACTGATATCTCTGTATCCAGCCAGATTATACAGATTATAAACTCCTTGAAAGCAGCAATCATGTCTCTTAGACTGTGAGCCCACTGTTGGGTAGGGACTGTCTCTATATGTTGCCAACTTGTACTTCCCAAGTGCTTAGTACAGTGCCCTGCACACAGTAAGCACTCAATAAATATGATTGATGATGATGATGATGATGTCTCTGCACTCAATTTTATTCTCCCATCAGTGCTCTGCAAAAACACTTAATAAATACTATGTATTGAATGACTTATTAGGTTCAAGTCCGGACCTGGGAGTCAAAGAATCTGGGTTCTAATCTCAGCAGTTCCCCTTGTGTGCTGTGTGAGCTTGGGAAAGTCACTTAGTTTCTCTGTGCCTCAGTCCCTGCATCTGTAAAATGGGGATTAAGACTGTGAGCCCCATGTGGGACAGTGACTGTATCCAACCCGATTATCTTGTCACTATCCCAGCAGTTTGTACAAACCCTTAACAAATACCACACACGCACAAAAAAAATCAAAGGCAGTGAAAATGCATTCATGGGTTTGGGAGTAAATGGAGATCAGGTGTAAAATTTAATTCTTTACACTTGATGAAACCTATCAAAAAATAGTGTATTCTAATGCAAATTTTCCCCCTCTCAACTGTTCCATAAAAAACAAAAGATACCTTCTTATGACAAGTGTTCACATCAACTTTCCTCCTCAGAACTCTTGGAGTTTGTCTCCTCTTCAGCTATCTTCACATCAGGAATCATTCCTGTCTTAACATAAGGAACAGTATAAAGGATCGGGAAGCAGATAAGAAGGGGAATGGGATGGGGTAGCAGTAATCCAGGGGATCAAATGCCGACCAACTGATCTCAAGAAATAACCAAATAGTATTAAGCAGCTGAGAAATGTCACAGTCAATGGTATTTATTCAGTGTGTGAGCTTGGGGAAGTCACTTAACATCTCTGTGCCTCAGTCCCCTCATCTGTAAAATGGAGATTAAGACTGTGAGCCCCATGTGGGACAGAGACTGTGTCCAACCCAATTATCTTGTCGCTACCCCAGCACTTCGTACAAGGCCTGGTACACAGTAAGTGCTTAACAAATACCAAAAAAAAATAATCAAAGGCATGTGTGCCTTTACTTACTGGGTGCAGAGCACTGTACTAAGCAGCTGGGAGAATATTCATTCATTCATTCAATCGTATTTATTGAGCGCTTACTTTGTGCAGAGCACTGTACTAAGCGCTTGGGAAGTACAAGTTGGCAACATATAGAGACGGTCCCTACCCAACAGTGGGCTCACAGTCTAGAAGTGGGCTCACAGTCTAGAATATAATACAACAGAGTTGCTAGACACAGTCCCTGCCCACAAAAAATATGTACTCTCCCTTGTTTTCTCCATAAGATTGATTGATAAGATTGATAAGAAGCACTTGCTTTGCCAGAAAAAGTCCTTTCCAATGGAACCGATACTAGTTAAAGGGGAACAAGTAGCTTGTTGCCATTGGATAAACCAAATCAAAATGGCCATCGTGGAACCACTTACACAAAATTGCCTTAGTCAGACAGGTTTCTCAGTTCTGTGGTGGGATATGTGCATAGTGTCCCCTCTTACTCTTTGGTCCACGCTGAATGCACACCAGCTTAAGGGGGAATTTGGGTAACCATCAGAGTTGAAGTTCTAAGGATTTACTGTGTGCACAGCACTGCACTAAGCACTGGGATAGAAGGACATGAGAAACAGTGTGACCTAGTGGATAGAGCATGAGCCTTGGAGTCAGAAGGACCTGGGTTCTAATTCTAGCTCCACCACTTGTCTGCTGTGTGATCTAGGGCAAGCCACTTCACTTCCCTGTGTCTCAGTTACCTCATCTATAAAATGGGGTAACCCTGTGAGCTCTATGTGGGACAAAGACTGTGACCAACCCGATTTGCTTGTATCCACCACAGAACTTAGTAAGTGCCAGGCACATGGTAAGCACTTAACCCCCTGGCCTGGAGTGCCATCCCTCTGCCCATCCGCCAAGCTAGCTCTCTTCCTCCCTTCAAGGCCCTACTGAGAGCTCACCTCCTCCAGGAGGCCTTCCCAGACTGAGCCCCCTCTTTCCTCTCCCCCTCACCCCCCTCTCCATCCCCCCAGTCTTACCTCCTTCCATTCCCCACAGCACCTGTATATATGTATATATGTTTGTACATATTTATTACTCTATTTATTTATTTATTTTACTTGTACATATCTATTCTATTTATTTTATTTTGTTAATATGTTTGGTTTTGTTCTCTGTCTCCCCCTTCTAGACTGTGAGCCCACTGTTGGGTAGGGACTGTCTCTATATGTTGCCAACTTGTACTTCCCAAGCGCTTAGTACAGTGCTCTGCACACAGTAAGCGCTCAATAAATATGATTGATTGATTGATTAACAAATACCACAGTTATTATTATTAAAGATGAGGAGTAAACATAGTCTTTAACCTCCAAGGGGATCACGGTGTAAGTAAGTTAAAAGAGAGGGGGAGGATTGTCAATAACGGAAGGAAAGACAAATGAAAATATAAAAGAAGGAGACAAACCAGGAAAGGAACTGCAATATTTCAGGCTACTCTCCGCTCAGACCAATTCCAGGATTCGTAGATTTCTGTATTATCACCAGAACAGCTCTCATTCTACTTCTGGTGTCATGTCTACTCCCTTCCTTAGGTCTCTGCCAGCTCTTAGGACTTATTTCTTTCGGCTTGTGTTCTAATGGTTTGGGTTGCTTATTTATTTGATCTTAATGGCTGTAAAGCACTCCACCGTGTCCTGGTTGAGGGGAGGGGAGGGGAGTCCAGTAATCCAGTGATTGATTGAGTGATTGATTGATTACTCACATGGGACTTATCGTTCAAGAGAGTATTTGTGTGCTGAAAACCAATTCATTAAATTTGTTTTCTTTTGATGAAAGGAAAATGTGAGCTCCTCCGTTGAGATCATCAAACGTGTGGCAGCTACTTATTCTATGCTGATGTCATCTTATATTTCACTCCCCATGTCCTCTTCTACTTTAAAGTTTGTCTTCACTACTACAAATGGTCAGGGTGACTCTTGCAGTTCATTCATTTCCTGCTAAAGAAAATTGAAATGTGAAGCATAAAGCAGCTTTGTATAACAGACCCCTCCCTCGGTGTAGTTGAGCAAATTTAATGAGTTTGAATGAATCGGGAACCCTTCGGGCACAATTAAAATTGAGTAATTTAGCCCTGGTCAAGATTTCTGGTCCTCTTTCAACCTCAATTAGACTGGAGAACACAACCCATCCTAGAAGTAGTATTTACTGAGCGCCCTGCTTGGGGCCGTGAGTTCTACTGGATACTTGGAAAATATACAATAACAAAGTGGCATCAAGATATGATCAAGTAACTGTTTTTATTGTCCCACTGAGGCTCAGGTGGTGTACACCTTGCAGGTCATATCCAGACTAAATCTGGTACTAAGTGCTTGGGAAGGTACACGACAATAGCGGTAATAGTATTTATTAAGGGCTTACTGCATGCCTCGCACTGTACTAAGTACTGGGAAATAGCATACAAGTGGAAATTGGACAGGCGGACCCTATCCTTCGAGGGGCTCACAATCTAGCAGTGTGGTCTAGGGGGTAGAGCATGGTCCTGGGAGTCAAAAGGACCCAGGTCCTAATCCCAGTTCTGCTGCTTGTCTGCTGTATGACCTTGGGCAAGTCATTTCATTTCTCTGTGCTTTAATTCCCTCGTCTGTAAAATGGGGATTAAGACTGTGAGCCCCATGTGGGACAGGGACAGTGTCCAACCTGATTCACTTGTATCTACCCCAGCATTTAGTACAGTGCCTGGCACATAGTAAGTGCTAAAATGCCATAACAAAAATAGATCTACAATAGAGTTGATAGACACTATACCTGCCCTAAAGGAGTTTGCAGTCTACCTCAGTTTATAAAAAATAAATGGGTTCTTTTGGTAACTTGACTGTCTGCTGATACCAAAAGGGATCGTCTTACCTAGAGAGAGGGAGCAACTGGTATCTGCTGTGAAGACCTCCTTGCCCTGACTCTTTTAATAGTGTCGACCCAAAATGGTAGGAGATCACAAATCTTGTACAGAAGCGATGGCAATGACATCGGAGGCTTGTGTAAGGACGCTGGGAAATTTCCCTCAGGATCATCACTGTCAGCCTCCTTCTTCAGGATGTACAGCTTGATAGGATCAGATGAAATTAAGTCAAATAGAAATCTCACACACAGCTTCCTTCCTGCATTCCCCTGCTAAGAGCTGGCAAAAACCAGGGACATGAGCAGGGGAGATAAGATATATTTTAGATTGTGATATTATGCCTTAGGAGAAGCACCGGCAATCTGGTGCTTTTTGTATCATCTTCCTATCACATGGATGAACCAGTTTGTCAGGAGACTTTTTTTGGTATTTGTTAAGCGCTTACCATGTGCCAGGCACTGTACTAAGCACTGGAATAGATTAAAGATAATAGGGATGGACATAATCCACTTGGGGCTCCCAGTCTTAATCCCCATTTTCGAGATGAGGCACAGAGAAGTTAAGTTACTTGCCCAAAGACACACAGCAGGCAAGTTGCAGAAACAGAATCAGAACCTATCTGCCTGAGGGCTTAAAATAGTGCTTGGTACTTAGTAAGCAAACAGTGGTGTTTACTGAGCACTTACCTATGTGCAGAACACTCTACTAAGTACTTGGGAGAGTATAATACATATTTATTAACATACAATTATTAAGCAAAGGTTGATAATATGAAGTTCACTCTCTCAGGAGATCAGCTTCCCCATCAGTCAACATGATAATGATGGTATTTGTTAGGCACTGTACTAAGCACTAGGGGGGTTACAAGCAAATCAAGTTGGGCACAGTCCCTGTTCCATGTGGGGCTCACAGTCTCAATCTCCATTTTACAGATGAGGTAAATCAGGCACAGGAAAATGAAGCAACTTGCCCAAGGTCACACGGCAGACAAGTGGCAGAGTCAGGATTAGAACCCATGTCCTTCTGATTCCTAGGCACATGCTCTATCCACTACACTAACCAAGACCGTCTTAGCACATATCATGAGCCAAACACTGAACGAGATGCAGAAGAATCATGTTGGGCCTATTTCCTGTCTCACAAGGGACTCTGTCTAAGCAGAAGGGAGAGCAGGGTTTAGCACAGTGTTCCGTGTACAGTAAGTGCTCAATAAATATGATTGAATGACTACATGAAGGTCCTATCCCCATCTTAGAGATGAGGAAACTGAGTCACGGAGCAGTTAAGTGACTTGCCTCAAGTCCCACTGCTGTACAGAGTGATATTTAGTCCTGAAGCCTGTCAGAACCACGAATCTCTCAGCACTGGGGAAGCTGAGACTAATATCTCTGGGGAGCACAGCCAAATCACCTCTGCTCCTGGTTCCATCTTGAACCCGAACCCCAAAACCTGCATCCACTCCAAGTCATCTTCCAGCGGCGAGACTCCTTTCTCCTACTGTCCCTTCCCAGGGCTCAGCTGATTCCAGAAACAGATGCCTCCAGATGCAGTGTTTGGGCACAATGGGGAATCTTCTTTTAAAACCGCTTGTAAGAGCGAATTAACTCTGCTTATTTTTGATGTCCAGCGAAGCTTTAGACAGTAATTTAATCATTATTGCAGCTACAGTTCTGCTTCTCTCTGGAGAAGCTTAAAACATGTCAGAAAGGGAGGCAGCATAATGACTCTGACAGGGTTTGAGAGGGAGTGATTAAATTTAAGATAACGAGTTCTGTTGAAATTTTAATGTTATTGTAACAATCCAGGCCTGCTGGAGCCGGTTTAATTCTCCAGATCTGAAATTAAAATGTACAACTGGGAATTGGGCTGAGTTTTATTTGCCCTTCTGCCATAAATGCTCCACAATGGAAAGCTATCTTGTGGGAACTGAATTGCACTCCTCTCTAAAAGAGATGCCTTTCTTCCTGCCTATTCAGGCCCAGAAAGCAGGTCTGGTGGCCACCATTCTTCGTGAGTTCAATGTGTCACACGCTCCTCTTTATTTTCATCTGAACGGTAGCGTGTAACTGTACGCAGCACCACGCTTCTCTCCTCCAGGGAGGCTTGTAGAATAGTTTTCAATTATTGGTACGATACGCTTCCTTGAAGTCCTGGTGACTGAATGAGCTGATGAAAGGTGGACTTCATTCATTTGTCTCTTTGTCATGTTCCTTTAGAAATTACTGGCGCAAAAGTGAGCCGAGGGGAGGGCGGAGGGCTGGGGCTTGTGTCTGGGAGAAGCTGGAACCATTTGGCTGCCATTGTGATGTTTCGGATAGCTCTTCGAGTATGGGCCTGGGAGTCAAAGGACGTGGGTTCTAATCCTGGCTCTGCCACATGTCGGGTGGGTGACCTTGGACAAGTCACTTAACTTCTCTGGGCCTCAGTTCCCTCTTCTGTAAAATGGGGATTAAGACTGTGAGCAACTTGTAGGACATGGACTGTGTCCAACCTGATTACCTTGTATCTACCACAGCACTTAGAACAATTTTTGGCACATAGTAAGTGCTTAACAAATGCCACAATTATTATTATTATTATTATTATTACTTGCACCGACGGCCAGTTATGGGGCACCTTGGGGTATTTGGAAAATTGCTCAGAATCCAAAGAAACATACAGTACAGTAGAGAAAACTGTACCCATCTCATTTGTTTTTTCAGCGGGGTTCCAGGTACTGTAGCTGAGATAAAGATCCCCAAATTCAAGGATTATCTTGCCTCTGTGGTACTCTCCCAAGCACTTAGCACACACTCCATGATTCTAATGCCAACCTCTAATAATAATAATAGTAATAATTATGGTATTTGTTAAGCACTTACTATGTGCCAACCACTGTTCTAAGTGCTGGGGTAGATACAAGGTAATCAGGTTGTCCCACATGGGGCTCACAGTCTTAATCCCCATTTTACAGATGAGGGAACTGAGTCCCAGAGACATGAAGTGATTTGCCCAAGGACACACAGCAGACAAGTGGCAGAGCCGGGATTAGAAACCATGACCTTCTGACTCCCAAGGCAGTGCTCTACCCATTATGCCATGCTACCTCTTGTGCCGCGCACCACCGACCTTTCAGTCACATCCTCCCTCATAACGACAGACCACTACTCTCCCCATCTTCAAAGCCCTTCCAAAAATCACATCTCCTCCAAGAAACCTTCCCTAACTAACCTCTCATCTTCCCATCTTATTTCCCCCACTTGCTGCATCACCCATGGACTTAAATCTTCATCCCCTAAGCACTTCTGTATACATCCTTACCCTGGGTTGTTTCCCTTACCTATAGCTTATTTTAATGTCTGTCCCCCTCACCCCCTTCCCACCCCAGTAGACAGTAAGTTGCTCGAGGGCAGAGATCACTCCTGACAACTTTCCCAAGTACTTAGACCAGGTTCTGCACAAAGTCAACACTCAAATACCATGTACTGAGTTTGATACAGATACTTTTTGAATACAGCTCTCTAGAAATGCTCTTGCATCTAATATCCTTGATTGAAGATGCTTTGAGTTATGACTAATGGTATGTAAATGTTTCAAGGGGCACCCTATTTCATCTTTACAATCCTCACCCCCTATGACACTAGCTCTGAGGGTCAGGCAGGGGCAGGAGGGAGACAGGTCCACACTAATCTGAAAGGCTGTGATTTGTGTGATTTGCGGGGCTGGAGAAAATACAAACGGGTGAGAGGAAATAGACATCCTCAGTAATGGGAATAAAAATGTTCCCATGAGCTCTTGCCACTAGGGTGGCTTACCTTTACCAGTATTAGCTGTTCATCCCAATTGGCATACCCCCTTAATGGAGATCAATCAATAATATCTACTGAGCAACCACTGTGTGCAGAACACTGCATTAAGTGCTTGGACGAGTAAATCATTCATCGCTTACTGTATGCAGAGAACTGTACTAAGCCCTTGGGTGAGTAAGTTAGTCATTATTCATTCATTCAATTCATTCAATTGTATTTACTGAGCCCTTACTGTGTGAGGAGCACTGTACTAAGAACTTAGGAGAGACCAATACAACAATAAACAGACACATTTCCTCCCCACAACGAGTTTACAGTCTAGAAATTAGACTTAATAAACCTGATCCCTGCTCTCAGAGAGCTCACAGCCTAGCAGGGGAGATGGACACTGAATTTAACAGATGAGAGGAAAGAGGAAAATGGGTTATGTAGAACAGTTGGTGTTTAAATAAGAAGATATTTAAGAAATACCTGAGTGTTTAGGTGAATCAGAGATGCTGAAGGAGCAGTTGGAGGATAGCGACAAAGAAAGCCTGGCCAAGTCAGGTTGTTTCCAAAGGCAGTAATGAAGAGATTAAAAAAAATAAATAAAGGTTAAGACTGTGAGCCCCATGTGGGATGTGGACTGTGTCCAACCTAATTAGCTCTTCTCTACCCCAGAGCTTAGTATAATGTACAGCACATAGTAACCACTTTTAACAAATACCACTGGAAAAACAAAAGGCAGCGCAGCTTGGTGGATAGAGCATGGGCCTGGGAATCAGGCATTCTAATCCTGACTCCACCACTAATCTGTTGTGTGAATTTGGGCAAGTCACTTCACTTCTCTAGGCCTCAATTACCTCAACTGTAAAATGGAGATTAAGACTGTAAGCTTTATGTGGGACAGGGACTGTGTCCAATCCAATTATCTTGTATCTACCACAGTGCTTAGTGTAGTGCCTGGCACATAGTAAGTGCTTTATTCATTCATTCATTCAATCGTATTTTTTGAGTGCTTACTGTGTGCACAGCACTGTACTAAGCACGTGGGAAGTATACATCGGCAAAATATAGAGACGGTCCCTATCCAACAATGGGCTCACAGTCTAGAAGGGGGAGACAGAAAACGAAGCAAAACATGTGGGCAGGTGTCAAAAACATCAGAATAAATGGAATTATAGCTACATGCACATCATTGACAAAATAGAGTAGTAAATTTGTACAAGTAAAATAGAGTAATAAATCTATACAAATATATACAAGTGCTGTGGGGAGGGGAAGGAGGTAGGGCAGAGTTGGGGGGATGGAGAGGAGGAGAGGAAACAAAATACCATAAAAAATATATAGTTGTACTTCACATCTGAAGAAGTCAACACCGATGGTGAAGTTCACATTAAAGGGCATGGGTGCTGAAAAGGCCAACTTTAACCAATCAATCAATCGTACTTATTGAGCACTTACTATATGCAGAGCACTGTACTAAGTGCTTAGGCGAGTACAAGACAATAGAATCAGCAGACATGTTCCCTGTCCCCAAGGAAATTTAAGGAACTGAGGATCATTCCCCCATGTGAGACATCTAGGCACAGGATGAGGCTGTACTGCGGTTGATACTTAATCCTTGACCACATGTCAGTGCACTCAGGACAGTGCTTTGCACACAATAAGCTCTCAGTAAATACGATTAAAATAAACTCGGGAGCTACCTAAAGTTACCACCCAGCCGCCCTCTGAAATCAAGGACTTTTCCGGCTAAATCTGGGGGGTATAGTCACCCCGAGAAAACTCCTTGTCCTGCTGGAGGCTGTGCAGCACTATTTTACTATTTGAGCCAAGGTCAGTGTGGCTCATACTAGCAGGCAATCATGATTCACTTTAAGACCATTTAGGGAGTCATTTCTAGTTCTTTTTTAGATCATTGTTTTTCATCTGCCAGCTCCCTACCCATATGTAAATGCGGAGCATCTGAAGCTTTTCTCTCCAAGGAAGAAAACCACCATCAGAGAAGTCATTACAAATTCAGAGCTATTCTACTGATAATAAAACATGCATTGGGGAAGATGACCTTTTCACAATAGACTTATTAATGTCAGGACTCCCGGATTGTCTTTTCTCATTAAAAGTCTTACCAAAAACATTAGGAGGAGGGAAGTTAATGATCATGAGATGTTTCAAAAGCACCGACATTAAAAAGTCTTTACCACTCATTATTTACATAACCTAGTTTGGAGCTTTATAGAGCAAACATTCTAACATTCTTTTGCTGGGTTTTGCTCGACTTCAGGCTCTGGTTTGAGGCTCAGCTTTTTGAAATGGCATCCTGTCCTTCCCCAAGAGTTTTGTGGCTCCCTGAGGTTTATGAAAGTTTAATGTGAAGCAGTGTGGTCCAGTGGGAAGAGCACAAGCCTGGGAGTCAGAGAACCTGGGTAAGTAAGCTGTGTGACCTTAGGCAAGTTGCTTCACTTCTCTGTGCCTTAGTTACCTAATCTGTAAAATGGGGATTAAGACTGTGAGACCAATGTGGGATAGTCCACCCTGATTAGATTGTATCTGCCCAGCTCTTAGTACTGTGCCTGACACATAGTAAGGACAGAACAAATACCACAATTATTATTATTATTACTATTATTCTAATCCCAACTCTGATATTTGCATGCTCGATGACTTTGGACAATCAATTGACCATATGTATTGAGCACTTACTGTGTGCAGAGCTCTGAACTAAGTGCTTGGGAGAATAAAATGTAACATCACAAGAAGAGTGGCTAGAAGTGGAAAGCAATTACATTCCCTGATCTATCACAAATGTTTCATCTTAGCAGGAAATCCTAGATTCCCTGGATCTCTTTAGTTCTACCCTTGGCAAATCAATCAATCAATCATATTTACTGAGCGTTTACGGTGTGCAGAGCATCATAGTAAGAGTTTGGGGGAGTACAATATAAAAGTCAGGAGACACATTCCCTGTCTACAATGAACTTACAGTCTAGAGTATAGAGATGGTCATCTTCGTTCAATTTCTTAGAAACAGAATTGAGTAAGCTCACTGAGAGTGGAAATATTGAGTCCCAACTCACTGGGTTTGAAACCACCTGTGAACCAGAACTGGGATTCATTTATTTTTTTTTTTACCTCCAAGCAGACTGCTGCTTTGGCAGTTGAATGGGTGAATGAAATGCTTCAAGGAAAACGGCAGTATTTCAACAAGGAAAGCAAAGCTTAGAAAAGGACCGGGGAAGAATTGGCTGAATTCCCTCTCTGTGTGTGCAGAAACCTAATCGAATGAAGCGCGTTTGAAACGTTGGGCAGTGCTGAACAGTTGGGTCAGCTCTAGTCTCATGGTTTGGGAGCATCTATACCATGAACATTCAAATCACTTCACTTCTTCATGCCTCAGTTACCTCATCTGTAAAATGGGGACTGAAACTGTGAGCCCGACCTGGGACAGGGCAGTGTCTCACCCCAGTGCTTAGTACAATGCTTGGCACATAGTAAGTGCTTAACAAATATCGCAATTATTATTATTATTACTGACTGAGTGAACCCAAAGATCTCCAATCGCACCAAGTGTATTATCCTCCCAACAGCCATGGGGAGAGCTGTTGGGAATCCTCTCCCCTTTTTCCAGATGAGAAAATAATGATAATAATAATTATTGTGGTATTTGTTAAATCCTTACTATATGCCAGGCACTGTACTAATGCTGGGATAGATACAAATAAGGTTGGACACAGTCCCTGTTCCACATCGGGCTCGCAGTCTTAGTCCCCATTTTACAGTTGAGGAAACCAAGGCCCAGAGAAGTGAAGTGACTTGTCCAAGGTCACAAAGCTGACAGGTGGCAGAGCCAGGATTAGAAGCCATGTTCTTCTGAGTCCCAGGTCTAGCTCTATCCAGGATGCCATGCTGCTTCTCTAAATCTGAGAAAAACACAGAAAACTGAGGCCCAAGTTTGAAGAGAAGGAGGAGAGGCCAACAGGCTAGTGTTTGACAGTAGAATGAAGCTCATTCCATCAGATGAATGCCTCAACAGCCTTATATCCTTGTCTTCTGCCCCTACTCTCCATATACCTTCTCTGTGCCTCAGTGACCTCATCTGTAAAATGAGGATTAAGACCGTGAGCCCCAGGTGGGACAACCTGATTACCCTGTATCTACCCCAGAGTTTAGAACAGTGGTTGGCACATAGTAAGCGCTTAACAAATACCATCATCATTATACCCTCGCTGTCATCCTCAGTAGACTGGAAGCTCCTTGAGAATACGAATTATGTCTACTTCTTCTATTTTAGCATACATTCTTGAGAGCTCTGTACAATAAACACCATCGACTGATACTGTGGACAGGAAGACCAAACCATGTGCATCAATCAATCAATTAACGGTATTTATCGAGCACTTACAGTACACAGAACACTGCAGTAAGCACTTGGAAGAGTGCGATACAGCAGAGTTGATAGGTACTTTCCCAGCTTGTAGCAGGTTTACAGTCCAAAAGGGGAGATGCAAATGACACTCCAAACTCTGAAGATTTGGAGGATGAAGAAATTGAACTTGGCTTTACCAAGAACATCATAGATTGCTCTCTCAATCGATCAATTGATTGATGCACCTAGAAGTGGTTTACTTTTTGAAAGACCATTTGGGGCTTCTCTGCCTCACTAGTAACTTGGGGAGTTCAGTTTCAATGGGATGGAAAATTGATATGAACAGTATAGGATGATGATTTCTATCCCATTACTCCCACAAGCCTTTTACTGTCCCCATTAATCTGGAATTCTGACAGGGCTCTCCCTCTTCATTGACTTCCTTGTTTCCCATTCCCTTGGTTGTCAGTACCCCTTTTATCAAATGAAAATACTGACTGAGCACTTACTGTGTACTAAAGTCTGTACTAAACACCTGGGAGAATTCGATGCCACTAGTAGATCCAATTCATCCCTGGAGGAGATTATAGTCTAAGCAGCATGGTGTAATGGACAGAGTAGGACCCTGGGAGTCAGAAAGTCACAGGTTCTAATCCCGGCTCCACCACTTGTCTGCCTTGTGACCGTGGGCAAGTCTCTTCACTTCTCTGTGCCTCTGTTATCTCATCTGTAAAATGAGATTGTGAGCCCCACATGGGACAGGGACTGTGTCCAACTCGATTTGCTTGTATCCAACCCAGTGCTTAGTACAGTGCCTGGCACAAAATAAGCTCTTAACAAATATCATCATTATTATTATACTGTGCTGCTTCCTTCTATTTGGAATTTATTTTAACACCTGTTTCCCCTACCACTTGACTGTTAGCTCCTTGGGGTAAGGATTCATTCAGTCATATTTATTAAGTGCTTACTGTGTGCAGAGCACTGTACTAAGCACTTGGGAAAGTACAGTACAACAATAAACAGACACATTCCCCAACCACAATGAGCTTACAGTCTAGAGACGAGCTAACAGTCCAGAGGTGAGCTTACAGTCTAGAGAATCATGTCTGCTAACTCACCTGAATTGAACTATGTGCTCAATAAATATGATTGGATGAATGAATGAATGAATGAACTCTGCAGAGCACTTAGTACAATGCTCTGCAGACAGTAAGTGCTCAACAAATACCACTGATTAACTGATAAAAGTACAGGGCCTGGTTAGGGGTAAGGAAGATGTTCAATTAATTAATCAATCAATGGTATTTTTTGAGTGCTGACTGTGTGCATCATCATCATCATCAATTGTATTTATTGAGCGCTTACTATGTGCAGAGTACTGTACTAAGCGCTTGGGAAGTACAAATTAGCAACATATAGAGACAGTCCCTACCCAACAGTGGGCTCACAGTCTAAAAGGGGGAGACAGAGAACAAAACCAAACATACTAACAAAATAAAATAAATAGAATAGATATGTACAAGTAAAATAAATAAATAAATAAATAAATAGAGTAATAAATATGTACAAACATATATACATATATACAGGTGCTGTGGGGAAGGGAAGGAGGTAAGATGGGGGGATGGAGAGGGGGACGAGGGGGAGAGGAGGGAAGGGGCTCAGTCTGGGAAGGCCTCCTGGAGGAGGTGGGCTCTCAGCAGGGCCTTGAAGGGAGGAAGAGAGCTAGCTTGGCGGAGGGGCAGAGGGAGGGCATTCCAGGCCCGGGGGATGACGTGGGCCGGGGGTCGATGGCGGGACAGGCGAGAACGAGGTACAGTGAGGAGATTAGCGGTGGAGGAGCGGAGGTTGCGGGCTGGGCAGTAGAAGGAGAGAAGGGAGGTGAGGTAGGAGGGGGCGAGGTGATGGAGAGCCTTGAAGCCCAGGGTGAGGAGTTTCTGCCTGATGCGCAGATTGATTGGTAGCCACTGGAGATTTTTGAGGAGGGGAGTAATATGCCCAGAGCATTTCTGGACAAAGATAATCAGGGCAGCAGCATGAAGTAAGGATTGAAGTGGAGAGAGACACGAGGATGGGAGATCAGAGAGAAGGCTGATGCAGTAGTCCAGACGGGACAGGATGAGAGCTTGAATGAGCAGGGTAGCGGTATGGATGGAGAGGAAAGGGCGGATCTTGGCAATGTTGCGGAGCTGAGACCGGCAGGTTTTGGTGACGGCTTGGATGTGAGGGGTGAAAGAGAGAGCGGAGTCGAGGATGACACCAAGGTTGCAGGCTTGTGAGACAGGAAGGATGGTAGTGCCGTCAACAGAGATGGGAAAGTCAGGGAGAGGGCAAGGTTTGGGAGGGAAGACAAGGAGTTCAGTCTTCGACATGTTGAGCTTTAGGTGGCGGGCAGACATCCAGATGGAGATGTCCTGAAGGCAGGAGGAGATGCGAGCCTGGAGAGAGGGGGAGAGAGCAGGGGCAGGGGGAGGAGCAGGAGCAGGGGAGTGTGCAGAGCACTGAACTAAGCCCTTGGGAGAGTACAGTATAACAGAGTTGGTCAACACGTTCCCTGCCCACAAGGATCTTACAGTCTGGGGGAGGGAGATGTTCTTCACTGGCTTTGCATCTCTTCTTCTGCTGCTCTGCTCTTGCATTTCAATGTGCTGCCGCTTGGTATTCAAATCACAGCCATTGCTTTGAAGTGAGAAGCATAAATATCGCCAGGGAACTTCAGTGGACTGGATCTGATTGTTTTTGGGGTGGCTCGTTCTAGAACTGATCTCAGGAATTTGAATCTCCAAAGGTCAAACAAATTACTTGGTGCAGACAGTAACTGAGCCACAGAAAGGAGTTTGCAAGATCAAAAATCCTCTGGCACCCCTCCTTTGCCAAATCCCCTTTATGAGATGTGAAAATCAGATAGGAACCTGTTCTAGTCTCCAGCCCTAATGAAAACTGCCAGCAGCCCAAGCCCAAGAAATAGCTCAAAACCAGGAACAGCTTTGACTTTGCTTCTGTCTAATTTAACCTACTAATCCTGGGTTCTAATCCCAGCTCCGCCTCTAATTTGCTGTGTGGCCTTGAGCAAGTTACTTCACTTCTCTGGCCCTCAGTTTCCTCACCTGTAAAATGGGGATTAAGACTGTGAGCTCTATGTGGGATAGGGACTGTGTCCAACCCCATTACCTTGAATCTACCCCAGTGCTTAGTACAGTGCCTGTCATATAGTAAGTGCTTAACAAATACCTTAAAAAAAAAGAAATCAACCAAATGCAATATCCTCTAGAGATGAGTTGTGTAAATCAATTAATCAGTGGTACTAATTTAGCACCTACAGTGTGCTAATAATAATGATGGTATTTATTAAGCACTTACTATGTGCTAGGCACTGGGGCAGATACAAGATAATCAGTGGACACAGTCCCAGTCCCACATGTAGCTCACAGTCTGAAGGAGAGAGAATTGGTATATTATCTCCATTTTACCAATGAGGAAACTGAGGTATAGAAGTGACTTGTCCAGGGTCACGTGGCAGGTGAGTGGTAGAACTGGAACTAGAACACAGGACTCCTGACTCCTGATCCTGTCCTGTGGGGTAGGGACTATATCCGACCCGATTATCTTGTATATACCCAAGTGTTTAGTACAGTACTTGGAATATAGTAAACACTTAATGAATTCCACCAGGTCTTTTAGATTGTGTGCCCCATGAGGGAAAAGGACTGTGTTTATTTTCTCTCAGCACTCAATATAATGCTCTGCACAAAGGAAGCGCTTAATAAACACTGTTATTGCTACTAGTTCTTGCTACCTTTTTGGACTAGCACTATACTAAGTGCTTGGGAGAAAACCAGAAAATGTCAACATAATCCCTGCTGTCCAGTAGTCCTCACTGTAGGCAGGAAACATCAAACTGCGGCTTCAACTATCATCTCTACACTGATGACACCCAAATCTACATCTCTGCCCCTGCTCTCTCTCCTTCCCTCCAGGCTCATATCTCCTCCTGCCTTCAAGACATCTCCATCTGGATGTCTGCCCACCTAAAACTCAATATGTCCAAGACTGAACTCTTTATCTTCCCTCCCAAACCCTGCCCTCTCCCTGACTTTCCCATCACTGTTGACGGCACTACCATCCTTCCCGTCCCACAAGCCCGCAAACTTGGTGTCATCCTCAACTCCACTCTCTCCTTCACCCCTCGCATCCAATCCGTCATCAAAACCTGCCGGTCTCACCTCCGCAACATCACCAAGATCCGCGCTTTCCTCTCCATCCAAACCGCTACCCTGCTGGTTCAATCTCTCATCCTATCCTGACTGGATTACTGCATCAGCCTCCTCTCTGATCTCCCATCCTCGTGTCTCTCTCCACTTCAATCCTTACTTCATGCTGCTGCCCTGATTATCTTTGTCCAGAAATGCCCTGGGCATATTACTCCCCTCCTCAAAAATCTCCAGTGGCTACCAATCAATCTGCGCATCAGGCAGAAACTCCTCACCCTGGGCTTCCAGGCTCTCCACTGCCCCGCCCCCGCCTACCTCACCTCCTTTCTTTCCTTCTGCAGCCCAGCCTGCACCCTCCACTCCTCTGCCACTAACCTCCTCACAGTGCCTCGTTCTCGCCTGTCCCGCCGTCAACCCCCAGCCCACGTCCTCCCCCTGGCCTGGAATGCCCTCCCTCCGCACATCTGCCAAGCTAGCTCTTTTCCTCCCTTCAAAGCCCTACTGAGAGCTCACCTCCTCCAGGAGGCCTTCCCAGACTGAGCCCCCTCCTTCCTTTCTCCCTCCTCCCCCTCCCCATCCCCCCCCGATTACCTCCTTCCCCTCCCCACAGCACCTGTATATATGTATATATGTTTGTACATATTTATTACTCTATTTATGTATTTATTTTACTTGTACATATTCTATTTATTTTATTTTGTTAATATGTTTTGTATTGTTATCTGTCTCCCCCTTCTAGACTGTGAGCCCGCTGTTGGGTAGGGACTGTCTCTATACGTTGCCGACTTGTACTTCCCAAGCACTTAGTACAGTGCTCTGCACACAGTAAGCACTCAATAAAAACTATTGAATGAATGAATGAATAGTGTACTTTCCCAAGCGCTTAGTACAGTGCTCAGTACACAGTAAGTGCTCAATAAATACGATTGATTGATTGATTGATTGATTGATAATCTAGAGAAGTAGCATGGTGTAGTGGATAGAGCATGGGCCTGGGAGTCAGAAGATCATGGGTTCTAATCCTAACTCCGCCACTTTTTTTATGGCATTTATTAAGTGCTTACTATGTGCAAAGCACTGTTCTAAGCACTGGAATAATGATGGCATTTATTAAGTGCTTACTATGTGCTAAGCACTGTTCTAAATGCTGGGGAGGTTACAAGGTGATCAGGTTGTCCCACATGGGGCTCACAGTCTTAATCCCTCTTTTACAGATGAGGTAACTGAGGCCCAGAGAAGTTAAGTGACTTGCCCCAAGTCACACAGCTGTCAACTGGCAGAGCCAGGATTTGAACCCCTGACCTCTGACTCCAAAGCCCGGGCTCTTTCCACTGAGCCACACACTGGGGCCTTCTCTGTTGCGTAACAGTGGCCAAGTCACTTCACTTCTCTGTGCCTCAGTTCCCTCATCTGTAAAATCGGCATTGAGACTGTAAGCCCCACTCACGGACTGTGTGGGACAGGGACTGTGTCTAACCTGATCTGCTTGTATCCACACCAGTGCTTAGTACAGTGCCTGGCACATAGTTAAGCACTTAACTGTTGGGTAGGGACTGTCTCTATATGTTGACAACTTGTACTTCCCAAGTGCTTAGTACAGTGCTCTGCACACAGTAAGTGCTCAATAAATATGATTGATTGATTGATTGATTGATTGATTAACAAATGCCATTATTACCATTATTATTATTATTATTATAGAGGGAGCAGTTTCTAACAAAGTCAGAACTCCCTGTCTTCTGTTCCCCGCTGGATCCAGTTACCAGTGTTCTTACCCTTTCTGTTTCTCTTTTTTTCCTGTGGTATCTGTTCAGGGCTTACTGTGTGACAAGCATTGTTCTAAGCATTGGGTTAGATATGAGCTTATTCAGGCCAGATGTAGTCCCTGTCCCACATGGGGCTCACAGTCAAGTAGGAGGTGGAAGGTATCAAATATCCACTTTCTTTGCAGTTGAGGAAACTGCGGCACTGAGAAGTGACTTGCCCACACACACATTAGGTAGATATGGGATTAGAACCCAGATCCTCTGCTTCCCAGATCCATGCTTTAACCACTAGGCCACACTGCTTTATCCACACACATTTTTTTCTGATGACCTATATCCAACTACACTTCCATATAGTCACAAACTCTGGGCTTGCTCCTGGAGACAAAGTAGTCAAAGTCTTGTGTTTCTTGTCACCGTTGAGAATAGCCCATTTCCTAAGGGGGAAATCCAATAAACCGATGGAAATAAAATGCATTAGTAAAATTGAATTGGGCGAGAGGGGAATACTTGGAATTCATTCATGAAGCACATTTTAAACAATTATTGGCCTTTTCACCAAGGACTCGTGAAGCTTGTCATTGTAGAATTCGGCCTTTCGAGACCCCCATGAGCCAGAACTTGCTCATGCTTATCCCAAGTAGGAGGAATAGAACTCAAACTCCATTCAGGGTAGGTAGAACTTTAACATCAAGGGTTTCTCCCTTTCCAGCACTCAGACCTGGATATATCGGTGAGCCCAAGATGCAGCACATTGTCTGCTGCATGACCTTGGGCCAGTCGTTTCACTTCTCTGGGCCTCAGTTACCTCATATGTAAAATGAGGATTCAAACTGTGAGTCCCTCATGAGACAGAGACTGTGTCCAACACGAATTGTTCTTATACACCTCAGAGCTTAGTACAGTGCCTAACTGGAACATAGTAAGTGCTTAACGAATGCCGTTATTATTATTATTATTATTATTCTGCCATCTTGTTTCCAAACAAGGGGTGGTCATGGGAAGACTGAGGTGTTTCAGCGTTTCAGGGATTTCAGGGGTCTGAGTGGATTGGGGAGGAACACTATGACCTAGTAGAAACAGCACAGCCCTGGGCAACAGAGGAACTGGGTTCTAATTCCAACTGGTTGGTGTGACTTTGGGCAAGTCACTCCACTTGTCTGTGCCTCACTTTTCTCAACTGTAAAATGGGGATTCAATACCCTTTTTCCCTCCTACTTAGACTATGAGCCCCTTATGGGACAGGGACTGTGTCCAACATGTTGATCTTGTATCTACCCTAATGCTTAAATCAGGGGTTGACACATAGTAAGTGCTGAACACGTACGAAGATGATGATGATAATAATCTCAATCCACTTGATTGTAAGCGCATTCAGGACAAGGATTGTGGATACCAATTTGATTGTCCTTCTAGACTCTAAACTTGCTGTGGGCAGGGAACATGTCTACTAACCCTGTTGCAGTGTACTCTCCAAAGCACTTACTACAGTACTCTGCACACAGAAGGGATCAATAAATATCACTAACTGATTGGTAAGGTAGCTCTTCCCAAAAGCCAACTTTGCATCATTCCCATAAGACCCCCCATCAATCAATCAGTGGTATTTACTGAGCACTTATTTTGTGCAGAGCACTGTACTAAGCATTGGGACAGTACAATATAACAGAGTTGGTAGACTCCTCCACTTTGAGATGGAAGTGACTAATTTGACCTCCATTAAACCAGTGAACAGTGCGTGACACATAGTATGTCCTTAACAAATACCGTAAAAATACACACTCAATTGAGTCAAATGTATCCTTTCCACACCCAGACCAGCAACTATCTTTTACCCAGAATACCTGCTTTTTATTATCATTGTTTTTTATTTAAGGCATTTGTAAAGCACTTACCAAGTCCCAGGCACTGTTCTAAGGGCCGGGGTAGATACAAAGTAATCAGGTTAGACACTGTCCCTGTCCCACATGGGGCTCAAAGTCTTGATCCCCATTTTACCAATAAGGTATCTGAAGCCCAGAGAAGTGAAGTGATTTGTCCAAGGTCACACAGCAGAAAAGTGGCGGAGCCAGAATTAGAATTCCCAGTCCTGTGTTCTATCCAATAGGCCTCACTGCTTCTGCCTTTGGGTCAAGGCACCTGAGTTTCTATTAAGTTTCTTCTTTAGAACCATTCTTTCAAAAAGATGTTCCTTCACTGAATGGCTGAGCTATCTGTCTATTCCATCACCGTTTCATGGGTTGTAAAACTTGGTCTGGGGACCCAACACCATCAGGACGCCTGGATCTCTGTCAACTCTGAGGCCGCCTCAATTTCCTCTCTTGGCTTGAATGTGCCTACCCTGGGGATCACTTCATCTCTGCTGCTGTCCACTTTTCCCTTCATCTTCCTGATTAGCTTTCATTTTGTTTCATTTCAATCCCTCATGTCATTTCCGGGCAGTTTCTCATTCGATCGGTTGGAATGACAGTCCAAAGTCTAATGGGAATTTTCAACCTTCACCACCATGAGGGATTAACTAGGTATTTCCCAAGAGGCGAACACCGTTTGAGGGTTGGCGCTCCATCATTGGCAGCTCCCAGAGGCTGACGATTTTGACAGTAAGGTTGACGTTGTCCACGACTCTGTTAAGACCCAGCAGGGACAGTGGAAATCTTTGGGATGAATTTTAGTGGGTTGGATAGGTAGTTAATACAATGCACTGGGAATGTGTCTGATGTTATACTGTACTCTCTAAAGTGTTTAGTACAGCATTTTGCACACAGTAAGCACTCAATAAATACAGTTAATAATGATAACAATAGCTGAATAAATACTATCGACTGACTTATGTGGATTTAGAAGTGTTTTAAGATACAGCCAGCACAGGTTTATAGATTGGTTGATCAATTGATCAGTGGTATTTATTGAGGGTATGCTTAAATGAGGATTGAGACTGTGAGCCCCACGTGGGACAGGGATTGTATCCAAACCAATTTGCTTGTATCCACCCCAGCACTTAGTAGAGTGCCTGGCACATAGAAAGCACTTAAAAAAATGCCACTGTTATTATTATTATTATTCATGCAGAGCGCTGGTCCTAAGGTCTTGGGAGAACCCAATAGAGTTGATAATAAAAATAGGTGTGGTATTCGTTAAGCATTTACTATATGCAAAATACCGTATTAAGTGCTGGGGTAAATACAATCCCCGCCCCTGAGGAGTTTACATTCTAGTGAGGGAGACTGGTGTTAAAATAAATTACAGGTCAATTCAGTGATGATTCAGTGATCTTACTATGAAGTGCCCTGCTAGATAACTCTTTTGTATTTTATTTTTAATTGTTTTAGTTATGGTATTTATTAAATGCTTACTAAGTGCCGAGCTCTGTGCATGGGATGGGGCAGATACAAAATCATCATCAATGGCATTTATTGAGAGCTTACTATGTGCAGAGCAGTGTACAAAGCACTTGGGAGAGGACAAAATAATCCTATCAAGGTTCCTGTCCTACACTGGCTTCATCAATTAAGATCTAGGGAGAGTAGGTATGTTATTCCCATTTTACCAATGAGGCAAAGGAGGCACAGAGACATTAAGTGACTTGCCCAAGGCAACACAGCAGGCCACTGAGGCAGCTAGGATTAGCTGTCCGGCCCCAGAAGCTTAGTTTTTGTTTGTTTGTTCATTTTTGTTTGTTTTTTTAATAGCATTTGTTAAGCGCTTACTATATGCTGGGCACTGTACTAAGCTCTGCGGTAGATACAAGCTAATCAGGTTGGACATAGTCCCCGTCCTACATGGTGTTCACAGCTTTAATCCCCATTTTACAGATGAGGTAACTGAGGCACATAGAAGTGAAGTGACTTGCCAAGATCACACAGCAGAAAAATGGTGGCACCAGCATTGGAACCCAGGTGCTTCTGTCTCTCAGGCCCGGGCTCTATCTACTAGGCCCATGCTGCTTCTCAAGGAGCTCCATGCTTTTCCCTACATTCCTGCAATAGCCTGCCACACCTTGCATATAACTGATTGGACAAGTTATTCCTGAGGAAATAAAATGTTCCAGTTCCCATTAAATAGCCACAGTGTCCCACCCATTTCCCAGATGTTTGAGTCATGAAGGATGGTTCATACTGGAGAAGAAGAAAAAATAATTACAATGAGGATCATTGGTGTAAACTGGAAGGTCAGTGAATCTGAAATTAGACCAAAGTCCTCTGATTTTATTTTGCAGTCTTTCTCACTGTTCTCTTTGGGGTTTTTATAATACAAAAATAATAGTGATACTTGTTAGTTGCTTTCTATAGTGTATTTGTTCTAATCCCGGCTCTGCCCCTTGTCTGCTGTGAGACCTTGAGCAAGTCACTTCACTTCTCTCTGCCTCAGTTACCTCATCTGTAAAATGGATATTGAGACTGGGAGCCCTATGTGGGACAGGCACAGTGTCCAACCTGATTACTTTGTATCTACCCCAGCCCTTAGAACAGTGTCTGGCATATGGTGAGCTCTTCACAAATATCGCAATTATTATTAGGAATTATTGGGTGTCGTCTGGCTGCAGAACAATGTCCTAAGCACTTGGGAGAGTTCCATATAGTTATGCTCCCAACCTCAAGGAGCTGACAATCCTTCCATTATCAGATGCTCGGCCTTACTCTGAAAGACCTTATAAAAGAAGGAATTTAAATCCTATAATGACAAAGTAACTCCTGCCAAATAGATCAGTCATTGGTTTTGAGCGCTTACTACAGGCAGAGAACTGTACTAAGCGCTTGGGAGATAAATCAGTCATATTGAGCACTAACTGTGTGCAGAGCACTGTACTAAGCACTCGGGAGACACATTCCCTGCCCACAACGAGTTTACAGTCTAGAGAGTGCGCTACAACAGGTAGACATAATCCCAGCCCTCAAGAAGTTTTCTGTCTTCTTGTCTCTAGGGAAAGATAACATCTCTAACCATTTCCTTCTTTTTCTCAAAACTAGAACCACTGCAGGGAGGAGGGAAAGAGCTACTAAATGTTTCATTCAGGAGAGGGCCTGTGTTCCTAATTGGCATTAAATTAATTTGTCCATCCTTCACCTTCCCAGTAAAACTCCCCCCCGAAAAATCGATTCAGATCTCGCTGAAGACCTTTAACCATTATTGTAAAGGTGAGAGCTTCCAGCCCTGAGGGTGGCATTGAGCATCGCTAGGATAATTAAATCTGAGTGCTGATTGCAAAGGAGGTAAAGAAAGCAACAGAAAGCGGTAGGTGTTGAGTTCGGAGGGCTGGGGAGGGCTCCCCCCACCCCACGTCAGCAGTCGTTTCCTCCAGCCTACTAAAGTTTGTCTCCCCCTCTAGACTGTAAGCTCACTATGGACAGGGAACACATTTACCAACTCTGTTACATTGTACTCTCCCAAGCGCTTAGCACAGTGCTCTGCACACAGTAAGGGCTCAATAAATATGATGGATTGATAGACTGTAAGCTCCTTGCAGGCAGGGAACATGTCTACCAACTCTTATACTCTCCCAAGCGCTTATTACAGTGCTCTCCTCCTCTAGATGTAAACTCATTGTGGGCAGAAAATGTGTCTGGAGAGATCTTCTCTGACTCATACTGCTCCATCGCAGTCCCAAAGACCTGTGGGGGATCAAAATGTTCTCCTCCCTCTCCCCCCACCTCCTTCCACCCTCCCTTTTCCATCCCCTGGGTCTGGTTCCAATGGACTGGAGGATCCCAGGGGGTCCGGGGGAAGCTGGAATTGCCTAGATTCCTGGCCCTCCATCCACAAGGGCTCCCCAAAACCTCCCCTGGCCATCCAAGACAAAAAAAAGCCAAAGTTACTGGCACCATTGTTTTGTCATTTTTGCAAAAAAAAAAATCACAACAGGATCAGGGCAGGGGTAGAGGTGGAAGGGACAGAGAAGAAGGCCACCATCCCTCCTTCATCCCAGCTCACCAGGTTAAACTACAGCTACTTCGCCTCAAGCTGACAAGACCTCCCCCCGTTAGAGTATAGGCTCCCTGTGGGCAGGGAATATGTCTCTATCTTCCATTGTACTTTTCCAAGTGTTAGATACAGTATGCTGTATCCAGCAATCCCTTAGTAAAAAGCCTTATAGCTACATTAAAGTGTAAGCTAATTGTGGGCAGGGAAAGTATCTATGTCTGCTGTTCTTTTCCAAACACTCAGTACAGTGCATTGTATCCTCTCTGGTGCTCGATAAATTCCAATATCTACTGGATTATGTCTGATAATCTGAATCTCCTTGGATAAATAGAGCAGGAAGCCACTATTGGAGGAAGCCTTACTCATAACAAAGGTAAGTAGAATCCTATTTTTGAATTTTCACATTTGCTGCATGACTGAAAACTAGTTATTCAGAAAGACCCTGAAGGAAATGATGAAGAAATGAGACTTGTTCTCCCTCCTATTTAGTCTTTGAGCCCCACATAGTATAGGGGCTATGTCCGACCTGATTAACTCCTTAGAATAGTGCTTTTTTTAATGGCATTTGTTAAGCACTTACTATGTGAAAAGCACTGTTCTAAGTGCTGGGGAGGTTACAAGGTGATCAGGTTGTCCCAAGGGGGGCTCACAGTCTTAATCCCCATTTTACAGATGAGGTAACTGAGACCCAGAGAAGTTAAGTGACTTGCCCAAAGTCACGCAGCTGACAGTTGGTGGAGCTTGGATTTGAACCCATGACCTACCTCTGACTCCAAAACCCAGGCTTTTGCCACTGAGCCACGCTGCTTCTCTACACATAGAAAGCACTTAACAAACACCCTAAATAGATAATAGTAATTTGGATAACCTTTCCATCCAACTGACTTAACCACTTTCAAGCAAGGTCAGCTAGAGTTCATAATTCTTTCTGCCCTCATCCCTGAGCTGGAGAGTCTTGGTTTTGTTTTTTTTCTCCCCCCAAGCCTCATCTTCACTCCATAGCTAATATGAACTCAAATATGATAGGGTTAACTCCCTTCTTTTCACTTGTGAGACAACTTCATATCGTCCTTATCATCAATCAGGTAGATTGCGCTCCAGCTGCACTGTATAAGGCATTTGGGACCATATAACAAAAGAAAAACTATCAAGGAATAATAAAATGGACACAGGTTGCCATATGCACTGGACAAAAGAGGAAGAACCAGATTTAGTGGAATAAAGACAGCAGTAAACCATTAGTTAGTAGTACATAGTGGAATGAGCATGGGCCTGGATTCTAATCCTGATTTGCCCCTTGTCTCTTTTGTGTGACCATGGGCAAGTCCCTTCACTTCTCCCTTCCCCCAACCCCCTCCCCAATCCAAAATAGAAGACAAGCATAAAAACATTTCATTCCTTAATGACTTCACAAAATACATTGAACTGAACACATGCATCAATGGAGTAGAGAGGAAATAAACAGCAGGGTGCAAAAACTGATAGTCAATCAAAAACTAAATCTGACGAAAACAAAGAGAAAAATGCACCTGACATGCGAATGAACTAAACTCCTCCCTCTTTCTGCATTGCTGTCTGATCTTTTTTTTTTCCTGTTTCCCTCCTCCTTTGCCTCACTCATTGGACATTTGACACACTGAACTAGACGATTGAATGCGGGCTTATTCAGGCCCCAGGAAAGCTGAAATCGGCTGTTAAAAACTAACAAAGTCGCAGTTCCCAAGGTGAATTTTTGACCAGGGATGGTGTCATTGTCTCATCAATCAGACAATCAATTGTATTTATTGAGCACTTACTCTGTGCAGAGCACTACACTGAGTGCTTAGAGAGTACCATATAGTAGAGCTGGTAGACATGTTCCCTAGATGAGGTACTTCTTTCCCCATATTTAGATCGTTGCCCTGCACACAGTGAGCTAGAAATAAATGCTATTACTACTATTAGTAATACTCTCCTGCATCCTCTCTCTCTCTTTATCTATATCTCTCGCTCTGAGTTTCTCTCTCTCTTTCTCTCTCTGAGTCTCTCTTTCTCTTCCCACTGCACCCTGAATTTTCCATTAATGATTTCAAATTATTTGGGGCCAAACTGTGTGCAGAGCCCTGTACTGAGCACTTGGAAAGTACAATTCAGCAACAAAAAGAGACAATCCCTGCCCACAGTGGGCTCACATTCTAGAAGAGGGGAGGCAGGCATCAAAACAAGTAAACAGGCATCAGTAGCATCATTATAAATAAATGGAATTATAGATATATGCACATGATTAATAAAAATGAATAGGCTTATAATTATAAATCTGTACATGTATACACAAGTGTTGTGGGGCAGAGAGGGGGTTAGAGCAAAGGGAGTGAGTCAGGGAACTGGAGGGAGGAAAGGGAGAAGAAGAAAAGGGGGGCTTAGTCTGGGAAGGCCTCCTGGAGGAGGTTAGCTTTCAGTATGGAAGAAGCAGTGTGGCTCAGTGGCAAGAGCCCGGGCTTAGGAGTCAGAGGTCATGGGTTCTAATCCTGACTCCGCCACTTGTCAGCTGTGTGACTTTGGGCAAGTCACTTCACTTCTCTGGGCCTCAGTTCCCTCATCTACAAAATGGGGATAAAGACTGTGAGCCTCAAGTGGGACAACCTGATCAGCTTGTAACCTCTCCAGCGCTTAGAACAGTGCTTTGCACATAGTAAGCGCTTAATAAATACCATTATTATTATTAGGGAGCTTTCAGTAGTAGCTCACCGGTACTCTCCCAAGCTTTTAGTACAGTACTCTGCACATAGTAAGTGCTCAATAAATACCATTGATTGATTGATAGAGCAAATAAGCTAAACCCAAATGCCATTCTGCAATTCAAATAAAGCATCCATCATATCCAGCACATGTTTCTCCAAGGTTCCTCTGGCATAATTAACCCAGATCTCCAGATTCATTTAATAATGAATGTTTTCTTCCTTCTCTTTTGTTCTAATTTTTATTTTTTCCCCTCCATTTACAATTATCTCTACAACAGTGGGTAACCTTCCACCACAAGGTTGGAGTTAATCAAGCTGAATTTATTAAGATCTTTCTAATTAAATGAGCTGATTCCAGGAGGAAGAAAGTGGGTTTATTATCCCATTTTAAGAGCCTGAATAATTTCCACCATCGACTTTACTGTCAGCCCAAAACTATTTCAATTACTATCCCTAATAACTTTAGAGGGCATCTTTAAAGTTCTTGGTAAACTTAGCTTCAAAGGCAAGGAGATGAAAGAAGGAAGGGTAACCAATTGAGCAGAAACATCACTGTTTTGCCTTGAAACAGCATAGATCATCTCCACAATGCTTGGGTACTATTTGGCATTTATGACAGTTCTCTCTTGAGCTTTCATTCATTAATTATGTTTTTTATTAAACGCTTACACTTGGTGCTCAAAACTGGGCTAGATACAAGACAATTAAACGGACACAGTCCCTGTTCCACACAAGACTCACGGTCAAAGAGGGAAGCAGGTATCTCGTCTCCATTTAATAGATGAGGAAACAAGCAAAGAGTAGTTAGGTGATTTGCCCAAGGTTCCACAGCAGGCAAGAGGCAGAGCCAGGATTAGAATGCAGGTCCTCTGAATCCCGGGCTCGTGCTCTCTGCACTTAGTACAGTGCTCTGCCCACCCTCAGAAGCAGCTGTTCCTGGCGTGATGCCAGAGCCATTCGCAGCACACCAACAATGCCACCTAGCAGCAATCTTGTTGCAGCAATCTTGCTGCAGCAATCTTGGCTGCCATCACTGGCGAGCAGCGGTTCTGAGGAGTTCAACTTTTTCACGTTCTTGGGAAGTGGCTTCCTGCTTTGCAAATTGCTGTCTATAAATACATTTAATAGGAAGTTGGAGCAGATGTTTTGTTCAGCGGCTATCTGGTTATATATTCAATGGGGAGACTTTTAGCTCCAGAGAATTGCAGTCAATCTCTACCTAGTTCACTGAAGTCTCAGCCAGAGAATTAGTACATGGTGGGGAGGGGAGGGGAGAAGGAAACTCTTTTGTTAGTCAGGATGAAACTCCTTCTCTTTCAACCACACATCCAAAATCTTGATGTTCTGAATGCCATCTATGACTCCAGCTTTACTTTCACTCCAAGCAAGCAGGGTCTAATAGAAGGAACCAAGTTAGCCCATAATATGGAAGCAGCGTGGTCTAGAGAACAGAGCACGGGCCTGGGAGTCGGAAGGACCTGAGTTCTGATCCTGGCTCCACCACTTGTCTGCTGTGTGACCTTGGGCAAGTCACTTCACTTTTCTAGGCCTCAGTTTCTTCATCTGTCCCTGTGGGACAGGGACTGTTATCCAACCTGATAAGCTTGTATAATAATAATAATAATAATAATGGCATTTATTAAGCACTTACTATTTGCCAAGATCTGCACATAGTAAGCACTTACCAAACACCATAAAAAAAAACTTAACTATCAGCTGGAAGCAGCTGGGTTCAGTAAACACAGTCTTGGATTTTGGGCCACATCACTGCAGGCTCTTGTGAATTTATAATGGTATTTGTTAAGCACTTACTAGGTGTCAAGCACTGTTCTAAGTGCTGGGGTAGCTACCAGATCAAGTTGGACACAGTCCCTGTCCCATATAGAGCTCACAGTTTTAATCCCCATTTTACAGATGAGGTAACTGAAGCACAGAGTAGATAAATGACTTGCCCAAGATCACTCAGCAGACAAGTGGCTGTGATTAGAACCTACATCCTCTTATTCTCTAGGCCAGGCTGCTTCCCAACTTCCCAACTGGCCTTGAATATGCCTGTTCTAATCATTATCATCATCAATGACAGACACCTTCAATCAGCACCCTCACTCGTCATCATTAATCATCATCAAACATGACCATTATCATTAATCATCCCAATAATTAATATCATCATCAGTCATCACCCCCAATCATCATCCTCAAATCATCATCAATCACCATCCTCAATCATTATCACTAATCATCATAATCATCACCATTATCACAATCATGAACATCATCATCAATCATCACCCTCAGTCATCATCCTCAACTGTCATCATCATTAACCACCACGTATCGTCACCCTCAGCCATCATCATCCTTATAATTAATCATCATCATCAATCGTCATCATCAATAATCCATCTTTAGGTAGGGAGAGGTACATTCCCTAGAGCACAAAGCTTCAGCTGAGCAGTGGAGACATGCACAAAATAATTTACAGATTGAACAAGAGAAAAGGAACATGAATATGTAGATCAGTGCTCTGGACCTCCATTTTCTCATCTGTAAAATGGGGATTCAATATGTCTTCTCCCTCCTTCTTAGACTGTGAGTCCCATGTCAGACAGGCACTGTTCCTTACCTTAGTATCTATTATGTCCAGTGCTTGGCATGTAGTAGATGCTTAATGCAGAACACAGCTTTTAAGACCATTTAGTTCACCAACTCCATTCAAAGCCAGAGCTAGGAGCACCATTTTTTCACTGAACAGAATTACTTTTCCCTTGTGATATGTAGAATTCCAATGGAAATTCTATTAAATCCATTGCCAGAAAGGATTCTTCAGGAGGGAGACAGGTTGTGTTCTGCCTCCTGAAGATTTTTTTAATGGTAGCAGGCACTGCACTAACTGCTGAGGGTGATACAATCTAATCTACACAGTCTATGTCTCACATGGGGCTCAAAGTCTTAATGCTCATTTCACAGATGAGGTAACTGAGGCACAAAGAAGTGAAGTGACCCAAAGTCGCATAACAGACAAGTTGAAGAGCCAGGATTAGAACCCAGGTCCTTCTGACCCCCAGGCCAGGGCTCTATCCATTAGGCCACTCTACCTATTCACTCTCCAGGGTGGGAAGAACAGGAAGGATCACGTATCCTGAGCCCTGCTGCTGGTAGGAGAAGATGAGAGCTTCCTGGCCCTCTGCCCTCCAGCTCTGACACCTCCCTGCGATTTTTCTGAGGCAACAGCATCCAGCTGTTCAATTTCCAATTTGTTCGATTTCATTTTCCATGTTTGCCACCAGTTTGCTTATCCTGCCCTGAAAAAGAGGCCTAGGTTAAGCCCCGAATTTACCTTTGGCTTCATCTGAAAGTACGGGAGTGGGAGTGAGGATTTTGCGGGGACGAGAGGATGATGTTTAAGCCTATGGAGAGAAGCAGAAGATCATCAAGCTGTGGCCGTGTGCACTGGACTGTGACACAAAACCCAAACAGCCATCAAATCAACAAAATTGTCGGGAAGAATTTGCCATTTCCAAGTAGTGGATGTGGCTGGGCTTCCTGCTGTCTTAGCCCAGGAAAAGGAGGAGTCTGGGAAGTCTGATCTTTTCCTCAAAGTTCCTCTTGCTTGTAAAGATAGCCTGCAGTGGGCCAGAGGTGGAGGGAAAGATCTTCAAGATAGAAGGTGGGAGGTCAGGGAGAGATGGAAAAGAAAGTGCTTCAGGGTGTCTGAGTGGGAGAGCTGAGACCTCTGTCCACTATCTCTGTCCCTCTGATCCTTTCCATGTTCCATTATTCAGGAAACTCCTTCCTTCTCTGAGGAGGGATTCATAACACAATGAATACCTGGCCAACCCCATGTCTCTGTATTCCATTCACTGTAGTTTTACCCCAAGAAGAAATAAAAATTATTTCTCTTCTTTTCTCTCCCTGTCTTTCTTTTTCTTTCTGTCTCTCTCTCTTTACCTTTCTTCCTCTCTGTCCTTTTGGGTCCCTGAATTTTTATTTTTATTTCTCTCTCTCTCTCTCTCTCTCTCTCTCTCTCTCTCTCTCTCTTTCTCTCTCTCTCTCTCTCTCTCCCCCTTTCTTCCTCTACTTTTTTTTGAGTCCCTCTCTCTTTCTTTCTGTCTCAGTCTTTTTCTACCTCTTCCTCTTTCTGGGTTTCTCTTTCTGTCCCTGTCTCCATCTGTCCTTCTCTAGTTGTCTGTCTCCATCTCAGATCTTGGTCACTTTCTGTCCCTTTCTCAGTCTCTGTCTCTGCCTCAGTATGTCTGTCTCTCTATCTCAATCTCTCTCTTTCTTTCATTGTCATTCACTCTACTTCTCCATCTCCCACTCTGTCTCTGTCTCAATCTCTCTCTTTGTCTCTATTGGTCTCATTCGCCTATTTCTCCGTCTGTAGTTCTACCTCTGCCTCAAGTCTCTTTCTGTCTCAATCCCTCCATCTCTATCGCTTTCTGTTTCAATATCTCTGTGTCTCTTTCTAACTCTCCCTCTACAGTCCGTGGTTTCTATCTCCCCATCTCTCTCTCTCTCTCTCTCTCTCTCTCTCTCTCTCTCTCTCTCTCTCTCTCTCTCTCTCTCTCTCTCTCTTTCTCTCCCCTCATACCCTTTCCCCACCCACAACGCCTTCAGAAAAATTGAAAGCCAAATGAAAATTAGGGCTTCTAAGCCCAGTGGGAACTGTCAGTAATCACTATGTGCCTCCATATGTTTGAATCATTTTACATTTCAGCCATGTCCCTGGAGAAGGTTGCAGGGCTTTTTGATGCTCTTCCTCCAGTCTCCCAACTTGCGGCTGTTCTCATCAATAAAAGATTGGGTTTACTCTGTGTAGCAGGGATATAATGAAGAACAGGTGTGGCCATATAATATTTCTCTTTAATTACTGTTTGTGAAAAAGAAGACAAGAGGCTGTGCAAATTAATTATTCCATATTGTTAGAACAGGATGAACCACTTACTAATTAGAACGGAGGCTCTCGTTCACTGGCTGTTGTTCAACATTCGATTAATTTGGTTAAATATTATCAAGTATTTCCAAATCTCCCTCTCCCCCTTGCCCTCCAACCTAACAATGAAATGAACAGTATGGCCCCTTCAGGAATCGCAAGAATGGGTCATCAGGGAATGACTTTGTTTGTTTGTTTTTAACATTTGAACATTTTTACCCAGATATGACATAGCTTTCCACTCCAGAAGAAAACATACCTCCCGCCCCCTCCCGACCATTTCCTCCCCACCGATTTCCTTTCTTCAGTTGCCAGGTGGCTGGACTGGCTGAATACCGAGAATTTCAAAAAAAACTGTTCCATTATTTATTCCCATTACCCTTTAATGCAGATCCTCTCCAACATTTATAGTGTATCTCTATTTACTTTTATCAAAGGGAGAAGCACATGTACAACACACCCAGGTGCACATGCATGGACATACACAGACACACAGGTGTACTCACACACATGCACACACACCCACTTTGCACACATGATCACAAACCATGCTGACCCACTCATATCCAAGTGTTAATCCAGTGCTTTGCACACAGTAAGAGCTCAATAAATACCATCGATTGGCTGATTGATTGATGCTAATTTTTTATTGCCGGGTTAAGCACTTAGTATAGTGTTATGCACATAATAAGCGCCAGATAAATTCCATTGATTGATTGGTGGTGTTCACCGGCATTTGCATCTGCAACCCTTGAGCTCCAAGACTCTGATAATAACAACAACAATAACAATAATAATAACGTATTGAGTAAGTGCATAGTAATAAATAATAATAATGATGGCATTTATTAAGCGCTTATTATGTGCAAAGCACTGTTCTAAGTGCTGGGGAGGTTACAAGGTGATCAGGTTGTCCCACGGGGGGCTCACAGCCTTAATCCCCATTTTACACATGAGGGAGCTGTGGCACAGAGAAGTTAAGTGACTTGCCCAAAGTCACACAGCTGACAATTGGCGGAGCCGGAATTTGAACCCTGACCTCTGACTCCAAAGCTCTTGTCACTGAGCCACACACCGTACTACACCATACTACATGCTCTATGTTGCCAACTTGTACTTCCCAAGCACTTAGTACAGTGCTCTGCACACAGTAAGTGCTCAATAAATATGATTGAATGATTGAATGAATGAATGAATGCTGACTAAACCCTAATTTCCCTTCCTCTTTCACCTTTCTGTGGTCCCCTTTGTGCTTGGTCTGTATCTTTAAATAATAATAATGAAAATAATAATGATGGTATTTGTTAAGCACTTACTACGTGCCAAGCATTGTTCTAAGCACTGGGGTAGATGCAAGGTAATCAGGTTGTCCCATTTGGGGCTCACAGTCTTAATCCCCATTTTCCAGATGAGAAACTGAGGTACATAGAAGTTGTGTCTTGTCCAAAGTCATACAGCTGGTAAGTGGCAGAGCCAGGATTAGAACCCATGACCTCCGGCTCCCAAGCCTGTACTCAGTTTATATTCATTCCACCCTCAACCCCACCATGCTTATGTATAGATTCGTAATTTATTTTAATACCTGGGTAGGGAACGTGTCTACCACTCTGTTCTGTTGTCCTATCCCAAGTGCTCAGATCAATGTTCTGCACACAGTAAGTGCTCAATCAATACCATTTATTGAGAGATTGATTGATTGCCTCTTCCCTATGGGATTCCAAGAAGTCAGCCCCAAAAGGTGGAAGAACAGAAATTCTCTCAAGATGCAAAATAGCAGCTATCTAGAGAATGAGTCCCCCTTTCTCTTGAAAAAATGCATGAAACAAATCTCTGTGGTGACTGCACGGCACAATGAATCCAGACTTGCACAAAACATTTGGGCAGGGCGTTTTTCTTTCCAGCTATGTCTCCCAAAGACTTGCAGAGATAAATCAAAGTGAGGGGAGAGAGGGTGTAAACTGTGTGTGTGTGGCAGGTGGGAGGAAGAAAAGTTATGGATTCAGCTGAGATGAGAAAAGAGGTAACACTTTTAAGGAGGCAGGAAAAGGAAGGAGTGTGTCAGGAGCATCAGAGCCGTAAGCTATGAAATTGTTGTCATCAGGAAGGCTTTTTTTTTCCTGCCACCACAGCTGGTTTAGATTCCTCATTAATAATGTATTACCTTTTGATTACTCATGACTGTAAACTCTTTGTGGGCAGGAAACATGTCTACCAACTCTGTTGTATTGTACTCTCTCAAGCACTTAGTACAGTGTTCTGCTCACAGTAAGCTCTTAATAAATACTAATGATTGACTGATTGACTCCATTCATTCATTCATTCATTCTATCGTATTTATTGAGCATTTACTATGTGCCGAGCATGGTACTAAGCGCTTGGGAAGTACAAATCGGCAACATATAGAGATGGTCCCTACCCAACAATGGACTCATAGTCTAGAAGGGGGAGACAGACAACAAAACAAAACAAGTAGACATATGTCAATGCCATCAGAATAAATATAATTATAGCTATATACATATCATTGATAAAATAAATAGAGTAATAAATATGTACAAATAAAATAAATAAATCTCCTTCAGGAGATTCTCACTGAAAACGACATTATTGGAATTTCATCGCTTTCAGTTTGCCTGATGAAATTGTGCTTCTAATCCTCTAATATCAAGACACACAGTGTGACTTTATTTTTTTTATGGTACTTGCTAAGCACTTCTGTATGCCAGCACTGTACTTGAGACACAAGATAATCAGATTGTACACAGTCCCTGCCCTCCAGTCCCTGCTCACAGTCTAAATTGGAGGGAGGAGGATTTAATCCCTATTTTACAAATGAGGTAACTGAGTCCCAAAGAAGTTATTTGCCCAAGATCACAAGGCAGGCAAGTGGCAGAACTGGAATTAGAACCCAGGACCTCTGATTCCCAGGCTCATTCTCTTTCCACTAGGCCACACTGCTTTCACAATGTATTTGAGATGTTAGGGTCCCAATTCATCTTTTCATCTTCTCACAACTTTTCATGATAGATGCAACCACAAAATCCTTCACATGCTTTTCGAGCCACTTGTGGTTTTTGTTTTCACTCCTTGGTCAATCCAGATGATCACAAAACATCTTTAGGAATGCAGAGGCAGCAGCAAGGAATAAGCAAATTTTTTAACAATGGTGAAGGAAACTAAGGGTCCAGTTATACTCAGCATGTTGCTTGACTGATATACAAATACACAGCGCTTTATGAAATAATTCATGGAAAGACCCAGATTCCTCCGTTTGACCTAATTTCACCAGCCAAGACAGACTGGTGTTGGTGACACCATGGGAACCCAGTGAACAACAGAAGCAGCGAGAAGCAGTGTGGCCTAGTGGAAAGAACTCAGTCCTGGGGGTCAAAGGGACCTGGGTTCCAATCCCAGCTCTTCCACTTGTCTGTTGTGTGACCTTGGGCAAATCACTTCACTTCTCTGTGCCTCAGTTACCTCATCTGTAAAATGGGAATAGTCCCTGCAAAATGGGAATTCAGTACCTCTTCCCTCCTACTTAGATTGGCAGCCCCATCTGGGACCTGCTTACATTGTACCCACCCCAGTGCTTAGGAGAATGTTTGGCACATAGTAAGTGTTTGACAAATAGTATTATTACTATTATTTGACTTCAGCAGTTTCTGAGAAAACCCCAAGAGGGATTCCCAAAACCGTGGCTATGTGGCTGTGGTGGGGCGGGGGTGGAGGAGGGTGGGGAGAAGCTGTCAGAGGCTTCTTCCACACTCGGGAAGAGCCTGGAAATGGGGCTGTTTATCACTCCACTTAAAAGGATTTCACTCATTTAGTTGATTGATTAGTTTCAGTGGACAAAAGCTTAATCTCTTCTTTCTGGTTCCCTGAGGCATTCTCTCTGCCTGTTCTAAGATTTTAACTGAATCCAGGACACTTATGACAGACTGAAAAATGGAATCCAGGTTTTCAGGAAAAATGACTTCTCTGCATTATGTTGGAAATACTCTAAGAATTCCTTGAATTTATACAGGGTTTCTCTTTTTCCAAAGTATCTTAATGTTAATGGTCTCAATTGTCATTAATCTGTCTTTGTCATCAAGGTCCTGGGTGCTAATCCCAGCTCAGCCACCAGACTGCTGTGTGACCTTGGGAAAATCACTTCCCTTCTCTCTGGGACTCAGTTACCTCATCTGTGAAATGCGGATTAAGCCCGTGAGCCCAAAGGGGGACAGGGGCTTGTTTTCCTTTATAGATTATAAAATCTTTGAGGACAGGGATCATATTGTATTCTCCCAAGTGCCTAGTTCAGTGTTGTGCATAGGGTAAAGACTCAATAAATACTATTGATTGGCTGATTGTTGTCCTAAATGAAATAGAGCTCGATATTTCTCAGTGGCGCGGTGGATGGTTTCTGGCTGTATCAGAAAATAAAACTTGTTTGCTGATGAAATGTTGAACCATTTTCGTCTCAAAATGATTTGTAATAGCTGATTCTCAGGATTTGCTAATAAGGTTTGGGATATTAGAATTGCACTGTGATAAACCACTTTTTTGCCAGATTTTCTAACTGTAACGTAGTCCAACTAACTCTGCATTGAAGGGTTGTGACTTTGCACCAGTGTTATTTATTACAATTTAGCTGCATTCCTCCAGAGACTGTTCATCGGGGTTAGTAATATTAATTTTTTGAAGACATCATTTATTTCAATCATCACAACATCCCTGGAAAGGAGAGAGAGGTAGATGCTATTATAAACATTTTACAGAAGAAGAAACAGAGGCTCAAAGAGGTCAAGTGACTTGTCCAAGGTTATGCGGCAGGCCAGTGGCAGATCTGGGACTAGAATGCAAGTCTTCTGACCCTCAGCCCCCTGCAATTTCCACCGAGTCACACTGTTGTTATGAAGTGATATCTAAAATAATTCAAATTATGTCCCTAAAAAGCAAGTTGCAAACCCCCTGTTCCATCAGGAACTCTGTTCTTTGACTCTGATCTGTCATTAGTCACTGATAAAAAAGTTGGAAGTAGATTGCCAAGTGAGTTTTGCAACCCCAATAGCTCATTTCTTCTCTCACTGAGGTGCTTTCCAGAGAAACCTTATTGATCTAAGTGACATCATCGTCAATACTCCTGACTCTAAGGAAGTTCATGCTCTAAGATCCCAATCCAATGTAAACTTTTACCCTGGAAGTCACGGCCATTTCTTCTTGGATTTTAAAAGTTAATTTTTAGACACTTGATAAACCCCTATTATTGACTGGTTTCTCATTAACATACCTGTCTTGTCTTTTCCTGATAGTCATATTTACTTTAAATCTGTGACTAGTCCCTCTCAAAATCACCTTAAAACTTCCCCTCACTTTACCATCAATCTATCAATCTATACTATTCACTGGGCTTTTTCAGGTTTTAGAGAACTGTACTAAGTGTTTGAGAGAATACAATAGAGTTAGTAGATAAGATCCCTGCTCGCAAGGATTTTACAACCTAGCAAGGGAAACAAACACTAAAATAAATTACAAAAGGAGGGAGAAGGAAGGATATATAGTGTCAGGAAGGGATTGGAATAAAAAGTTAAATGCTTTGGGGGCTGAGGACTCAAGAACATAGGTGTCATATTAAGGAAGGAACAAGGGCAGGAACTGGGAGATGTCAGACGGCTTCCTGGAGGAGATTTTAGGAGGGCATTGATGATGGGGAAAGTGGTGGTCAGCCAGTCAGTCATATTTATTGAGTGCTTACTGTGTGCAAGGCACTGTACTAAGTGCTTGGGAGAGTGCACTGCAACAACAGACACATTCCCTGCCCACAAACAGCTTGCAGTTGAGACAGAGATAGACAATATAAATAAAGAAATTACAAATACATACATAAGTGCTGTTAGGCTGGTGAGGGAGTGGTTATGAATAAACGGAGAAGTCAGAAAGGAGCAGAAGGGAGTGGGAGAAGAGGAAAGGAGGGCTTAGTCAGGGAAGGCATCTTGAAGGATGGCCATTCAATAAGCCTTTGAAGTGGGGGGGAGTCATTGTCTGCTGGATATGAGGAGGGAGAGCTTTCCAGGAGTGTGTGTGAGCAAGAGGTCAAGAGTTAGAGAGGCAAGAGTGAGGGAAAGTGAGTATCTTGGCATTTGCATTCTCTTGGGAGTCTTTTCCTCTTCAGTCACTTATAGATTTGGAAAGTAAAGGGGCTGAATGTTCAAGTCACTCATGAAAGGGACATTTCTTTCCTGATCAGCATTCCAAGCCTGGTTTTCAGGTCCTGGCCAGGGCAGAGCAGTCAGCTAACTACCAATCAATATGGGTTCCTACCCAGCAGGAGAACTACAGAATAATGGGGCTGAGATTAAATTGACAGAGGGAAGGAGAGAAGAGACCAGAAACTTTCGCTGTGCTTTGCACTTTATAACCCCATTAAAACAGAGTAATGTTCACACCAACCAGTATAAATAACATCAGCCTATTAGAAGGACCAAGAAAAATAGGATTTTCACCCAACCTGGCATCAATTGTTTCTGCTCTCTAGACGGTTCATCTACACAGGTTGGTCAGAGGAGAAAAGTTTAGCCAAACCCCATGAGCTGTGTCCATACTGGACAACCAATTCAGAGTTCCTATTTTCTTTTTTTCTTTTATTATGGTATTTGTTAAGTGTGCACTGTGTGCCAAATACTGTTGCAAGTACTGGGGTAGGTACAGGCTAATTAGGTTGGACACAGCTCCTGTCCCATGGGGGGCTCGGGGTCTAGGTAGGGGGGAGCATAAGTATTTAATCCCCATTTTACAATTGAGGAAACTGAGTATCAGAGAAGTGACTGGCTCAAGGTCACACAGCAAGTAATTGGCAGAACTGGGATTAGAGCCCAGGTCCTCTGACTCCCAGGCCCTTGCACTTTCCATTAGTCTACGCTGCTTCTTGATTTTCTTTATGAATAATAATGATGGCATTTGTTAAGCGCTTACTATGTGCCAGGCACTGTACTAAGGACCGGCACTGTACTAAGAATCCTCTGGTAAGACGTTCCCCCAAACTTTCTTCATGTTGGAAGCTCATCACTCTGATGGAAAACTTAGTGACACTTAAATTTGACTGGCCCCTACTGAACTATGAGCTCCTTCTGGACAGGGATAGTATCTATCAACTTGATAATATTGTGCTCTCTTGGGCACTTGGTACAGTGCTCTGCATCCTGGAAGAGCTCAAAAACACCTTGATTGATGGACTTGTCACTAAGTACTGAGGAGAGTAAAATGCTTCCATTGCTTATTTTTAAAGAAATTGAAATATCAGTGGCTCGACCAGTCATATTTATTATGTGCTTACTGTGGGCAAGCCAGTTGGGAAAGTGCAGTAGTATTATAAGTCACTATCCCTACCCTCATGGAGCTTACCATCTAGTAAGGGGAATAAACACAGAAATAATTTACAGATAAAAGAAGAGAAAACATTAAGTGACTTGCCCAAGGTTATGCAGCAGACCAGAGGCAGAGTCAGAATTAGAACACAATCCTGTGACTAACAAGTCTGTGCTTTTCCACTGAGCCACGCTGCTTCTTTCTAGGCCCCATTCATTAGTTAATGGATTGTGTCTGTTTGCCCAATTGTACTCTCCAAAGAGCTATATACAGTGGTCTCCACATGGTAAACTGATTTTTCCTTCCATCTTTGATATTAGATGAAAACCAGATCAAATCAGGATGAAAAGGTTTTCTTTCTAGTTTAGCATTCATGAGGCAGGAGTTCACTCTTGGCAGCTTGGGAAAAGCACCTTAAGAAGCAGGCAGAACTTACTACATTTTTTTTTTTCAATTCCTCCCCACCTGCATTTTGTGGGGAGAAGAACAGCTTCCTAAGAGAACCCACCCTCCATTTTCGTGGGGGGGCGGGGCGGACGAGACTGGAAATGACTCTGTCAACCACACCAGCCCTTGAGGGTAAATTTGGAGCTCCAGGAGTCTTCGTTTGACAGAATTCCCTCCCCATGACATTGGCCGGCATCTGTGGAGAGTTTTCACATTTGCAGAGGGAGGACTTGCACTGTGGAGCTGAGAGCTAAAATCCAGGCTGGACTCTTTCAGTCTGAAAGTCATGTAGCCCTGATCTACATATCTACATCTCAGTCATATGGGAAGCCCATTCTTCGTAGCCCCTGACTTTCTCCTCAGGTAGAGGCAATAACCCTGTGGGGGCATAAATCCACTTTTAAATCCCACACTAAAAATACAGGGCAATGCTAAGAAAATATGACCCATTAATAAAAGACTTTAGCCCTACATTAAGGTAAATATTTATATTGCACCTTGCCATTAGCTCTTACAGTCAATCAGTTCCCCTTGCTAATGGATTTGAGTCAAATATCCTCTCTCTGCAGCTCACAATAAAAATTATGGCTATGTCAAACCAAGCCTCTGATCCACTACTCTTTCACCACTCTGTCTCTGCTCCCTCTCCCTCCACCTCTGCTTCCTCTGCCTTCTCCCCTGTCCTTTCCTTTTTTTATGATATGTGTTAAGTGCTTACTATGTGTCAGGCACTGCACTAAGTGCTGGGGTAGATACAAGCTAGTCAGGTAGGACACAGTCCATGTCATATAGGGCGCGCAATTTTAACCCCCATTTTACAGATGAGGTAACTGAGGCTCAGGGAAGTCTAGAGACCTGCCCAAGGTCACACAGCAGACAAGTGGCAAAGCCGAGATTAGAGCGCAGGTCCTTCTGACTCCCAGGCCCGTGCTCTATCCACTAGATCACGCTGATTCTCTCCCTCCTCTCCCTCTTCCTCTTCTTCCTCTCCCTCCTCTTCCTCTTCTATCCCTCCACAGGCTAAGCCACTTCTTCCAACCCAACCTTCTCCAGTTCCCTGAGCACTCCCCTTCAGAGTTAACATACTGGAGGACACAATTTTCTTTTCAGCTAGTGTACAGGACAGCAATCAGAGACCCTTTTGCTAGACTGAGTCCACCCTGAAAGCAGGGATCATGTCTCCAACTCTAGGGTACTTTGCACAGTACCCTACACTACTCTACACTAATTAATAGATACTACTCCTTGAGTGATTGATTAATCTTTATATTGGCAGGGGGGTGTAGCCGATTAACGTCTGTCTCCCCCTCTAGACTGTAAGCTCCTTGTAGGCAGGGAATATGTCTACTAAATTATGTTGTATTTTATTCTCCCAAGCATTTAGAACAGTGCTGCACCCAGTAAATGCTCAATAAATGTCATCGATCGATCTATTGATTGGGGTGAGGATAGTATTAATTAAATGTTTACTATGTACTAAATGCTGGATTAGTCAGAAGGTTATCAGATGGGAAACGATCCCTGTCCGACATTCTATTTTACCCTCACTGTACAGATGAACTGAAACTTGCCCAAGGTCATACAGCAGGATGGGCTCAGAGCTGGAGATTCCAGTCTCATTGTAGTCCACATTGTATGTCCCTCCTCCTTCCTGCAGAATTCTTCAATTCCTGCCAGGTTAAACTCACAATGAAAAGCAGTATGGCCTGTGGAAAGTTCAAAGACCTGGGATTCAAAGGACCAGAGTTCTAATCCCGACTCCGCCACATGTCTGCTGTGTGACCTTGGGCAATTTGCTTAACTTCTCTGAGCCTCAGTTACCTCATCTGTAAAATGGGGATTAAGACTGTGGGCCCAAGAGGGACAACTTGATCACCTAGTATCCTCCTCCCACCCCCCCACCCCCAACCCCAGGGCTTTGAACAGTGCTCTGCACATAGTAAGCGCTTAACAAATGCCATCACTATTATTATTATTAATCACATGCCTGCTGTATGACATTGGACTAGTCACTTCACTTCTTTGTGCCTCAGTTCCCACATCTGCAAAATGGGAATTCAATACCTGTTATCTCTCCCTGTTAGACTTTGAGCCACACTTGGGACCTGATTACCTTGTATCTGCCCCAGATCTTAGTACAGGGCTTGGCACATAGTAAATGTTTAACAAATACTACAATCATTATTGTTACTATAGTTAATAATTATTATTATTGTTTCTGTGATTATTATTACATTAGCCTAGCTTTCTTCATTGGGCATCTAACTGTTTGGGTTATTTATATAACCTCTTAATACTTCAGTTTCTTCATCTCTAAAATGGGGATAGAAATACCCACCTTTCTCTACTTCACAGGGAAGTTGTGAGAACAAAAAAAGAAAAGCAGTAAGTAATGTAAAAGTCCTTTAGGAATAAAAAAACCTGTAAAATCAAGGTATTGTATTCTCCCTTCCACTGACACTTCTGCACTTCCATGCCACCTATCAATCAATTAAAAGTATTTATTGAGCACTTACTGTATGCAAAGCACTATATTAAGCGCTTGGAAAAATACAGTAGTGTTAGAGGGCACAACCCTGCTTTCACCCAAGCATTTAGATGCTCAAAACCTTTCTTAGCACTTATAGAAATATCTTCATACTCTAATACTCAATCACTAATTCTTTTACTTCTTCTTCCTAGCTGTAATTTTTTTTTACTGTAGTTGCTAAGAGCTTACTGTATGCCAGGAACTGTACCTTAAACATTAGGGTAGATTCAAGCAAATCAGGTTGGACACAGTCCATGTCCCAGTGTGGTTCAGTGGAAAGAGCATGGGCTTGGGAGTCAGAGGTCGTGGGTTCTAAGCCTGGCTCTGGCACTTGTCAGTTGTGTGACTTTGGGAAAGTCACTTAACTTCTCTGTGCCTCAGTTACCTCATCTGAAAAATGGGGATTAAGACTGTGAGCCCCACGTGGGACAACCTGATGACCTTGTATCTCCCCCAGCTCTTAGAACAGTGCTTGGCACATAGTAAGAGCTTAACTGATGCCATCATTATTATTATTATCATTATTATTGTGTAGGGCTCAGTCTTAATCCCCATTTTCACAGATGAGAGAACTAAAGCACAGAGAAGTTAAGTGACTTGTCCAAGTTCACACTGCAGGAACATGACAGAGCCAGGATTAGAACCCAGGACCTCTGAGTCCTAGACTAGTGCTCTTTGCACTACGCCATGCTGATTTAATAATTTATTTCAGTGTCTGACTCCCCTCTAAACTATAAGGTCCGCTAGGGCAAGACTCATGTTTACTCATTCTATTGCACTCTCCCAATTGCTAAATACAGTGCTCCATAGCAAGTACATTGCGAACTCCTCAAGGACAGGGATCCTGTCTACTGATTCTATGCTGCTCTCCCAAGTGCTTAAGACGGTACTCTTCACAAAGCAGTTCCACAATAAACATTATTTTTAAAAATCAATCTACATAGATTCAGGAGTAAATCCTGTAATTCCAGATATTGGGAACCAGTTACCGAAATTATCACCAACACTCATACCCCTTCTGCATTTTCCACTGCATGCTATTGAGTGTTCAGCCTGAGTAATCTCATTAGAATTGGTCTCAATTTCACCCCCAGCAGTTACCATATACACAGCTTCTGAAAAGGTTATTCACACAATATTGTATGACCTTGATGAAAGGCTAATTTGATAAGAATTCAATTTAAAATTCCATTTGTACTGACAAACTAGGATTTTATTGATGTCACAAATTTCCAGCCTTGGAAATGACATTTGGAGAGAGGCTGTATTGTTTGGTGGTCCTCAAGGTGAAAATAGGCAAAGGATTTATTTCAGCTGCTTATCAAGGTGGGAGGTAGGGCTAAATACCTTGTAGCACTTTGCTTTAAATGTTCCAATAAAGTGTTCTTAAATTTTATTTTTGCCTATTTGAAGTAAATCTAAAATGCAATAGAAACAGCCCTTGTAAGAAATTTAGAGAAGCAGCATGACTCAGTGGAAAGAGCCCGGGCTTTGGAGTCAGAGGTCATGGGTTCGAATCCCACCTCAGCCACTTGTCAGCTGTGTGACTTTGGGCAAGTCACTTAACTTCTCTGTGCCTCAGTTCCCTCATCTGTAAAATGGGGATTAAGATTGTGAGCCCCCTATGGGACAACCTGATCACCTTGTAACTTCCCCAGTGCTTAGAATAGTGCTTTGCACACAGTAAGTGCTTAATAAATGCCATTATTATTATTATTAAATTCGAGCAGAGAAGAGAGATCTTTCGAGAATATTCCAGAACAGAGTCAGCTTTAAATAAGGTCCAAATAAGCCATTTCCCCTTTATATTCTCAGACTCTGCTGTACAAAAACAACAATAACAGTCCAATAAAAAGCCCATAAATAAAAATGTGCAGCAATTACTATTTTACTTCTTCACAGTAACCTGCCTGTTTCCTTCACTGACTTTGCATTTTCTCTGGACAGAAAAGTTTTGAACTTTAGGAAAAGAGGAATCCAAATTCCAAATCCATATTCCTCTTAGGACTCCTGAGTCTGTTTCCTTTGATCACGATCTTGCTTACAATCTCAGCTAAATTTACAGGAGGCAGCTGGACTCAAGGAGAATACCTAATAAAAATAAGTGTAGTTTTGTCAAGTGCTTACTATGTACCAAGCATTGTATTAAGTTCTGGGGTAGATACAAGATAATCAGGTCGTACAAGGGGCTCACAGTCGAAGTAGTAGGGAGAACAGGTATTGAATTTCCATTTTAAAGATGAGGTAACTGAAGAATAGAGAAGTGAAGTGACTTACCCAAGGTCACACAGCAGACATGTGACAGAGCTGAGATTAGAGCCCAGGTCCTTCTCACTTCCAGGTTCATATTCTTTCCACTAGGCCACACTGTCCTGAGTTGAAATCCTGGCTCTGCCACGTCAGCTGTGTGACCTTGGGTAGGTCACTTCACTTCTCTATTCATCAGTTCCCTTACCTGTATAATGGGGATTCAATAACTGTTCTTCCTCTCCCTTAGACCATGAACCCCATGTGAAACAGGAACTGTGTTTAGTCTGATTGCAATGTAGCTACCTCATTGTTTAGCACAGTGCTTGATACATTGTATGTTTTTAAATAATACGATAACTATTATGATTTGCATTTTTTGTCTGGGCTCCAGTCTACGTAAGATGGAGGGAAAAGGAGGAAGTCCTGGGAACAGAGATCAAAGGAAACAACTCCTTCATCTCCTTTTCCTTCCACCTAAAATGGCTCTCGCTGAATTTTGAAAAGTCATAGGGCCTTCACGTCTACATGGAAATTGTGGCTCTGAACCAGAAGAGGAAGCAGATTGGAAAGCTTCCCCTCTGGATTCATCCCAAAAAAGGAAGATGGAGCCACTCTGGCCCCACTGCCTCAGAGGAGACCACTCTGGACTTCCCAGTATCCTCTCTACCTGCCAGCCCTTGCTTACCTTCTCTGCCTCCTGAGGTAAATCCAGCCCAGACAGGGTGAGGGGGTGATGGGTTACATGGGCTCTAAGGAGGGCCTGGGGCAAGGAGAAGTCTTGACCCAGAAGCCCCTGGGGTTCAACCAGCCCTTGATCCCTCAAGATGTTTATCTCAATCTTGGAGCCACTATAACTGCTTTTAGCAAATCCTGTTGCTTTGTAGCTCTGCCTGTTTGTCCTGTGGGTTTACTCATATAGAAAAGCAGTGAATGCCAGTGATTCATCCATGTCGTCATTCACAATGTCGGAACTCAGGGAATGCTGATAGCAATTATACTCTTTATTCAATTTTTCATTCATTCATTCAGCCAGTGACATTGATTGAGCTATTGAGTTATTTCATGGAGAACACTCCTCTAGTGCTTGGGGGAGTTGTTAGAATTTTTAAAATAAGGTCCCTGCCCTCAGGAAGTTTATGATCTAAGGGAGAAGAGAGATGGTGGAAATTTGTTGTGGGGACTTCCTGGAGGACTATGTAGGTGGGGAGAGCTGTGGTAGGGTGCATTTTAAAGGGGGAGGGAGTTACAGGTCAGAGAGAAATAGAAGAGCAAGGGGTTGGGTTATAGGAGAGTCAAGAGTGAGGTACTTGGGAGGAGAGATGAGTCTTACCTGGAAAGTATTGAGCACTTACAGTGTGCAGAGAACTGTACTGAGCGCTAGAGAGAGTACAATATAACAATGTAACAGACACACTCCCTGCCCACAGTAAGCTTACAGCCTAGAGAGGGAGACAAACGTTACTATAAATCAATGAATTACAGATATGTACATAAGTGCTGTGGAGCTGGGCAGGGGATGAATAAAGGGAGCAAGTCAGGGTGACACAGAAGGGAGTGGAAGAAAAGGAAAAGAGGACTTAGGGAAGGCCTCTTGATGGAGACGTGCCTTCATTAAGGTTTTGAACAGGGGAGAGTCATTATCTGTCATTCATTCATTCATTCAATCATATTTATTGAGCATTTACTGTGTGCAGAGCACTGTACTAAGCGCTTGGGGAGTACACATTGGCAACATATAGAGGCAGTCCCTACCCAACAATGGCTCACAGTCTAGAAGGGGGAGACAGACAACAAAACAAAACATGTGGACAGGTGTCAAGTCACCAGAATAATTAAAAATAAAGCTAGATGCACATCATTAACAAAATAAATAGAATAGTAAATATGTACAAGTAAAATAAATAGAGTAATAAATCTGTACAAACATATATACAGGTGCTGTGGGGAGGGGAAGGAGGTAGGGCAGGGGGATGGGGAGGAGGAGAGGAAAAAGGGGGCTCAGTCTGGGAAGGCCTCCTGGAGGAGGTGGCCTCTCAGTAGGGCTTTGAAGAGGAATAGAGCTAGCTTGGCGGATGTGCGGAAGGAGGGCATTCCAGGCCAGGGGGAGGACGTGGGCTGGGGGTCGATGGCGGGACAGGCGAGAACGAGGTACGGTGAGGAGATTAGCAGCAGAGGAGTGGAGGGTGTGGGCTGGGCTGTAGAAGGAGAGAAGGGAGGTGAGGATGGAGGGCATTCCAGGCCAGAGGCATGATGTGGGCTAGAGGTCAGCAGCGAGATAGAAGAGATTGAAGTACAGTGAGAAGTTTAGCATTAGAGGAGTGAAGTATGAGGTCTGGGCTGTAGTAGGAGTGCAGTGAGGTGAGGCAGGAGCGGGCAAGGTGATTGAGTGCTTTAAAGCCAATGGTGAGGAGTTTCTGTTTTAGAAACTCAAGGGAGCAGATATGTAAGGAATTGCTTATGGTGAGCTTGAAAGCAATAGACAGGAGCTTCCATATGATGCCCTCTAGACTGTAAGCTCACTGTGGGCAGGGCAAGTGTCAGTTATATTGTTATATCATACTCTCCCGAGTGCTTAGAACAGTGGTCTGCACACAGTAAGCTCTCAATAGACATGTAGCATTTGGAGGTTTCAGGAGATTTTTTAATGGAATTTTTTAAGTGCTTACTGCATGCTAAGCACTGTACTGAGTTCTGGGATAGATATAAGCTAATCAGGTCAGACACAATCCATGTCCCACAGGGGGCTCACAGCCTTAATCTGCATTTCACAGATGAGGGAATTGAGGCAAAGAGAAATTACGTGATTTGAAAAAGGTCACACAGCAGGCAAGTGACAGAGTCGGTATTAGAACCCTGGTCCTCTGACACCCAGGTCCGAGCTCTTTCCACTAAAGCAAGGCTGTTCCTTGCACTGGGTGTTTTAGGAAGAGTTTGCATGCAGACCTAGTATTTTTGTCTTCTAATCTGGGGGATCAAAATTAAGTTGGGAGTACAATTGATGTAACTAAAAATGACACTTGCTTATGCTCGAGTGAACCGGACTGTAACACTGCACTCAAAGGAAATGGTTATAAAAGTGGTTCTGGTTCCTCAGATTCCAGTTTCTCTGATAAATATTTCCCCTGGGAACTTTTTAAGATATGTTCTATTATGTTCTTTTGGAGCTGTTCAGATCTACTGGGAAAGTAAATAGTGAAAATGTCTGTAAGGTACATTCTATTTTCCAGATAGATCTGAGTGACTTAGGGTCCCCCAAAATGGTTTCCTGTTACTTCCAGTTTCATAGCTGTATTGCCACAAGCTTCTATAAGAAATCCAATGAGCTACATCAGAGTGAGGAGTGTGTGTGTGTGTGTGCGTGTGTGTGTGCGCGCGCACGCATGCTATAAGCACATGGGGAGAGTTGACAATTCCATACCTCAGTGAACAAGGTCTCCCGAGATCCGCAGGGAAACAGAATCTGAGGACTCTTCTATCAGATATAGTGCTAGAAACACTGTTCTCTTTCCCCATGTGCTTATGGTATTATTATTGCAGCTATGGTATTTGCTAAGCATTTACTATGTGTCACACACTGTTCTAAGCACTGGGGAAGATACAAGATAATCAGGATGGACCCCGTCCCTGTCTGACATGGGGTGTGCAGTCTAAGTAGGAGGGGGAACAAATAATTAATCCCCATTTTACTAATGAGACAACTGAGGCAGAGAGAAGGTAAGTAACTTGCCCATGGTCACACAGCAGGCAGGTGAGCAGTGTAAGGATTAGAACACAGGTCCTCTGACTCCCAGTCCTGTGCTCTTTCCACTAGACTGTGCTGCCTCTTCAATAGATCAGTCACTGGTATTCGTTGAGTGTTAGCTGTGTACAGAGCACTGGGAAAGTACAATACAAGAGACACAATACCTGCCCACAAGGAGCCTAAAATCTACAGGGAGAGACGGGTATCAAAATAAATTACAGATAGGGAGATGTCCTCTTCCTCACCAACTCTCACTTGGGCAGTGAGTCAATTGATAATATTTACTGAACACCTGCTGTGCATTAGGGCATTGTCCTAAGCGCTTGGCAGCATTTAGGAAAGTTAGAATATTTATAATCATCACTGTGGTATGTACTGAATACTTTATTTAGCACCTCTAACCAGAGGGTCAGATTCAGACATGATCCCTACCCTCAGGGAGTTTACAGTCTAGCAGAGGAGATAGACCCAGGCCAGAAAGTAGTTCAGAAGGAGTGCTGGGAAATAAGTGTCCCTCACACACCATTTTATCTGGTCACCTGAGCAAGAAATAAAGCCCATGATCCTTTTGGGGAACTGGAAAATGAGTCATTTCTGCTTCTGAAATGCCAGGGATTTGCATTCTCCTTCCTTTCTGGCAGACCTGAGGCTATAAATTACCCAGAACATCCTGGAAAAACCATAAACATGTCTCAAAAGCATTTTAACCAACACCACTCAAACCCCCAAATGGACAGCCCATTTGCACTGACTTCATTTGCTTTTTCTTCATTAGGGTTCTGCAATAAATAACCAGGTTACTAGGGCAAAAGAAGCAGTACCCCATGGTATTAGAACCATTTCTCCCCCGATCCTTCATTGCATTTTCCCTGTTTTATTTTACAGTAGCCAAAATTTAATTATAACATTTATGCAAATTATGTTTGTATAATCGCATTTGAAAGAGTGCATGGATCAAATTTTCCAGACAATTTATCTAAATGTGGGCCTTGAAATGTCTCTTTATCAGTGCCACAAACACTCCTTTGTTTAATTTGTCATTTCACCCTCTTCCTGTTAAAACCTCACGGGATTCATTCACTACTCTGGAAAGGGAGAAAATCTCCAGTCAGACAAAAAGATGTGGAGAAGCATGTCTGTAGATGATTTCAGTCTGATATGATAATTCAGCTGTGTTTTTTGCCTAGTTGGGGTTGGGGTGGGGGGAAGTGGGTGTTTGCTGAAAGAGTTATATATGTTTGTTAGGAGTTATCTATGTGAAAAGCAGCATGGCCTAGTGGAAAAAGCACAGGCCTGGAGTCAGAGGATCTGGGTTCTAATTCCAACTCTACCACTTGCCTACTATGTGACTTTGGGCAAATCATTTAACTGCTCTGTGCCTTCAATAAGACTTGGAAGTGTGAGGGGAGTAATTGTCATTCGGATATGAAGAGGGAGTGTGTTCCAGGCCAGATGTAGGATGTGGGTGAGAGGTTGGTGGCAAAATAGATGAGATCGAGGTACAGTGAGAAGGTTGGCATTAGAGTGAAGTGTGTGGGCAGGGTTGTAGTAGGAGAGTGGTGAGATGAGGTAAGAGGGGGCAAGGTGACTGAGTGCTTTAAAGCCAATGGTGAGGAGTTTCTGTTTGATGCAGAGGTTGATTGGCAATCACTGGAGTTTCTTGAAGAGTGGGAAAACATGTCCTGATCATTTTTGTAGAGAAATGATCCAGACAACAGAGTGAAGTATGTACTGGAGTGGGGAGAGACAGAATGCAGGGAGGTGGGCAAGGGGGCTGATACAGTAATGTCTCCCAAGCAGTTGGAAATGGATGCCGTGATGTGCAGTGACATTTGGAAATATCTTAATAATAATAATAATGGTATTTATTAAGCATTTACTATGTGCAAAGCACTGTTCTAAGTGCTGGGGAGGTTACAAGGTGATCAGGTTGCCCCACGGGGAGCTCACAGTCAGTCCCCATTTTACAGATGAGGTAACTGAGGCACAGAGAAGTTAAGTGACTTGCCCAAAGTCACACAGCTGACAATTGGCGGAGCCAGGATTTGAACCCATGACCACTGACTCCAAAGCCCATACTCTGTCCAGTGAGCCATGCTGCTTCTCTCCATGCCTTTAGCATGGAGAATGACTAACCTGTAATTCCTGAATAACAATTTGGGGCTATCACTGGAAGCCTTTTTGCCCTTCTGAGAGAACAGCATGGAATCTGCCCCACAAATAATAATAATAACACTAATTGTTGTATTTGCTAAGCACTTACAACATGCCAGGCACTTTACTAAGCCCTGGGGTAGAGACAAGATAATCGAGTTGGACACAGTCCTTGTCCCACCTGGGGATCTTATTCCTACTCCCTATTTTGCAGATGAGGGGACTGAGGCCCAGAAGAGCTATGTGACTTGCCCAGGATCACACAGCAGACAAATGGCAGAGTCAGGATTAGAACATAGGTCCTTCTGGCCCATGCTCTATCTGCTAGACCACACTGCTTCTCAACGCGGGGACACCAAAAGCTGGCGCAGGATTCATTTGACATTTTTCCATCTGGGGCCACTGAAATGTGGGGTAATTAATGCCAATTAATGTAGAGTGGAACTTTTCCAGGCTCCTGTATAGTAACTGCACAGTAGTGACTCAGTGAGCCTCTAGCATCTGTAATGACAAATGATGAGTTTGGGTTTTTTTTTCCTCCCTTTACTCAGAAATGTGCTCAGGACATTAACATAGAAAGCCTCTGGGTAATATATTAGAAGGTGGTAATATTCATTAGCAAATGACTCCAGGAATGGCTAAATAAGGGAAGAATTCAAGCAGATTTTGTGAACCCCAAAACATGCATCGACAACAGGGTAAAGTTACCCTGGGTTTGTAAAGAATCCTAAACACCGTGAGGACCGCTAGATGATTTAGGTTTGGGTCTTCAAAGTCTACTGTTCTCTACCAGTCAATCAATGGCATTTATTGAGCGCTAACCGTGTGCAGAGCACTGCACTAAATTCCTGGGAGAGTATAATACAACAGAGTGTGGAGGCTTACTGTGTGCAGAGCACTGTACTAAGCACATGGGAGAGTAAAATTTAACAGTATAACAGACACATTCCCTGCCCACAACAAATTTACAGTCTAGAAGGGGAGACGGACGTTCATGTAAATAAATAACAAAATAAATAGTTTATGATGTATAATTTATAAGCATGTATCTAAGTGCTGTGTAATCCCAAGCATTTAGTAGAGTATTCTGCACACAATAGGCATTCCAGACTGTGAGCCCGTTGTTGGGTAGGGATTGTCTCTATCTGTTGCCAAGTTGTACTTTCCAAGCACTTAGTACCGTGCTCTGCACACAGTAAGTGCTCAATAAATACGATTGAATTAATTCCATAAATACTACTGCAAGAAGAAGCATGTCCAAGTGGACAGAGCATGGGCCTGGGAGTCAGAAGATCATGGGTTCTAATCCTGGCTCTGCCACTTGTCTGCTGCATGCCCTTAGGCAAGTCACTTAATATCTCTGAGCCTCAGTTCTCTCATCTATAAAATGGAGATTTTGAGTGTGAGCCCGGTGAGAGGCAGGGACTGTGTCCAGCCCAATTATCTTGTACCTACCCCAGTGCTTAGAACAACGCTTGGCACATAGCAGTCACTTAACAAATACCATGATAACAATAATGATTGTGATTATTATCGTTATTATTACCATTGATGGACTGATTGTTCCCACCATGGCCTAAACAACCCCAGAAAGATGAAACCTTTCTCAAGCTTTCAGTTTCATCATCATGGATCAACCCAAAACCACATGGGGAAAAGAGAAGACTGATCTTTTCAAGTAATTAAAAGAAATTGTGTATCTGCTCCTTCCTAATATGAATTGCACTAAGAGGGACAGGCAGTTTAAGGAAGATTGTTTCAGAGGAATATTAGAGGGTCATTCTGAATGAACCGAATAACTCAGACAAGCTTTATCTCCCTTTCCTGTCCGCAAATTCAGAAGGTCCACCTTGTGGGTGAGACAAAACTCTTCATTTGGATAATTAAGCTGGTAATAGCAGAAAAAGATCATGACTGTAACTCCAAAAGAAGCAACAGTGATACAGAGACCTTATGTTTATGCAGTTTTTCTTTCTTTGGGGCATCAATTATTCACTCCCCACATTATTAGTCCTTGCTATTTTTCTGAAACGATAGTAATTTCCCTGTTTTTCCCTAACAGGGAAACCAGGGAAAAGGGTCAAACAATCCAATAACAGTACTGATTGAGTGCCTACCATGGGCAGAACACTGTACTAAGTGCCTGGGAGAGTATGAAGGAGTTAGAAGACACAGGTCCAGCCTTCAAGGAGCTTACAATATAGAGGAGGGTGCAATACTGAATCAGATTAATAGGTCCTGACTCCCTGAACGCTGACTTTGATTCTGCCATGAAGGGATGTTCTGAAAAAGAATGAGTTGACTGCCTGTCCGAGGAAGACCGAAGCTTCCATATGCTTGGCATTCACTAGACAAAGAAGAGTTTCCTTGGGTTTGTTTGGAATGCATCGCCTGAGTGTCCCCCTCCTCCCAGCAGAGTAGGATTTGGTGAACACCAAATCTGGGCTCCCTCTGGGCTTCCCCTTCTTTTTTTTTATTGGTATTTGTTAAGCACTTACTAAGTGCCAAGCACTATACTAAGCACTGCAGTAGATACATGGTTGTACACAATCCAAGTTCCACACGGGACTTAGATTTTTCACCCTTTATTCACGGCACCCTCAGCCCCTCAGCACCTATGAACATATCTGAAATGTATTTATTTATATTAATGTCTGTCTCCCCTTTTAGACTGTAAGCTCCCTGTGGACAGGGAATGTGTCTATTGTCATAGTGTACTCTCCTGAGAGCAAACGCCTATCAAAATCCTCAGCAGCCAGCAGGCCAAACTGATGCTAGGAATTCTGTTAACACAGAGAACAAGACACAACACAGAAAGCAAGACATTCTCATTACGCAGTGGATGTATTAAACAGAACAATTACAGAAAGAAACTGGGGCTGGGATGCTGTGGTATAATTTGTTGTATGAATGACAGCAGAACTGTTAAATCAACTCGCACCTAGTGGATGGAGTGTAAATTAAGAATTACTTGTACTCTCTCTCCAGAAGGTACCACCACTCTCCTGTAAAAAGTGCTTGGAGTATTTGCTTTTAATCAACTATCTCTCATACACATAAAAGAAAGAAATGCAATATGTCATCATTGCATCTAAGTGATGATTGGCTGTTTCACCTAATATCGGAAGGAGATATATTGCCCTTATCGAAAGGAGAGGTTAGCACAGCCCATAGAAAGCACGCAATAGATATGATCGTTGCTGTCATTATTAGAGATGTCATTATCATTATTATAATAAAAGAGATAGGCCATTTGGTCTCCCCCCACCCCATTCTAACCAATCACCTCCCTGCTAGCCGTGCCACTGTATTAGAAAGTGGAGATCAGCAGAGAAATATTTAAAGAAGCTATTTAAGGAACCGGAAAGCACAAATTAGAGGACTGTAGCTTTCTTTTCCCTTCTTTTTGGGCTCCCCCCAGGCTTTACGACCAAGTCGCTTCCCTGAACTCTTACATTTTTTATATTTGTTAAGCGTTTACTATGCGCCATGTGCTGTATTAAGTGCTGGGGTAGATATAAGCTAATCAAGTTGGACACAGTCCAGGAGTCACATGGGGCTCACAGTCTTAATCTCCCATTTTACAGATGAGGTAACTGAGGCATACAGAAGTTAAGTGACTCATCCAAGGTGTCACAGAAGACAAATGGGGGAGCCAGGAAAAGAACCCAGTTCCTTCTGACTCCCAGTCCCAAGATCCTTCCACTAAGCCATGCTGTTTTCTCTTCAGTCTCCTGGTCTCTCTTCACATGGTCCTGTTCAGCCAGCAAGAGTCCAGAGGGGGTTTTCTTTGGTCCACATACACAAGTCCAGAAACATCACTAGAGGATACTGAGTGTGATTCAGATCCCCAATTCTGAAAATTGCTCCTACCCTTTCAAGATATGCCCAAGAAAATGTATCTCTTTTTGTTGCAAACCATTTTGCTGGTTAGGAAAATGATTCAGAACACTGGGGTTGTTTTCTCCGTTTCTGTATTGATTCCCGAGCTTTGTGTTTTATTGTGCAGTAACAGATCCCAGGATGGAGAATATATTGCCACACAAACCAAATAGAATCTCTTCCCAGGGAATTTTCCTCACACAGAACCCCTAAGCCCTACTCAAGTCTCCCATCTGAAACAAAGACATACAGTCACCAGGCTTGTATTTTCCATATCGATCCAGACACCATACTGGTTTGCCAGCTACAATTTTGCCAGCCCACCCCAACAGCCCAGCCTGGTTGACAGCAAGTTCTTCAGACCCTTCCCCTCCTCCCCCCAGCCCTGTCCCCTTACACAACTGCTGTACTTGAGGGGGGGCTCTTTTGGGGTCCTAGATCCCAATCAGGCTAGCTACTAGTGGTAGAAAGGAACTGCCAATCAAAGCAAGTCCCTAGCCAATCTGAAGGCACACATTCCCAAGGAGAAATGCCCCAGAATCCACCCACTCATCTTAATGCCTTCCGTGGTAATGACCCTACCTTTTTAGACTGTAAGCCCCTTGAGCACCAAGGTCCCTGTTTAATTCTCAGTGCTTAGTACAGTGCTTTGCACACAGCAAGAGATAATACTAGTACCCAATCCTCCTAAATTGAGACAGTGAACATGTAAGCCTTTATCAGAGCTGTTAAGACACACAAAAATTCTGAGAAATTTTTTCACCTATGGTTAAGCTGGTCCTGAGCAGAATTTACCACAAAATGGTCTATTTGCTGAATTTCTGAGATTAGTTGTAAAGCAATATTTCATCATAATAAATGATCAACATGCCTTCGATGTCCTTTCAAGGCAACCGCTCCCAAGACAAAACTTGAAAGAGTGAAATAAATGCCAAACTGAGGACACTTCTTGCTTCTGTTTTTCCCTGCAGATAAACAACTGAGTAATGGATCTATAAATGAACATCTTATTAGCCTAATCCTGAATGGAAGAATACACAAATCAGCCGTTTGTTCAGTGGATATCATTTAAACTCCCCATCCGTCTTAGTCAAAAGTGATATATGGCTTAATTTAACAGGGCCTGGGGAAGAACTCCCAGGAAGGAATGGGGAACCCTCTTTTATCAGCGCTTGGGACCAGGAAAAAGGGATGAAAGAAGCATTGGCACTGGATTCCTGAGTTTCACAGTCAGGTCTATTGTCCTGTGCAATAATAATAATAGCAATAATAATAAATTGTTAAGCACTTAACTATGTGCCAAGCATTTTACAAAGTATCAGGGTACATACAAGATAATCAGGCTACTAACAGTTCCTGTCTCACCTGAGGCCAACAGTAGGAGGGCTAATGGGCGTTTAATTCCCATTTTACGGATGAGGAAACAGAAGCACAGAGAAGTTAAGAGACTTGCCCAAGGTTATTCAGATGGCCCAAGGAGTCACATGGCCAGTGGAAAGGCCATGTACCTGCATCCAATCCTGGCTCTGCCACTTATCTCCTGTTACCTTGGGCAAGTCACCAACTTTTCAGTGCCTCTATTCTTCATCTGTAAAAGAGGAACTGAAGACTTGTTCTCCCTCCCTCTTAGACTACAAGCCTCATGTGGGACAGGTACTGTATCCCACTGATTAAGTAAGTGCTTAACTAAAATTAAGAATCAGAATTAGTTAGGCAATCATATTTTTTGAGTGCATACTATGTGTACAGCACCATACTAAGCACTTGGGAGAGTACAGTAGAACAATAAACAGACACATTCCCTACCCACACGAGCTTACAGTCTAGATATTAGAACCCAGGTCCCCGACTCCCAGGTTTGGAGTGTTTTCATTGGGTCACACTCCTTCTCCAATGCATACAGTATCATTCATGTCTGAAGTGATGATAAGGTCAGTTTTGAGTACTGTCTGGGCAAATGCTACTTCAACCAAGTGATACAAATACAGATACAATTTAGATATTCAAAAAGAGAGGAGCAGAATTCTCTCAATTGTTGCTCATCCTTGCTTTTATTCCTCTTTTATGAAACTTTCCCTGAACTCCTTATGAGGGTGAGCATCCAGTCCCAAATGACAAGACTCACCTTTTCAAAAGGTAACCCCGAACCTAAGGTGTTTTCTTCCAGGTCTCCTCATTTTCAAGTAAATAGTAAAAGCAACTGTGGCATTTGTTCAGTGCTTACTTCATACCAAATACTGTACGAAGCACTGGAGTAGATACAAGATAAACAGGTCAGTCATCATCCCTTTTTCCTACCTGGAGCTCCCTATATGAATAGGAGAGAAAACCAGTATTGACTCTCCATTTTACAGTTGAGAAAACTGAGCTCAGAGAATTGAAGTGACTTGCCCAAGGTCACACAGCAGGCAAGGAGGGAGCCAAGATTAGAACCCAGGTTCTCCAACTCCCAGGCCCATGCTCTTTCCACCTGGCCACGTTGCTTCTCAGGTGTCTGGATATTGTGCTCGTCATCGATCCACACACAATTATTTCCCACAATCAATCTTCCTTGAATCTTAATTCAATTAGAATGAAAAATTCATCAGCCCACAGTCCAGCAGAAAGAGCAATATAGCCATTAAGATGGATGGCAAAAGCAATTATCAGACTAAGGAGATATGAGGAGAATTCAAGAGTTCAAATGCTATTCCAGATAGAAATACTAAAAAAAACCCTTTGATTCATCTCAGAGGGGCATTCTGCTCACTGCTTCTACCTCGCCTTCTGATTTTGTTCTTGGGAGTGGGATCTGACCATCTAATTCCATTTCATCAGTCTATTGCTTTATCATCTCAACACGTGTCTCTTAATGGGATGGTTTTATGCTAAGTCTCCCAGCCGGCCACCTCAACTGGTATTTTTTTTTTTGTTGCGGGACAGAGATGGGGGAAGAAACATGCCCTTGAAGGAACTTCACAGGCATTTCAGCATAAAAGTCCCAATGAAGGGAAATTCAGAGTCAGGGTCCCTTGGGTCCCTTCTCAGCTGACTTTTACTGAGCTAGGTCCAAGATCTTCAGATACAGAAGTAGTTATAAATCTCCAAAAGAGACATCGGTTGGATTCTGCAGCATGGGGCCTGACTGTCAAACGTAGTAAGGGTCTGAAAATACCGGTTAAATTTCTAATGGCTTCGAGTTTATGACCCATGTGAGTGAATCCCAAATAGAGGAAAAATGGTCTCTAATCAAGAGACGTGATATTGAATAAATCTGCCTGCAATTGTTTTAAGGAAAGAATTAGCAGTCCACATTAGGGGTTGTGATTGAGATGCTGAAGGGTGAATCAGTCATAAAACTACTGAACTTTGTGTCGGGCTCACCCAGCCAGTACGGAGAGCAGCATTATACGGTAATAAATAGGAATACTCTGTACTCAAAAGCAAGAGCTTGTAATTATAGCAGCTCCAGAGAAACTGTCTTTAATAAAACATGTCTTTCTTCAGCACACCGGGAAGATAAGCTTTGCAGAATTTCTTTGTTTCTTTAGTGTGATAAGAATGGGAATAAAGCAAAAGTGAAACAGTGTTTGGAAGACTGACATTGTAATAATGGGATAGGATGATCAAAAAAGGAAAGCCATAAAATAAATGCCAAAAAAAAAATCTCCACAAGGCAGAAATCTTAGGCACTGTACTGAACACCTGGGGGAGTACGACAGTACCAAGAAAATCCAATTCTTGCCCTCAAGGGAATTTGTGATCTAGCTGGGAAGGAAAACAAAAATTATTGACAGATAATGAAAGTAGGAGGAAGAAGAAGATAAAATCAGAAGCAGGGGAAACTCACCACGATATGTATCTGTAATTCATGTCATATATTTATTTATATTAACAGCTGTCTCCCCCTCTAGACTGTAATCTCATTGTGGGCAGGGAATGTGCCTGTATTATTATAGTGTACTCTCCCAAGAGCTTAGTACAGAGCTTCGCACACAGTAAATGCTCAATAAATATGATTGAATGAATAAATAACAAAAATAACTTAACTGATGATCCTCTAGAAGATTGAGGCAGAGGCAAGGATACCATATTGTATTTGGTCCGACGGAGAGAGGGAGCTGCCATTCCAAACACTTCAATGATTCTATTATTTTCCACCACTTTGCATCATTTGCGAGGGAAAGAGAGGAGAGGAGACACATGCAAAGAGGGAGGAAGAGCATGCAGAGGGAGAGAAAACAGAAAGCAGAAGGAATGGACAAACGGAAAGAAATGAAGCCAAGAGGGAAAAAGAGAGACAGAGGCTGAGAGCCAGAGAGAGAAAGAGAAGTAGAGAGAAATGGTAAGAGGCAGTGGTAAGAGAAGCAGATAAAGTGAACGCAAGGGGAAGATGTTGGAGGGAGATTAGAAAGACACCTAGTGGAAAGAACAGAGGACTAGGAGTCAGAATAATAATAATAATGATGGTATTTCTTAAGCGCTTACTATGTGCCAAGTACTGTTCTAAGCACTGGGATATACAAGGTTATCAGGTTGTCCCACTTGAGGCTCACAGTCTTGATCCCCATTTTACAGATGAGAGAACTGAGGCACAGAGCAGTTAAGTGACTTGCCCAAAGTGACACAGCTGACAAGTAGTGGAATCGGGATTAGAACCCACGACCTCTGACTCCCAAGCCCGTGCTCTTCAGAAGACATTGGCTGTAGTCCCAGCTCTGTCACTGACCTGATACTTGGGGAAGCCACCTTTCCATGCCTCAGTATCCTCATCTGTAAAATAGTGATATGATGCCTCCTCTCCCCACCCCTTAGACTTGAGCTCTGAGTGGTAAGGGGCTGTGTCTGACTGGATTATGGTACCATGAATCCAGTGGGATTTTATGGATGGCAATTTTCCCATTTGGCAAATTCCTCAAAGTCTTCCCGCAGGTTTATATCTTGGCAAAACACCTAAAAGATCCCAAAATTGTACCCCTCCTGCCCCGTTGCTGTGGGACCAAGTCCTCAGTCTGTAGAGCAGGGACGTTCACTGCTGCAGCCTGGGTTGATGAAGTGATCAATCAATCAGCCAGTCAATCATATTTATTGAGCACTTATTGCGTGCAGAGCACTGTACTAAGTGCTTCAGAGAGTACAGTATAATCGAGTTGGTAGGAATGTTCCCTGCCCACAACAAGCTTATAATACTGATAATAATGATGGTATTTGTTAAATGTTTACTATGTGCCAAGCACTGTTTTAAGTGCTGGAGGAGATTCAAGGTAATCAGGTTGTCCCACAAGGGGTTTACAGTCTTAATCCCCATTTTACAGATGAAGCGACTGAGGCACAGAGAAAGTAAGTGACTTGCCCAAAGTCACACTGCTGACAAGTGGAGGAGCCGGGATTAGAACTCATGACAATTGACTTCCAAACACAGGCTCTTTCCACTTAGCCACTCTGCTTCTGGTCTATAGGGACCGTAGAGGTGAGAATGGAGATTCCCAGGCAGTGAGAAAAGAGGGGAAAAGCAGGGACCCGACACCGACATTCCTGTATTTCTGAGGGGAGCAAGACAGAAAGAAAAACTTTTGACCAAAACAGCCCTAAACTTCCCACTCCACAAGTGTTCTGAGGTCTGACCAGAACGGGTTGAATACTGATTGTGATATGATAATAATTAAGGAATAATAATTGTGGAAGGCCGCGGCTATGTTGGTGACAGTGGACTCTGAGCCGTGAAGAGGCGAGCGCTTAGTACAGTGCTGAGCACTTAGTACAGTGCTAAGCATAGCGAGCACTCAATAGATACCATTGATTGATTGATTGAAGGAGTTCCAGATAGGGGAAGGAGTGAACAAAAACAGTATCTTTTTATTGTCTAGTGAGAGAAATTCATTACGCCGCTGCCCAACCTTTCAAGTGACAGAGATGAACTGCATCTACCAACATGGATTTAATAAATTTTCAATCTTGTTATTGTTATTGCAGGGACAGCATGGCTTAGTGGAAAGAGCACAGGCTTGGGAGTGAGAGAACATGGGTTCTAATCCCCGCTCCGCCACTTGTCGGCTTTGTGACCTTGGGCGAGCCACTTAACCTCTCTATGCCTCAGTTACCTCATTTGTAAAATGGGGATTAAGACTGTGAGCCCCACATGGGACAACCTGATTACCTTGTATCTACGCCAGCATTTAGAACAGTGCTTGGCACATAGTAAACGTTTAACAAATACCATCATTATTATTATTATTGTAATGACATGTAACCTACTGGGGGCTTGAATAAAACTTTCAGGCCAAGATTATGAAAGCCTTCTCTTCTGGCCAGGCCCCTCACCCTGTTCCATGTCTGTGAGAGCCCCCAGTCCATTTTCTGAGAAAGAAAGACCCCAAAAGGGACATAAAATGTAGTGACATTTCACAGCTACTTCCAGGGTTTCTCTCCCAGCAGGAATCTGGGAGTCAGAGGCCCTGGGTTCTAATTTTGGCTCTGCAAAGTAACTGCTGGGTGACCTTGGGCAAAAAGCTTAACTTCTCTGAGCCCCACTCAGTTCCCTCATCTGCAAAATGGGGATTCAGTACCTGTTCCCCCTCCTACTTAGACTGGAAGCCCCATATGGGATCTGATAATAATGATAAAAATTGTGGTACTTGTTAAGCGCTTAGTATGTGCCAGACACTGTACTAGGCCCTGGGGTGTATACAAACAAATTGGGTTGGACTCAACCCCTGCCCTACATGGACTCACAGTCTCAATACCCATTTTACAGATGGGGTAACGAGGCACAGAGAAGTGAAGTGTTATGCCCAAGGCCACACTGCAGACAAGTGGGGGAGCTGGGATTAGAACCCATGACCTTCTGACTCCCAGGCCCATGCTCTGTGCCATCTTATATCTACCCCAGCACTTAATACAGTGCTGGACACATAGTGAGCATTTAACAAATACTACAATTATTGTTAGTAGTGTGACTTTTCCCCATCAGCACTGTTTATCTTTCCATTTTTTTCCCGGATTGCAGGGTTAATTACCCATCATCCTCCTGGAAGATTTTGGGTCCCCTGAGCCCCCTACCAGGTTGGGGCTCCCCCGGCTTCCCCTCCCAGGAACACAGGCTGGCATCCACAGAAGGGGATTTTCTATATTTTGCCTTCTTTCTGAGCCACCGAGAAAAATTGGTTTTCCGTGAAGAAATTAATGACCCCTGTGCTACCCATCTTTCTTTTATTCTGGCAGAAAAAAAACTCATTCGTAATCATTCCCATTTCATATAAAATCAATATATGATTGAAAGTGATATTTATTTTGAAATAATGAAATGACTCCGGGAGCCCTGAAACCACACTGGCCCGAGGTGAAAGGGAAATTAATTCCTCTCCATTTTTCACAGGGACGGAAATGCCCAGAGCCCCCATGAAACACCATGGGGTAGCCAGGCCAGGGGGAGCAGATGGCAGCATTTCCTGACAAATCACAGAGAAGAGTTCATGGAAGGAATGCACCAATCACATTGCATTCCTTGGGTGTCTTGGCTCTCACTCATCACCTACCCGACAGCCTGGATTTGTGAAATATCAAACTGCTTTCAATTCCCATTGCTGTGAATTTATTTATTTTTATTTATTTATTTATTTCCATTTGAATAATGATTATATATTCAACGAGCCATAAAGACTCTATTTGGTCCATTATGGCCTAGCCTATTGATCTGCGATACCATATTTTATGACCGGTTGATAGTGAATGCTAAAGGGGAGAGGCTCTTGGGAAACAACCTCATGAATTGGAGGTTGGGGATACGGTTATCAGGGAATGTGTCTGTTATATTGTTATAGTGTACTCTCCCAAGCACTTAGTAGAGTCCTCTGCACACAGTAACTGCTCAATAAATATGACTGACTGACACCGATCATTTCAGTTAGCCCCAACCCCATAGGTTAATTTCACCAGACTTGACTGCAGTCAATTGAGTATCTGAGTGCTTGGCACCATACTAAGTGCTTGGGGAGGGCACAGTAGTTGTCAACACACCCTGTCACTGCTCTCAAAGAGCTTACAATCTAACGGGCAAAGCAGACAGGTGGTGAAGGCCCAAAAAATCCATCAACCAGTGGAATTTACTGAGCATCTACTATGTGTACAGCACTGGACTTAAATGCTTGGGAGAGTACACTATAACAGAGTGGAGAGATAAGAGTGAACAAGGAAGATTTCCTGGAGGAGATGTGATTTTCAGAAGGACCTTGCAGATGGGGAGAGCTGTGATATGTTGGGGGTAAAGGGGGAGGGAGTTTGAGCAAGAAGTCGGTGGAAAGAGCGCTGAGAATGAGGCCCAGTGAATGGTTATTTGCCAATAAGAAAGTTGAAAGCAATGCGAGGGCAATTATTGAGAGATAAAGAATATAATGAAGCATCCGACACAGTGAAATCCAGTCATCAAAGCTCATGGGCTGGAATGAATATATTTTATAGTGTAATATAAACAATTATATTACCAGTTAGAGTTCAGTGGCAGTAATTATATAACAGTTAACAAGAGGATGGCATTTGAGACTGGCCACAGGGTGAAGGAGATGGACTAATTCAGTTTCCAAGAAATCCAGATTTAACATTCATTCTCTTTTCAATACAAAATGTCCAGTTTGGATGGTGACACTTTGCTGGAGAAGAGTTAAATAGACAGGGTTGGACAAAAAAGATACTAGAGATTGAACCTGAACCAAATTTAGTCAAGTGAACTGTTCTAAATGTCCCCACAGTGGTAAGTTTTCTTCCAGTAAAACATCTCTCTGGTATAACAAAAATATTACTCGGTGACATTCAGATAACTAAAGGAATAATTTCGATGGCAGTATTCGTATTGCTCTGGGAAAGTGTTTTGAACACAAATCTTTGCTTTAAGCACTATAGCAAACCAAATATTTCCTTTTAGGATAGTTAAGACAGCCAAATGTTTTTGGAAATGTTTCCACGGGCTGGTGACAGCTCACACCTCCCCTGTGAGCCAGGAATTCTCTGAAGACTTCATGGGCTGCCTAGCGGAAATGTTGACAAAACAGATTGGACTGTGAAGACACCCAAATGGTTTCAAAGTATTTGGAAGGCAATATTGGCTTCTGTTGAGAAACTCCCTCTTAAAAGCAACTGCACCTGTCTCATGGGTCTGGAGGCCAGTGCAGATGCAGACAAAAAAAATATTCACATTTATCAAGCAATCAGTCAATACTTATTGAGGGCTTTCTGCATGCAGGGCACTGTACTAAGCACTTGGGAGAGGATAATACAATAGAGTTGGTAGGCACAAATCCTGGAATTTCCAGGCTAACAGGAGAAACATACATAGAAATAGTCACAAGTTGCAGCAATTGAGTATTTGCACAAAGGGGCAACTTTCAGCCATTAAAGAAAAGACACAGGGCAAGGTACCATAACTCCCCCCTCCCCCAACCCCCGCTTCAGTTTCTTCTTTTCCTTTCTTTGTATGACATTTGTTAAGTACCTTCTATGTGGCAGGCACCGCACTCAGCTCTGAGATAGATACGAGATAATCAGACACAGTCCCTATCCTTTACGGGACTCACAGTCTTAATCCTCATTTTACAAATGGGGTAACAGGCACAGAGAAATGACTTGGCCAGGGCCACCTAGCGGATAAGCCTGGGAGCCTGGATTAGAACCCAGATCATCCGAATCCTACATCCATGCTCTTTCCAGTAAGCCATGCTGCTTCTTTCATTAGGTCGTGCTGCTTCTCTCTTAGAGAAACAGGTGGCCTATGAAATTATCTCAACCTAACAATCCCAGTCCCCCAAAAGAAGGCTATGGGGTGGGCAACACTGCCACCTGCGGCTTGCCCACTGCCTTAGGAAAATGTACGTATATTTTCTCCCCTCTCCTTGCGGTTATTCAAATGCGATTTTGAGTGCCTTTAATAACGGGATTTTTTTAGGAAGTAGATACTCAGTGAATCAATATTCCGTTGTCCTTTAGCTTTTCCCTGACTAAGAGCTTCATCTATTTAGGATGAAAATAATACTTCATTCTTTAGCTATTAAGGGAAAAGCCACATCATGAACAGATCTTCAAGAAGTTGGCATAATGTGGGTTTTATGTACCTGAGAAAGCATCTTCCTGGTCCCTGTTAGTTAAGAGCATGTTGACTGATGAGCTGTTAAGAGCATGTTTTCTGAAATAGCCTGGGAGAACAATGATAAAATGTGAGGGTTCTTGTTGCAAAACCTCAGACTAGAATCATTCAATCAATCAGTCAATGATATTCATTGATAGCCTGGAATCTTTTGAGAAGCAGTGTGGCCTAGTGGAAAGAGCAGAGGCCTGTGTGTCAGAGGAACTGGGTTGTAATGCCTGCTCTGCCATTTACCTGCTCTGTGACCTTGGATAAATCACTTGATCGCTTCATGTCAATATCCACCATCACGAGAAACTTCATCATCATCATCATCATCATCACGATCAATTGGCATTTCCTGAGTGCTGGGTTTTGGGGATTTTTTGGCCTGGGGGTGGGGGTTATGGTATTTGTTAAGTGTACACTATATGCCAGTCACTGTACTAAACCCTGGGGTAAATACAAGCTGATCAAGTTGGACACAGTTCATGTCCCAGTGGGGCTCACAGTCTTAATCCCCATTTTTTACAGATGAGGGAACTGAGGCACAGAGAATTTAAGTGACTTGCTCAAGGTCATGCAGCAGACAAGTGTCGGATCCAGAATTAGAACCCAGGTCCTTCTGACTCCCAGGACCATACCAATCCACTAGGTCATGCTGCTTCTTACCCTTTGGTATGCAGAGCCCTGAACTAAGCAGTTGGGAGACTTTTAAGGCACAATATCTGCCCTTAGAGTCTTACAATCTAATGGGAAAGACAGACAGACAAAAATGATTTACGAATAGCAAAAACAGGAGAACTGCAGCTAGGATATAAGGGGGAGAAGACAAAATGTATCCGGATGAGATTACTAAACGGGATAATTGAATATACAGTAGAAAATGCAGTTACTGAATAGACAAGTGTCCACCGAAGCACCTGTGAAAGAAAACAGACGTAGCAACAAGGAGAAAAGAACGGCACACCCATTTTAATTCCTCTTTTTCTCTGTTAAAGTACAAACAAATAAAAGCTTCTTAATTGCAACTGGCCAAAAATCATCAGCAGTCAGGCAGCTTCTGCTGTTTACTGCTTTGGATCGATGTTTGCTTCGCCCTATCAATAAATTTTCCTGTTCACCTCAGCTGAACACCATTATCACAAAAAGTCACTGGCAGCTGAGTTTTTAATCACTATGAGTCTTATCCATCCAACAGACTCCTGTTTATTCTCATCCTCAGCATCTACGGATATATGTTTATTCATCTGCGGCTTCTCTCCTTTGAAGCAGTCCCATAAGCACACACAATTCAGGTGTGTGTCACCTCCGGTGATTTCATTTAGCTCTCTCAATGAGATGGGTGTGTGAGAGGACAAATATCAGGGTGGCCAAGTGGAAAGAACAGGAGACTGGGAATTCCACACCCAACCCTGATGTATGACCTTGGGCAAGTCACTTCTCTGGGCCTCCATTGATTAGCCTTTAACATAGGAGTAAAATACTCCACCCTCTAAGTCTCTGAACTCCATGTGGAACAGGGACAATGCCCGATCAGATTTATCCTGGCTTTACCTCCAGCCCAAGACACACAGTAAGCACTTAAATGCTATCATTATTTTTATTATTTTTTACGGTGTTTATTAAGCACTTACTATTTGCCGGGCAGTCAAACATATTTATTGAGCGCTTACTGTCATAGAGTGCTGTACTAAGTGCTTGGGAGAGTATGATATAACAATATAACAGACACATTCCCTGCCCACAATGAGATTATGTACTAAGCGCTGGAGACAGTCAAGTTAGACAAAGTCCAAAGACCCACATGGTGCTCACAGTCCCCATTTTGCAGATGAGGTAACTGAGGTCCAGAGTAGTTAAATGACTTGATCAAGGTCAAGAGGTGAAATTGGAATTGGAACCCAGGTCCTCTGAATCCCAGGTCCATGCTCTTTCCGCTACGCCACACTGCTTTTTATGATTATACACAGAATAGCATCCCCTCTGAAAATCTAAGCTGCTGGTGATTGCTTAGTAAAATAGTAGAGGTTGAGGGAGTACGGATAAGAGACTGAATCTGTTTTCTTTCATAGCTGTCTTAGTGGACACTTGTCTATTCAATAATTGCATTTTCAACTGTATATTCAATTATCCCTTTCAGTGATCTCACTGTGACACATTTTGGCTTCTCCCCATTATTTCCTAGCTCTAGTTCCCCTATTTTCGCTTTTCGTAAATCATTTTTGTCTGTCTGTCTTCCCCCATTAGATTAAAATACAGCCTCTGATCCTTACTCATCCAATCATACAAAATTTAATACAAATAAAGCTGGCCCCCTTACTTGTGTAAATTTTTCTATGTCTGTCTTCCCCTTTAGAATGTAACCTCCTTGTGGACAGGTAATGTATCTGCAAACTCTGTTTTACACTCCCAAGCACTTTGTTTAGTGCTCTGCATATAGTAAGCGCTCAGTAAATATCATTGATTAATAGATTGATTGGGTATCTGTTGCACTGTCCTAAGTGCATAGTACAGAGCATTGCACACAGTGAGTGCTCAATAAATTCCATCATTACTACTTCAGATTCCCCAAGACAATCCATATTCCTCTTTATCAATATTCCGGGCTTCCCATCTATCTAACACGATTGAATGCATGAATCTAACGAATCTAATGAATCTAACGAACTGAATGAATGAATCAAATGAACTGAATGAATGAATCAAACTATTCTAAAACAGGAAATGTGCAAGGATAACCAAGTTTCCCATTGTACATGACCAAAGAAGCTTAGTCCAGTCAAGAAGACTTTGGAACCAAGAAACTGCACAAAGGAATTGATTAATGGTGGAAGTGCTTTACACAGCCTCTCCTACACTCTTTTTCTTCTTTGCTTATCATGCTTCCACCAGGACAGCGAGAAGCAGGGTAGCCTAGTGGAAAAAGCCTGGGCCTGGGACTCAGAGGACCTGGTTTCTATTCCTACCTCAATCATGTACCTGCTGTGTGACCTTGGGCAAGTCACTTAACTTCTCTGTGCCTCAGTTCCCTCATCTGCAAAAGGGCGATTCAGTACCTGCCCTCCCTCGTTCTTTACCAGGAAGACTTGAGCTCTGAAAATAAATTCCCCAGTGAAAATCTGTCCAAGGCACATTCTACCCTACCCTCTACCAGAATAGCTGGTTTCTTAGAGACCACAAACACAGCTCTCTCTCTCCCTTTCTCTCTCTCTCTCTTTCTTTCTCTCTCTCTCTCTCTCTCTCTCTCTCTCACTCTCAGAAAAAAACGAGAAGATATTCTGGAGGGGACTTGCTTGTCACTCGAGAATTAACCCACAGGGAAAAAAAAGCTCTTTGGTTCCTATTTAATTAAAAACCAATGAACTGAATGTCTTGTAGTGTCTTAGTGGGTTCTGTTAGCACAGCAAGGGAGAGCTAAGTGGGTGTTTGAGAAAATATATTTTTAAAACACTGGAGTAAATGAGACCCAACAGGATTGGAAACCATGTTTAGCCCACCTTGCTAAATTAAGAAGTGACAGGCAAGTGCTTTACGGGGTCTGTTAGACTTAGCTGCTCTCCCTCCCCCAGGTCCCCTGTTTATCAGATAGTTGAATGGATTGGCTCCTTTGGTTAACAACCTCCTTTTGTTTAAATTCAAAAGACTTCAGAATCCCATTCTGGTTTCTTGCCTTTGAAAATCCCCTCCCATTTCTCCAGAGAAATCTCATCGCAATTTCCTTCCCACTGGAAAGTGCCTTTCCCCACTCTCAACCCACTGAGAAACCATCCCAGAAACAGGCCTAATTGGAGCTATCTATGTGACCTTAAAACAGGCCTCCTCCCACCCCACGTTCTTGCTCTTAATAATAATAATAATAATGATAATAGCGGTATTTTTTAAGGACTTACTATGTGCCAGGCACTGTACTAAGTGCTGGAGTAAATACAAGTTAATCAGGTTGGACATAGTCCCTGTCCCACAAAGGACTCAGAATCTTAATCCCCATTTTACAGATGAGGTAACTAAGACACAGAGAAGTGAAGTGATTTGCTCAAAGCCAAACAGCAGAAAGATGTCAGAGCTGGAATTAAATCCCATGACCTTCTGACTCCCAGGTCTATGCTCTATCCACTACGTCATGCTGCTTTCCAAAAATGCCTCTCCCCTCCCAGTCATTAGGATAAATAGCAATAGGTTTAGAGTCTTGGGATTTCAGGTCAAATGTGATTTGATATTTAGAAATAGCAGCTACTTCCGAGCAACCAGCAAGGATTCATTAGCAATGTGAAAGATTCTTCTGCTCCTGCTAAGCAAACAGTTAATTACCTAGCCAGGTCATGATTGAGGCCCTTATAAGAGCTGGTGTTAGCAATTAATCAGTGGTATCTATTCATTCAATTGTATTTATTGAGTGCTTACTGTGTGCAGAGCACTGTACTAAGCACTTGGGAAAAACTAAACAGTGACATGCCCTGAATTTGTGCAGAGCACTGTACTATGCTCTTGAGTGCAACCTTCCACCATTTGTCAGTGGAGAGACTCCACGTCAACCAGTCAATCATATTTATTGAGTGCTTACTGTGTGCAGAGAACTGTACTAAGTGCTTTGCACTCTACTAAGATAATAGAGATGGTAGACATGTTCCCTGCCTACAGTGAGCTTACAGGCATACCACAGACCTCGGGCAAGTCACTGAACTTCTCTGAACCTCAGTTTCCTCATATGTAAAATGGGGATTCAATACCTGTTCTTTCTCCTATGTAGAAACATTGCCTCCTGACTTGTTTCCAAGAGGCATTCCTAATAAAAATATTAACTGTGGAATTTGTTAATCGCTTACTATGTGCCAAACATTGTATGGGGTAAATTCAAGAGAATTAGATCAGACATAGGCCCTGTCCAACATGGAGTTCATAGCCTAAGTAGAAGGGAATCCCCATTTGACAGATAAGGAAAATGAGGCACAGAGAAGAGAAGTGCCTTACCCCAGGTCACACACCAGGGAAGTGGTAGAGTCAGAATTGGAATTCAGGTCCTCTGGTTTCCAGGTCTGTGCTCTTTCCACTAGGTCAAGCTGCTTGGCAAAGCTTACTCACCCAGCCTGCTCCATCCCACTGCAGGATTTGTAACAGGGCAGGGGAAATCCTGCCATATCTTCACTCCCATTGCCCCTAGTAATAACGGTACCTATTAAGCAATTACTATGTGCCAAGCATTGTATTAAGCAGTAGGTCATATACAGAAAGCAGGGATTGTATCCATCTACTCTGTTGTACTCTCTCAAGCAGTAAGTGATCAATAAATACCACTGATTGCTACAAGCTAAACAGTTTCCTAAACTGTCCCTACTCCACTGGAGGCTCACAGTCTAAGGGAGAGAGAGAACAGGTTTCTTAGCCTCATTTTACAGATGAGGTTACTGAAGCCCAGAGAGGCTAAGTGACTTGCCTCAAGTCACACAGCCAGCCAGGGGCAGAGCTAGGACTCAAACACAGGTCTTTCTGACTCTGTGCTTTTCCCACTAGTCCATGCTTCCCCCACTGTAAGGATTCCGGTAATTAATTGGAGTCTTCTCCAAGCCACTTTCTCTTCTGTAAAAGCTGCTACTTGCCTGGAGTACCTTTCCTGAGGATTTTATCTCCCATCCCTCAGTTTATCTGTGACATTTGAATCTCAAAAGCCCTGCAGAAATCCAGCGTTTCTGGCAGCAGCAGAACTAATCCCTAGCTCTCGCCTCTTTCCCTATAAGGACCCAGAGCAGGAATTGTTTTCTGATTAATGTGACAAATTAATCCTACCCACAGTATAAAAGAAACGAAGTATTACTCTGGGTTCGTAGGGATTTCATATTAATACTTCCAAGGAGAGTCTATGAATAGCATAATATTAACCCACAATAATGAATCTTACCTTATCCAAAGCAGTTATTTTCTTATTAATGTGCCCCTCCTTTCTTTGGCTTCAATTTCCATTCAAAGGATGAATTCCCTGGGGTGGGGAGAATGCAGGACTTTTAGAGAACTTCCCTCTGGTGACATCAGAAAGAGGAACCTTTTCTGTTCCTGGAAGATTTTTCTGTTTGAAGTTTCCAGGTGTTAGAAGTCAGCTCAGATAATGCAAGCAAAGGTTCATGGTCTTAGAACAAGGTGACTTGGGAAAACAAGGTATTTAGGAAAGAGTCAGGATTCAGAGATCTGTTGTCTGGCTCTGGTGCAAATGAACTGCATGTGCCTCATGGTTTAAACATGTTCCCAGGGAGGAGTAGGAGTGTTAAGTGGGGTGACTTTTGTGACCCCAGTTCTCTGGGCCAGCTATTAATGGCCTCAGTTCATATTCTCACTCGTTGGTGAACAACAATGGCAGCAGGAGCTGAAAACTACAACAAATGATTCTGACAGTTTATGTATTCTCCCCACATTGAAGAAGAGAGAGGAGAGAGAAAGAGAGAGGACAGAGAGAGAGGAAGGGAGCAAGAGGGAGAAAGGGAGAAGTAGAATCAATCAGTTGTATTTATTGAGCACTTACTATATGCAAAGCAATGTACTAAGCACTTAGAAGAGTACAGTACAGCAGAATTAACAGAATGGTTCCCTGCCCATAATAAGCTCACAGTCCAGAGAAAGGAAAGGTGGACGGAGAAGGAAGGGAGGGAATAATAATGGTATTTGTTAAGCACTTACTAAATGCCCAAGCACTGGGGTAGATGCAAGATAACCCAGTGTTTTCTGGGGCTCACATTCTAAGGGAGAGAAAGAACAGTTACTGAGTCCCGTTTTATGTCAGGATTCAATTGTTTCATCTAGTGCAAAGAGATAACCCCAGCCCCATACCTTTCTCAAAAAGATTCGAGTATGTGGTATTTGCTAAGTACTCACTGTGTAGCAAGCATTATAAAAAGCATTGGGATAGATTCATTCAGTACTATTTATTGAGTGCTTACTGCAAAGCACAGTACTAAGCACTTGGGAAAATACAATATAACAATAAACAGACACATTCCCTGCCCACAACGATCTGACAGTCTAGACAGATACAAGGTAAGCAGATCAGACACAGTCCCTGAGAACCCACTGAATGCCAAATACTGAACTAAGCACAGGGGAAATACGAAACAGAGAAATGGCATCTTCCCTGCTCACACTTACACTCGATCATCCTTCTAGGAGGAGTCCCTCAATTAAAACCGTCGGAAAATCGAACTGCGCTTTCTCTCTAAAAATTAGGCTATGACAGCTCATCTCAATTTATTTGTTGCTAATAAATCCACAGACAGGAGGGACTCTCTCTCCCCCTTCAGGCCAGTGGTCCAAGGTCGGGAAGAGGGTGAGATTCTGGGTCTCAGCAGCAGTGTCTCCTAGAGTCCAACCATGCTCAGCTTGGTCCTCTAAACGGTAAGCTCATTGTGGGCAGGGAAAGTATACTCCAGCTCAGTTACATTGTCCTCTCCCAAGTGCTTAATGCAGTGCTCTGCAGTAAGGGCTCGATAAATACAACTGATTGATCGATTTGAGCTGGTAAATTCTAAAAGAAGTCATTGTGTTCCAAGCACCTGGGAGAGTACGGTTTATCAAATCTCTTTCCCTCCTCCATCCAAGTTTGAAAGTCACACATTTCGACTTGCACGTCTTTCTTACTTGGGTGGCCTTGAGCGACATTCGGCTTCCTCATAATAATTAAGCTAATTTTAGTACTCAGTATAATAAGCAACCATTTCATTTCATTTCCTCTCTCCATTATGGGAGACAATCTGCTAGATTAATCTCTTCTAGAGTACAAGAGTGAAGAGATAAGTATAATTCATGGCTCCTTTCTGAATGGAGGTTGATTATTAACAGGTATACTTCCTAGATGGTCTCCTAATCTCCTCCTATTAAGTATCTTATCTTTGTTTACCTGTTCATTGCCTGCAATGGCTACGAACACTTCCCAAGCCTCCCTATCCCTCATATGCTTGGAGCTGTGACATGTACCTTACATTTCAATTTTTTATAAATTATCTAGACTTTTCTGATCTGAACACGTGTCATTTGATCACCTCATCAGCCTCCTCACTGACCTTCCTGACTCCATCCTCTCCCCATTCTCTGCTCCTCCTTCAGTCCATTTCCTTTATCATTCCCCACTCTTCCAATCTGTTATCATTTGTCTTTAACCTGAAAAGATGTTCCCTTGCCTGCTCTGGTGTACATGAAGGCCTTAATGGAGGGGAACAATTCTCTGAGAACTCTAAACTACTGTTTCCAAAAACCCACACAGGCAGGTTGAAAAGCACATTGGGTAGGGACTGTCTCTATATGTTGCCAATTTGTACTTCCCAAGCGCTTAGTACAGTGCTCTGCACATAGTAAGCGCTCAATAAATATGATTGATGATGATGATGATGTGAGATAAATTGTTCCCTATTAGGGGAAGGAACAAATCACAGAGAATTGGGAACTCTCAGATCTTCCCCTTAGAAGAAACAGCAGTATGGCCCAGTGATAGAGCATGGGCCTGGGAGTCAGAGGACCTGTGTTCTAATCCCCGCTCTGCCACTTGTCTGCTATGTGAACCCGGGCAAGTCACTTCACTTCTCTGTGCCTCAGTTACCTCATCTGTAAAATGGGGGTTAAAAATGTGAGCCCCATGTGGGACTTGGACTGTGACCAACTTGATTAGCTTGTATCAACCCCAACGCTTAGTACAGTATCTGGAACATGGTAAGCACTTAACTAATACCATTTTTTAAAAAACAGTGGAGTTGATGGGTAAAGCAGATATCGCTAGGGGGGATTGGCAAGGCATGAGATTCCACAGTAAACCACAATTTCACTTCTAGAACAATCACATCTGCTTAATAGATGTCTACCAGCCAGCTCTACAACACCTCCACTTACCTTCTGAGGGCCAGTAAAGAATTTAATAGTAGTTTTAAACATTCTTAATTAGGCAGTGAATCACTCAACGTTTGAATGTTTTCATTAGTTAATAGTTCTGGTTTGGTTGTAATTATCAACTTTTATTGGAAGTTCTAAATCTTTTTTTTTTCCCCGGCAAGGAGGTAGGATCTGGGAGATGTTTTCTCCTACTTGCAGTGAAGAAAAGTGATTTTAAAAAGGTGAAAGAGGCCCTTTAAATTTGATAGCATGATTAGCTGGGCAGAGAATGTTATTCCTACCTTGTCTCACTCCTCCATGATAACTCAGAAAAACAATAAATGTCTCCTTACAGCAGGCTGACATTCAATATTGAAATTGCTCTCCTAATCTTTATGTGATTGCTTTCTCAGTGATAGAAATAGTGCCTCTTGGAGAGTATTTATTGTCTAGTTCTTTCCAAAGTATTGACTTTATGTAACAGTTTGATATACATCAAATCCTTTACAGATTTAATAAACTCTTCTGGTCAGTCCTCCGTTGTAAACACAGTGAGATTTATGGTCATCTTAGTGGAAATCCCTTTTTCCTTGAAAATGTCTACTTCCAGATATCAAAAGATAAGAAAGAAAGCATTTATCATTTGGGAAATCTTATCCCATGTCTGTCAAGTATTAGTCAGAAAGTATTGATAGTTAAAAGCTTGAAACATGACTAACAGTTGATTGTATGAATGCTAAGACTGGAGTTGAGGCACAGTAAAAAAAAATTTCTCCTTTCCCCCCTTCTCAAAACCTATTTAAGTTGACAGTTAATCATGGCAGCAAGTAGGAGAGCAAAGCCGACCAAATCTATCTGAAAACAGAACATCACCAGGGCTCAAATAAAAGCTTATATTAAGAAAGGAAAATAAAAATTTACTCTTATTCAGTTAGGGCTATTTAGGTTCCTGAGAGCTGAAATGCTGGTTAAATGAGGGATCAAGCTGTAACTCTATGGGCTTAATGGGCTAGAACTTTTTCTTGCTTTTGTTTATGTATCTGGATTGCTTTTTTCTAATTAGTTTTATTTCCTCTCTTTAGAGTTCTTATCAGGGACCAAAAAATTAGGAATTGTGTCCATCAACTGTATTGTACTACAGGTAGTTTAGAGTTCTACTCACATTAAGCCCTCAGTAAATATCATTGATGGATTGATCGATTGATTGGCAAGAGTGACTATCTGCGAGCTGGAATCCCAAGTCTATTATCCTAGCTCTCTGAAAAAGACCTTGGCGTTTCCATTCAAGGTGGGAAAGACCCAAAACAGCAGCTCTCAGGCCCGCTGTGGCTACCAAGCCTGCTTTCCTCCCACTCGGAACAGAAAACTGACCCCTCTGAATGAATAATTTGGAAACAGCTGGAAGCCGTGGGCTGGACTCTGTCTACCAACTCCATTGTATTGGACTGTCCCAAGCACTTAGTATAGTGCTCTACAAATAAACACTATTCATTTATTGATTCTCCTCCTTCATCTTCCACCATGTGCAGTGGTGTCAGACCAATCCGGCTCACCCATTCCCTGTTTCTGGTCCTAGACTGTAAGCTCCTTGTGGGCAGGGAAAGTGTCCATCATATTGTTATTTTGTACTCTCTCAAGGTCTTAGTACAGTGCTCTGCACACAGTAAGCACTCAATAAATATGATTGATTAATTGACTGATTGATCAATTAGAGATGCAGCATGGCTTGGTGGAAAGAGCATGGGCGTGGGAGTCAGAGGTTGTGGATTCTAATCCCGGCTCCACCACTTGTCAGTTGTATGACTTTGGGCAAGTCACATAACTTCTCTGTGCCTCAGTTACCTCATCTGTAAAATGAGGATTAAGACTGTGAGCCCCACGTGCGACAACTTGATTACCTTGTGTCTACTCCAGCACTTAGAACAGTGCTTGGCACATAGTGTGCTTAGCAAATACCATTATTATTATTATTATTATTATTATTATTATTATTATTATTATTATTAATTAGCACCACTGCCTGGCAAGTTAGGGTGTTGGGGTACTACCAGCTTTCCTGGGAACTCAAACAAACATATGGTTGAATCACCTCTGCCTCCAAGTCATTTCCCTCCTGGCAAGCTGCAGAGAGAGGCTGGCAGAGTTTAATGGATGTGTTGTTTTAAACTTTACCATCACCATCTGTTCTGCCCCTAGTTAGAGATGCAAAAAAAAAGCACATTTTTCCCATTGTGGTACTACAGAATTATCTAAGTGCACATCATCAGTTTCCCAACACTGCTGCTTGTGTCACTGATCCTGTCTTCGTTTAGCCCAGATCAATCAATCAGTCAATCAATGGCACTTATTGGGCACTTACTGTGTGCAGAGCCCTGCTCTAAGCTCTTGGGAGAGTACAATACCACAAAGTAGGTGGACATCCTCTGGCCACAAGGAGCTCACAGTCTAGAGGGGGAGGCAGGGAATTTATAGTCTAACAGGATGAATTTATGCTCATAAAAAAAGGCACAATTCAGTGACCTAAACGCATTGGTATCATTGCCCAATAACAGAAAAATCAAAAGACTAAACTCAAATGCCTGCCACCAGTTGCTTTTAAGGCAATAGTACAGAATCGTTTATGATGTTGCGACCTATCAGAACTGGTTTCCCTTTCTACCTTGAGGGCTGGCATTCATTGTATTTTTTAGTTCTTTTTAATGCAGGCTGAGGATTGTGGAGACAAGTCGCCTGCCACGTTAATGAATCGGGGCAGAGTTTTTCATTCTTGTAATGTGACAGAAATTGAAAATCATTACCTCAGTCCCCTACCCTGTTATTTGTTTGGACGTGACCTTCAGCCAGAGATAATAGGAGGGATGTTCTTAAGAAAATGACAGAGAAACCAGGGATCTCTTAGATGGATAGTCAAAATAAAAGGAGGAAAGAAAAGAAAAGACTCGTCCTTAGGTGTCTTAGGCTGGGGTTTTTTTTTTAGGTCAATCTTCACATTTTATTTTTCAGGTGAAACTTGTTAGGCACTTGCTATATGTCAAGCACTGTACTGAGCTCCGGGGTAGATAAAGGAAAATCAGATTGGACACAGTCCCTGTCCCACATAGGGCTCACAATCTTAAACCCCATTTTGCAGATAAATGAACTGAAACACATCGAAGTCCCCGCTCTACCACTTGCCAGCTGTGTGACTTTGGACAAGTCACTTAACTTCCATGGGCCTCTGTTTCCTCATCTGTAAAATGGAGATGAAATGGCCTGTTCCCCCACTCCTTTTGGCTATGAGACAAGGACTCTATCTGCCCTGATCATCTTGAATCTACCCCAGTGTTTAGTGTAGTGCTTGGCATATAGAGAAGCAGGGTGGTTCAGTGGAAAGAGCACGGGTGTGGGAGTCAGAGGTCGTGGGTTCTAATCCTGGCTCCATCACATATCTACTGTGAGACCTTGGGCAAGTCACTTAACTTCTCTGAGCCTCAGTTACCCTATCTGGAAAATGGGGATTAAAGACTGTGAGCCCCATGTGGGACAACCCGATCAACTTGTATCCCCCCCAGAGCTTAGAACACATAGTAAGCATGTAATAAATGCCATCATTATTATTATATTATTATGGGTTCTAATGCCAGCTCCGCCACTTGTCAACTGTGTGACTTTGGGCAAGTCATTTAACTTCTCTGTGCCTCAGTTCCCTCATCTGTAAAATGGGGGTTAAAACTGTGAGCCCCACTTGGGACAACCTGATCACCTTATATCCTCCCCAGTACTTAGAACAGTGTTTTGCACATAGTAAGTGCTTAACAAATGTCATCATTAATTAATTAATATAGTGAGGGCTTAACAAATATTATTATTGTTAGCAGTAGTCTGTTTATTGCTATATTGTACTCTCCCAAGCACTTAGTAGAGTGCTCTGCATACAATAAGTGCTCAATAAATATGATTGAATGAGTGAATGAATGAATAGTAGTAGTTAGTAATAATAATACTAGTCATAGTAATGTCCTCATTCAGGGTCAACCCAATTCCCAAGAGACAGAGGACATAAGAAATTAAACAAACTAGGACAATACAAACTCACTAAAGTCCAGGGAAAACATGGAAGAGGCAGACCAGCAGCTAGATGGACAGAGACCATAACAATGTTAACGGAAGAACCATTAGAAAGGTTGTGGATTATGGCAGAGGACAGGACGTTCTGGAGAAAGTATATCCATGGAGTCGTTATGAATCAGAAATGACTCAATGGCACTTAATAATAATAAAATTTCCATCAATCAGTAGTATTTATTGAGCACTTAACTCTGTGTAGATCACACTAAATGCTTGGGAGAGAAGAATAAATAAGCATAATCCCTCTCCTTGAGGAGCTTACCTTCTAGAGGGGCAATTGGAACTAAAAGGCAGGATTTAATTAGTGAAAGTCCAATGAGTAGATAAAAGAATTATACTACACTAGTTTGACTATATCTGACAATACTATTTGACTAAACTGTGGGTGGAGAGGGTGACCTTGCTTTGTCTCTGTCTGCACACAGACAACTGTGTGTCTCTGCATTTGTCTTCACCTTAGATTTAGTTTTCTGGTATCTGTACTTGTCTGACTCTTTGGCTCTTTAAGGGTAACTGGAGATTCAAATGACTCTCTTTTTCCTCCTCAACTGATTCCTTGCTGCTGGTCTGTGTGCTGCCCCTGGCTAACCAGTATGTAAATCAAGCACTTTTCTTCTTTAGTACTAAATCCTTTCAGTCTTTCAGAGAAGGCAATGGAAGAAAGCAAGGGGGTGGTGGGGGTGAAGAGAGAGGATAAGTGATGTCTGAAAGAATGAGGCGATCAATTAATCAGTTAATGAGGCAGGCCTTGCCTTAATTTTAAGGCAGGATTTTGCCCTTGATTTTGTAATTGCTAGAACCCAAGAAGTGTTGCTAGGCTGTGGACTGAGATGGGGCCTGACCATCTCCCCTAAATTGATGTTCATGTTCACGGAGATCCACTCTGAATCAACTCTTGGTTTGATCATGGCTGACTTCGTGTCATGCACAGGTTAGACAAAAGAAAATCAGGTGAGACACAGTCCCTGTCCCACAGATGGCTCACAGTCTAAGGGGGGGAGAGAATGGGTATTTGAATCCTTATTTGATAAATGAGGAAACTGAGGCCCAGAGAGGGAAGGTGACTTACCCTAGGTCACACAGTGGGTAAATGGCAGAGCCATGATTAGCACCCAAGTTCTCTGACTGCTGTGCCCAGGCTCTTTCCACTAGACCATACTGCTTCTCAATCCATTTTGCTATTTGAGAGACAAATCTGGTGAAGTATTTCTGTGGGGAGGTTTAACCAACAGTTACCATGAGGACTGTTGGGTTTTTCTGAGAATTTCATTTATCCAGCACTTAGAACAGTGCTTTGCACATAGTAAGCGCTTAATAAATGTCATTATTATTATTATTATTATTATCCACCCTTTCCCGGCCTCCTGGACCCTGGATAATTGAGATTAATCAATGGTATTTTACTGAGCACTTACTGTGTGTGAACCATCATACTCAGTGCTTGGGAGAGCTCAGTTCAAAAAAGTAGGTAGTAGTAATGGTATTTATTAAGCACTTACTGTAGGCAGAGCACTGTACTAAGCGCTGGGAGAAAATGCATAGGTGGAAATTAAACAGAGTTCTCATCCCTTGTGGGGCTCCCTGACCATTTACAGACTAGAGGGGGAGACATCAGGAGCAACATAATAATAGTAATGATAAATGTGCTATTTGTTAAGCACTTACTATGCTAAACACTGATGTAGATACAATCATATCAGATAAAGACCCTGTTGGACATGGGGCTCAAAGTCTAAGTGGGAGGGAGAACAGGTATTGAATTCCCATTTTACAGATAGGAAGCTGAGACACAGAGAAGTGAAATGACTTACCTAAGATCACACACTCAAAGGGCAGAGCTAGGATTAGAACCTCTGACTCCCAATCCTGTGTCCTATCCATTAGACCATGCTGTTTCTGATTGCGGATTGGTATGTATTTAAGGGCTGTGGAGCTGGGGTAAGGGTGAATATCAAAGTGCTTAAGAAAAACAGACTCTAATGGCAGAGGTGATGCAGAAGGGAAGGCTAAAACAGGGAAACGAGGGCTTAGTCTGGGAAGGCTTCTTGGAAGCAGTGTGATTTTCCTAGGGTTTTGAAGGTGGGGAGAGGGGTGATCTGTCACATATGAAGGGGGAGGGAATTCCAGGCCAGAGGGAGGATGTGGGCGAGGGACCGGCAGAGAGAAAGATGAGATTGAAGTACAGAGATTAGACTGGCATTAGAGGAGAGAAGTAGGAGATCGGCGAGTTAAGGTGGAGGGGGAGAGCCGATGGAGTGCCTTAAAGCCGATCGTAAAGGGTTTCTGTTTGAGCGCCTCCGCTTCCTTAGCCCCAGTAATTTGGATGTGTGGCCCTTTGTGTCTCCTGCCATCCGTGGTGGGAAAGGGGAGTTGTGTCTTTGATTACAGGTATTATAGTCATTGACATGGTGTGTGTTTTTTCTATTTACAAACAAGTAAAAATGAGATTCGAATAAGCCCAGTGGCTCTCACACTTGATGTGCTGAAGATTTGGGGGGAAACGTTTGCACCCCATTCATTAACTACCCATTGTTGTTGGGTAGGTATTGTCTCTGTTGCTGAATTGTACTTTCCAAGCGCTTAGTACAGTGCTCTGCACACAGTAAGTGCTCAATAAATACGATTGAATGAATGAATTAACTCTGAGAAGCCAACACTCCACATGTTTTGGCTGCTGCTTCTATTTCTAGCTGACTGACTGCAGAGAGCTTTCTGCAAGACTGCCTCACGAAACCGTATTGATTTACACAGCAAAGCCTCTCTTTATGGCTGAGAAGCCTGGGATACGTAATCTTTTCATCAGGAGCTTAAGGCTCTATTTTTCTTCTTCTTCTTTTCTTTTTTTAAACCTTAAGACTTCTAAGGCTGAACGATTCGCTTCCTGGATACCAAAAACGTTACCAAATCCAAATACAAGAGAAGCAGCATGGCCTAGTGAAAAGAGCATGGGCCTGGGAGTCAGAGGACGTGGGCTCTAATCCCATCTCTGCCACATTCATTCATTCAATCATATTTATTGAGCACTTACTGTGCAGAGCCCTGTACTAAGCGCTTGAGAAGTACAAGTTGGCAACATATAGAGACAGTCCCTACCCAGCAATGGGCTCACAGTCTAGAAGGGGACAACAAAACAAAATATATTAACAAAGTAAAATAAATAGAATGGTAAATATGTACAAGTAAAATAGAGTAATAAATCTGTACAAACATATATACAGGTGCTGTGGGGAGGGTACCCACATGCCTGCTGGGTAACCTTGGGGAAGTCATTCAACTTCTCTGGGCCTCCGTTCCCTTATCTGCAAAATGCAGATTCAATACTTGTCCTTCCTAATTAAACTGAGAGCCCCATGGGGAACCTGATTAACTTGTATCTACCTCCGAGCTTGGCACATAGTAAGTACTTAACAAATACTGCAATTATTATTACAAGCAAATACACCTTCTAAGTCAATCAATCAGTGGTATTTGTTGTATGCTTATTGTGTGCAGAACACTGTACTAAGCTCTGGGGAGAGTACAATGCAACAGACTTTGTAGATACAGTCCCTGCCCACAAGGAGCCAACAGTCTACATTAATATAAATAAATGAATTATGATTATATATACATAAGTGCTGCAGGGCTGAGGTTGGAGTGAATATCAGGTACTTAAATAGTACTGATCTAATCAATCAATCAATCATATTTATTGAGCGCTTACTTTTGTGCCAACCACTGTATTAAGCGCTTGGGAGAATACACACAATAATCTCACAGACACATTCCCTGCCCTCAAATAAATTACAGATATGTGCATAAAGTACTGTGGGGCTGGTGGGGGAATGAATAAAGGCAGCAAGTTAAGGGGACACATAAGGGAGTGGGAGAAAAGGAAAGGAGAATTTAGGGAAGATTTCTTTGAGGAGATGGGCCCTCAACAAGGTTTTGAAGGGGGGGAGTCATTGTCAGATAGGTTCAGGACAAGTCACCGAGGCAGAACAGCCCATCCCCCCAAAACCCTACCTGCCCCATACCGCCCCTCCCCACCCTGCCCTCCATCCTCCCACATCCCAGCGGACCTGAGGCGAGGGAAGGAAGGAAGGGAGGAAAGGGAGGGAAGAGAGGGAGGGATGACAGAGAGCCGGAGATGGGAGTTAGGGGGAAGGCAAGGCAGCAGTCTAAACTCATAATAGACACAGAAAGGACAGGAAGTAGGGGGAAGAGGCCAAGGCCAATTTCCCCATCACCTCTGCTCTTTTCTTGTCTTAATCCTTCTCCTGGAACAGGAACAGAGAGCGTATTCTAACTCCTGAGAGACCAGCAGCTCTTTCAAGACCTGGTGTTTTCACATCCCTTTGAAGAAACTATAACTGGTCATCTTGGTTTCTTTGAGACTGTGAGCCCACTGTTGGGTAGGGACTGTCTCTATATGTTGCCAACTTGTACTTCCCAAAATCTTAGTACAGTGCTCTGCACACAGTAAGCTCTCAATAAATACGATTGATTGATTGATTGATTGATTGGTTTCCAGGCACTAAACCAATAGCAGAGGACTCTACACTACAATTATCATACTTCGCTGCAATATCACGTCTCACTGCAAAGTGGAATATGGTTCCTTACTGCAAGATCACAGTCCGCTGAGTTGTGGCTCCTCCCTGCAATATCATATCTGACTCCGATATGCTTCTCCACTGCAATATCACATCCCACTGCAATATGGCACCTCCTACAATGTTATCGCCTCCTGTAATGTGACCTGCACTGCAATATCATCCTCCACTGCAACTGATTCTCCACTGCAATTTCACACCACATTGAACCATTGCTCCTCATTGCAATACCACACCCTGCTGCAATATGACTCCCATTGAACTATCACACTCTGCTGCAGTTTGACTCTCCACTGGATTATCACACTTCACTGCAATATCACCCCTTGCAACAATATCACACATTGAGGTCAATTTGACTCTCCACTGCAGCGTCCCCTACATCAAAAAATTCCAACTTCATTGGCTAATGGAGAGCCCAGGGAAGAGTAGCATTCAGCACAGATTGGCCACAGAGAGCCTTCAAATATAGTGACCACCTCTTTGCTGATTCAAAGTAATAGATGTCCTATATATTATGTGTGAGCACAGATTACGAGACACGATAGGATGACTTCATATGGAATCTCTCTTAGAAGTCTGTGGATCCTAGTAATGCTAATGGGAAACCCCATTTTACAGATGAAGAAACTGAGGCACAGAGAAGTTAAGTAACATGACCAAGGTCACACATCAGGCAAGGGGAAGAGCAAGTATTAGAACCCAAGTCATCTGACTCCAAGGCCCAGGTTCTTTCCACTAGGCCAAGCTGTTTCCCTCCCTTTTTCTTTCTTTTCCAGCCCTCCGACCTCTCCCTCTTCCATTTTCAGGAACTATTTTCATCAACCTCTCCCTCCACACTGAACCACCTCCAGTGGTCTCCATCTTGAGTCCCGGGACATGACTACCAAAAACCATTCAGCAACCCACAGGCAAATCTGATACTAGGAATTCTGCCCACATGAAAAATAAGACAGAACATATAGAGGAAGACTTTCTCATTACCCAGTGGTCGTATTACTCCCCACCAGCATTTAGTACAGTGCCTGGCACATAGTATGTGCTTAAAAAATATCTCGATTATTAAAATAGAACAATTAGAAAAAGGAGTTGGTGCTGAAGTGTGAGGCACACATCAAAGGGTGGAGCTGAGATTAGAACTCAGGTCCTGTGCTCTTTCCATTAGGCCACACTGCTCTTGCTGGCCCCTGACTTGAAAGACTGTGAGCCCGTTGTTGAGTAGGGACTGTCTCTATACGCTGCCAACTTGTACTTCCCAAGCGCTTAGTACAGTGCTCTGCACACAGTAAGCGCTCAATAAATATGATTGAATGAATTAATGAAAGTAATTTTGACCACCAACACAGAACTTTAAAAAAAAACTGTGAATATTCGAATAACTCCACTAAATAAGCAACTCTGTCAGGGTGGTTATTTATTGCTATTTACGATGACAGATTATCTTTTTGATTTCTCCCAACACATTTCTCCAGAGGAAATTAGATACAGTACTTACTTTAAGCTGTGCCAGGGAGAAAATGTTTCTATAAATACTTAACAACTTGTCTGGGGAGATTACAAATATTGGCATGTCCTTCACAATGTCATGTTGGTTATTGAAGTTGTTGTAAAAGTCAGCCTGGTTTATTTCCTGGTCCCCGTGTGGTAGCTCACTGCTTGCAAAGCAAAGGAACAGGGAATCTTTTCCATGTGTTGAGGTGTCAGAGCTCAAGCTGTGAATGAAGCAGCATGGCCTAATGGAAAGAGTATGGGCCTGTAAACCCAGGTCCTCTGGGTTCTAATCCTGGCTCTGCCAATTGCTTGCTGTGTGACCTTGGGCAAGTCATTTCACTTCACAATGCCTCAGTGGCCTCATCTGTAAAATGAGGATGAAATATCTATTCTCCCTCTTTCTTGGACTGTGAGCCCCATGGGGGTCAAGGATTGTGTCCTACCTGGTTGCCTTGTATCTACCAATGCTAAGAACAGTGCTTGGCACACAGTAAGCTCTTAGCAAACATCATAAAACCCAAACTGAGCCCCCTTTTTCCTCTCTTCCTCCCCATCCCCCCAGACCTACCTCCTTCCCCTCCCCACAGCACCTGTATATATGTTTGTACAGATTAATTACTCTATTTATTTTATTTGGACATAATTACTATTCTATTTATTTTGTTAATGATGTGCATCTAGCTTTATTTCTATTTATTCTGATGACTTGACAACTGTCCACATGTTTTATTTTGTTTTGTTGTCTGTCTCCCTTCTAGACTGTGAGCTCGTTGTTGGATAGGGACTGTCTCTATATGTTACCAACTTGTACTTCCCAAGAGCTTAGTACAGAGCTCTGCACACAGTAAGCACTCAATAAATACGATTGAATGAATGAATGAATGAATAAAAATAAATTGGGGATCATAGATTGAACCAACACATCGACCACTCTCTCAGCTGGACTGAAGAGTGAATGTCCAGAGCCAGAGCCATGTTGGATTTTCCACTTGCAGAGTTTGATTTAGTAATAATACTTGTGATATTTATTAAGCACCCATAATAATAGTAATAATAGTAATAATAATAATAACTGGTATTTGTTAAGTGCTTGCTCTGTACCAAGTACTGTACTAAGTTCTGGACTAGTGGAAAGATAATCAGGTCCCAGATGGGGCTCACAGTCTTCTCACTATGTGCCAAGCACTGTACTAAGCACTGGGGTACTGCCCCCCCATGAGGCTCGAAGTCTAAGTGGGAGGAAGTAGGATTTAATCCCCGTTTTACAGATGAGGATACTGAAGTACAGAGAATTGAAGTGACTTGCCCAAGGATACACAGCAGGCAGGTGTCAGAGCTGGGTTTAGAACCCAGGTCTTCTGACACCCAGGCCTGTGCTCTTTCTACTAGGCCATGCTGCTTCCCCTCTGGGAGCCTCTAATGTCTTTTGTCACAGCTGACAGGTTCCCTTTCTCTTTCAGTCCCTTCAGGACTCCTCTTCATCAGAGGAGAGGATGGCAAGGACTTCTCCAAGGGAGAGCAGTAGAGAGGATGGAGAGGGGTTGCAGCCAAGATTTAGCCAAATGGAGTTATCGGGAACAGTTCAGAACCACAGGTGCCTATGCCATAAAAGTGACTGGGGTCATAGCCTTATAGACGTTGGAGCTGGAATCCCCGAGTGCTTGTCGGAGTCTCTGACTAGACCTGAGAGTTTTCCAGTCAGGACTAGAGGCATCCAAAATGGCGGTTTGTCCATCTGTTACCTCTTTGCAGCTTGACTTCTGACAATCCTCTTCTCTCCTGAAATCCCCACCTGCTTTCTTTGGCTTTTGTTTATGACAATTTGGAAATTACATAAATTCATTAAATTTCAGGGGCCTGCCAGGAATGGGACCCAAAATCCCCTGGGTTTGAGTTTGTCACTGGAGAAACAGAGACAGCTCGCGACAGAGTCACAGAGTCAGCCAAATGTCCGAAGCTGTTTCTGGAAGCCGAGACTCAGAGGGAAATGTTGGCTTGTGTGCAGTGTGAAAAGGTCTGTTAATTACTCCTGAGTCTTTTCAGTCATTCCCATCCTCAGGCATCCAAACCCTGGTTTCTGCTTCATCTTCTCACTCAAGGGATGATGGCCTGGTTCATTTGTAAGACTTGCAAAGAAACTCGACGCAGGTTCACAGATATATTAGAGAATTATTCCCCACCCGCAGCCTCTGAGCCATGTGGCTTTGCTCGTCCCAGGCCCACAGGGTATCGGCCGAGGGAGTGGGAATGTGCTGTGCAAGCTATCCCAATTCTGAACAAGTCAGGAGGAAGGCCCCCAGCTGAAGGTGGCAGTTGGAAACGTGATATGACATCTTCTGGGACATTGGCTGGGTCCGGACCTGATTAACTTGTACTACCCCAGTGCTTAGAACAGTGCTTAGTGCATAGTAAGTGCTTAACAAGTACCATAATTATTATCGGCAGCACCCTACCCAAAAGGACCTCGGTCATCAAACTAATGCTCCTATGCAACTCCGTTCATAAATCGGCTTTGTATTTCTTTTTAGCTACTAGTCAATCCAAGGCCACCGGACTACCCACCCAATCCGAATGCTATTCCTGTTCTGGCCCTTCCCTACACACACACACACACACACACACACACACACACACACACACACACACACGGTTATATTTAGCCACGAATAAAACTGTCACATGCAATGTCACAGGGTCCATTTCAGCCAACTGATGTGCAAGCAGTTTTTTTATTAAACAGACTATAAAAACTCTTTAATTTTTGCTATTTGCAGGGCCCAAGGAGAAAGCCGCCCTAACGTTGATGCCCGATGACAGTTAGTCAATGAAAAGAAGTGAAAAAAACCCGGGTGATACTGTCTACCTGTCGGAGCTCACCAGCACTAAATTACAGAATTAATAGGCTTTTAGCAGAGACTGACACATAGTTACTGTGAAAAAGACAATTAAATGTAGAAAGCCACTTTTCTCACTGCATTTAATTTTAACTGGAGGCTCTGAGACTCAATAAATCTTTTCCTTATTTCTCTCTACTTTTCCACAGATATTAAACCCTTAAGAGGAGCTCCAAGAAAGATTTCTGGTATTAGAAATTCCCCTTTCTCCTCTCCACCTCCTTTCTCTCCAGAAGGGTGGGGTTTTTGTTCTTCCTTTTTTTAAATCAGATTTTTTTTTCTCCCCATAAGAAAGTGGAAGCATTTTTCTACCCAGCATTTTAATGTTGTCATTCCTTCAGTTCCTGATGGGAGACACCATCAGAAATACCACTTTAAGAAAGGGAGATTGCAGGGTGGGAAGCGATTTGCAATCTGCTTCAGACTGTTAGCAAAACGGTATTGAGAAGGAGACCCGGAAATGGAGGGAAATAAAGATTGCAGTGCTCAGCGAAGACTGACATCTGTAGCTCAGCCCTTCTGGGAACGTTGCATTGGGGGGATTCTGCCATCTGGAGCATCAAAAGTGGTTTTTGTACCTGAAAGGGTGGTTCTGACCTAGAGGGAGATTGAGATTCTCCAGGCCAATAGGGAGAATTTCCTTCAGTCTTTGGGGTCATGGGAAGAGGGGAAAGATCCAGGAAACACCAGTGGATTTCTGAACTCTGCATCACTGGATGCTGGTGGTTCATATTTATTGAGTGCTTACTGTGTATAAAGAACACTGTACTAAGTGCTTGAGAGAGTACAATATAACAGAGTTGGTAGATACATTCCCTGCCTATAATGAACTTACATTCTAGAGATGGCCGGGACTCAGGAAACTTGCTAATGGTGGCTCTCAGAAGGAATCCTGCCCCATGCCCCTCTCCCATTTCTGTGGGGAGAAGTGAGAGACATGAATTTATGGCCCCACCCATTAGCTGTCATTTTCTAGAGACTTCGGCAAGCCAGTGACTTCAGAGTATTTCTCAATTTCACCTCGTCTTGCTCCTATGGGTCAATGTGGAGGGAACTGAATTTAATGGCTGCAAGATGGGTAAACTAGGGGCAGACTCTTTGGGAGAGATTTAGAGCTCGGACCTCTTCCGAGGCAAGATTGCCCCTGCCCTCACCTGTGACAGCGGGGCAGGAACTTCAGGACAAACTGGTTGTGCCAGGAGGGATCCCAAGAGCATCCCTGACCCTCCTCCTGATGCCAAGACCATGGGCGTTCAGCCCTGATTAACTGCTCTGGGGAGGCAGCGTGGTACAATGGAAGAGCCACGGACCTAAAAGCAGGAGGTCCCGGGTTCAAGTCCCTGCTCTGACATCCATTCCCTGTGTAGACTTGGGGAAGCCACTTAACCTTCCCATGCCTCAGTTTCTCCAGCTGTAAACTGGAGATAAGAATATGTGAACCTATCTCATAGGGGTGTTGCAAGGAATAAATAACTAGCTAATGTAGGGTGCTTTGATAAAAGCACCATATAGAATCACAGGTGTTATTATAAACATTTAGTACTGTGCTTTGCACACAGTAAGTGCTCAATAAATATGGTTGAATGAATTAATTAATTAATGCTCCCAACTGAACTCTCTTACACCAGCCAGATGGGGGACTTGGACATGTTCCAGAAGGATTTTGCATTCTGCACTCTGGCCACTTTGCAATGATCCTGAGGGAAGTCAAATTAAACATCATCTACACCAGTTCCATTGTCTCAACTTCTCTCCACTGGGAAATTATTCAATGGTTAATAATAGTCCAACCTGATTTGCTTGTAAGAATAATAATAATAATAATTGTGGTACTTGTTAAGCACTTATCATGTGCCAAGCACTGTACTAAGCACTGGGTGGGGCGGGGGGGCAGGGAAGGAAGACAAGTAAATCGGGTTCGACACAGTCCCCGTTCCACCTCGGACTCACAGTCTTAATCCCCATTTTACACATGAGGTAACTAAGGCATGGAGAAGTGAAGTGACTTGCCCAAGGTCACACAGCAGACAAGGGGTGGAGCCAGAATTAAAACCGATGACCTTCTGACTCCCAAGCCCATACTCCTAGAGATGGAGTCCAAACTTCTCTAGAAAGAAGGAACGTGTCCCTGCTCTAAACTGAGCAGTCCTCTCCACTGTAAGCTCGTTGAGGGCAGGAATGTGTCTGTTTACAGTTATATTGTACTCTCCCTAGAGCTCAGTACAGTGTTCTGCACACGGTAAGCACTCAGTAAATACTACTGACTGACCGACTGACTTAGAAAACAAAATTTGAAGATTCTTGGGGCCTGTGACCCTTCCCCCTCTAGCCTGGCCTCCATCCTCTACCCTACCCACCACAGCAGAATGCACTTCCCTCCAACTATTGGAGAGAGAACACCAATCAATTCAACTCTAATTCCCCCTTTCTCAGAGGGCTGCAAATTAGCCATGTCGAGCACAAAAACAATTAGATTCCAGGGGAAGATTGCGCTCTTCAGACTCCGATTATTGGATTAATTCTCTCCGGGCAGCACTGGAGCTGGGCCATGTGGTGAGTCGTTTAATCTGGCCAGGGAGTCTCAGAAGAGAGGCCCGAGTGCCTCGAAGAGGAGTCAGATTTCAGCTCTGCCTTGGAAGGGAAATGTCTAGTCAACCCTCATCTTCTAAAGGGTAGGAAAATTATAAGGAGGAGACAGAGGCAGAAGAGGGATTTTAAGCAGGGCTGAGATCTGTGAGGGACAAGCTCCAGAAAGGTGACAGGCCGGAAAGCCGCCATTTTGGGTCTTTTTGGATCAGACTATAAATTTGGGTCTTGTCAGAGAGCCGCGCTGAGCGAGACTGAGACAAGCTCTGGTGCGGTGGAGAAATTCAGACCCATCAGTGGAATTGCAGAAGTCTCCATACATGTGACTCACCTGACTCAGTATCACCTGACTCAGTATTAGCTGTCCCTCTAACTGTACAAAAACAATTTGGAGCTTTCAAATATGGCCACTTGCTTCTCCCCGCGCATCTGCCATGGCTGCTGGGATTCATGGCAGCTGAGAGCCAGAGCAGAGAGGAAAAGAACATTACAATCATAGTTAACTGTTCTGTGTCTGTTTATTGTTATACTGTATTTTCCCAAGTGCTGAGTACAGTGCTTTGCACACAGTAAGCACTCAATAAATAGGATTGAATGAATGGAGTGAATGAATCTGCCTCCATTTCCTCATTTATTAAATGGGTATTCAATATCTGTTCTCCCTCCTACATAGGCTGTGAGCCTCAAATGAGTCATGGACTCTGTCCAGCCTTTTATTTTTATTTTTGATGGTCTTCATTAAGTACTTACTATGTGCCAGGCACTGTTCTAAGTGCTGGAGTAGATGCAAGCTTATCATGTTGGTCACAGTCCATGTCTTATATGGGGCTTACAGTCTCACTCCCCATTTTATAGATGCTTAGAACAGTGCCTGGCACGTAGTGAGTGCTTAACAAAGACCATTAAAGAAAAAAAAAGAACATGACACCCAATCTCTTCAGCTTTCTCTTTTCTCTGGAATAGATTTATGACAAAAATCAGTTCACTGCTCGAATCCTATCTATATGCATAAGAAAATGGTCAGCTGCATAACCTTGGGAAATAAAAGGTAAATAAAGGAGTTTCAAGAGGCCCATACTAAAAGCCAGGAAGGATTAAAACATGTTGCAGCACACAGATCCCTGACAGCACCCTGCCGCGGAGAGAAATCTCCCTCATTTTCAGATCCATGGATATTTTCACATAGTCATTATAGGCTTCACCTGTAGAAGCCTGTAGAGAAACAGAGTGGCCTAGTGGATAGAGCATGGGCCTGGGATTCAGAAGGACTTAGATTCTAATCCTGAGTCCACCTCTCATATGCTATGTGACCTCGGGCAAGTCACTTTACTTCATTGGGCCTCAGTTCTCTCCTCTGTAAAATGGGGATTAAGACTGTGAGCCCCATGTGCATCAAGCGCTTAGTACAGTGCTCTGCACATAGTAAGCGCTCAATAAATACGATTGATGACGATTGATGATGATGTGGGACATGGACTATGTCCAACTTGATCAGCTTGTCTCTACCCAGCGCTTAGTATGTTGCCTATTATACACCATAAAAAAAACCTTTCCTTAACTCCCTTTTACATACCCCATTAATATCCAGTTTACTTGTATTTGTTAAATGTTTTCTATAGTGATATAATAATTTTGGCATGTGTTAAGTGCTTACCACGTCCCAAGCACTATACTAAGCACCAGGATAGGTATAAGATAATCAGATCGGACACAGTCCGTGTCCCACGCAGGGCTCACGGTCTAAAGGAGAGGGGAACCAGGCACTGAATCCCCATGTAAGAGATGAGGAAACTGAGACACAGAGAAGCTAAGTGACTTACCCAAGGTCACACAACAGGCAGTTGGATGAGCTGGGATTCACATCTAGATCCTTTGCTCTGCATGCCCTTGGTCTCACTACCAGGCCACAAAAAAACATGTTCTGCTCGCATGGTTTGTCCAGATCAAAGGTGATGTTGTGGGTGGTTCTGGACATTATATACCTGAGAGTCCAGTTTCCAGCTAGTCCATCCCCAGTCTGGAATAGGTGAAGAAAATGAGGCACAGAGACACTGTGATTTGCCCGGGACTCCAGAGAATCACTGCGGCTTGGGTGACCAGTCGCCCAGTTTTATCCTGGACAGAAAAGACCGAATGGGTGGAACCTAAGACCACATAAAGTTAAGAGGGAGGGAACAAATGTTCATGGAGGAGGATTAAGGTCCACTGTGTTGCCCAACGCTGGGGCCAGAATTCCTGTTTTGTTCAGTCCAGCCTGAACCATGAGGAGATATTCTGAGGCCCTTGGGACCCTGTTATAAACTTTCTCTCTTTCTCCTTTCTCTCCAAATCTGAAGGATTCACTTATCCCAAAAGCCCTTGGCTCTCAGTTTGTTTTGAACAGAGAAGCTGTAGGGGTTTTTTGAACCTCTCTGGACAATTCATCAGGGGGTTGCTATTTTAAAACTACTTTAGGGAAACAGCATGGCCTAGTGGAAAGAGCAGAGGCCTGGGAGTCAGAAGAACCTGGATTCTAATCTCAGCTCTGCCAATTGTCTGCTGTGTGACCTTGGGCAAGTCACTTAACATCTCTGTGCCTCAGTTTCCTCATTAATACTCTCAGCCCCATGCGGGACATGAACTGTGTCCAACCTGATTAGCTTATAGCTACCCCAGTACTTAGCACTATGCCTGGCACATAGTACACGCATAACAGTTACCATAAAAAAAAAATCAACTGAGAAACAGGATGGACTATTGGAAAGGGCACAGCCCCAAAAGTCAAGGGACCTAGGTTTTAGTTCTGGCTCTGTCAATTGCTTGCTGTGTGACCTTGGGCAAATCACTTCACTTCCCTGTGCCTTAGTTTCCTTAACTGTAAAATGGGGATTCAATACCTGTTCTCCCTCCTACTTAGACTGGTTGCCCCATACAGGACAGGGACTGTGTCCAATCTAATAAAGCCTGTACCTTCCCCAGTGCTTAGTATAGAGTTTGACACATAATAAATGCTTAACAAATACCATAAAAAAAAACTCACCTGCTCTTTGGCATATCTGAGTTTTCTTCAAAGAAACTATGGCTTTGCTCTCAGAGTGTCTACTGTGTGCAGAACACTATATTGAGCACCTATGGGGTATAGTAGACTGCACTGAGTATCTGGGTCCACAGCCCTGTACTGAACACCTACTATATGAAGGCCTCTGTACTGAGTGTTATTGTATTCAGAGGTCTGTACTGAGCACCTCCTTTGTGCAGAATATGGCAACGGACACTTGTTCCCTCTCTATTAAGCACCTACTGGATAATAATAATAATGATGGCATTTACTAAGTGCTCACTATATGCAAAGCACTGTTCTAAGTACTGGGGAGGTGATCAGGTTGTCCCACGGGGGGCTCACAGTCTTAATCCCCATTTTACAGATGAGGGAACCGAGGCACAGAGAAGTTAAGTGACTTGCCCAAAGTCACACAGCTGATAATTGGCAGAGCGGGGGTCTGAACCCATGACCTCGGACTCCAAAGCCCATGCTCTTTCCACTGAGCCACGCTGCTTCTTGCACGTGGCTTCTTGCTGCTTCATGCAGCCTACTGCACTGAGTATCTATGTCCACAGCCCTGTGCAAATCACCTACTGCAAGACCACTGTCCTGAGCGCCTCCTCCATGTGGAGCACCGTGTCGAGCATCTGTCTGTGCAGAGTACTGTACTGGGCACCTACTCTGCACAGAATTCAGCATCGGACACTCATGTCCTCTGTACTGAGCACCTACCGTGAGAAATGTCTTAGACTAGGCTCTTGGAAACTTACCACAGAAATAAGAGATGCTGATCCTTACCCTCAAGGAGCATACAAACTAGCATACAAACCCAGTGGAGAGTCGGTGATTTACGTTCAATTCAGAGGACCATTTTTCCTACCTGTCTTTGAGCTCTGTAGTGAGGAATCTCTTTTCCCTCCTCTGGGCCACCCTCCAACTGAGGTGGGGACTCTTCTAAAGCCATTTATGAAAAGATTAGACCCAGAGGGCATCATATATGGTTCTCAGGAAACTCAGAGCGTTCTGGACACAGAGCTATTGCCATCACCACAGAAACATTCCGTTGCCTCACAAAAATTCTGCACAGAGATTCACAGCTCATGCCTTTTCAACAAAGAATCAGGGATTGTTCTCCACTGTTGGTTGGCATTAATTATTCTTAAAATAAAGAGTTACCATGCAACATTAATTCAGGGGAAGAAACTGTAAATTCCATACCATTCTCTAAGGCTTGTTTTCACAATGAATTAATGGCGCTTAATTTAACACTGCATCAACAAACTGTACCACCAAAGGAATACCAAATAGATGTTGCCTCTAAGCTTTCTTCTCATTGAATGCCTGCCTGGGGTCTGATTCGAAGTGAGGCAGCACTTCTCTTTCCATAAACTGTAAATTCGCCCGAGGAGCATAAATCGGTAAGAAGCCATGCCGCTTTCTTTTTTTCTTGGCAGACATTCGTGATGTGTTCTACAGCCCAGATGGGGTCCTTCTCCTAAATGGTACATAAGGAAATGCCTCTGCAACATGTGGAAATAGATGACCGGCTTTCAGAAATTCCCTGGGAAGGCTCCCAATTGAATAAATCTATTACCTGTTCCCCTGCCTTCAGGAAAGCCTGTAGGGTTCTGACATTATTTGAATTTTGCTGTCTTCCCCCCCAGAATGAATATTCAAAGCTCTCCGATCTTCTCTCTCTGAGAGGAAATGAGCTCTGGGCTGTAGCTGGCCCAGCCTAGGTAGGAGGGGAAGCAACAGGGGGTGGATTCCTTCACTCTAGTCAAGCTTGGGAGTACTTCCCTCCGTGAAAGAGAAGCAGCTGAGAAGCGGCATTTCCTAGTGGATAGAGAATTGGCCTGAGAGTTGGAAGGACCTCTGTTTTAATCCTGGCTCTGCCACTTGTCTGCTGTGTGACATTGGGCAAGTCACTTCACTTCTCTAGGCCTCAGTTACCTCTTCTGCAAGATGGGGATTAACACTATGAGCCCCATGTGGGACATGGACCATGCCCAACCTGATTAGGTTGAATCTACTTAGTACAGTTCCTAGGACATAGTGAGTGCTAAACAAATGCCATAATAAAAGAGAGGTGTCTTGACCTCTGGTTGGTTGTTCCCCTTTGAAATCGTGCTGTTTTCCTCCTTCCCCTCTCCTATGTCAACTCATTGCATAATCACAATCATAATAATAATAACAACGGTGGAATTGGAATTGGTTAAGCTCTTATTATGAGCCAAGTACTGTGCTAGAGGCTGAAGTAGAAACAAGAAAATCAAGTCAGATACAGTCCCTGTCTCACATGGGACCGACAGCCTTAGGAGAATTGACGCTTAGAACAGTGCTTGGCACATAGTGAGCGCTTAACAAATACCATCTAAAAAAAATGGATATCAAATCCCCATTTTATTAATGAAGAAACTGCAGCACGCAAAAGTGAAGTGATTTGCCCAAGGTCACACAGCAGACAGGTGGTGGAGTTGGGATTAGAATCCAGATCCTTCTGACTCCCAGGCCCGTGTTTGATCCACTAGACCACCCTCCTTCCCCTTTCTGAAGAGGAGCTTTCAGAGAACATAATTACAGGTTCATCTTTTTCGTTTTTTATTCCACTTAGATGTTTTTGTAGAGATGCTTGCTAAATCCTCCCCTCTCTAAAGAAGATGGCAACAGCTGTGACCTCTTGAAGTCTTCAGGGAATCATTCCCATGGCATTCTGGGACAGGTGGCTTTCATTTGCACAGGTGTATGCTTGTTTTAAAGGCAGCCAGAGAACAAGGGATAAATTGTCCCATGCCCACAATGGGCCATGATGCTCCCTTCTCACCAGAACGGCTCTCAGAAACGTGCGTGTGCTTCCTTGAAAAGAAGCTCTCAAAGGGGGGCTTAAACAGCTCTGTTTCCTAGGACTCAGATTGAAGTTGCCAATGTGAATACTAGATTTCTGCACCCCTAACCACAGCAGTTAGTTAATGGTATTTATTGAGTGCTTACTGAGTGCACAGCACTCTACTAAGCACTTGGGAGGGTACCATAAAGGAATAAAATAATACAACAGGCAGTGAGCTGCAGGGGATAATAATAACAATTGTGGTATTGGTTTGAGGCTTGCTGTGTGGCAAGCATTATACTAAGCGCTGAGGTAGAGACAAGATAATTAGGTTGGAGACAGTCCCTGTCCCACTGGGGGCTCACAGTCTAAGCAAGCATGGGAATAGATCTTTAATACCTATTTTACAGATGAGGATGGGGAGACACATGAGAAGCAGCAAGGTCTAGTGGTTAAAGCACAGGCAGGGAGTCAGACGGACCAGGGTTCTAATCCCAACTCTGCCACCTGTCTGCTGTGTGATCTTAGGCAAGTCATTAAATTTTTCTGTGCCTCAGTTGCCTCATCTGTAAAATGGGGTTTAAGACTGTGAGCCCCACGTGGGACATGGACTGTGTCCAACCTGCTTAGCTTGTATGCACCCCAGAGTTTAGTACACAGTGCCAGGAACGTAGTATTCATTCATTCATTCAATTGTACTTATTGAGCGCTTACTGTGTGCAGAGCACTGTACTAAGCGCTTGAGAAGTACAAGTCGGCAACATATAGAGATGGTCCCTACCCAACAACGGGCTTACAGTCCAGAAGGGGGAGACAGACAACAAAACAAAATATGTAGATAGGCGTCAAAACCATCAGAATAAATAGAAATATAGTAAGAAATTAATACCATAAAAAAATCTCAGCCACATCATGTGACATGCAACGATTTCCACAGCATCCTCCGGGGCCTCTGCCCCTCCACACAGATGGTGACGTGTTCATTCATTCATTCATTCAATCATATTTATTGAGCGCTTACTGTGTGCAGAGCAGTGTACTAAGCGCTTGGGAAGTACAAGTTGGCCACATATGGAAAGTCCCTACCCAACAGCAGGCTCACAGTCTAGAAGGGGGGTGACAGACAACAAAACAAAACAGATTAACAAAATAAAATAAATAGAATAGTAAATATGTACAAGTAAAATAGAGTAATAAATATTTACAAACATATATACAGGTGCTGTGGGGAGGGGAAGGAGGTAAGGTGGGGGGGACAGGGAGGGGGAGGAGGGGGAGAGGAAGGAGGCTCAGTCTGGGAAGGCCTCCTGGAGGAGGTGAGCTCTCAGTAGGGCTTTGAAGGGAGGTGTTCAAATCAAGGCCACCACAGCAAAATCAACATGAGCAACCCCCAGAGAGCCTCCCGGCAAATGAATAATCTTTTCAGATTTGTGTTTAATATACCAGCAGGGCTCCTTTTCTCCAGGAGGCAATTTGACTGCTTCGCTCGGGATGGTGGAATTGCTTATTGATTTGATAACGATCCTGCGTCTGAGGCTCTTTCTTCCCCTCGTTGTTCACCTCTCTGGATGGGCTTCGAGTTTGTTTTCTGTAAAACTTGATAAATTATTAAGGAAAAACAAGGAATCGATGGACCATAAGGATGCACACGGCCTGTCCTGGGAGTTTGCCCTGGATCTGCATTTACGGGTAGGTACCATTGGCAATAAATCCACAAGGAACTGAGCTGCTCCATAATCCAACCGTGAACAGAAGGGGAGCAGAACTGCCTGGTGGAAAAAAGCTCGAGACTGGGAGTCAAAGGACTTGGGTTCTAATGCCAGCTCTGCACTTACCTGCTGTGTGACCTCAGGCAAGTCATTTAACTTCTCTTCTCCTCTCTGAAAATGGAGATTCAATACATTTTTCCCTCCAACTTAGTGTGAGCCCTATGTGGGACTGGTACTCTGTCAAAACTAATCAACTTGTATCTATCCCAGTGCTTAGAACAGTGCTTGACATATAGTAAGCACTTAGCAAATGCCACAATTATTACCGAACCTTTAAGAAATACAAAACAAAGTGACACCCTGCTTTCCCAAAGTTATTTACACTCTAACAAGGAAGACAGATAATAAACTAATTAGAGAGTAAACATAATAAATGATCAAATGCATAACTTACTAAACGTACATTCTACAGGATTAAGGATGGCTAAGTAAATCATGAAAGCCCAGAGCATTGACTAGCCATTAGCCACAATCTTCGTGGAGGTTAAAAACAGGTTAAAGTATGTATTCATTCATTCATTCATTTGATCACATTTATGGAGCACTGTGTGCAAAGCACTTGGGAGAATACAGTATAACAATAAACAGACATATTCCCTTTCTGCAACGAGCTCACAGTCTAGGGGGGAGATGGACATTAATGCAAATAAATAAATACATACATACATACATACATAAATAAATAAATGTATCTGCTGATCCCAAAATAATTAGCCCTGTTTGACCTTTAAATTAACCAATAGTACTTATTGAACACCTACAATGTGTAAAGACCTGTACTATATACTTGGGAGAGTATCATAGATAATAATAATAGCCATATTTGTTAAGCACTTAGTTTGTGCCAAGCACTGGGGTAGATTCAGTGCAATCAGAACAAAAAGAGTCTGGTGACTCATGAACTTCACAGTCTTAAGGGGAGGAATTTAATCCCCATTTTACAGATGAGGAAACTGAGTCACAGATGAGTGAAATGAATTGCCCAAGGTCACCCAACAGGCAAGTGGCAGAGCCAGGATTAAAACCCAGATCCTCTGACTCCCATAGCCAGGCTGTTTCCACCAGGCCAGGTTAAGAGAATTCACAGAGCCCAGACTTACCCACAAGGAGATTATGCTTTAGCTATTCTTACCCTATACTCTCTAAGTACATTTTAGACAAGCACAGAGAGTCAGATGAAAAATGAAGCGAGGAGACAAAATTCAAGCAATTAAAGAATCAGTGCATTTTTCACGATTAACTCGGTGCTCACAGGCTGAATAGGAAACGCTGTTACCAGGACATTGTTATTCTGTACCTGACATGGACAATGGGAGTATTTGTTCTGCCCGGGAGAATTACATCTTCCATTAATCTAAGTTTTATTGAAAGTTTAAAAAACAGACAGACAAAATTTGATCAATTAGCAGTGTAATTCCAAGGAGCCGTCATAGGAAAATTAAACCTGAAGCAGTTGTCACCCGAGGAAGCGGGCTCCCTCTCCAGTTTTCCTTCACAGTAACGAGGTTTATATTTTAATTGAAACCTGACTCCGTTTTGTGCTTCTTCTTCTGCTATTTAATTTCCCACAGTAATGAGAAAGGGCTTGTTTGAGAGGCTAGTTCTGCTGAGTTTGCTGCCATCTTGGCCAGGAAAACAAGGGAGTTTCAAGCCACATCGTCACTACTGGGGAAGGAGCAGAGAAGAGTCCATAGTCTGTGGTAATACTAATAGGTTTTATATATACATATATAGTATTGGTTAAGTGCTTACTATGTGTCAGACACTACTCAGCACTGAAGTAGGTACAAGTTAATTAGGTAGACACAGTCCGTGGCCCCCATGGGGCTCACAGTCGAAGTAGAAGGGAGAACAATCAATTTCATCCCCATTTTACAGTGCAGGAGACTGAAGCACAGAGAAGTGAAGTGACTTCCCCAAGGTCACACAGTAGGCAAGTGGCGGAGCTGGGATTAGAACCCAGGTCCACTGACTCCCAGGCCTGTGCTCTTTCCACTGGGCCATGCCACACTTGAGGAGCTTACATTCTGTCTGGGGCAGACTGGCCACTGTGGTCTGAGTTAGACCAAAAACGAAGGCAAAGAAGAGAATAATCAGAAAGTCGCCATCCAAACCTCTAATTGAAGAGCAGGGAAAAGTTAGAACAGGGAGGTTGGGCAGTGTTTGAAGAAGAAGGGGTACAGTTGTGGACCTCAAATTATAAGAAATGATAAAACTTCTGAGTCTAGGGTGACTCCCAGATTTCTGACGTGGAGGGCAAGGCAGCATTTTGAGATGAAATTTTAAAAAAGCTAATTTTACTGACCTTTATCTCCCCGTCCAGTTATCGTTATTATTATTATTTGTTCATGGTGTCTGTTAAGCACTTAGTATGTGTTAAACACTGCTTAGGGTTAGGGTCAAACACTGTTCTAAGAACTGGGGTAGAAACAAGTTAATTAGGTTGGACACAGTCCCTGTCCCACCTGGGGATCACAGTCTAAGTAGGAGAGAGAACTGGTATTTTATATTTTACAGATCAATTAGTCAATCTGTGTCCAATCTGATTAGCTTGTTTTCTACCCCAGCGCTTAGAACAGTGCCTGGTATCTAATCAGCACTTAGTGAATACCATAAAAAAAAAATTTCTCCTTCCTCCAAATTTCAATGTATCTCCCTGCTTGATATGTCTCAATTTCTGTTTTAATTACAGTTCACGTTTCTTTTGCCCCTCACACCCCAGAGAAATGCTATTAGTAACAGAGTGCTTCAGCAGTCTTTCCATTTATTGTCATAAATGTCACTCACACAGTAAAGACTCAATGCCCCACAACTCCGTTTAGCTAATAACAGGATCGGATTCAGAGGTCTGCCTAATTAAAAGAAGTTCAGATTCAAAAGCAAATCAAGGTTAAACTAGGTTGTGTCCTTGCAAAAAAAAAAAATCCCTTGCAGATGCAAAGTGATTTAGGAATAACAATAATTCAGCTATTCGTTAATAACAGTAATTAATATTTACGGTATTTGTTAAGTGCTTACTACGTGCCAGGCACTGTACTAAGCACTGGGGTGGATACAAACAAATTGGGTTAGACACAGTACCTGTCCCAAGTGGGGCTCACAGTCTCAATCCCCATTTTACAGATGAGGTAACAGGCACAGAGAATAATAATAATATTAATAATAATGGTATTTATTAAGTGATTACTATGTGCCAAGCACTGTTCTAAGCACTGAAGTAGATATAAGATTATCAGGTTGTTCAACGTGGGGCTCAAAGTCTCAATCCCCATTTTACAGATGAGGTAAATGAGGCACAGAGAAAACATTAAGTGACATGCCCAAGGTCACACAGCAGACAAATTGTGGAGCTGGGATTAGAACTCATGACCTTCTAACTCCCATGCCTGTGCTCTATCCGCTATGCCATATTCCTTCTCACTTGCTATATGCCCAGAGCTGAGTTCAATTCATAGCGATCATGACTTTGTCCTCCACCAGGCTCACAATCTACGAGGGAAGAGGACACGTATTTTATCCCCATTTTACCAATGTGGAAACAGATGAGCAGGGTGTCTGAGTGACTTGCCCAAGGTCACATGATAGGCCAGTGAAATAACTGGGATTAGAACCCAGATCACTGGACTCTTAGTCCAGTGCTCACCAGAGAAAAGGGATTTGTGAAGCCCCAAACATCCAGACATGAGAAAAATCAACAGGACCCTATCTGAGAAGCAGTCATTAAACTCCAGAACATTCTCCACACATGGAAATGCCAAGAAATGCTACTTGTAAGCAGGGACCATGTCTACTGACTCTGTTACATTGTACTCTCTCAAGTGCTTAGTACAGTGCTCCGCTTACTGCAGGCAGATTGACATGCACGACAATATTTTCAGAACTGTTACCACATAGCCACATTTACATGGGCCCAAAACCGGCACAAGCTATTTTCATTCTAAAGAACGAAGGGGACTTGCATGTTTTCTTCTTTCTTGGGACAGATTTTTCTTCCTGCATTTTGATTTCTTGGGGGAGATCATGAAATGGGCAAGAATCCTTGGGACTCTCCCTTCACCTGAGTGAAAGGATGCTATGAATTCTTGCCTACTTCTGCATTCAGCGCTCGCCGTCCAAAAACAATAGAGCAACTTGGCACACTGAGTCGCTTGCCTATGACACACTGAAACACATTAAATCACATTAAATAAGTCCTTATAAATAAGTAATGAAGGCTGACATGGCAGGAATTGTGATGGTCTTGTGTAATGACACTTTAAGCACCGGGATTAAGTGGGAAAGAATTTCGTTGTGACCGTTTCTTTCCGGCAGCCAACATCTCCTCTAAAAAAATCAAATCAAATGTAAAAAGAAATACTGAACCACCATCCAATGGCCTAGTGGAACTGGGAGTCAGGATACCAGGGTTCTAATCCCAGCCATGCCAACAGCCCAGCTAGGTGACCGTGGGCAAATCACTTACCCTTTCTGAGCCTGTAAAATGGGGATAAGGCCCCTTCTTAGCTTGTAAACCCTGAGTGGGATAGGGACTGGGTCCAATCTGATAACCTGTATATTCATCAATGTTTAGCACAGTGTTGAAGACTTCTAATTATCAGATTTTAGAATTGGGTGCTAAAGGGTTAAGAGTCCCGTCCCCCCCTCCCCAAATGGGTTTGGGGGTTATGGGAGGCAGATAATGCCTCTCCTCTTCCTCCAGGTGGTAGATCAGCAACCAAATGAGAAGCAGCATGGCATTGCCTAGTGGATAAAACACGGTCCTGGGAGTCACAAGAACCTGGGTTCTAATCCTGGCTCCTCCACGTTTCTGCTGTGTGAGCCTGGATAAGTCATTTAACTTCTCAGTGACTCAGTTACTTCATCTGTAAAATGGAGATAAAGACTGTGAGCCCCATGTGGGACACTGACTGTGTCCAAACTGATTATCTAGTATCTACCCCAGTGCTTTGCCTGTACTTAGTAAGCCCTTAACAAAAACCAGTAAAATAAAGAAATATCCCTTAATGGAAGGCCAAAAAGAAATATCCCTTAATGGAAGGCCAAAAAGAAATATCCCTTAATGGAAGGCAAAGGGCCTTGATTTTCCATGAGGAAAGTACTCCAGACTCGATCACTGAACAGAAGACAACTGTGCTATGACCAGAACTTAAACCAAGAGCTCAGCTGTCTTGATCCATCAGTAGAATTTAATGACTACCTATTATGTGCAGAACACTGTACTAAGCACTTCAATAGTATTACTACTAGTAATTATGGTATTTGTTAAGTCCTTACTACGTGTCTAGCACTGTTATAGATACACCATAAGCAGATCAAACAACATCTTTATCCTATATGGGGGCTCACAGTCTAATGAGGACAGAGAATGGGGATTGAATCCCCACTGTTCCTGAGGTGAAAACTAAAGCACAGAGAAGTGCGGCCATCTCCCTAAGGTCACCCACAGCCAGCAAGAGGCAGAGTCAGAATTAGAACCCAAGTCCTCTGACTTCCAGGCCCATGTTCTTTCTTCTAGGCCACGCTGGTTCAGGAAACAGGGATATAATCCCTACCTTCAAGACACGAACAATTAAGAGTTAGGCAAATATTACAATCTATTGTAGAGAGGAAGAAGTAATAGAATGCTATTAATAATAATAATAATAATGGCATTTATTAAGCACTTACTATGTGCAAAGCACGGTTCTAAGTGCTGGGGAGGTTACAAGGTGATCAGGTTGTCCCACGGGAGTCTCACAGTTTTAATCCCCATTTTACAGATGAAGTAACTGAGGCCCAGAGAAGTTAACTGACTTGCCCAAAGTCACTCAGCTGGTAAGTGGCGGAGCCGTGATTAGAACCCATGATCTCTGACTCTCAAACCCGGGTTCTTTCCATTAAGCCACATTGCTCATATATTACTTATATGAATAGAATAATAATAGAGTAATAGAATGCTATTACTTATATTTATGTAAGTGCTAGAGAGCTACTTTCCCAATTGGTGAAGGAAGATGAAAGGAAAATGGAGGACAGGGTCTGTTCCAACAAGGTCAAAGTTGGCTAACCGAACCCCTTGCACAAATCAAGGCTGGCTACTGAACCCTGCAGGAGGCAAGACCAGCCTGACCTTAGGAGAAGAAAGCACTTGGGCTCAAGGGCAGAATGACATCTATTTCACTTGCAGAGGCTGCAGCAGTTACTGAATAATTAAGGTGTTTTACCTAATTCTCTTTCCCGTGCTGACTCAGACTTGCTGACAAAGCACAAGCCCCTATAATCACAGCTCAGAATAGTTTCCTTCAATGATGAGATCCAGCAAAACTACAACTTCAAAGGAGCTTGAGTTTAAGCCTGGAAAGACAAACAAAACAACCTGGAACTGAGCAGATGCTTCAATCCTCCTCTGCTACCCATCCCTTCATGGATCAGCCACTTACCTGCTGTGTGACCTAGGGCAAGTCACTTAACATCTCTGTGTCTCCATTTCCTCATCTGTAAAATCAATCCATCAATCACACAATCATATTTTTTGAGCATTTACTGTGTGTGGAACACTATACTAAATGCTTTGGAGAGTATAATTTTTTTTTTTTTTTTAGAGAAGCAGCGTGGCTCAGTGGAAAGAGCACAGGCTTGGGAGCCAGAGGTTGTGGGTTCAAATTCTGGCTCCGCCGCTTGTCAGCTGTGTGACTTTGGGCAAGTCACTTAACTTCTCTGTGCCTCAGTTACCTCATCTGTAAAATGGGGATGAAGACTGTGAGCCCCACGTGGGACAACCTGATCACCTTGTATCTTCCCCAGTGCTTAGAATAGTGCTTTGCATATAGTAAGCACTTAACAAATGCCATCATTATTATTATGATGATGATTATTACAATATAACAACATAACAGACACATTCCCTGCCCACAACGAGCTTACATTATAGAGGGGTAGGCAGGCATTATTATAAGTAATAGTAATAATATAATATAAATAAAGTGGGGATGAAATACCCATTCTCCCTCCTACTTAGACCGTGATCCCCAGTTGGGAGAGGGATGGCAACCAATCTGATTATCTTATATCTACCCAAGTGCTTAGTACAATATTTGTCACATAGTCTTTAACAAATACTGAAATCATTATTATTGTTTTTGTTAATAAGAGGGAAAAAAACCACACTCCAAAAAAAAAAAAAGACAATTACCAAAAACCCTGACCCTGAAACTCCACATTAGGTATGTAAAAAAATTAAGTGCTACATTAATAGGATAAATGAGAACTCATCAGAGTATATGAGACACTGCAATATTGACCTTCATTATGCCTAGTGTGTGCTTTCTGGGGAAAACAAAATGTGGTGAGAATGGCATTTTGAATCAGATGAAGAAAACCCTGACTTTATTGCTAAACACCCAGTGTGAACCACAGGCATCCATAGTACTGCCATACATAGCTTCATAACCTATTCCTAAAGCACCAGTTCTGGTAATATATCCCTTTATTTTCCTTCTGTTTTTCGGTAATTTATCAGTGTCTGTCTCCCATACTAGATAGTAAACTCCTTGAGGGTAGGAATTATGTCTACCTCATTGTGGACAGGGAATGTGTCTGTTTATTGTTATATTGTACTCTCCCAAGCGCTTAGTACAGTGTTTGGCACTAAGAAGCAGCGTGGCTTAGTGGAAAGAACCCGGGCTTAGGAGTCAGAGGTCATGGGTTCTAATCCAGGCTCCGCCACTTATCAGCTGTGTTACTTCTGGCAAGTCACTTCACTTCTCTGTGCCTCAGTTACCTCATCTGTAAAATAGGGATGTGAGACTGTGAGCCCCACATGGGACAACCTGATTACCTTGTATCTACCCCAGCGCTTAGAACAGGGCTTGGCATATAGTAAGTGCTTAACAAATACCGTAATTATATATTCATTTATTCGGCATACAGTAAGCCCTCAATAGATATGATTGACTGACTGGCTACCAATTCTGCCCAAATGCTTAATACAGTGCTTCTCATACAGTGGGTGCTCAATGAATACTAACTTCTCAGTTCCCCGGGGAATGGGAGACAGTGAGAGGAAAGCATCTAGCATCCTAAGGTCATACAAGTCCAGGGAGGGAGACAGGAAAGGAGGCAGAAAGGAAGCAGGACCTGATTACCTTGTATCTACCCCAGTGCTCAGTACAGCACTTATTCTCTCTCCCTTTTAAGCTCTGAGCCCTGTATGGGACAGGGACTATGTCCAAACTAAGTATCTATTGTTTAAACCAAGTATAAGGGGAAGGAGATCAGGAATTGAATCCCCACTTTACAGGTGAAGAGACTGAGGCAGAGAGACGTGAAATGACCTGACCAAGGTCACACAGCAGGCAAGCGGCAGAGCAGGGATTAGAATTTAGGTTTCCTGACTCCCAGTTCAGGGCTCTTTCCACTGGGTCATGCTGCTTCTTGATACAAGCTCAAGTTGGAAGCAAAGAGACAGTTTCAGTGGGGTGGAGGATGGCAAAAGAGGGAAAGAGGGAGCCCATACTCTAGGAGCACTCCAGAAACAGATCCCAGTATTTTCTGATCATCTAGCTAATTCAAATACTTCCCAAGGTGGATGCCTGAAGCTGCGAATGGTTAATATGATTATTGTATTTAGCACAAATTTGCAACTGCTTCCTTCCTTTAATCACTTTAAAAATGCTTCAAATCCAAGTCCTACGTGACTAAAATCAAAGTGGCACCTGCAAGAGTCACAAAACTGCCTGGCAATGCTAGGTAGAAAAGCGGCCTATTTGATCTCAGCGAGCAAATCGTTTCTTCTTGAATGCCCCTCCATCCCCAATTTCAGGGACTACCACATGGGTGGAAGACCCCAAACTATTTTTTTCAGCAAGGATTCCTGGGATTATGTCAGAAGACCGGAGCCAAGGAGAATCAGGGATGGGAAGAGAAGGGACAAGCCTAAGCTTCCACATGATGTCAACACATCATGCTATGCATGCCCGCAGCATAACATGGTGATGACATATGTGACATATTGCAAGTGGATATTTTCCCATCATCCCCTCTGCCACCTTCCTGGCCTCCCAACAAGCAGCACAAGGCCTGGATTTATTCTCAGATAATGGATTTTTCCATCCCATCGCTACTTTTGAGAAGAGCTCGGTGACTTCCATCTTTGAGAAGGGCTGGGCGGCCTCCATCTTTGAGAGGGACCAGGTGACCACCATCTTTAAAAAGGACTGGGTGACTGCCTTCTTTGAGAAAGGCCAGGATTTACTATTCTCTCTTTTAATCCAGTCATACTGCTGCGGACTCTTCACTAAATGTTGTGTACAATGTTATTATGTTACCAGGATGAGCCCAGGCTAACCCAAGTCTCACCATGTGTCTCCAGGTGCTCTGAATCCAAAGGCATCATTTCTGGCCATCCTAACTCCGAGCTTCATCCTCGGTTCCTAGGAGTTGGGATTGACACTAGGTCACATTCGTTCATGGAATCTCCACCTGTGTGTACATATCTCAGCATCTAGATGGGGACCGCTGCTACAGTTTAGGCACTAACTGCCTCTTCTTGCCTAATAGACACTTAGCTCTCTTCCACACAACTTTGTTAAAGAATTGATTTCTTTTCCTGAAAATCTTTTGACCCCGGGGAAAAAAAATCTCTCCCAGCTGGAAAATTCCCATTTAGTTTGAGTCACAAGAAATGGTTAAGAAAATTATAACACCATGTCAGAGAGCTCTGAAGTTCACTGCAGTTTGAGTGTTTTTAACAAATTCAAAGTGCCAAAAGTATTTGTCAAAAGTTTACTGTTCCCAAAATGACTACTGTTTGGTATTGACTGTTTGAACTATGGAGGCCTGGGGGTTTAGTTAAAAAAAAAACAGCTGAACCAGCAGATCTTTTTTTAAAAAAAAAGTTTTCAAAGTCAGTAAGTCTGACAGTTTCATTAAAGCTTACAGTGTTTTCTGTTCCGAAGCAATACTGTGATGTTCAGCTGACTTCAAGTTACAAACACCTACAGATATTCCATACCATCAGTGCTACCTTTGGTGTGAAATGTCAGCTGAGAAAACCCGGTTTGAAGATTAATTCTACACTGGGAGTGAGCTCTGAGAGTGATCTTACAGCATCATTCTTTTGTAACCATGGAGGAAGGTGTTGAGGTGGAGATATTTTGGTAACTTCCATCTCACTGCCATTCCTTTGACCCAGTTTCTTCTTTCCTCAAAAGAAAGCTGATTGTCAAACTGTCTTTTGTTCCATTATTTACTTCCGGCCAACCCAATAAACCTGTTCTGTGTGGAATCCCAAACAATTCTAAGTCTGATCTCATTCTTAGTTTCATACCCCAGCACTTAAAAAGCATTTAACAAATACCATGATTCATTTTAGAAAAGAAAATTGAAATGAACTCAGTTTACTCCCCCAAGAAATGCCACAGAGTGGAATACCATGTTTGATAAAACACAGTTGGACTGATTTCAAAATCGCACCCATACAGACACATGTTTCTTCCTCAGATTCTATATTATAAATTATATGCATTAATGTCTGCCTCCCCCTCTAGACTGTAAGCTCCCTGTGGGCAGGGAACATGCCTACCAACTCTGCTGTACTGTACTCTCCCTAGCGCTCAGTACAGTACTGTGCACACAATAAGCGCTCAATAAATACTATTGATTGATGGAATGAAAACTTTTAGAAGGTCTTTATGAGAGGCCCTGTGAGAAGGAGGCAGGTCACCAGTAATAAATATCTGCCAGTTAGAAGTAGTTAATTCCACAAAAGGCATAGAGTGACTGTTTTTCACCACGCGAGGAGTCAGATAGCTGAATCGAACAATGAAGGATTTTTAATTAATCGAAGAGAAACCTGGTCTCCAGAAAACAAAAGAAAACTTAGCAACAGCAGAGACATCACCACTTAACAACAGGAAGTCATCATAAGGCATGAATTGCATTTGAAGGCAAGAAGAACAGAGACCTCATCGGATGCAGGAAAATAAAAACCCAGTGAGCATCCTCAATAACCAGAACCCCAAATTTGCCGGAGGGAAGGCAGGTGTTAATTTCTCATTAGAATTATTGGAATTATCGGAAGGTTTGAGAATGCCTTAAATAGATCATTGGGCTATTTGATGGGCTATTTGAGGGAAAAGTAAGGGTTGTGAGAAGGATCGTGGCCTAGTGAATTCAGCACAGGCCTGGGAGTCAGAAGTACCTGGGTTCTAATTCCAACTCCTTCATTTCATCATCATCATCAATCATATTTATTGAGCACTTACTATGTGCAGAGCACTGTACTAAGCACTTGGAAAGTACAAATTGGCAACACATAGAGACAGTCCCTACCCAACAGTGGGCTCACAGTCTAAAAGGGGGAGACAGAGAACAAAACCAAACATACTAACAAAATAAAATAAATAGAATAGATATGTACAAATAAAATAAATAAATAGAGTAATAAATATGTACAAACATATATACATATATACAGGTGCTGTGGGGAAGGGAAGGAGGTAAGATGGGGGGGATGGAGAGGGGGACAAGGGGGAGAGGAAGGAAGGGGCTCAGTCTGGGAAGGCCTCCTGGAGGAGGTGACCCTGGCGAATCACTGAACTTCTCTGTGCCTCAGTTACCTCTGAGGATTAAGACCCTGAGCTTCTAAAACTCAGATCCCAGTCTTGAAATTAATTTTCAAGAATGACATAAAACATCCCAAAGGGGAGGGAGTGGGGAAGGGTGATCTGGGAAGAAGGGGTAAGCCATCTATATTCATTCATTCAATCATATTTATTGAGCACTTACTGTGTATAGAGCACTGTACTAAGCGTTTGGAAAGTACAATTCTGCAATAAAGAGAGACAATCCCTGCCCACAGCTGGTTTACAGACTAGAGGATCTATATCTAGACTGTGGACTGTAAGCTCGTGGGCAGGGAATGTGTCTGCCGTCTCTGTTATATTGCACTCTCCCAAGCACTTAGTACAGTGCTCTGCACAGAGTAAGGACTCAGTAAATATGATTGATTGATTGGCTGATTGAACTTTGCAGCCAGCAGGGTCTAGTCTCCAGCATTTCTCTGGCTCCTGGCTCTCACCGAGTGGGACAAGAGAAGAGAGATCTTGGAGTGGGGGAAGCAAGGAAGACAGCCACAGAAAGAACCGGAGAAGCAGTGTTGCCTAGCAGTCAAAGCACAGGTCTGGATGTCCAAGGACCTGGATTCCTGAATCCCAGCTCTCCTGCTCATCTGCCTTGTGATCCTGGCCAAGTCACTTAAATTCTGTGGGCCTCAGTTACCTCACATGTGAAATGGGGATTAAGAGTGTGAGCCCCATGTGGGACATGGACTGTGTCCAACCTGATTACCACGTACCTACCCCAGCACTTAGAACAGTGTCTGGCACATCATAAGTGCTTAACAAATACCATTAAAAAACCCTAATATCATCGATTTCAGAATTAAAGCATCTACTCCCTCACACCACCAAGATGTCTATGATCTCAGCAGGGATGGCAAATCTAATGAGAGAGAATTCTTAAGCGGAAATGCTAATATCCCTAATTTCAGCCTCAGCCCTCTTTCCTCCCTCCCCATCTCTGGAAGTCACCTTTAGCGGCCGCCTTTTCTCCAGGCTGCAGTGCTGGACTGAGAGGAGAAAAGTGTAACAGCACAAAAGGCCACTGACAGGAGAATATGAAATCGATGATGGTGACCACCTCCTGTGAAACCCAGAGAAAAGAAATAGCTTTGAACCCTGAGAGATTTTGTTTAGATACGAGAAAGAATTCCCATCCTCTGGGAGTCCTCCAAATAGTCAGATTTGGTCTCTCCAGGATGATGATAATAATAATGATTGTAGTACTTGTTAAATGCTTACTATGTGCAAAGAACTGTACTAAGCAATGGGATAGAGACAATATAATCAGGCCTCACATGGGCTTTGCAGTATAAGTAGGAAGAAGAACAGGTATTGAATCCCCATTTTGAAGATGAGGAAACTGAAGCACGGGGAAGTGAAGCGACTTAACCAAGGTCACACAGCAGGTACATGACAGAGCCGGGAATAGAAACTAAGTCCTCTGACTCCCAGGCCCAGGCTCTTTCCACAAAGACATGCTGTTTCTCAGAAAGAGTCCTGCCTGTAAACCAGGAGATGGTCTTCATGGGCTCTCCAAGTCCCTTCATCCCAAGGAATCTATTTGCCTCTTAGTATTTTTACTCTCTGTTGTGTGACGAGGAAGTATTGGCATGAAACGAGGATGACTTTCTCAGGGTCACACTGAGAATCAGTGGCAGAGCTAGTGACATGAATTCCAGACCTTGACACACCATGACATTACATTCACAACGTGAGACAAACGACCCTACGTGATGATGTCACACATCAATTTGCAGAAATGTGTTGCATTTCCATAGCGAATAATAATAATAATAATTTATTATTAATAATAATAATAATGGCAACTGTTAAACACTTACTATGTGCCAAGCACTTTTCTAAGTGCTGGGGTAGATACAAGGTAATCAGGTTGGACCCAGTCCCTGTCCCACATGGGGCTCACAGTCTTAATCCTCATTTTACAGAAGAGATATCTGAGGTATAGAGAAGTTAAGTGACTTGCCCAAGGTCACACAACCAACAAGTGACAGAGCCAGGATTAGAACCCACATCCTCTGACTCCCTATACTGTGCTCTACCCACTAGGCCATGTTGCTTCTCTCTGCTTGGCACATAGTAAGCGCTTAACAAATACCAATATTATTATTATTACAGGGGGACCCCTCCCACCCCCCCCCAACTTATTCCAGAGTCATCCCATTGTCCTCCCAAGTACAGGCGTTCACAGGTGCCGCTTCTGAGTCATGGCCCTCAGCAGCAGGGACTAGGGAAAGGGAAGGCTGAGTGTGTAAAGATACTTCGTATGTCATCCGGACTGGACAGGGCCCGATCAACTGGAAACGGGACTGTTCGATACAAGTCTGGACAACTGGGCATCGTAGACAGAACCCAGGCTTCCTGATTCTCAGTTCAGTGCTCGATCCTGCCGTAGAAGCGTTTCCTCTTCCCAAGTTTGGTTAGCTCCATAAAGGATAATGTGTTCGCAGACCATATGCTGTCATTCCAGAGTGAAAAACACTTAACCAACACCTTTCACACAACCCTCCCCCTTCCCCACCTATATAAACTCCATCTCACCCAAAGCACCTATTATGCTACATACCTCCAGCCTCGCATTTGAAATGCTGCCTGAAGGTATTTATTTGCTCTTTTTGCCTAATGACTAGTCTACTGAGATTTTTTTGGATAATGATGATTCTAAATGAAGCATGAATCAGTGTATTCAGGTTGCAATAACCCCAGGCTGTGAGTCAGAGGAGTTCAATTTCCATGCTGGCTAGTGCTGGGTGACCTTCAGCTGATATCCTAACCTCTCTGAGCTTCAGCATTCCCATCGGCAAAATGGCAAGAAGAAACCCTGCCCTATTTCCGGCCTCTTGAGAATGCTGTGGGAGTTGAATGAGGTAGTCCAAAGAAAAGCAATAAGATCTCATCGCCAGAGTCTTCTAGAAAATGGAAAGCTTTTCGTTACTCTCTCTGGAGCAGGAAAGGAAATGTAAGCTTTGGCAAAAGGCAATCCAAAAGGTTCCTCACAACATCTGAAACCACCCACCTTTCCTGCTTAAGCGGGGATAAATGAACATAAAAAGCACCCGCTGACCATAATGAATTAAAAATCAATATATCCGCCTTTCCTTTGCTGATTTGTTTAACCTCCCGGACACCCACATCTGCTCATTTCCTATCAACCCGATAGGAAATTGTGTTGGAGGGAGTTGGCTTTGGTAACTTCCCAAATGAATCATTTTATTGGAGGGGTTTCAATGGTTTGCAAGTGATCATGACTGACATAAATAAATGAATATGGGAACGGTTATAACTATTAGTGTTTTACAACATACAGGAGGTCTGCAAGATGGAGCTTTGCGAGCATAAGCTGCCTGGAGACTTAGCTGAAACCTAGGCATGCTGGTTGCAAGAAGCAGTGTGACCTAGTGGATAGAGCATAGGCCTGGGACTCAGAAGGACCTGGGTTCTAATCTCGGCTCTGCCACTTGTCTGCTGGGTGACCTTGGGCAAGTCGCTTAACTTCTCTGAGCCTCGGTTACCTCATCTGTAAAATGGGGATTAAGACTGTGAGCCCCATGTGGGACAGGGACTGTGTCCAACCTGATTATCCTGTAACCAACCAGCACTAAGAACAGTGTTTGACGCATAGTAACATTTAACAAATGTTAAGCATTTTACAAATACCATCATTATTATTATTATTAACTGAGCCCAAGGGGCAAAGAATCTTGCAATTCCCAGTGCTTAGAAGAGTGCGTGACACATTTTAAGTGTGATATTAATAAATACCACCATTATTATTATTGCGGTGTTTTGCAGGGGCAGAGGGTGGGGTGGGTGGGCTGCTGCACTGATTCTCCCAATCAGCTGTCTTACACTGTGTCCTGCTGGGCAAGGGGAAAAGGTGAGAACGTGTGAATGGGTCCGTGTAAACCATCACTACTACTGCAAAACAACTCCAGGGCATGCCCTGGTAATCCTGGGAGTTTAACTTCTCCCTCTTTACCATTGATAATAAGAATAATAATGATGGTATTTATTAAACGCTTGCTATGCACCAGGCACTGTAGTAAGCACTGGGGTGGATACAAGCAAATTGAGATTGGACACAGTCCCTGTCCCACACGTGGCTCACAGTCTCAATCCCCATTTTATAGATGAGGTCACTGAGGCCCAGAAAAGTGAAATGATTAGCCCAAGGTCACCCCGCAGACAAGTGACAGAGACGGGATTAGAACTCATGACCTTCTGATGCCTAAGTAGTTCCCATACAAATGGCAAGCGGGGACAACTGTATTTTCAGTAACACAGTGTGGAAGTGTGCAAAAAACACTCACAAACATGAATACAATCTCACCATCAGCAATGTCATCTCCTAACTCAAGGATAACTATTCAGTTCCCTATAGGTAGGGATGTCAATGAAAAAACAATCATAATGGCATTTATTAAGCCCTTACCACTGTCCTAAGCACTGGGGGAAAACTAGATAGTCAGGTCCAACACAGTCCCTGTCCCCCATGCAACTTATCATCTAAGAGGAAGGGAGAGGACTTAGCTTATTCCCATTTAATAGATGAAGAAAGCAAGACACAGAAAGGTTCAGTGTCTTGCCCAACATCACACAGCAAGCAAATGGCAGAACCGGAACTAGAACCCAAGGCCCCTGACTTCTTACCCCATACTCTTTCCCTAGACCACCCTGCCAACTGTCATTTTAGATGGTAAATTCTTCCAGGGAGACAGGCCCTGTCTAACCAGGAATGAGAGGGTTTAATCTTGGACCCAAAATGGCTTCTCTAATTTTGAGAGAGGCTTCATTTCTCCATCTGGCTCCAAACTTCCAACTTGAGTTTTGGGGGGGGTGTTTTTTCTGGTACTTGTTAAACGCATACTACGTGTCAAACACCGTTTTAAGCGCTGGGGTAGATAAAAGTTAATTAGGTTGGACACAGCCCCTGTCCCACATGGGACTCGCAGTTTAATTAGAAGGGAGAACAGGAGAACTGAGGCACAGAGAAGTTAAGTGACCTGCCCCCAGTCACATCGCAAGCAGTTGGCAGAGTTGGGATTAGGATCCAGTTTCTCTGATTCCCAGGCACATATTCTTTCCACTAGGTCAGGTTACTTCTTCATCTGTTTTCTGAAACTTGGTTCTAAGCTCCCTGGAGCCCTCAGAAACATTAGGGTAGTGACATCTAAGAGGCCTTTAAGCATCTCTGCAGCTCTGCTCTACTTCCAAAGGTTACAACTCCCCAGGAAGAGAAGCTCCCCATGGGCAATCAGAAGTGCAAGGGTTTAGAAAAGGCTCTGGCCATATGTCCAAGTTCCACTGGCAGTCAACTCTGCAGTTTATGTATATTTCAAAGATTTCTGTTTGCCTCTGGGGCCATTTTTTCAGGTACACTGCTTTAAAGATTTTTTTTTTAATTAGATCAAGATCAGTCAAAGAGATTAAATTTTATCTCCACCTCCTTTGACTCTGTTCCCTTTGCAGCTTTTCTATCAACTTTCAGAAACTCACTGAAAGAAAGTTTTTATCCTTAATTTTTATTTTCCAGGGAAAAAAGGGATGGGGATGTTCAGAGCTCAGCTTTCTCCAAAGGGGAGCTGATGGGGGGAAAGGTGGGATTTGAACAGCAGAAAGAGTACCAGAGCAGGAGTCAGGAGGCCTGGGTTCTATTCTGATCTTTGCCACTGGCCTGCTGTGTGACCTTGGGCCAGTCACTTCATCTCTCTGAGCCTCAGTTTCCTCATCTGTAAAATGGGGAACGTGTACCTGTTCTCTCTAGCAAGGACAGGGCCTGTTTCCAATCTGATTGTCTTGGATAAACCCAGTGAATAACACAGTACTTTATTACATAGGAAGCCCTGAATACCTTATTATTATTATTATTCCACTACCCAATTACCAGTAGAACCAGAGAAAAACTCCCAAAGCCAAAAAGTAGCATTCAGCAGCTAACTCACACTATGACTACTTTCTTGTTTTTCTTATTCTGTGACTTTGGAATTCAATTGTTGAGTTAAAATTTCCATCAGGGTCTTTCATCTGCTCCTAAGGTTTTAACAAGACCTTAAAGCTGATGGTAAGTAGTTTCCATTTGATGTGGAGGTGGATGGGCAACCACTGAAGATTCTTGAGCAATGAAGAGATGTGGACTGAACATCTTTTTAGGAAAATATCCGGGCATCAGAGTGAAGTATGGACTGGAGTAGGGAGATATTGGAGGCAGGGTCATCAGCGACAAGGCTGATGCAGTTGCCAAGGTGGCATAGGATAAATGCCTGGATCAGTGTAGAAGCAGCAATGCTTAATAGAATGGGCAGAATTGGGATTCAGAAGACCTGGGTTTGAGAAGCAGCATGGCTTAGGGGAAAGAGCATGGGCTTGGGAGTCAGAGGACATGGGTTCTAATCCTGGCTCTGCCACTTGTCAGCTGTGTGACCTTGGGCAAGCCACTTAATTTCTCTGTGCCTCAGTTCCCTCATCTGTAAAATTGGGATGAAGACTGTGAGCCCCATGTGGGACAACCTGATTACCTTGTATCTACCCCAGCTCTTAGAACAGTGCTTGTCATGTAGTAAGCATTAAACAAATACCATAATTATTAATTCCATCTCTATCACTAGCCTGCTGTGTGACTTTGGGCAAGCCACAGACTTGGTTTCCTCATCTGCAAAATAAGATATATAAGGACACGTAAGAGATTGTGAGCCCCCTGTATTTCTTTATAGGGCTTAACACAGAGCAAACACTCTATAAATACTGTAATAATCAATACTATTCACTGAAAGCTTTACTCTGTGCAAAGCACTATACTAAGGGTTTGAGAGAGTACACTACAGTTAGTAGCCACAGCCTCTTTCCCTCAAAGAGTTTACAGTCCAATAATAGCCCCTTCCCAACTAGCCACCTTGCAACCAACAATTACTTGGCTCAAAAGTCATGGATAAGAGGAAAAATTGGGAATGTGCCCTGGCCCATCAGTCACAATGGAGATGGTTGTCCAGAAGCATCACTTCATTCCTCCCTGCATCCACCGCTCTCTCTGTCGGAAACGATACTTCATTGGATGAACCACTTGTCCACAGGGGTATTGCTGACAGCTTTCAGTTCTTAGTGAAATGCCAAGGGAATGAATTTGAAAATCCATATGCTCCTCTCTACTTCATCAGAGTTCCCAACGAAAAACCTCGTTTCAGAGAATTAACATAGGAGGGGAGAAGTTGTTCATATTCTGTAAATATTTTCTTTAATATCAATCTGTATTTACTCAACTTCAATAATTGCTATTGACTAACACTTAGAATTCATAACAGAGCCAATTCGGGAAATTAAATGCATATTCAATTATTCAAAACTTCCTTTTGCTGCCTAATAACTATGGAAAAGATGTCTGTTCCTACATCATGATTATATCCCAATAATGTATTTTAATTATCCGCATTTAATTTCAGAAACCCAAAGTAACTGTCTCTGAAACTGGAATGTCACTTTGTGGAGGGTAGGATTAATGAATAAGTGTGCAAAGGAAGAAGTTTGGGTTGCCCTTCTTGCTTACTTGGCTCATCTTTACAGCAGAGATCTAATGAGACACATAATTCTTTGCCTTTGCCTTATGCTGTCCAGTCGTCTCCGACCCATAACAATGCCATGGACACATCTCTCCCAGAATGCCCCACCTCCATCTGCAATCGTTCTGGTAGTGCATCCATAGATTTTTCTTGGTAAAAATATGGAAGTGGTTTATCGATGCCTCCTCCGTGCAGTAAACTTAAGTCTCTGCCCTTGACTCTCTCCCAAACCTCTGCTGCCCAGCACAGGTGAGTTTTGACTTGGAGCAGATTGCCTTCCACTCGCTAGCCACTGGCCAATCTAAGCATGGAATGGGTAGGCCTCTGCTTGATTCTCCCTTCTGTAGCCAAGACTGGTAGAGTACTGGAAACTCTCCAGATGCCATCCTGGAAACACATAATACAAGAGCCAAGTAGTGATTGATATTTAACTGTAAGGAGCCTGTCTGTTTCATCAGTACATACATTTCATTTTTAATTTACCGCCAGTGCGTTAGCTCTGGACAAACACCATATGTAATATAGACTTAGCTTGATAACTAATAGGAATAGATATATGTGAAAATGAAATCTGTTTGCTCTCCCACTGGGGTCAATTCACCTTCCAGATTTCATTTCTGGGTCTCCAAGCCTTTCTTTCCCTTTTCAGTCTGCTCTCTCTATCTAGTCAGAGATGAATCTGGATACGATTAAGCAGGAAGAGAAATGGGCTTGAGATCATCCTGAACAGCTGGCTATCCTGTTGTTATCTGTAAATATTTTTGTGTCTGTCTCCCCTATTAAGGTGACAGCTCTTTGGGGAAAGAAAACACCTTGTTTCATTTAGTTCTTCCCAAGCATTTAGCATAATCAATCAATCAAGGGGATTTATTGAGCACTTACTATGTACAGAGCACTGGACTGAGCATTTGGGAGAGTATAATACAACAGAGTTGGCAGACATGTTTCCTGACTACAACGAGATTATAGTCCAGAGGGGGAGTCAGACATTACTATAAATAAATGATATATAATACATAATTTAAAATGTGTACATAAGTGCTATGGGGTTGAGGATGGGGTGAATATCAAATGCTCAAAGGTCATAGTATAGTGTACTCTGCCCAGTGAATGTTCAATAAATGGTAGCATTATTCTTGCTACCACCATGGAATGTTACAGAATGTTGTCTCTACCTCTAGAGATGAATGCTGTCTCTACCTCTAGAGATGACCTTCCTACAGGCTTTAAGATATGGATCTTGCACATCACTCAGACAAGTAGGTTTTCATGGTGAGGTTGCCCCATGGAAGGGAGAGAAGAGTTTGTCTGAAATGTACCAAAGTCTGTGACTAGCTGTTAATATTATTATTATTATTATTATTAATAATAATAATAATAATAATAATGGTATTTATTAAGCACTTACTATGTACCAGGCATTGTACTAAAGTACTGGGGTGGATACAAGCAAATCGAGTTGGACACAGTCCCTGTCCCACGTGGGGCTTGTGGTTTCAATCCCCATTTTACAGATGAGGTAACTGAAGCCCAGAGAAATGAAGTGACTTGCCCAAGGTCACTCAGCAGAAAGTGGTGGAGCTGGGATTAGAAACCATGATCTTCTGACTCCCAGGCCCGTGTTCTATCCATTACGCCAGCCACACTGATCATCCTTAGTAATAAAGACTGTGATATCTGTTAAGTCCTTACTATGTGCCACCCACTCTACTAAGCGCTGGGGTAGTTACAAGATAATAAGGTCTGACACTGTCCCTGTCCCACACTGAGCTCACAGTCTGATTAGGAAGAGTTCTGAGTCCTCATTTTACAGCAGAGAAAACTGAGGCACTGAGAAGGTCAGTGACTTGCCCCAATTCACCCAGCCAGCAGGCAAGTGGTGGAGTTGGAATGAGTACCCAGGTCCTTTGGACTTCCAGGCTGATGCTCTTGCCATCACTGGTCTTCAATGCCATAACTGGTCTTTATTGGCTGTCACTCATTTCCCTTCTGGGTTTACCCACTGAGTTGAGGAAGGAAGGAGGGAAAGAGAGAACGTCTTTCTGTAATGAATAGCTAGTCAGCCTAGAAAGCATCCAGAAACCTCCTCCTCTGAACTCCCAGCAGATTCCGAAGCTCGAGGAATGGGACTATCAGGGGACCAAATGCTCGTTTGTAATGGAAATTGAACTATTTGGTCTTGTGATTACTCAGAAAGACATTCTATTAGTTTTCTATTGCTGCTTCCATTTCAGTGCAAGCACTCAGCACAGGGTTTAATTAGAGACTGATAACTGAGGCTAAAGAGACCCAGACTTCTTTGGGCTTTCCAGCAATCAAAAAAGTCATTCCTTTTTTTATTAGTTTGCTTCCCCTATACTTATAATGGGAGGAAAATGAGCTGTAAAATGGGAGTAATTTCAATCGTAAAGGTTTGCATTTCCTTCAGGAAAGCTAAAAACATAGTGCATGGCCGGAGACCACCTATGAGTTGGAGTCGAGAAAGAGCAACTGAATTTCTGCACCCATTAGATGCTTTCACACATACACACCCACACACACAATCCTCTCAGAGACGTGCAACTGCACGCACAAATATTCATTCACCCAGTTCGCAATGACCCACAGTATCAGATTCATGAATACATGTACACCCTGTAGATATATGTGGCACACACACACATACACACACACACACACACACACACACACACAAAACACACACATATTCAAATCTCTAGACTATAAGCTCTTTGTGGGTGGGAAATTTGTCTACCAAGTCTGTTATATTGTACTCTCCCAAGTACTTAGCACAGTGCCCTGCACATAGTAAGCCTCAACTGATTGACTGACTGATTGATTGACCCAACCCACCCACAAGGTGGAGAAAGCAGATTTCTCTCTTTATTAATAATTATAATAGTGGCATTTGTTTAGCACTTATATGTGCCAGACACTGTTCTACGTGCTACAAGATAATCGGGTTGGACACAGTCCCTGTCCCACATACAGCTTGCAGTCTTAATCCCCATTTTACAGATGAAGTAACTGAACCCAGAGAAGTTAAATGACCTGATCAAGGTCACACAGGAGACAAGAGGTGGTCCTGGGATTAGAACCCAGGTCCTTCTGACTCCCAGACCCATGATCCATCTACTAGGCCACACTACTTCTACTACCTAGTCCGTAATCTCAAAAACAGAGAGAGGTTACATGACCTAACAGAAAGAGAATAGGGCTATGAATCATGGCTTCTAATCCCAACTCTGCTACTTGCCTGCTGGGTGACCTTGGGCAAGTCACTTCACTTCTTCTTGCTTCAGTTTCTTCATCTGTAAAATGGGGATGAGACCTGATTTCCCTCCCTGCAAAGGTGATGATGATGATGATGGTGATGATGGTATTTGTTAAGTGCTTACTATGTGCCAAGCACTGTTCTAAGCACTGGAGTAGATACAAGGTAATCAGGCTGTCCCACGTGGGGCTTACGGTCTTCATCCTCATTTTACAGATGAGGGAACTGAGGCACAGAGAAGTTATGTGACTTGCCCAAGGTCACACAGCTGACAAGTGGTGGAGGTGGGATTATAACCCACGACCTCGGACTCCCAAGCCCAGGCTCTTTCCATTAAGCCACGCTGCTTCTCTAGGAACAGGAACTGTGTCCAATATGATTATCTTGGATCTAACCTGATGCTTGGCATATATAGTAAGTGCTTAATAAATATCACTATTTTTATATTTATATTTCATTGAAGAGCATCTTGAACAATTTTCTAGGTCCTGAAAACTCTCACCCTCTATGATTTCTTTAAATTCCTCTGTCCCACACCTTTTCTCCTACTCTCTATTTAGTCCTTCTATTTCCCCAATGTTGCAGCATTTCCATCTGCAGTTTCAAGTGAAAGAAAATTAATTTGCTGACGGAATGATTATGTTATGAGCCCAATCCTGTGTAACAATGTGGCACAGCTTGGTGGCATTTCAAACTGTTTTGAGAAAACATAATTGGCAGGTAAATAATTTTCTGGGCACAAAACAGGAACCGAAGTAGGCTCAAAAAATTAAGACACAAGCACTCCGGTTTTCCGGCCAGCTGAATCTCAGGATAGCTTTTCAAGGTTGTAAAATGTTCCAGTCAGCTCTATTTCAAGGTATGACACCAAGGGGACTTTAGTGAACATAAGAAAGAAATCTCTCTCTTGCCAGTAGAATCAAAACAAGAGAAACATACCCAGTCTTTTCTAGCCTGTCCCACTGTTCCCTTCAGTCCCTAGACTGGTCACCTGTCCTGTTTCATACCATAAGCTTGCAGTGGTCAGGGAACATGTCTGCCAACTCTGATATATTGTACTCTTCCAAGTGCTTCATACAGTGCTCTGAGAAGCAGCATGACCAGTAGAAAGAGCACAGGCCTGGGAATCAGAGGACCTTCTAATCCCAGCTTTGCCAAATGATCTGCCATTTGCTTGCTGTGTGACCTTGGGCCAGTCACTTCGGTTCTCTGTGCCTCAGTTTCCTCAATTGTAAAATGGGGATTCAATACCTGTTCTCACTCCTACTTATGACTGTCTAAACTAATTAACTTGTACCTACCCCAGTACTTAGAACAGTGTTTGACACATAGTAAGCGCTGAACAAGTACTACAAAACAAACAAATACACAGTAGGCATGGCAGTGCTCTACACACAAGCAAACAGGGTTGGACACAGTCCCTATCCCACACGGGGCTCACAGTCTCAATCCCCATTTTATAGATGAGGTACCTGAGGCACAGAGAAGCAAAGTGACTTGCCCAAGACCACAAAACAGACAAGGGTGGAGCCTGAATTAGAACCCATCACCTTTTGACTCCCAGGCTCTATTCACTATGCCATGCTGCTTAGTGTTATTTTAGGGGCTCCCTAAATCCCCCCTCCCATATTCTCTAGAGCTATTGAGTTTTCTTCCCAGTGCTTAGTACAGTACCTGGCACATAGTAAGCTCTTAACAATTACCACAACTATTATTATTATTATTTTATTGCGGCCATGTTTGCCCACTCCTCAAGAGCTTCCAGTGCTTGCCCATCCACCTCAGCATCAGACAGAAACTCCTTACCGTCAGCTTTAAAGCACTCAGTCATCTTGCCCTCTCCTCCCTTACCTCACTGCTTTCCTATTTACCCAATCCTCACATTTCACTCCTCAAATGCCAACCTACTCAATGTACCTCAATCTAGATTAATAACACCTCTGACCTCTTGCCCACACCCCACTTATGGAATACCCTCCCCCTTCATATCTGACAGAAGATCACTGTCCCCACGTTCAAAGCATTAACATCTCCTCTGAGTGGTCTTTCTCAACAAAACCCTCATTCCCCATTTCCTCTTCTCCCACACCCTTCTACATCACCCTAACACTTGATTTGCACCTTTTAATCACCCCTCCCTCAGCCCCAAAGCATTTCTGTACATATCTGAAATCTATTCATTTATATTAATGCCTGTCTCCCCCTCCAGACTGCAAGCTCGCTGTGGGCAGGGAATGTTATATTGTACTCTCCCAAGCACTTATCACAGTGCTATGCACACAATAATTGATCAATAAATACCACTGATTGATTGCTGCAATGTGTTTTTTGTACGACATCATTAAATTACACTACACTGCTATGGGGCCGGGGTAGGGCAGATATGGAGTACTTAAGGGGAACAGATCCAATTGCATAGGCAATGTATTAGGGATGGTGAATAGGGGAAACAAGGATTTACTTGGAGAAGGCCACTTGGAGGAAATGTGATAGAGTCTGAATCTTACCATCATTCATTTGGCTACCTCTAGACTTTGAGTTTTATCGCCACCCACTTTATTACCACCATCTCAAGCATGATGCCTAAGCTGAGGAAAAAGAACTAGCTTAACCTTCAGCCGTGTGTTCAACCGGAGAGCAGACTACCCAGCCCGTAGAGATCAGCACTCATGTTTATTTAGGTGCCATTTAGCTGTCATCAGCAACGATATTACTCTCCAATGGGTGTGCATTTGTTACCTTACTCTTTGATTAATAATAGGAGCAGGAAGACAGATGGTCACTGGGATGCAGTGAATCAGTTCTGAGGAGAATTATTTTACCCACGATGCACCTGGCTGTGAGCAGCAATGTGGTTTTATGGTGGTGTCAATTGGCAGGGGCTACTCTTTTTAATAGATTTGTCCATTTGTCCCTATCAGTTCTTCCATCTCCACACTCCGGCCCCATGTCCTGGTTGAAGGACGACTTTGAAGGGAGGGACAAAGCGTAATGAAGAATGATGCCAAGGCAAATCAAACATGACACATGCATCCATGTGTGATACCATTCCTCTGGCATACTGTTTGCTTCTTTAGCAGGGCGCTCACTGCTTACCATCTTAGCTCTCATGAAGGATTCACACAAGGTGGAACAGTAGCATGTGTAAACTATCACAAGGAGGAGATAGACCACTTAACTGGCAGAACTGGCTCAAAATTTAAATGTTTCAGGAGCAAGAATATGTACAAAGGGATTGAGTACAAGCGTTTGTGCTGTTCCACCAAACACCAAGGATGCTGTCTCATCCTTGTCCACTAAACTGTAAGCTCCTTCACAGCAGGGAACAGGTCTAACAGCTCTATGGTATTGTTCTCTCCCAAGTGTTTATTACAGCGCTCTGTCCACAATAAATGTTCAATAAATACCATGGAGTGACGGATTTGATTGTCAGTCGTGTTTCTGCTGGGGTATGGAATGCCACAAACACATAAGCATTACGTTGTAGCTTGCATGCAAGCCTTGTGTAGACAAAACGAATTTTTGGATGAAAATGAATTCAGCACAGTGCTTCTGTTGTTGCTTTGGTGGCCTGGTTTTGGGGGTTAGGGGTGGGTGTGTGTGGCCAGGACGGGTGTCCCAAATGCCTTTGCAGTCTTTGCAGCCCATGTTAGCCTGCTATTTCCAGGTCTCCTGCTGTGCCTCCCCACCACAGGACATTAAGACTGAGTTGAAAACAATATTTCCTACTACATTTGACCAAAAATATTGCCCACTCAATATAACATCAGGTCAGGGTACATTTCGTGACAAAGTATTTACAGGGCAATGATGAGAAGTGATGTGGCCTAGTGAGAGAAGCAGCATGGCCTAGTGAAAAGAGCCTGGGCCTGGGAGTCAGAGGACTAGGTTCTAATCCCACCTCCACCACTTACCTGCTGTATGACCTTGGGCAAGTCATTTCACTTCTCTGTGCCCCAGTTTCCTCCTCTGGAAAATGGGGATTCAATACCTGTTCTCGCTTCTGGCTGTATAATAATAATAATAATAATGGCATTTATAAAGCGCTTACTATGTGCAAAGCACTGTTCTAAGTGCTGGAGAGGTTACAAGGTGATCAGGCTGTCCCACAGGGGGCTCACAATCTTAATCCCCATTTTACAGATGAGGTAACTGAGGCACAGAGAAGTTAAGTGGCTTGCCCAAAGTCATACAGCTGACAATTGACAACTGTATCTGTGGTGGGATGAGGTTAGGGGCCAATACGTCTGTTTTGGTCCTTCAAAGATTTATAATGAATCCCACATGGGGTTCGTTAGCTGAAAATACCAGCAGGTTCAAGAGAGGATTGGATAAATGGGCAAATCCATCAATGAGTGGTACAGGAAAGTGCCGAGGTAGTAATCTAATCTCCGGGAAGACAACACGGTCCAGTGTAAAGAGGATGGGACTGGAAGCCAGGGGACCCAGGTTGATCACCTTGGGCAAGGTTCAAGGAGCACGCTCACTAGCTTTAGTCCTACTTTTTCACAGGAAAACATCTTGCCAGGAAAGTCTGGAGGTGCTGGACCCAGGCTTTGTCATTGATGCCTTTGTTTTTCTAGGAATGAGCAACACTGTGATCTGAATTGTGTCCTTCCTTATTTGTATTGATGTCTGTCTCCCCCTCTAGACTGTAAACTCTCTGTGGGCTGGGAACGCATCTATTGTTCTGTTGTACTCCCCGAGTGCTTAGTATAGTGCTCTGCACATAGTAAGTGCTCAATAAATATGACTGATTGACTTAAGCTCCCTTGATCTCCATTTCCTCATCCTGCTCTCCCTCCCACTCAGACTGTGAGTATCAAGTGGAACAAGGACTGTGTCTTATCTGCTTGACTTGCATCTATCCACCCCAGCTCTTAGCACAGGGCTTGGCACGTAGTAAAATCTTCACTGTTATGTGAAGCAGCTTGACTTAGTGTAAGGAGCACGGGCTTGGGAGTCAGAGGACGTGGGTTCTAATCCCACCTCCACCACTTGTCTGCTGTGTGACCTTGGGCAAGTCACTTAGCTTCTCTGTGCCTCAGTTACCTCATCTGTAAAATGGGGATTAAAAGTGTGAGCCCCACTTGGGACAACCTGATTACCTTGTAGCTACCCCAGCACTTAAGACAGTGCTTAGCACATAGTAAACGCTTAACAAATACCATAATTATTATTATCATTATTATTATTAAGAGGATTGACATCCACATCACTCAGTTCCTCCAACTGTCCCATCACCACTGGGCTAGATGGACCATTGCTATAACTCAATTGTGTTCTGAAGAAGAAAGTTCTAGTTCGGCCCAGAGGTTGCATTAGGCCAATCTATCATTTGTTGCCAAGGTAGCATAGCAGGGAAGGGCCAATGTAGATAAGACTGACATTTTTGGAGTTCCTAACCACAAGTCCCAACTCAAAGCTCCTCTAAGGGAGGCTAGCATCAGAGTCCTCACACATGTCTCTTGCACGTTTTGAAGTACTAGGCTCTTCCCCATGATCTGTATCACCTTGACTGTGGATATGCGGGCCTGGTGAGGAAGCACTGTGGCTTAGTGAATAGAGCAGAGACCTGGAAGACAGAGGACCCAAGTTCTAATCCTGCCCCTGCCACTTGTCTGCTGCGTGACTTTGGGTGAGTGACCTAACTTCTCAGTTCTCTCAACTGTAAAATAGTGATTCCATACCTGTTCTCCCATGGGCAGGGAATGTGTCTATTAGATTGTTATATTGTACTCTCCCAAGCACTTAGTACAGTGCTCTGCACACAGTAAGTGACTGACTGCCACATGCCCACCATTTCTGGCTCCGCCCAATCCCCCAAAACCCCGCCTCTCTCACCACCCCCGTCCCTGAACTGCCACTCTAGTTTCATAACCCTGGTCTCCCTTGCAAGGAAAGGAGAATACAGCCATCAATCAGGGTGTCTCTGGACCAATCAGGAGGCTTGGACTGAGGTTCTGGGGCTGCAGCCCTTCCCCACTTCCATCCCAGTGCTTTCGATCAGTCCCTGACAAATCGTCACCAAAAGCATTAGCGTCAAATCCTCCATTAATCGTGGCTAATGAGTCAGATATCGTTAGTGTAATGATGGTAGGGTTCAGTAATCATAAACAGTTATGAATGTGAGAGAATGCTAACTTTAATGAAGAATCCTACACAGAACATTCTTCAATCCAAGGAGACAGTTTACTCCATCTGTTACGGGCTGTGTCTCCTAATCCCATAATACTATCCCTGAGAATGTCTCTAAATATTAGTTTATCACATTGTCTTTCCTCTTAGTAGCCAGTAGGGAAGGCTATAAATGATTATCCAAATATCCTATAACAACAATTACTCTTTTCTAAAATAAATTCAACTCAAAAATTGTAAGTCATGAGTAGAACAGATTCACCAGGGACCTCCCTCTTTCCCTTTGCATTCTGGGACTGGCTCTATTTCTGTTTGATTGTTCCCTCCATAAACCCTGCTATTATTACTACTACCACCACCAATAGTTGCAGTAATTTTCAAAGCCCTCCCTCTTCATATCCAACAGACAATTATTCTCCCCACCTTTGAAGACTTATTGAAGGCACAGCTCCTCCAAAAGGCCTTTCCTGACTAAGCCTTCATTTCCTTTTCTCCTTCTCCCTTTTGTATCACCATGATTTCACTCCCCACCCCCAGCTCCACAGCACTTATGTGCTTAGCAGTAATTTATTCTTTTACATTAACATCCGTCTCCTGCTCTAGACTGTAAGTTCATAGTGGGCGGGGAATGTGTCTGCTGTATTGTCATATTAGCGTTATTAGGATCACATCTTCTCCAAGAAGCCTTCCCCTATTAAACTCTCTTTTCTCTGGCTCCCTCTCCTTTCTGCATTCCTATGCATTTGGATCTGATTCACCCCACCCTAAAACCCACAGTACTTACGTATATATCTTTAAATTATATATTATAAATTACTTATTTATTCATATTAATGTCTGCCTCTCCCTCTAGACAGTAAGCTTGTTAAGGGCAGGGAACTGGTCTGCTGATTCTTTTATACTGTACCCTTCCAAATGTTTAGTACAGTGCTCTGCATATAGTAGGCACTCAATAAATATGATTGAATAAACGATTAACTATATGCAGAGCACTATTCTGTGACCTGGGATAGATACACCCAATCAGATAAGACACAGTCCCTGTCCCACATAGGAATCAGAGTCTGTGATTGATGGGTGGGCAGATTAACCCCTTTGTAATTGACTTGTGGAGATAGGGAGGGGTTAGAGCTTATTGAAAAGCCCTATCACGTTTTTCCTACTATGGACTTTGCATTTGGATTTTCATTCATTCAGTCGTATTTATTGAGCGCTTACTGTGTGCAGAGCACTGTACTAAGCGCTTGGGAAGTACAAGTTGGCAACATATAGAGACGGTCCCTACCCAACAGCAGGCTCAAAGTCTAGAAGAAGAGATGAAGAGAAGGACTCAGGTATTTGAGACCTGACAACCAACATTCTCCCTCCCCCAACCCCCTTACCCATGAAGGTTCTACTCACCAACATGGGCCTTCACCATTTCCGTAAATAATAATAAATGTTGTATTTGTTAAGTGCCATCCATGGCCAAGCAAGTGGGGTAGATACAAGACCATCAGGTTGGACACACTCCTGTCAAAAGGGAGAGGGAGAACAAGTATTTAATCTCCATTTTATAGAAGGGCAAACTAAGGCACAGAGCAGTGAAGAAACTGGCCCAAGATCCCACAGCAGACAGGTGGCAGAGCCAGGACTAGAATCCAGATCCCCTGACTCCCAGGTCCATGCTATTTCCATTAGGCCACCCTACTTCCCTGCCCTACAGCTCCCCAGAGCTATATTTAGCATCTGTCATCCTCCGCTAGGTCACAAGCTCCTTGTGGGCAGGGAATGCATCTTGCAGGGGTGACAGACACAGAAATAAATGACAGGTAGGAGGAAGAAATCGAGTAGAAAGACATGAACATAAGTGCTTAAAGCTCATGGGAAGAGTCCCTGGGAGGAACTGGGAAACACTGTGTCCTAGGGGGATGAGTCCGGGCCTGTGAGTCAGAGGACCTGGGTTCTAATCCTAGCTCCACCACCTGCCTTTTTGTGTGACCTTGGACAAGTCATTGAACTTCTTGTGCCTCAGTTTCTTCATCGATTGGGGATTCAATGTCAGTTCTTCCTACTTAGACTGTAAGCACCACATTGGGCGGGGACTGTATTCGACACAATTCACTGTTGACGGCCCTACCTCACTGTTGACGGCACTACCATCCTTCCCGTCTCACAAGCCCGCAACCTTAGTGTCATCCCCGACTCCGCTCTCTCATTCATCTCTCACATCCAAACCGTCACCAAAACTTGCCGGTCTCAACTCCGCAACATTGCCAAGATCCACCCTTTCCTCTCCATCCAAACCGCTACCCTGCTCATTCAAGCTCTCATCCTATCCCGTCTGGACTACTGTATCAGCCTCCTCTCCAATTTCCCATCCTCCTGTCTCTCCCCACTTCAATCCTCCTGTCTCTCCCCACTTCAATCCACTTCACGCCACTGCCCGGATTGTCTTTGTTCAGAAACGCTCTGGGCATGTTACTCTCCTCCTCAAAAATCTCCAGTGGCTACCAATCAACCTACACCTCAGGCAGAAACTCCTCACCCTCGGCTTCAAGGCTCTCCATCACCTCGCCCCCTCCTACCTCACCTCCCTTCTCTCCTTCTACAGCCCAGCCCGAATCCTCCACTCCTCTGCCGCTAATCTCCTCACCATGCCTCGTTTTCGCCTGTCCCACCGTCGACCCCCCGGCCCACATCATCCCCCAGCATGGAATGCCCTCCCCACATCCACCAAGCTAGCTCTCTTCCTCCCTTCAAGGCCCTACTGAGAGCTCAACTCCTCCAGGAGGCCTTCCTAGACTGAGCCCCCTCCTTCCTCTCCCCCTCCACCCTCTCTCCATTCCCCCCGCCTTACCTCCTTCCCTTCCCCACAACACCTGTATATTTGTATATATGTTTGTACGTATTTATTACTGTATTTATTTATTCATTTTACGTGTACATATCTATTCTATTTATTTTATTTTGTTAATATGTTTTGTTTTGTTCTCTGTCTCCCCCTTCTAGACTGTGAGCCCACTGTTGGGTAGGGACCATCTCTATACGTTGCCAACTTGTACTTCCCAAGCGCTTAGTATAGTGCTCTGCACACAGTAAGTGCTCAATAAATATGATTGATTGATTTTCTTGTATCTACCCCAGTGCTTAGTACAGTGCTTGGACATAATTGATGCTTAATATATGTCATTATTATTATCATCATCATTAATGCTTATTAATTCTTAGTCCAGAGTAAGTACTCATCTTTGTAAGAGGTATTACTCTTAGAAATAAATAAATAAATATTGAAATAAACATTGCTTCCCAATCTGAAAGAGACTGCAGAAGGTTTTTTTCATGGTATTTGTTAAGCACTTAATATGTGTCAGGCACTATACTAAGCACGGGGGTAGATACAAGATAATCAGGGCTCAGTCTTAATCCCCATTTTACAAATGAGGTAACTGAGGCACCAAGAAGTTAAATTACTTGCCCAAGGTCACACAGCAGAGACATAGTGGAGCCAGGATTAGAACCCAGGTCCTCTGGTTCCCAGGCCCATGTTCTTTCCATTAGGCCATGCTGCTTCTCTAGATAAAACTTTGAGTTTTATCATCATTTGGACCCTGCCTTCTACTTAGGAAACAAAGTGATCCCAGGAGCACATGTCAGCATCACTCTTTTCATAAGAGTCTTTAGCAAAACAACCTTTAAAATCCCAAAAAGATTTGTTCTGTCTGATCTTCCTCACACTTAGTTTCCAAATCATTGCTCTGGTCTGTTCTTTAATGATCTCGAGACATTCAGGAACATGTACTTGAAAAATCCAATTCCATTTTCCTGGGCTTTTACAGGGACCATATTAACTGCCCTGAAGAGACAGACCTGATTTTTCTCTCCCTGACATCTCCTCTCTGGTTTAAGCTTCATTTGCAACATGAGAGAATCAGCTTTCCTTTCACGTGAAGTAGTAAAACCTGGTGGTTAAACTCAATGGAGGGGGATGAATCCCCTTAATAACCAACTCTGCCTAAAGTCATAACAATGGGAGCATCCTGCTAGACTTGGAGCTCACAAAATGGGTCCTCTGTCATTCCATAAACCAATCAATTAATCGATGGTATTTATTGAGTGCTTACTGTGTGCAGAGCACTGTACTAAGCACTTGGGAGAGTACAGAACTGATAAACATGTTCCCTGATCCATCAATGGCAACACTTACTGAGTGCAGAGCACTGTACTAAGCATTTAGGAGAGAGCTTGGGAGGATACAATACATTTGAGTTGGTAGATACAATCCCTGCTTTCAAGGATCTTATATTCTAGGGGAGGAGATGTGTTAAAATGAATTAGAGATATAGGAAGCAACACAGCATAAGGATATGAAGCAACAAGGCATACATAGTGGATAGAGCACGGGCTTGGGAGTCTGAGATCGAGGGTTCGAATCCTGACTCCACCACTTAGCTGTGTGACACTTGTCATCTGTGTTACAGATGAGGTAACTGAGGCCCAGAGAAGTGAAGTGACTTGCCCAAGCTCAGACAGCAAAACAGTGTGACCTTCTGACTCACAGGCCCATGGTAATAGTTGAATGCTTACTATGTACCAGGTACTGTGTGAGAACACTAAGGTAGAGACAAGATTAGTACAGTGCTCTGCACACAGTAAGTGCTCAATAAATATGATTGAATGAATGATAATCAGGTCTGACAGGGTCTCTGTGTCACATGGGGCTCACAGTCTAACAGGAAGGGAGAACAGGTATTTCACTCCCATTTTATAGATGAGGGAACTGAGGCTCATTAGAGTACAGGCTTTGGATTCAGAGGTCATGGGTTCAAATCCCAGCTCTGCCAGTTGTCAGCTGTGTGACTTTGGGCAAGTCACTTAACTTCTCTATGCCTCAGTTACCTCATCTGTAAAATGAGGATTAAGACTGTGAGCCCCCTGTGGGACAACCTGATCACCTTGTAACCTCCACAGCGCTTAGAACAGTGCTTCACACATAGTAAGCGCTTAATAAATGCCATCATTATTATTATTATTAAGTGACCAATCCACGATGACCAGCAGGAAAGTGGCGGAGCTGGGATTAGAACCCAAATCTTCAACTTCCGGGCCTGTGTCTTTGGCAGCTCATTTCCTGCTTACCATTGAAAGGGAAAGGAAGCAGAGAAGAGAAAATGAAGCAGAAAGATGTTGGGGGAAGAAAAAGGGCTAGCTCACATTCAAAGCTCTAGAACAAGAATGCAGGTTTATCCATCCGTTTTTTTCCCCATTTCTTTTAAATGCCCTGAGGTGCATTAAACTCTGATTGGTTGAGTGGCCTATGGTTTCCATTAAAAAGGTCCCTAAAGGCTATGTGCATTTTTTCTGATTGATTCCCTTTCAGCTGAAAGGAGTTTGGTCAACTGTCAAAGTTTGACTCCCACCTGGAAAAGCTGTTTTTGATTTGATTTGATTTTCTCCACCTTCTTTACCTCCTCCCCTACCCCTGCCATGTCTGCTTGGTGCAAGCCTGGCCAATAGGTTTCTTTGGGGGTTTTTTAAATATTAATTACTAGTTAAACGTTCACTATGTTCCAGGCACTGTACTAAGCGCTGCACTAGATACAAGATAATCAGGTTGGACGCAGTTCCGGTCCCACAAAGGGGTCACACTCAATCCCCATTTTACAGATGAGGTACCTGAGGCACAGAGAGGTTAAGTGACTTGTCCAAGGCCAAACAAGGCAGACAAGTAGTGGAGCTGGGATTTAAACCCAGGTCCTCTGACTCCCAGGCCACATTTCTTCTGGTTCTAATCCCAGCTCTGCCACTTGTCTGCTGAGTGACCTTGGGCAAGTCACTTCACTTCTCTACTTCTCCATCACTTCATCTGCAAAATGGGGATTGAGTCTGAGAGCCCCACGTGGGACAGGGACTGGATCCACCCTGATTTGCCTCTAACCAGCCCAGCACTCTACTATAGTGCCTGGCACATGAACATTTAACAAATAACACTGTTATTATTATTATTCTGAGATGGAACACTATGCTCCTCCTTTCTGAGATCAAACTTCAAATAGCTAGGATTAAACTTCAAGCCCCGCTTCCCTCTCAATCTGGGAAGGAGAGCAAAGAGGGGGACTTTCTCAATGGTTGGGCTGAACCCCAAGTTTCTCATCTCCCCACCCTATTTCACTCCGTACTGCTATACTAAGCTCTTCCAAGTCACTTAAACACTTGGCTGCTTCACACCCTTTCCACCCACAAAGCATGTCTATACCTTCCAACTGCTTTGCTCTCCAGTACCTATCATTTATTTTAGTCTATGTCTCCTCTACCAGACCCTACATCTTTGAGGTCAGGGATCAAGTCTTCCAATACTATTGTACTCACCCAAGTGTGTATTACAGGGTTCCATACACAGTAAGTGCTCAATAAATACTATTGATTTATCCCACTAACCTGTAAGCTAATTGCAGGCAGGGAGCATGTCTAATAATATTAGTAATTATGGTATTTGTTAAGTGCTTACTATGTGTCAGGCACTGTACAAAGCACTAGGTCTACCAACTCTGTTATATTGTACTCTTTCAAGCGCTTAGTATGGTGCTTTGCACATAGTATTGATCAATAAATACAATGGATTGATCGATTGATGGACAACAACCCCCTCACCTGCCCTCTAAACTAGCTGATGCTTCCCTAGTGTGTGTCTTGGTACTTAAGGATATTTTCACCTTGCAAAATATCTCATTATGCCAGCTTTTATGGGCATTTTTTTAATTTCTGTGAATGACAGGAATACAAAGATTTTAAAGTGTCAAAATCTGCAGTTCTTAGAAATCCCTGAGTGGGAAAATCAACACCATAAGGAGGAAGTGCAAACAACAGAATCCTGTTCCAAAGTCCCCTCTTCCCTGGGGATGGAGAAAGAAAACACTATTGACAGGCTTTCTCCCAAGTGCTCAGTATAATGCTCTGCACATAGTAAGCACTCAAAAATACCACTGATGATAATAATTTATCTCTTAGCCATATCTACCTTCCTGCCTTATGCCTGAATCTGAAATAGAAGGAAAGGTGAAATGACCACCTTTTCCTTCCAATTCTTTCCCCTGAATAAATCAAGGAGAAACATCAATCATTCTCTAAATCTGTATTTTCTTTTTCATGAATTTATTATTTTTCTTACTTTGAAACACAAGCCACATCCATTTCAAAGAAATCCACCAACCAAGCTAGATGCTGCAGGTTAAACATTTAACATCCTAATGCAAAGGCATAATCTGTCTTTGGCAAGTGCTCTAGGCCTGTGGAAAACAAATTTCAGTTTATGGTTGTAATGTAAGATCAACATTACTTAATGCTGCATTTTTTTATTCCGCACAGTTGGTCTTCTGGGTTCTGGCTATGAAAGCCACAGACGGGACAAAATTATCATATTATCTGGGATATTTTCTGGAGATAAAATATAGTTCAGGCCACCCAAACACATGAAGATGAATCAGAGGTAGGAATTTTCTTTCTTTTATGAAATATGCATCTGTACCATTTAACTTTATTAAATCATTTGTTCTTGATCTGTTAAATCAATAGTATGAATCTTGCTTCTGTTATAGTCTCCCAAGAACTTAGAGCAGTGCTTTACTCTCAATAAGTACTACTCATTAAGTACTACTGATTAATTGAATAATTAACTACTCTGGAGAAAATATCTCTATTATGCTCCTTTCGACCCTTCTCATCTTCCTCCTCTTTCCTAATGGCTTCACTTCATATTCCTCCTTCTCAGCCATGATCAGATCATAAGAGTTCTCCTATGCACGTAAGAACTGGTTTTGAATGTTAAATCCTAGTTGAATAATGATTGAGTCCATAGCCACAGGATGGGGAGAGGTAGCAGGGAAGAGAGAGAAAAGGACATAGAGAGAAAGGGAAGGAGAAGAAAAGTGGAGAGGAGAGGAAGAAGAAGGAGAGCAAGAGATGGAGTGTGGAAGAGAAAAGTGGGAGATGGGGAGAGAGGAAAAAAAGACAGAGGTATCCATGTGTTTATTCACTGAGAGTATTATTATTATTGTATGACACTGTATTTATTAAGCATCTACAGTATGCACCAAGCTCATGATCTTCTAAATGCATACATGGATTTTGCCTCAGTCAGTCAGTTGTATTTACTGAGCATTTACTTTGTGCAGAGCACTGTATTAAGTGCTTGGGAGACTATAATACAACAATATAACAGATATATTCCTTGCCCACAATAAGCTTACAGTCTAGAGGGGGAGCAAGACATTAATATCAATAAATAAAGTTAAAGATATGGACAAGAGTGCTGTGGGCCTGGGAACAGGGATGAATAAAGGGAGCAAGTCAGGGCAACACAGAAGGGACTGGAAGAAAGGGAAAAGAGGACTTAGGAAAGGCCCCTTGGAGGAGATGTGCCTTCAATAAGGCCTTGAAGCCGGGAGAGTAATTGTTGGATATGAAGAGGGAGGGCAGTTTAGGCCAGAGGCAGGACATGGGCAATAGGTCGGTGGTGACATAGATGAGCTCGAGGTTTGGTGAGTACATTGGCATTAGAGGAACAAAGTGTGTGGGCTGGTTTGTAGTAGGAGAGTGAGAGTAGTGAGGTGAGGTAGGAGAGGGCAAGGTGATTGACTGCTTTGAAGTCAGTGGTAAGGAGTTTCTGTTAATCACCCAGTCAAGTGTCGAAGCTGGGATTAGAACCCAGATCTCCTAACTCCCAGCCTGGTGATGTTTCCATAGAGTTGGTACCTACTCATTCGTATTCGTATCCATATTCATTCAGTCATATTTGCTGTATGCAAAGCACTGTACTAAGCACTTGGGAGAGTACAATATAACAGCAAACAGGTACATTCCCAGCCCACAGTGACTCATACCCTTTCATTAGACCAGTAATACCAGTGCTTCTGACTGGAAAAGAGCCTCACCACCTCTGTTTGCCCAGAAATTCAAATGATCAGAGAAGCATTGTGGCCTAATGGATAGAGCCCGGGCCTGGGAGTCAGAAGGACCGGGATTCTAATTCCAGCTCTTCCACTTGACCTTGGGCAAGTCATTTCACTTCTCCATGCCTCAGTTACCTCAACTGTAAAATGGGGACTAAGACTTTGATCCCCAAGTGGGACATGAACTATGTCCAATCTGATTACCTTGTATCTGTCCCAGTGCTTAGAACAGTTCCTGGCATGTAGTAAATACTTAACAAATACCATTGTAAAAAAAAGGCCACTTCATTGCCCCCAGCTGGGGTGAAGCAACCAAGGGTATCTGCCCAGGAGAGTGGAAAAGATTACTCCCCTGCCGCCCTAAGAAAACCAAACTAAAATCACAATGTCTTAGTAAAGGCAGTTACTAAGCACTGGGGTAGATACAAGCTAATCAGGTTGGACACAATCCATGTCCCAAATGAGATTTACAGTGGTAATCCCCATTTTACAGATGAGGCAACTGAGGTACAGAGACATTAAGTGACTTACCCTAGGTCACACAGCAGATGTGGCAGATCTGGAATTAGAACCCAGGTCCTTCCTACTTCCAGGCCTGGGCTCTATCCACTAGGCCATGCTGTTTCTCAGCTATCATATCATACAGTTGGTTCACCAGTCCAAATCTGAAATCCAGTTCCTTGTGGGTAGGGAATGGGTCTAACTAACTCTTTTATAGCCTATTCTCCCAAGTGTTTAGTACAGTGCTCTGCACACAGTAAGCACTTAATAAATACCATCAATTAATTGATTGACTGACCTGGGGGAGTCGTGTAGCAGAGCAATGAGAAGCAAGTACCAAAAGAGAGAAAGGAAAGTGGACATAAAGGATGGAGAGATACTCTTTAAACTTCCTAGAAACTGATTTACAAATACCCCGAAAGGCTCAGCACATTTTATTATTTGCTGTGAGTGCTCTCTTCTATCTCTGACCGCCCTCTCCATTTTCCGTCTTCATTTTTCTGTTTTATGGTCGTTGCGGTAAATGGATGCTTAGCTTGTTTCTGAGCTACCACTTAAGACACTTAAATGTACAGTAGTGCATCTTGGGATGAATATATTATGTAAAAAAAAAGCCTGTCATCATCTGCACAGGTGCAAGAGTTATTCTAATTGTCCTGCCTGGTGAGACGCTTCATGTCCCTTCCCAACCATTCCTCGCTCTCCTCTATTCCTTGTTCTAACACCTCTCATTTTCTCCCATTCCCCACCAATGTCATTCTTTGTTTCTCTTACTCTCTTTTTGTCTTCCTTTATCCACTCCCTGCTTTCTCTGTGTTTTCCTCTATGTTTCCATCTCATCTCTCTCTGTCTCTATCACTAACTTTCTGACCCTGTTCCTCTCTTTGGCCATTTCACTATCTCTCTGACTGTCTCTCTGTTTCTGTCACTCTCTGGTTCTCTCTCTCTGTCTCTGCCTCTCTTTTTTTCATGGTATGTCAATACTGTGTTGACATGTTGACACTGTTCTAAGTGCTGGGATAGATACAAGTTTATCAGATTGAACACAGTCTCTGCTTCACATGGGGCTCATAGTTATTTGAAAAGCAGTGCTGTCTAGCGGGTAGAGCACAGGCCTGGGAGTTTCTGGGAATGCTCTGGGTTCTAATACTAGCTCTGCCATGAGTCTGCTGTGTGACCTTGGGCAAGTAACTTCCCTTCTCTGAGTCTCACTTACCTCATCTGTAAAATGGGGATTAAGATTGTGAGCCACATGTAGACAAGAGGCTGTGTCCAACCCGACTTGCTTGCATCCACCCCTGAGCTTAGAACAGTATCCGGAGCATAGCAAGTGCTTAACGAATGCTGCAATTTTATCATTAGTATTATTATTATTTCTGCCTCTATCACTATTGCTGTCTTTCTGCTTGTCTCACTGTCTTTATCTCTCTGTCTGCCTCACTGTTTCTCATCTCTCTTTCACCCCCATCCACCCTGTTTTATCTGTTCTGCCCTTCTCTTCCCTTCCCTTGCCTTCCTCACACTCCTTTCATCTTTATCCTCCACAACAAATAAACGCACACCCTCCCCTGGAATATTTTTCTCCTCTAACTTCCCCTTGACCCCTCACTGGTCCATGTTTTCTTAATACCCAAGCCCCATACCTCCACCCAACTTCTGCAATCCAAAATCTGACCTTTGGAGACCACCATGCCTTCTCTGTCGTTATTGTTTCTTCCTCCCCAGAGCTCTGATTTGGGAAGACTCAGCACAGGATAACATCCTTTCAGGGAAAAGATTCCACTCCAGGGGGGAGTTGAAGGCTGTTGACAGTCTTTTCCACAAGGGATCTGCCTTTGTCAGGACTACGGATTCCCTACATCAGCAGTTACTCAAATGGCAAAGGCTGTTGGTGAACTCTGGGGCTTTGCAAAGAGGCACTGGAGATCTGACCAAACACCCGTGTTGGAAATCTAAAATGGCTTCCTGAGGACCCAATTCTTTTCTTCCCAACAACAGAAAAAAAAATGTGTATTATTTCCTACTAATGCTTGCCTGTTACTCTGGGATATAAACCTTAAGCTTAAGGGTTGAAATATCCCTCTGCTTCTAATAAATCCATACCCACAGAGAGAAATAATTTCTTTTTTTAGGGAATCGGGGCCGGGGGGGGAAGGAATTTATTCAGGGCCCAGTAGAAACAAAGCTGAATTCTTTCATCTGTGGGAGCCTCTGAGTTTGGTTCTGTTCCAGAGCAGTCAAAGACCTCCCAGCTAAAACTCGTATGAAAAATGGCCAACTATCTACAACTGTCAAGTGGCAGCAGAAGAGGTAGAAATGCCTCTTTTTATAGAGCTGTACAAGTCTGGTGGTCTTCAATCACAGCTGCAAAATGGGACTTGGAGCAGCCCCAATCTGTCACCCAAAGTGAATGACAAAGTGACTCTGGGAAATAAAGAAGGGGAAGAACAAGGGAGAAAGATGTGCTGCCACCGTTTCAAGTCCCGAAAAAGATTCCGGGCCTGGGAGTCAGAGGATCTGGGTTCTAATCCCGACTCCATCATTTACCTCCTGTGTGACCTTGGGCTAGTCACTTCACTTCTCTGTGCCTCTGATTCCTCATCCATAAAATGGGGATTAATTATCCCCATCCCCACATATTCAATGTACTACCAAATCCTGTCAGTTCAACCTGCACAGTATCATTAAAATCCACCCTTTCCTCTTCATCCAAACTGCTATCACATTAATCCAAGCACTTGTCCTATCCCCCTTGATTTCTGCCTCCTTGGTGACCTCCAGCCTCCTTTCTCTCCCCACTCCAGTCCATACTTCATTGTGCTGCCCATGTCATTTTTCTACAAAAACGTTCAGGACATGCATCCCCACTCCTCAAGAACCTCCAGTGGTTTCCCATTTACCTCCACATCAAACAGAAACTCCTCACCATTGGTTTTAAAGCTATCACCTTGCCCACTCCTACCTCACCTCACTACTCTCCTACTGCAACCCAGACAGCACAATTTGCTCCACTAATTTCTCAATGTACCTTGATCTTGTCTATCTCACTGTCAACCTCTGGCCCACATCCTGCCTCTAGCCTGGAATGCCTTCCTTCTCCTTAGCTGACAATTACTCTCTCCACCTTCAAAGCCTTATTAAAGGCACATCTCCTCCAAGAGGCCTTCCCAGACTAGGCTGTCATTTCCTCAACTTCCCACATCATCCTGATTTGCTCCCTTTATTCATCCCCCTTCTCAGCCCCACAGCATTTACATAAGTAATAATCATAATAATAATAATAATAATAATGGCATTTGTTAAGCGCTTATTATGTGCAATGCACTGTTCTAAGCACTGGGGAGGTTACAAGGCGATCAGGTTGTCCCACAGGGGGCTCACAGTCTTCATCCCCATTTTACAGATGAGGGAACTGAGGCCCAGAGAAGTTGACTTGCCCAAAGTCACACAGCTGACAATTGGTGGAGCCAGGATTTGACCCATGACCTCTGACTCCAAAGCCCGTGCTCTTTCCACTGAGCCACGCTGCTTCTCTAAGTAGCCATAATTTACTTATATTAATGTGTATCTTCTGGATTCTAATTCTAGCTCCATCACTTGTCTGCTGGTGACCTTAAACAAGTCACTTCACTTCTCTGAGCCTCAGTTACCTCATCTGTAAAATAAGGATGAAGACCGTGAGCTCATGTAGCATATGGACTGTGTCCAACCTGATTAACTTGAACATACCCAGCGCTTAGTACAGTGCCTGGGTCATAGTAGGCCCTTAACAAATACAATAAAGAAAGAAAAACCAAGGACCACCTCCTGCCAGTCCCTTCAAGAGCAGAGTCCACAACCTCCCCAATCCTCCACCGGCCTCTCGCCCTTTTTGACCTGGCAGCTGTTTGCTCTGGGCACAGTAGAGGAGCGTTATCAAGTGGGAGAGTCAGGACTGCCTGCTCCATTCTTTGAAGGATCCGGGGTGTTATGGGGAACAGACATCATGGGAAGTGACAGGCTCCCAGCCTCCCAGTGAGCTGGTAGTCCAGCAAGGGCCCCACCAGACAGGCCTGATGCAATGTGGACCAGTACCTGTCACTAGCCCCAAGAGGCAACAGTCAGGCAATAAAAGACAGAGCTGTTAGATCCTATCTCCTTCCCCTGTGGACTGGATTTTCAGCTAGCGTGCAGCGAAGACTCAATCTGAATGTGTCATCTCCATTGTGGAGGGCATGATTTGAATAGTTAGAAACAAAAAGGAGTCCAAAAGAGGGAGTTTTTCCAGCCCACTTTGGACACTCTTGAATGATCCTACTTTTCTGCATTAAAAATCATGTTGGTTCTGGCAACTGGTTATTTTAATTCCCTCAGATTGACACTCATTACATTGGAGATATCACATCCTGGGAAGTGGTGTGGCCTAGTGGATAAGGCATGGGTCTGGGAGTCAGAAGGAACTGGGTTCTACTCCCAGCTCTTCCACTTGTCTGCTGGGTGACGTTGGGCAAGTCGCTTCACTTCTCTGGGCCTCAGTAATCTCATCTGTAAAATGGGGATTAAGACTGTGAGCCCCATGGGGGACAGGGACTATGTCTAACCCTATTTGGTTGTATCCACCCCAGCACTAGGCCCCACCCAGCTAACCATCCCAAGTGCGTTTATCCATCAGCAAACACAGACACATTAGACTGAAATCACTGTGGGGAGAGGAACCTGAGATGAACTGTTCTCTGCTGACTTGGAAAGATACGGAGCTAAAGGCCCCAATAGTGGTTTCATTTATAGCCCATTTGTGGTTATTTTCCAACCCTTTCTTCCTGTGGTCTGCCCGCAGGGTCCTTTCAGGACGTAATTTCCACTTCAAATCACATTGGTGCTTCAGATGAAATGTGAACGGTTTTGATGAGAGAGCAGTTTCATCGCTAGGGAATTACGGTGGTTTTGATTTTGATGTGCTTAAACAAATACCATAAAAAAAGAAAAGAGAGGCAAAAGGCACTACTCCTGCCCTCAAGAAGCTTACAATCTAAAAAGAGAGAGAGATTCAAATTATAGTTAGAAAGACATGGACAAGAGAAATTGTCCCTATCCGTAGAGCACTCTCAGCCAAAACTCCAGAAGAGGGTCCCCTGAGTCTCTGTAATAAGCATCATCTTCTCCTTGGTATAGGAAATGAATTATCACATTGTTTGGGTCATCAACAGTGCACTGCAGGGTATGGATAGGATAGGAGGAAAATGAGCAATAGATTGGTCAATTGAATGATTATAGAGGTGAAAATCAGCTTTGAGAACAACCTCCTGGAGTATTATTGTAAAGATGGTTTTCCTCTTTAGGGTGTCCCTGAAAACCTCCAACCCTTGTTAACTCTTTGGCGGGTTCTGAACCAGCCTAGCTGCACAGCCCTCTGGGAAGTCAACATTTCCTGGTTTTCCCACCTCTAGGAAACCAAGGGTGATTAAAGAGTACCAAAGATCATGCCCTGACCCTTCTTTGCATATACAGCGCTACTTTTCTCTCTGAAAAATTATGAGAATCTAGAATACAAAACTTTGGGATGAAAACAAATATTGGAAAGTAAAAATGATTTAGCACTGATGGAAGGAGGAGATAGTAAAAAGAAGATGGAACCATGTTCTCTTAGCCCTAGAGAATTGAGCAGTTATTTGGACTGTGGAGACCATCACGTCAGATAACGTGACACAGAGATATTTCCTTGGGCTGCCTGGACTCAGTTTCATAGAATTCCCACTAAACTGTTGTTTTTTGTTTTTTGTTTTTTTCAGAAAGGACTCCGACCCCAGACACAGTCTACTTTATAATTGTCAGAAATTGATCGTGGGGCTTATGCTTGTTTAACTTTAATAATGCTTCCTGGTCAAATGGCTGGGAAAGATGGAACACCTTCCAAAGCCAAGTGGAGGAGAGAGAGTGCTTCATCTGTATATACCATCCATCTGCTAAACTAGCCTGATGATGTGTATATATATCTATAATTCTATTTATCTATTTTGATGCTATTGATGCCTGTCTACTTGTTTTGTTTTGTTGTCGGTCTCCCCCTTCTAGACTGTGACCCCTTTGTTGGGTAGGGATTGTCTCTATCTGTTGCTGAACTGTGCTTTCCAAGATCTTAGTACAGTGCTCTGCACACAGTAAGTACTCAATAAATACGATTGAATGAATGAATGAATGAATACAGCTTACTGTAATTGATACTTACTGTGCATAGAGCACTGTACTAGATGGGAAACTCCCCATTAGATTATAAACTCCTTGAAGGCAAGAATCCATCTACTTATTCATTCATTCAATCGTATTTATTGAGCGCTTACTGTGTGCAGAGCACTGTACTAAGCGCTTGGGAAGTACAAGTTGGCAACATAGAGACAGTCCCTACCCAACAGTGGGCTCACAGTCTAGAAGGGGGAGACAGAGAACAAAACAAAACATATTAACAAAATAAATAGAATAAATATGTACAAATAAAATAAATAAATAAATAGAGTAATAAATACCTACAAACATATATGCATATATACAGGTGCTGTGGGGAGGGGAAGGAGGTAAGGCGGGAAGGATGGGAAGGGGGAGGAGGGGGAGAGGAAGGAGGAGGCTCAGTCTGGGAAGGCCTCCTGGAGGATATGAGCTCTCAGTAGGGCTTACTCTACTTACTCTATTGTACTCTCCCAGGTGCTTGAGAAAAATGGGATGGTAATTTATTGGTCACCCACAGAATGCTTCTAGACTGTGAGCCCACTGTTGGGTAGGGACCGTCTCTATGTGTTGTCAACTTGTGCTTCCCAAGCGCTTAGTACAGTGCTCTGCACACAGTAAGTGCTCAATAAATATGATTGATTGATTGATTGAATGCGAGGCACTGGATTATATGTCTATGATAGGTGAACAACAAAGCAAATTGCCAAATTCATTTTCAATCAGTGAAAAGAGGATTGGTGTTGAGTGCTTTCTGTGGCAGTAGAGATGGATTTTTTCTGTGATTTCCAGGTTGGGTTGGGCTGGTGGAGGCAAGGCAGCCAGATTGTAGAATGATTGTGGAATGCCCTGGGTTAAAGCTCCATTCAGGGCTAGCAGGAGTTAGGTGTCTCTTCATGTTTTTCCATCAGACAGCCAACTGATCCTTGAGGGTCAGTCATTCAGCCAGCCAATCACATTTATTGAGTGCTTACTGTATGCAGAGCAATCAATCAATCAATCAATCAATCGTATTTATTGAGCGCTTACTATGTGCAGAGCACTGTACTAAGCGCTTGGGAAGTACAAATTGGCATCACATAGAGACAGTCCCTACCCGATAGTGGGCTCACAGTCCAAAAGGGGGAGACAGAGAACAGAACCAAACATACCAACAAAATAAAATAAGTAGGATAGAAATGTACAAGTAAAATAAATAAATAAATAAATAAATAAACAGAGTAATAAATATGTACAACCATATATACATATATACAGGTGCTGTGGGGAGGGGAAGGCGGTAAGGCGGGGGGATGGAGAGGGGGACGAGGGGGAGAGGAAAGAAGGGGCTCAATCTGGGAAGGCCTCCTGGAGGAGGTGAGCTCTCAGCAGGGCCTTGAAGGGAGGAAGAGAGCTAGCTTGGCGGATGGGCAGAGGGAGGGCATTCCAGGCCCGGGGGATGACGTGGGCCGGGGGTCGATGGCGGGACAGGCGAGAGCGAGGTACAGTGAGGAGATTAGTGGTGGAGGAGCGGAGGGTGCGGGCTGGGCAGTAGAAGGAGAGAAGGGAGGTGAGGTAGGAGGGGGCGAGGTGATGGAGAGCCTTGAAGCCCAGGGTGAGGAGTTTCTGCCTGATGCGCAGATTGATCGGTAGCCATTGGAGGTTTTTGAGGAGGGGAGTGATATGTCCAGAGCGTTTCTGGACAAAGATAATCCGGGCAGCAGCATGAAGTATGGATTGAAGTGGAGAGAGACACGAGGATGGGAGATCAGAGAGAAGGCTAGTGCAGTAGTCCAGACGGGATAGGATGAGAGCTTGAATTAGCAGGGTAGCGGTTTGGATGGAGAGGAAAGAGCGGATCTTGGCAATGTTGCGGAGCTGAGACCGGCAGGTTTTGGTGACGGCTTGGATGTGAGGGGTGAATGAGAGAGCGGAGTCGAGGATGACACCAAGGTTGCGGGCTTGTGAGACGGGAAGGATGGTAGTGCCGTCAACAGAGATGGGAAAGTCAGGGAGAGGACAAGGTTTGGGAGGGAAGACAAGGAGCTCAGTCTTCGACATGTTGAGCTTTAGGTGGCGGGCGGACATCCAGATGGAGATGTCCTGAAGGCAGGAGGAGATGCGAGCCTGGAGGGAGGGGGAGAGAGTAGGGGCAGAGATGTAGATCTGGGTGTCATCAGCGTAGAGGTGATAGTTGAAGCCGTGGGAGCGAATGAGGTCACCAAGGGAGTGAGTGTAGATTGAGAACAGAAGGGGACCAAGCACTGAACCTTGGGGAACTCCCACAGTAAGAGGATGGGAGGGGGAGGAGGAGCCTGCAAAAGAGACTGAGAAAGAACGACCGGAGAGATAAGAGGAGAACCAGGAGAGGACGGAGTCTGTGAAGCCAAGGTCAGATAACGTGTTGAGGAGAAGGGGGTGGTCCACAGTGTCAAAGGCAGCTGAGAGGTCGAGGAGGATTAGGACAGAGTATGAGCCGTTGGATTTGGCAAGCAGGAGGTCATTGGTGACCTTTGAGAGCGCAGTTTCCGTGGAATGAAGGGGACGGAAGCCAGACTGGAGGGGGTCGAGGAGAGAGTTGTTGTTGAGGAATTCTAGGCAGCGCGTGTAGACAACTCGTTCAAGGAGTTTGGAAAGGAATGGTAGGAGGGATATGGGACGATAACTAGAAGGTGAGGTGGGGTCAAGAGAGGGTTTTTTTAGGATGGGAGAGACATGGGCATGTTTGAAGGCAGAGGGGAAGGAACCAGTGGAGAGTGAGCGGTTGAAGATGGAAGTTAAGGAGGGGAGAAGGGATGGAGCGAGAGATTTGATAAGATGAGAGGGAATGGGGTCAGAAGCACAGGTGGCCGGAGTAGCACTTGAGAGGAGGGAGGAGAGTTCCTCTGAGGATACCACTGGGAAGGATGGGAGAGTAGCAGAGAATGTTGAGAGCCGGGGGGTTGGAGAAAGGGGGGAAGAGACTTTGGGGAGGTCGGACCTGATGGATTTAATTTTGTTAATGAAGTAGGAGGCCAGATCGTTGGGGGTGAGGGAAGGAGGAGGGGGAGGAACCGGGGGCCTGAGAAGGGAGTTGAATGTACGGAAGAGCTGGCGGGGGTGATGGGCATGGGTGTCAATAAGGGAGGAGAAATAGTTTTGTCTGGCAGAAGAGAGGGCTGAGTTAAGGCAGGAAAGGATAAACTTGAAGTGAACGAGAGCACTGTACTAAGCATTTGGGAGAGTACAATAGAACAGTAAACAGATAAGTTCCCTGCCCACAATGAACTTACACTCTAGAGGGGGAGACATATAAATATAAATAAATTACAGATATGTACATAAGCGCTGTGGGGCTAGGGGAAGAACAAAGGGAGCAATTCAGGGCGAGACAGAAGGGAGTGGGAGAAGAGGAAAGGAGGGCTCAGTCAGGGAAGGTCTCTTGGAGGAGATATGACTTCAGTAAGACTTTCAAGGGAGGGAGAGTCATCATCTGTCAGATATGAGGAGGAAGGGCATTCCAGGCCAGAAGCGGGACGTGGGCAAGTGGTCAGTGGCGTGATAGATGAGACAGTGAGGGCAGGGATCATGTCTACCACCTCTATTGCCCCCACAGCTGTCTGAACCAAACAACCAGCTTCACTTCTCCCAGCTCCCTGACCTGATCTGAGAGTGCCCCATCATCATCAATCGTATCTATTGAGCGCTTACTATGTGCAGAGCACTGTACTAAGCACTTGGGAAGTACAAATTGGCAACATATAGAGACAGTCCCTACCCAACAGTGGGCTCACAGTCTAAAAGAGCCCATCAGGGCTGAGAAGGCCCAAAAGGGTGACTTCCTGGCCTGTTTGCTCTTTGAAGGCTACCACGTTCCAGTCCTCATGCCCCCCTAATATCCCTATCCCCTTTTCACTTCTGTCCTCGAAACAAAAAGCTGCCACCTCTTATTCCAAGAACTTGGAAAGGGGCAGGGTGAGTTAAGGCAACCTCCAGATTGACATAAATCCCCTTTGGAAATAGACCTCCCATTTTAAACGTTTTCCGGAGGGAGACACTCTCCCTCCAACTCCCACAAACCCTGACATGCCTTTCATGCCACCACTGATCCCAACAGGTTAGAACCACTGTCCTCCCTTCATGCCAGAAGACAGAGCCACATTAAATTTAGAATACTAAAGAAAAGTGAGAAAATTGCCAAAGGGCAAGAGATGATTAGTTTCTATTCAGTCGGACCAGAAACTTTCATCTCAAAGCCAACCTGCGGTGCTTTAAACCTCCCAGAGCATCTTTCTACAGTGATGACGTAGGTCTCTCCTATATACATTTTAACCTGCTTAGATAACTAAATCCATTCTTCGGTGGCCCACCTCAATCAATCAGTTAGTCAATACTCTTTATGGAGCACTTACTGTGTGCCAAGCACTGTACTAAGAGCTTGGGATGGTACAATAGAATTAGAAGAGAGGACTCTTGTCCTCAAGGAGCTTGCAGTCTACAAAGTGCAGAGCATTTGGGAGAATACAACAGATTTAGTAGATGTGATCCTTACCCACAAGGAGTTTAAATTTTAGCAGGGGAGATAGACACTGAAATAAATGATAGGCAGGAAGAAGAGACATAGTGACAAGAAGTGACATAGTAGCAAGACATGGACATAAGTGCTCCAGGAGATGCCTCAAAATTCATGGGAAGAGTCCGTGAGAGGAATTGGGAAGCAGCACAGCCTAGTGGAAAGAGCACATGTTTGGGAGTCAGAAGACCTGGGTTATAATCCAAGTTCTGTCATTTGCCTGCTGTGTGGCCTTGGGCAAGTCAGGTAACTTCTCTGTGCCTCAGGTTCTTCATCTGTAAAACAGGGTTTTGATAGCTGTTCTCCCTCCTAATTAGACTGTGAGCTCTATGAGGAGGGAGGATAGAGGAGGGTCTGTTTCAGACCTAATTGTCTTGTATCTACCACAGTGCTTGAGATATTGTAAGCACTTAACAAGTAACACTTCTATTATTAATTCTGCCCCGGGTGATGGGGGGATTAATAGTAGGGTGCTGCCTGCTTCTGTCCTCCCTAGATTCAAACTTTTCTCCACCCTTCCTCTTTGGCTTGTTTATTTTTGCAGGTGCTAGCTGCCCTGTATCTGAGTTGGAAGATTACTGCACTGTAATGGCTTTTAAAAGACAGATAGGTGGGGAGGGTAAAGGTTGTAATTCCCTAGAGTCTGTTAGGAATCTCCCCCACTCCCCGGTTTGGTTGTCCAGTGAACCATTAGACAGCAGTTTAATCATTATTACTTGTGCTGCAGTGCGACTCTCTGGAGATGCACAAAACTGGAATGAAAAGGAACTGACATAATTAGTCTGACACAGTTCAATGGGGAGCTATTTCACCAAAGGTAATGAGTTCCAATGATATGTTAATGTTATTGTAAGAAATTATAGCACTGAAACAAAGTGGCTTTGTGAGCTTGAAAAACTGGGGCTGGTGCTTGCCCAGGGAAGGCGCAAATGGGAAAAAATTGGGAATGTGGAGCCATCCAACTCCCTTTCCCTGCTCAGCCACATTCGGGTGGCCATCTTGACTGGAAGTGTTCTGGCTGAAACCACAGGAGGCAATCTGAGCTCTTTGGGTAGCCTGCTGCACTGGTGGTTATTCAACCTGTGACATAGACCCTCCTGGTGTCCTGAGGAAAAAGCAAGTTCCAAAATATTACTCACAGTGTGCTAAAAAATAGGGGAAACCACTCTGTATCTTCAGCTCATCTACTGCATCCATTTTAGCTGGTTTCTTCTGTCCTCTGGATTTTTGTGTTTTCCTCAGATATTCTACAAATGTTAGGAATATTGTAACAGTGTCCCATCTCCACATTTTCTCCTCTATGCTCCTTGACATTTGCTGCTGCTGGCTCCACTTTGCCCTACCACACAGGGTTCAAGGAATAGGTGGCTTCAGGATAGTACAGGCTTTCCATATTGAGAAGGAGTGTAGCCTAGTGGAAAGAGCCCAGGCCTGGGAGTCAGAGGACATGAGTTCTAATTCCAGCTCCACTGCTTGTCTGCTGTGTGACCTTGGGTAAGTCACTTCTCTGTGCCTCAGTTTCTTCATCTGTAAAATGGGGATTAAATCTGTGAGTTCTATGTAAAGATAGGGACTGTGTCCAACCTAATTATTTGTATCTACCTCAGTGCTTAGGACAGTGCCTGGCACATAGTAAGCACAAACAAATACCTTAAAAAAAATGGAGGTTCGTGAATGGGTCATGAGGCCCATCTCTTCCCCTACCTCCCCACCTCTCCTAGGCTCCGCTGCTGGACCTCGGTCAACCCAAGGGCAGAGCAAGGTGGCCCTCATCTTTGGACCTGAGATGAAGTGACCGCTCCTCCCACCCGTTCAGCTCCAGGCAGATTCAGACATGGAGATTCTGGGAGATCCAATGAGGTCAGGCAGGAAGCTATCCGGACCTGAAAGACCTCCATTAGATTTTCCAAGGATGCCTGAAGTCTCTCCCAGGACAGCAGCAGGCAGAGAGAGGGTGGCCCATCAGCGACCCCCGAAGCAAAGATGGTGATTCCCAACCTGGTTAATGCCACACGGCTTGAAGAATTTCATATGCTTAGTCATACTTTTTTGTGTAAATATCATGGTAAAAAGACATGACATTTTGGGGGCCTCTCTTCAGCATTAATAAAAGATTCCTAGAACAGGATGACCTTTTCACAAAGGATTTGTAAATGCCAAAAACCGCATAAAACCTCTCTTTCTAAGGCAGGCGAGATCTCCATAACTTAGCATTTATTCTTGAGGTGGTGGGTTTGCTCTTTTCTTGGTCTTTCCCATGGTCATCTTGTTGAGAAGTAGAGTGGGCTAGTGGAAAGAGCATGGGCATGGAAGTCAGAGGATCTAAGTTCTAATCCCAGCTCCACCACTAGCTTGCTGGGTAATCTTGGGCAAAGTCACTTCCTTTCTCTGTGCCTCAATCAATCAATCAATCAATTGTATTGATTGAGCACTTACTGTGTGCAGAGCACTGTACTAAGCACTTGGGAAGTACAAGTTGACAACATATAGAGACAGTCCCTACCCAACAGTGGGCTCACAGTCTAGAAGGGGGAGACAGAGAACAAAACCAAACATATTAACAAAATAAAATAAATACAATAGATAAGTACAAGTAAAATAAATAAATAAATAGAGTAATAAATATGTACAAACATATATACAGGTGCTGTGGGGAAGGGAAGGAGGTAAGACGGGGGATGGAGGGGGGACGAGGGGGAGAGGAAGGAGGGGGCTCAGTCCAGGAGGTGAGCTCTCAGTAGGGCCTTGAAGGGAAGAAGAGAGCTAGCTTGGCAGATGGGCAGAGGGAGGGCATTCCAGGCCCGGGGGATGACGTGGGCCAGGGGTCGACGGTGAGACAGGCGAAAATGAGGCACGGTGAGATTAGCGGCAGAGGAGCGGACGGTGCGGGGTGGGCTGTAGAAGGAGAGAAGGGAGGTGAGGTAGGAGGGGGTGAGGTGATGGAGAGCCTTGAAGCCAAGGGTGAGGAGTTTCTGCCTGATGCACAGATTGATTGGTAGCCACTGGAGATTTTTGAGGAGGGGAGTAACATGCCCAGAGCATTCCTGGACAAAGACAATCCAGGCAGCAAAATGAAGTATGGATTGAAGTGGGGAGAGACACAAGGATGGGAGATCAGAGAGAAGGCTGATGCAGTAGTCCAGACGGGATAGGATGAGAGCTTGAACGAGCAGGGTAGAGGTTTGGATGGAGAGGAAAGGGCGGATCTTGGCAATGTTGCGGAGCTGAGACCGGCAGGTTTTGGTGACGGCTTGGATGTGAGGGGTGAATGAGAGAGCGGAGTCGAGGATGACACCAAGGTTGCGGGCTTGTGAGACGGGAAGGATGTTAGTGCCGTCAACAGTGATGGGAAAGTCAGGGAGAGGACAGGGTTTGGGAGAGAAGACAAGGAGTTCAGTCTTGGACATGTTGAGTTTTAGGTGGCGGGCAGACATCCAGATGGAGATGTCCTGAAGGCAGGAGGAGATGCGAGCCTGGAGGGAGGGGGAGAGAGCAGGGGCAGAGATGTAGATTTGGGTGTCAGCGTAGAGATGATAGTTGAAGCCATGGGAGCGAATGAGGTCACCAAGGGAGTGAGTGTATATCGAGAACAGAAGGGGACCAAGCACTGAACCTTGGGGAACCCCCACAGTAAGGGGATGGGAGGGGGAGGAGGAGCCTGCCAAAGAGACTGAGAATGAATGACCGGAGAGATAAGAGGAGAACCAGGAGAGGACGGAGTCTGTGAAGCCAAGGTTGGATAGCGTGTTGAGGAGAAGGGGGTGGCCCACATTGTCGAAGGCAGCTGAGAGGTCGAGGAGGATTAGGATAGAGTATGGGCTGTTGGATTTGGCAAGCAGGAGGTCATTGGTGACCTTTGAGAGGGCAGTTTCCCTGGAATGTAGGGGACAGAAGCCGGACTGGAGGGGGTCGAGGAGAGAGTTGGTGTTGAGGAATTCGAGGCAGTGCGTGTAGACAACTCGTTCAAGGAGTTTGAAAAGGAATGGTAGGAGAGAGATGGGGCAATAACTAGAAGGTGAGGTGGGGTCAAGAGAGGGTTTTTTTAGGATGGGAGAGAGATGGGCATGTTTGAAGGCAGAGGGGAAGGAACCAGTGGAGAGTGAGAGGTTGAAGATGGAAGTTAAGGAGGGGAGAAGGAACGGAGCGAGAGATTTCATGAGATGGGAGGGAATGGGGTCAGAAGCACAGGTGGCCGGAGTAGCACCTGAGAGGAGGAAGGAGAGCTCCTCTGAGGATACTGCTGGGAAGGATGGGAGAGTAGCAGAGAGTGTTGAGAGCCGGGGGGTTGGAGAAGGGGGGGAGTGACTTTGGGGAGGTTGGACCTGATGGATTTAATTTAATTTTTTTTTTGCCTCAGTTACCTCATCTGTAAAATGGGTCTAAAAAACCTGCCCTCCCTCCCTCTTAGAAGGTGAGTCCCAGGTGGGTCAGGGATTGGGTCTGATTTGAAGGCTTTGTATGTACCTCAGTACTGAGGAAATAGTAAGCCTCAATAGATATAGTAAGTCCTAGGAGAAGTAATGTGGTCTAGAGGAAAAAGGCAGAGGGCCTGGGTTCTAAACCTAGCTCTGCCACTTGTTTGCTGTGTGACCTTGGACAAGTCACTTAATTTCTCTGTGCCCCATCTGTAAAATAGGGATGAAGACTGTGAGACCCTTGTGAAACATAGACTGTGCCCAACCTGGTTAACTTGTATTTATGCATTGCTTAGTACAGTGCCTGGCACATAATAAGCACTTAACAAAAATCATTAATTTATAGAGAGAGAATTGGTGTGTACACACATACACACATATATAAATATACATATATGTATACACACCAATTCTGTCTATGAATTCTGAATTTTATCCCTATTTTCATGGCACTTCAGCACCCCCACTGAAACAACTTGGTGATTATCCCACGCGCACGCTCTCCTCTGCCTCATTTCTGAAGGAAGAGAATAAAATGACCTTAAAGGATCTCAGTTTGGCACCCGCATGTCCTTTTCCTTCCCAGCTCTGCTCAGGAAGCCACCCCTCTCTTTTCATCCACTCTCACTCAGGTCCCTTTCCTGGGAGTTATTTGGCGGAGAGCTCGAGCTTGAGGCCAGAGAAAGACCCAATAGCTCTCTGGCTCCTTTGCTGACCAGACATTTCCTTTTAGCTCCTCACCCCATTCAAAGGCCCTCCCCAGGAAGGACACCACTGAGATCCAGATGTACTGAGCTCTGCTCCTCGCTTCTCAGAGTCAACAGAGAATGGGCGTAACTTGGGGATTAGGAGGGGATGTGACTTTTCAAAATTCCCACAAATCCACTCCCTTGGTGAGGAAGACTGAACCAAATCTCCCTGGAGCATCTGGGGAGGGGGAGAAGGATATGGTTGGGGTTGAATAAGGACTGGAAAGGGAGTCAGAGAACCTGGGTTCTGATCCCTGCTCTGCCAGTCATCTGTTGTGTAACCTTGGGTAAGTCACTTCACTTCTCTCGGCCTCAATTTCCTCAACTGTAAAATAGGGATTCAGTACTTTTTCTCACTCTTATTTAGATTATAAACCCCATGTGGGGACAGGGACTGTGTCCAACCTGATCGATTTGTATCTACCCTAGTGCTTAGAACAGGGCTTGACCCACAGTAAACACTTAACAAATACCATAATAAATAATAAATATAAAGGGGATGGACTTTGGGGGTAAACATCGGGGCTGTGGGCCTTTCCTGGCTCTTGGCTAACAAAAAAAGAGGGAAGAGAAGGCAGCCCTCGGGATCAATCCTGTACCTTTTTTCTCTCGCAGTAGTCACGACACAGTTCCTCATCACTGGCTCCGTTCAGTCCTTCCTGCCATCAGGCCGACGAAGCTAATTTCCAGGAGTGTTCCTGAGCCAGGCCTCCTCCATTCCCTGTCCACTTGGCTGGATTCATTTGTCTCAGTTGCGGGGATTGGTCCCCACATCCTCCTGTGGTGGAGAAGTGGATAATGGTGGAGAAGTGGATAACTAACTAATCCAGTGAAGGAGACCATTTTCCCAGACACTGCTTCTCAGACATTCCACTAAGGAAACCCATGGAACTGAGCTCAGGAGGGAGGAGCGGGGTGGCTTTTCCCAGAACCCCTCCTGGGCCATGTGACTTTCTGATGACCAATCGCAGGGAGAATGATCAGGTGGCCTTGCCTCAAGTCCTACCCTCCTGCCTGGGCTTTTGAGGCAGAGGGTCCACAGAGTGATGTAGCTTAGAGTTGGCATTCCAGGAAGCGGGATCTAGTAGCAAGAGCCTGGGCCTGGGACTCAGGGGATCTGGATTCTAACCCCCACTCCACCGCTTACCTACTGTGTGCTGTTGGGCAAGTCACTTAACTTCTCTGTGCCCTAGTCTCCTCATCTGTAAAATGGGGATTCAATACCTGTTCTCCCTTCTCTCTAGAATGGGAGCCCCATGTGGAGCAGGGACTGCGTTCAACCTGATTATTATATAAGTCCTCAATAAATACCATTGTTTGATTGACTGACCAATTGATTATCTTGTATCTCTCCCACCACTAGGAATATAGTAAGCCCTGAACAAATATGATAATTATTGTTAAATCCCCACTGTTAGTGCCTTTAAATCATTCTTAATTAGACCATTGCCAATCATGTTCTACCACATTTTTTTGATATGTGAATGGATTCCATAAAAACCTTTTCCAGGGAGTTCAGTTTGGAGTCTCCCTCTCTAGACTGTAAGCTAGTTGTGGGCAGGAAATGTGTCTGTTATTTTGTTGTGTTGAACTCTCCCAAGGCACTTAGTATAGTGCCCTGCAACAGTTAGCACCCAATAATGTGATTTATTTGAGTCAAAACAGACCCTCTGACTGTTAAGCTTCATTTCTAGACAATTTTTTAAAGCCTGTTTCACAAGGATGAAACAGGAAGAAAACCAGACAGTTGTCATGTGACTTCCATTTTACAGTCACCCTGTCTACTATGCATCCATCCATCCATCCACACAGCCAGATGACCCGACAGAAAGACAGAGCAATATTCAGCCAACATTCCAGTCAGTCACTATTCACCTGAGCCTTGTCTGAGGGCTAACAATCGGTCAACAATGTATTGAGAGCTTATTCAGTGCAGAACCTTGAAATAATAAGAATAGTATTGGAGTGCTTACTATGTGTCAAGCACTGCGCTAAAAGCTGGGTAGATATAATACAATCAGGTCAGACACAGACCTTGCCTGTCCTGGGGCTCACAGCCTAAGAGGGCAAGAGAATGGTTATTTCATCTCCAGATGAGGAAAGTGAAGCACAGAAACATTAAGTGGTATTTCTTAAACTCTTTGTGGGCAGGGAATGTGTCTACCAATTCTGTTACATTGTATTCTCCCAAGCACTTAGAATAGTGCTCTGCACATAGTAAGCCCCCAATAAATAACATTACTGATGATTTGCTAAGTGCTTGCAATGTGCCAAGCACTGTACCAAGTGCTGGGGTACATAAAAGATAATCCAGTTTCCACATAGGGCTTGCAGTCTAAGTAGAAGGTAGAAGAGGTACAGAATCCCCATTTTGCAGATGAGCAATCTGAGGCATACAGAAGTTAAGTGACTTGCCCAACATCACACAGCAGGCAAGTGGCCGAGTCAGGATTAGAACCCAAGTCTCTTAGCCTTCAGTGCTGTGCTCTTTGCCCAGTAAGCTCTTGGGAGACTACATAGACTTAGTAGAGCCTGCCCTCCAGGAGTACACAATCCAGTCAGTACACAATCCAGTCAAGAACAGTTGAGGAAACCGAAGCCCTCAGACGTTAAGTGACTTGCCAAAGATCACACAGCAGTTAAGTGGTGGAGCCAGGATTAGAACCCAGGTCCTCTGACACCTAAGGCTGTGTTTTTTCCACCAGGCCATATGGCTTCCAAGCACCTTAATCAACATGCTTAACAAGTACTATGATAATTATTATTATTACCACAATTATTATTGTCTGCTGCAACCTCATCTACTGTATCTACCCCAGCGCTTGGCCCATAAATACCCGCTTAATAAATACCATCATTTTTACTGTTGTTTCTGTCAGCTGGGGCTGCTGGCTTTTGGCAGGGGCAGGGAAACTAGGCAGGACACCATTTCCACATTCATTCATTCATTCAATCAATCACATTTATTGAGCACTATGTACAAAGCACTGTATTAAGCCCTTGGGAGAGTACAACATAACAATAAACTGACACATTCCATCCCCTCCTCTGCAGAGAAATGGAAGCACTGGGCTTTCTGCGGCTCAGGAACCGCAGCCCCAGCAGACCTGAGGGTCAATCAGTCAATCAATCCTATGTATTGAGCGCTTACCTTGTACTAAGTGCTTGGGAGAGTACAGTACAACAATATCACAAAATTGGTGGACTCATTCCCTGTCACTCCGAAATGCAACCTACAATCCCCCAGACCGGATGGGATCTGAAGAAACAATCAATCAATCAATCAGTCATATTTATTGAGTGGTGACAAGACACTGGATATCAACGATCATGAATCTTGTACCTACCTTGGGGCTTAGTACAGTGCGGAGCAAATAGTAAGTGCTTCATACATATCATTCCAAATGATAAACAAACACAGCCCAGATGGAGACTTGGGGTTCTGGTGCTCGTGGCTGGAACTTGGAGACACCTAATGTGATCTTGCCCTGACTTGCTCTCTTGACTCTTCTCCCCTCCCAGTCCCAAAGCACTTTTGTACATATCTGTAATTTTATTTATTTGCATTGATGTCTATCTCCCCTACTCTACTGTGAGCTTGTTGTGGGTGGGGAATGTCACTTTTTATTGTTGTATTGTACTTTCCCAAGAGCTTAGTACAGTGCTCTGCACACAGTAAGTGCTCAATAAATATGAATGAATGAATAAATTAATTAATTAATCTTGGGAAAGTCACTTAACTTCACTAGGCCTCAGTTTTCTCATCTGTAAAATGAGACTTCAATACCTGTTCTCCCTCCAGTTTCAGCTGTGAGTCCCATATGGAACAGGGACCATGTCTAACCCAACTATGTTGCATCTACCTCAGCGCTTAGTACAGTGCTTGGCCCAGGGTAATCTTTCAACATGTTATTATTATTATTGTTATTATTATTATTGATCCCTCTCCACTGAGAAAATCTTCAGCTCAGTTGACATCTGGGATTCCATCAGCTGGGAAAGTGCCCCGAGAGTGAACGCGGGCCAAGACGTTGGCCAGTATGCTGAGGTCAGACCTGTTAACGGCCAGACCCCAGAGAAAGCAAACAAGAACGAACAAGGGGTTGTGTTGTTTGTCAGGATTTTAAACCTTGAAACCCCATGAATAATACATTCCCAGAAAGGTAAGCCGCGCTGTGCTTTCTTCCCGTAAATCAACACGGTGAGGTGCATTTGTGTAATGGGTTCTCTCCGTGACTAATTTAATCGGGTGAGTGATCTCAGTCCGAGGGACAGGCTGCTGAGGCGATGGGCCCCAGCGACTTGAGCTGACGGCTCAACCCCTGAGCGGATGCAGCTCAGGGAGAAAGGAGTCGCCTCCCCCGATCACAGTGGCGGGCACCCCCGCTCCAGCTCAGGCCCCTCCCAGCTGACCACCAGCCAGAAGCAGGGGGGCTCCCAAGGCGTTACATCAAGCACTGTCCCCCAGGAATTAGAGATTCATTCATTCATATTTACTGAGCATTTACTGTGTGCAGAGCACTGTACTAAGCACTTGGGAGAGTACAATTATAACGATATGACAGACACGTTCCCTGAGATCCAGAGAGCACTTCAAAGGTCACTCCCTGGGGCTGAGACTATTGTGACTATGGCTGTGACTCCTGAATCTGTGGTTGTGACTTCATAGTGTGATTTTTGTTAACTGCTTACTATATGCCAGGCACTGTACTAAGCATTGGGGTGGATACAAGCAAATCAAGTTGGACAGGGGCTTGCGGTCGTGACTATTGTGACCGCAGTTATTACAACTGGCTGTGGCTCTTGTGTCTGAAGTTGTGACTACAGTGGCTGTGGCAATTGTGACTGTGGCTGTGACTACTTTAGCCATGATATGTTGTTTGGTGCTTTCTTATTTATTTCTCCTTTTCTTATGTGTCTGTTGTAGCTAGTCCCTTCTTCCCTTCTAATTCTCCCCTTCTTATTCTCCTGGACTCCATTGACCCGATGAGGCTCCATATTTGGGAAAACCAATCCAAATCTCTCCTTTGGAATGAATAAGCAAGTAATGCATGGGTGTCTATAATTATGGTACTTATTAAGCACTTACTATGTGCCAAGCACTGTTCTAAGCACCAGAGTAGATACAAGTTAATCAGGTTGGTCACAGTCCCTGTCCCACGTGGGGCTCAAAGTTTAAGAAGAAGGGAGTAGGATTTATTCCCCATTTTACAGATGGGGTAACTGAGGTAAGTGAGAAGTTAAGTGACTTGCCCAGGATCATATAACAGACATGTGGCAGAGCCAGGATTAGAACCCAGGCCCTTTGACTCCCAGGTCGATACTCTTTCTACTAGGCCATGCTGCTGCTTCTATGCTTAGAGGCGATGGTAGAGGAAAATGCAGCAGCTACTACCTCCAAGGACTCTTCCCCATCTCATCACTTCTCTCAGGTAATTCCACACTGCCAAGATTTCAAACCAATGGCTGACACCAGAATTAGCTTGTCCCAAACCAAAAAACTTGGGCCATCCCCTACCAACTTGGAAGACCAAGTTGAGTTTCCACGTAAGCTCATTATGGGCAGGGAACATGTCTGCTAATTCTGGTGTACTGTACTCTCCCAAACACTCAGTACAGTGCTCTGCACAAAGTAAGTGCTCAATAAATACCACGGATTGGTTGATTGGAAGATCTGCAACCAGCTGTTCAGGTTGGCCTGTGGCCTAGTGGAAAGAGGGCAAAGCGGGGAGTCAAAGAGCCGGGTTCTATTTCCAGCTCCTCCACCTGCTTGCCGTGAGACTGTGGATGAGTGGCAGAGGCAGGATTGGAACCCACGACCTCTGACTCTCAGCCTGTGCTCTTGCCACTAGGCCATGCTGCTTTACACATCCTTCCCTGCTCTGTCCTATAAGGGGGAACCCTGGGGTTAATTTGGCCTAACAAAAGGAAAGTGTCACATTTTATTTCCTTCCAGCCCAACATTAATTACCGATTCTCTTCATAGCAGTCCTTCTTGCTTTGTGTTTCTTCCCTTAAAGCTGATAATAAGCTGTCCATCTCCATAACCGCTCGGCTGACACAAATCATGATGGATCTGAAAAGCAATAAAAAAGCCGGTCTAATGAGACATCACGAAGAATAAGGGTGGTGGAGGGGGAGGAGGGAAGTGAAGCCAGTTCTTTAATCATTGGCCTACAAGGACGACTGGAATAAATTTCTGTAATGAGAACCTCCTTTCTATTTAAATGTGAAATGTTCCACAGTGGTTCAAGAAGCACTGTAAACTCTTGATTTCTGAGAAGGTACTCAACTTGTAAATGGAGCCAAAGAGTAATTTTTTTTTAAAACCCTCAGATGCTCAGAAGGGACTGGTCTTTTCTCAGTCTTATATAGAAATGTCCTTGGTATTCAGAAGCACCTCTGACAATCTTCTCCTCAAGAACTAGTCAAGCCCCTAGTATGGTGCTCTGCTCGAAGTAAACACTCAATAAATACCATTGATTGATTGATTGATTTTCAGAAGGAAGGGGGAACGACTGTCAGAACTACAATGTGAAAGACAGAAGCAGGATGAATTCTTGCAGAAATATATGTCATTGACAAAAGATGGTGTTCTCAAGAACAGCAGGGAAAGCAGTGTGTCCTAGTGGGTAGAGCCCGGGGCTGGGAGTGAGAGAACCTGTGTTCTAATCCCGGCTCTGCCACTTGTCTTCTGTGTGACTCTGGGCAAGTCGCTTAACTTCTTTGACCTCCAATCACCACATCTGCAAAATGGGGAGTGAGATAGCCTTAGATGGGGCAGAGACTGCATCCAACCTGATGATCTTGTATCTACCCCAGTGTTTAGTACAGTGCCTAACACATAGTGAGCACTTAACACAAGCCATTTTAAAACAAAAAGAGAAGAACTGTCTGTTGATTGTTATATTGCACTCTCCTGAGCACTTAATATGGTGCTCTGCACACAGTAAGTGCTCAATAAATGATTGAATGAATCTTTGTCATTTGTTCACTCCCCAACCTCCATCCCAGGGACACCCCGAACAAGAAAAGCACGGTGAAACCCTGTCAGGAGAGATAAGAGGAGGGTGTCAATCAAAGACTGGTACTAACTGAGCACTTACTTTGTGCAAAGCACTGAAGTAAGCATTTGGGAGACTCCAATAAAGAAGAGTTGTTCGCATCCAAGTTCTTGAAACCCATCGCAGTGCTGAGCTCTCCTCTTTTGCTCTATGTTTGTAGAGCTGATTCACTGGCCCACTTAGTTTTACAAATGTGGCTCTCTTTAAGCATTAGCTCTCCAGAGGAAGCATAACATTCAATCAACGATATTCACTGAGCTCTTACCGTATGCAGTACTAAGCACTTGGGAGAGTACTATAGAACAGAGTTGGTAGATGTGTTCCCTGCCCACAAGGAGCTTACAGTCTAGATGGGGGAGACACATATTAAAATAAATTACTGGAAGATTGTTAGTCTCCCATTTGGAGGAGTAAATGGCCACCTTGATTTAGGAGCCTCTGGAAAGATCCTGGCCCTCCCGAAACCTATCAGCACCGTTCCTTCCTTCACGACATCTCCAAAATCTGCTCCTTCCTCTCCCTCCAAACTGCCACCATGCTGGTCCACATTCTGGCCCAGTAACTTATCATAATCTGACTTGACTACGACATCAGCCTCCTGTCAGACCTCCCTGCCTCCAGCCTCTTCTCTTTCCAGTCCTTATGTCACTCCTCTGCCTGGATCATTTTTCTTCCAAATGGTCATTTTTCCAGCAGGTTAGCCTTCTAATGTGGTTTAAAATTCCACGTAGATTTGTAGGACTCAGGATTTCATCATCGGCTTAGTCCCCGGCCTAAAGGCCCCTGGGAGTTTCGTATCGATAGCAATAATCCTGGTATATGTTAAGTGCTTTCTACATGCCAACCATTGTACTGAGAGTTGAGGTAGATACAAGATAATCAGGCCAGATATAGTCCCTGACCCACATGGGGCTCACAGTCTCAATGGGCGGGAGAACAGATATTGAATCGTCATATTAAAGATGAAGAAATCAAGGCACAGAAAACTTAAGAGACTTTCCCAAAATCCCACAGCAGCCAAGTGGCAGAGCCAGGATTAGAATCCAGGTTTTTTGGCTCCCAAGCCCGTGCCCTTTCTCCCAGGCCACAATGCTTCCATGTCGAGTGGGGCTCAGGTAATTGGAGTCCAATGGCAGGATCTCTCACTTCAGCAGTTTGGCAGGATAAATAAGCTCATCCTCTAGACTGTAAGCTCACTGTGGGCAGAGAATGTATCCCTTTATTCTTGTATTGTACTCTCCCAAGACCTTAGTACAGTGATACAGTCTCTGTCCAGCATGGGGCTCATAGTCTAAATAGGAGGGAGAACAGGTATTTAACCCCATTTTATAGTTGAGGAAATGGAGGCACATATAAATTAAGTGACTTGCCCAATTTCACACAGCAAGCAATTGGCAAAACTTGGATTTGAACTCAGGTCTTCTGACTCCCAGGCCCATTCTCTTTCCAATAGGCTGCACTGATAGAAGACTGACTGATTGCTTGATTGATTCAGGGTTGCCCTCCCATCCTGATATTGGGAGCAGCACGGTTTAATAGAAAAAACATGGGCCTGGGAGTCAGAGGAGCTAATTCTGGCTCTACCTTTTTGCCTGCTATATGACCTGGCACAAGTCACTTAACTTCTCTGTGCCTCAGTTTTTTCAACAGTAAAATGGGGATTCACATCTTGTTCTCTCTCCTACTTATGTGGAGCAGGGACGGTGTCCATTTTGATTAACTTATTCCTACTCCAGAATTTAGAACAGTGCTGAGGAATAGTAAATGCTTAAGAAATACCGCAATTATTGTAACTGTCTTTCCTGTTTATCCCAGGTACTATAGAACGGAAAGTAACCCTCAGCACTTTCTTACCCCTGCAACAGGGCAGTATAGAAAGATGCCATTGCTCTCTAGCCACAGAATAATAACCAACCAATCAATCGATACTGCAAGCTCATTGTGGGCAGGGAATGTGTCTTTTTATTACTATATTGTACTCTCCCAAGCCCTTAGGACAGTGCTCTGTGCACAGAAAGTGCTCAATAAATACAATTGAATGAATCAATCAATGGTATTTACTGAGCGTTTACTGTTTAAGCACTGTCCTAAGCACTTAGGAGAGTACAATAGAACAGAGTTGATAGACACCTTCCCTGCCCATGAGGAGATCACAGTCTAGTAAGGGAGCCAGACAATAACATAAATAAGTGAATAAATACGTTACGGATTAATACATTCGTGCCGTAGGGCCATCATGGGGTGATGGCAATCAATCGTGAGTCAGTGAATCAGTGGTATTAATTGAGTGCTCCCCTCTCCCTCCAGCAAGCCAGGACCCTGAAGCCAACAGACATCAACTAAGCAGCCTAATGGGCCCGCACTGGGCTAAAGCACGTGTGCCAGGATTTAAAGGAAAATCGTCAATAGCGTGCAGTTTGGCATGTTGATTTATATTTAGGGGCACTTGAAAATCCTTCAGCTGGTTAATTGGTCTCTTTGTTCTCCAAGATTGGCATCGAGACTCTCAATTTCATAATTCTCTCCAATATAGAACTAGCTTGGAGAGGGAGGCATGTGGAATATTACAGCCAAGCATGTGGAGCTGGGTTTTACAGCTAACGATTATGTTTTGCGCTGTAATGGGGGCAATTAGAGCTGGCGGTTCAAGAGGGGGAATCCAGGAGATAGGGCTGTTTTGGGGGGGTAGGGAGGGAGAAGTCGGGGGGAGCAAAAGAAAGCACTAATTCAGGTGGTTGAGAAGGGTTCACGGCTAGTTCGCAAAAAGAAAAAGCCTGCCACCTTCCAGATAGACAGGAGTCTGAACCATGTACATGAATCCTTATCGGTGGGGGCGGGGAGTAGGGTAGTTCCATTCCCCTGGCTGCGAGGGAGAAGCTGCCAATCTCGTTGGAGCACTGATACGACCATCAGCACCAAAGTGCCACGTCCAGGCATGCGGTTGCCATGGTAGCCGCCGCGGGCTCGGCCAACCACGTTTGCCAGCTGTCCATCACGATTCCCCTGTGGGCCTGCCCACATTCCCGAAAGCCCCAGGTGGTCCTCTAGGCCGGAAATCCGTGCTGCTCAGGGCACGGCCCCTCAGCCATACCTTGCAGAACCAGCACTGGAACTCAGATAATCATCATCATCATCATCATCACCACTGTGATATTTGTTAAGCACTTCCTCTGTTCCAGGCACTGTACTAAGCACTGGGGTGTATACAAGCAAATCATCTGATCAGATGAACACAAGCCCATGTGTTCTGAGCCATGTGGGGCTCAGAGCCTCAGTGTCCATTTTACAGATGAGGTAACTGAGGCCCAGAGAAGTGAAGTGACTTGCCCGAGGCCACACAGCAGACAAGTGGCGGAGTCATGATTAGAACCCATGACCTTCTGACTCTCAGGCCCATACTCTATCCATTATGCCATGCTACTTCTCCAATCAGGTGAAATGGGTAAAATATCTGGACCCAAAAACTTCAGCTCCAATTATCAAGGTTTTTCAGACAAGAATGCTTTTTTATGGAGCAGAATTAACCCAAAAATTGAAGCCAAAGCATATTTATAAGCCAGAATTATCTGTAAAATTTGATAGCCTGACATTAATGCATTTGGTAAGTGATTCCATACGCTTTAAGTCGGGGGCTGGAAGTTTTATTATCCTGAGAAAAAGTTGATGTGATAAAAGCTCCCTAAAGACTGTGAAATTTAAGATGCAGTTCCATTCTAAATGACTTGAGACTCCATGAGGGAGACCTTTTTTTCTTTTTTCATTGTTTTTATGGTATTTGTTAAGCGCTTACTGTGTGTCAGGCACTGGACTAAGCCCTGGAATAGATACAAGCTAATTGAGTTGGGTATAATCCATATCCCAAATAGAGCTCAAGTTCTTAATCCCTATTTTACAGATGAGGTAACCAAGCCACAGAGAAGTTTAGTGACTTGCCCAAGGAGCTTAGTCCTGTGTTAGGTACATAGTAAATACTTAACAAATATTGCAGTTATTCTTACACTTACCTAGGCTTCTCCTGGGGGCGTTGAACTGTGTCAGTAGTTTAGAAACAGAAAAGTCCAGTAGTTTTCTGTCTCCAAGAAATTTACACTACTTTCCGCTCACTTAATAATAATAATGATAATGGTATCTGTTAAGTGTTTAACTATGTGCTAGACACTGTACTAAGCGTTGGGGTGGATACAAGCAGATTGGGAAGGACACAGTCCCTGTTCCACGTGGGGCTAATAGTCTCAACCCCCATTTTACAGATGAGGTAACTGAGGCCCAGAAAAGTGAAGTGACTTGCCCAAGGTCACATATCAGACAAGTGGCAGAGTTAGGTTAAGAACCCATGACCTTCTAACTCCCAAGCCCACTTCCATTCATTAGAATGTAAACACCTTGAAGGCAGGAATCACACTGTTAATTCTTCTTTGTGACCCCTGAGCATCTAATAAAGTCACACAACAGATACATAATCTGTTGGTACTGAGTTCCCTTTTTTCTACCAGCTCTGGGTTCTTCCTCTTCAATACTTTTTAATGGGTTCTTTCATTTGAATCTACTTATGGTGTTGAGGCAGGAGAATTCTGGGTAATCCCAAATGATCTCACTCCACAGTCATTTTGGTAGACTGTTTCTTTTATGCCTCTTTCAACCTTATTCCCAATTCCTGGGAAATTCTATTCATCCACTGCACAATGTCTGATCTTCTTATCTGCATATATCCAGAGAAGCAACATGGCCAAGTAGATAGAACATGGGCCTGGGAGTCAGAAGGACCTGGCTTCTAATCCTGGCTCCACCATTTGTCTGCTGTGTGATTTTGGGGAAGTCACTTAACTTCTCTGGGCCTCAGTCCCTCATCTGTATAATGGGGAGTTACAAGTACAAGTGAGCCCCATGTAGAATATGGACTGTGTCCAACCAGATTAGCTTGTATCTACCCCAATGTTTAATACAGAGCCTGCCACATAGTAAGTGCTTAACACTATCATTTAAAAAAATCCAATGCTTTGGGCCAGTTGAAGTGCTTAATAAATACTATCATTAATAAATACCATAGCTATTATTATAAACCCAAAAGCAGTGCATGGTTCTCAGAAGATCATGCAAAAGACCCAACATTTTGAAAATGAAAAGATTTAAAGGGCTAAAAGAAAGCTGTTGCTTCCACAGAAGAATTCTGCTTCCTCTTGAAACTAAGATGGCAGCCATCCATGGCATGTAGGAGTAGGTCAAATGAGTGTAAAATAGTAGGAAGAAAAGGAAATCCCTTTTGTGAGACTCTTCGTTCCTACCTGCTTATTTTTCAGTGAAGGAACAAAAACGGAAATGTAGTAACATTCATGGAGAGAAAAAAGCCGTCTGAAAGAAGGCCCAGATGTACAAGAATAGCAACCCACTCAAGATAAATATCATGCATAAATGTAATGAACTAATTAATCAGAAGAGGTGGGAAGGGGAAAACCTGCCACCATATGTTTTCCAGTGTTAATCAGTTAATCCCATTAGTAATGATCAAGAGGCGGTGGGAAATGAATGGAAAAATGGCGGGGGTAGAAGGCTCTCGGGTGCCCATGGTCCTGGGACCAGGCTTGGCCTGGTGGAGGTAATCATGCATGGGGCTCCTTCCATGCTTCAAGAGCAACCTCCTGAACTTAGTACAGTGCTCTGCACACAGTAAGCACTCAATAAATATAAGATTGATGGATTGATTGATTGTACATAGCCTTTGCAACTGGACCCAAATCCCCTAAGCGCTTTGATGTTCTTCCCACCCCAACCCCAGAGAACTCTGCTGCTTCTCCTATCTGTAATTTATTTTAAAGTCTGTCTCCTTGGTTAGATTGCAAGCTCCTGGGAGGGATTGTGTCTATTCTATTGTTCTCTACTAAGCATTTAAGAACAATAATGATAATAACTGTGGTATCTGTTATGGGCTTACTATATGCTGAGCCCTGGGGTAAGATACAAGGTTTTCAGGTTGGACACAGTCCATAGGGCTCACAGTCTTAATCCCCATTTTACAGATGAGGTAACCGAGGCACAGCAAATTTAAGGCCCTCGGTCTTCCCCACTTCCATCTCAGCAACCGCCTGCCCTGCCCTGTGACCAATCACATCACAGTGGCATGGAATCAAGAGATGACACCACCCTCTACTTGTCCATGCCAGCACTGAAAAGCCCTCCATCCCCCTGATCTGGGTCCCCCTCCCCACCTCACACAGCTCCAAAGTTCACCCTCCCACCTCACCCCCCATTAAGTCACCACCCTGGGCTACCACATAGATGGCGGTGGGATCCAGTGGCCACATTAATAATAATTATTATTATTATAGCATTCATTAAGCCCTTACTAACAAACTAAAGGTTCTAGGCTTAGGGCTTAGTCCATCATACTGAGTCCAATGTACTTACTCCACTGTACTAAGCACTGGGGCGGATACAAGCAAATTGGGTTGGACATAGTCCCTCTTCCACATAGGGCTCACAGTCTTAATCTCCATTTTACAGATGAGGTAACTGAGGCCCAAAGAAGTGAAGTGACTTGCCCAAGCCCACACAACAGACAAGTAGCAGAAGCAGGATTAGAACACATGGCCTTCTAGACCCCCCCCCCCCAACTACTCCATGCTGCTTCCCCTAGAGTGAGGAGGCGAAATGGTCACAGGAGGCCTAGCAAGCCAAAAAACCTGGCTAGGCAACCCTCCCAGTCCAAGGTCTCAAGGTCTCTCAGTTGCCAACCGACATACAGGGCCAAAGGACTAATGAACTAACACACCAGGCAATCAAGCTTCCTCTAACTAAACCACACTTTAACATCTCCACAGCCCATTGAAGGTAGGACCTTTTTTCTTTTTTTTCCCTCAGAATCGACCTAATTCTATTTCGCTAAGCATGTGCACAGCCCTGCTTAATCATTTTAACTCAGACACTCCATTATCCATACCATGAAATTTAACAAGGTATGGCCTATACAGGGCTGCAACACTGCAGCTGGGTGGACTAATTAGATAACACTCATTATTGTTCATTCAATTTGCGTTGGCAGATGCGGAGAGGCCCTGTGCCCATGGCGGTTGATTCTTTGATTGATGGTGGCTGCTCTGCATTCATTAAGCAGGTGGCCCCTGCACTTTCATTTTACAACTTGTGTTGGCTACAACCTGACTGAAGGTACCAGTCCCGTGAGCCTCTTGATTAACATCGACGGGCCAATCTGGGCGACTATTTCAGCCTCCGGCCGGGCTTACCGTGGGACAGCCGGATATCCCAGGCAAAGCACTTTTTTGTTGTTAATTTTCACTTCACTCCCTGAAAATAGAAAATACGGTTGGGTTGGCTAAAGGCTGATGACAGCAAACTGACACTCTGAGTTAGGGAAATGGCTGCATCCATCTCTTCTTTCCTCCAGGCTGATGGGAAGCAGTGTGGCCTAGTGGAAAGAGTGTGGGTCTGGAAGTCAGATGGTATGGGTTCTAATCCCAGCTCCACTATGTGTCTGCACTTACTATGTGCCAAGCCCCGTTCTAAGCACTGGGATAGATACAAGGCAATCAGGTTGGACAAAATCCTTGTTCGACATGGGTCTCATAGTCTTAATCCCCACTTTACAGATGAGGTAACTGAGGCACAGAGAAGCAAACTGACTAGCCCGAGGTCAAACTGTGGGCAAGTGGCGGAGCTGGAATTAGAACCCATGACCTTCTGGCTCCAGGCCTGTACTCTATCCACTAAACCATGGTGCTTCTCACTACACCATGTTGCTTCTCACTACATTCATGTGGCTTCTATTATTACTATTATTATTATTATTATTACACAGATAGAAGTCACTAGTCACATGAAGATGCAAATCCAAGGATGGATTAGCGTAATTCTTTATGTCCTGGAGTCCCTGATTGTGTTAGCATGGACCCTCATTCCAAACAGTCCCAGATTATGGTCTCCCTGTTTGTCAACAGTCTAAACCCATCAGTCCCCTTCTGAAATCCCCCACCACCCTATCAGCTCCATAGAAAACACTACATCCATGCAATTCCAACACCTTCCAAGACTGTGGTCTTTCGGGCTTAAAAAACAGGAATTATTGCGGTATCACTAAAGGCTTACTATGTGCCAAGCACTGCACTAAGCGCTGGTGAGATACAAGAGAATCAGATCAGACCCAATCCCTCTATCACACGGGGCTCACCGTCTAACAAGGAGTGAGGAAAGGTGTTTAATACCCATTTTACAGATGAGGAAACCAGGGCAGAGAGAAGTGAAGGGATTTGCCCAGCATCACAGAGCAGAGAACTGGAATTAGAACCCAGTTCTCCTGACTCCTGGACCTGGGCTCTTTCCATCAGGCTATGTTCTTCAAAAGGAAGAGGGTTAGGGTCTTTCCCCCCTCCCAACCTTTAAGATTTCTAGAGTTGGGCAGGGGCTTTCTGAACCAGTACAACCCCTGAGTCGACCTGCTCCTAGTTTGGTGTGGCTGTTTGCCTTTCAGGAGCAGAAGAAATAAATCAGTTTTCAATCTGGTTAGCCACAGTTCAGAGACCAGAATGGACCTTCTGCTCCATCACCTGAGGAATGATGCTGTTATATGCAAGGTGGCATGGGTTATATAAAGTGGGAGGAGGAAAATATTGGCAGCAGACAGTGGATTCTGCTCCCTGCACCTTCCCGACACCCCTTTGCCCCCAAGTCCTAAGTGATCCCCAAGAGGCGAGCCCCAAGCCCTTCTTGAAGACTGACGCATCAAAAGGAAGCTCCCTCTCTAGAAGAGGGGTGCCCCTGCTGATCACTTTCCCCAAATCAGCCGCTTAAATAAATTAACTTCCAGTCACCCCTTCTCTCACCAGAGGAGCAGATGGAAAGGATGTAGCCTAGCGGAAAGAGCATGGGACAAGGATTGGCTCCTCTATGTGCCTGCTGTGTAATGTGGAGTAAGTCACTTCACCTTTCTGGGCCTCAGTTACCTCATCAGTAAAGTAGGGATGAGATTAGGGCAGCAGTGTGGGCCTAGTGGAAAGAGCACAGGCCTGCATGGGTTAAACCCCCTCAGCACTTCAGGGTACATTTCTTTGGCCCATTCTTGGTGTGAATTATACATGGCACATTTTAAAGCTCCTCGCTTTCTCAAAAACACGTTTCCTTTCTTCCCATAATTGGTTTTGTTCCATCCATGTTTAGTCTGTGACCTGTGACGAAGACATGTTTTCCTAGATGAGACCTGGGGTTTTGCTGATGCTGGCCATATGTTAATGTGATCCTGGTCACAGTTTTATCTATAGTCTAGTGTCCGATCTCATCCCTTCTCTCCAGGAGATGATTTTTACGCAGGGGTAAACAGCTTGTTGAAGCTATGCATCTTGTCTCTTACTGCTCTTCAGATTTCCAAGGTCATAGTAAAGCCTAGTGGAAAGATCATGGGGCCTAGGAGTCAGAGGACCTGGGTTCTAATCACTATTCTGTCACTTGCCTGTTGGGTGACCTTGGCCAAGTCACTTCACTTCTCTGAGCCTCAGTTTCCTCAACAGTAAAATGTGGATTAAATACCTGTTCTCCCCCACCAATAGACCGTGAGCCCCTTGTGGGGCAGGGACTGTGTCTGACCTGATTCATACTGTACCCTAGTGCTTAATACACTTCTTAGGAAACAGTAAACGTTTATTAGGAATGTTGTCAGGTGTAGGAGTGGTGAGAAAGGTTTGGGGCTGAAGAACAGCTCACCAACTGTGTCTGAGCTCATGGGATCTGCACTCATGATGAGATCAGGAGAGTTCTTAAACTTAGTTCAGCTCCTGAGCTGCTGTGTGACTTGGGGGAAGACACTTAAGCTCTCTGTGTCTCGGTTTCCTCCCCTGTTACATGGAGAAAATGATAGTTGTCTCTCCCAGGGCTGTTGCGACATTAAAATAAGAGAACTGATGTGAAAGAACTTTAGAAGAAGAAAAGTTATTTGGGAATTCAAGCCCTCATATTTACAGGATGAGAAAGGTGAACAAGTTGACATGTTTTCATTCCAACTCTACAACCTAAGCAAGGCAACATAGGCCTATGAGTGGCCACGCTGTCAACTTTTGCTAGCCTTTTGCAGTGGGTGAAATGTGAAACGAAAATTTTATAGATGCCACATGGATTAGGTTACAAAGTATAACAGATGTGCTCTTCTGAAATGCATCCTGACTGCTAGTTACAAAGAGTAGAGAGGCAGAGGAGAGCAGAGCCACTCTGAGACCTTAGGCAAGCCACTTAGCTTCCCTGTGCCTTAGTTTCCTCACCTTTCAGATGGGGATAAAATATCTGCTCTCCCTCCCTCTTAGACAGGAAGCCTCACATGGGATAGGGATTGCATCTGATCTGATTATCTTCCCTGACACCTAGCACAGTGCTTGGTACTCAGTAAGTGCTTAATGAAGAACTATAATGTTATTTAGGCCACTGTTCCAGGAGTCAATCAGTGGTATTTATTGAGTATCTACTGAGTGCCAAGGACTGTACTGAGCACTTGGGAGAGTGCAATAGAGATAGCAAATTCCCCAGCAAGAAACAGTCGGCACTGACAGGTCCTGAGATATTATGTTACTAAACAGTGGTATTCCAGGCCCACTGAAAGTTTGGATAAAAGCTGTAATAAAATAAAAACATTATTACTTGTCGAATAAGTGTATCTCATTAGCTCCTATATGTAACTCTAGCCCGTAGAACTATTCCAAACAGAAACCTATTATTTATCCTTAGGTGCAGCCAGGGTTTGTTCTCTGACTTTGTTGGTGCAAATGTGATTTCACACTTCAAGAGAGGCCTTCATTTATCCATAATTAATAAGCCGTTTCAGAAATATGTTTGCCACAGGGGATGTCTGGTCTGTGACCAGACTCTAAAAACTCCCTTCCCTCTCTCTGAAATGCTAATTCACATTTCCAGAAAGATGTGGGAATGCATCTAAGGTAGTCATTTGTCTGGTTTTATTTCAGTCTGATGTTTTTATGGTATTTGTTAAGTGCTTACTATGTACCAGACACTGTACTCCACACTGGGATAGATACAAGCTAATCAAGTTGGACACAGTCCATGTCCTATATAGGCTCACGATCTTTTACAAATGAGGGAACTGAGGCACTGAGAAGTGAAGTGACTCACCCAACATCACATAGCAGACAAGTGGCGGAGCCAGGATTAGAACCCAGGTCCTTTGGACTCCCAGGCCATGTTTTATCCACTAAGCCATGCTGCTTCAGCAGGTCTCACCCATGCCTGGTCACCTATATGGTACCAGGCACTTTTTTATTTTTCATCAGTGCTGACTGCCCTCCACTCCTGAATTCTGCAGTCCAGAGCCAGGTTTTGAGGGGTGGGGAGGGCCACAAAGTTTGGGAGCCAGTGGAGGAAGGTTTAGGGGTATAGGGGGTCCTCCCAGAGAAACCCTCTAGATCATATGAAGCTGGCAGACTTCCTCAAAGGCGTGCGGGGTACATCGTCAAGTTAGCTGTCACGGGCATCTCGAGGTCCGGGATTTACCCAACCCAGAATCCTATGGGGCTGCAGGTGGTACCCCCAAACCCGTTTTATAAAGGGACCAGTCCGTAGAGTGGGAAGGAAGAGCAACAATAGGAACAGAGAGCATTGTGTTTTGATGGTATTGTTAAGCACTTACTATTTGCCAAGCAACATATTAAGTGCTGGGGTAGCAGGTTAAACACAGTCCATGTCCTATGTGGGGCTCACAGTCTCAATCCCCATTTTGCAGATGAGGTATCTGAGGCACAGAGAAGTTAAGTGATTTGCCCAAGATCAAACAACAGACATATGGCAGAGCTGGAAGATTCAGATCTTCTGGCTTCCCAGGCATGTACTCTTTTCCCTAGGCTTCCCTGCTTCTCAAGTGCAGCTAGTAAAGGTTCAAGTGCTAATGCTGAAAGTTCCTCTCTAATAATCATGATGGTATTTACTTAGCCCTTCCTATGTGCCAAGTACTGTACTAACCGCTAGGTTAGATACAAGGCAACCAGATCGGACACGGGTTCACAGTCTAAGAGGGAGGGACAGCAGGTATTTTATCCCCATTTCATAGCTGAGGAAACTGAGGCTCAGAGAAGTTAAGTAACTTGGCCCAAGATCACAAAGCTGGCAGGTGGCAAAGCCAGGATTAGAACCCAGATCTTGTTGCTTGTTATGGTCTGTGCCTACATAGCCAACAATTACTCTCCATCTTCAAAGTCTTATTGAAGGCACATCTGCTTTCAGGAGACCTTCCCCTTCTAAGCCCTCATTTCCACTTTTCCCACTCCTTTCTGAGTCGCCCTGATTTGCTCTCTTTATTCGCCCCTCCCTCAGTCCCACAGCTCTTATGTCCATATCCGTAATTTATTCCTTTATATTAACGTCTGTCTTGCCCTCTAGGCTGTAAGCTTATTTTGGGCTGGGATCAGGTATAACAACTCTGTTTTGCTGTACTCTCCCAAGCATTTAGTACCATGTTCTGCACACAATAAGCTCTCAATATGATTGTTTGATTGATTGGTCACTTTACTTCAAAGGCTGAGGGTCAGAGAGGTTCTGAACCAGCAACTTCTCCTTCTACTGTTACTCCAAGCCACAAACCAAGCCCCAATTCTCCTGCCACTGTCGCCGTATTCCATGCTCCCAAGTGGAGGTTTTTGGGGGTCCCTCAGGGAAGCAACCCCATGCCATGTTTCCCCAACAAACCTCCCTCCCAGTGGCCCAGCCCCAGGCTCAACCATGATGCTGTGATTGGCAGATGTTGGAATGAAATACAAAATCTGAAATCCATTTTTGGCTTCCCCTGGGGCTGCCTGATTAGTAAAACCCTAGTCAAAATGATTGTCACACATGAACCCCTGGATCCTATCCAGTAACAGGACCTTCTATTTCAATTTAGAGACACACACATTGATTAGCATACTTTTCCCTCCAGATTTATAACCAGGAGCTCAGTGGAGAGCACAACTCCTCTTCCTGCCTTTCATGATTCTCCCACATCCCTCAGAAACTGATGATTTCACATTCTAGATCTTGTAAAAATATCTTGTCGCCTCAAGCTACGCTCAAGGTGTACATTGTTATTTTTCTGGTGGCGGGGGGAGGAATTCAATGAACCAGGAGTGAGTTATTTTCTTGGTCATCGGCACAAGTAACCTGTTGATTTAGGGTCCCAATGGCAAACTTGTCTGGCTTTGGGGGTCCTCCCTTATTCTCCCCAGCTTCAAAGCCTTACTGAGGCCCATCTTCTCCAATAGAATTTCCCAGACTAAGCCCACTTTTCCTCATCTCCCACTCCCTTTCTGCATTGCCCTGACTTGTTCCCTTTGCTCTCTCCCTCCCTCCCAGCCCCACAGCACTTAGATATATATAAATATTCATTCAATCATATTTATTGAGGGCTTACTGTGTGCAGAGCACTGTATTAAGTGCTTAAATATATATAAATATCGTATATACATATAAAATATTATATAAATACATTTATTTGCTTATATAAATATATATACATATCTGTAATTTTATTTTTTTGTATCGATGTCTATCTCCCCCCTTTTAGACTGTGAGCAGGGCAAGTGACTTCACTTCTCCGTGCCTAAGTTACCTCGTATGGAAATTGGGGCTTTAAAACTGTGAGCCATACATGGGAAGTCAGCCTCCCAGCTCAGCACCACTTTGTTCCCTGCTCAGCCCAGCCTCCTGACAGACTGAGTGGACAGAGGAGGGGCTGAAGTGGAATGGTAAGAGCAACTTCAACAGCATTAATGGGCTTTCTGAAGGACTTACTGTGTGTTAAGTGCTGTACTGATAAGGACTGGGGAGAATACAAGGTCATCACTTCACTTCTCTGTACCTCAGTTCTCTCATCTACAAAATGGGGATTCAATATCTGTGCTCCCTTTTTCTTAGACTGTGAGGCCCACTTGGGATCTAATGATCTTGGATCTACCCCAGTGCTTTGTACAGTACTTGGAACATATTAAGTGCATAACAAATACCACAAAACCCACAGTTATTATTATCCCTGGGCCCCAAGTTTCAGCACCTGTAAACCAACTTCTGAGCCAAACCCCACCAAGGGTGGATGCATCTGCACGCAGTAAACCCTCAATAAATACCAATGATTGACTCCCGGGGTCCCAGGTCCATGGCCCAGGCCATCCAGATTGTCCTCCATGCGTTGGGAAATGTTCGGTTTTGGCCTTTTGAATCGCAACCGTGGAGAGCATCCATCCCTCGCCTCCCGGCGGCCAAATCTCGGGAAAGCTATTTTTTCTCTGAGTTGATGCTGCCCCCGTGTGGCTACTGAGACAAACTGCCAGATGCTGAGCAGGGCCCGCAAACGGAAAGATAGTTAATCATTTATTCATTAATTCAATCGGATTTGCTAAGTGTTTACTACTTTCAGGGCCACGTGGTCTGGGGCATGACCTATTCCCCAAAACACACACACATCTGTTTGCGCTCTCTCTCTCTCTCCCCCTCCCCAGTAATAATAATAACTGTGGTATTTGTTAAGCGCTTACTATGTGCTAGGCATTGTTCTAAACGTTGGGGTGGATATAAACAAATCAAGTTGGACACAGTCACTACTCTTAAATAACAGTAGTAATAATTACGGCATTTGTTAAGCACTTACTATGTGGCAGGCACTGTTCTAAGCGCTGGGGAAGATACAAGGTAATCAGGTTGTCCACATGGGCCTCATAGACTTAATCCCTACTTTACAGATGAGGTAAATGAAGCACAGAGAATAACAATAATTATTATTATGGTATTTTTTAAGTGCTTACTATGTGCCGAGCACTGTTCTAAAAGCAGGGGTAGATACAAGATAATCAGGTTGTCCCACGTGAGGGCTCACAGTCTAAATCCCTATTTTAAAGATGAGGTAACTGAGGCACAGAGAAGTTACGTGGTTTGCCCAAGGTCACACAGCAGACAAGAGGTGAAGGTGGTATTAGAACCCACATCCTCTGACTCCCAAGCCCATGCTCTTTCTACTAAGTTAAGCTGCTACTCTATTGCTGTTACTTTATTACTCAATTACCACACTATTACTATCACCACTAACTACTACGTCTGCTAGTATTGCTACTAGGACTACCATTACAACTGCCAGCAGTACTACTACCATCACTAATACTACTACTACCCCTATTATTTTTAGGACTACCACCACTATACTAGGAATTCCACTGCTACTACCACCACTACTGCTATTACTACATTCCCCCAGGTAATGATGGTACAGACCCAGAATTGAGGCAATTACCCAGGTAAGTGGGGGGGAGGGTGGGGGATAAGCCTGCTAGGCAAGGGACAAGAAAGCTTTTGCTATGAATTTTTCTGGTAACAATCTGCATTAACTGAACTATCTAAACAATCACCTGATTTTCCATTTCCCCAAACCTTACCTTCACATCAACTCATTGCCCTGGTGACCATGGGAAGGGGGGTGGACTGAGATAACCTTGGGAAGGGTGAAAGCGCGTGAACAATTCCAACACGGACCTGTTTACGGGTAGTGTGTGTTTCTGTAGATTCCTAGCTTAATGACATATTCTCTCCAAAGCTATGGCACCAAATGGCAGTTTCGCTTCCAGGAATGCAGCCAAACTCATTAAGATAATAAAGGAATTTAGCCAGATAAAAATGCTTCTTCTCTAAAATCCCTAAACTCCACACTAGAACAATTCATTAGTCACTATTAAAGCAGTTCGTCTGTACACACTTAGTCGTACCTGAGAATCAGACTCTGAGCACTGAAGTCTGGCTACTGATGAAAAGAAACCCTGCTAGCTCCTCCCCACGACTCCAGCTACTAGCCCAGGACTTCTGCAGCACAAGAAAAAGGAAGAGATCTTTCACTTTTTTAAATTTTATTTGTTAAGCACTTACAATGTGCCAGGCCCCTTACTAAGTGCTGGGGTAGATGCAAGCTAATTAGGTTGGACACAATCCATGTCCCATATTTTACAAAATCCCCATTTTACAGATGAGGTAACTGAGGCCCAGAGAAGTGAAATGACTTGCCCAAAGTCAAACAGCAGACAAGGGGTGAAACTGGGATTAGAACTCAGGTCCTTCTGACTCCCAGGTCCATGCATTTGAGTCTTCACCCTTAAGTACTTGGGCACTCCCCCGACCCCCTAACCCTGCAGAACTCACACAGGTTTTTAAATTATGGGTTTTCCTCTTAATGGCTAGAGTATGGGCTTGGGAGTCAGACGTTATGGGTTCTAATCCCGTCTCCATCACTTGTCTGCTGTGTGACCTTGGGCAAGTCACTTCACTTCTATGTGCCTCAATTCTCTCATCTGTAAAATGGGGATTAAGAATGTGAGCCCCATATGGGACATTGGCTGTGCCCAACCCAATTAAATTGTATCTTCTCCAGCACTTAGTACTGTGCCTGGCACATAGTAAGCACTCAACAAATATCATGAATACAAACATTGAGGCTGGGGGCCTGGCTGAGGTCTGACTTGCCAAGTGTCCAGTTTTAGGGGGTCAGAAGAAGAGGAGCTTCATCCCTGAGGTCAATGGGGATATTCAAAGGGTTTTTACTGGATGCTTACTGTGTGCTATGCATTGCACAAGGACTTGAGAGAATACAATGCAATAAAGTTGTTACACAAGATTTGCTACTCTCAAGGAGCTTACGGTCTTGATTTGAATCGATCCGTTTGTGACTTTATGGTTTAAACGTTTTGCGCTAGTGAATTCAGCTCAGAAGGGAGTACTGGTCATTGATAACCAATCAATCAACAGTATTAGTCAGTCAGTCGATTGTATTTACTGAGTGCTTACTGTGTGCAGAGCATTGTATTAAGTGCTGCAGAGAGTATGGTATAACAATAAAACAGACTCATTCCCTTAAAATTAGCTTAAAATCAGAATGAGAGGAGACGGACATTAATATAAATAAATAAAATTACAGATATGTACTTAAGTGCTGTGGGAATGGGAGGGGGCATGTGCTGAGCATCTACTGTATGCAAAGTACTATCCTATGCCACTGGGAGAGAATAATAGAATCAGTAGACAAAATTCCTGCCCCAGAGGAACTATCAATCTTCAAACATAATATCTAATAAGATATATTTTTCTTCCCAAGAAAAGAGGAACCCACAAGGCATGCAGGTCATGCTATACATCCCCCTGCCTGCAGACAAGAAACTTACATCATTCCAAGAGAGCACTGCTTTTCATATTCTTTACAAAAGCCTCTCAGTTCCAGAGAGAAGTATCTTTGTCTAGTGGAAGGAGTAGGGCCCTGGGAGTCAGAGGACCTGAGTTCTAATTCAGCTTCCGCCACTTGTCTGCTCTGTGACCTTGGGCAAGTCACTTAACTTCTCTGTGCTTCAGTTCCCTCATTTGCGTAGTGGGGATTCAAAACCTGTTCTCTCCCCTACCTAGGCTATGAGCCCCATGTGGGACCTGATTATCTTGTATCTACCCCAGAACTTAGTACAGTGCTTGGCACATAGTAAAAGCTTAACCAATACCACAATTATTACTAACATTAAATGTAAAACCACAGTATTTTTCGTCTTTCAATTCCAGAGCCTTTCAATGGATGAAACAGTGGATTTTTCTCCTTATGAAACTGTTCTCCAGCAGAGAATAGCAACGACTTTCCATTTATACTCGAACAGCACCCCCGAGTGTCCACCAGTGGGATCACAAATCCGTAATAAAATCATAACTAGATTCCTTGCTGAAAACAAGCATAATAACGATAATCATCATCATCATAATAAAAATAATGATGGTATTTGTTAAGGCCTTACTATGTGCCAAGCACTGTTCTAAGCACTGGGGGAGATACAAGGTAATCAGGTTGTCCCACATGGGGCTCACAGTCTTACTCCCCATTTTACAGATGAGGTATCTGTAAAGAGAAGAGAGAAGTTAAAAGTGACTAGCCTAGGGTCATGCAGCAGGCAAAGGGTGGTGTCAGAATTAGAACCCAGGTCCTTTCACTACTAGGCCCATGCACTTTCCACTATACCATGCTTCTTCTTGGCCTTTTTTCCCCAGAAGGCTGCATTGTTTTCACATACCCAAAATACTGCCCTGCAGTGCCCATAAGAGATGTGACGGAAACAATATGGGGAAAATGAAAATTTGTTGCAGGGAAATTGGGCAGGTAACAGTCAATCAATCATACTTAACCTCTGCAGACGTTAAGTGACTCCGGGGACTGTGCTCTATCCGCCAGGCCACTCTGCTTCTCTTAACGAACCTTAACTTCCACTTTTTTATAATAATTATAATGGCATTAATAAATGCCATTAATGCATTTTCTCTTAGCCTCTGCAGAGAAGTGTTCTAAGTACTTTAAAGTCCCAGGCTGCTTCTTATTCGTACCCAGGGCAGTCCACATAGGTAACATGCTTTACTGACACAAGGAGATTGTTGGAACAGATTTGCATGGAATGAGCCATCCAATCTGAGTCTCCCTTAGGTTTCTTGGGCACTTTGACTCCCTGTCCAGGAATGGTCTGTTTTCTAGGGAGAATTACCACAGGAGGACAACAGTGTGCCACTAAGAAGGAAATATCTCACTATCCTGCTGGAAATTGTGGACGATCTGGCCTAGCTGTCACTTCTCCATGGGCCGATCACTTCCTATCAAACTTTCCTTCTTATTTTCAAAGGGGGATGCCTTTGATATTTCTTGCTGTCATAATTCCATAAATTTTTCAGAGGGCCACATCTAAATCTCCCACTCCTCGTCAGGTACTAGGGCGAGGCAGCAGGGAACTGCTAATCTTTCTCGCGGAGAGGTGCTTTATATCTGCCAGGTGGAGAGAGTCAGCAACCTCCGCTCCAATTTGTCTCCCGATTTTCCTTCTCTGAGGTGGCCAGGAAAATGAATGGAGTGGCAGCTGGACGATTTATACCTTTTCCCAGGTTTGCAGAGATAAATGATCTAATAATTTCTAATATGATGATTGCTTATGGTCCCTGTCCAGAAGACGAATATCCTTAGAGAGAGGTGGGAGATTATTTGGGAGGTGAGCACTCTTTTCTAAGGCCTTCTGGGAGAAAGACAGAACTGGCCTTCAGCTTCCCCGCAGGGGCAGTCTTCTCCAAGACATGACTGGCTGTTTGTGGGGAGGGGTTGGGTTGGGGGAGGTGGCTAAACTAGCTCCACAGGTAAGCATCCATCCCCCTGGAGGCAGGGCCCTAATAAATAAGGCAATGCCTTAAAGAAATTCATTGATGGACACATATAACTTGGAACAGAAGATGAAAATCCATCTCACGGTGTGTTTTCTCCAATCACTGATGTTCAGTTTCAGTCACCAGATGCGCTGTTACTTTGATATGAATAGGTGTGGGGAAGAAAGGTGAAACAGTGAAGGGAGGATGGGAAGGAAGCAGCGTGCTTAGTGGGTTGAGAACCCAAGCCTGGACTGAGAGGATCTGGGTTCTAGTCCCTGCTCTGCCACCTACCTCTTTTGTGATTTTAGGCAAGTCACTTAACTTCTCAGTACCTCAGTTTCCTCAGCTGTAAAATGGGGATTCAATGCCTGTTCTCCCTCTGCTTAGGCTGGGAACCTCATGTGGGACAGGGAGTATGTCCAACTTGGTTATCTTGTATTTATCTCTGCATTTAGTACAGTGCTTAGCACATGTAATCACTTAACAAATACCCCCATTATAACTACTGATTGATTGATTGGATGGCTTTTCCCAGCAATCCCTCACCCCAGTTGGCTGGTATGAGAATGACTTAGAATTCCAGAGGGGGCATTGGGTGGAGGAAAGGATGGCTGACGATGATTTATGGGAGTGCACTCAAATGTCTGGCCAGAACCTTG